>NC_138238.1:28032182-29447182 GCF_964197995.2 Scardinius erythrophthalmus | reverse complement strand
TACTGTTATGTCAATAATGCCTTAGTGCTTTACCATAGAGCAATTAGTATGGCTGGGCAATAGCACTACAAACAATATACAAACAACAATATACACATTTGGCCATTCAAAGGCAATCAAGAAATCGAGATAATGGTTGGTTTTGTTGTAAAGGAACGTAAACAGTTCTCTGAAAGCATCAATCAAGATACGATTGGTTGTCTTAAATGAAAAGGTCTGATGTGAGTTTATGTTTTCCAAATTTAATTAGAGGTCATTTAAGTGAAAAGGTTGATACATATAGGGTATGGCTTCAGGCATGATTACGTAATGGTGCTCCTTACAGTGGCTGATTTCTGTTTTTTTTTTTTTTTTTGCACTGACTATCTTAGACTTTGATAAAGGTTCCCATAATTGTCTGCTACAAATTTAATTTGTTTTTAAATCTACAGCTTACCCCTCAAGTTAATGTCAAGTACAAAAAGTGCTGTTGTTAATGAGTTGAGCTGTAGGTGAGGAGGGTAGAAATAGTATTAGAAAATATGGACAACAGCTTAAATTTTGAACATAAATTTGCTAAACAAATTATTTTTATACCAACCTCATGGAGTCTTTAGCATCTGAACATAAACATTTGTAATCTTAAATATATTTATATTTTCACTTTCTCAGGTAATAATGTTATTTTCATAATCTTGAGACATTACTTTTCGAGGGGCCATCGACGCAGCATCATGATGCGGATACTGCGGGAATGACAATTCCCATGCCGCCATACTGAGAGGATGCCTACATTACAAGTTGTGAAAAGTTTACAGAAGCGCAAAACTGAATACAGGAAGGACTCAACCCTAGAGGATGTGAGACACTTTGGTTGAGCCCACATCCACATTATAAAACCTGATGAACGTGTCTTGTGTTTTGTAAGGATTTTTATGTTTAAATGTACGCTCAGTTCCCATTGTTTCTGTGCTCCCTTCCTTTGTTTGGTTCCCTTGGTGTCTTACCTGCCTTGTTTGTCACCATAGTTACCCTCATTAGTTCCCATGACTACTAATAACTAATACCTGTCCCTCATCAGCCCTTTGTTAACCTCTCAGTTGTTGTTTGTCAGTCATTGATCCTATATGTGTGTTCTTGTTGTTGCTTTCCAGACTTCTTTGTGTTAGTGATGGGAGAAACAAATCTAGTCAAAGCTTTGAATCAATTGAACCAATTGCTTTGCAAAATTATTCACTGACATTGACCTGCTGGTCAAAACAGATTACAACAACAAAAAAAGAAAAACTCATTGTTTTGCATAACCCAAATATGCATTTAAAAAAAACTTTTACTAACACATTTACTTTCACATTTATTGAAAGTAAAATCTATCAAATCCAATTTACTAATCCGATTGAATATCAATTGTCTGTGTTATTCTATACATTTTTAGGTCTTGTCATGTTTGCTCCATCATGTATGGCTCAGCTAAACAGGCCAATAACAGATTATTAACTAGTATTAATCGTTTTAATTATTCTAATTTCTAATTAAAATGTCTACAAATGTATAAAGCTGATCAGAGATACATTTCAAAACATTTATGATGTAACAAAGTCTCATTTACTGAAATCACGTGACTGGCAGTTTGATACATGCTCCGAACTACTGATTTAAAACAAAATATTCGTAAAGGTTATGATGCTTCATGAAGCAGTGTTTTGAAAACACCCATCACTTGAGTATAACTTGAGCATGTTTTTGGATTGTAATATCTGTGTTTTTGTTTCTCAAATAAACGTGTGCTTGCATCTGTATTCTTGATCTCTGCCTCTACCCTGATCACACGTTACACGAAGGGGCACAAAGCGCTCGGTGCGTGACCCTTGCCATAAGCATGGGTTTTAGTAGGGGATGAAAGGGCCTCATGTGCAGCAAGTCCAACAGTATTACGTTGGCAGCTGCAGCCATAAGACCCAGCAGTACCTGGCATTGTCGGATGGAAATCTCCTGGCCTTAGCTTAGACTGCCTACCATAGTGAGAATGGAATCCACCCGAGCCGGGGACAGTTGTGCCCGCATCATGATCAAATCCCAAACCACCCTGAAACACGTAGTTATCTTTCTTGGAGACAGCGCGTTTTTCAAACCTCAAACCTAAATTCTTGATATGAGCGAGGTCGACATCTTGATGCCAAACCGCCATCTCTTGTGACCGGGCAAGAATGAGCCAGTCGTCAATGTAATTTAGTACATGGATGCCCTGGTGTCGCAAAGGAGCCAAAACTGCATCCATGCACTTGGTAAAGGTTTGAGCAGACAAGGTTCTCTATGTGAAAATATGCATCAAGTCTATTGTGACAAACTAATCCTTGGACTGGATTTGAGATACAATAAGCTTTAGTGTTAAAATCTTGAACCTGTAAGTCAGCAGAGTATAGTTGAAAGATGAATATTGAGTGTTTTGGCACCAAAAATTACCCTTCCCTCCCTCGAGAGCTGATCGAGTGTGCTCCACTCACAAACAAAGAACACAACTCAAGTCCTTCGTCCCAAGGAGTTGATCAGGAAAACGGCGATAGATTTTTCCTAAACTTCTTTGACTTTGTTTTCAACTCTTGGTCTAAATAGACAGAGACAGACATTTTTGCACACACAGTGACAAACAAAACGACTTCTGAAGACAAGAAGCTGGTGATGCACTCGCACAGGTGTTATTTATAAGGCTTGTTCGACTTCATGTAGTGCTGCACAGACCGATAAGCGGCTGACTTGAAGCAGTGAATGCCGGTTTAAAATGTTGTCAGACTTGAGACAGCGTCTACGCCACGTGACTGTGACGTATGGCATTAAAGTACCACAAGAGCGATTCGAGAGCAGCTGGCTGGTTCATTCTCTGGCTGCAAGAGCTCTGATGACAACACAGCTGTTCGTCATCAGAAATATGGAAATCACCGCATGACAACGATTACGTGTGTTTCGTGTTTATTGTCACACCTTCAGTTAGCCTGGGAAAACCCAGACTACTTCCGGCGAATTTTAATTCTCTCTCCAGGATAGTCTGGAGAAGAGCCCATTCAAACTCATTTCTGTGCCGCCGAAATCGCGGCACCAATCAGAAACGTTTGGGGAGGGATTTACATGATGACGACAGCGCAGCGACGCTGAAGGAGATTTCATTACAAAGATGGATGCCGCCGTGGAACATCACTTGTTCGAATCATAGACAGTATATAAACGAATCAGTTATCGCGTCTGTTTTGAGCGATTTAAACTTACCGTTTTCGTTAAAACCGGAGCAAAGAACAACACTCGAAGCATACGTCATCTCCTTCATCGATCTGATTGGTTTTAAGACTATCCAATTGCGCCCAGAGGAATTTGAGCTATGTCGGATGGTGACGCCCCTTTGGAAATGATTTGTCTACATAGCTTCGCCAGACCCTACACTCAGTTTCAACTGAGAAGGGTCTGGTTTTAACCAGGCTAACCTTCAGTGCCACTAATGCTCACAAATTATTATTTTTTATGCAGTTGCGATGTTATATTGTGTCTTGTTTATCAAAATAAAACTGATAAAAAAACAGACCCCACTCCATTAATAGTATAGGCTTATGTTGAACTTTATTCTTGCACAAACAGATGCTGTATTAAGCTGTAGATAAAGTATTGAATGAAAATGTCTCTGAAACATCTGTGTATTTATTTCACTTCCGCTGTGGTAAAGAATGCAAACACAGCGCAAGCATCACTACAGGAAGCAGAAAGTGTCTGTCTTCACGTCTCCATTTTTAGCTCCTCCCCACCTGCACGTGGCTTCTCTCGTCTCGCTGATCAGATACATCCAGCCGCAGTCAATGTCGAACAAACCTATAGACTTGATCACGCATTACATTGCGACACTTAATTTTGTGTTTGGCCAATGGATTGGCTTGTACTACACGTGACTCCAACACCAGTTCATGCTGAAGGCGTTCCCATAGCGTCAACACCATGGCGCGGTGTCAGTGTTCCCTTGAAAGAGAACCAAATGCACGGCTGTGACGTAAGAGTAGTCAGTGCTGGACAATATTCATGAAGTGCTTCGTCTTTGGTTGTGTGAGAAAGTGAAATACTGAAAAAGAAAGAGCAATTTAACTCCCAAATGCCTCACAAGCATCACTTTCTTTGCCATCGCAAGGAGGGCTTCCCTCTCCTATTCAAAAAAGGAGTAATTGCATCATTTTTCAAGCAGGGCCCCCGTCTGGGACATAAGCTGGCCACATTAATCATACTAATGGAGAAGTAAGTGATCTGAAATATAAGCTTTAATCATGTTTTCCTACACCCTCATAATTCAAGCCATTCAGTTTTGTACCCCTGTACACATAAAGAAGAAAGCTATAAGAAATTATCTGTAAGTAAAATTAAAGGGGTGAATCTCATGAAGAAATGTCGGACTCAAATTTCACCATGCCAAAATGATTATATTATATTATATTATATTATATTATATTATATTATATTATATGATATTATATTATATTATATTATATTATATTATATTATATTATATTATATTATATTATATTATATTATATTGTATTATATTATATTATATTATATTGTATTATATTATATTATATTATATTATATCTGTTAAAATAATGAGAATTTAGAACGTCTCGGTTACGTATGTAACCATCGTTCCCTGAAGGAGGGAACGGAGATGTGCGTCAGACGTGACTGACTGAAAGGGGACATAATGTGTTTGATTGGTATAGTAATAATGTAGAAAAGTAAAGCAAATATTAATGCCCCTAAAAATAGATTTCTATGCAATTTCTCATTTCTTTCCAACCCAATAGATTTTGTTTCTCTACTTTTGCATGCCATTGAACACTGTGAAATGACAAGCAATGCCTGTTTGAATTAAGAGTGTAGCTGTCAAACAAGATGAAGATAACAGTGATAACTGGTGTGGATTTGATATCCAACAGCCTGCCTCCTGAGGTTCTAGACCACAGAATGATGATGTGTTTATTTCATCTAATATAGATACGGGCCAGTGCACAAAGCAACACTCTGCAAAGAGCCTTAACTCTACCACAAACCCCGTTTAGTTTTCCTTGTTGGCTCTGTCATGCAATACCCAATTCCCGATTAGCTCACCCCTACTCACCCCTTTCCCAGCGGCTCCGACCCAAACCTGCTCTGAGCTGCTCTGTAATCAATCATTAAAGCCAGATTGCAGTATCATTTGAAATGTCTCTGCTTGTGTGCTTTCTGTAGTATTTCTTCCCCTTAGTTCAATTGTATCTTGAGCAGGGAGTCAGAAGTCAGGCTGACCTGGCTCGTTGAGGAAAAAATGTGTGCAAATATATAAAACTTACAATAGAGGATAAAATGAGTGAAACAATTGGAGGGACTAGACACATTTCATGAGTACATTGAGATGGGTTCTGTGACTTCTGTGTGTTTTTTTGTTTTGTTTTTTGTTTTTGTTTTTTTGGTTATCAATCACCTCCAGAAACCAACAACTGTAGTATCAGGTTGCTACTTATTAAATAGGCTATTAAATAAGACAAAACACACCATGGAATTGCATAAAAATAGGCCTTACAACAACATGAAATAACAGGTGATATGAAAATTTTACATTTACATTACAATTATATTCATGTGATATAATCAAAAGAAAATATCAGCTATCCGATATTCTGTATCAGATTTATATTAAAACGAACTTGCACCAAAGCTGCTTTGCCATTGGTTTTCTATGTAAACACATGCTAGACTGATGTGTTCGACCATTGCACTCATATTTTGCAGCATCTCGCGCATGACATTGCATTCTAAAAATGCAGCACTGTTTTTTTTTTTTTTTTTTAACCACACGCGTCTTGAGTTTTTCAAAGCAAAAACTCATTCTTTGTAAATGGCCCTTAGAGAGAATTAGTATGGGCTGCTGGTGGTGCTTGAAGTTTTTTTTTTTTTTTTGTCATTTTGTGTTTTTGTTAAAAAGACTAACAATAATGAGGTTCATGTTAAAGATTTCCGTTAAAAGTTACAAAAAAAAATAAAAAATAGATAGTGATAGATCACATCTTCCCTCAGGTAAATTTTATGTTTTCTTGCATGGCTGGATGTTGGGGCTCATGGATAATAATCAAGTTGTAATTTGCCCAAATTGATTTCCTGAAATCATAACGCGGACAGTGAAAGGGAATTGCCACTAACACAAGTCCCGCTCACTATATGTAAAATGCAGTATTTCACAATATTCCTTTTACTGTAATTTTAATCAAATAAATGCAGCCTTGGTGAAGGGACTTCTTTCAAAAACATTTTACCAATCCTAAATATTTTAATGATATTGTATATGTCTGGACTTTTTCACTTTTATTTAGATATAATAAGAAAATAGAAGGACCGACAATAAACCATGCCAGAAGTTGTCAGCCATAAACACCTTCTGAAAAATAAGTACAATTTAGCATAAGGCCTACTTTTAAAAAGCATAATTATTGCTTAAATTGTATACTTTAAAAGAGTATACTTAAGTGAGAACTGAATGTAATATTGTCAAACTCTTTATTGCTGTTTTGGTTCTATAGTTCAGGTGAATTCCAGGTGATTGGGACACTTTTTTGCCATTGAGATGACTCGGAAAGTGTCCCAATCAACCTGAATTCACCCCTACTTATTAGTTTCACCTAATGTCTAACCTCCCCAACTCAAAATGTTCTAGTGACTGGTCACATCTAAATTTTTCAATTGGCCCAAGTGAAATTCTGTAAATTAAATTTTATAAATGACAGAATTTCACTTGGGGCAATTGAAAAATTTAGATGTGACCATTCACTAGAAAATTGAGTTGGGGAGGTTAGAATTTTTTTACAGTGTACACTGCCTTGCCAAAAAAGTCACTGTGACGTTATTTAAATCCAAACAATCACATTTCCCTCAAGAGGTGCATACATTTTTGGTCAAGATCTTGTATTGAGTCAAGTCAAGTTTATTTATATAGCGCTTTTCACAATATAGATTGTATCAAAGCAGCTTCACAGTATTAAATTAAAATAATACATATAGTGGAAAACGTCCACGTTTGGTAATGCTGATCAATAGTATTGTTGATTGATTAATTAAATTAAATATCCCCAAATATCCCCAACTGAGCAAGCCAAAGGCAACAGTGGCAAGGAACCAAAAAAACCTCCATCAGGTGACCTAATGGAGAAAAAAAAAACCTTGGGAGAACCCAGACTCAGTCGGGGGCCAGTTCTCCTCTGGCATTTATGAACTAGAGGTCGGATTTAACTGTAAGATTAAAAGTATTATATGAATGCCTGGCTGAAGAGATGCGTCTTTAATCTAGTTTTAAACTGGGAGAGCGAGTCTGAGCAACGAACAGTATCAAGAAGACTATTCCAGAGTTTTGGAGCTAAATGTGAAAATGCTCTCCCTCCTTTGGTGGACCTAGATATCCTAGGTATGACCAAAAACCTCAAATTTAGTGATCTTAAAGAGCGCGATGGATTATAGGGCGATAGAAGATCCGTTAAATAGACTGGAGCTAAGCCGTTTAGGGCTTTATAAGTCAGTAGCAATACCTTGTAATTAATACGGAACTTTATAGGTAACCAATGTAGTGATGATAAAATTAGTGTTATATTATCATATTTTCTTGATCTAGTAAGAACTCTAGCGGCGGCATTTTGGACTAACTGTAGCTTGTTTATTAAGGATGCAGGACAACCAGCTAATAAAGCATTACAGTAATCTAGTCTCGAGGTCATGAATGCATGAACTAACTTTTCTGCATCAGAAACTGATAGCATGTTACGTAGCTTAGCAATGTTTCTAAGGTGGAAAAAGGCTGTTCTTGTAACATGAAATATGATTTTCAAAAGACAGGTTGCAGTCTAGTATAACACCCAGGTCTTTTACTGTAGAGGATAAAGTAACAGGACATCCTACTATGTTAAAGTTGTAGTGTGAGAGGTTTTGTGGGCGGTTTTTTGAACCGATGATTAGTACCTCTGTCTTGTCTGGATTTAATAAAAGAAAATTGCGCGTCATACAATCTTTTATATCTTTAACACACTCTGTCAATTTGGATAATTTAGCGTTTTCATCTGGCCGTGATGAAATATAGATTTGAGTGTCATCAGCATAACAATGGAAACTAATTCCATGTTTCCTTATAATATTTCCAAGCGGCAGCATTTATATTGAGAATAACAGAGGGCCTAACACAGATCCCTGCGACACTCCATAGTTTACTGGAGTTATGATCGATTTTTCTCCATTTAAATAGACAAAATGGTAGCGGTCAGATAAGTATGATCTGAACCAGCTTAATGCTAGTCCTTGAACACCAGTATAATTTTGTAGTCGATCTAAGAGTATTGTGTGATCTATAGCATCGAACTAGTATAGAGATACAGCCTTGGTCAGAAGCTAATAGTAAATCATTTGTGATTTTAACCCTCTGGAGTCTGAGGTGTTTTCTGGGCCCTGGAGGTGTTCTGACATGCTCTGACATTTGTGCTTTTTTCAGTTATTTATAAACATGTTAATGGCAAAGGTGTAAATTCACTCTATATAGCACAAACAGGGCTACCAAAATATGTGATCACCATGCATGTATATTTTTTTATTTTTAAGAGAATAATGCTTATGCGTGGTTATTGAAAAAATAAAAAAATGAAAGTTGCTGAAAGAAGACCTCAAAACTCATAATAAATATGCATGAATAAGACTTTTGAGAAATGGATGTTCTTCCTTCAAGTTCTGGCTTCAAAATTATGTGAAAATAGTCTTGCTTTATCGTTCAGATAAAACCATACATTGATTTAAATTGATGTAAAACAGGTTTTGCTTGGAAAGCCATTATGCGAGTGGGCGTGAACGAGGAGTGGTTTACACCTTGGAATACAAAATGTCCCACCCATTATGCATAATGACTCTGCAAAATTAGCCATTCATTCAGGTGTGACTCTGACTGACTGAGCCACAATGCAAGGACAAAAAATTAGAAGAAGACTTATATTGACCATTTAAGATTTTGCTTACATCTATCTTGTAAATATGTTTTGCTATTTTATTAAAAAGGTTACAATTACAACAATAATTAAAATTTCAACAATATTTCAAGTGTACTCTTTCTTTGTAAAAAAAAAAAAAGATTATAGGCCTACATTTTATGCCTATCTATGTATTCATTAGTTTGAATATAGCCAAAATTGGAACAGCTAACATCTTAGTTGATGACTTTATTTTATATATATATATATAAATTGCTAAACAAAAGCTTATTTGATATATATATTCAGTATATTCTACAGTAAAAACTGTACTCAAATCTAGTCAACAAAACGTTGTCTTTCATATTTCGCCTGACTGTAACGTTGTTTTTATGAAATATTAGGGCATATAAATGTTAATTTGCAGTTTAATACGTATTGCTTATACAAATAGCCTACATTTTATTTCAACATATTTCAGTCGATTTTTACTCATCTCAGTATAGTAATACAGTTTGCTAAAACATCATCATTCATTCACACACGCGATTTAAATTTAAACTGTCTTTTTGCGAGCTGTGGTAAACAGCGCGCATCTCTGCCGTTCATTCATCAAAAACAGAAACCCGATTCACGTGAGAAGAAAAAAAAAAACTTACAGTATTCCTCAGCTCGCTCCTCGATATACCCGCACTTCTGAGGTACTTTTTTCATCAAAAGCTTATGTGGCAGTATATTCTACAGTAAAAACTGTACTCAAATCTAGTCAACAAAATGTTGTCTTTCATATTTCGCCTGACTGTAACGTTGTTTTTATGAAATATTAGGGCATATAAAATTGCAGTTTAATAGGTATTGCTTATACAAATAGCCTACATTTTATTTCAACATATTTCAGTCGATTTTTACTCATAGTAATACAGTTTGCTAAAACATCCTCATTCATTCACACACGCGATTTAAATTTAAACTGTCTTTTTGCGAGCTGTGGTAAACAGCGCGCATCTCTGCCGTTCATTCATCAAAAACAGAAACCCGATTCACGTGAGAAGAAAAAAAAACTTACAGTATTCCTCAGCTCGCTCCTCGATATACCCGCACTTCTGAGGTACTTTTTTCATTATTGTTATTGCTCACAGTGCTGCGAGACGGTGTTAAAGTAATGATCTGAATAAACTGATATGTGGGCGTTCACAGGTTTGCTTGGATTGCCTCATTCATTTGCGTTTGAATAGTGCGCGCTCTCCGTAGGCGGAGTCACATTACATTTGAATTAGCTCTAATTAGGTCGACTGGAATCGCTCTCTTTTAATACAGATTTCACAAAATGAGAATATTTGTTTTTTATATAAATTACTTCATTTAAGAGAAGAGAATTCAAGCTTCATGCCTGTGTGTCTGAATGCCTGTTTGACTGAGTATTCGCTGAGTTATTGTTCATTTTCGGACGCGTTTCAGAATGGACGACACTGGCAGATAGAAGGCAGAACTCGCATCACGTATATTTTTCTTTATTTGGCAAAAAGCACAACACTTTGTTTTTATTGTGAGTATACACAAAAATAATACACATTTAACAGAATCGATTGATGTACAAAACAAGCCTAAAAGATAAAAATTAATATTTTTATTTTATTATTTTTTTGCACTCATACGGAAAAAAACGAGCCTATCGCGCCGGCGCGATAGCCGACCTCAGGGGGTTAATGAGCGCAGTTTCAGTGCTATGATGCGGTCTGAATCCAGACTGAAACTTTTCATAGATGTCATTTTCTTGCAAGAAAGAGCCCAGTAGATGTCATTTTCTTGCAAGAAAGAGCCCAGTTGGGCGGATACAACTCTTTCTAGTATTTTAGACATAAAAGGAAGATTTGAAATGGGTCTATAATTTGCTAGATTATGTGGGTCTAATTGTGGTTTCTTAATGAGAGGTTTTATAACTGCCAGTTTAAATGTTCTTGGAACATGACCTAAAGATAAAGATGAGTTAATAATATTGAGGAGAGGCTCTTCCACTATAGGTAACACTTCTTTCAGTAGTTTAGTGGGTATAGGATCTAATAAACATGTTGTTGTTTTAGATGAAGTGATAAGTTTATTTAACTCTTTTTGTTCTATAGTTGTTAAGCACTGTAATTGTTCTTGCGTGGTGATAATTGAGGCTGAATTATAAGGCGCGATTGAGGATTGAACGTTTACAATTGTGGTTCTGATGTTTTCTATTTTCTCAGTGAAGAACTTCATGAAAACATTACTACTAAACTGTAACGGAATATTTTGTTCAGGTGACATCTGTTTATTTGTTAGTCTAGCCACGGTGTTAAATAAAAACCTAGGTTTTGGTTGTTTTTTATTAGTTTGCGGAGGTGCGCAGCCCTGGCCGCTTTTAGGGCCTTTTTATAACGTGACATACTGTCTTTCCATGCGATTCTAAAGACCTCTAAATTAGTTTGTTTCCATTTACGCTCTAAATTACGGGTTTCTCTCTTTAGAACATGCATAGTATTGTTGTACCATGGTGCTTTACTTTTCTCTCTGACCTTTTTTAATCTAATGGGTGCAACAATATCCCATTTTCCAGAGAGAATGGTGCTCATAGTGCTAGTTAATTCATCTAGTTCATCTGTTTGTTTGGGTTCACTGAGCAGCTGAGACAGATCAAATAATCAATTTGAAAAATTATCTATGGTGGATGGAAGGATTGTTCTGCCTGATCGATAACGTGGAGCTGCATGATATATTACAGGAGTACGTAATATGCAAGTTACCATGTAATGGTCAGTGACATCATCACTTTGTGGAATGATATCTATATCGGTTGGATCGGTTCCATGTGATATAATTAAATCGAGTGTATGATTAAAACGATGAGTTGGTCCGGTAACGGTTTGCTTGACCCCAAAGGAGTTTAATAAATCTGTAAATGCAGCCCCTAACGCATCATTTGGATTATCTATGTGTATGTTAAAATCTCCAACAATTAATGCTTTATCGACTTTGACTAATAGGTCTGAGAGAAAATCTGCAAACTCTTAGGAAATCAGCGTAAGGCCCAGGCGGTCTATATATGGTAGCCAAGGCTAGACATAATAGGGATGTTTTTCTAACATCTAAGAGCGTAACATTTAGCACAAGTACTTCAAACGAATAAACTTATAACCCGTTTTCTGAGTAACATTGAGAATATCTCTATAGATTGTTGCAACACCGCCGCCACGACCAATCAGACGGGGCTCATGCTTATAGGAGTATCCTGATGGAGTAGACTCATTTAGACTGAAATAATCATTTGGTTTAAGCCAGGTTTCAGTAAGGCAAAGTACATCGAAGCTATTATCTGTGACTATTTCATTTACAATAACTGCCTTAGGTGTGAGTGATCTAATGTTTAGAAGACCTAGCTTTAGAAATTGTTTTTGTTTACTAATAGCAACATTTTCTGTTTTAATAACAATTAGATTTTTCCTAGATCCTGCAGTAAATTTATTATTTGATCTCACTAAACGAGGAATAGACACAGTTTCTATGCAATGTTCTACACTAGTATTTATATCAGTTAAATTGGTGCAGCAGAGACTATGATTTGGACTTTTGGTTACTAGTCAAAAGGTATTTAACATTTTGGAGATGTTATCCGACAGAAGATCCGCTCCGAATCTGCTTGGGTGTAAGCCATCAGCACGGAAAAGCCTAGGACGCTCCCAAAACAGATTCCAATTATTTACAAAGAGCAGTTTCTGCTCATTGCACCATGACATTAACCATTCATTTAGCGCGAATAATCTACTAAACTTTTCATGTCCTAGTCGGTACGTGGGAAGCAGTCCTGACACAATGATCGTTGTTTCAGGCGATGTGCTGCGTACCGTATCGATCAGATTCCTGAAGTCTTTCTTCAGAACCTCCGTCTGGCGCATCCTGATGTCGTTCACTCCCGCGTGCAGGACCACAGTTCCGACGTGCTCGTCACCGTTCAGAATCTCGGGAACGCGAGCAGCGATTTCAGAAACACTAGCACCAGGAAAGCAGTGACTGTGCACCTTACTTTTACCTAACGTAGCGTGTACGTGCCGAACGATGGAATCGCCGATGATCACAGCATCGCGTTCTGTTTCGCGAAGAGGGGAGAAGCGGTTTTGGGTGGATATCTCGAAAACCGGGAGGGTCGGAGAGAGTCTTGGTCTAGACCTGACTCGCGTCTTCCGCTGCGGAACCATCCAGTGCTTGGGACCGATGCTGTGAAACGCACGGTGTAGACGAGGTCGGAGTCAGCGGGTTAGTAACGTTAATCACTGATTTGTGTGCATCAGCGCGTGATGTTTCAAGAGCTAAACGCCGGTCTCTCAACTCGGCTTGTCTCACTAAAAGGTTGTGGATCTGTTTCTCAACAGCTTCCAGCTCAGACTGCAGTGCGTGCAGCTCAAATGTGTCCTCACCTGCACCAAAAGGTAGACTACTTACATCTGATATATTCGCCATTTTAACAGATGGACAGTAAGTTAGCAACGACGCTACCAGTGATGCTATCAATATTAATACTAATTTATGACTGAAGTCTTGGATATAATCCGTCTTTTTAGTGGTACGGGTGTAGAGTAGACGTACGATAGGCGAAAAAAAATGTTTGTTTGTGAGTGTGGAGAAGACGCGTTCAGCCGTGATCCACAGGAGTGACCTATAAGAGTATCCGATGTTGGATCACTAATAGGCTTGAGACGAGTCTGCTCAACAGTCCGCGTTGTAACTATGAGGTGAGGAAAAGTAGAAAATGTTCGTTGTAAGTGAGTTTAAAGAGAAAAATCAAGAATTATAAATCAAATCGATGGAGCTCCAAAGACAACAACGCGTTCAGACGCAACGCATGCGCATTCGTCAACAGGAAAGAGGTCCCTTTTCCCTGTGTGTCAAAGTGGAAAAGGGACAATGCAAGAGTCAAGCACTCTGTAAAGTCTACTCCAGGACATCCCAAAGACTTTCAATTAATTTAAGGCCTGGATTAAGAGGTGCCAATTCATGTGTTTGTTAAAATCTAACATGATTTTTAAAACATGATTTAAAATGTAATTTCAAATTTGAACTTTTAATTTGACATTATTACTAAGTGAACTTTTTGAAAGTGGTTTTGGTTTGTAACAACGGCTGGGAAAAACATACACTTGTCATGGGTGTGTGCAGGCAGAAGAAGTGGAGGAAGGTAGAGGGCTTCAATGCAAGAGTTTAATTCCAAAATATAATCCAAAAAGGTATAAACAGGCAGATAACCCACTCTACATACAACTAACAGCTGACCAGGACAGACTGGACAGAGTAAACTAAATACACACACAGATGAACTGAAAACAGGTGATACAAATGAAGGTAATTAACACGACACAGGTGATACAAATGAACTAATGAGGGTAACCAGGGAAACAGATGAGCTAATCAGAAAAACAGAAACACAACACTAACAGTAACGTGACAACACTCTATGTGCCCAATCCAAAAGGATTTAATTTCAGTTTAAATTTCATTTTATTTTAATATAGGAAAATAAAGGAAATAAGAACATTCAAACTGTAAACTCTATGTATGCCCCTCCTGAAACAAGATTTGTTGGTGCATATCTATGGACACTGGATTGATGGCCTGTCTTTTTGGATAATTCATAGCGTCCTCATTGCTAATAATACTCTCCAGCATTTTAATGGAGGTCTCCTTTGAAAGGAACCATCACGAGACCTTCAGCTGCCAGATACATGATGATGATGAATCTGTGTCCCACAGTCAGTTTTTAGGGGTTAGCATAGATTCAAACAAACCTATTCATACGCAAATGTGTTCTCCACACACTTTGGAAGATAATTTGTATCACTGTGAATTACACAGTTGCCATCCAAGACTGATGATGGCATATACCTGGATGAACACTCATATATCTGCATACTGTAATTGAGGTCAGTTCCAAGCTGTTCTGTTCTGTTTTTTTTTTTTTTTTTGCAACCGTTTTAATGCATCAGTTGTGGCTGTTCAGTAAGTGCCAGTTCATTGAGTGTTAACTCACTCTCCTGTTGCCTCTATCTGTGGTGTTTCTCTTCTCTTTGCATTTTAGACATCCCCTTCTGAGAGATCCGTTTTGTTGTTTATAAAATGCCAGGGCTGGTAACTTTCCAATCAAAACTTGAAAGGATTCCAGGGGGAGTCTGTCCTATCCTTGCCCTCTTTGAACACCATCCACAGTGGTGCATGCATTAAGAGTTGGAAGGGGAAAATAATAGATTGCGACAACGCAATAAATCTCTGATAGGTGGAGTGGAAATAAGCTTGTTTTGGAAAGATAGGCCACAGTTATATCACACAATATAATTCTACATTCAGTTGTATAAGTTTATTCCTGTATGGAATGACAGTCCTTAAGATAACTGTGTGTTATTGCAGAGAGAAAAGTTAATTACTAGAAGGAGATAAACTGAAAGTGATTACTCCAGGGAACTCTGCTCATTTAAACCCACTCCAGAAGTTGTGGCAAAGCATCAGACGAGCTTTAGCATTTATAAAGACTTGTTCACACTTGTTCTGTAAAAGTACTCTTTGTGTTCCAAATGTCTTCCTTACTGTATGTACACTTTTTATAGGTAGAAAGGTTTCTTATAAGTGTGTTACTTTTAAATGCCAACTTACAAACTTATAATTTCATTAGGGTCAACATTGACCCTTATATTTCATTTTTATGATTCATACTTAGTCCAAATTAATTTGGAATAAACTACGGTAAATTTGGAATGCAACTTCAAAAAATCAAAATAAACAATTTTACAATTTAATTTTGAGTATGAAATACATAGCTTACAGATCCAACCTGTTGTAGGCAGTTGATTTGGGTCATCCAAAATCTCAATGAGTACAGAATCTGTGATTCATAATGTGTGGCACAAGTACAAAGAACAGGCTCTGCTGATTCACAAAACATGCTTACAAATGCAACATCATCAGGGTATATAAGTTACATATTATGTGGAACACAGAATCCATGTGTAAGCAAAGTTTTATAATAAATAATAATATTTTTATATATATATATATATATATATATATATATATATATATATATATATATATATATATATATATATATATATATATATATATATATATATATATATATATATATATAGAAATGGTATATGCAGCCCGGTCTCACCCCAAAACGTCACATACTGACGCGTCTTGACCATACGGCAACATACGACGAAAAGGGTACCCCTAAAACGTCCATATGAGACGAAGACATAAGCGCACCAGCAGCGCCTCTTAGCGGTACCCTAACGCATACCTAAACCTACCCATAACCCGAATCGTCACATATGGACGTTTTAGGGGTACCCTTTTCGTCGTATGTTGCCGTATGGTCAAGACGCGTCAGTATGTGACGTTTGTGGGTGAGACTGTGTTAGTATATGACATCCCTGGCTAGCAGGTTAATATTTTGTTGAAATTTGTAAAATCAAGCAACATGTTATTTCAAGCAGATCAAGCTAGCATCAGCTGACAATCGTCGGATCCATGTCTACCTGTAGGAATATGACACCTATCACAGCATTCCTATTAAAACCACTATTTCAGTTATCCTTCAGCCACTTTCACTGTGTTGCTCAGGAGCTAATTACCCTTGGACTCTTTGAATATATGTCAGACTCGTCAAATGTCATTTTCTTTGAGTGCATTTATGTACACTGTAATTTTGTTAAATAAAGTTATGCGGTTATTTTTATTTTTCCTTTCATTTTGCTGGTGTTGTGCTGTTTACCTAGGAAGTTCACTGTGCTCATCACTACGCCCCCTTGTCTGATGGACGGGGAGTTTTTGTGCCCAGAATAGAACCATACAGCCAACCCAAACTGTATGCTAATTGTCTATTACCTTTGGTCCTGACTGAATCAGAGGGACCTTTTTTTCTCAGTAAAAAAAGTTTCCTTCATCTTTTTTTCCCCCTTAGATCCATTGAGATAACCAATTTCCCAAACCATGGTAATTAGTTGATAAAGTAATTAAGGCCCCTATGTATGTATGTATGTATGTATGTATGTATGTATGTATGTATGGCTGGACAGACACCTTAAACAACAAATCCATTTCCTGACAATGTTCTAGCTGGATGAAGGTTTTTAGAGTTCTATTACTATTACATATTAATAGTTACATATTACATATTAAACATATTCCCACATTGTCAATTTTCATATTTTATTTTTGGTTTTCATTTTTCAAGAGTCTGAAACAGGTCATCCAGTGGTAGACTCTACTGTATGGTGTGTGAATGACATCTAGAGGTAGAGGGCTCTATCTGTATGTGCGCTTGGAAATGTATGGTATCTTTTTTTTTCCAAGTATGGGTATGATTCCCCCCTCCAGTACACAAACAGTAGGCTATTAGCACATTATTCTATTGTTGCCATTCTAGAATCCTTTGATAGCCCCTTCCATCTGCAGGTATCTGAGGGACGAACAGGGGTACAAACGTCAACTCTGTGATGACAAACACCAATGATAGAATGAGCAGTATGTTAATGGGGTGATAGAATCTCACTGAATGGAAATTCAATCGACTTTCCTCAACCGAAAGTACAGAGGAATTTTAACACCATTTTCGCTATTGTTTTCCTATCCTAAAAAAGAATTGTATTAAACAGATCGGTGGAAGCAAACACTTTTTTTAATACATTTTTCGTTCCAATGTTTAATTGTATGGAAATATAAAATCCTGGTGTTGATTGCAAGGGTGAGTGAATGTGTGAATGTATTTTAAGAGTGTTTCACATGTTACTGCAAATATGGTTATGGAATTCATAACCTCCTCCGGCTTTACATTAGTCTTATCTAATATGTAATAGTAATAGAACTCTAAAAACCTTCATCCAACTAGAACAATAAAGGACCTTCAGAAACTGAACACAAGGCCAAGTGGTCTGAGAAAGCTTGTTTATCTCAAGAAGCCTTTGTTGATCTGGAGGGAGTTTGAATTAGCCTGCGGGGGTGTAAAATCAGCATGTAAAGTATAAGGATGTCTACAAAGCTTACCATCCAAAACACATTCTCTTTCTTGTGCCATACTGATGAGTGACAATGCCATATTTAGTATGGCTGTGGAAGTTTATCTTAAAAAGCAATAGTGATCACGAGTTTGTTTTTGCAATATTAACTTCCATTGAGAACTTTTTAATAAGACAAATCTTGAACCCAAACTTAATGGAGTGTGTTAACAAACACTTTTTTTTTTTTTTTTTTTTTTTTTTTACACTATCGGTTAGGTTTGTGGTTAAGTTTAAGATAGGTGGAACGTTGTGTTCAAAAGTGATTAGGGTTAGGTTAGGGTTAGTCATTAACCTTTTAGTGCCACTCACTGAACATTCCATTTCTGAACTGATCCAATACATACAACAGCAAACAAAACATTTCCAGATTCTTTTTCATCTCTTTCATTCACTTTTAGTGGCCCTCACTGAATATTTCAATTTGAAAGTGTTGCAAAAGGAGCAAAAGCAACAAAATATAATTTTGTGGAAGTGTCACCATAGGCACATTTTTCCAATGAGCCTGGGTTGTGAATATTTTAATAAAGATGGGTAACACTTTTTATGAAGCCTGTATTTATAACACATTGTAAGGGAATGATGGAATATTATATATATATATATACTACTAAATAATCATAACAACAGTTACAATGCATTATAATATATTATACACAAACTCCCTGTAAATGTGGACGTTCAGTGTTGCAATTTATTTACTGAAACTTCAAAACACTTTAACAAGACTGTGCCATATTGTTGTCAAATAAGCAAGTAAGTTCTGAGACCAGTACATATATATATATATATATATATATATATATATATATATATATATATATATATATATATATATATATATATATATATATATATATATATATATATATATATATATATATATATATATATATATATATATATATATATATATATATATATATATATATATATATATATATATATATATATATATATATATATATATATATATAAAGTAGTTTGAATGCATCCAGTTGCTCTTGTATGGAAAGAAAACAAAATAATAAGTAAGAAGTGTCAGAGCCAGACATTGTAAACATTCAGGGCATCTATTTGGTCATTTCTAATTCGTGACTGTTGTTTTGATTTGCTCTTTTGCACTTTTTTGGGCTTCAAAATCTCGACCCCCTTTTACTGCCATTATAAAGCTTGGAAGAGCAATGACATTTTTAATATAACTCCGATTATATGTGTCTGAAAGAAGAAAGTCATATACACCTAGGATGGCTTGAGGGTTAGCAAACCATGAGGTAGTTTTAATTTTTGGGTGAATTAATACATTAACTGACAAATGTGGTGCAGTTTAATAAATTCTACGTAATGGGCTGCCCTAATTGCAAATCAGTGGTCTCTAACAATGCCAAATAAATGTGGGATTCAGTATTCAGAAGTGAATAATATTAGACATTTTCAATGAGTGTGGGTTTGTTCTAATTCTTCAGTTTGCTGTTAAATATACCATGGCTAAGCACACAGAGCTGACATTAGCTGTCAGCTGATAATCTTTGAGCTAGCTTGCAATCTATGTCAGCTTACATCCTTTGACAGTTTACACACCATAGCAGGGCTCAATGAGATTTTTTCATATCAACTGGCCCAGTTGGGTCAGTGGTTCAGTTTTTGCATGCCTTGTTAAAATTTTTACTGACCCTGCCACAAAAAAAGTAAAATAAAAATAAAAAAATAATATTTTTTGTTGTTTTTGACCCATGTAATCCTGTATTCTGACAAATGGTTGTTAGGACAGTAAGTGTAAGCAACAGCAATAGTGACCAGTGAGGAAGAGTGTTTCCCTCTTTTCCGCCTCGCTTTTACATTTTTTATGAATGCCTGAGTGGCCGTGTGCATTTTACTTTTGCTAAACTTTTTGAATTAGTGGCAATTCAGGGGTGGCAATTTTTTGAATGGTGGGTTCATCATTATCCTTAATGAAAAAGACAACAACAAAACAGTACAATGACAAACTCACTTAGTATAACGATTTAGTCCACTGGAGGCAAGTTGAAGTGAGAACCCAAATGCAATTTATTAACAAAACGTGATCAAACATAAAACAAAGGCATGACGAGGCATGAAACTGGAAACTCAAAACAAGAACATCAACAGGAAACACAATACTCGACCAACACACAGGGCAAACATGAGGGCTTAAATACCCAGACTAATTACAAGACAAGGAACACCTGTCTTGTACAAGACATTCGCGAAGGTTCGCGGGCTGGAGCCGCTGTGAGTACTGCCCACACACTCAAAATCGCCGTGGCGACTATGATAATTGCTGTCTTTTCCAGAACTGACTCAGGTGCAGCGGCCATCTTGTCCGAAGACACAGGCATGGCTGACCAGGCGTGAACAGTCTCTAGCTCAGCAGGCATGATGTGAGAAAAAAAAAAAAAGCATACATGGATACAAAGACGAATTTGTTAAATACCAATGAATTGACTAAAGTGACATTTTTGAAAATAAGGCATTTTAATAACTGACTAATAACCTTTCCATTGCCATTAAAGTGAAACTACTGAACCTAAACCTGGTAAAGCCTGGTAAAAAGTTAGCCTGGCTAACGTCAGACCTCGTCTCATTGAGGCGTGGTCTGGGAACCACATGTTCATTTTCTCGTATTTGAGGCGTGGTTTACGAATGCCCAGAGCCGTTTATTGGGCGCTACGAATGTCTATCAAATGCGCCTGTATGTAGCTCATAGCCAATCGTTTCAATTATACCAGATGACATATGTAGAGTGACAGAAATTCGACGAGGAAGAAGACGATGGGTTAGAGATTTATGTGTACACGATGGCGTTCAGCGACTGCATCGAAAGGTAACTTCGCGTCTGCTGCCATGTTGGATCCATAGATATTAACAAACTGCTTCGGTGTGTCGCATAGACGTCGTCATCGTCTTGCTGCTCCCTCCCCGTTCTGTGATTGGTCCCCCCGCTGAGGCAAAAATCTGGTCCATGGAATCCAGGCTGCCTAGCAGCGTGAATAAAATCGTGCTGCGCGCAAGGCAGCATGGGAAAACCCAGGCTAGTAAAAAGTGCTCATTTAAAAGAAAACATGTCAGACAGATTTAGAAGTTTTTGCATCTGAACTGAATATATATGTACACTGACTTTCTGGAGAAGGGAAATGGAAGCGTCAGCGTAAGTTCTACCAGAAAGACTCTATTGCCACTTCACTAATTGTAATTTCGCACCACCAATCACAGTTCAACATCAGATATAAAAGACTGACCGTACCTCCCCCTTTCGTTGCTGTAGGTGTCGTAGAAAAGTTTTCCCCCATCCTCCCCACCACCACCAGGTTTAGGCTCCTGTCCAACTGTCAGGGGGTTTAGGCTCCGCCCCTGTCCAGACCATCAGGCAGGACCTACCGGCTAACTCACCGACCCAGACGGAGGACAGAGCCAGACATCCCAAGTCTCCCGGAAGTCCCCCCCCCCCCCCCCCCCCCCCCCCCCCCCCCCGTTGGAGATTTCTTGACTCCCGGAAATGACTTTGTGCAGGTTGGGATGTCTGCAGAGCCCACGCCAAAGAACCGAGATGGAGCTTGTCGAGCATCAATTTTATTCCGTCTGTAATCTTTCACAAATAAATCTATTGCATTCAATAATTCTCTCCTGAGAATTCTTTTTGGTAGAAATATATGTATTTGAGGTGTTGGATTTAAAAACCAAGGGTTGATATGTTTTGTGGTTGACAAGGAGATAATAAAAAGAGATTATTATGTCACTTGTGAATCCTGTTCAGTGAAAGAGAACTGAATTTGCTAGTGTGATTAATGTCACTGCCATACACCCTAGCAGGTGTGAAAGGCAGGAGCACTGAGGATCCTCACCCTTCTTCCAGCTTTTAATAGCTGATGTTTGTATGTGGCTTACGAACCCAGGGTGCACTAATGTCTGCTTGCTCCTTGAGTAGAACCTCTTTTTTCTGCTTCAATTCTGGGTGTGGTCGCAGTGAGATGAGTACAGCAGCGTACTTGATAGCGTACGAGCTCGCCCTGTCTACTCCAGTTATCTCTGTATGTATATTTTAGGCAATAATAAAATGAATAATGTTATAAAACATCTCTGCCTCTTCGTTTTCATTTTAAAAATATATATTATATGTTAACATATTAATAGCTACACAAATGTGGTTCAGGCAACGCGTACATTGATTATTTACACTGCATGTATCTTTATAACAAAACGAAATATTAAACACTAACCTTAATTGGTGCGAGATGCATTCTGGGATACCTGGCTGTCTCAAATCCGCACAAGTCACCTCTCATTGCATCCTCGATAAAAGGGGCGAGCAAGAACACATCCAGGGATTTGAACTTTACCTGGCTAGATGTGAACTTCGAATTGTAACAGTACTTGGGCAGGGACTGATGACGTTTCACAAATCTACAAGAACACAAATATAGAAAAGAACAGATATTGAGAAACGGCTCAAGTGCATAGTTGTGGTATAATTTGAACTAAGACAATTTGAGATTTTTGAAGTTTCAGAATTAATAGAGGTTAAAATAAAAAAACTTAGAATTGCTGAAGTATATTGGAATGAACATTTTTTTTTGCATAACATCTTTTTATCATGAACAAAAAAAAAAAAAAAAAAAAAAAAAAGATGCCTGCGACAGCTAGAAATAATATGGCCCCAAAGTAGGGCTGGGCCGATAAACGTATCATATCGAACTGCAATAAAATTAATGTAGATAACAATGATAAGCTCTGGATATTTTTTACTCAATATGGATTAATCTAACAGCCAAACACACAGCAGAAATAAACGCGACAACAGTCAGCCTGCAGCTTTTAGCTTTCACGTCAAAGTACATTTCCTACTGCAAAGAAAATTCGACACAAGGAGGAAAAAAATGGTGGAATCTATGACGAAAGTAAAAGCGAAAGTGAAACTAACCTCGAGTTAACATCCAAAGATTACGAAATTGTCAATAATATTTGTAATTTTTGTAATTTTTGTAAATGATGTTTTATTAACAAAGTTCGGGAGGAGCACGTTCAAATAATCAAGTAATCAATCAACTCATCAAACAATTACCATGTCTACCCTATCAGCATGAGAGGAAGCATATATATTCACTCTGTCAACTCATCTAACTTCCTTGACAGTTTTCAGCATCCCTCCACCACCCCGACTCCTCACTCTTGGCTTGTTCTTTCACAGCCAGGAATACGGGGGGAGTACTCTGGGTTCGGGCCGAATACCGAGCCCGGAGCCCTCTCCTCGGACAGCACGCCAAATACGCATTTATTCTATCTGACTTATTTGTAAGTGTGAACTCGTGAATAATAATACACTCATTTGAAACATGTCACACAGACCATTTGTCCTCTCAGCTCAAAGTTCAAATGGCAGCGCAGCTCACTAGAGCAGATGCTTCCCTTTCAAGGGAATGAGACGCTGTGGTATGACGGAACGTCCAACGCATTCTCATCCTAGGGCGTCATATACTGACGCTTTTGACATTTCGTCTACATCGAACGCAAATGGCACCCTTTAGCGTCAATATGACACGCACAGAGCTTTGTTCGGTTATGGGTAGGTTTAGGTCTGGGGTAGGGTTAGGGTTAGACCGCTAGGAGGCGCCTTCTGGCCCATATCAATCTGCATCTCATATTGACGCTAAAGGGTGCCATGTGCGTTCGATGTAGATGAAATGTCAAAAGCGTCAGTATATGATGCCTTGGGATGAGAACGGGCTGGAACGTCATAGGCGGGTGACGTCACAGACCAGGAACTATAAATCACACCCAAGCAGTGTTAGCTGTATGTCCTTGGTGTTTTTGTCTGTCTCAGTATATTTTTAGGCAAGAGTTTTCACCTTTTCAGAAAAAAAAATATAATGGTGAGCGAACAACATGTCAGAAAGTGTGTTCATCCCTGCCCTCATTTCACTACGGGTGGGGATACACGTTATGTGTGTTGTTTGTTTGGGAGTGCAGCGCGATCAGTCAGCCCGTGAGGGGGCTGAATGCTAGCATTGTGAGTGACTACCCCTCAGAACGCTGCTCTCCTGCCAGGCGCTCTTCAAAGAGGGCGCTTTGGCTCGCATTCCTCGCGGCTCGGGTCCCACTTTTGCCGAGGCAGAGCAGCTGCTCAAGTTGGTGGGTTTGCAAATGGATCTGACAGAGGGATTAGAGATGGGCCTCACCCTTTTTCTGCCTTCACCTGCCAAATCTAGTGTTTCGTCTCAGGGTCAGGAAGCATGCTTTGCGGTTACTTCCACCCCAAGTGAAGCACCGGCACTACAATCATCTGGTTCTGAGATGCTGGATGTTGTTAGTATCGAGACAGGAGATACTAAAGAATCGTCACTTCAGTCTCCTGCATGTGAGGAGCTAGTGGAGGTCATTACTCATGCCATAGCTAAACTAAACATTGACTGGCCGGCCGAGAAACAGGAGATTCGTCATAAAAGTAAACTAGACAAACGCTTTTTGCCGTCATGTAAACAACCACCTTGGCTTGCCGTTCTTTCCTGACCTCCACACTGAGGTGTCGAGGTTGTGGAAGAGACCGGTTTCTTACTGTGTGTTTAGCCCACAAACATTAAGGTATTCTCAAATCCATGTGTTTAAACAACACAGTTATGGAGCAATGTTAAGAGCTGAAGAGACTCTTGCGGGCCATCTCTCCCCTGAGTCAGCATCATCCCTCCAAGCCCCAACATTCCCACCAAGCCACTGAGAGCTAAATCGGCATTGGTGGGTAAGGCGTATTCGGAGGCAGGTCAGGCCACGGCATGTCTGCACACAATGTCCATCTTGCAAGCATACCAAGCTGACCTGCATACCATTAGAGACCTGGGTGATAGCGAGGATGTCAGCTCTGACGTCATTCAAGATCTGCATCAGGCATTAGTGTCAGGCTTGTTAGGGTAGTCCCCTTTGGGGGAAGACGGTTTCCACCTCATTATATGGTGCTGTCTCCCTTAGTTGCCCTCAGGGGGCCATTCTGCTAACCCAACCTTCTCGTGTGTCTCGGAATGCAGCGGTTCCCAGCGGTTTCCTTATCCGATCATTTGCCCGAAAACGTAGCGGCGTCGGGGTGCTTGCTCCCTTCGAGAAGGGCTCCAGAGCTGTCAAGTCAGTTGTTCCCTGCCGGTTCACTGCTTCAGGGCACTGTGCTTGCTGCGCAACCTACACCTGAGGCCTTAGTAGATTTTTTGGCAGAGTGGGTACGTCTGCCAAATATATAATGTTGAGTCCTGCAGACAGTTGAAAAGGGCTACACTTTTCAGTTCAGGTCTCATCCACCCTGGTTCAGCGGGGTCCTACCCACTGTGGTGGGCCCAGAGCAGGCTCTGGTTATGGAACAAGAAATAAAGGCTCCTTTCTGCGAAAGGAGGCTATAGAACAGGTTCCTTCTCCCAGCAGGGAGTCTGGGTTTTACAGCCGGTACTTTATTGTTCCGAAAAAGAATGGAGGGTTGCATCTGAGTCTAGATCTGCGCCAACTAAATTGCTAGGCAAGCTCAAATTCAAGATGCTTACTCTGAAGCAAAATGTGTCACAAATCAAGTCTGAGGACTGATTTGTCACAATAGATCTCAAGGACGTATACTTCCACTTATCTATCCTCCCACCACACAGGAAGTTTCTGAGGTTCACTTTCGGGGGCGAAGCGTACCAATATCAAGATCTTCCTTTTGGTCTAGTTTTGCCACCTCGAACTTTCACTAAGCGTGTGGATACAGCCCTGGCTCCTCTCCACGGACTTGGCCCACCCTGTTTCGCTTCTGCTTCATCACCCTCATGGACTTTTGTTTTTTTGTTTTACTCTTTTTGTGCTCTGTGTCTGTCCTTGGACTTTTATGTTGAAGTGGTTCCTGTGCTAAATTTGTAGTCCGTTTTGTGGTCTTTCTTTTTGATTATTTTTCCCTAAGTGTTTCCTATTAGCCACTCCCCCTTGTTATATTGTTAAGCTTGTTTACCCTGGTGTGTATATAAGCCCTAGTGTTTTCCTTGAAACTTTGTCAGTCATTGTTTGATGTAATGCTCCTTACATTACAAATATTTCCTCATCTGCAATTCCCACAGTGAAAGCATAGCCACTCAACATCAAACTTAAATCAATATATTGAGTCCATTGAGGGGTATGTGACTTAACAAGGTATATCTTCCATTAAACCAAATTTAAAAATGTCCTTAAATGCTGTATCTTTAAAATCCACAAAAGGCAGCTGCAAAATCCTCAATGTCCCGGTCACCTTGACGGAGGCGGAAAAGTCAAACTGCTGGGTTCATTGTTTGGTCTTGCTTTCTGTCACAATATCCACTGATGGCGAGTAGAGTTTAGAACCCATGTGCAGTTTATTGAAACAAAATACAAAAACCAAACTAAAGCATGACATAAACTTAAGTAATAGAACATCACTTGAATTGAACAGAAATGACTTGACTAAGAACAGGCTTGACAGCACTTACCAACAGCAGGGGCCTGTACTATGAAGGTAGCTGAACAAACTCGGGGTTACAGGATTAGTTCTGAGTTGACAAAACCAAAGCGATGCAATCAGGCTTTATTGGTACCATGATGCAGCTCATCAACTTTCTCTGTCAACTCAGGCTTTGATCCTCAAGCTATGATTACTCCACGCGCGCATGCACATAAAAGAGTGACGTCGACACTGAACAACCAATCGCTGGTGGAGCGAGAGCGATATATTTTTCTGCGGAGGAGCAAGAGATAATCATTCAGAATTACGATGAATTTAAATATGTATTTCAAGCTCGAAACAATACGGTTTCTGCTGCCAAAGCAAGAGAAGACTGTTGGAGAAAGATTGCTGATTGTTAATGTGTAAGTTAAACAAATACGTTCTATATTTATAAAACTATGTATGTATGTGTAGCCTATACATGTAATATAGCCTATAGCCTATTTTTATATTATATAAAAATGTGCATGTACTAAGAAAGATTAATATTCATAGATTTTTAGATGCAACCCCAACTCTAAATGTTCTTGGCAGCAGATAAAGACAAAATATAAAAATATAATTCAAAGTGGTGAGTAGGCCTATTTACCACAACCTTTTATTACTTTTGTGAACATTTTATCACAAACACTTGTTTGCAGCAAACAGAAATAAAGAGTTAAATTCAGAAAACCAGAATACACTGTGGCGGTTAGGGTGAGATAACGTCTCGGGTTACTGGATGTAACCCTGGTTCCCCGAGAGAGGGGAACGAGACGCTGCGTCGAATACAACGCTACGGGGAATGCCTTCGGCATGCGTTATCTGAAGTCACTATACAACTATTCCAATCTGGATTGGTGTGCGTCATCGTGCGTCATGACGTTGCATGTGACGGTGACCCGGACGCTATATAAGGGTCACAGGAACAAGGAAATGACAGCTTCGAAAAAGGTTCAAAGCAGCTGTTCTCAGGGCGCCCCGAAGGTGGGGAGAGGGGACGCAGCGTCTCGTTCCCCTCTCTCGGGGAACCAGGGTTACATCCAGTAACCCGAGACGTTCCCCTTCGTTACGGGGAACTCCCGCTGCGTCGAATACAACGCTACGGGGAACGAGTACCAGCTAGCCCCCACAGAGAACAAGCGCCCTGGGTGTGAAGCATCTGGCACACTCAAGAGCACTAAAGCAAGGGAGAGTGAAAGATCCAACTGTGCTAAGAATTTTATTCTTTCTTGTTTGGTGTACAAAGGGAAGGTCGCATCAGCAACCTCGATATTAAGGTCCAAGTAGATAGGCCTGATTAATGACAGGCAGAACACTTAACTCCTAACACCCTTTTTAGTGGATAATCTCTGGAAGCCTAAGAGGCTCTCTTGCTTACACCGTACATGCAACGAAGGATGAAGAGCTGAGGAATTTTTAGAATAGCCTCCGGTACCTTGGTCACCGGGGAGAAATATCTCAAAGAAAGCTAACAAACTCCCATTTAATACCCTATATAGATATACTCTGCGGAGCCGAATAAAGGCTCTAAGCAATTTAATATGATAGCCTGCAGAGACAGGGTTCATCCAGATTCTGACGCAGCATACAGAGGCAGAAAGCACTCTGAAGGTGAGGATCATTGCTAAGGACAGGGGAGAATTTATAGAACCCACTATACTAAGAATTTTATTCTTGTCTTTTTTGGTGTAAGAAAAAGGCTGAGTTAACAGCCTCAGAAGTGAGGTCCAATATATACATATGCCTAAAAAGGCAGGACACTGACTCCAAGGCACCATTAATGGATAACCCTAAAAGCCTAGAAGGCTCTCCTGTCACACTTATAGCAACGAAGGATGAAGAGCCAGAGGAAATCATAAGATAGCCTCCGGTACCCTTATTGGTGACCGGGGAAATTTCCTACTAGAAAGCTAACAGATTTCCAAAATATGTAGATTTTCTTTTAATCTGACATATATACACGTATCCCGCAGAACCGACAGGGGCTTTTCTTTCCACAGACCTGTCAGCCTGCAAGGATAACAGGATTCATCCTAGAAGGCTACAGGGAAATATGGAGGTCATGGGACGACCCGGGTGGACCACCCTGAGAGCATATGGAGGCCGTAGGCGCCATAGCGGCTCTGAGCGTGGACGAGAGGTCCCGATTAGAGTATAGAAGAATCCCAGTACTGAAGCCATAGGGCAGTAAAAGGCTGGGTCCAGCTAACTCAATTAAAACTTCCTGAGCCGGGGAGTTCTGGAGGTAGCTGATCTGATGACCTCGGCCACCAGATCACCCTATTCGAGAAGGCCAGTGTGGTTTTTCGAGAATAAGATCTACTCAAAATCCTCTGACCCTCTCCAGAACTCCAGGGAGTAGAGCGACCGGGGGAAAAGGCGTACAGACGTTGCCTCGGCCACGTCTGTACCATGGCCTCCAGACCCAACGGGGCTGGATGCGAGAGAGAGAACCAGAGCGGGCAATGAGAATTCTCATGAGAAGCGAATAAATCTACCTCCGCCTGGCCGAATTTCTCCGATATAAGCTCCACCACCTCGGGGTGGAGCCTCCATTCCCCTGGCCTGGGCCCCTGCCTCGACAGGGTGTCTGCTCCCACATTATCAACCCCAGGTATATACATGGCCCTCACAGAGAGAAATGTGTCCTTAGACCATAATAGAATATGATGGGCCAATTTGCACAGAGGACGAGACCTCAAGCCCCCCTGATGGTTGATGTAGAAGACCACCGATATATTATCAGACCTAACAAGGACCTGATGGCCTCTGAGGTCTGGAAGGAAATGCCTAAGGGCAAAGAATACTGCCAGCATCTCCAGGCAACTGATGTGCCATGCGAGGTGATGGTCCTTCCAGACCCCGCGGGTGTACCGGCCCTCCATGACCGCACCCCAGCCCATGCGGGAAGCATCCGTGGTCAGAATTTTTCTGGGACACGAAGCTCCAAGCACCTGGCCTTGGGACAGGAACCGTATGTCTTTCCATATGACTAGAGAACGAGGTTATCTGGACGTAACTCTAATCGTACGGAAGGGGTTGCCCCTTGGGGAAAACCCCCTGGTCCTGAGCCACCACTGTAGGGCCCTCATATGAAGCAAGCCGAGTAGAATCACTACTGATGCGGTTGCCATTAAGGCCCAAAATTCTTTGAAAATGTTTGACAGTGATGGCCTGGCCTAACCTGATAGCTCTAACTGCAGCCACGATACTTTAAATACGTGGCTGGGTCAAGTGAACTTGCATAGATTGCGAGTCCCACTCAGCTCCAAGAAATGTTATTCTTTGAAGAGGAGACAGAGAACTTTTCTTGACATTGAGCCTTAGCCCCAAGCACTGAAGATGACGCAAAACAACATCTCGATGTTGGATTGCTAGCGTCTCTGGTTCTGCCAGAATAAGCCAGTCATCTAATAATTTAGGATGCGGTTCCCCTGAAGTCTCAGTGGAGCAAGGGCAGCATCCATACAGAAAGTGCAAGGGGATAGAGTTAGGCCGAAAGGAAGAACCCTATATTGGTAAGCTTTTCCCCCCAAAAGCGAACCTAAGGAACTTCCTATGATAATGGATGATGAAGTTATGAAAATAAGCATCCATGAGATCTATGTCACAAGCCAGTCTTCAGATCTGATTTGCTGAATGATATTGGGTATAGTGAGCATATTGAAACTAAATCTCCTCAAAGATTTATTCAATACTCTAAGATCTACAATAGGATGAAGTCCACCATCCTTTTTCGGAACAATGAAGTAACGGCAGTAAAAACCTGAATCCCTCTCCTGATTAGGGGCAATTTCTATTGCTTTTGCTAAAAGAGATTCAACTTCATTTTCCATCACCTGGCGCTGATGTGAGAAAACCAGTGTGTGAAATACCCCGTTAAAATCGGGTGGTCTTACTTTAAACTGGATTTTATATCCTTTAACTATACCCAGGGTCCATTTAGATATATTCGGAAGGCCTGACCAGGCGTCTAAACAATCTACAAGAGGAATCAATTTCTCTGGGTTAGTCTCAGGTGATATAATGTGCTTATCGGTGGTCTGAAGCAGTTTACTGGCAGGACGTAACCGATGAATAATCTAATAAGGAGATCAGTCCCTCGAGACTGACCTCAGGTTTTGAGATTCGGTGACCTGAAGCGATAGACCGGCAGGAACTAACCGAAAATAATACTTTTTTTTTTTTTTTTTTTTTATGAGAACGTCTCCTCTGACCCCGAGCCCTGTACAGGGGGAAGGGGAGGGGAAGAGGTGACTTCCCAGAATATGAGGAGCTGGTTACTGTCCTCCATATAAGCCTTCCCTACCAAATTCGAGATAATATTTATATTAGCTCCACTTTAATTTTAGAGGGACGTGTCTGAGTCATCAGAGGTAATACGATATCTGGGAGAAATATTCTTCTACCCCCTGCATCATTAAATTCCCCTTTAATTTTCCTCTTCAATTATTCCACAATCTCAGTACCTCAGTATGGAGATCGTTTGAAAAAGGAAGACTCTGACACAAGGATTTTGACTGGGTTTGCAGGAAGCACTCTTTTTAGACGCTTCCTTCTTATTAAATTACCAAACATTTAATTTCATTACAGCCCCAGTCTTTCTCCAGCAACTCCTCATAATGTGGTGAATATTCGTGATTCAGTGTTGATAGTATCTGACTCCTCAGAATCAAATAAATCAAACACCGGGTCTTTAACACGGTCGGAAGAAGCCACAGTGACGCGGGCTTCCGAACCGTGCGCGAGACCTGTAAACACTGCTCCACGTGCGAACCCAATGCAAACAGACAACGCGCTGCCTCGACAGACGCGAGCTGATGCACTAGGAACGCAAGCCTATTTTATTATTTTTAAACAGGCTCAGGCGGGAGCGGAAGAGTACACTCAGAGTCTACACCCTGCAGACCTGTAATCTACGCGCTGCCTCGGCAAACGCGAGATCCAAGCCACTATAGATTCTGTATTGCAATGCAGACATTAATCTACGCGCTGCCTCGGCAAACGCGAGATTAGTCACAGAATCTTTATTGCAGAGTAGCCGTAATCTACGCGCTGCCTCGGCAAACGCGAGATCCGAGCCACTATAGATTCTGTATTGCAATGCAGACATAAACCTACGCGCTGCCTCGGCAAACGCGAGATCCCAGTCACAGAATCCTTTCAGTTTGCACAAAATAGACAGTGCCCTCGAGAACTGTCCGTGCAAGCTCCGCTCACAACCCAACACCACAAAGCAAGTGTGCGCCATCCTTGCTTCTTTAATTTTTCTTAAATCAAGGAGACGCACACTGCCTTCGCCATAGTAGATTTGACAGACAACACCAAATAAGACGTACAGTTTGACATAGAACGCTGCTGAAGAACAGAAGCTGTCATTTCCTTGTTCCTGTGACCCTTATATAGCGTCCGGGTCACCGTCACATGCAACGTCATGACGCACGATGACGCACACCAATCCAGATTGGAATAGTTGTATAGTGACTTCAGATAACGCATGCCGAAGGCATTCCCTGTAGCGTTGTATTCGACGCAGCGGGAGTTCCCCGTAACGAAGGGGAACCGTTGGCTCTGAGTAGACAATAAGGGACGGCCGATTATGGATGGGATTACAGGTGCTGTACAGTCTGACCCTGGTGCTGGCTCCTCTATAAGCAATTAACACTGGGTAAGTGTGCAATACATTACTACTTTTAAGTTTTAAATATGGCTGACTGTATGTTCTGCAGTAGAGGGAAATACAGTGTCCCTGTTGAAGCCAGCACACATACACACAGTCTCCCACACAGAGGTCAGTATGCAGCAGACAGAACACCAAACATAACCTGCTTTACAACAGTTATGCTTTACATTGGCCTATTTTTATTTATTAGGGTGGAGGAAATGATGAAGACACTCTGTCTGTGTGTTCTCAGAGTTGCTGATGTGAATGCACTGGGCTTTTTATTATGGCAAACATTTGAATGTGTGGCATAAAAAGGGACTGGCCCTTACACATCTCTTTTATTGTAGGATTTTACACAACCTGCCCCAGAAACTGAGGCCTCTACCTAAATGGGTTTCAGAAGAAATGTGTAAGGATTTAAAACCCTTGACATAAACTGTGTTTGTAGGAAGTCAAGGAACTTTTTGTGATTTGATGAGCCTCCAGAAAACTTGTAATGATCATGTTTGTGGTGGAATTATGTTTCAGGTGGAAACAGACTCAGTCAGGGCCCTGTACAAAAGGAGTCTTGAACTAGACTGTTCACTAAAGGAGACTTGAACCAGACTGTTCACTAAATGAGCTGGACTGTGAGCTGAGGAGGCTCCAAAAAAATAAATAAAAAAATATTGGAGATCAAACAGCTGGATAAAACTGATCTCAGTATGTGAACTAATTTAACCAAGTAACACTTTAGTATGAATATTTATTAATGCAACTTTCTCTTGCTTTCTTTCTCCCTCCCATCCCACAAAACCAATAAAACAGTTTGAGACATATCTGCAGTTTCAATGTGCTTTTATTAAGTGTAATATTGTATGGTGATTGCATCTACATCTGCACCAGCTGGGTGGTCCGCTATGGTGACTCTGAAGTGCTGAACAGTTGAAACGTGCCTTTAGGAGGCCAAAGGCCATCTCTATCTTCACTCTTGTTTGAGGGCCACATTAAAGCGGTGCTGTGGCCCTGTCTGAGGGTTATGATGGGGGTTATTGTGTAGGTTTTTTCTATCTCAGTTCAAATTAACAGTGTTTTGTACTGTACCAAATTTAACTTGCTTTCCTCAAAGTGCTGACACAACAAAGACTCACGAAAATTCGTGAGTCAAGCACTGGAGCCAGGCCATTTGGCATCCAAACTTGTGATCATACGTTCATGACCACCACAAGTCGTCTGCAGATGAAATGTTTAGTAGATCATTGTTATATTTGTTAATGTTACTATTAATTTAAAGATTCATCTCACAGAAAATAATCATCTCACATATTCACATCTCTACCTGAACATTAAAGCTGTGATAGGACTTCCTTTTAACATAATCTGCCTCATGTTCCCCTAGAGCAGTGGAGATTGGAGCAATAGACTGCATACATGTTGCAATGACTCTAGGGAATCCTATCATAAGATTAACAGAATAATAATAAATATTTAAAATAATTCTTAACATGTATTGTATAGTACATTTGTGAAATTTGCTTTTTGAAAAAAAAAAAAAAAAGTGTTCATGTGATGTCACCCTATCAATATATCTTACCGGCAATTTTATAAAAGCCCTCTTTTATGGACATGGTCGATAAATGTCGGGGGAACACTATTAATGAAACTATTCATGTACTCCTGCAGAGCGAGGACCACCTTGCGAATGGTTTGACAAACCGTGTTTTCCCCTACAGTAGCTTCTGTGCGTCACCCACCGTGCAAGACTATACCACTTGCAAAAAAACGCAACGCAATATTTGCGGTACAGTAAGTGCATGAATTCGACATGAATAATGACTAACAAGATACAAATTGACCAAAATGCCAAACCAAAACCTGTATATTGTAACGCTGAGTTTATACGTGTTCATGAAGGTAATACGAAGTTAATTAGATAAATACAAGGATAATAGCCAACCTGCGATTATGTGTGCAAACAAAACACGAACAATACAAAGAAGTGAACACTGTCACAGTTGTGTTTTGTTTAGTTTGTTTTCATTGGACTTGTCTGCCTGTCATCCCATGTTACGTGTCATCTTCATTGTCATTATCAGTTCATCTGTATCACCTGTGTTCAGATAATCATCGTCATCTGTGTTTGCATTTAAGTTCTGTCTGTTCAGTCAATCTTTGTCTGATCTACGTTGTGTATTATGTGTGTTGCTGCCTGTTCTGCTATCATTTATATTATTACCATTAAACCTTTGTGTTGGAAATATATCCTCATCTTTGTCTGCCTTCCTGCAACCACACGTGACAAACACAAGCAGGAACTTAAATACATAGAGATGATTAACTAAAATATAAACAGCTGTGATGATGAGTGTTAGTGTCCATGGTGACTGATGAGTGGCGGGGAACTAGAACAAAGGAACACATGTGACAAGAAAAACCAAAACAACTGAACATGATGGTGACATATATACCATATACTGTATATAATTTTTTCCAACATATTCTCATTATACATTGGTAAAGTAAATGAAATTAAAATAGTTAAAACTAAATGTGATGTTCAGTTTTTCAAATAGGCAAAGGTCAATTAATATTTCCAAATGTCTGCACAAGATGTATGTCTTGTATATTGTCACATTGTGACTCACCGAGGACCAGAGGGCTTGTTTTACATTAGATTAATATTCTAAAAGGTTTTTTTTATTTTTATTTTTAAATTAGACTAAAACATGAAAGTCCTCCTCCAGATTCTACTGTCAAATGCATTTTTATTATTTGCTTGACATTTGAGCAGAAGGTCAGGCTCATTATGTCAGCGTGTAATGAACAGAAATGGAAGGACATAGAGTTAGTAAGGCAGAAAATAGTGGTGGCCAAAAGGTGCATGTTTCTCTAGTGTTAAAACAAGACCTTACATTTTGACTGAGACATAATGTGCATTACTGTGGATTACAGTGTATTAAGATGATACATGATACGAGTGTTTTTAAAAATGAGATTGTTTGACACTGTGTACTAGCTTGTGTGATATAGTATAATCAGTTGCCTCAGACCACACCACTAATCCTACCCAAACATATAATACGCACGTACCCCACACCACTAAACTTACCCTAGGGGTTTACAGTGTGTATCATATGCACGTAAAAACTCATTTTTGCGGATAAATTGCACGATGAATACAATGCGTGCTATAAAGATGCTTTTAATGAGATCGGCTTGCTTATATGTTGGTTTTGTAGCAAGTGATGCTTATTGTATTGTGTTTTATTATTTTGATGTGGATGTGTATTGATGTGAATTGATGTGAGACAGTAAAGGTTATGTGATGCAAGACATTTTTTGGAAGATATTCCAACAATAAAGTGAAGTTGAATTGAACTGAATTGAATTTAAACTGTAACAAGGACACATTAAAATAAAGTGTAGCCAAATAATTGACTCCAGACTGTTGAACTAATCGAAAAGTAATGCACAACCGAGATGAAACCACCTCACATAACCACCTCTGGTGTGCATTATTTCACTTCAATTCAGCTGCCCGTCATCAATTATTCCTTAAATAATTTATTTACATTCTTAATTATGATGGTACATCACATTTTAAATACATATTTTTAAATACAATAAATCCAGCAGATTTGGTTGGGTTAGGGCTCCAACCTAATGTAGTTTCAAACCATCTCATGCTCAATTACATCTGCCACAAACTGCTGACATTGATTTATTCTCTATTTGTTTCTCTATAGGCTGTGGAGACTAACCTGGCCTCAAAAGACAGTCACTGGGTGTTTGTGAATGAGGTAAGGGAAGATTTATTTTATCTCTTTCATGTTCAGGTGTTTTCTTAGGCCTAATGGCCTAATGATGAGAAAGTCAGATTGGTAACCTGAAGGTTGCGGGTTTGATTCTCAATACTGGCAGGAAACGACTGAGGTGCCCTTGAGCAAGGCACCTTACCCCCAATTGCTCCCTGGGTGCCACAGCAAAATTGCAGCTCACTGCTCTGGGTGTGTGTTCACTACTCTTAATTTTATTTTATTTTTTCTTGATTTGTGTTTGCATGCAGCAATAGATTATTTCTGCTCTTGGCAGTCTGGAATTCACTTCAAGATGTAAACATACAGTGGGAATCATGCAGATCTGTGTCAAACGAAATGTGCATGGAACAATTCCCAATCTTTACACTTGGTTCTAAGTACTAGGTTGTGCAAGGTGGAACAGCTGACTATTATCTGGCATACTTTCCTAGAACTGAACAACATTGCTCCCCCACTCTGATCTAAGGCAATGAATCGGCTATTTAAAAAGCATATAGTGCACTTGACTATACAGTGCATCAGGATACTATATGCTTGGTTGTAATATTATCATTTATTATTTATAAATGATAATATTACTATGATTTATAAATGATAATATACTATATTACTCTATCATTTGATGAATAACTGCAGCCATTATCAATGGAAAATGTACACAAACATCAATAAAGTTCTATTTACGGCTTTATTTCCACATAGACAGTAATGCATTGCACTGAAGAAAAAAATAAATAAAACATAAGACATCAGTAACAACATCAGTGCATGTACAGTTTTTTCTCATCATTGCATTTGTTTAATGTCCATATTTTGGGTATAGGTAGCCTATTGTTGCGTTGACTACCGTTCATCACCACCCGCTGGCGGTAGTATGCATTTTCACGGGCGCTCAGGTGGGATTAATCTGTAATCGGCTGAGCGCGTGCAACGGCTTCTTCCTAGTATGTGCTGTCAGTGTTTAGTAAGGGCAAACGAGCACCACAAACAGTTTGGAAACTCTACAGGTTGCACTGCACAAAACAACAAACCCGCAAAACTCTGGAAGACTGCCGGTAAGAAAACGAATCTGCTTACCTGACTCATAGACTCCTGCCGTTTAAAGCCAATGCTTTTCTGAAGCGGTGTTTGTTTAAAGAGGACGTTACATTGCTACAGTAACTGTTTATGTGGGTGGCGCAAGCCCTAACTGTTTATAGTATTTATATATATAGGATTTTGTAAAATGATGATTTAAAATGTTTGCATTGAATATGTGACGTTTTGTACAAGTGTGGATAATAATGGGTTCAAAAAATGAAAAAAAAAGGTTTTTTTTTTTTTTTTTTTTTTTTTAAATGTCATGTTTTTGTACACTGGTGATTTCTCCTTTTTCTATTTGAAGGTTTTTCACCTGCTACTTTAAAAAGAAAGAAAAGTCAAAATAAACGGACCAAATGGATCAGAAAGGACTTTGCTGAGTGGAATCCTGTTCTTTTTATATTCAGAGGCGAGGTTTTTCCTTTTTTAAGAGTGGGAAATTGTGCAGGAAAGCTTCAACACTTGACAGTGAAAAAACGCTCAAGTGGTTGAACCCAACACCCAACGTCAAATCCCGGCCCAGCCTGGTTCAGAGCAAAGCTCCCGCCCAGCCCAGCAGCACCAAAACTCTCGCGCTGCGCTCCAGCCCCAGCCCAGCTCAACGCCAAAGCTCCCGCCCAGCCCAGCAGCACCAAAACTCTTGTGCTGCGCTCCAGCCCCAGCCCAGCTCAAGGCAAAGCTCCAGCCCCCTGCTGTAGTCCTAGCGCCAATGCTCCAGTCTGATGTTCCAGCTCAGCAATCTCAGCTAAACATGGCCGATCTGAAACCTTTGCAGCAGTTAAAGAAAGAGAGGACTGTTGCCAAACAGCGTTTCTCCCGGTCAGCAAATTCTCTCGTCAAGTCATGCAGGAAAATGTCTGCAAAGGAGATCATGGATGCCTTCTGTAAGGTCTCACAGGATGCTGAGAAAGTAATGGAAGCTAATGACGAGTTGGAAGCCGCTTATGAGGAAGAAGAGAAAGTTGCTTCCAAGGACGAGGTGGTTGCAGACATCAAAAGGACAGGAGAGGAATGTGAAGGGAAACTAGAGGAAGTTGAAGGGCTGATTCAGAAGTTCCTATGGAATAACTTTGGCAACTCTGAACTCTCCTTAGCAATGATTTCAGCTGAAAAGGAGTGTGAGCGTTTTTCTTCAGTTCGGGCTGACTTGAAGTTGGAGGCGTATGAATTTATGCTCAAAAATCTCGATGGGCTGATCAAGGCAGCAAAAGAAGCGACCTGCCAGTGGAATCGCTGGATCCCAGATGAGGAGCGTAAAGACTTTCAGCAGCGGGTGAGAAATGTCGAAGCTTGCCTGCTAGAGCGAGTTTCGGGGAAAGCCCTGTTTATACAGGCAAAAGTAGAACCCCAACGGGCATCCCAAGAAACTACCAGTTCACCAGCCCCTGCCATTAAATTGAGGCCGACAGCACTACCAAAATTTGATGTAAGAAAGCGGAACTTCTATCTCTGGAAAAAGGATTGGGAAGCACTCCAGAAACAAGGAGAACCCACAGGTTCCAAGGAGGTGAGAAAGTTCCAGCTGCTGGACAGTCTCGAGGAAAGGGTGGCAAGGGACCTCCGCCTGTCAACTTATGGAACAGCGGACGAAATCTTTCGCGTCCTGGGAAACCGCTTTAGAAACAAGACTGCTATCGCTTTAGAGATTGTGGAAGAATTGCAGGCACTGCCCCCAGTGAAAAGTTACCAACCAAGAAAGATTGTGGACTTAATTCAAGTCATTGAAAAGGCCTTGCATGACCTCAGTGTGTTGGGAAACATAGGCGCCTTGAAAAACCCACTTGTGACAATGTCCCTGGAAAGCAAGTTGCCAGAGGGCCTGAAAAAGGAGTGGCTGATTTACGTGGCGGAAGGAGAGAATGCCTCGTTGGACGACATGTTTGACATGCTGCTCAAATTTCTCAGGAGCCAGGAAAAGATTTATGAACAGCTGGAGCAATTAAGAGATGATGAGTCTGGGAAGAAGGAGGAAAAAATCCCACAGAAGCATGCCCGGACAAAGGCCACCAAAACTGCTAGCCTTTCAACAGCCTGTGATGTCTGTGGGGAAAATGGCCATAGAAGGAAGCTCTTCTACTGCAAGAAGTTTAAAACACTCAAGTTGGCAGAAAAGAAAGAAGCAGCAAGACGGCTCAGTGCCTGTGGGAAATGTCTAGAGGTTCATGGTGATGATGGAGAATGCAAAACCAACTTCCTGTGCAGAAATGAAGCATGCAAGGACACTCAGAGCTTGGCGCATCATTACTGCCTCTGTCCTAACTTTGTAAGCAAGGGAAGCGGGCAGAAGAGCTCAAGGCTTAGTCCAGCAAGAGGCGGAGTGAAAAAATACACTGACGCCCAGGAAGACTTCCTGACCAAGTTGCCTCCCGAATTAGCTCAGCAGTGCAGAAATGTTTTCTGTAACTCAGTCTCAAAGACCTTCAGCTCAGCTGCGCCAGAGCGCAGTCTGTTGGCAGAGAGCGGGCTCAATGAGTTCCCGGTCATAATGATGATCCTGGAGGTCACAGCAAATGCTGGGCAAAAAATCGGAACCTTGATAGACCTTGCTTCCGACACAAACTACATTACCCATCAGGCTGCAGACGGGCTAAACCTGAGAAGCGAAGGGGTGACACTTACAGTCCATGGTGTCGGTGGTATGCAGGTCACCGTTGAAACAAAGCGATACCTCTTAAAGATCCGGGTCGCAACCTCAAAGGGCACCCTGAGATCTCATCAGCTTGTCTGTTATGGGCTTGATAGTATTGCGGAGGTGAGTCGTCATGTGTCACCCAAGAAACTGCAGAAAATATTTCCTGAGGTTCCCTGAACTGGTCCGGCCTTCACAAATCAAGCTACTCATCAGTCACAAGGAAGGCCAGCTCGTGCCTCAAAAGGTGTGCTCCGTTGGGGACCTTGTGTTGTGGGATGGCCCCCTGGTGAAAACAGTCGGAGGCTCTCACCCCAATCTCCTTGAGGAAGTAGTGGTCACAGCCTATGGGTCCAGGACACATTTCGCACGTTCCATGCGAACAGCTGCCGCTGAGTACAGAGAGGTCAGAGCCAAGAGCCCAGTTCTGCCCCCTCAGCCTGTCCACGCCACCACATCATCTGCTGTCCGGGACTTTATGGCCTGGTGGAATTGGGACAGCATTGGGGCTGTCTGCGAGCCAAGGTGTGGGGGTTGCAGGTGTGGAAACTGCCAGCCAGGAGGAAAAGAAATGACTCTTTCTGAGGAGCGAGAGCTGGAGCAAATAAAGAGTGGCTTGACATATGTAGTCAGAGATCAGCACAGTGACGAGCCACACTGGCACGCAAAATACCCCTGGACGGAGAATCCGGCCACTCTGCCAAACAATAGAAGAGCTGTAGAAGCTACGTTCTTCAGAACTGAAAAGCAACTGTCGAAGGAGAAGGAGTGGAAAGAGGCCTACAAAACACAAGTCCATGACATGCTTGAGAGAAATGCTGCTGTCAAACTATCCAAAGACGTACTGAGAAACTGGATTGGTCCTGTATGGTATATTAGCCACCTGGTTGCTCCCAACCCCCATTCATTCACCACGCCAGTCCGCCTCGTATGGAACAGCAGTCAAAAGTTCCAGGGCCAGAGCCTGAATGATGTCCTTGTAAAGGGCCCGGACGTCCTCAACAGCATCCGCGCCGTCCTCCTTCGCTTTCGAAAAGGTGTCTTCGCCGCACTTGGGGACATTAAAAAGATGTACAATTCAGTCTGGCTCGAGGACCAAGAAGTACACCTCCACCAATTCCTTTGGAGGGACTCTGAGGATGAGGACGTGCAGGAATATGCAATCACACGGGTAAACATTGGCGATAAGCCAGCCGGCTGCATTGCTCAGGTTGCCATGTGTGAGACTGCGAAGCTGCCCAGGTTCAAGCACCTCAAGGAGGAGTGTCGCGTATTGGAAGAAGATGCATACGTTGACGACATCCTTACAATCTCACAACGATCTGGGTCAACTCAAGGTCTTAACAGCCAACATTGAGGGGATCCTGAAAGCGGGAGGCTTTCACATGAAGCCATGGGTCTACTCGGGTCAAAGCAGGAGGCAAAAATGCAAGGAGCCGCAGAAGCCTAATTGCAAGGAGCCGCAGAAGCCCCCAACAATGGTCCTTCCGAACCAGCTCTCTGAGGGAGAAAATAAAGCACTGGGTCTTGGCTATGACCCTGAAGAGGATAAACTTCACTTGATGGTGGCTGTGAATTTTTCCAAAAAGAAAAGGAAGATGAGGCTGGGCGAAAACCTGTCAAAAGAGGAGGTAAGGGCAGCGGCCCCCAACCCACTCACCCGCAGAGAGCTCTTAAGCCAAGTCTCTGGACTTTATGATCCCCTCGGCCTTGTGACACCGGTCAAACAAAAGGGGGCCATATTAGTGAGAAGGGCCTTTCAAGAGGCAAAAACAAAACACAACAACTCAGAAGGTACCTGGGACATGCCTTTATCTGATGATCTTCGGGAAGATGCCATTCGCCTGCTAGAGGACTATGCTGCACTCGACCAGTTGAGGTTCATCAGAGGCCTTACACCACCTGACCCAGATGACGAGCCCTGTAGCATTACATTCTCTGACGGCAGCGAGAGCTCCTATGGTGCCATCTTATACCTGCGGTGGAAATGCCTCCGAGGAGTAACCATACGGCTGGTTGAAGCCAAAGCCAAGTTGACACCATTAGACCACAAAGGGGACGCTGTAAAGGCCGAAGTCTGTGGAGCTGTGTACGCTGCTCGCCTGAAAAAGTATTTCCAGAAGCACTGCAGAATTCGTGTGGGGAGATGGTATCACCTGGTTGATAGCCAGACCGTCCTGAGTGCAATCCAAAGAGAAAGCTATGGTTATCAGACCTTTTTCGCCAATAGGATTGGGGAAATCCAAGGCAGCACGAATGTCCAAGACTGGTGGTGGATTCTGGGATCTGTTAACATAGCGGACATCATCTCCAGAGGTGCAGACCCCAGGGACTTGGACGGAGGCTCAAAGTGGCAGCTAGGTCCTGAGTTCTTGAGTCTCCCCGAGTGTGAGTGGCCAGTAAAGTCTGCAAAGGATGTCGCTGTTCAAGCAAGAGAGAATATCATGCGTATGCAAAAGAAGGCTTTTAGCGCTGTTCTCACCCGCTCTGGTGGCAAGGAAAAGCTTGATAAGAGCCCCCCTCTGATCCCGAAGTGTTCACACAGACCACCTGATGGGGCTGCATATTCCAAACTGCTGGACGTCAAGAGGTTCAGCAACCTAACATGCCTACTAAAGACTTGCACCTGGAGGGCAGCTAAACAGTTCCTGCGCACCAGAGCCATGGGGAGGGCAAAGTGGGAGGCTATACCATCGTCTGGCATTGTCACTGCAATAGAGAGAGAGGATGCCTTCAGAGATCTCTGCCTGGCTGCCCAAGAAGGAGCAAACTTCCCCACCACCACGATGGATCGGCTGGTTGTGTTTAAGGATGCAACGAGCGGGCTGATGTTGTGCGGAGGGAGGATCCAGTATTTTAAAGAGGATCGCTTGGCTGTTCCGCTACTTCCCTTCAGTAGTTGGCTAGGGACTTTGCTGGCATATCAAGGTAATCAGGAAGGGCATGAAGGGATCGCTGGAACAGTGCTGAGGATGCGGCAGAGGGCTTGGGTCGTGCAAGGAAGGAGATTGGCTGAAAAGGTGGTCAACCAGTGTGTCCCCTGCAAGAAGACCAAGGCTCGGGCATGCCAGCAAGTCATGGGCGCTCTACCTGTGGAAAGATCAAGGCCTGCTTTGCCATTTCAGTTTACCTCCATTGACTTGTTTGGCCCATACTTGGTGAGGGATGATATCAAGAGGAGAACACCCATGAAGGCCTGGGGTGTAGTATTTTGCTGTATGGCAAGCAGAGCCATCCACATTGAATTAGCCAGCGGTCTGTCCACAGAGAGCTTCCTGATGGCCTACCAGAGGTTTGCTGCCATCCGAGGCCACCCCCTCAAAATCTGGTCAGACCCAGGAACCAACTTTATTGGAGCAAAGTCGGTGCTGAAAGATCTAAATGCATTCCTACAGAGTCAAGACCTGACTGGTCTGGAAGACCTTGCTGCAAGAAATGGGACGAGCTGGGTGTGGAACGTGCTTCCTGCTGACTCACCGCATCGGAATGGGGCTGCTGAAGCTGCCGTTCGCATCGCTAAAAGAGCTCTGCAAAGTTTGGGCAAGTCGACAACTCTTACATTTAGTGAGTTCCTCACAGCACTTCAGTTGGCTGCAAATCTGGCAAATGAGCGACCTATTGACGCAAGGGTGCAGAGTAGAGAAGGCCGGGTTCAATACGTGACGCCAAATGCTCTTCTTCTGGGACGAGCATCGCAAGATGGTGACGTCAGGACGTTTGATTTTGCCAACTACCCCTACAAGCGCCTTCAAGACATTCAAACCCAGGTCAACGACTTTTGGAGGGCCTGGAGTCAGCTCGCCGGCCCGAATCTCTTTATTCGACCTAAGTGGCACACCCATGAAAGGAATGTTGCTGTAGGGCACGTGGTCTGGCTTTGCGAACAGAATGCTTTGAGAGGCCAATTCCGGCTGGGAAGAGTTGTCGCAGTGACGTGTGGTTCACAACCTTTTCTGTTCTGTGTGCACAAAACGCTTGAGTGGGAGGTGTTGCGTTGACTACCGTTCATCGCCGCCCGCTGGCGGTAGTATGCATTTTCACGGGCGCTCAGGTGGGATTAATCTGTAATCAGCTGAGTGCGTGCAACGGCTTCTTCCTAGTATGTGCTGTCGGTGTTTAGTAAGGGCAAACGAGCACCACAAACAGTTTGGAAACTCTACAGGTTGCACTGCACAAAACAACAAACCCGCAAAACTCTGGAAGACTGCCGGTAAGAAAACTAATCTGCTTACCTGACTCATAGACTCCTGCCGTTTAAAGCCAATGCTGTTCTGAAGCGGTGTTTGTTTAAAGAGGACGTTACATTGCTACGGTAACTGTTTATGTGGGTGGCGCAAGCCCTAACTGTTTATAGTATTTATATATATATAGGATTTTGAAAAATGATGATTTAAAATGTTTGCATTGAATATGTGACGTTTTGTACAAGTGTGGATAATATATATATATATATTTTTTTTTTTTTTTAATGCCATTTTTTTGTACACTGGTGATTTCTCCTTTTTCTATTTGAAGGTTTTTCACCTGCTACTTTAAAAAGAAAGAAAAGTCAAAATAAACGGACCAAATGAATCCAAAAGGACTTTGCTGAGTGGAATCCTGTTCTTTTTATATTCAGAGGCGAGGTTTTTCCTTTTCAAGTGTGGGAAATTGTGCAGGAAAGCTACAACACTTGACACCTATAATATATATATTTTTTATTCAAAATCACAATTAGTACAATAACTGTAAAGGGGTGGTCACATTACACTTTTCATTCCATTAACTTCTAATCATACGTATGCGAATGCGGGAAAAAAGGAAACACAATCACATGCAAATTTCACTCCCCTCCTGTCAGCACAGGGTGGCAATATAAACGGAAAAAAGGCTGGATCTAATTGCAAGAAGTTTTCTTTAATTAAGACAAACTCAGACATGCAACACTTCTTCAGGTTTTTAGGAAACAAAAACACGGGAAACAGAAGCCCTATACATTGATGATATCTAACAAAAAAAAAACAGCTGAACATGACTGCTATACAGAGAGAAACACAAGGGACTAAACGAGGTAATGTGATATTACCCCCCCCCCCCCTTAAAAAGTCATGTCCACATGCTTTAAAACAAGAAAGGGAAGAGACAGAGAAAAGACAACAGTGGGAGGAGCCAGGGAGTGACCCCAAACAGAGCTGGCAGGCTGAAGGCCATTAGCTGAGCCGATGGGGGGAGGAGTCATGGTGGAGCCTTAAAGTATAGGCCAGGCGGAACTAGGGGGATGCCAGACAGAGGTGGAGCTGGTGAAGGTGGAGACACAGGCAGAACCGACGGTCTTGGAGATCAAGGAGATCAAGCCGGTGCGACTGAAGACTGAGGTGGAGCCAGAGGGAAGGAGGAGCCCGACTGAGCCGAAGGGGTGGAGGGCCACAGAGCAGATGAAGGCCTGAAAGTCCATGGTCAAGGCAGAATGACGACTGACCAAGGCGGAGCTGGAGGGATGGATGATGGTCCCAGGTGGAGCTGGTGAACAGGAAGCCCAAGGTGGGTCAGAGCTGCTGAAAAGAGCCAGCGAAGGAGTCAAAGGGCTGAAGGGAGCCAGCAAAGACAGGGCCAAATAACTGGATAGCATGGGCAGAGGGTTACGAGATGGCCTCCTTGGCCGTAACAGGGCAGGCAGAGAGTTAAAAAACGGCCTCCTTGGCTGATGCAGGACAAACAGAGAGTTTAAAACAATCTCCTTGGACGATACGGAACAGGCAGAGAGTTCAAAAACTGCTTCCTTGGCCAATGTAGGACAGGCATAGAGTTAAAAAATGGCCACCTTGGCCAGTCTGGGACAGGAAAAGCAGGTGGATGTGGGAGACAGGGTGTGAGCATCATAATCCACAGTAACATGATGCTGGGTAATGAAACAGACATGGTGATAAATCTTTCACACTACTCTTAGATTACAATGGGGTTCAATGCTTTTCTTACCGTTACAACAGATGTGCATTTACAGTAGTGTGAATATTAAAAAGCAGGAATCCTCAATAGACTACATTATAAATCAGCTCAGTCATTTTTTTTGTGAGTGCTATCAAGTTTGCATGAATCTGTAGTAAATTGAGGTGTTTATTATGTTGTATAGTTGATTGTATAGTCATTATATATTCATTAAAGAAGTATCATGAATAATGGATGCCTGAATATACTGACAAACTAATAAACTCAACTAATACAGTGTAGAAAGGGACTAGCATTTACAAGTAGGAAATGGAAATGGTTGTGGATCAAATCAACATAAAAACGATGATTAAATGATGCAGCTTTATTCAACCCTCTGAGAAAAGGCCAGTTTAAAAGGCTGTGTCTGTAATAACATAAACAGAGGCTTCAAATACAGAAGATCACACATCCTAGGGAAAACAATTCCCATGTAAGCCATCATAACCAGCACAAAAAAACATTTGCCAATCATCTTTGATTACTCAAGGGCAGATGGTATTTAATCGATCACATGTGATTGAAATCTCATTGGGTAACTCAATTTGTGAGTTGTGGAAGCCTCAGATTTTGTTTTAGTTAATTTTGAAGGATGATGCCTTCCTGTTAAACACGCTGTGCAGCACCACATGCTGCTGTTACATATTTTGCTGAAATGCATAGGTGTGATTGAAATTGAATAAGAAAACACCAGCTAATATTGTGCTTTTTCCCCATTGCATATCATCGTACAAGCCATGAGTTTAAAACATTAGATGACACTAAACTAATAAATTATCTTCAAACTGTTGCTAGGTCAAAGATGAAAGGGGTTTTTGAAGCACAATTTTTTTTTTATTTAAATTGTATCTTTTTTTCTGTATATTAGAATGTGTCCTGTTTACATTTTTTTTTTTTTTTTTTTTCTGGGAAAAAAAGAATGGCTGTCATACATTATGTAGGAATGGATTCTGTCATACACAGAATCCAATCCTTGATTCTGATTGGTCAATAGTTGTGTTTTATTCACGATAAAACACGGCTATGACCACTTCACCCAACTGTTAGCTTGGTTACCAAGGTTAGCACACCTTGCAGGCGGTCTTAAACCAATCAGAAAGGGGGAATTTCTGGCGGGAGTTTCCTTTGTGTAAAAGATTACACAAGAGTACTCGCTGTCTCAAGTACTCTTTTCTGTTCATTAATACTCAGATAGATATAACAAATCCACACTGCATTCTAAGAGAAGGTGATGTACATCAAAGGGTGAGTCATTAAATGAGGATTAATTAGATAGGGACATGATACAGGTAAGGTTGACCGTTGGTTGTATAATAAAATACATACCATGGTGTATACATAATAGGACACAAAACATCACAATCATTCACACAGTTTCTGGGATGCACGTTCATTTCTAGATCAGTTCGTTTCTGATTAATGAAGCGAAGTCTACATGGAAGATTGTTTCTGTCTCCCCATTGTCTCTCTCTTGCATATGCGGCCAAATTCTTTTGGATCGTAAAACTATCTGTGTTTCCTGTAACAAGACACCGTCCTGCCAGTGTGTTAGCTTCATTTGGGATGTTAGTCTTTGGTGAAAGTTTCACAGTGAGTTTGCTGGATTATTCATTAAATAAATGAATTGTGTTTGTCCGATTGGTCCAGACGCTACATCAACCAACCTAATTGCCTCTTTTCTTATGTCCAAAATAGTGGACTGTGGATGGAGCCGGACATATCGCTTAAGCTCACGGCATAGGCTGTTATCCATTACGTGTTCTACAAACTGATCCCTAAGCAAAGTAGTGGAGTTAGGTATGCCACCTGGAGCGCATTGTACCACATTCTCCATCAAAGCAAAAAGGGCATGCTAAAAGTCTTGCAAGGACTTGGTCTAAACGTAATTTCACTTGTGGCAGATGCCCCTAGATGGTCAAAAACAAAAAGAGCAGATATATTTCGAGCCTGTAAATTACTCTTAATCTCCTCCAACCATTCAATCACATCCTCATCTCCCATTCCACTAAATATAGAACATTATCACTCTCTAGGGACAAGAATAACACGATCTGCTCTGATCAAGGGAGCATGGCAAACAAACAGGTTCACTAACACATCGACCAATTGGTGATCACCAAGTGGATTGTGGAGTTACCCTTTGAGGACTTACCTCACCAGAAAGCACACTTTATTGGATTATCACTGTGGATTGTATACACACCAGTGGACACATTCACATTGTGACTTTCAACACACTAGGGCCCTTGAAGAATGTTACCTTTCGAGGAAACTCGCGCTGCGTCACTGATGACACTCTGGGGAATCCCTTCAGCAACAGCGGTCCTGAAGAACGTGTGCAACTTAGTCCAATCCTGATTAGTGCTACGTCATGCCGTGACGCGTGCCAGTGGAATCCAGAAGCTATAAGTTCCCTACCCTCGTTTTATTCCGGGTGGGGACACACACAACGTGTGTTAGCTGTTTGGGAGCGCAGCATGCTCTGTCAGCCCTCGAGGGGGTTGAATGCAAGAATGTTGCGCGTCTGCCTTTAAGAACGCTCTGCTCCTAGCTGGTGCTGTTTGACCAAAGCGGCCAGCTCTGTACTCCATGCGGTGCGGGTCCCGGCAGCTTCACTCATGGGGGTCACAGAACGTAGTTGTTTGATACGGCTTCGGTCCCTTCTCAGCTCTCATCCGCTAGCTCTAGTGCTCACACTCAGGATCCGGAAGCCCGCTCCTTCCGGCTTCTTCCACCCTGTATGATGTGACTGTATGATGCTGGGCTTTTCTAGCTCTGAGGAGTTGGATGTGCTCAGCATCGAAGAAGGTTATCTGGGTGACTCGCCAGCCCAATCCCCGCAGTATAAAGAGCTTGTGGAGATTGTAACTTGTGCCATGGCAAGACTGAACATTGAGTAGCCGGCCTGAAGAGCTGAAGAGCTGAAGAGCTGAGAAAAAACTTGATGAGTGCTTCCCACAGTCAGCTCCACAACCTCCACGTCGGGGCTTGCCATTCTTAAAGTCATATTCAGCAAGGCTTTTGAGTCCCACAGTTCACCATTATTCATCTATTAGGGGACTCAAAGAGAACGGCTATGGGGTGATGCCAAAAAATAGAGGAATCTCTAGCAATTTATCTTTCACCTGACGTTGCGTTATCCCTTAACCCTCTAAGCGCCAAAGTCGCAAAATTGCGACAAGACGTCATACTTGATAAAACAGGCTGTAGATCCTAATATGGTGTAATATCTCATTTGTATTCCCTACCACTAGATGGCAGACATGTAATACTTTGATTCAAGACCAAAATGACGTCATTCCTATTCAAAGTAATGGAGAAAACAGCAGAGCAAGTGAGCGATCGTGTCATTGATGCGGAAGCAGTTCAGTTCAGAGCGTCTGAGTAGATTGTGAGATTAGTGAGAGAAAATTGTCAAATGGCTAATAAAAACTTGTACCGTGAGGATGTGTTGCAAATGTTATTCGCTGATTCTGACTCTGAAGGGGAATATTTGCCTTTTGGAAATGACGATCGGCCGTCTAATGATCGCGCTTCTCCCTGTACATCTTTGCCGCGCAATGGTGTCGCCCGCGCCTCTCCCGGGAAAACTTTGCTGCAGAATGGTGCCGCGCACGCTTCTCCTGGTACATCTTTGCCGCGCGCGCTTCTCCCAGTACATCTTTGCCGCGCGCGCTTCTCCCAGTACATCTTTGCCGCGCAATGGTGCCGCGCGCGCTTCTCCCGGTACATCTTTGTCACGCGCGCTTCTCCCGGTACATCTTTGTCGCGCGCGCTTCTCCCGGTACATCTTTGCCGCGCAATGGTGTCCCCCGCGCCTCTCCCGGTACATCTTTGCCGTGCAATGGTGCCGCGCGCGCTTCTCCCGGCAAAGTATTGTAATATAGTAATAATTTAGTACTTTCTCCTGTTATTGATGGTTTCCTCTTTTCAATCATTTGGAATGAGGATAAAAAATAAAAATAAAAAAAAAGCATGAAAATAAATTCCAACATCAATTCAATATCTACTATTTCCTGAATATTACTGATGAACTGATCAAAAAGTAGGCTACTGTTCACATGCGTTTTACTACTATATAGTATAGTAATAATTTAGTACTTTCACCTGTTATTGTTGGTTTCCTCTTTTCTCAACATTTGGAATGAGGATAAAAAAATTAAAATAAAACATGCAAATAAGTTCAAACATAAGTTCAATATCTACTATGTCCTGAATATTATGAAATTCAAGAGGGCCGCCCCTGATGACGTCATAATATGCAAATTAGATGAGTATATTTACACCCCACATAAACTTTCAGTCATCCCAAACATTTTTCTAATTTACAGTAGACCTCTATCTTTAAGCCCTTTCAAGCCACAAGCTTTTGAAATTTTGACGTCAAAATCCAGCATTTTTTAAAAAAAAACCTTGGCGCCTAAAGGGTTAAAGCACCGACATTGCCCTCCAAGCCGTGTCACACTACATCATCGCTGGTGGGCAAGGCGTATATGGCAGCAGGTCAGGTTGGTGCCTGTCTCCACACAATGGCTATTTTACAGGAGTATCAGGCCAACCTTCTAGGGCAGGGAACGACAACTGGCGGCCCGCGGGCCAAAACTGGCCCTCCAGCAATATTTTCTGGCCCACCGGATAATTTTGGAAGTCCTAAATGCTGCACAAAATTCCACTTGAGAAAAGCCGTAGTCGCGCGGCGATTTCACCACCGCATACTCACTGTGTGAAACGCCCATAAGGAATCATGCGGCGCGGGATTACATTTTAAAGTATAACTGTGCGTTCAAACCGGACGAGAATAGCGCGTCAAATTCGCGCCTGCCGCGTTATACGCTTTAACACTTTGTGTCCATTCGCGTGTCAAAAGACGGTAGCGGTCAGAACTCTGGTGTACTTTGGACAGAGCGGGCGGTCTGACTAACAATAGCCAACTCCCGACATCTTTTGACAGCGTATCCGCACTTAATTCTGACCACCGGTACACCTAGCTCTGAGGAGCTGTTTGGTACTTAAACCATTGTCAGTCAACAACATTCTTTTTTTGCAAGGATGTTTGAAATAGTTCGGCAGAAAATAGCCTAGGCCTACTTCATTTGTCAGTAGGGCAATATGATTTTCGTTTATGTTGCTTAAAAATTTGAGTAATAGGCTTTGTCCTATTTAATTTATGTTATTTATATTTCATAATTTTTTTCTGTGGCATTTTTTCTCTGCTGACAGTAGGCTACAATGTTAAAATAGCCTAATATTTATATTGACACGAACGCAATTTTTGTATAGAATTTATAATTATTATAGGCTACTTAATATCCTCCTTTCCGTTAGAGACATTTGAATGTGAGATTATGGAAACAAGGTCTTACATTTTGCGGACCCGTCAGGTTGGGAAATAAAGCGGGTGAACACCGAGTGTATTTTAAGCGGTTGCTGAATAGAACCTTGTGGGAGTGTATGTGTGTGTCCCGAATAAATAATAATAATAAAAAAGGAATAAAGTTCAAAAGTCGGACTGTAGCCTAAGTGAATGAGGTATGATTATTCAAACCTTTATTAAAATGGCTGTAATCTGTTACCACAATAGTAGCCTGTCACGGTCACGTTCTTCAGCCTTCATCTGTGTGTGCACTTCATTCCCCAGAATCCTCCATGGCGCACACCTGCACTCACTCACCCAATCACCAATCATCATCACCTGCACTCCCTCATTAACCACCCTTTATATTCAGCACTCTCCCTTCACTCCTTGTCTGGTCTCGTCGATGTTCACATGACCCACAGACTTCCGAACACTTACCTGGATTCCTACCTGTCATTTCATCCTCTCCAATCCGTCCTGCCTGCCATCCTGTTCTGCCTTCAGCCCGACATCATCTGCAAAGAGAAAGAAAGACAAGGACATTACCAACCAGCTAAGCATCCACTGTTATTCTGTGTTTCTGTTACTCACCATCTGTCTGCATCTCCACACTCCCTGAAAATAAACTATTAACCTTACCATCTTGTCTGCATCCTCTGTAAAACCCTGACAGAAGACCAGACCACACGAAGCATGGAAGTTGCTCACTTCACCCTAACCCCAGCTGATCGTCTGATTCATTGTTTTCAAGATGGCTGCTCAATCGAGGAATATGTCGCCGGCTTTCTGGAGCTTTCTGTTGGGGTAAGCTGGACAGATGATGTCCTAAAAACAGTATTTTGGGGCGGACTGGATAACCATCTGTACCAGCAAGCTCCAGCGGAGGCAATCCCAGGCTCATTTGCCCAGTATCTAGATCATGTGTTGTGGTTGAGTGGCTCAAGGTTCACCGTAGGTGAGGTTGAGGACATCGCCACTCAACCACCATCTCCAGCCATCTTCACCACGCCACCCATCATCATCCGGAATTCAGTCACCAGCACTAGCGAGCCTGCATTTGACGCCAGTCCAGCCGAGCCTGCACTTCACGCCAGTCCAGCCGAGCCCGCACTTCACGCCAGAGCTGCCGAGACCAAGGCAGTAGGCGTCGTGCCCGCCGCCCCTGAGTCTATGAGCGTCATGCCCGCCGCGCCTGTGACTGTCAGCGTCGCCTGCCCGCCAGAGCCAGAGCCAGTCGCCTGCCCGCCAGAGCCAGTCGCCTGCCCGCCAGAGCCAGAGCCAGTCGCCTGCCCGCCAGAGCCAGAGCCAGAGCCAGTCGCCTGCCCGCCAGAGCCAGAGCCAGTCGCCTGCCCGCCAGAGCCAGAGCCAGTCGCCTGCCCGCCAGAGCCAGTGAGCGTCGTTCTCCCCGAGCCAGAGCCAGAGTTTTCAAAGCCCTCATCGCTGGTCCCGTCCAGCACAAAGCCCTCATCGCTGGTTCCGTCCAGCTCAAATCCCTCTTCATCGCTGGTCCCGTCCAGCTCAAATCCCTCTTCATCGCTGGTCCCGTCCAGCTCAAAGCCCTCATCGCTGGTCCCGTCCAGCTCAAAGCCCTCATCGCTGGTCCCGTCCAGCTCAAAGCCCTCATCGCTGGTCCCGTCCAGCTCAAAGCCCTCATCGCTGGTCCCGTCCAGCTCAAAGCCCTCATCGCTGGTCCCGTCCAGCTCAAAGCCCTCATCGCTGGTCCCGTCCAGCTCAAAGCCCTCATCGCTGGTCCCGTCCAGCTCAAAGCCCTCATCGCTGGTCCCGTCCAGCACAGAGCCTTCTTCGCCGCTGGTCCCGTCCAGCACAGAGCCCTCTTCACCGCTGGTCCCGTCCAGCACAGAGCCCTTTTCACCGCTGGTCCCGTCCAGCACAGAGCCCTCTTCACCGCTGGTCCCGTCCAGCACAGAGCCCTTTTCACCGCTGGTCCCGTCCAGCACAGAGCCTAGCACAGAGCCTTCACCGCTGGTCCCGTCCAGCACAGAGCCCTCTTCACCGCTGGTCCCGCCCAGCACAGAGCCCTCTTCACCGCTGGTCCCGTCCAGCACAGAGCCCTCTTCACCGCTGGTCCCGTCCAGCACTGAGCCCCCTTCACCGCTGGTTCCGTCCAGTACAGAGCCCTCTTCACCGCTGGTCCTGCCCAGCACCGAGCCTTCACCGCTGGTCCTGCCCTGCACAGGGCCTTCACTGTTGGTCCCATTCAGCTCAACACCCTCTTCACAGCTGGTCCGGTCCAGCTCAACGCCCTCTTCACCGCGGGTCCTGTCCAGTTCAACGCCCTCTTCACCGCGGGTCCTGTCCAGCTCAACGCCCTCCTCACAGCGGGTCCTGTCCAGCTCAACGCCCTCCTCACAGCTGGTCCTGTCCAGCTCAACGCCCTCCTCACAGCTGGTCCAGTCCAGCTCAACGCCCTCCTCACAGCTGGTCCTGCCCAGCACAGAGCCCTCATCGCTGCCCAGCACAGAGCCCTCATCGCTGCCCAGCACAGAGCCCTCATCGCTGCCCAGCACAGAGCCCTCATCGCTGCCCAGCTCAGAGCCCTCATCGCTGCCCAGCTCAGAGCCCTCATCGCTGCCCAGCTCAGAGCCCTCATCGCTGCCCAGCTCAGAGCCCTCTTCGCCGCTGGTTCCGCCCAGCTCACAGCCCTCTTCGCCGCTGGTTCCGCCCAGCTCAGAGCCCTCCTCGCCGCTGGTCCTGTCCAGCTCAGAGCCCTCCTCGCCGCTGGACCAGTCCAGCTCCAAGCCCTCTTCGCCGCTGGTCTTGTCCAGCTCAGAGTCCTCTTCGCCGCTGGTCCTGTCCAGTCCAGAGCCGCCTTCATCACTGGTCCTGTCCAGCCCAGAGCCGCTTTCGCCCCCTGCCTCTTCCAGTCCAGTGTTAAAGCCTGATATTTCCCCAAAGGAATTTTGGGGGGGGGGCTATCAGTCGTCTCCGCCATGGCCACCTGAAGGGTCCTCACCGCCGTGGCCACCCGAAGGGTCTTCTCCGCCATGGCCACCCGAAGGTTCTTCTCCGCCATGGCCACCCGAAGGGTCCTCACCGCCATGGCCACCCGAAGAGTCCTCTCCGCCATGGCCACCCGAAGGGTCCGCACCGCCATGGCCACCAGAAAGGTCCTTACCGCCATGGTCCCCTGCTCAGCCTGTATCACCATGGTCCCCTGATCAGTCTGCTTCACCTTGGTTCCCTGCTCAGCCTGCACCGTCCTGATCACCTCCTCTGTCTGTCCTGCCACCATCCTGGAGTCCGTACTCCTGAACCTGCTCCACCTTCCCGTCACGGACTCCAGGGTGCCCACCCCCCCTCCCGTATGCTGCCTTCTTCGGCGCGGGACGCGCCTTACGGGAGGGGGGAGTAATGTCACGGTCACGTTCTTCAGCCTTCATCTGTGTGTGCACTTCATTCCCCAGAATCCTCCATGGCGCACACCTGCACTCACTCACCCAATCACCAATCATCATCACCTGCACTCCCTCATTAACCACCCTTTATATTCAGCACTCTCCCTTCACTCCTTGTCTGGTCTCGTCGATGTTCACATGACCCACAGACTTCCGAACACTTACCTGGATTCCTACCTGTCATTTCATCCTCTCCAATCCGTCCTGCCTGCCATCCTGTTCTGCCTTCAGCCCGACATCATCTGCAAAGAGAAAGAAAGACAAGGACATTACCAACCAGCTAAGCATCCACTGTTATTCTGTGTTTCTGTTACTCACCATCTGTCTGCATCTCCACACTCCCTGAAAATAAACTATTAACCTTACCATCTTGTCTGCATCCTCTGTAAAACCCTGACATAGCCTACTTGATCTGTTTAAAATGATTTCCTTGATATGCCTAAAGTGTTAAATTAAAAATCAAAATTAAAATTTGTCTAATCCAGTAATTATTTTTTTCTATTTCTGATCTGAGCACAATCAGAAAATCAGAAAACCCGTCGTTATTCGTTTTTTTTTTTTTTTTCATTTTAGTTCAGGAAATAAATAATGGAAAAAGAAGTAGCCTAGGCTAGTTTTTCATCTTTTTATTTTTGGTTTTAATTTGAAAAAACGATTGAACGAATGATCCACGGACGATGACGGACCCATCATATTCCGCGATTATAGGCCTATATAAGAGTATTTAATTTGTATCCATAGGCCTACTCTGTGTAGCTGGCCCGCCATCTACTGGCTAAAAAAAATATTGGCCCACGGCCAAAGTTACTTGCCGACCCCTGTTCTAGGGGACTTAGACGGGGTGAATCGGTGAGCACTGAAGATGTTAAAGAGCTGCGTCTTGTCACAGATTTGTCTCTCTCCGCACCACTAAGGAGACGGGAAACAAATGCTTTGTATCAATCAACCAATTCAAAAAGCAGTTCATCAGTTCTTCACATCATCAAGTAATTCTCGCATCCTGTATGTAAATTGAAACACATTAAACCCAATATAGGTTTTTATTATTATCTGTGTGTTATTAAATAATGCTCCAGCATATTAAATGACTGATAAATATTTATAAGTCTTATAAGTTTTTAGAACTTATAATATTTATAAGTTTCCTGTATTGTATCTTTGCACCTATGATTTTGGATATCCTAATGTACAGATTGCACCTGCTCCAGTTTGGATCCAGCCTTTGGATGATTTCAAGTGATGCCAACAATTATGAAGACTTCAATGTTTTAGTTTTTTTTTTTTTTTTTTTTTTTTACTTTATTATTCTTGTTGTGGAAAATTGTCTCTGGCTTCACCATACATCAATACATACATTACAATACACCACAAACAAAATATACAGTAAGTATACATCGTCATCATCTTCTTCTGCTTATCCGGGGCCGGGTCGCGGGGGCAGCAGTCTAAGCAGAGATTCCCAAACTTCCCTCTCCCCAGACACTTCTTCCAGCTCTTCCAGGGGGACACCGAGGCGTTCCAAGGCCAGCCGGGAGACATAATCCCTCCAGCATGTCCTAGGTCTTCTCCGGGGTCTCCTCCCGGTGGGACATGCCCGGAACACTTTCCCGGGAAGGCGTCCAGGAGGAATCCGGAACAGATGCCCGAGCCACCTCAGCTGACCCCTCTCGATGTGGAGGAGCAGCGGCTCTACTCTGAGCTCCTCCCGAGTGACCAAACTCCTCACCCTATCTCTAAGGGATCGCCCAGCCACCCTGCGGAGAAAGCTCATTTCGACCACCTGTATCCGGGATCTTGTCCTTTTGGTCATGACCCACAGCTCATGACCATAGGTGAGAGTAGGAACATAGATTGACCGGTAAATCAAGAGCTTCACCTTGCAGCTCAGCTCTTTCTTCACCATGACAGACCGGTACATCGACCGAATTACTGCAGAAGCTGCACCAATCCATCTGTCAATCTCCCGTTCCATCCTTCCCTCACTCATGAACAAGATCACAAGATACTTGAACTCCTCTTCTTGAGGCATGAACTCTCCACCAACCTAAAGTGGGCAAGCCACCCTTTTCCGACTGAGAACCATGGCCTTGGATTTGGAGGTGCTGATTCTCAGCTGATTCGGGGATTGCCGCCTCGACAGGCACTGGAGACATTACGGCCACAGCTCTGAGCGGCCGCGTCGACAATGAAGGTGGAGAACATGGTCCACTCGGACTCAATATCTCCAGACTCCCTCGGGATCCGGTCGAAGTTCCGCCGGAGGTGGGAGTTGAAGATCTCTCTGACAGGAGACTCGGCCAAACGTTCCCAGCAGACCCTCACAGTACGTTTGGGTCTGCCGAGTCTGCTCAGCTTCCTCCCCTGCCACCGGATCCAACTCACCACCAGGTGGTGATCAGTTGACAGCTCCGCCCCTCTCTTCACCCGAGTGTCCAAGACATATGGCCAGAGGTCGGATGAAACGACCCCAAAGTCGATCATCGACCTCCAGCCTAGGGTGTCCTGGTGCCATGTGCACTGATGGACACCCTAATGCTTGAACATGGTGTTCGTTATGGACAAGCTGTAACTAGCACAGAAGTCCAAGAACAGAACACCGCTCGGGTTCAGATAAGGGGGGCCGTTCCTCCCAATCACGCCCCTCCAGGTGTCACTGTCGCTGCCCATGTGGGCGTTGAAGTCCCCCAGTAGAACGATGGAGTCCCCAGTCGGAGCACTTTCCAGCACCCCTCCCAGAGACCTCCCAGCACTGCCATTCGGCCCGTAGGCGCACACGACAGTGAGAGACCTATCCCCAACCCGAATGTGCAGGGAAACGACCCTCTTGTTCACCGGGGTGAGAACTCCCAACACATGGCGGCTGAGCTGGGGGGCTAGAAGCAAACCCACACCAGCCCGCCGCCTCCCACCATGGGCAACTCCAGAGTGGTAAAGAGTCCATCCTCTCTCAAGGAGTGTGGGTCCAGAGCCCAGGTTGTGCATGGAGGTGATCCCGACTATCTCTAGTCGGTACCTCTCAACCTCACACACAATCTTAGGCTCCTTCCCTGCCAGCGAGGTGACGTTCCACGACCCTAGAGCTAGTTTCCGTGTCCAAGGATTGTGTTGTCGAAGCCCCCGCCTTCGACTGCCGCCCGATCCACTTTGCACTGGCCCCTTACGGTCCATCCTGCCAGTGGTGAGCCCACGAGAGGGCAGCCCCACGTCGCTCCTTCGAGCTGAGTCGGGCCGGGGCCCATGGGGGGAGGCCCGGCCACCAGGTGGTTGCCTATAACATCACCCTGATGGCAACAGGTGAAACTCACTTTGAAGAGGGTGAGACACATTCCCTACTATCACTCAATCCTTTTGCTTGACTTTACATGTGCATATAGATCATTCAGATGTCTCTTCATTTGGCTTCATTTACAGTCTTGGACAGCTTGACCCTGTTTTTGACACTCGAATGATCATACCATGAGGTCATGTTAAAAATAAGTTTAAACAAATACTTTAAACAAAATGTTTATAGATTACAGTTATAGTCTTACTCACACCAAAGTGATTTAACCTCCTAATCAAATACTACCTTTGTTGAGCTTTCTTGCAAATGCTGTCAATATTTTCAAAACTAAGTTGAGCATCTAATGAAGTTTCATGTAACAAAGTTCGGGAGGAGCACGTTCAGGTAATCAACCAATCAGCACAAGAGGAAGCTGGTATAAATAAAACCGTTCCTCACCTTCAGTCTCACGACAAGTTTCTCAGCATCCCTCCACCACCACATCACCTAACACTCGGCTGGGTCTACCCCAGTATAAGGGGGGAGTACTCTGGGTTCGGGCCAAATTCCGAGCTCGGAGCCCTCCCCTGGACAGCAAGCCAAATACGCATAAATACTACATCAGATTCCATGTACGTGTGAACTCGTGAACTTTATGTATGTCCCTGTAAGGACCACCCATTGGCCCAATGATGGAGTCCAATGGCCTGGGCGAAGGTATAATGCGTGTATGTCTTTTCAGCGCTCCAGTGAAGCTCACTAAATTTATTAGAATTTTAGTTTCAATATTACTTTAGCTCTACGCTTAATCTGACTCCAATTTCAAATGATAATCAAATTTAGATCTTGTTTCTTATTAGAAATTAGTCATATAATAAATTATGAATTAATTTAGATCTTTGATTATTCTGAGTATCTCATAATTTCAAATATTCGTTTTGAGACTTAACGTCGCGAATGTGCGCTCACGATCACAAACTAGCCAGTTCTGAAATAGTCAGAGGGTGCAGTACAACTATTTTACCCTAAGCGGCCACTCACTGCTGACTCATAACAAAGGTGTAATTTTTTAATAGTTGCAAGCTTGCAACGTGCTAAGTCTTGCAACGTGCTAAGTCCTTAATGATGTGCCCCATGCTCCATTCATAGGGCCTTCAGTTTGATCTATCCTGGACAGAGATTTGTGGAAACACCCGACTGCACTTTAATCTACTAGTAAATAATGATTTCTGAAAAATGCTGAATAAATCAAGATGTAACATTTATTTGTCAGGTAAATGTATCATGCCAATTACACAAGTGAAAGCCAATTCATAAATAATAAATACATGACATCAATTACTCAAAGATGACTCTAAAAGTAAGCAATGCATTCCTGACAGAGACACAGTGGTGTGTGAGTTTTTTCCAACAGGAAAACACTGAAACAGCACTGTATGGGGGATGATCCTGGTAAAGGGTCCCAAAGACTGCTCTGTCACCTAGCCTTAAATACCCAGACCAGAACAAAAGGGTTGTACCAATATTTTGGGGTCAATTCATGTACCCCAGGGGGTAGCATCTGGTTTCGGGAGATATCTTGAAGAGTTATCACCCAAAGAGGAGAACAGGATTCTCCTAAGTTCTCAATCTTTCTCATTAAACCAATGACTGCAATGAAATTAAGACAATTTTAACAATCGCACTGAGACACTTAAAATGATACCTAACATGAAAAGGACAATCAATAGATTCACAAGATACATCATATGTGATATATAGACATTCTTAGTGAACTTTTGGTGACTTGACTCGAGGGGGGAGGAAGGGTGGAGGGAGATAAGAGATAAGGTAGGAGAAAAGTTTAGACAGGACAATGCTATGGTTTACAATACTATGGTCTGACTTCCCCAAGGGAGGGCGACAAATAGATTTCTAACCATCAGCAATTTTCCAAAACATTTATCCAAAAACGTGCAAAAGTCTAGTCGGACAGTCCAAGCGGCTAAATACGATCATCACAAGAGTTCACATCCCCCAGAATAAATACTGGTTGTTCTAGCCAGCACATCGCAAAAACATTCTGCTATTTTGTTTCAGGCTTTTTCATCGTCCGGTCCGGGAAAATACTAAAATAATTGTTATTTATCCAAATTCCCTATGGGGATAAAAAGGTCTAAAAATTACAAACAAATGTTCAAAATATGGAGTGAATACACACTTGTTTATGTATTCGGAATTGGGTTGCCCCCATCTGTTCCACGTAGATACACAGACCTCCGAACGAAAGCTTTATGAGATGTTATTTCATCTCTGTCCACTCTTATCATTGTATATCCTCTTATGCCGATATATTGGATTGCTTCTTTCTACCAGGTCTCCGTAAAACATATTTACTACATACTATAAGTAACTTTGCAACTACATGTCAACTAACTCTCATTAAAGTATTAGTAGACTGTAGTAGACTGTAAGGTTATGGTTAGGTGTTAGGGTTCGGGTTAAGGCGGGCATACACTGTGCGATTTTCGTCCGATTTTGAGCCAAATTCTGACTCGTGCGACTCTTTTTTGGGTCGGGCTGATTTTCAGCTTTGTCGTGCGTCGTTTGTCGTGCAGTGTTCGTGCAGTGTACAGGGGGAAACGAGAGGCGATTAACCTCTCCCGACTGGCAATCGGATGGTCGGATGAACTTCTGGCATGTTAGAAATTTTGGTCGCTCCTCGTGACTATATCGCACAGTTGAAGCAGAGCTACGAACCGATTGCCCTAAACTCAGTGTTTTTTCCCTCACTGCGCCTGCGCGAAAACAGAAGTTTCATCTGCAGCAAAAAAGACGAAAAGAGGGAGATCTTTAAGTTCTGTAGTTCAGACTAGCTACAAATTACTGTTGCTTTCCTCCAGTTCGTGTTGCAAAATGGATTAACCATTACCCACTCTTCCAAGCCACCTGCGATGTAGCCTACACTTTGCCTCTTTTATTAATTTGTTAAACAATGTTTTTGAAATAAAGCTGTTTTTAAATTGTCATTGATGAATTATTGCAGTGTTCGGACATATAGACTGTTAATAATTAATTATATGCCTATAATTCATTGTAATCGACCTAAATGTTTTAGACAACTTTCAATGAGGAGGAGTAACGTTAAGCTTCTATGTAATACTTTATTATTCTCACAGCGCGTTGGTTTTGCGTGATGCGCTATGAAATTTATTGCGTGGCAATTTAATTATAATAGCCTATCAGTTTAATAGTAAAAGTAGGCTAGGCCTTCCCTAATAATAATAATAATACAATAATACTACTAATAAATTAATACATAAATTGGAAATGCTAAATCATCTTGATATTGAAAGCTGATGCTTGTTTTGACAATATCTCTGGATACATGATATCGTCTATAGGCACAACCCGGCACGAGGGTTTATCGCGCTGGTTCGCGCATATTTCACATGTATAGTGTGAGCAGTGAAGTCGCAGCTCGACGATCGGACCGTAAAGTGTGAGCACATAAATCTTGAGCTTTGGCTTTACATCGCATGCGATCTACTCGTTCAGTGTGAGTAGGTACCTTGCTGAAATCGCACAGACATCGCACAGTGTATGCCCGCCTTTAGTAGAATAAGTTGACTTGTAGTTGCCAAGTTACTTATAGTCAGTAGAATATCTGTTGGGGGACCATCAAAATAAATTGTTACCAGATTTTAAGCATACAGTCTACTAATAATCTAATGAGAGTTAGTTGACATGTAGTTGGAAAATTGTTTATCGTTAGTAGAATGTCTAAAGTGGACTATTGAAATAAAGTGTTACTGGTACTGTTTATATCAGCATGATCCAACAGGTTTACTGACCAGAACTGGTTAAAAAGAACAGTTTGTTCATGAACCGAACATTTAGAATAGTCATAACATTAACAGTGTTTCACTTTTATTTTGTACATGCTGAGTTTGATGATCATTAAATTCCACCACGCATTAAGTGCAAATTACTTGACTTTATCTGACACATTCTCATGGCAATTTTTTAACTATTTTACATTTTGGCGAATTGATGGCTAGTTCATATGAGTTTGTACGAGCCAATTCGTACCTTACGATTTGCTTACACACTGACGGTTAAGGTTTATGGGTTGGACCTTCATTCTTACTTTTTTCTAAAATATTGTTAATTTCTGTACAAATCACATCATACAGATTCATATGAAATCACCACCTTGTAAAATAGTTCCCATCTGGATTTCATTTAAAAAAAAAATGTTGCTGTTAGAATGGTCATTGTCCAACTTTTTCATTTTTTTTCAATGATAAATGAGATTTTCGTGCCTATTAATTCCAGTTCTGACCAGTAATCAGAGAATTTGTAAATATTTGTGTGTCTCTGTACTGTACATATCTAAGGACATTTCCATGTAATGATTTTGCATGCATATATATGCATTGATATTGCACGCTCAGCATAAATCCAAATGTTCAAATGCCTAAATAGAAATCATGTTGGTATCACATGGTGCAGGCTGGACTTTGATACATGTTCCATACTGTTTTTTTGTGGTCTATAAGCTTGTAGTCATTAATTTATCTAGTCAAATTTCTACCGTACCGCTCACAACCCGCTGCAGAAGGTACTGCTTTATCCCCAGATGTTTGAAACAGCAGACTGTGAAATTACAAGGAGCATCGCAAACCCATCAGTGCAGGAAGAACACTAGTAGGCTTTTAGTGTAAACATATATCCTTTGAACCAAGAGTCACATGGGGAACATAAGAGGACATACATTGAAATGGGAAAAGGATGTTAGATTTACGGTCTCTTTTTGTCCTGGCTGTTTTTCTACTCTTGCAGCAAATATAGCTATAGTGCTTTTGAAAACAGATACATTGTCCATCCTCTACATGTCTGTTTCACCATTTCATCTACCTGTCAAAGTTTTCAGGCTGGACCATGAATAATGGCTGAGCAGCATCTTGATGATAAATATTTCAGTAAGAGAGCTGTTTTGCCTAATTTATTTACAAAGTATCTGCCATCTTAACTTTGCCAGTGATCACTACATGCAAAAAGATAAACAGGATAAACAAATAGTATATTGTCTCATGGGAAATTAAATGCACCGCACAGATAACAGATTTCATCTGCAATATGCCGCTGTAACTTATTACAATAACTCATTTGCAATGAAATTATGTTTTTATTAGTATTTCTTGCTGCTACAGCTGCAAATTTCTTCAGTGTTTAATGTCAATGACATTTCTACATGTACATGCATTTGTTCATTTTTTGTTATAGAATGTTTTGGTTCTCCCTCAAAAAACAATCAATACCACTGCATGTCACCATGCGCATGTCACACATTTAATGCCGACACGGCTGGTAAGCCCTTTGTTTTCAGTGAACCATTTGGCATCAATATTATAGCATTATACATTTATTTTCTCAAACTATTTGTATAATTTTGCCAGCTGAAATGAGGCCTTGCTGTTTTTTTTTTTTAAGAAAGATTTATTATATATTGGTTAAACCCTACATTTAATTGGCTGTTTATATATTATGTAATATACAGTATATTGAGCACATACACCCAAAACCTAACCACTTCTAAAAATATATAAAATACATCACAGGAATATGAAAAATAAACTCAGAATAATTTATATTATTATTATAATTTTTTCTTTTTCTTTTTTTTTTTTAAAGATATAAGTATTGCACATGACTCATTCTGAATTCAAGGAGCTATTGGCTGTCTGTCTTTCCTGTCTGTGCCCACCTTCCCACTGTCCCAGGCTCACATGGCAAGCTGCCTCAAATTTCCTGCAGACATGCGGTCAGTGTCTACGAGGTGTACTCCCAAACAGACTCTTAAGCATGACATCCTCCTCATAGTACTCTCCAGAAAACTCAAGGCAGCCTTGCTTAATTTGGAAAACTGATAAATGAGATGCAAATCGATTTTGATACAGAGTATACTCTGCTACAAGGGCTTTACACAATTCATTATAACTGCTAGAGATTGCTGGGCTCTGCCTTTCACTGAAACTATGGATAGCTTGTGATGTCATCTAACTTAGAAGGAAGATTTTGTCTGCCATAGTGGTTGCAGGGAGGTACGTCAAGGTACACTAAAATTGACAGCTTTATGGTAAAATTTAATGTTGTTTCCTGGGGTCTGAGGATTAAAAACCTCAACTTATTGTGCTACTTCCTTAAGCAAATGTAGCCTGTTGCTAGATTGTAGCATCCTAGCCCAGAGGAAAGAAAAATCAAAAATGAGATCTCTTTAAAGGGGTCATATAATGCCATTTTTGTACAAGTTATTATGATTCTTTGGGGTCTAAATGAAAAGTTTGTAATACACTTTAATTAAAAATTATCATTAGAAGAAAAGGACTAATTTTAAGAAAACACTAATTTTACCTGGTCAAAAACAGCTCTGTTTTCAGCATGGCATTTAAGTGCATGTGTCTTTAAATGATAATGAGCTTTGCTCACCCCGCCCTTCTGTTCTGTGCGTACACAGTTTGTAATAACACAATAACCATAACGTGTTGTTCATTATAAACTTGGGATTATGAATTATATTGAGAACGTTGTACATAGAAAACATGTCGTAATGTACCTGAGTGTAAACCTTAGCCACATTCATCGTGAAGCGTGCAAGCGATTTGCAAAGATTAATATAAAGGTTAATAAAACGTTACACTCACTTCTTCTGGAGGTGCAGCAGGAACACGAATAGTTGGTACCGATCCTTTTTTCAGGAGCAACTTCTTAACAAAACCAGCTTTATACTGACCCTCCTTTATAAAGTAGTCTGGTGAGAAATGACTCACGCAAACATGAAAGCATTGACGTTGATCGTGGGGAATATTCCCATCGAAAACAAAACTCAGCCACTGTGTCTTCAGCGGTTCGGATTTAGGAACATCAAAATGACTGGTGTGTTCGTTATTACACCCAAGAACAGAACATCACAATCGCTTAGACGCCATTCTGCTCCAGCGTATCAACAATGGCGGACTATGATGACAGCTCGCTCAGGGTGGGTCTGTGTTTAAACACTGCTGTCAATTAACAATCATGGGAGGGGCGTCCGACCATGTGACGGTCAAACGGTTTGATTTGAGACGGGGGAAAACATATAAGGAGATTAAAAAAAGACCACTGGATGGATTTTTATCATTGTATGATGGTTGTGTACAGGCACTGCCAACACACATTTCCGTACAATCAACTTGTAAAAGTGCATGTACCATTATATGACCCCTTTAACATCTCAAGTGTTTCTCCTAGAAAAAAATTAGGTTACTTTAACATAAAATGGAGACTTTTACTTGAGTTTTCTGCTTCTCACACTTAACTCCTGAGAAAAAAAAAAAAAAAAAAACTTTAACACTCTCACAATTGTCTCCTCTAAAGATTCAGAGGAGAACTCAACAAATCACACACTGTGCTCAGATTTTTTTTCCTTACATGTACATATTAATAATCTTTCAGATTTTAATCCTTTAATTTTTCATATTTAATTATAAACGTTTGTGTGCTGCTGCCCATCCCTGTATGTGTAATAAGAAAAGTGTACGTGCACTGTGGAACCGCCTATAGGTGCATATTACTAACCTGCTCTTTAAATAAAAAAAAATAAAAAAATACAGTTGGTCAATGGCACAGTCTATTTCAGTTGCCTCAAAATAGGCAACAGTTGCCTCAACAACGCACCCGAACACACGTGACCATGTCAGTTTTCACACTTTTTAAGCTCTGGCTTCCTGGCTCTCAGTGATAGACTGCAAGCTTTTTGTCTCTGATGACAATCTGCATGTTTTTGCTCTTAACCTCAGATTATCCATATGCAAGTCAGTCAGCTCATTCCAAAGTTCTTGGAATTTAAAATCCAAATCTTCAAATCTCTAAATCACTGATCATGGGGAGGGAATGATGTCCTGGTTGGGTTGGACAGGCCAATTTAGTGCATTTCAAAACTGCCAGGTTCATGTTCATCTCTCTTGTATAAAACGGAATATGCTTTTAGCGCAACTCACTTGAGATTTTGTTTAAGTTTTGCTGGTTAACAGCATGGCTATGTTGGTCCACCAGCATAACTTAGGTTCGACCAGTGGAAATTCCTGCAGTGGTCTCTAGCTAATATATATAATATTAACTCTTTAAAAGGCTTTTTTGGTCACTTTTAGACAGACAATTTTAAGAAAATTACATAGCATATCACTAGGTAGAAGCAAAAATACATCCCTGTCCTTTTAAATGTCTGTGTTGAAAGAACATGTTTGGCTGTTTAGTGAAGCTGATTGCTGTAGCCTATTTTTTTATTTGTAGCTTGGTAAAAAAAATTGCCGATCAAATATTCTTTATCTCTTCTCTACATAATTAAGGTAGTTGGTACATTATCAGTGGTTGCAGTTCAAAATAATATCAGTATATCTTGATAGTGGTTGGCTCGGTTTTTTTTTTCCAACAGAGACAAAAGTCTCTGGCTATGGATTTTCCTCTTCCCATTCTCTCCATCAGACTCTCTTTGGCAGTTTAATTAAATCGTCAGATTCGGCATGTTTGGGAAAGAACAGTAGTGGTTCTGACGTTTTCACGTTATATTTTATGATACTACAGTGGTCAAATGACAAACAAGAAATACACATTCTGAGACATAAAATTAAATTAATAACTAGGAATTTTGTTAACATTAAATCATCATTCTCTCAATTTTACCTCAACATTTTGGATAGGCTGTGCCTTTCTTGCCTCCACTGAGCCGCTACTGAATTTATGTTTGAGATGTTTTCAGCAAAGTTCTTCTAAACAGCACAGAGAGTTTGCCTGTGGTTTGAATTTGAATATGAATAATGATTTGACATTAAATATGTTCACCAATTATGTTCACAAGGTTGAACATATTGTACCGTTACTATCAGGGGAAGTTGCAAATTCTTGTCGAACAATACATTTTCTTAAAATTTCCAGACTCAAAATATGTCAGAGGGGTTCAATCTTTGTTCTCCTATTGAAAAACATATTGAAAACCATTTCCATTGCCTTAATTGGCTTGCCATTATTTATATTTTATTTAAATACCCCAATCTGATGCAATAATACCCAGCTTTCCCAGCATTTCAGATACTGCTTTGAAATTGCTTGTATATTGATTGTTTCATATTCTTCTCTGAGTCCCCCTTTCCTCAATGTCCTGTGCTTTAAAATAATGATTATGCCATTTTATTTTGTTTCTTCCTTTTCACAATCTCTCTGTCCCAATGTTTTTTTTTTTTATTTTTTGTTTTTTTTTAAAGACAATCTTAACTCAACATAATAAAAAAAAAAAACTTGTAAAAAAAAACATTGAGCTGCCTGGATAAGCTTTGATAACACTTTACAGTGTCCTTGTTACGTTACATGTACTTATTGTAGGAATAACAGCAAATTATGCAGAATTACATGCAATTTACGCTAAACCAAATCCTAGTCCTAACCCTATTGTACATGTTGTCAATTGATATTACTTAGTACTTTAATGTATACTGTACTTGTTACACTGTAACAAGAACACCTTAAAATAAAGTGTAACCACAGCTAAAGCATCCTGAGTGTAAGGGAAGCTTATACGTGACTGATATGAAACACTCTATATTGACGCTCCTCACATGAAACACAAATAAGACTTGACTCACAACTGATCTCAATTGAGGTTGATGTTAGCATGCTGCTAATCTAACGTCAAATTAACAAACAAACCATATAATAGCACATTCAGAAAAATGTATTTAATTACAATGAACAAGTTTTTAATCTGTTGCCTTGGATATCTTACAAGGCATCTTAGAAGGCAGTAGCATCCCTACTATATAGGTAGGCAAACTAACCTTATTACAAATGTAATAAGTAATCAATTTACTATTGATTCATAAATACTCATGATTATTCTTTGTATTTTGTCTCTTTGTGAGTGTAGGAGATCAGTGATGCTGAGATTATGGAGTTGGCCCACAGTTCCTTGGGAAGGATGACCGTCGTCAGGCAGATTTTCCCTCTCTGGAGAGACAGCAGTGTGAGCTGTATGAGGAACAACCACCGCATCTCCTCACTGCTTTGCGACCCTCAAGAGGGCTACCTGCAGTCACTGGAGGTCAGTAACCATAGAAACTGCATCATCGCCATGTAGGAGATGGCATTCTCAGTTTCGGACAATGGGACCCCAGAGTCTCTCACAGCATTTTCAATGTTATATTTTATTTTAATTAGGCGGTTTTTTGCTAATTTATTTTCAACTTGTTCCTATGTGGGTTTTCATTCAAAGATTTTAGTTTTTGGGGAAGATTTAATAAACATGGTAAATTAGTGTGAGAGCGCAATTCCAAAACAGCTCAGATGGGAGTGGAAAGTTCTGCATGTGATCTACAGACGACGCGCAAAGTAAAGAACACAGACGCAGTCAGATCATTTCCATAATGACCAACGCGATCTACCAGGTAGGGTCTGGTTTAAAGGTCCCGTTCTTCGTGATCCCATGTTTCAAACTTTAGTTAGTGTGTGATGTTGTTGTTAAAGTATAAATAATATCTGTAAAATTATAAAGCTCAAAGTTCAATGCCAAGCGAGATATTTTATTTAACAGAAGTCGCCTACATCGAACGGCCCGTTTGGACTACATCCCTCTACTTCCTTCTTTAATGACGTCACTAGAACAGTTTTTTGACTAACCTCCGCCCACAGGAATGCTCCCTCAACTCTACCGAAATTCGTTTATGTACTTGCGCACTTCTAATAACTTACTGTGTTTACTCAGCTCTTACGGTGATTTTCTGAAGTAATCTTTTGTGTGATGTACAATAAACTTTATTAAACTCATCAGTATATGTTTGATCATCATTCAGACAGCAGACTTGTAGGCTATTAATAAATAATGGATACATACAAGCAGATGACAAATATGTTATAATAACCGTAATTAAACTACTAAACTATACCTGTTTCATCTCTATACAGCACTCTGACTCTGTAGGCATTATTGTATGACTCGAAATGAACACCGTTACTGAGAGTTTCTGATATTATCATCATTTCGTGAGATGAAATTGTCCTGAGAGACTGAGCGCGAGCTCATGAAGCTCCGCCCCCTGGGTCATCCAGCAGCAGCTTATTTGCATTTAAAGGGCACACACTAAAACAGCGCGTTTTTCTGGGCCCCAAAAAATGACAATTTAAACATGCTGTAAAAAATGATCTGTTGGGTATTTTGAGCTGAAACTTCACATACACACTCTGGGGACATCAGAGACTTATTTTACATCTTGTGAAAAGGGGCATAATACGGGACCTTTAAGACCGGTTATAAGGCGGGTAAATAATGGCTCAACGTTGGCACCAGTACATTGACGACCGCAAACCTCAGTAAATCACCTTGCGTCATTCATTACTCTCCTCCCATAAATTTTGCACCTGAAAGGGAAACAATGCATCCTACAAATGCATATGCAGTAAGGTATATGGTATAAGGCTTTTCAGAGCAATTTTTCGCTGTGTGTCTTTAGTAAATCCTGACAGTAGTTTTTTAACGGCAAAAGAGGGTTTGCGCTGGCGCAAGCTGTTAGCAAATCTGTCCCTTAGTGTTTTGTGCAATGGTCTTTTTATTTAAATTAATTAAATAATTAAATGATGTAAATGGGAGTGAATAAAAAAAAGAACAACAGTAAAAGAACAAGATTCTGTAATAAATTTGAACTTTGCAAATAATATTGTTATTTTAAAATTTGCATTCAAAAAAGAGTTAATGTTTGCATATTATGCATGAAAACAACAAAATGTTTCTTCATTGTGCACATTCAGTTATGAGTTGCATGAATCATAAATAATCATCCTGTATTTTCCATTCAAAATGGTGAAATGTGACAAAACGTTGAGTAGTTTGCATCACAGAATATTACTGATGGTTACACTATGGCAGTTACAGCCCTATATAAAAACCTGATTGTTGTTTCCAAGTGTTTTCCTTCTCTGCTGTGACGTCTAAATTTCTGCTTCTCGAAACCCCTTGAATGCACATGAACAATAGTTTCATAGTAGGAAACAGATGGCTGAGCTTTGCACCGCACATACTCTGGAGTCTTACTCCTCAATTATTCATGAAAACGAGGGTTAAAATGTTCTATGATGTTTATTCACCTTGACAAAGAAAACCACTAGTTCACAGCGGTGACAAACCTGTCAGGTTTTTTTTCTGCAAATCTGCAGTGTCAACATGAGCCACCCACCTTTGTGTTTTTTTTTTTCTGTCACTCCAAAAACCAGAAATCACTGGAGTCACCCGCGCAGCTTTTGCTAATACCTCCAACATGCCTTAACTGATGGTCAGTCTCAGTAAAGTGTGACAAATGTCTTCCTGTATGGACCTGTCATCTCAACTGGCTGTCATTCACTGATCAGGAAGTGGTTGTTCGTACAGGAAGGACAGGTGTTATTTTATACATCAACTGGAATAATGACTGCACCTAGCAGCTTGTAACACTCAGCAGATGTCATACTTGGATGAGAAACGGAATTTTGATTTGAATCCGGTGGGTCATGGACAGAGGAGAGTTCCTGATGCACTGTCAGCAGTCAGTGTGTCTTAGCCCATAACTTGAGTTAAAGCTTTTCTTAATTAATACATCTCTATTACATTTTTAAGAAAAATATTAAACAAAAAGGTGAACGAATTGCCAGTAAATGGTTGACAAGGTCATGAGAAGGTCATATTTTCCTTCAAGTCTGTTGATTTGTGCAAGTAGGCTACATTTGAACATTTTACTAAGAGATTTTAATAAAAGACGTAATCAGGGTTGGATGCAAGTTTAAGTTCTTTGTTGCAGTGATCGTTGTTGTTGTGGTTAAGTTGTTGTTGTTGTTGTTGTTGTTGTTGTTGTTGTTGTTGTTTTTAAAAAATATATATTGTCAACCTAAATTTAATATATATATATATATATATATATATGTGTGTGTGTGGTTAATATATGAATAATATTTAAGCTGTAGAGAGAATTGTCACATGTTGTTCTGTTTTGTTTTTTGTTTCTTCACCGTGTTTTGTTCCTGTTTTGCCTGTGTCCCCACTGCTAGTTTGTTTACATGGTTATTTATTGAGTTTGCACATGTTCCTAAATTACATTGATCATCCACTGTCGATTTAAGCCCTGCATGTGTTTCTTTGTCCAGTATTGTTTGTATAAAAGTGGTTGTTCTATAGTTTATCTTCTGACTCCTGAGTGTTCTGTTTAGAGTTATTAAAGACTCTAATTTCAATTCCTTCTTCATGTATGTTCTACATAAGACCTACCCTTACAAGAATTAAAACATAATAATAGCTTTCATGTCTAGTTTTTTATTGTTTAAACCAAAATGTGCATATTTGCTAATATAGTGGAGTAGCTGAAACACACAGTTGTGGACGGACCAAGCAAGGAACCCTAATAAATCATGATAATGATAAAAATAATTAATGTTATTGTTCCATAATAGATTGTAAAGTCATTATGGTTCCACTTCATTCCACTTAGATATCATATCATACCTCTCTTCCCAGTCTGTCATTAACACCCAGTTTTGTTCAGGTCTCTATGAAGTCCCTCTTTCCGAAAAGAGCAATGTCCTCGGACTGGTCAACTGGGCCAGTGTGTTTTGATTGGACAACAACTTCTAGCATGTTTAAGAAATGTCACGGCCCTTACCATGACCAAAATTTTCAACACGCAACTATAGTAACTCATCCAGGCCTAGCCCCTTTTTTTGTGTATGCCTTGGGGAATAAATAAGGAATACTGTGACATGTACGTCCCCAGATGAAAACCCAAAACTACAATCATTTGATACAATTTGAGCATTTAATACAATGTGCTTGCTGTTTACATGTTAATGTAAGTACAAAGTTGTTAAAGACACCTATTACAAAGACGACTCATCATTATTTACACAAACAGTATGTCAGTGGACAACACATAAGCACCTATGTTGTAGATTGACCCAAAAGTTCATTCAGTGCAGTTAGCTTTTGACACTCCCAAAACCACATCTATATTTTTTGTGATCTTAAGACGATATAATCTTAATTGTCAAATGGGACAAAAGGAAATATACTTTCCTCAGGGAGTCATAACTAGAAACATTTAGCCTATGAAATTATTTATTATTAGACTCTCAGATACAACAATAACTCCAATTATAGCTGCAGATGCAGATGAAATTACAGAGAAATTGATTCTGATCTGGTGGACAGTTCTCCACAGGGTGTAGTTAACATACATCAATGAACATATTTACAGCTCTTTAGTTTGTCTCTGTAAATACATATGTGTAGGAGAACTATTATGTGACCATTTGTCAGGTTAGAAAAGGGTGCTTATTTTTCTAAAACCCCCGTGGCTTTATTATTTTAAATAAAGGTAGCTACTTTCTTGACCCATGTTTTGTATCCATAATAGTGATTCCCCCGAAATCTGAGAACCTAAAATATGGCTGAAAAGAAAATGAGTTGTCAGTTTCGGCTGAAAAAGTTTTGGAGGGCCAAATTATTGACTGAAACGGTAGAACTTAATTAGTGATTCTCCAATGGCATGTTTTGACTGTGTCAGTGTCTATTTCTGCACAAAAAAAGTGAATAAGCGACAAAAGCAAAACATGTCACATGTGTGGATGCTAGGGCTGGTTTGACTATATTGATTTTTAATTTGTAAGATCTTCAGTTTGATGAACCGAGACATTATTCTTACCATCCAATAATCTCCATATGATTTGTGTTTTGTTAATGTTGATATGAAACAAAGCCTGAGCTATCGACTTCTTTCAATTTTATAATGAAATTCAAACAATAATGTTGTTTTGATCCGTGAACGGATCTCTTTCTCTTCTTTATTACTAGTTAATACACAAAATAAACATGAATGAACATCAGAAGGTACAGTATGTTGAAAGAAACATTACAACTTACTGAAATGTATCATGTCTCGTGTATTTGCTCAGTGTTTCAACTGTGGAAAAAACGTCAATAAAACAGTCACATACAGTAACGTTATATTTACGTCAGGAAAGCAATTTAATTTCCAAAGCTCGCTAGAAAAAATAACACTAGAGATGTATGCACTATATTACATGTTCATTATATTTTTACTTAAACTGTTGCCTTCATTATTTAATGTATTTTTGAATAATTATGTCATGAAAAAAAAGTTTAAACATTGAATGTGCAGTATAAAACGTTTATACGCAAGTCAGTTTATTTTGTTGATTTAGAGTGTTGATTATTAAATAAATGTGATTAAATAATTGATTTAAAGGAATAGTTCACTTGAAAATGAATATCCTGTCATTATTTACTCACTCTCAAGTTGTTTCAAACCTGCACGAATTTCGTTCTTCTGCTAAACACAAAGGAAGATATTTTGAAGAATGTATGTAACCAGACAGTTGATGTACCCCATTGACTTCCATAGTAGGAAAAAAAAATACTGTTAGTATTAATAGAAGTCAATGGGGCACATCAACTGTTTGGTTACCGACATTCTTCAAATTATCTTCTTTTGAGTTCAGCAGTAGAAATAAATTCATATAAGTTTGAAACAACTTGAGGGTGAGTAAATGATGACAGAATTTTCATTTTGAAGTGAACTAATCATTTAATAAACATTGTTTTTGGTTTAAATTTTCTGCCAATCGAAAACTTTAATTTCAGTGTTTCATTTAAAAATTAATTTTGATGGATCAAAAATAGTATTATATATTATTTGGTTGTTTTGATTCCAGGTGTCCAATCTGTACCTTTATGACAGTGTGTTGATGTTGGCCAACGCATTCTATCGGAAATTAGAAGACCGGAAGTGGCACAGCATGGCCAGCCTCAACTGCATCAGAAAGTCAACCAAGCCCTGGAATGGAGGCTGGTCCATGCTGGAGACAATCCAAAAGGTATGAAATGTTTGATGTCAAGATTTTTTCAGAAACTCTGTTTTGCTGTTTGTCACACTGTTGGGGGGCTATCGCATTTAGCCTGCAAGACTAAAAGTGGCAAGATAGCGAGTATTTGAATAAAAGCAACTATGACAAGATGATAGCCTCCATTGCTTTACATCAAGTCCCAGACATGTGGCTTTTTGAAATGCAAATTGCTTTCATGTAGGTTGTTTCCTGACTTCCCCTCTCACTGCTGCAATCACTTTTCTTTTAAACTCAAGCACAGCGGTCAAGCTGAGATAGCTGGTTGTCCTCACACAGAACTCTCTCAAGGGCCACTGAAAGCTGCACAATAGCTGGTGTGGTGGCCACAGCAACTGATGTCTCATCTTACGAGCTCATGTCTCTGTGAGCTCTCAGGGGCAGCAAGCGGTCTAGAGTGTGTTCCTCATTTCACGCCTTTTTAACTTTATATGAACCACAAAGAACTGCAAGAAACCTCTAATCGGCCATGAGAGGGACATGGACAAGTGAAGCCATGGATAGATTTGTCTCTGAAACTTCCTAAACTTCCTGTAGGCCTTTCATATAGTGATGCTTTTCAAGCGCTGAGCGACCCACACCACTCTAAACAGGTGGCCCAGTTAGACCAGTAAAGAAAACATTAAGAAATCTGTTCAAGATAAATTTAGTCTACTTTTAAAGGCTAGTAAACAAATAAGGGTTTATGACAGTTTCATTTTAATATTATTTATATATCATAGTTTGTGTTAACATTGAGTTTGTTTTTTTATTGACATTTTTTTCAGTATTAGCTAAAATTATTTAAAAATATTTTTTTCCAGGTTTTTTTTAGTCGCCAGACTATATATATATATATATATATATATATATATATATATATATAGGGGAGCGCGGGGCACAACCTAACGCGGGGTTAGTTGTAACACGCTTGTTTTAAATACTTCCGCACATGCTTGGATGACGAAACTTTGTTTATTTACTAGTTGCCATATCAACACTATATAGAAAAAAAAAAAATCCGCCAAAATTATTTTTTTGGGGAAGATATCCATAGACATTTATTAAACCATAGCAAAAGTAAATTTCTTACTTACGTTAATTTTTCATCTCTATTTTTTTGTGTTTATTTAAAATAAGACAAATCTGATATTATTTTAATCTCCAATATGTTATTTAACAGTTGAGATAGTTCTTTAATGCTTCGCTAACTAGCAGAAGACACTAGCAGGGTTTAAATCCCAGTTGTGCAGGCGGGGCATGTTGTAACACTGCGTTACAATGTGCCCCTATTAGAAATATGCTATTATATTCTATACTTTTATTAATTTTATTGAGAAAACGTGAGAAAAAGGTGAATAAAGACTGAGTGGCAATGTTCAGAAATGACTAATTATTTATTTGTTTTGAACTATGTTGTATAGCTGTGTTTTCATGTGTTCGTAGTCAAAACTCAAAAATTAGTTTATATTTAATTATTAAAAATTGCCATTATTTTATATGAAAAAGTTTTTTAATTGTATTTCATTTAGAAAATATTTTAGTTTGTTTTGTATATTTTTTTATTAGATCAGATAACATTTTAAGCTGCCATATGTTATGTTACAATGTGCCCCACACATGGGGCATGTTGTCACATTTCACTTCCATTCTTTTGGGGTATATCAAGAAAAAAGTATATACTGTATTAATAAAACAAAAACACATAATTGTACTAGACATGTGGGAAATCAATGTGGGAAAAAATAAATACTCTGAACCATAAGTAGATTTACACAAAATGAGAAAGTCAAAAAGCGTTAGGTTGTGCCCCGCTCTCCCCTATATATATATATATATATATACACTCACCTAAAGGATTATTAGGAACACCTGTTCAATTTCTCATTAATGCAATTATCTAATCAACCAATCACATGGCAGTTGCTTCAATGCATTTAGGGGTGTGGTCCTGGTCAAGACAATCTCCTGAACTCCAAACTGAATGTCAGAATGGGAAAGAAAGGTGATTTAAGCAATTTTGAGTGTGGCATGGTTGTTGGTGCCAGACGGGCCGGTCTGAGTATTTCACAATCTGCTCAGTTACTGGGATTTTCACGCACAACCATTTCTAGGGTTTACAAAGAATGGTGTGAAAAGGGAAAAACATCCAGTATGCGGCATTCTCTGAAATTTTCTGAGCGGGACAGATGCGGCGCAGCGGAAAGAGTTCGCTGTGCGCTGAATATCCAGTGCGCACTGCGGTGACAGTCGCGCTATCATAGACAGCGAGTCCAGTTCTGTGCCCAGAAAAGATATCATCTGACTGGGGAACAGAGAACTCTTCGCCCAATTGACTCTGAGACCTAGATTCTCAAGGTGTTCGAGTAAAATGGTCCTGTGCTCTATGAGCTCCGAGTGTGATTGAGCTAAAATCAGCCAATCATCCAAATAGTTCAATACTCGCATGCCCCGATAGTCTGAGGGGTGCGAGCGGTGCGTCCATGCACATCGTAATGTACGGGGTGCTAGGGACAAGCCGAACGGTAGGACTGTGTACTGATATGCCTGGTCCTCGAAGGCGAATGTCAAATATCGCCTGTGACGTGACGCTATCTGTATTTGAAAATACGCGTCCTTTAGATCTATTGACATAAACCAGTCTCCTCTGCGAATTTGCGCGAGGATTTTTCTGGTTGTGAGCATTCTGAACTGGCGTTTCACAAGCACTTTGTTCAGCTGTCTTAGATCTAGTATGGGTCTGAGACCCCCGTCTTTCTTTGGTACCAGGAAGTATCTGCTGTACAGCCCCCCTTCGCTCTGAGCTTGAGATAAAGGCTCTATGGCCCCTTTGCTCAACAGTTTCGATATTTCGGCTCGAAGTAGGTGTGCTACTTCTGTTTTCACCGTAGTTTCGACGCGCGTCTCACCACGGTGATACACTCTATGGGATTTATCTGGGTCGCCGTAAAAGCGGCGTTTGTGTGTAGGCAAGTGGGCTGTGTTACCAGCTTGTTTACTGCAGAATACACTGGAACAGTCGCATTTACTGGAACTGAACGAGCGAGAAGTTGCCATAGAAACAGTGTTTGGGTGCAGGCGAGCGGGTTGTACAACTCGCTCATTGGCTGCAAAAAACTCATCTGCAGTCGCATTTTAAGGGAACTGACAGAACGAAAGCATGACGGCATAATTTTATCTGCCGGTAAGACCCGGGATCGAACACGGGTCTCTCGCGCGAAAACCTAAGATTTCTCCACTGGGCTACAGAAGAAGACACATAAGCATTCATTCAGCGCGAGTATATAAGAGAGCGTCAACATGTTAGCGTTTGTTTGCAGGCGTGCATGTATTACAACAGGCTCGTTTACTGCAATATTGACATTTCCAGTCGCCTGTTCAGAGGGGAATGAGAAATGTGTGAGAAATAGATGCTGATCCGGCCGCAGCGGGACTAAAGCCCTCTTTTTTCTCCTTTTGCCAGCGACGCACGCGAACCATAGGAACGGTGTTTGGGTGCAGGCGAGCGGGTTGTACAACGCGCTTGTGGCTGCAAAATACACATCTGCAGTCGTCTTTAAGAGAACTGACAGAGTGAAAGCATTGATGGCATTATTTTATCTGCCGTTAGACCGGGATTCGAACACGGGTCTCTCGTGCGAAAGCCTAGGATTCCTCCACTGGGCCACAGGGGAGGACACATAAGCATTCATTCAGCGCGAGTATATAAGAGAGCGTTATATTTCTCCTTTCGCCAGTGAGTGACGCATGAATGGGGCGCAGGGGCAGGGTAGCTTTCTTGTAACATAAAGAAAAACTAACCCCGACCGTCCACTTCCGGCCTCCCTTGTGAACGGCACAGTTTGCGCGGCTTGAACAGATGGAGAGAGAAAGCTAGCCCCGTGACCTCCCCTGTGAACGGCGCAGTTTGCGCGCCTCGAACAAAGGCAGAGCGGGTATCAGAGGCCCGTCGAGCACAGCGCTTTTTACGGCGCGGTACCGCGGTGGGCGGCGGTGCAGTCTCGGAGAAGGATGCCAGGCGAGTCCTCAAAGTCACCATAGGCCGTAACTAGCTCGCAGTGAGGGCAGTCGCCGTCAGCGAGCGCGAGAGCTGCGTGCTCCTTAACGGGCACGGGGGGCGGGGTAGCTTTCTTGTAACGTAAAGAAAGCTAGCCCCGTGACCGTACGCTTCTGCGATCCCTTGTGAGCGGCGCAGTTTCCGCGGCTCGAACAGAGGGAGAGAGCGAGCCCCGTAATCGTCCGCATCTCTGACATCCCTTGTGAACGGCGCAGTTGTGCGGCTCGAACAGAGGGAGAGAGAGAGCGGGGAGTGGTACGAGGCATTTGAAACAACGCCTCGTCCAGGAAAAGAGTAGTACGCCTCGGCTCTTTTAGTGCAATGAGAGTGTGTGTCGCGGCGGCGAGCACACACACATACACAAAACACATAGCAGAGAAAGGATATAGCGCCGGATAGCGCTGAAGAGATGAAAAATCAGCTAACCAGCCTCCCGAATGCTATATTTATAGCCCAAGGCCCCACCCGTTTCGGCGGGACGTGACGTAGTGGGTGCGAAGCGCCCTCATTGGATCAGTCGTCATGAGGGGCCTCTCTCGATAGGCTGCTGCAGTTGCCGCAGAGCAGCCAATGGGCGCGTGAGCTGTCTCGCCCATGTCTGCGTGCTGCCGCAACACGTTTTACATTAATACAAAATTAAGGATAATTTTTTGGCTTCAGTATCTCGAGGAAAAGAGTGTTTCCCCATAGCGTAAGCTAATATGCAGTACGAGAGAACCTCTCGTAAGAGAACCATCTAAATACAGCATTATTATATGTAGCCATTATAGCCCAATCCAGCCGTTATGGACGAATGTCACGAATTCGCTACAAACAGAAATCTACAAAGTACGTAAAAAATATTTGTCACATGAAGTCTATTTGAATAACATAGCTATAGAAGCAATCAATAAGCTGGTACATATTTTCATCTTAGCACAACTTAACTCATTTTGGGCAATTTCTCTACATTTGCACCCTTGATATGCAGATTTTGCTAACCAAAATATTAGGTTCCGTGAACCGGATGTAGTTCCCACTCCGACCGGTCCTACGAGAAACCAGTGGTGAACCAAAAGGTTCCTAGGTATGTATCGAATGTGCACAAACAGGCATTGGGGGAATACACGCTATCTCGCCTGCAGTCTGAATGGAAGGGGTTTGATGCGAATTCGCGACAGTCGGCGTTAAGGAGTTAAATTTAATCAGTTTTAAAAACACAACTCGAGATATAGCTATTTCTGTATGCCAGATGTTATTATGTATGCACCTCACACTTTTGCACATCTACTCATTTAACAGCAGCTGTAAAATGTAAAACACACAGTAAAATTAACTGATGATATACATGCAGTACTGGTCAAATTGGGAAAGGAGCGGTAATGCACACTGAGCCAAACCTTTCTCCCACTGGCCCCAGACCACGAGGCCATTCATATTGTAAAGCCCAAGAAAGATTAAAGGTTTGAAATTGCAATTGGTAAAGTTTAATGTATAAAAGGGTATAGCACATTGCACTTTGATCTGGATCAGTTATTTTTACTGTGTCGCTTTATTGTTTATTGATTCAGACTGTCTTGTTCCCACAGGGCCGTATAACTGGTCTCACCGGAATTATGGACTTCATGGACAATGGATCAAATTCACACGTTCAGTTTGAGATTTTGGGAACCAGCTTCAGCGAGACATTTGGAAAAGACATAAAGCGCGTGAGTTAAATTGGATTTTCATTTCTAGTACCTGGTGTAAAAGCTCTTCTGATTTCTGATTATTTTTTCATTACCAGTAACCTTAGGTAAAATGAAAACTGAAATCAATTTCCCTGAAATTTGTCTATGATAAACATGGAGAACTCATAATCTGCTTTTCAGAAAGACTCTCCATTGAGAACAAATTGACAATGTAATCTGTGCAGATTTTGTATCCAGACTGCCATTTTGACTCCTCACCTCATTGTCAAATGTTTTAGAGGCAAGAGCAAACGGCAGTGATGAGTCGTGCTTCAACGGGCTTGCCAGGCCAAACATGTTGTAATACAAACTTTATGACTATGTGCACTACCTATTTTGTATGTCATAAAGTGTTCCCTACACACAGTCTATTCAATTCCATGTCTACTACTAGATGGTTTATTTAGCCTACAGTTGGATATTTAATTAGTATGTATTATATGTATTAGTATGTATGCTGTACTTTTTCCTAGAACAATCACAAGTAATTTTCATTACAGACTGTCCTCTTTTCTCTTCATAGCTGTATTTGCTGATTTTTTGTGCTCTGTTTTTGTAGCCATAAACTGTTTGGGTCCATCCATCATTTAAAAGAAAGAGTAATATAAATTACAGGAGAGGAAACAGTCTGCTGGTAATGAAGATTTAATCACCCTGCATCCCAACCTGAATTATGAACCCACTGTATCACATTATAGCCATTAGGATCCACCATGCCACAGCCATTTACTCCCTGCCCGCACACACACCGGCTCCCCCTCACACAAAGCACATTTATTAGCTATAATGAAAGGAAAGGACAGCTAATGGTACGTCAAGTGTACTCAGTCCTGTTGTTGTTCATTATTAGAGCACCAGCTTTAGTCTTCTAAGCAGTGCCACCCAAAAAGAGATTAATGTAGCCAACTGCATTTCCACCCTGCTATGGAGACAAACAGCAAGCCGTGCTATTAATTTGACATATGTCATGGTTTGAAAGCCAAGGCAAATACATTTCCTGGCTAAACAAGAAACCCTTTGGAGGTTAAAGAAGGCCGGAAAGTTTCAAGTGATTTCTTCAGTAGTGAGTCAGTACCTTGTTGGCTTTGTCTTATATTAGTCTTTAGTCTCTCTGTCTCTCTAAATGACTTTTCTCTGACTGCTTCTATATATTAAGCTCTGTATGAAACTGTAGTGAGCTACCTAACAAGACAGACACACATTTGTGCTGCATTCCAATCACTAATATTCTTTCTACACTGGATGTGAACTACTTGTCGTGTCACGTAAAAAAAAAAGGAACCCATTGTAATCAATGATGCTGTCTTCACTGGAGCAACAACAGTAGATGGATACTCAGTTCCGTTTCTAACGTACTTCCGCGTACTTCTGACAACAGGACAAATGGATGAGGGAGGAATCACTGAGGTGATCTTGAACATTCACCCTGACAAGTCTAGTGTAGATAGGCTTACCCTTATGGAACAAAAATATATGGGAATATACTGCAAAATATAATGTGCTATATTATATGGTGCTTATATTTTTCAATATACTGCAATATATGCATTGGCCATGTATGGCTATATATGAATACATACAAAATATGTATAAATGAAGACAAAAATAGCATTACATGTAATATTCACAAAGATTTATCCTTTATTGTTTACATATTGCACACACATGTTCCCATATAAATGTGAATGTACTGTATGTTCACACACAGAATAAGTTACAACAGATTAATTAAGTGTTATTTGATGTGTTTTGCTCAATATTAATATAGGGGGAGATCTGTTAGTGTTTAATGTTCTATTATTTTGGATTTTAAAAGGTTTTCTGGTATGTCTGAGTTTTTGGGTTACCATTGTGCTGAAGAGTAGAGCCTGTGGTTCGGTTAACGATTGGACAAAAAAACATTATGGTTATATTTATTATATTTTAAAAGTAATGTCTGTGCTCTCTCTGATAAATACTTTAATACATGCATGCAGGTGTGCTTGTGCTTTTGTTAACTAGCATGAAAATATGCGAGTTACATTTATAAATGAAAATAATTATAAAATACAAGAAATATATTACATTAAGTATTTCTCTATATATGTGTTTATAAAGCATGAGTAAGGGATAATCCACGGCTAGCTTAAGGGATAATCCACGGCCTCCGCTTCGCGTCGGGTGGTTCTTCGCCTCTACGTCGTGCATTAAAATCCTTTAATGCATGGCTAGCCGTGGATTATCCCGCTTATACCTTGGTTATTTGCCAAGTTAAAAATAAGTTAAAGCTGTAACTGATGTTTACAGTGTAATTTTTTAACAGATGTGTAAAAATGACGGTTATTTCTTAAGTTAAGGCTCGTCAGTTCTTGCACTCCGTCCGCTTTAAATAAAGTAGAGCCATCGGATTGCTTTTATTTGAATGAATTCACATTTATTTAAATTCATTATTAAAAGAGAGAGACAGAGAACTGAAGGAGAAGGAACAGAGAGAGAGAGAGAGAGAGAGAGAGAGAGAGAGAGATGCGTGCGCGAGTTACCTGTGTGCGTCGATCTCTTCTTTAAAGGGACACTTCACCCATTTGCATTAAGCTTTGCATTGTTAGAAACCCAGTCATACTATTGAATGGTCGTGCAACACTCTTTCATTTTTCCCTGATACGGGAGAAATCTGTTATTTACCTCTTACACTTCCTCCTACAATGACGCAAAAATCGTCATTTTGCGTCATTGTAGGAGGAAGTGTAAGAGGGGGGGATTTCTGTTGAGACTACAAGCACTCGTTCCTCATCTCTCCCAGGGGGCGGGACCCGCTCACGCTACAGACCTATTACAGATCAGTGGGTGGGACTTTACTCTCTGAAACTGAAAGCAATATCCTCCATCTTGTTTGAAGCTAAGCTAACAGGCGCTGTGGAGACAGATGTAAAGTTATGACAATAGCGGAGGAGAGTGCTCAATATGATATAGACTAGAGGAAGATGATTTCGGAAGTCGGATGCTTGAATCAGGTGTTTGTGGCTACCTTTACAAGCCGCATTATAGCGAAGAGCAGCCGAGGCAGAAGACCTGCCTGCCGCGGACGAGGAGCCCGGACTGGCTCGAGTTAGGGCGGACTGGTGGCGCCGGTGATCTCACTATGCAACTACGAACCGCTACGAACACAGAGATAGAGTCCGTCTGCGGCAAAGAATTTCAACGATGACAATTTCTCCTGGACGAAATCTCTGAATCAGACGAGGACACGGACGTTTGTGTTGTGAACTAGTTTCCTAGTTTCGCACCGCATAATGTTCTGACTGAACATCCAGGTACCATGCAATAATTCACCTTTTCGAAAGAAATACAAACGAGGAGTAATGCACTAATGAGTTCGCCAACTAACTAGACATTTTGTGTGAATGTGAAATTAATTTCAAGCTCTGGTGGTAGCTAGCCTTGTAGACGGAAGAGTGATTTCTCTTATAGGCAGATATGCGCTTTTTGGATTAGTGGGAGTGGCTTGCGGAGCTGTGCAATGTGGTGCATTGCGGGAGTTGTTGTCTTTCATACAAATGCGTCCTGAAGTTATTTTTTTGTCTTTTCTCGGTCACAAAGGCACCAAATTCAAAATTTCTTTTACATTTCGACTACATATATGACCCACTTTAAATAAAAAACAATGTTCAAATGGGTGAAATGCCCCTTTAAAGTCTAGCAGCTACAGTCCCCTTGTTGCTTAAGCATATAGCTAACTTAATGATTCTTTAATGGATTTATTACAATTATTTATGAATGACAGGCAACACTGATACAAATTAAACGATATTCAAAAATCATCCATTTAGCCTACCTAAACGTTTTCATATGCGTCTCTCACTCTGCTTGCAAGTGTATCTGTGTTACTATGGTTACCAATGTAGCGGATTAATTTCGAACTGTAATCAAACTGACTGGAACTACCTGTGCATTAAACGGTTTTACTGCACACCTTCCAGCCAATCAGAATCGAGTATTTAAACAGCCCATGGTATAAGCATTAGTAAACAGTTAATTCATCATTTATAAAGCATTAATAGACATTAATAAGCAGTTTATAAATACAGTTATAAATGCTTTGTTCTTGATTTATAAGCATATCTATAATGTGTTTAATATTTGTATTTTCTTAATTTATTAATGATCACTTTATCATTTTTAAATTAAGTTTTGCATTATTAACAAACCGGTTATTTAGGAGTTGTCAGTGGCTAATAAGATCACTTAGAAAATGTGAGTAAATGTAGTAGATTCAGGGAGTTATAAAGCATTTAGTAGTGGTCAGTTCACTATGTGTGTGAGCTAATCTAAAGTGAGGACTAGTTATGCCTTGTAAATCATTTATAAAGGAGATTAAAAGACTCAGTTTTCTTCTAAACAGAAAAAGGAAACAAACACAACACTGTGATCCAGAACATAGAAATATTAACAGCCTTTAAATCTCCTTTATAAACGCTTTACAAAGCATAACTAGTCCTCACTTTAGATTAGCTCACAAACATAGTGAACTGACCACAACTAAATGCTTTATAACTACCCGAATTAACCCTGAATTACAGTAGAAATACATGTTAATAAAGCATTTTTTTAACACGCTAAGTAACTATTACTATATGTCTGAATAATAATATGTATTTAAACAGTTTATTAATCATTTACTCACACTTTCTAAGTGATCTTTTGAACCACTGACAACTCCTAAAGAACCGATTTATTAAATAATGCAATACTTCATTTAGAAATGATAAATTGATCATTAATAAAGTATGAAAACACAATTATAAAACACATTATAGATATGCTTATAAATCAAGAATACGGCATTTATAACTGTATTTATAAACTGCTTATTAATGTCTATTAATGCTTTATAAATGATTGATTAACTGTTTACTAATGCTTAACTAATGATTAATAGTGTGCAGTTATTATAAAGTGTTACCTATATTACATATGCAGTACCATATCTGATCACATATACACCTATATATCATGAAGTGTATTACTGAATATAAAATGACATACGTTATGATATATTAGTAAATATATCGTTACATATTTTTCAATATATGAAAAGTGGCGATTCCTTATGTATTATTAAATATATTGTAATATATTAACAACAATATATTATTACTGTTATATATATTACTGTTATATCATTTAATATATTGATCATATATATATTTGGAAATATATTTTCTTTTCGGAAGGGCAAGCTGTTGCTCCGTCTTGTAAACAGGGTGTAAGGCTATTCAAAATTGTACCTCAGTTTGGCAGTCACCCTTCACAGATGAGGAAATTCCACAATGAATTGCAACAAGCTCAGAGAACAAAAATGTATCAAGATACATTAAACGAGATATGTAGATTATAAATATAAGAGAAACTGGGGGTGGTTGTGACACTTTTAAAAAGTGTTTGTTTGTTTTTTTGTGCTGTTTATCATGGATTTTCCCACATATGTCTGGTACACATCTACAACCAAAGTGAGTTAAAACCGTAGTTTGGGTGGATTGTAAAACTATTATTTGTTATTTTATTATTTACCTCTATCAATCCCTTCCCCTAACTCCACTCCAATTAATTTTAAGCATTTTTATTTAAATAGGTAAAAAAAAAAAAAAAAAGAGGAAAAATTACTAAACAAATACATGAAACATGGAAATAAACATGTTTACATGTTTTTATTTTATTTAATAAGCTATGATTGGATCCTATTTTCTTTTGTCTCAAATGTATGTTCCAGAAATAAATAAGGGGAAACAGAAACAAAACAGTATTACAAACTAAAAGTCGACAAAACAAAAGCATGAAGTCAGGCATACATGCCATATGTTTTAGTCATATGTCAGCTTGTAGTTAAACAGTTTTAAAATGATATAATGTAATACTTTGCCTAGTATTATAACAATGTTTCTCACTTACTGTTGTTGATACTTCCTGTTGTCGAATGCGCATGCGTCGCGTCTGAACGCGTTGTTGTCTTTGGAGCTCTATCGATTTGATTTATAATTCTTGATTTTACTCTTTAAACTTACTTACAACAAACATTTTCTACTTTTCCTCACTGAGAAGCACTACTGCTCAAACCTCATAGTTACAACGCGGACTGTTGAGCAGACGTGTCTCAAGCCTGTTAGTGATTCTACGCTGGATACTCTTATAGGTTACTCCCGGGGATCACGGCTGAACGCGTCTTCTCAACACTCACTTACAAACATTTTTCACCTATCGTGCGTCTACTCTACACCCGTACCACTTAAAAGACGGATTATATCTAAGACGCTTGTCAGAAATTAGTATTAATTGATAGCATCACTGGTAGTGTCGTTGCTAACTTACTGTCCATCTGTTAAAATGGCGAATATATCAGATGCAAGTAGTCTACCTTTTGGTGCAGGTGAGGACACATTTGAGCTGCACGCGGTACAGTCTGAGCTGGAAGCTGTTGAGAAACAGATCCACGACCTTTTAGTGAGACAGGCCGAGCTGAGAGACCGGCGTTTAGCTCTTGAAACATCACGCGCTGATGCTCACAAATCAGAGATTAATGTTACTAACCGGCTGACTCCGACCTCGTCTACTCCGTGCGTTACTCGGCATCGGTTCCGAGCGCCAAGGTCGCGATCAGCCATGGTCTCGTTCACTCCGGCTCCAACACGCCACCACGAAGCCTGGATATTTCCGCAGCGGAAGACGCAAGTCAGGTCTAGACCAAGACCCTCTCCGACCCTCCCGGTTTTCGAGTTATCCACACAAAACCGCTTCTCCGCTCTTCGCGAAACAGAACGCGATGCTGTGATCATCGGTGATTCCATTGTTCGGCACGTCCATGCTACATCAGGTAAAAATAAGGTGCACAGTCACTGCTTTCCTGGTGCTCGTGTTTCTGAAATCGCTGCTCGCGTTCCCGAGATTCTGAACGATAACGAGCGCGTCGGAACTTTGGTATTGCACGCGGGAGTGAACGACATCAGGCTGCGCCAGACGGAAGTTCTGAAGAAAGACTTCAGGAATCTGATCGATACGGTACGCAGCACATCGCCTGATATAACGATCATTGTGTCAGGACCGCTTCCCACGTACCGTCTAGGACATGACAAGTTTAGTAGATTATTCGCGCTAAATGAATGGTTAACGTCATGGTGCAATGAGCAGAAACTGCTCTTTGTAAATAATTGGAATCTGTTTTGGGAGCGTCCTAGGCTATACCGTGCTGATGGCTTACACCCAAACAGATTCGGATCGGATCTTCTGTCAGATAACATCTCCAAAACGTTAAATACCTTTTGACTAGTAACCAAAAGTCCAAATCATAGTCTCTGCTGCACCAAATTAACTGATATAAATACTAGTGTAGAACATTGCATAGAAACTGTGTCTATTCCTCGTTTAGTGCGATCAAATAATAAATCTACTGCAGGATCTAGGAAAAATCTAATTGTTATTAAAACAGAAAATGTTGCTATTAGTAAACAAAAACAATTTCTAAAGCTAGGTCTTTTAAACATTAGATCACTCACACCTAAGGCAGTTATTGTAAATGAAATAGTCACAGATAATAGCATAGATGTACTTTGCCTTACTGAAACCTGGCTTAAACCAAATGATTATTTCGGTCTAAATGAGTCTACTCCATCAGGATACTCCTATAAGCACGAGCCCTGTCTGATTGGTCGTGGCGGCGGTATTGCAACTATCTATAGAGATATTCTCAATGTTACTCAGAAAACGGGTTATAAGTTTATTTCATTTGAAGTACTTGTACTAAATGTTACGCTCTTAGATGATAGAAAAACATCCCTATTATCTTTAGCCTTGGCTACCGTATATAGACCACCAGGGCCTTACGCTGATTTCCTAAAAGAATTTGCAAATTTTCTCTCAGATCTATTGGTCAATGTCGATAAAATATTAATTGTTGGAGATTTTAACATACACGTAGATAATCAAAATGATACGTTAGGGGCTGCGTTTATAGACTTATTAAACTCCTTTGGGGTTAAGCAAAACGTTACTGGACCGACTCATCGTTTTAATCATACACTCGATTTAATTATATCACATGGAACCGATCCAACCGATATAGATATCATTCCGCAAAGTGATGATGTAACTGACCATTACATGGTAACTTGCATATTACGTACCCCGGTAATATATCATGCTGCGCCGCGTTATCGATTAGGCAGAACAATCCTTCCATCCACCATAGATAATTTTTCAAATTGCTTATCGGATCTGTCTCAGCTGCTGCCTGAACCTAAACAAACAGATGAACTAGACGAACTAACCAGCACTATGAGCACCGTTCTCTCTGGAAAATGGGATATTGTTGCACCTATGAGACTAAAAAAGGTCAGAGAGAAAATTAAAGCACCATGGTACAACAATACTACTCGTGTTCTAAAGAGAGAAACCCGTAATTTAGAGCGTAAATGGAAACAAACTAATTTAGAGGTTTTTAGAATCGCTTGGAAAGACAGTACGTCACGCTATAAAAAGGCCCTAAAAGCGGCCAGGGCTGAGCATCTCCGCAAACTAATAGAAAATAACCAAAACAATCCTAGGTTCTTATTTAACACCGTGGCTAGACTAACAAATAAACAAGCGTCACCTGAACAAAATATTCCGTTACAGTTTAGTAGTAATGATTTCATGAATTTTTTTCACTGAGAAAATAGAAAACATCAGATCCACAATTGTAAACGTTCAATCTTCAATCGCGCCTTATAATTCAGCCTCGATTATCACCCCGCAAGAACAATTACAGTGCTTTACAACTATAGAACAAAAAGAGTTAAATAAATTTATCATTTCCTCTAAAACAACAACATGTTTATTAGATCCCATACCAACTAAACTATTGAAAGAAGTGTTACCTATAGTGGAAGAGCCTCTCCTCAATATTATTAACTCGTCTTTATCTTTAGGTCATGTTCCAAGAACATTTAAATTGGCAGTTATAAAACCACTAATTAAGAAACCACAATTAGACCCAAATAACCTAGCAAATTATAGACCCATTTCAAATCTTCCTTTTATGTCCAAAATATTAGAAAAAGTTGTGTCTGCCCAACTGGGCTCTTTCTTGCAAGAAAATGACACCTATGAAAAGTTTCAGTCTGGGTTCAGGCCGCATCATAGCACTGAAACTGCGCTCGTTAAAATCACAAATGATTTACTCTTAGCTTCTGACCAAGGCTGTATCTCAATACTAGTTTTACTTGATCTTAGTGCTGCGTTCGATACTATAGATCACACAATACTCTTAGATCGGCTACAAAACTATACCGGTGTTCAAGGACAAGCATTAAGCTGGTTCAGATCATACCTATCTGACCGCTACCATTTTGTCTATTTAAACGGAGAAAAATCGATCATAACTCCAGTAAACTATGGAGTGCCGCAAGGATCTGTGTTAGGCCCTCTATTATTCTCAATATATATGCTGCCACTTGGAAATATTATAAGGAAACATGGAATTAGTTTCCATTGTTATGCTGATGACACTCAACTATATATTTCATCACGGCCGGATGAAAACGCTAAATTATCCAAATTGACAGAGTGTGTTAAAGATATAAAAGATTGGATGACGCACAATTTTCTTTTATTAAATCCAGATAAGACAGAGGTAATACTTATCGGTTCAAAAAACCGCCCACAAAACCTCCTTCAATACAACTTTAACATAGTAGGGTGTCCTGTTACTTTATCCTCTACAGTAAAAGACCTGGGTGTTATATTAGATTGTAACTTGTCTTTTGAAAATCATATTTCATATGTTACAAAAACAGCCTTTTTTCACCTTAGAAATATTGCTAAATTACGTAACATGCTATCTGTTTCTGATGCAGAAAAGCTAGTTCATGCATTCATGACCTCGAGACTAGATTACTGTAATGCTTTATTAGCTGGTTGTCCTGCATCCTCAATAAACAAGCTACAGTTAGTCCAAAATGCCGCCGCTAGAGTTCTTACTAGATCAAGAAAGTTTGACCATATAACACCAATTTTATCATCACTACATTGGTTACCTATAAAGTTCCGTATTAATTACAAGGTATTGCTACTGACTTATAAAGCCCTAAACGGCTTAGCTCCAGTTTATTTAACGGATCTTCTATCGCCCTATAATCCATCGCGCTCTTTAAGATCACTAAATTCGAGGCTTCTGGTCATACCTAGGATATCCAGATCCACCAAAGGAGGGAGAGCATTTTCACATTTAGCACCAAAACTCTGGAATAGCCTTCCTGATACTGTTCGTTGCTCAGATTCGCTCTCCCAGTTTAAAACTAGATTAAAGACGCATCTCTTCAGCCAGGCATTCATATAATATTTTAATCTTACAGTTAAATCCGGTCTCTACTTCATAAACGCCAGAGGAGAACTGGCCCCCGACTGAGCCTGGGTTCTCCCAAGGTTTTTTTTTCTCCATTAGGTCACCTAATGGAGTTTTTCGGTTCCTTGCCACTGTTGCCTTTGGCTTGCTCAGTTGGGGATACTTAATTTGATTAATCGATTCAACAGTGCTATTGATCTGCATTACCAAACGTGGATGTTTTACACCAGAAACATACACTGATGTACTATTTTATTTAATACTGTGAAGCTGCTTTGATACAATCTGTATTGTGAAAAGCGCTATATAAATAAAGTTGACTTGACTTGACTTGACTTACCCTAAAGAAATGTGTATTAAAGTGCCCCTATTATGGATTTTTGAAAATGACCTTTCATGTAGTGTGTAATGAAGTCTGCAAAGTTGTAAAGCTGAAAGTGCATCATAAATAAAAAGTTGATCTCAAAAGAAAGAGTCAGTAATTTTCGTGAAGTTCACACTTCACAACTTACTACATTTGCGTAATGCCCAGCCTACGTTCTGCGTGGAATTGACATCTTGCTGTAGCTTGTTCGTGTGGATATCATGTCGTCAAGACGCTGTGCTCTCTGCTGTGAAAGTAAATTTGGTTTATTTTCACTTCCAAAGGATGAGGCTGTGAAGAATCAGTGGTTAAAATTCACCTTTACCACAATACCACAGCAGTATAATCCCAAACTTGTGCTTTGTTCCCTTCATTTTACTGACGACTGCTTCTCAAATCTCGGAGTTCAATGCGGGATTCACAAAACACTTGCTCTTGGAAGATGGGTCAGTGCCCAGTTTATTTGGAACAACTTGCACCTCATAATCTCAACCTATAAGTACGACAGATAAAAATGTATGAAAATACTTTTGTGTTTTATATAGTGTAAGTTTCCGGCTAACTCACGCTATTACTAAAATACTTCTGCTAAGCAGCTGTGAGCCAATATTACCTAAAACAGAATCTATTAATGTAGATTGTCTGTCGTTCTTACTACTTTGAGTAAAGATAAAGGATGGAGCATGATTTGTTTTACAAACATTTATGTTACATCAGTCATTCACGTTAGTGCTGTTTGAACAAATGCACCATTATTGATACAGTTCCCGTATTTTCACCACAATAAAATAGAAATATACACATCGGTTTGTTGACGCACATACACTTGTTAATGCTAATGATGAGGAATGACAGCTGCAACATCTCATAATGTCCCTCAAACTGATTAGAGTATCACTGAGAAATGTCCTGCTCAAGTCGTCCTTGTAAAAGGAGGTTCGGTTGAATAACTAGTTCTTCCAATGTTTCATCATTGGACTCGTGCTCAGATTGATATGGTAAAATCAGCGTCATCTTTTGTTACTGTTTTTAGTTTATGGTCCACAAATTCTGAGCTTTAGGAAGCCTCCGGATGGAGCTGGCATTCAGTTATGGCAATGGGCATGTAGCTTCCGACAGGCGCTATATGTGGTAGACCAATCACAACAGAGTGAGCTGTCCGGCCAATCAGAGCAGGGTAGCTTGCGGAAAGGAGGGATTTAGAGAGATTGATTCATCAATCAAGCTGATTGAGAGTCATTGAAAAATGCAATATATATTATGAGAAAATTAAACTGTTTTTTGACCTTTGATGCATGTAATTCTGTTTGTAGGAGACCTCCAAAACTTTAAAATATGTAGGAGCTATTTTATTGATTATCTTGTGTACCATTTTTAGTTTAAAATGTGCTACTCTTTCTATAGGGATATATCAACGTGTAAAACTACTAAAACCTAAAACCAACCTTATCCATTTATTTTGAGATTTTTGTAACTTTTTCGACCATACACAAGGCGGATCAGACATCCTAGAATAGGGAACAACACGCTCCGTAGCGATTACACAATGAGAAAGGCCCTTGGTTTCAGCGCTACATCACCCTCTCTTGATACAATGAACGTGCCATCTGCTCCTCGGATTTTCTACTGAAGAAGAAGCCCCTCTGGGCAGTGAGAGGAGCTTGGCAGCGAACGAAGCATCTCGTTCCCTATTCAGAGAACATGGGTTAAGCAAGTAACTCGAGATGTTCTCTTTCATAGGTTCACTCAACTCTGCGTAGTGATGACACAATGGGAAATATATACCACATAAGCCAAGCTATGCGCTACCAGATCTGACCCAGAGAAGTTTTTTTTTTTTTTTTTTACCTGACCAAACTCAACCAGGACCAATGCGACCAGTTCATGCGGAAAGAACTGAGGAACTAGGGGCTGTATCCAAATCCAGGTTATGGAACTTGATAAAAGTGTGCAGGGAGGACCAACCAGCCACAACACAAATGCCCTCTAAAGGGACTCCACTAAAAAGAGTCTGGGAAGACACAACACTCCTTGTAGAGTGAGCTAAGAGGTGAAGGGAGCTTCCGCACCTCATAAGAAATTTAATCTCTCACCCAATGAGAGATACTGTGCTTAGAGGTGGTAAGCCCTCTGTGGCCAGCCCTAAAGCATATAAACAACGAGACAATTTGCGCCACTGGCCAGAGCAGTCCACATACACCTTAAAGCCCGAACAGGGCAAAGCAAGTGGAGCCTATCCTCCTCCATTGAGGGAGAGGGAAGAGGAAAGAAAGAAAAAAACATGGCCACTTGAGAGTGAAATGACGTGGACAAAATTTGGGGACATAACCAAGCCTGGGTCGCAGAAACACCTTCACCAGAATGGAACCTTCAAATGCAAGGCCACATTTCCCCCACACGCTGAAATGTTAAACAAAGCACCACCTTGACAGTCAGAATCCGGTCAGGAACTGACTCCAAAGGTTCGAAAGGAGGTTCCAATAACCCCTCCAAAACAACCCAAAAATGGTCTCCCAAACATTAGCGGGTAGACCAGAAGCCCCTGATCGGCCACACCTACAGCCTCCATATCTCAGTTTGAGGATGCCAAATCCTGCCCTGAAACTGAGACAACAGAACTCTCCTGATTGGAATTTTCCACGGGGACCCTTCCACCAAGGAGCTCAGCTCCAAAATCCATGTCTGGTATGGCCAGAACAGGGCTACCTGGATGAAGCGAATTCCGCACTGCAAAGGACTGCAGGGGTTAACTTGACCTGAGGGAATGCATATAGCCTAAAATCCGGCCATGGATGAGCAAAGGTATCTATCCCCGAAGGTGCTGGATGAGACAGGGAGAACCACAGGTGACACTGAATTGAGTTTTGTGACGCAAAGAGGTCCACCTACTGTCTTGCCAAAAAGGCTCCAAATCTGAGCCCGCTGCAAGGTTCAAGGTTCCTGGAACGTGAACTGCTGTCAGTGAAAGGAACCTGTCTTGAGCCCATAGAAGGAGGGGGTGGCGCATATGCCTGTTATGGGTGCACGACCGTGAACCTCCCTGGCGATTTATGTGGGACACCACTGCTATGTTGTCCATCCTGACAATAACATGATAGCACGTCAGGGCCGGAAGGAAGTGATCCAGAGACAGAGAGATGGCTCGCACGAGTGAAGCTCGCCCGTCCAAACACCGTTTCAACCCCAACCAGTCAGGGAGGCGTCCGCCGTGATAACCTGATGGCGGCAGACCACACCCATCTTGACTCCTTGAAACAAAAAGAGCAACTGCGCGATACTCTCAGCAGATGGAAAGCTGACCAAGAAGAGCGAATGCCCCTGAGTTTCATCCACTACAGGAAAGGCCTCATATAAAGCAGACCCAAAGGCAGCACAGGAGAGGCTGCTGCCATGAGCCCCAGAAGTCTGCGACATGTTCCCACTGCAATGTTATGGTCAAGCCTGAATGGGCCAAGCACGCACGGAGACAGGAAACTCAAGGAGGCCTGCATTAAGAGAAAATTTAGCTGGACATTAAAGAAAATGGTCAGCTGAGAAGGTGTTAAGATGTTTTTTTCTGAGCTTTCAGCCTGAGACCAAGAGACCGGAGGTAGTGGAGAAGGACATCCCTCTGACGACACACTACCTCGCTGAATTGAGCCAGAATGAGCCATTTCGTCTAGGTACTTTAGTACACGGAAGCAGGTCCAGTCAAGATAACAGCACAAAACCACACTCAGCAAAATGTCCTCTATAATTATTGTTATCGACAAAATCCCAGAAAACATTGAGATATAATTTTTTGTCAATATTGCACAGCCCTAGCTAATCATGATAAGCTTCTGAAGCTCTGGCTGTGTCCCAGTCACGTATTAGGCCTGGCTTTGTCACCAAACAAAAGTGTAGCTTACATCTGTTCTTGCTATTGAATTAACAAGCTATTAGATGTCCTGGTACCATGAATACAGCAGACAAAAACAAAGATGGTCGGTCCTGATGCTGAGTGAAATGTCACTGACTTTACTTGAACTAACTATTAGTATTTTAGAATCATGAGAGACTTTTTTTTTTTATTCTTAAATATGTTGTGGAAATACGACTATGAGTTTCCTGTTTTAATCCTAAAACAATATACTGTGACAATGGGGATGGACACTGTTCTGCTTCTGCAGCCTTTGTGCTAATACTTGATTACTTGTTTTAGGTTTGAATGGCAACCATAAAGCACAAAACTAACTCAGGACAAGAAAAAAGGCCTGTCCCACTGAATCTGTCTTAGTATAGTCATAGTCTGTCTTAGTCATAGTCTAGAATTTTAAATTCTCGTTTTATACAACAAAGACTGGCAAAAACCAATGGATATCCACACAGCCCTGTTAGCTTTTACCCAGCCATTTATTATTTAAAAACTTTTATCCCAAAGTCATCGATATCTCAGCAAACAGATAAATGCTTGTCTAGTTTGGGGTCAAGACTGATAAGACATCAAATAGAAGATGAAGGATATGCTTTTGTTTGTTCGTTGAGTCTCTTGAGCCCCTGTATAAGACGGCCATCAATCAAGTCTTCAATTTAATTTGTCATCCGAGAGAAAACTTTTGCAGAAAGCTGGGAAAAAAAATCTGACAGTATTTGATAAATTGGTGGCCTCCTCGTCCTCATCTGTGCTCTTTCAGATCATCACTCTAAGCGGAGCTCTGACACAGACAGGGTGAAGTGTCGCCATACACTTGTGTTTAACATTGCTGTCTACAGGAAGCACTTTCAGTCATATGTTTGATAAAGCTCATATGCTGGAAAAAAGCTCAATGACTCATTTGCTATCTAGCCAATTGAACTTCAAACAATGATTGTTGCCGTGTCAGTATTTGGATAGCATCACAATGTTTATGCTTTTGAAGGGAAATCAACAAAAGGTTATTAAATCAACAGGTTTTTTTTTTCTGTTTGTTTTTCAAATCAACTGAAAATTATGTATATTACATTTGTTGACATGACATGATTAGGGTTCAGATGGTCAATATAATTTATTAAACTGAGTGTTCATCTTAGAGATCAGCAGTTTTATAATGAAACAATCAAATTTAAAAATATATTAATCATATCAAATATCATTTTTTGTTACTAATGTAAAACCATATTAAATTATTATGGGATCTCCTTCAAGCAGTGTAAGAAACTTTCATAATCTTTTAAATGTTTTATGACCTTTTTCTGTATTACTAAAATCAAAAAACTTTAATGATAGTGTATTTTTTTATTAAAACAATATGTTGTGATGTTTCCATCCATAGAAGCAAAATAAAAGCATATGCATTTTGTTAGCCTCATAGCATAATTGCCTAAGAAATAATTAATTAAAAAATGACTTTTATTTAGGCAATTATGCTATGAGGCTAACGATTTGAAAAAGCAGCACGCGTGGGGACTCAGAGTCGGAGAGGACTTGCACCAAAACATCTTAGTGTTGTAGCGCTTTGTAGGTTTCTGGAGTATTGAAATCGAAATTGTTGGGAAAAAAAACGAAGTCATTTGTAAGCTGTATTGTAAGAAACCGCTGCTATATACCATACAGAAAAAAAAAATTGAAATATATTTTAAAGTGTCAAAAATATATGTGGCATATATTCCAAATACATTGAAATATATTTGCATTGTTGTTCACTTATATTTATCATTTTGAAGTATATTCTGAAATATAAGAAAAATATATGATGTTAAGTGTGAAATATATTTACATTTATAACATGTAATGTAAAATATATGACAAAATATATGGTCATAAAATGTTTAGCTTGCTAAAGAAGGGTCGAAAATGTATTTTGATCATAGTAATTCCTCTACCTTTTCCCCTATACACAACAGTAGGCTACCATATTTCACTACTGTATTATGACACACAGCTATAATAAATACTGTACTTACATTTAAATGAATGCAATGTAAAATGACAATGTAAATGATAATTGCTTTCCTAGGACTATTAGGCCATATTAGGTGGCACGTACCTAACACTATGTGCAATTATTAGATTTATTGTTGTTTTATTGACATCTTTCCTGAAGTCATTAAAATATTGAAAATATGCACAATATTTATGATGCAAGTATGATGCAACAGTGACACTCCAACAGTGAAGTACACTTAAACAATAGATAGAACTCAGTGTCTAACACTGCATACACACACTATTAAATAACTGTATTCAATTCTGTAAAAATAGGGAAAAAAAACTCTGCATTCTGTGTGTTATTTCCAGTAAAAAATTCAGTAAAGCGGCAGCCGTGGCCTACTGGTTAGGGCTTTGGGCTTGTAACCGAAGGGTTGCCGGCTCGATCCCCAACCAGTAGGAAAAATGTGGGCGGGGGAAGTGGTAAAGCACTGCTCTCCCATGCCCACATCCATGGCTGAAGTGGTGTATCTAAAAAAATAAACTGAAAATGTGTTGTTTGTTTGTGAAAATGTTAACTTTTTAAATTTCAAAATATATTTCAAATGAAACAATTTGCAAAAGTTAAAACATATATGAACATATATTTAACTAAAATATATTTATTGGGCCAATTTCAAATATTTGCATATATTCCAAAAATATATTTTGAAAATATATTTCACATATATTTCTTTTGTGTATGGGATCACTCCACAACAATGAGCAATCGCAATTCTAAGCTTTATAATAACACTGCCAAGAGCGTGAAAGTCTACATATCTACAGATAACTGCGCGTTCATGCGCTGGTTTAAAAGGGGATATGTATCGATCGTAGAAACATTGATCAGCAACGCTGCTATTGGTTGTTCAGCGTGGCCAAAGAGCGCGCACAGTTCCCTTACGAGAACGTTCTCTCGTACTGCGTTGCAAACGCTGTGGGGAAAACTCCTTTTCTCGAGAATATTGAAGCCTTTATTTTAAAACGCATTGCTGCAGCACAGGCGAGAGCATCAGGCTCGCGCGAGCGTGCTGATAGGCTGTGCTGAGGCAACTGCACGAACCAATGGCGGATCAGCAGAGGCGCGCGAACCAATCAGGGCGCTTGCCGCGCTGTCAGTGTCAAGCGCGCGAAACTGCACGTGACAGCAGAGTATAAATACAGGGAAAATCCGCCATTTGACAGATTTAATCTCCTTCAGCTCTCGACTCACCTCGTCGCTGATCTTCTCCGGATAGAAGCCGCTCGTCGTTGAAAGGCCTTCCAGCGGAACAGCTTCGCATCCCGGCATCTGCCAGCTGAGCGTTTCCCTGTGGCATCCGACGAGTATCCTTTTTCTCTATCTCTCTATTCTAAAAGAGCAAAATCGCTGTTTTCACAGCGCACGGCGTTGTTTCAAATGCCGCTCTCCATCTGTGAATCCTGCGGGGTTCCCCTGCATGTGTCTGACAGACACACACAGTGTGCTGCCTGTCTCGGCCCTGAGCACGCCGAGTCAGCGCTCACTAAAGGCGGCTGCCTTCTCTGCGACGGGATGCCTGTTTCTACTCTCCGCTCGAGACTCGCTCTCGCTTTGTCGGTGAGTGATCCCGCCCATCTTCCATCTTTGGCGCCCCGCGAGCCCCGTAGGAAGAAGCGGCGCGATCAGAGGCGTCCTGAACGCGGTGAGTTTAGCGGATGCACGCCGGGCCTTTCTCCACGTGCTTCGCCCACGCCCACGTTCTCTCAGAGCGACCAACGCCCCTCGTCTGAAGCGGCGGGACTCGTCTCTTTTGGCGGATCTGCTAGGATATGGATGACGCAGTTTCCGTGGCGGCATCTGAGAGCGAGGATTGGTCGGGCTCCGCGGACCCCGCCCCTCCCTCTCAGTTGAATCCTTCTGACACTCGAGCGAACATCGACCGCGAACTCTTCCGTGTCATGTCTCGCGCTGTCAACGAGTTGGGACTCGACTGGCTTTCTTCAGCTGAGCCTGCCAGAAGCCGCCTCGACGAGTGGTACCTGCCGGGGCGCCAACAGGCCCCTCGTCAGCGCGCCGCTCCTTTTCTGCCTGAGGTCCACGAAGAGCTCACTAAAAGCTGGCGCGCGCCCTTTTCAGCGCGAACGCGCTCATCTGCTTCTTCAACGCTCTCCACTGTTGACGGCGCTGAAGAAAAAGGTTATGTGTCTCTCCCTCCACTGGAGGAGGCGGTCGCCGCACACTTATGCCCTCCCACTGCAGGTAGTTGGAGGTCTAAGACCGTGCACCCGTCCAAGCCGTGCAGGACCACTTCGGCCATTGCCAGCCGCGCTTATGCTGCCGCCGGTCAAGCCGCCTCTGCACTTCACGCCATGGCGACCCTTCAAGTCTTCCAGGCTAAGCTCCTCCGCTCGATGGATGAGTCAGGCCCTGACCCAGACACCTTTAAGGACCTCAGAAGTGCGACGGATTTGGCGCTACGGGCCACAAAGACCACTGCTCAAGCCCTGGGCTGCAACATGGCCAGCCTTGTGGTTTTAGAGCGTGGTGGTTTTAGAGTGTAATTCACTTGTGGCTGAATTTAACTGAGATCAGGGACGCAGACAAGACCGCCTTCCTCGATTCTCCAGTTACAGCATCTGGTCTCTTCGGCCCATCTGTCAGCGGCTTCGCAGAACGCTTCACCGAGGCTCAGAAAGCTTCTAGCGCTATGAAGCACTTTCTACCCAAGCGCTCTAGCTCGGTCCAACGGCCCCCCCAAGAGCACGCCGCGACCTGAGAGGGTGGTATCACAGGTCCTCCAGCCCCGCCCAGCGGCTGAGACCAGCCAGCGCCTGAAGCCTACAAAGCGGTTCCCGTTCCCTAAGCGCCAGGGCCTGCGGCCGAAGTTCACGCTCGATCACGAGCCCAAGAAGCCGTCCTAACCGGCATAAAGAGGGGTCATTGTCCCGCCGCGGCCGGACCAGCCCCGAAGATCGCTCGAATGCTACTCTCAGCCCCCTCTTCAGTTCAGGCGGTTGGAGCAGTTTTAAATGCAGAACATGGGCCCGTCACCTGTCACGCACCCCTGCACCCAAACGCTGTTTTAACAGCGACCCACAAAAAGCACAAATCGAGCAAAATTTCTCCCTTAAATTCATGTCAGTTCGAGCCCCTGACTCTGGGCGTTCCAGATATGATAATGCCTCTGGCTCTTCGGGCTCTAGCTTGGCAGGCTATCCCCGGAGTTTCAGAATGGGTGATGAACATCATAAAGCGCGGTTACTCGCTTCAGTTCGCCCGCAGACCGCCGCGTTTTCGCGCGATTATCCAAACCTCGGTAAGGAGCACACTGAGTCATGTCCTCCGCACCGAAGTGTTAAGTCTGCTGGCCAAAGGGGCCATCGAGAAGATCCCCTCTTCTCAAAGCGAGTCAGGGTTTTACAGCCGTTACTTTCTCGTTCCGAAGAAAGACGGCGGCTTGAGACCCATTTTAGATCTCAGACGTCTGAACAAGGCTCTCATGTCACTGCCATTCAGAATGCTCACTACCAGACATATCCTGGCGCAAATTCGCCCAGGCGACTGGTTCTTCTCAGTAGATTTAAAAGACGCTTACTTTCACATTCAAGTGAACCCCCACCACAGGCCATTCTTGAGATTCGCCTTCGAGGGGCAGACATACCAGTACACAGTTCTACCATTTGGACTGGCACTGGCACCTCGTACATTCACGAAGTGCATGGATGCAGCTCTCTCCCCCCTGAGACAGCGGGGCATGCGCATCCTGAACTACCTCGACGACTGGCTCATACTGACTCAGTCAGAGGCGGAGTCACATACTCACAAAGCCTGGCTCCTCAGCCATCTCGAATGCCTAGGGCTCAGGGTGAATTTTTCCAAGAGTATTCTGTTGCCCAGCCAACGTATCACGTTCCTGGGAACAGTTCTCGACTCCGTACTTATGAGAGCATGGCCCACATCGGCCCGTGCTCTATCGATTCAGCAGCTCGCTGCATCGTTCATAGAGGGCTCTCATGTACCCCTCAGAACGTTTCAGAGGATCCTTGGCCTGATGGCCTCTGCATCATCAGTACTCCAACTAGGCCTACTGCACATGCGTCCTCTTCAGCTGTGGCTAGCACCTCAGGTGCCACCCCACGCCTGGCACTCAGGCCGCTTGAATATCAAGGTGGACCAGCGCTGTATTCGAGCCCTGGCCCCTTGGAAAAACGCCAGCTGGTACCAGCAGGGCGTAAGCATGGGGGTGGTCTCAGAGAGGAGGGTTGTTTCGACAGACGCTTCCAACTCGGGTTGGGGAGCGCTGTTCAAGGGCAGGCCTGCCTCCGGCCTCTGGTCGAGCTCGGAGAAACGCCTACACATCAACTGCCTCGAAATGAGAGCAGTTTTTCTTGCCCTGAAAGCCTTCCTTCCATACCTGGCTGGACACCACGTGTTGGTCCGGACGGACAATATGTCGGTGGTCTCTTACATAAATCGCCAGGGCGGCCTCAGGTCCCACAACCTGTTTGCCATAGCCACACAGCTTCTGTTATGGGCTCACACCAACCTGCGCTCGCTCAGGGCAGCTCACGTGCCGGGCACGTTGAACACAGGAGCAGACATGCTCTCTCGGGGCAGGGTTCCCCCAGAGGAATGGTCTCTCCACCCTCAGACGGTTCTCCTGCTTTGGGAGGTCTTCGGGAAGGCAGAAGTAGATCTTTTCGCCTCAGAAGACAACTGTCACTGCCCAATCTTCTTTTCAAAGAACAGAGATGCGTTGGCCCACGACTGGCCCAACCGTCCTCTCTATGCGTTTCCTCCGGTCTCGATGCTCCCTCAGGTCATCGAACGGATCAGGAACACGAAATGCGCAGTTCTCTTAGTAGCTCCTCTCTGGCGAACCCAGATTTGGTTCCCAGAGTTGATGCAACTGTCTGTAACAGACCCGTGGCCGATTCCAGTGAGGTGCGACCTCCTGGCTCAGGCCAACAGGACCATCTGGCATCCCCGTCCCGACTTGTGGGCCCTACATGTATGGCCACTCAACGGGTACCCCAGGATCTCCCAGAGGGTGTCCTGAATACTATTAAGGAGGCTAGAGCTCCGTCTACCAGACGCCTCTACCACCTTAAATGGTCAGTGTTCTCCAGCTGGTGTTTAGCTCGGAACCTTGACCCACACACTTGTGAAGTACCAAAAGTGCTTTCTTTTCTCCAGGAGATGTTGGATGCGGGTCGCTCCCCCTCCACTCTCAAGGTGTACGTGGCAGCCATTGCTGCTTATCACGTATTGGAAGCCGGAGCCTCCTTAGGTAAAAGCGACCTTATAGTTCGTTTCCTTAAGGGCGCCAGAAGGCTTAACCCGCCTCGGCCACCGTCTGTACCGGCCTGGGACCTTTCTCTGGTTCTACGGGCTCTTAGAGGACCCCCCTTTGAACCACTTCAGTCAGTTGATCTTAAGTCCCTCTCCCTGAAAACCGCCCTGCTTCTGGCACTGGCGTCCGTGTAGAGAGTAGGGGACTTGCAGGCGCTTTCTACTAGCGCCTCCTGTCTGGAGTTTGGTCCCAATGACTCCAAGGTCATTCTTAGGCCAAGACATGGATATGTTCCTAAGGTGCTCTCAACTCCATTCAGAGCCCAGGTTATTTCTCTGTCAGCTCTTCCCACCTCTGAAGAGGACAGTGAGGCTCTCACGCTTTGCCCCGTCAGAGCTCTGAGAGTTTATCTGGAGCGTTCGGCCTCTTTCAGACAGTCTGAACAGCTCTTTGTTTGTTTCGGGGGCCGAACCAAGGGCCTTCCGGTCTCGAAGCTCACGCTGTCTAGATGGATAGTGGACGCCATTGCTGTGGCTTACACCTCACTGGGCCTCTCTTGTCCCATAGGTGTTAGAGCTCACTCCAGGAGAGGTGTCGCCTCCTCGTGGGCTTGGTCGAGCGGTGTTCCTATCGAGGACATTTGTGCGGCGGCCGGCTGGTCCGTTCCGTCCACATTTGTGAGATTTTACAACTTAGATGTCCCTGCTCTGCAGGCACGAGTTCTTTCTATCTAGACCCTGGCTCTGTGGACCCAGACTAGTTTTTTGACTCAGACACATGGTTGTCACCTTGAGTTGTGGGTTTACGTAAGACTGGCCCTTGGTCCAGATCTTATTATTTGGATAATCTCTGGGCCCGATGTTCCGGTCTCGTTATCCTGGCTATTCTGTAACTTCCCGGGACTTCTGGTGAGTCAGAGCGGCCACAAGATTAATAGCACGGCGTTTTAAATAGTGTTCCCACAGCGTTTGCAATGCAGTACGAGAGAACGTTCTCGTAAGGGAACGTACTTGGTTACTTACGTAACCTCGGTTCCCTTAGAGATAAGGGAACGAGTACTGCGTTGCCTTGCCGTGCTATTTCTCTTATGTCAGGTGTTTTTCGCTTCAGTCGATTAGACCTGTCAAATGGCGGATTTTCCCTGTATTTATACTCTGCTGTCACGTGCAGTTTCGCGCGCTTGACACTGACAGCGCGGCAAGCGCCCTGATTGGTTCGCGCGCCTCTGCTGATCCGCCATTGGTTCGAGCAGTTGCCTCAGCACAGCCTATCAGCACGCTCGCGCGAGCCTGATGCTCTCGCCTGTGCTGCAGCAATACGTTTTAAAATAAAGGCTTCAATATTCTCGAGAAAAGGAGTTTTTCCCACAGCGTTTGCAACGCAGTACTCGTTCCCTTATCTCTAAGGGAACCGAGGTTACGTAAGTAACCAAGTACGTTTTTCTCCTCAGCAGAGCAAGATAGTCGAAGTTTATTCGGAATTTTAATGTTTAATCAAAACGCCAGGGAACACAAAGCCTGCAAAAGCCAGGAGAGAGGGCTGGCAAAAAGTAGCAGACAATTTAAATCCGTTAGAAGTGGCCATGTTAGATGTATCACTTATTAGCCTTATTTGTATTTTAATAATTGCATAATTAGGCTACTTTGTTCATTGTAATGTCAGAGTCACCACACTAGAACATGCGAACAAATAAAAGTGAAGTACAAAAATATTCGACATAGCCTAATGGTAATTTTTAGTTATATTATAGTCTCTTCTCTTCTATAAAAGGCACTGTTAAATAAATGGTTGTCTGTTTATAAAAGCAACCAAGAAAAAGGCTGAAAAAAAGAAAAGATCTTAGTAGCCTACACTGTAAAATAATTGTACAAATATTGCTGCATTAAATGAAGGCCGCATTAAAAGTAATGATGAATTGCTTTGACTTGTGAAAGTGAAAACTGATAAACTTATGTTAATGTTAAAATATTTTGCCATGAGTTATTGATCACATTTTCCAGAGTGTAGTTCATTTTAATGACATTGTGTTTTCCTCTTTTGTGCACTTTTACATAATACACCAACACTTGTATCTGTTCCCAAGAAAGTGGTGGCTGAAATATGTGCAGTAAGTGGACATTTTCTAACTTTCCAAAGGAAAGAAAGTATAAGACTTTGTAATGTCCATTTGTTTCCATTGCACTGGACAGTGAATAAACCCTCTCAGATAACTGTCATATGGAGGAACTAGCCTACCTGCAAGTGCATAAATAACTTTACTTAATTTATACTTGTATGCTTTATGGCTGCAATATAAGTTGCAGGATTCCACATCTACAGAAAGGCCTACAGAAGAGTCTGCACAGACAGAGGAGACATAGGCCTACAGGTGGACAGTGTAGCCAACTTTTCCTTTTTATTTGTTGCATGAGGCATGTGTCTAATTTCTCTTGTTGCAGGCACTTGACCACTGGCTTTTCTTTACAAAGAACAATTGAAATAAAACTCAAGGAAATAAAACTTTTTTTGGCAATGTTGTGTAATATGGCACATGCAACAATGTCACAGGCCCTGCCAGGTGTGCAACCCTCAGACTTTTCAGACACTGAAATCTTCCCTTTAGTTAGCTGAAGTTCATTTCATTGTGTGCCCTTGTCCTGGCTAGAGCTGCATTGTAACTGGTTTGGGTCAGGGAATGGGGTCATACAACACCTGTCTGCAGGAACATGTCATAATCACCTATGAAAAAATGCAGTTCTGTTAGGATCAATAAGTGTATGTAATACAGTGAGCTTGATATTTAATTGTGGAACTTTCCTTACCACTTTCAAATAATGTGCAGGAATGTGAATCTCTGAAAATTCTTAAGTCATGCACAGATCCTGGCCTTTTTGCTTTCACATTTGTGATTTTGGAAGATTTTAGTCAACTGCCTTTTTTTATTTGATATAATATTATTAATCTGGAATATTAAGAATCCCAATTGTAACTGGGCTGCACATTTACATTGTGAACCCCCTTTCTGTTCACATAATCCCCCTTTCTGTTCACATAATCCCCTTCATTGAGGCCTTGATGGCAGCCTATAGTCTATGGTCTCAATCACGTTAGTGAAGCCTGAGTGACATACTGTAATCGGCATGGTCATGATTGTATGATCTTCATAAAAAATGATGATAGCCTAAAAAAAAATTTGCTTTAAAAAAAACTGCTTTACAACATTGGGTCTTAAGTGGCTTGGAAATGGCAAAAAAAAAAAAAAAAAAAAAAAGTTTTTTAAACCTAAAAGCGCCAGGTAAACTCAGAATGACACGACAGACAGCACTTTCCATCAAGTTCTCCGCATCTCCAATAGTGTAAAGGAAAGAGCAACTCGCAAATAATCTTAGGGCAATGCAAACAGTTTGTGCTGTAGTTAAAGCCTGACTCCGACAAGTCGAAAATAAATGTGCGTTTCCAACAAATTAATAATATAAACGACAATCTCACGAGTCGCGAGAAAAAATATATATTTCAGAAATTGCACTATCGCGCTGCGCTGGACTTCCCGTATCAGCTCCGCTTATGAAGCCGCAGTCTAATCCTGTTAACATGAAATAAGCCTGCTCCCGAGCAGGTTTAAGATTGCGCACCTGTTGCTATGACAGCAAGTCCAGGATGAGCGTCGAAGAACCAAACAATCCAAGATCATGCCATATCGCCAACAATCAAATCCAGCTAAGTGAGTTAGCTTTACGAAGAACGGGCCCCAGGACACAATGAAAACTGAATGAAAACAGAACATACACATTCACACAAGCACTTGCTCCAGATCAAGTTGACCATCTGGTGTTTTTGACAAACAATATGTAGCTGCATGAGTGGAAAGTTTCGGAATGATATACATTTGTATACTCTCATTTACTGATTCCATTCCACTTGTTTACATGCACCTTTGTTACCTTTATTTCTTTACATGCAAATGTAGGAAATTATATTTGATTTATGAATGTTTGTTTAAAATGTTATGCACTTTAAACATTCATGTCATTAAATTTCAATAAAATTCCTTTCTATAAAAAAATCTGATGCTTGATTTGGTTAATGTTTTCTCATTGCACTGTGCCCTTGTGGGCTTAGGAGACAATACAGTATTTTTTCCCTCTAATATAAAATCTGTTTTTAGAATTCAAATACAGTTAGAATATTATTTTTAAGTAAGATTTCATTTTTCAGCCATTTTGACAGCCCTCTCTACTACAGGGGAAGCCAATCCCGCACGCCTCATAGGACAAAGCTATGCATCTATGTTCTAATAGGAATGGTGCTGCTTGGTGACCGCGTTACCTCTGTTGCGACCACCAAAACAGACCAAAAGCTGGGAGGATGTATGCCATTGGCCTGAGTGATAGACGTAAATCCTAAGAGCCCGGACTGGACACTGTAGATGCAGCCTTTCTTGCTCCAGCAATTCACACGGCGCAGGGAATAAGGAAAGTAATTCAGCCAGGGAAGCAAGTATCAGCCAGTCATTGATACAATTCACTTCACAAATTAATCACTGGAGAGGGTGAGAGATACCCGTCAGGCCTCCGCTAACTCAACCTGAAATCCCTATGGCCATCATCATCTCTTTGGCCTGTCTTTTCTCCATCAAGTAATCATCCATATTATTGTTTGCTGTGCATCTTTGCTTTGGGATCATGAATCTTGGCAGTGCATCGGCAGCAGCCGTGGCTTTCTCCCACACTTTTGTATATCCCTCATCACAATGAAGTGTGCTCTTTTGCACTGGCCACAAACCTGTCCAAAAGTCAGTGTCCTCTCTCTGGAGAAGCTTTTTTGTTGGATTCAACAATGTGAGCACTTTGTACACAAGGTTTGCATCAAACAGGAAGTTTGGTGCAGTAATCTCTTCCAGCGGCTCTAGAACTTCCATTCGTAGCTCTGGACCATTGGCTCTTACAGAATCAATTTCAGACCAAATGTAACTGATGGTTAAGGCAGTAAGAGACAAAATAAGGGATGTCCTTATTAAGTTTTTCTTGTAACAGCTTCTGGACTCAACCAACCTTTCCTGACATCAGAGATGCACCATCATAAACTTGGCTTTTTTACAAGGATCTTTGATGGCTTAAGACCAGCTTTGTTTAACTCTACTAAAATGGTATCTGTCAGTGTCTGGGAATAACCCATTTCAGAAGTGGCTATGGTTTACAGGTGCTCCGCAACTTCGTAGGACTCGTTCTCTTTCAAAAAACAAATGACAATTCATATATTTTTGCAGCCTGTATGGTTGTGGGTACCATCATGTAGTAGGAGTTTCCAATTTCTTCCATGATAGCCTCATGCTGCGTCTCAATTCAACTACTTATAATACACCCTAAAAGTATGTACTCTTTTTCTGAAGAAAAAGTAGATACTTTTGAGTGTGTAGTAAAAAGTAGAAAAGCTCTGGGACATACTAGCACGTCATACAATTGCGTCTTTAACGGTTGCTTTCTGTCGCATCCTGTCACAGTAAACTGGCCTGTCAATCATCTTGCCACAGTTAAAACCCTCCACATTTCATTTCATTTATTTTCCTACCATATCGGAGAGAAATGCAGTAGCACGTTGATCTGCATCCGCGTGTGTTTTTCATGCAGAGAATTCTCCTCATAAGAATGCATAATGATGCATTTAAAAGTTAATGGCCTAACAGGACTTTATACACATTGTTATTCAGATGGAATATAACACTGATTACATTAAATAATTTTTTGTTAAACTTTGATTAGTCACTTTTATCTGAACCTCTCACTGTTGGTTGTACATATCCGCCATGTTTTGTAGTTTAACACTTTTTCCTCGTTTTTGTAGTTCCTCCTCCAAAGCGCAATGGGTTGTGGGCAATATTAGCCTTTATAGTGTGCACGGATCCACACTCCGAAAATCCACCGGAAATAGTAGACCATCCAAGGACTTCTGGCATACTCTTTTTAACATAAAATGCTTTGGGACACACTTATTTTATTCTCACATACTGTTTAGGATGGATAGTGTGGACATTGAGACGCAGGGCTAGTCACCACATCACTTAGTAAACTTAACTTTTTCTGCAGCAGTTAATTTCGGTTACAAAAGCAGCAATATTACCATCTACATCCATTGAAGGTACAATATGTTGTGCATTTTTCCCTTAAGGCGGGTTCACACTGTATCATTTTGGGCATGATTTGGCTATCTGAGACAAATGTTGAGAATCCTAAGAGATTCCCTTTGATCCTAGACCAAAATCTGACCGATAGTTTGACATGTTCACCGACAGCAGATTAATGACCGCTGCGATAAAATCTTACCTCCAACGAAATTCTGTCAGGGTCGGAAGATTTGACAGTCCTGCAGTGTTTTTTTTTTTTTTTAACAAACATCAAGTCGAAAACTTTAGAGACTGTTTTTGTTTGCTAGCCACCATTTCAATCCTGCATGAAATGCTGCATGAAATGCAGCTCTCAGTCACCAAACATCATGGATTGATGATGCAAAACTCCAGATAAATCTTTTTGGGTGCATCCGTTTTTAAATTAAATGTTTAGGCTTTAACTATAGGAAGCATTATTTTATGTATCCATTATATTAAAGAGACCTTTTTGAAAGATATTGGTTTACTTATGCCTTTTTGAACACTTGAGCTTTACCGGGAGTGTCTGTAGATGTTTAAGAGGCTATTGTGTCGATTGAGATTGTGGCGTGGTGGTGGAGGTGCAAAAGTTACACTTAGAAAGTATAGCAGAATAAAGAGCAGACTACGCCACCCCGTTTCACTGAACGGGGAAATTTCACAAGAACACACAGGTTCGCTACCACAGAGGACAAGAGACATGGATCTGAATACAAAAATACTTTTATTTTCACAATAATAATTATATAAAGCTATTGACTCAGGGGGGACAAGACCACTTCGGTGTGCATCAGAACAGAAAACAAAAAAAGAACACTTTCAGGCTGAGGCTTACCAGTAGGGAGCTAGCTGGGCAGTGAGTAGCCTATCCTAAGACTCATCAAACTCCACTCCACACAAACACTCTCACACTTGCTAAGTGAAAGAAACGCAGGTGCCAACGGCAAAACACTCGGTGAAGGAAACACCACCACCAAAAAGGCACAAACAACTAGCTTCCCTACACCGGGGGCCTTCAGCTTCTGAAAGAAATACAAAGACACAATACAATTTTCACAATTAGCTGCAGACACAAGTATCAACAAATTATAGTAGAACAAATTCTAACTATAAAAGAGGCCAACACTTGGCAAATTACTGGCCACAGAAGTTAAGCCGGCTAGTGTTTCCCAAGGAGTTCACATCAGATTGCCATTTCAGCATAAACGTTAGAGCAGCCAAATGCTATATAAAACAGAAAAAATAAAGTAAAATAATACAAAATGATAACAATTAATTGAATCACAAAAAAACAAATCCAAAACAGAATGTAGCTCACTCTTGCCGATCAAAGAGCAAAATAACCAAACTGCTGGTGGCAATATAACCAAAAGGTAGGGCTAAATTACACTATTGATAGTAGATCTCACATTGAATGACGACTCTGAGACTAGCCACTCACTTAGTCCACCAGCATTGGCTTAAAGCAATCTTCAAAGACAAAATTAACTAACGAAAAAACAAAGTAATGTATCAAAATAATAAAACGGTCAGATAGTGGTACTAATGGCAGCAGAACAAACAGTGCAGTCTTAACGACGTTGTCTATGGAGCATTTGCCCCGCAGTCCACGGAGATGAACCGCTCACAAACGGATTGACGCACTAAAGAAAACAAACAATAATGAATGAATTTAAAAACACCCACCTCGTAATAATCAAGTGGTTAAATTTACCTACCCAATGGTAGATCGCTAGACCCACAGAATACTCAGTTACTCACAAACTCGTTCATAATAGGCAAACCGCAACTGTACTGGTGTTCCATCTGGCCAAACACATAAGCTGCACTATGATGGAAACATAGGTTACCGGGGATCAAACCAGAACTAACAGTAGTCCGTTAGAATTAACATACCTGTGATGAGGACAGTCTGCACCCAAAAGCAATGTTGCACAAATCCGAACGCTAGTCTGGCTAAAACATATACATTCTCACTTTAATAGTGCATGGGTACTAGCAGCAACATTAGCCAAACAGCTGGGTACATACCTCCAGCAGAGATGCATGCGCACCCAAAACAGAGGCGATAGTGACAATGACGCATACCCAGGTGGCCTGAACTCCGCCTTAAATAGGCCAGGGATGGCTGCCAAAAGGCTGTCACACCCATCACTCACCACAAATAATAGGGCGGGATCTTAATCCGCCTTGCCACACAATATTGAAGTTCAGTATTATTTTTCACTTTAGAAAACAAACACGATTGCTCTCCTCACAAGACTTTGTGATGTTTTTACCAATGTTTTATTTATTTTTTACAAAAAATTATTTGTAATCGAACATTTATCAATGGACACTTTGCAGACCCCGGTTGAACCTTTGTTGATCTAAGGCCTAATCCTGGCTTAATCTAAGCCCCGTCTATAGCCCTATTCGGACGGGATTAACTTTACAAGGGTAGATGGAGTAATGTAATTTTACCACAGGACGTCTGTAATATTATTGGCCAATTCGCATCGGATAAGATATCTCAGTAAAACTAGCATAAGTGGGAGGGGTAACTCGATTTGCGAATCGCCGTCACCCTCCTGTCGTCATGTGCGTATTACGTAGCTTCCTGATATCACGTGCGCAAACACATATAACCTATTATGTCTGGTCGAACGATGTATTAATTAACTTCGGATTGGATTGTGTTGGTAATAGGCACTTACCTAACGCTAAAATATGTTTCGTGCCTCTAACAAGTGCTTTCGATCTTCTTTCTGATCTGAATGGTATGTGGAAAACACTTGAATTTTGCCACAGACTTGTCCCAGTGTCTAGAACGCAACTGAATGATTTTTCAAGCATCTCCATACTTGGAAAAAACATGGAAAACTACTTTTAAACAGGAAATTATGAAATATTTACGTACATGTTTACAGCGGGTCTATTCGCACAGAATTAGTATTACCTGAGGTAATTTTTCCGTTTTTTTTACTGAAGGCAAAAGTCGCCGTAATCTTTTCAGACATTATCTGAAATGATTACTGAGATAGCACATTTGGAAGGGACTAAAATCACAGAGAAGCTCTGGTAACTATTACTTTACCCCACCTCTCCATGTTAAACTAGTCCTGTCCGAATAGGGCTTATGAAACCAGGCTTAAGACTTGTACTTAAGTGGTATTGGAATTGGTGACTTGTAACTTGTAATGGAGCATTTTTTGCTGTAAGGTATCTGTACTTTTAATTATTTTTTTTTTTTTTTTATTTTTTTTTTTACAACTCTGCTAGCACCACCCCACACACTTATAGAGGCTTTCATTTGTCTTTATTCTCACTTTATGTCTGTTTAGAATGATGCTCAGTAAGGAAATTAGAAATTTCATACATTTTTTCAACATTACAAGCATTCCCCTGTGTCACTGCTCTAGGGCTGTTTGTGTACATGGTGTAATGAAGAAATACCTTATGGCTATGGGTGCCAAGTATTGGCGAAAAAATATGCTTTTAAAAATGAGGATTCTGAGTCCCCGAGGCAAGTGGTGGCACAGTTTTGCAGCCATTAGATGCATTTTGTAATTTGATCCACTGCCACCACCTGGAACTAGACCAGCATGGTACTCATCCTCATGGACAAGTAATGAAGAGAAAATGCTGTGCCTCCTAAAGGCACATGCATGCAAATGTTTATTTCCCTAGTTCTGAGTATTTTCTATAGCAGCTTTTCATCCACTTTACTTATGTAAAGCAAATTATATATGATTACAGCGAATGCAAATACCTCAAAGAAAAACTATTACTCAACACATGCATCACATTGAAATGAGCATTGTTAAATGATGTGACTAAACCTCATTATCACCTGCTTCTTCGAGTAAATGAATGATTAATGAGATTAGTCTTCCAAATCAGGTCATTAAATGTAGTGTTATTGATATTGACAACTAATCGCCATTTACAGTGGCAATATGGATTGTGTATATTGAGATTTATAAATCAGCCATTTTAGTGTGTTAATGAATCATAATGGAATTTAACAATTCTCAGTTCTGTTTAATTTAATAATTGTCAGCGTCCTCACTGTCACGGTTGGTGGCTGTAATGATGAAGATACTTCTTCAGTGATAGAAGTCTTTAATCCAAGAATCAAAACAATAAACGAGAGACTAACTCAGATGAAACAAACATTAACATTAAGCAATGCTAGACAAGAAACTAACAGAAAGTGAGGGCATAAGTAGAAGGGCAAACAAAGGAGCTAACATGATAATTAACGAAACACACTTGCACTGATTACTCAAACCAATCAGAAACCATAGAAACAAACAAGAAAGAACGGATGAGAACCGAACTAATAAACAAACTAGAAAGCTAACCTAGAAACACAGACATGAACAGAACAGGAAAAACAGAGCAAAAACAAACCTAAACCATGACACCCACTCAAGACACAAGACATGTCTTCTTATACTATCCATAATATTGAAAGTGAGACACATAATAAGACAAACATATACATTAAGCATGTTGTGTTAGTTTTTCATACTTATGTTTTGACTGGGTTTAGTTTTTGAATAAATTAAATTTGACATGAAAATTGACCCACTTTTCACCACCCAAACAATTCCTGATGGATCATATTTGTTTGTTTGATATGAATATCCTGCCTCACTTGGAAATATGCCTTATGATAAACAATTGCACTTTCCAAAAACAGATTGAAGATCGATGGAAATAATATCGACCTGCTTCTGCTTGTTTTTTTTCTTCTTCTTCTTTTTTGTCCTGCAGTTGGCTACATGGGATTCTGTCCATGGTCTCAATGGAAGTCTAAAGGAGAGTCGTATCGAGAATGGCATGCAGGGGGTTACTGTGAAAGTAGTGACGTTGTTGGTAATACTTTTATTATTTTAACTTTTTAAAAATTTGTGTTTGTGGGTGTTGATGTATAAATGATTGAATAATCAATCATTATGTTTTTTTCACGGTCAATACCACAGTTCTATATAATGTACTTATCAGAAAGACCACTCAGAATCTGCAAGATTTCCATGGAATTGGAATATTCTTAATTTACAAAGTTCTGCATGCCTCTAACCTCTTGCTTATTTGCTCACAAATTATTTTGGCTAACATGATCATGCCTACAGCCACAAATAAAAATGTAGTTCTCTACTGCCATAACCTGTTTTATTTTATCTTTTTTTATATTGGTCATATAACTGTTCTTCATTATTGATGATTGTCAGTAGAAATGCTGTATGTAAATAATATATTTGTCATTTGGCTGTAATATGTTACAAGCATGGTTGGGGAAAGCATTATGCTTGAATGTTCTTATTCCTTATGATCTAATTGTAATTATTCTCCCAGCCCACCAAGCATCTCCTGCAGAAAGGTTCTCCAGAGAGCCATAGAAATTCTTGAAGCAAGTTTTATCAGCCATTTGAAACGTATCTGTACATTTTGGTAATCAATATTCCTTTTCAAAGGAGGATCCGTTTGTGATGGTGGCAGAGAACATCCTCGGACAGCCCAAAAGATATAAAGGGTTCTCAATTGATGTCCTGGACGCTTTGGCCAAGATCCTAGGATTCAAGTATGATATCTACCAGGTGTCAGACAGCAAATATGGTTCTCAGCTGACCAATGGCACTTGGAATGGAATGATTGGGGAACTCATAAACAAGGCAAGTGTTCTTAACATAGTTTTATGTATATGTCCAAAGCCATTACAAGTTAGTCAACTAATACTTGCCCATAATATTTGCTCAAATTTTCCTGCTGAAAAGGTCACCAGCATAGTATATTGTGTTTTGTATGCTGGTGTGTTGATTTGTTATGGGGATGGTCATGAGTACTTGAAAAGTTATAACAATGATCTGTCAAGAAAAAAAAAATAATTGTGTGAATTTAACTTTTGAATCTGTGATTGGCATTTTGGCCTGTACTTTGTAGAATACAACAGGTTATTGTTGAGGCATGAACTGTATGTACAGTGCAACTTTCAAACCACTCAGCACTTGGGACAGGATTAGAGGGTTCATACAGCTAGATGGAGCTTTAAACTGAATTAAACAGAATGCAAAGGTTCTCAAGTTATGTTTGACAAGAAAAACGCATGACGCTTACAGAGAGAGACGGCGAAAAAAACAACAAGAGTTGAAGAAGCAGTCAGATATGTTTGCCTGACTTGTGTATATCAACTAGCAATTAAAAAAGCTGGTCCACATCTTGTATAAAGTAGCTAATGTTGATGTCATTCTTTGACTTTCCTCCGTGTCTTGTTTACACTTTACTGAAAAAATATTTTCATAGTCAGAGTTTTGTCTTGTTTTTATGTGAACTACAGGAAGCATAAATTGTCTGACTTACCTCTCCTTCATTGACCTCCATAAAACCAAACAACCTTGTGTTTCGTGTACCACAGTGTTACGCTTTTTGCTAACCTTGGAGGCTTGCCTTATAGCGGCTCCTGTAATATTCCTGAAGACTTTCAGGTCTGAAGCTAAGGTTAATTAGCTGGTTCTGGTGTGTTTGATTAGGATTGAAGCTTAATTCTGCAGGACTGTGTCCCTTCAGGAGCATGATTGGACAGGGCATAAACCTACCAAATATAATGAGGTTATGCTTAACATAAATAAATAAAAAATGGCAGTTAGGTAATAAAACAAATTTAATACAAAATTGTACACAATTTTGCTTGCTTTAAGGACCTTTAGATATTTTACATTTACATTTGATCATTCAGCAGACGCTTTTATCCAAAGTGACTTAAAAACGAGGAGAGTAATAGAAACAGTCAAACCAACAGTAGGGCAACAATATGCAAATGCTGTGGCTAATCCCCATTTTTTACTGAAAAAAAAAATCTTGTCTTTACAGAGAGCTGATTTGGCAGTTTCTGCCATTACTATAACACCAGAGCGAGAGAACGTTGTGGACTTCAGCAAACGCTACATGGATTACTCTGTAGGGATCCTACATCGCAAACCCGAGGAAAAGATCAACATTTTTTCCCTGTTTGCCCCCTTTGACTTGGCTGTGTGGGCCTGTATCGCAGCTGCCATTCCCGTGGTGGGCATTTTGATCTTCCTGCTGACACGGATGCAGATGCTCCGCTCCCAGAATCCTCCAGGAGCCCATCACGCTTCATCCATGTTTAACTCATTGCATAGTGCTATATGGATTGTCTATGGAGCCTTTGTACAACAAGGTACTTCAATGAATTCCACTCCCACGTATTGATTCAAAGGTTATCTTCAGAAACAACTTATCAAATCAGCTTTAGCTTCCAGGGGATCAGGTGATGATTTGACTCAGGGCTTAGAAAGATGAAAATAATAAAGCTGACATGGGGGTATGTCAATAAATCTAAGTCTTTTTGTAAATTTGGAGTGCTGTCAGTACAGAGAACAACAACAAAAATCGGTGTTGCCTACATCGTTATCCTCTTTTTAAAATTTGCACCCTGTTGACTTCAATGGGGATTGTCGAGTTCACGCGAGTGATCATAGGTAACTAAACCTATGCGCGTGAACTCGACAATCGACTACTGTGGACTTCGACCAAAAACAGGAAGAAAATACAGGTATGTGCGCTGGCTGAATTAACATCACTTTTATTCATATCTTTCACATCTACTGCAGTCAGATTCACCCGTGTTCACTCTGAAGGAATCACTCACATGGCTGGGCACTTGTAATGACACATCAAGGATGTTAAGAGGCTAAAAGCAGGTTTAAAACTTGCCCCATTGAAGTCAACAGGGTGCAAATTTTAAAAAGAGGATAACACGGTGTAGTCAACACCGATTTTTGTCGTTGTTCTCTGTACTGACAGCACTCCAAATTTACAAAAAAATGAGCTCAATGTAAAAATTGACCGGAGTTCTCCTTTAATGCAATCATTGTTTAGCAGCTTAAAATATTTAGTCTTTTTTTTCTAACTTGAATGTGAAAAAATTAACATGCTCGGGTGCTGTACATTTTTAAGATGCATTTTTAGGTAATCATAATTAGTAAAAATAGATTTTTTTTTTATGCATATGTTTTACTGTTTAATTTAGACAGTAAACAGAATGTGATACACTCTTTGATTACATAATTATGTTAAACTATTAGATGTTAAAACATATGTATTTATCAATACTGGGTGCCTTTTGCCCCACTGGTCAGCCTTTTACAATGAGTTTACCTCACCACCTCATATTGTACATGTGTTTGATTTTTAAACAAACCAATTTATTTATTTATTTTCCCACAAAATGCTCCATAAATTTTCAATTAAAACAATTGTTTTTCTGCAATTACCACTCTAGGAGTAGTAAAAGGACATTTTCCTTAACGTGTGTCTTTAGCCCCATTGTACCCTATTGGTTTGGAACAACATGGCAGTGAGAAAAAGGGTGAACTTTTTTAAGTTTAGTTTTAAGCTATTGTTAAGTTTTAAAAACGGTTGTGAATAGTGTTTATGGTGCATGTTACATTTTAATAGTTGAGATATACCTTTTTCATCAGAAATTCCTACCCTTGCGTATAGTTTAATTCCAATTTCAAAACCAGCATACATGGAACAGAAGTGTTAAGTGCACCAAAACAGTGTAAAGTTTCTTTGAATAAGGCATGGGATATGCTGATTCTTATCCAAGAGACAAAATTGAATAAATGGTTACCTCAACAACTAGCATGCTAAACCCCTCACTGCCTCTATTAATTCATGGCGTAGCCTACTGCCTACCAACGCTTTTAAGCCTAACAGCTAGTTATTGAATCTGGGCTGTTTTTATCTCATATTTTTGTAGCTTGCCACCATATGAAATTTACAGTAGATTGTACAAAACACAACAAATATTTTGCAGCAGTTTACACAGTCTTAAACATGAGGAATTAGCAAGTATGATGACATGTTACTAATGGTAGCATTTCTGGCTTCCTCCTTTGAGTAAGGATAATAATGTGAAACTGCAGTGTATCATAGATTATTCACGTCGATGACACCATATGATAATCTTATAATACCCTTTGTTAGACATCTGCTGCTATCTAATTGATGTGGTACGCCTCCATTGTACAGAATCAGGATTATGTATAAAAAAAATAAAAAATAAATTTATAAAAGGATTATAAGGGAAAAGTAATTTAAGAGAAACTATGTTACAAAAGAAATGGATTAGGAAGTGTTTTGCTTTTTTATTTTTTATTTATTTATTGCATTTCAGAATACATTTATACATCCTAAACACCAGCATTTTGTTTTGTTTGTCATAGGTGGAGATTCTGTGGTGGGGTCTGTGGCATTGAGGATAGTTATGGGCAGTTGGTGGTTGTTCACACTGATTGTGTGTTCATCTTACACTGCTAACCTGGCTGCGTTCCTAACTGTGTCCCGCATGGACAACACTATAAGGTAAATTGCCTTTACACAAATAGTTTACCACCCAATGCACCATATGCTACAGAGTTGATCAATGTCTATTAAAAGCTTTTCTGTCCTGTTTTTGTCCTCATAATTAGTGAATCCTTATGTTCAGAAAGATTCACACATAGTTTGGCCACATGGCTCGCAGTACAGCTAACAAAGGCTATTTCAAGTATTTAAAAGTTTGCCACCAATGCGGACAATCGCCAGATTACCGTATTTAATTTCTCAGACATTCCATGATCCGACAAATGCCGACTGAACAAAATTAAATGGTGACCAACGACAGCAGACTGACACACTGATCCAACAAAACCCAACGAAGTGTCTGTTGCCATTAGTCGGCATATGACCACAAAAAAAAAAAAAATATTGCATGTTGTTTATTTTATTTTATTTTATTTAGTACTTGAATAAGCTTTTTCAGATGTTCACATGTAGTCCACAAGACAAAATAATAGCTGGTGTCTCTCTCTCCATTCCCACGGCTCTCTGCCGCGCCCTGCTTCACACCACAATACATAATATACACTCCCTGGACAAAAATTATAATATTTCATTGGACCCCATTTTGCTTTGACTACAGCACACATTCGCAGTGGCATCGTTTTGATATGCTTGTGAAATGTCACAACGTTTATATCCATCCAGAGCTGCAATAATTCCTCACCATTTCCCCACTACATCTCAAAGATTATCAATGGGGTTAAGGTCTGGGCTCTGTGGTGGCCAATCCATTTGTGAAAGTTATGTCTCATGCTCTTCACAATTTGAGCCCGCTCGTTCCTGGCATTGTCATCTTGGAATATGCATGCCCAGGCCATTAGGGAAGGAAAAATCCATTGTTGGAAAAACCTGGTCATTCAGTATGTTCAGGTAGTCAGCTGACTTAATTTTTGGGCACATAACGTCATTCTCCTCTCTTCTTACCCTGATGCGCCCATCACTTTGGAACAGGGTAAATCTGGACTCATCAGACCACATGACCTTTTTTTAATTGCTCCAGAGTCCATTCTTTATGCTTCCTAGCAAATTGAAGCCTTTTTTTTTTCTCTGATTAGCCTCGCTGATAAGTGGTATTCAAAAGGCCACACAGCTGTTTAGTCCCAATCCCTTGATTTCTCTTTGCATTGTGAGTGTGGAAATGCTCTTACTTGCACTATTAAACATTGTCATGAGTTCTACTGTTGATATTTTACGATTTGATTTCACCAAATCGTTTTCACCCATCATTCAAGATTTTTTTTCCGACTACATTTCTTCTCTCCGTTTTAATAATGTGTTGGACAGTTCTTAACCCAATTTTAGCAGTTCTCCTTAGTTGTTTTCTTTGCTTAATGCAGGCCAATAATTTGAATCCAGGTGGTGATATATATTTTTTTTTATAAAGGGACTTGAAACTTGATGAAAGGGACTTGAAAATTAGCCACTTGTCACTTACTTGTATATGTGTGACTTGCTTCCACCTCTGCAACACAGAGATTAAAAAAAATGTTGAAATCACTTTCAGACCTTTCAGACGAAGCAGAAATCCACATGACTTTAAAGAACATGAGCATTTAAAGCAGCAGATATATAAACAATACACATGTTTATAATAGTATATAATAGTTATCTTTATACTTATTATTCTTGGTGTAAATAGGCATTTAGATGTTTAGAATTGTGTATTGTTGGTTGTTATATTTATTAATTCCATACTAAAAGCCTAACCAGGTACAAGTGCTGCAAAAAAGCTGTAATCTAGAAGCGTACAGTATGTTCACAAGACAATGACAATAAGCATTTCACATGAACAAACTAAGTAGATTCTTACTAGAAATGTTAAAAGATATTTAAGAGTTTATAAGTGAGTTGGTAGTTAATAATAATGATAATAATTATTGTTGTTGTTGTTATTATTATTATTGATCTTTCTTGTTCAATGCCAGAATGAGTTTGTATTCTGTGTGCTCCCTTACTAGTGTTGTGCTAGTTTGCTTTTACATATGTAAATGTTATCTAGCAAATGTTATCAGGTATGATGACAGGTATTTATCCAGCCTGTGTGCCTCTGATGTTTGATTGCATTTGATTATGCTGATGTTGAGCAAACTGTGTGTCGTCAGAGTGTGAACAGACCTCTGCTCTCTGCTGTTTATACCTGCATGTTCATTTTCACTAGTTATGTTAGAAGCCAAATGTGACATATGCATGTTACAAAAATTGGATTATCTGAGCTACAGTTCTTAACACAAATGTCTGCAATCAATTCAGTCATTATTATTATTATTATTATTATTATAAACAACTTAAAATCATTCAGCACACATTTTATTTTTATAGGTACTATTAAATACATACCATAAATATAATTCCTAGGGTTGGGAAAAACAATGTGTTAATTATTATGCGCAATTATTACAAACTGTTTTTTGCGTTAATAATTCATTTTTTTTCTTTCTTTTTTTCTATAGTATGTCACACTTTTTTTTTTTTTTTTTTTTATGTATGCCCCATTTGTTCTTATTCTTAAATATTTGTTTGAATGTTGAGCCACAGCTCATTGGCCGCTGATGCAGCAACAACCAATCAGCTGTGCTATGTATATAATGACGTGATCGCTACATAAATGAGTTAAATACCTATCAGCCTGCGCCATCTAGAGTTCCATGCCAGAAATATTTGTCCAGTTGTGTAACTATGATTGTATGGGGAATTTCCTCTGAGGTGGCAAAGGAGGTGGTGCATCCTCAAAAATATTGGATGAGTATGTAGATTTGAAAATCATGCTTTTCCCCATTATTATTGAATCACGGAAGCTACACCAGTTATTATTTTTATATACATGTGTAACCATTACCCCTTTTGGGCTTAAGTTATATATCAGAGTAGGGATGGCAAGGCTTGAAATTACAGTAACTTAGGTATAGATAAAAAAACTAGTTTGCTTTGGTTTACCCAGCTATATTTCTGAAGAATCAGACCCAAGCTTTACGCTTATAATGTATTCACCAACCCAAAATCTCAAATGTTTGCATTATACAAAATAATAGTAATAATAATAATAATAATAATAACATCAGTTACATCAGTCATCAAACAAGAAAAGTTAAGCGTTTGGGGAATCTGGACTGGAAAAGTGAATGATTAAACTTAGCTGATGTTAAACGTCCAAGCGTCATGATCCAAGCACCAAACCACAAAGCAGAAAGTTAGCTGAAGCAAGTACTTTCACCCATGTAAGAAAGCACAGGAATAAAAAGGTCCATCTAAATAGACGACACGGTCACAATTAGCATGAATAGCCCAATGGTCAACACACTCAATATCATAGTTATACATTAAATACATGTACACTCTGGTTTTGGTAATATTTGTTAATAAAAAAAAAAATAAAAAAACATACTACTTACTGATTGACCAAAAAGGAAACACATTCCTCAATCATAGGACCTTATAAAGTCAAACGGAAAAGCCCAAGAAAGCCATTGCTTCCCCTATCCACATGCTTGCCTACTTCTTCAGGTATAGTACCTGTCTAAATACTCATCTATAAAGATGATTAGCGCTCCCTAATGGTGTGGAGAAATATAACCGCTAAGGTGACAGAGTTAAAGCTGTTACACATGTATCAGACATACGAGAGAAAAAGGCATTGAAGAATAAGGCTACATGAGAGGTGGTCTTCATTCCAGATTCCTCTGTTCCCCATTTCTCTATTCCCTCACCCCATTATGCCACCTGCAATGGTTTCTTGGTGTTTGTCTCCCTCACCCCCTCATGCCTCTATGTTTCTCTGGGGTGGTACAGTAAGGATTGAGCTTATATACACCACTGAGCAACTTTCAACTTCCTTGTAAGGTAGAAAAACATGTTGCTTATGTTTAAAGAGGTACGTATACCTCCTACTTACACATGGTACAATCCACTTTCCATATTAAGAAACTATCCCTCGGTATACATTTGTGGTATATTTCAAATATACCACAAATGTATACCGAGGGATAGTTTCTTAATATAATATTTGCATCAGTCAAAATATTCCTTTCCTTGTAAAGAATATGCCAACTGTACTCCCAGATAGCAAAATTGTTTCAGCCCATCCCACATGCAGCGTGGAATGATGGCACTTGGGCGGACCGCTCCTGTTTGCCAGATCTGGGCCACAAGCAGGCTATAGCAATGCCACATGTCAGCCAAGAGCAAAGAAATAAACCAGAACTGGACCTTATCTGAGCTACAAAGTCTGTGTATGTTAAATTTGAGTAATTTCAGCCTTAATAAGCCTGTTAACAAGCAGAATCACTGAAGGGAAGAAGAGAAAAGAAAAAGAGATGAGCAGAAACACAAGAACTACAACTGACTTTAGCCACAGCCTTAGATGAAATCAACTGAAGAGAAAATAAGACATTAAATCTCTGAAGATCTCAGCAGAGGAGGATTAAACAACTCCACAAACAGCATTACCAGCTTCACTTATTACTAACCAGACTGACTTTATTTCTGTCAGACGTCTACAGAAGTTTTTATTGAGAATTAACAGAGGTTTATCTCTAATGTGTTTCATTTGAAATCACCATAACAGTGATTAGTGTTTCCATTATTTGGGCTCTTAACTCTTATTATGTCTTTTGTCTTTTTTTGGCCGCTGTGACAGTGTGGTTGTCAAACACATTTGCAGCAGCAAAGAAAGCTAAAGTGAAACGATATCAATATTTGAAATTATTGGGCAATTATCTAGCATCTAGCAATTATTATGAAAATTAATAAAGAAAAATAATACTAAAAAATTACATTAAACAGTATTTTTTTTGTCTTCAAGTAAATAACCCACAGTACAAAAATAATGCAAATATTATGAAACATGACATAAAAAAGTGTATTATTAATAGTTTTTTTCTGACTGTCCAATAGCGACATCAGTGGTTAAAGTTACAGCAGCATCTATCTCGCCACTCCTGAGCCCATTGAGTTTTAACAAACTTCTTAAAGTGTGCCAAGGGTTTGATGGAGGTAATTGAAAATAAATGGAGACAAATCATTTGAGAGTAGACCATTACATTATGATTAGCCATTCATGTGAAAAAAAAACATTGTTTTCATTGTTTTTCATTTTCATCATTGTTTTTGTGTGCAGTCCACATCTGAAAATCGTTCTGAATGAATAAATAATGCTGTTAATGGGAAAACTGATTAAAAAAATAAACAACTTACCCAGTATCCACAGAGTGGCTGTGCAGATGGATGTATCTCCAGGGTTACATTTTATTTCGATAGTCCACTTTAGACCGTCTACTGTACATCTAAGTAACTTTGCAACTACATCAACTAACTCTCATTGATTTGCAATGTAGAATGTCTGTCAGGGGAGCATCAAAATAAAGTTTTATCAGATATTAAACAGACAGTCTACTAATGCTCTAATGACTGGTAGGTGACAAGTTGCAAAGCTACTTAAAGTTAGTACAATGTCTAAAGTGGACTAATGAAAAAAGCTACTTCCGGTGGCGCTGCACGGCTGCGACCCGGGCTCTGGCTGCACGTGTCTATGTTTTACGGTTGTTGTTTGATTGCTTTCTTTTATCTATTTTATCTATTTATTTTTTCTTAGTTAGCGAGCTACTCAATGGCAACACTTGCACAGACATCCTTGTCTGGATATTTATTACTTGGGAACTCTTATCACCATGGTTTTTAACAACCACTATGTGTGGGGAGACTCAAACTCTTATATCATACACAAGAGAAGCCCTGTTTTTGCTCTCACCTCGATCAGTGGATTTAAATCCGATGGTGGACCTGCCGGAGGAGCTGAAATGGAAATCAGATCTACGCCGGAGATCTCGTAAAAGGGGCAGACGAGGGGGAGTTTTACAGCGTTTCAGACGGAGGTCGAATAGGCCGCCTCTCCCTTCCATCATTCTTGGAAATGTAAGATCACTGAGAACTAAGATGGAAGAACTCCGGAAAACACGGAAAACTTGCACTAAGAAATCAACTGGGCCAGATGGTATCTCAGCTTATCTTTTACGAGAGTGTGCAGAAGAATTAACTCCAGCTTGGTGTCCAATTTTCCAGCAATCGCTAGACAGTCATACGGTTCCTTTGTTATGGAAAAATACTATCATTACACCTGTTCCTAAAAAAACAGGTGCTGTTGATAATAATGATTTTAGACCAATTGCTATAACTTCTGTAATTATGAAATGTTTGGAGAGGAGAAGCCCTTAGGTATGTGATGTCGAGACTGAAACGTAGTGTAAATTCATTGTTGGATCCATTTCAATTTGCCTATATGGTGGGAAGAGGGACTTTTGATGCTGTTAACACTATCACTCATTTGACTCTTCAACATCTAGAAACCTCTAATGCTTATGCACGACTGCTCTTTGTAGATTTTAGCTCTTTATTGGTTTGTGTGTGCATATGTTGTATGTATGTATGTTGTGTATTAATGCAGCTTTGAGTCCAAGACAAATTTCCTGAAAAAGGACAATAAAGTATACTAACTAACTAACTAAATAAAGTGTCCCTTGCAGTGTAGACAACACAGCTTTTGAAGCTTGCAGCTTTGAAATTTGTATTATTTTAAAGTGTGAAACTCTTTTTGTGATAATATGTGGTGAAAAGAGTGTTCAACAGAAACTTTCCAGTAACAAGCTACTGTATTCCAACTAGGGGTTTAGCACCACAGAACACTACATTGCACCGTACAATGTATAACATACATAGCTTTACAGCCAAGCAAGCTGAAGCAATAAATAATAATATTAAAAAGCTAATTTCTGACACTGAATTGAACATACAGTTGTTGTATACCAGTTTTAAGTGTTTTTCTGACAGTAGACTGACAAGCAAACCACCATTAAAGTGTGAAACATTTCCTTTTACTGGCTTATGTTTCATCTATGGACCTGACAGCTCCATTAGCAGAACAGATGGTCCAACATCTCACATTACTTAAGAGTTGTCTTTGGACTTTGAAGTTAGCTCTTGCCAAGTTAGGTCCCTGTCCTGTTGATGTATGAATACTATGGCACCATTACCATGATAAATGAATAAATTCAAACTCGGAGAAATTAAATGGAGCAACTTTAGCTTAAGTCAGTAGAGCCAATGATATTGCTTTTTATTATGTTTTAAACAATTTATTGTTACAATTTAACAATTTATATAACATGAAAATACTTTGGTCAAATCCCAATTACTTTCTACTCTTTATGTTCTTCATAATGCTTGAAAAATAAAATATTGCTACAAAACACCTCAGTATAAATGTTTCAAAATAAAATACAAAATACTGTTCAATGAAATATCTTAATATCTTATTATCTTATTAAAATACACTAAACAAATGTAAAATTGGCCATACAATGAAGTATCACTATTATAAGGCCTTGCTATTATAGCTATTTCACCTACTTCTTCCTTTTCCATGCCTAGTAGGAAATGCGAAATTACAAACAGATAAACAAACAAACAAACAAACAAAAAAGTGGTTGCACTTTATTTTACGTTGTCCTTGTTACAACATAATTATACATTTAAGTACTGAGTTATATTAATCTACATACTATAAGGTTAGGGTTAGGAATAGGGTTTGGTTTAGGGTTAGTTGCTATGTATGTAATTACACCGCTTCCAAATTATTATGCAAATTGGAATTAAGTGTCATAAACATTAAATATTTCGTTTTTTAATCAAACTCATGGATGGTATTGTGTCTCCGGGCTTTTTTGGATCACTGAAATCAATCTCAGACACCTGTGATAATTAGTTTGCCAGGTGAGCCCAATTAAAAGAAAACTACTTAAGAAGGATGTTCCACATTATTAAGCAGGCCACAGGTTGCAAGCAATATGAGAAAGAAAAAGGATCTCTCTGCTGTGGAAAAGCGTCAAATAGTGCAATGCCTTGGACAAGGTATGAAAACATTAGATATTTCACGAAAACTTAAGCGTGATCATTGTACTGTGAAGAGATTTGTGGCTGATTCAGAGCACAGACGGGTTTGTGCAAATAAAGGCATAATGAGGAAGGTTACTGCCAGACAAAATCATCGGATTAAGAGAGCAGCTGCCAAAATGCCATTACAAAGCAACAAACAGGTATTTGAAGCTGCTGGTGCCTCTGGAGTCCGGCGAACCTCAAGGTGTAGGATCCTCCAGAGGCTTGCAGTTGTGCATAAACCTACTATTCGGCCACCCCTAACCAATGCTCACAAGCAGAAACTGTTGCAGTGGGCCCAGAAATACATGAAGACTAATTTTCAAACAGTCTTGTTTACTGATGAGTGCCTTGCAACCCTGGATGGTCCAGATGGATGGAGTGGATGGTTGGTGGTTGGCCACCATGTCCCAATAAAGCTGCGACGTTAGCAAGGAGGTGGCGGAGTCATGTTTTGGGCCGGAATCATGGGAGGAGAGAGCTGAAGGTGTGAAAATGACCTCTGCAAAGTATATAGAGTTTCTGACTGACCACTTTCTTCCATGGTACAAAAAGAAGAACTGTGCCTTCCGTAGCAAAATCATCTTCATGCATGACAATGTACCATCTCATGCTGCAAGGAATCCCTCTGTGTCATTGGCTGCTATGGGCATAAAAGGAGAGAAACTCATGGTGTGGCTCCCATCCTCCCCTAACCTCAACCATATTGAGAACCTTTGGAGCATCCTCAAGCAAAAGATCTATGAAGGTGGGAGGCAGTTCGCATCAAAACAGCAGCTCTGGGAAGCTATTCTGACATCCTGCAAAGAAATTCAAGCAGAAATTATCCATAAACTCACAAGTTCAATGGTTGCAAGAATTGTGAAGGTGATATCAAAGAAGGGGTCCTATGTTAACATGTAACTTGCCCTGTTAAGATGTGTTTGATTGAAATAGCTTTTGATTGCAGTAAATATGACCTCCCAATGCTGCAAATTCAACAAATGGCCATTTTCAGTTCTTTAAAACCTACAAAATATTTTCAAACTCTGTTTTGCATTATAATTTGAAACTGCATTTTGAGTTTTTTATTTTTGAAAAAAATACTGTTTTTCTTTGGGTGGTTTGTTCAATGAAATTTGACTTATACCCTAACGGTTGGTGACTTGAAAATTATACTGACTGTCATTTGCATCGACTATTTTGGAAAATCAGTATAAAATATAATTTGCATAATAATTTGGAACGTGGTGTATGCATAATTTACTAAATGTAACATAACAAGGATACTGTAAAATGAAGTGTTACACTTTTTTCAATCATTATATATTTGGTATTTATATGTACCTTTTGGAACCTGAAAGGGTTGAGTTTGAGCAGATGCTTTTTGTCATCACCGTCCTCATCAGAGCTCATTTCCCTAGTACATTCAGCATCTGGCTCATATTTGTGATCTCAACCCTATTCTCAAAACTATAATTTCAACGTCTTCAAAATGAATGTTTTGATCGCTGACAGATTCTTCACCAGATCCTCCAAGTGACAATCCCACTAATATTTGATTGTGTACAGTATTTGCTCTGCAGTAGATCCACCATATCTTTATATACACAATAATAATTTTTTACATTGTAATCCTTTTATTTTTAATATTTGGCACGTTAAATTGCCAAGGACTGCTGCACATCCCTGTGTGTGTTATAAGCAGAGTGTGCGTGTGTTTTGCACCCGCCTATAGGCTCATATTACAAACACGCTCTTTGAATAACAAAAAAAATATATATATATTGTGCCATTGACTTTAGACCAAGTTTCAGTTGGTCAATGGCCCAGTCTATTAGCCTGGCTCCGCCCTCCTACGTACTTCCGCTCAATTTCATTTTCCTTCAGTACTACTGTACGTCTGGGACTGCTGTATATTCTTAGGTTTCCAGAAACCAATTTTTTGTAGGACCAATCAGCGAACAGAGGGAGTGGCTGAGAACGATGACATTGATGTAGTGCGTCAGTTTGAGTTGGAGTAATGGCAGCGGAGAAAGATGTGAGAAAAGCTATTCGGTCCGTGGTTACAAAACTGCCGAATATACAGAAGTTAAAGCCGGAGCAAGAACAATGTTTGCTAAGTTTTGTTGGTGGCGATGATGTTGTGGCCCTCCTCCCCACGGGGTTCGGGAAAAGTTTGATTTTCCAGCTCACTCCGCTAGCACTAGAAGTGCCAGAATTCCATAACTACTAGAACTGCCGCAAGCGGTCATTTTGATCGCTATTCAAAACTCTATATCTTTAATGATAAATCCCCAATTGAGAGATTAATGCATTTATTCTATTAGGATGTCTTTTAAAAACAAAACAACACCAAACTGTACATTTAAACAAGTTTAATTATAATTTATAAATAAATAATATTCGTAGATGCCCTGAACAAAATGACGGAGATGTTTTCATGTTTCCACTGTTCGCCCGCGCCCGCCCACACACACACACACACACACACACACACACACACACACACACACACACACACACACACACACACACACACACACACACACACACACACACACACACACACACACACACACACACACACACACACACACACACACACACACACACACACACACACACACACACACACACACACACACACACACACACACACACACACACACACACACACACACACACACACACACACACACACACACACACACACACACACACACACACACACACACACACACACACACACACACACACACACACACACACACACACACACACACACACACACACACACACACACACACACACACACACACACACACACACACACACACACACACACACACACACACACACACACACACACACACACACACACACACACACACACACACACACACACACACACACACACACACACACACACACACACACACACACACACACACACACACACACACACACACACACACACACACACACACACACACACACACACACACACACACACACACACACACACACACACACACACACACACACACACACACACACACACACACACACACACACACACACACACACACACACACACACACACACACACACACACACACACACACACACACACACACACACACACACACACACACACACACACACACACACACACACACACACACACACACACACACACACACACACACACACACACACACACACACACACACACACACACACACACACACACACACACACACACACACACACACACACACACACACACACACACACACACACACACATACACACACCATATTCCAGCATTGCAGCCTGTTCATTATAGCCATAATAAAATATAATAATAAACTAGTCAACCTAACATATAAAAATTCCACTGCTCTGTTTCTCAGTACTAGTAAGCTACAATTCGTACCATTTTATGCGTGTGAAGAGGATGATTTTTTCCGTCGATATTGGAACGTGAGTGAAGTTCAAAGCCTATGATAAAGAATAGTTTAGCATCCAAATACATCGCAAATGTTGAAACATTTTGATTCTAATTAGAGAGTTACGTGAGCCCAACGCCGCTTACTTTCACTTTCGCTTATAAAGCATTTCATTTTGGCTTTAGTTATTTTTTCATTCTTGTTCTGTTCTGAATATCATTACATTTAAATGATTTGTTGTTGAATATGTTTAGTGTATTTTTTACCACATTTTATTGTTGCGTATATTGGTATAATAATACCGGGAAATTTAGTGCGGTCAATATGACCGTTTATGGCCGAAATAGGTAAATATGTTCATTTGTTTTGTTTTTTTTTGCCTTATGTGTAATTTACATAGGTAATTTATATGAAAAACATTTTAAATGAAAATACAGACACTTTTTAGGAAAAGTCAGGTACCAGCAGGATTGTATTTATTTTTTCAACAAAGTTATTGCAGATATAAAATTCAAAACGGTCAAAATGACTGCCATGGCAGTTCTAGTGGTGAATGAGTTAGCTAAGGCGAACGATAGGGATGCAAAGCCGATAGTTGTTGTCGTCTCCCCTCTTGTTGCACTAATGGAGGACCAAGTGAAGGGGGCAGAAAAGTTGTTTCCGTATCGCGCAGTAGCCTGGTGATCACTGTACAGCATTTGCGGCAGATCCGAAACGACCGCAGCGGCGTATTGTTAATGATTAGACCCAGCTTCGACAGTTGACTGAATACATCACTGTCCTTATACATTTTGAATTTGTAAATGTTTCCGGCCGGTTTCGGCGCATGACATACGTCACGACCACACGTTAGCGATTGGTTATGGCAGATCCTGAGTGACTCTGGGCAGATCCAATAGTTTTGAACTTTAACAGAGAACCCGCCTACAAGGAAGTAAACGTTTCTCAATGGAGAGATTCCAGACTCTCTGTACAAATGAAATGTACAAGAGTCTTGTAGAACCAGGCTACCAGTCTATTTCAGTTGCCTCAAAATTGCAATGCGCCATCAATGTGTCTGAACACATCTCGTTTTTAGACCAGCACGCTGCACAAATGGGCGCAAATGCATAAACAAAGTGGCGCAGGACGTGAAAATTATAACTGTGTCGGACTGAAACTAGCAAAAAACACTTGCGTCGCGCCTGGCGCCACATTGCACCGGGTGTATGATAGGGCCCCATGACATCATTGTGTATCAGACATTGCCACCTTGAGGAATAAAGGTGAATTGCACGTATTGAGTCAAAAGAGATTAAAATATTCTTGTGCAGAAAAAAAAATATAGCCTACTAACACTATTACATAGCTCGGGTCACTAACGACCCTATACATTTTTTACAACAAAAAAAACAACAACTAATAATTAGAAAAGCTTTTTTCTTGTTATATTGTTTATAATGAATAGGTTGATCCTACGTTTTACTACAATTAATTAACAGATGAAACAACAATCTTGATTGACACATGAATGGTAGCTCAAATTGTGCCAATTGTTGAGGGAAATGTATAGCAACCACATGTGCTAAAAAACACTTAGAATATGCTAAAAAATACATTTACTTCAATAAATCTGAAGTTATTTTTTCCTGATCTTGCCTATCTATCCAACAGATCTTTTCAGGATCTTGCAAGGCAGATGGACTTTGCCTACGGCACTGTTAGGGATTCAGCTGTGTACGATTACTTCAGAGCCAAAGGCACAAACCCATTGGAGCAGGACAGCACATACGCAGAGCTGTGGAGGACTATCAGCAAAAACAATGGACAGGACTTCTCCGTCTCTAGCCCTTCTGAAGGCATACGCAAGGTATGAACATTTATCACCTATTGGCTATATGATTTCATGAATTATGAAAACAGAAAGACATTGTGAGGGCTGTGTTTTTGATGTAGTTTTCTGATCTTTTGGCATAATTTTTTGGTATATCCTTTCAACTTTACTGATCTATAATTTGCATCCAAATTCAGTCTATTACAATAAGATTTTTGGCAAGTCAGTTGTTGTCATCAAATATTCAATGTACAACGGTTAACATGACAGACACCTTTTCCTCCACTTCCACACTTTACAGTGATGTATGGTGTTTATGGCTAGAGCAAATGCCAAATGAATTCTAGAATATTCTGAGCTCGACATTGATTCATCAGAGACTGAACTGATCCAAAAATTATTAGACACAATTCTGCTGTGAGCTTTTTTTTAGAGGATGGCATGTCTAGAAATGGGTACATTTTAGCATCTTGTAAGCCAGGTAATGAAGAATTCATGTACATGGTAAATAGGGGATTTGTAGGGCCCCCTTCTAAAAAAAAATATATACAGTGAGGAAAATAAGTATTTGAACACCCTGCTATTTTGCAAGTTCTCCCACTTGGAAATCATGGAGGGGTCTGAAATTGTCATCGTAGGTGCATGTCCACTGTGAGAGACATAATCTAAAAAAAAAAATCCAGAAATCACAATGTATGATTTTTTAACTATTTATTTGTATGATATAGCTGCAAATAAGTATTTGAACACCTGAGAAAATCAATGTTAATATTTGGTACAGTAGCCTTTGTTTGCAATTACAGAGGTCAAACGTTTCCTGTAGTTTTTCACCAGGTTTGCACACACTGCAGGAGGGATTTTGGCCCACTCCTCCACACAGATCTTCTCTAGATCAGTCAGGTTTCTGGGCTGTCACTGAGAAACACGGAGTTTGAGCTCCCTCCAAAGATTCTCTATTGGGTTTAGTTCTGGAGACTGGCTAGGCCACGGCAGAACCTTGATATGCTTCTTACAGAGCCACTCCTTGGTTATCCTGGCTGTGTGCTTCGGGTCATTAAGACCCAGCCTCGACCCATCTTCAATGCTCTAACTGAGGGAAGGAGGTTGTCCCCCAAAATCTCGCAATACATGGCCCCGGTCATCCTCTCCTTAATACAGTGCAGTCGCCCTGTCCCATGTGCAGAAAAACACCCCCAAAGCATGATGCTACCACCCCCATGCTTCACAGTAGGGATGGTGTTCTTGGGATGGTACTCATCATTCTTCTTCCTCCAAACACGTTTAGTGGAATTATGACAAAAAAGTTCTATTTTGGTCTCATCTGACCACATGACTTTCTCCCATGACTCCTCTGGATCATCCAAATGGTCATTGTCAAACTTAAGACGGGCCTTGACATGTGCTGGTTTAAGCAGGGGAACCTTCCGTGATTTCAAACCATGACGTCTTAGTGTATTACCAACAGTAACCTTGGAAACGGTGGTCCCAGCTCTTTTCAGGTCATTGACCAGCTCCTCCCGTGTAGTTCTGGGCTGATTTCTCACCTTTCTTAGGATCATTGAGACCCCACGAGGTGAGATCTTGCATGGATCCCCAGTCCGAGGGAGATTAACAAGTCATGTTTAGCTTCTTCCATTTTCTAATGATTGCTCCAGCAGTGGACCTTTTTTCACCAAGCTGCTTGGCAATTTCCCCGTAGCCCTTTCCAGCCTTGTGGAGGTGTACAATTTTGTCTCTAGTGTCTTTGGACAGCTCTTTGGTCTTGGCCATGTTAGTAGTTGGATTCTTACTGATTGTATGGGGTGGACAGGTGTCTTTATGCAGCTAACGACCTCAAACAGGTGCATCTAATTTAGGATAATAAATGGAGTGGAGGTGGACATTTTAAAGGCAGACTAACAGGTCTTTGAGGGTCAGAATTCTAGCTGATAGACAGGTGTTCAAATACTTATTTGCAGCTGTATCATACAAATAGTTAAAAAATCATACATTGTGATTTCTGGATTTTTTTTTTTTTAGATTATGTCTCTCACAGTGGACATGCACCTACGATGACAATTTCAGACCCCTCCATGATTTCTAAGTGGAAGAACTTGTAAAATAGCAGGGTGTTCAAATACTTATTTTCCTCACTGTATATATATATATATATATATATATATATATATATATATATATATATATATATATATATATATATATATATATATATATATATATATATATATATATATATATATATATATATATATATATATATATATATATATATATATATATATATATACACTGTATATTAGGAAAAGAGATTATAAATCATACTAAATTATGTTTTTTGAAAATGTAAAAATGCTGAAAGTTCTCTGTGATTGTAGGGTTAGGGGATAGAATATACAGTTTAACAACATAACATCAACACATCTTTATAGTGAACAATGGGACAAACAAACAATAACTGGGACAGACAATTCACACACAGCGCTTGCTGAAGCCACAGAAGCTGGCATTGTTTGGTCATGACTTCACACGCTACAGCATGACATCTTGCCATGTCATAGAATTGATTTCACACATGCTTCAAGACGCAATCACACAGAGGTGTTTCCATAGTGTCAACTTCTGATGCAGTGAAGAGTTCCCTCGAAAGGGAACATTATGTCTATGGAAAGTCTCCATAAAACATGGAAACCTAACGTGTGTGTTGTGTTTGTGTGTGTGTGTGTGTGTGTGGTCCAGGTAAACCCTGCATTATGGGGACAAAATGTCCTACAAAGATGGCAATATCCAAAATCCGTGTGTTTGTGTGTGTGTGTACGGGTGGTCCTGTTAAACCCTACGTTGTGGGAATATCTTTGTTCCCTACAACGAAAACAGCTTATAAATCATACTAAGTGAGTTTTTTTTTTTTTTTATAGAATCTAAAAATGCAGAAAATCTTCTGTGATGGTTAGGTTAGGTTTAGGGATAGGTTTATTGTTAAAGGATAGAACAGTTTTATACAGTATACAAAATGATCTATGGAAAGTCCCCATAAAACATGAAAACCTGGTTTTAAAATGATTGTGTTAGCTTGCATAGCCATACAAATGCATTTTGTGTGTGTATTTTAATTTTTTTCTAAAGAAATTTCAGTGGAATCCTAGCACCACCCTTGAGAAACTTTGAAAAGAGGAAGACTGAAGAGTTTGAGGAAGCAACTTTTAGAGTGCCTAATGAGTTGAGAATGTTAAATCCTTTGAATCAGCCAATGAGGGCAGATTAATCAATGAAACCTTTTAATGAGAAAAGAACTCAATAGATTAGTCAAGATTAGCCTCCAGTGTGTGATTTCAATGATGAAACACTTAAACAATAATAACTTTTGAGTATAGAACGTATAATGATCCATTGTAAGGCCTACCAGTCAACTATAACAGTCTAGTATAACTGTAACTAGTCAAAAACAATAAATATAACTATAAAGATAACTATAACTATAAATGTTTAATAATAGTTCTAATTCAGTGAGAATAGGGAAGTCGACACCACAGATGATAACAAAAGACAAAAGCTTTTTTTCAGCTGATGAATGATAAAAACATTGACAGCCAATCAGAAAACACCCAACTATAAAAAGCTTGAGCATTTAAAGCAGTGTGATTTAAATGTACATAACTGCAGCATGTATTTATAATGAACAGTTATCTCATATTGGGTTAACAGTTATATAGTTATCGTTATAGTTACTGTTCTTGCCGTGAATGGGCCTTTAGACTGCAATGTTAGACTGTACACCCTTAAAAGATGATTATTTGAGCATCTTGTCAGAAATCTCTGAAGTTATATCTTTTATCTGCAGGCCAAAAAAGGACCGTATGCATTTTTGTGGGACATGGCTGTGGTGGAGTATGCAGCACTGACAGATGACGATTGCACCATCACTGTATCCGGCAACAGCATGAGCAGCAAAGGCTATGGCATAGCCATGCAACATGGGAGTCCTTATCGAGACCTCATCTCCCAAAAGTGCGTATTACCTGTCTCCCAACTAAACTATATATTTTGTACATATAAATCATATAATGGTACATGCACTTTTACAAGTTGATTGTACTGAAATGTGTGTTGGCAGTGCCTGTACACAACCATCATAAAATGATAAAAATCGATCCAGAGTTTTTTTTTAATCTTCTTATGTTCTCCCCCATCTCAAATCAAGCCGTTCGATTTTGTGACGTCACAAAATCGACGCCCCTCCCACGATTGTTGATTGACAGCAGCGTTTCAACACTGACCCGCCCTCACTCGTGAGCGAGCTGTCAATCATAGTCCACGCGGACCGGCGCGGTCATTGTTGACACGCTGGAGAACTGTCTATGAGCAGAATGGCGTCGAAGCGATTGTGGTGTTCTGTTCTCGGGTGTAATAAGGAACACAGCAGTCATTTTGATGTTCCTAAATCCGAACCGCTGAAGACGCAGTGGCTGAGTTTGTTTTCGAAGGGAATATTCCCCACGATCAATGTCAATGCTTTCATGTTTGCGCGTATCATTTCACACACCAGACTGCTTTACAAACGAGGGTCAGTATAAAGCTGGTTTTGCTAAGAAGCTGCTCCTGAAAAAAAATTCGGTACTATTCATGTTCCTGCTGAACCTCCAGAAGAACTGAAGTGAGTGTTACGTTTTATTAACCTTTATATTAATATTTATATTAATCTTTGCAAATCGCTTGCTGCACGCTTCACGATGAATGCGGCTGTTTACACTCAGGGTACATTACGGCATGTTTTCTATGTACGACGTTCTCACTATAATTCATAATCCCACGTTTATAATGAACAACGCGTTATGGTTATTGTGTTATTATTAAAAACGGTGTACGCACAGAACAGAGGGGCGGGGTGAGCAAAGCTCATTATCATTTAAAGACACATGCACTTAAATGGCATGCTGAAAACAGAGCTGTTTTTGACCAGGTAAAATTAGTGTTTTCTTAAGTTACAATACTAATGGTAATTTTTAATTAAAGTATATTACAAACTTTTAATTTAGGCCCTAAAGAATCATATTAGCTTGTACAAAAATGGCATTATATGACCCCTTTAAAGAATAACATGCAGATGGTGTATAGAGTATGTATGGAGTCAGGCACTCTCTGGACTGGAGTTTGTGAAAGCTATTGTCATAATTATTACAAGTTGAACATGCTTCTGAGAATTTAAAAACTTGTATGGTGAAGAGTTTGCTCTCTAGCTACTGGAAAAACATGCAAAACATGAACAAGACAAAATATCCCACATTATTCCACACATTTCTTATTTAATGAGAGAACATATATTCAGTTGTTGTTGTTTTGTATGTGTTCAAGAAAGAAATATGTGACCCTGGACCACAAAACCAGTCATAAGTCGTACGGGTATATTTGTGGCAATAGCCAACAATACATTGTATGGGTCAAAATTATCGATTTTTCTTTTATGCCAAAAATCATTAGGATATTAAGTAAAGATCATGTTCCATGAAGATATTTTGTAAATTTCCTACCGTAAATATATAAAACATTTATTTTTGTGAGTGGATGCAGCACAATCGCGAACATAAATGGACAACTTTAAAGGCGATTTTTCTCAATTTTTTTATTTCTTTACACCCTCAGATTCCAGATTTTCAAATAATGGTATCTCGGACAAATATTGTCCTATCCTAACAAACCATGGGAGACTTATTTATTCAGCTTTCAGATAATGTATAAATCTCAATTTAAAAAAATTGACCCATGTGACTGGTTTTGTGGTCCAGGGTCACATATCATGTTCTGCAGAAATATGATTTTTATTTTTTATTATATATTATTGGTTACCAAATATTACAATTACCAAATAAATGACTTGCTATTTCACAGGTGCTTTGAATCTCCCACAGTTCACAGCCATTCTTTATTCCACACAAACCTTTGATTTGACTGTTGTTTCTTGGGTTTAGTTTTAGACTCATTACAAATTGATCCCTTTGTGAATGTAACAGATGCTTGCAGACTGTCTAAAGCTGCACATAATCACTTGTAACTAATTAAGACTGTAAAATTGTATTGCTGCTGGATTTCATAAAGCTGTGTAGTGATCTTCTGTTGCCTTCTCACTCACTCATTATTGATCTTTCTAGAATATGTTAACATGACCCAACCACTAGCAATACCTAACACTTGTGATGTTTGCAGATAAAAGCGTAACATTCTTATCTCAATAGACAAGGCATATTGTAACATAATATTTTATCTAAAAAATAAAGCAATTTGTAGGAATTTTTGTGTGAAATTGTTCCCCAATTCCAAACCAAGAATGGCAAAAATATCCAAAATAAAAATAAAAAAACAGGCCTAGGGCGACTGTTGGAAATGTACTCTGATGCAGCTGGGAAGACCCTTGTGAAAAAAAAGTGCACTTAAGTGTACTTTTATAAAGTGTACTTATTACATAAATAATATACTTTAAATATATACACTTAAGTGTGAATTAAATGCCATCTTTTCGGCACACTTAATGCACATTAAGTGTAATTAATTTCAAATATATCATATATTAAGTTGAAATAAAATGTAATAAGTTGCCATTAAGAGTGATTTTTTGGAACAACTTAACTGGTACTTTATTACAACTTTATATCTACTTTCATAATTGCTTCTAGTGTTTTTAAAATATACTTAAAGTGCACTACAAAATGTAATGACAGGCAATTAATGTGATTTAAAATATACTTTAATGTCAGTTAACAATACACTTAAGTGTGAATTAAATGCAATGTTTTTGACACACTGAATGCACATTAAGTGCAATTAATTTAACATAGATCACATTGTTACGAACTGCTCAGAGACACAAAGTAGGAGATCCAAATGCAGCTTTATTGGCTGGGGCAATCCAGAGGCGTAATCCAACATACAGGCTAGGGTCATACACAGGCAGGTAGTCAAAACAAAGAAACAAACAAAACAAACAAAACAGGCAGGGACCAGAGGCAAGAGAGTAATCCAGGGACCAGAGGCAAGAGAGTAATCCAGGGAACAGGGCAAGATATCAAAAAACCAAGAAACAAGAAAACCAGGGAAACGCTCAGAAATGCAGTGTAACACTTAACAAGACTTCGCGGTGAGTGAATGAATTTACAAGGTATAAATAGACTGAGACTAACAGGGTGATGGGACACAGGTGAATGCAATCAGTGATAATGAGGTACAGGTGAATGTGATGAGTGTTCAGAGATAATGAGTCCGGTCAGTGAGTATGGGAATTGTAGTCTGAGAGTGAACGTGAGTGTCTGATGTGGAGTGCCCTCTGGTGGCTCTCAAGGGCACTCCAGCTGGTGACCGTTACATAGCCCCCCCTTTAAGGAGCGGATTCCAGACGCTCCTAAATTGTCCAGGAGGGTGGTGGAGTGGAGGCGGACCCGGGGGCGGGATGGAGGGCCAGGCCCGTGCAGCGGAAGAGGACCTGAAGACTCTGGCAGGGCGGCAGGCCAGGGCGGAGCAGGCTGTGCAGGCGGCCAGGGCGGAGCAGGCTGTGCAGGCGGAGCAGGCTGTGCAGGCGACCAGGCCGGAGCAGGCTGTGCAGGCGACCAGGGCGGATCAGGCTGTGCAGGCGACCAGGGCGGATCAGGCTGTGCAGGCGACCAGGGCGGATCAGGCTGTGCAGGCGACCAGGGCGGATCAGGCTGTGCAGGCGACCAGGGCGGAGCAGGCTGTGCAGGCGACCAGGGAGGAGACGACCCTTCAGGCGGCCAGGGAGGAGACGACCCTTCAGGCGGCCAGGGCGGAGACGACCCTTCAGGCGGCCAACGAGGAGACGACCCTTCAGGCGGCCGGGGCGGAGACGACCCTTCAGGCGGCCGGGGCGGAGACGACCCTTCAGGCGGCCGGGGCGGAGACGACCCTTCAGGCGGCCGGGGCGGAGACGACCCTTCAGGCGGCCGGGGCGGAGACGACCCTTCAGGCGGATCCAACGGTTCAGGAACATGAACGGGCTCTAGAACAGGAACAGACACCGGCTCAGGGACAGGAACAGACACCGGCTCAGGGACAGGAACAGACACCGGCTCAGGAACAGACACCGGCTCCGGCTCAGGAACAGACACCGGCTCCGGCTCAGGAACAGACACCGGCTCCGGCTCAGGAACAGACACCGGCTCCGGCTCAGGAACAGACACCGGCTCCGGCTCAGGAACAGACACCGGCTCCGGCTCAGGAACAGACACCGGCTCCGGCTCAGGAACAGACACCGGCTCCGGCTCAGGAACAGACACCGGCTCCGGCTCAGGAACAGACACCGGCTCCGGCTCAGGAACAGACACCGGCTCCGGCTCAGGAACAGACACCGGCTCCGGCTCAGGAACAGACACCGGCTCCGGCTCAGGAACAGACACCGGCTCCGGCTCAGGAACAGACCCCGGCTCCGGCTCAGGAACAGACACCGGCTCCGGCTCAGGAACAGACACCGGCTCCGGCTCAGGAACAGACCCCGGCTCCGGCTCAGGAACAGACACCGGCTCCGGCTCAGGAACAGACACCGGCTCCGGAACAGACACCGGCTCCGGCTCAGGAACAGACACCGGCTCCGGCTCAGGAACAGACACTGGCTCCGGCTCAGGAACAGACACTGGCTCCGGCTCAGGAACAGACACTGGCTCCGGCTCAGGAACAGACGTGTCAGCGGCCATCTTGTCCATAGAAACTGGCTCGGTGGAGACCATCTCGTCCTGAGACACTGGTTCGGTGGCGGAGGTCATCGTGTCCGGAGACACAGGCGTGGAGTCGGCCATCTTGTCCGAAGACACAGGCGTGGAGTCGGCCATCTTGTCCGAAGACACAGGCGTTGAGTCGGCCATCTTGTCCGAAGACACAGGCGTGGAGTCGGCCATCTTGTCCGAAGACACAGGCGTGGAGTCGGCCATCTTGCCCGAAGACACAGGCGTGGAGTCGGCCATCTTGTCCGAAGACACAGGCGTGGAGTCGGCCATCTTGTCCGAAGACACAGGCGTGGAGTCGGCCATCTTGTCCGAAGACACAGGCGTGGAGTCGGCCATCTTGTCCGAAGACACAGGCGTGGAGTCGGCCATCTTGTCCGAAGACACAGGCGTGGAGTCGGCCATCTTGTCCGAAGACACAGGCGTGGAGTCGGCCATCTTGTCCGAAGACACAGGCGTGGAGTCGGCCATCTTGTCCGAAGACACAGGCGTGGAGTCGGCCATCTTGTCCGAAGACACAGGCGTGGAGTCGGCCATCTTGTCCGAAGACACAGGCGTAGAAAGAGGAAGAGGAACAGATTCAAGCTCAGTATCCAGATCAGTTTCAGGCTCAGGAAGAGATTCAGTCTCGGCGGGACGAGACACTTGACGGGCGGATGTGACGTGAAGCTCAGTCTCTGGATCGGCAGAAGTGACGTGAACAGTCTATGGATCAGCAGAAGTGACGTGAAGCTCACTCTCTGGATCGGCAGAAGTGACGTGAACAGTCTCTGGATCAGCAGAAGTGACGTGAAGCTCACTCTCTGGATCGGCAGAAGTGACGTGAACAGTCTCTGGATCAGCTGAAGCGACGTGAACAGTCTCTGGATCAGCAGAAGCGCACTCTGAGCTTGACGGGACCAGCGGCGGCGAGGGCTTTGAGCTGGGTAGGACCAGCGGCGAAGAGGACTCTGAGCTGGTTAGGACCAGCGATGAAGGCTTTGAGCTGGACAGAACCAGCGGCGAAGAGGGCTCTGAGCTGGACGGGACCAGCGGCGAAGAGGGCTCTGAGCTGGGCGGGACCAGCGGCGAAGAGGGCTCTGTGCTGGACGGGACCAGCGGTGAAGAGGGCTCTGTGCTGGACGGGACCAGCAGTGAAGGCTCTGTGCTGGACGGGACCAGCGGTGAAGAGGGCTCTGTGCTGGACGGGACCAGCGGTGAAGAGGGCTCTGTGCTGGACGGGACCAGCGGTGAAGAGGGCTCTGTGCTGGACGGGACCAGCGGTGAAGAGGGCTCTGGGCTGGCGTGAAGTGCAGGCTTAGCTGGACTGGCGTGAAGTGCGGGCTCGGCTGGACTGGGGTGCCACGGAAGGAAGCTCTCCAGACATCTGGAGAGTGCCTCTCTCCAATCCAGACCAGAGAGATCGGGGAGCTCCCTCGGGTCGACCTCCTTAGCCCCCAGCCGGTAACATAACTTAATAGCCTCATCACCCAGAGAGCAAGAGGCAGCGAGAGGAAAAAAAACCCAGGTGTACTGGAACAGATCGAGGCTATCCAGGGCTAAGGCCGCGATCTGTCCAGCGAACTCCCGGCTCATACAGGGAAGATCAGGTGAGTTCCCTACTGCTGTATTACAGGAGGTCATAGCTGCTGGATCTGAAGTGGGGCGAAGTCTTCTGTTACGAACTGCTCAGAGACACAAAGTAGGAGATCCAAATGCAGCTTTATTGGCTGGGGCAATCCAGAGGCGTAATCCAACATACAGGCTAGGGTCATACACAGGCAGGTAGTCAAAACAAAGAAACAAACAAAACAAACAAAACAGGCAGGGACCAGAGGCAAGAGAGTAATCCAGGGACCAGAGGCAAGAGAGTAATCCAGGGAACAGGGCAAGATATCAAAAAACCAAGAAACAAGAAAACCAGGGAAACGCTCAGAAATGCAGTGTAACACTTAACAAGACTTCGCGGTGAGTGAATGAATTTACAAGGTATAAATAGACTGAGACTAACAGGGTGATGGGACACAGGTGAATGCAATCAGTGATAATGAGGTACAGGTGAATGTGATGAGTGTTCAGAGATAATGAGTCCGGTCAGTGAGTATGGGAATTGTAGAGTGAACGTGAGTGTCTGATGTGGAGTGCCCTCTGGTGGCTCTCAAGGGCACTCCAGCTGGTGACCGTTACACACATATTAAGTCGAAATAAAATGCAATAAGTTGCCATTAAGAATGATTTTTCGGAACAACTTAATTGGTACTTTAATACAACTTTATATCTACTTTCATAATTGCTTCTAATATCTTCAAAATATAGTTAAAGTGCACTACACAATATAATGACACGCAATTAATGTGATTTAAAATATACTTTAATGTCAGTTAACAATACACTTAAGTGTGAATTTAATGCAATGTTACAATCAACAAAAACTAAATGTAAAACCCTCTAAATTTACTGACAAAATAATCTCTAAAAGAAATACATAAAAACCTTTCTGTTGATGCACAAGAAAACCCCAAGAAACACTATGCATAAACACAAACAGTTTTGGATAATGCTTTACAAAAAATATATTAGTTACCTACTTCAGTTAACATGAACTAAGAATGAATAATACTTTAAGCATGTATTAGTCTAAGTATGATAATATTAGTCTTGGTTAGATCATGTTGGCTAAAAAAATAAACTAATATTAACAAATGAGACCTAATTGAAAGTGTTACCGAAAAGTGTTATTTAGCTCTTAAAGGGATACTCCACTTTAAAATGAAAATTCTATCATCATATACTCACCCTCTTGTTGTTTCAAACCTGTATGAATTTATTTCTTCTGCTGAACAGAAAGAAAGATATTTAGAAGAATGTTAGTAACCAGACAGTTTTTGTGTCACTGGGGTTAAGACCAATCAGGGATGACTTTCCTAATGAATATTCATGAGTCTTCCCCTACCATCCTGGGAAAAAAAATATCGCACCCCGAACGCCATTACTCGAAATATCTGTGGCATATACATTTGCATTACAGATCTCGTGTTCATATTATTAAGTTGTTGTAACAATAAACTTTCATCCCTAAACATTTATAAAGAAAACATTCCAAATCTACCCAAAACATTCTGCTGTAAATGCAACTAAAAAATAAATGGACAACACTTTCCTCCTCAGTGCCACAGAAATCACATTCAACATCTACATCAGCTCGAAACCGAAGAAAAAGAGTTTTAACTGGGTACACCAGATGAAGTATCTTAAAATGTACTTCTCTCACCTTATTTGTTATGCAATATTTTTTTTTGGCAGCAACCATGCATATTTCCAGTCAATGCACTCAACTTTAGAAAGCCAGTATGTTTTAGAAGGCATTGGGCTGTATTCAGTAACTTCCTAAAGTAATTATTCCATCTTTTATCAGCAATATTAACTCCTTTAATTGCAACATCAGATCTGAAACTCACAGTCTCCTTATTCAAATTTCCTTTAAACAGACATTTTAAACCGGATGGTATAGCATCGAACACTATACAATATTCTTTTGGGATTATTGGAATATTATACTTTTGAAGAAATTCTACATATGTATACAGGTGCCCATTCTCATTAAATAACTGTTTAACAAATATGATGCCATTATCAACCCATTTTTGAAAAAACAAAGTTTTATGTTTAAATGTTATATACTGGTTACTCCAAATTATACATTTGTTTGGAGAAAAATTATGTTTGTAGATAAGCATCCATGAGAGAAGCACCTGCCTGTGAAAATTACTTAGTCTAACGCGAATCTTACTGATTTCAAAGTTGCACTGCAACAGAAAAGCAACCCCACCCATCTTTTCAAAAAGTAGATTAGGAATTAAATACCAAATTTTATTTTTGTATTGAAAGTAATACTTGAGCCATCTATTTTTTAAAATTGTATTTGAAGTGCTGAAGTCAAGCACATTTAAACCTCCATTACCAACCGAATTAGTTAAGGTACCTTTTTTAATGTAATGAGATCTATTTCTCCAAATGAAATTGAAAAGATTTTTATCGACTTCTTTAATTATGTTATTAGGGACTTCTAGTGAAATAGCAGGATAGATCAGACGAGATAAACATTCAGTTTTTGATAAAAGAATTCTACTATTAATTGACAAGTCTCGCATCAACCATAAATTAAATCTATTTTTAACTTTTTGAACTACAGATTGAAAATTAAGCTGACCCCTTTCCTTTTCGTCTGTACATATTTTGATTCCTAAATAGGTAATAACATTCTTTACAGGGATGCCATTAATATCAAGAAGATCACTATTTTTTAGAGGGTACAACTCACATTTGTTTAAGTTTAATTTTAACCCTGAGACTAATCAAAAGTTATTTAAACAATCAATCACACTTTTAATTTCTAATGAATCTCGAACAAATATTGTTGTATCATCTGCTAATTGACAGCATTTTATTTCTCTTTCTAAAATCCTGATGCCGTTAAAATTAAACATTTTTATATAAAGAGTCATTGTCTGAGTTACAAGTAAAAACAAAAAAGGTGATATTGGGCATCCCTGCCTTATGCCTCTTTCTAAAAGAAATCTGGGGGTAGTGCCATTTGCGAGTTTTACTGAGCTATTACACCCATTATATAACGTCGAATGGCCCTTTTAAAGAAATTACCAAAGCCAAAAAAATCTAAAGTCTCAAACATAAAATTGTGGTTAACAGTGTCGAATGCTTTATAAAAATCTACAAAAAATATAAAACTTTCACTATCAATATACTCATTATAATCAATTAAATCTAGGACCAAACGAATGTTATTACTTATGTCTGCCCTTCATGAATCCTGATTGGCAATCATCTATAATTTGTTCTAAGCATTTTTTCAATCTTTCTGCAAAAATAATAGCAAATACCTTAATATCGTTATTAAGTAATGTAATCGGTCTCCAGTTGTCGATAAGGGTAGTGTCCTTATTAGCTTTTGGTATCAAACTAATCAATCCCTGGCGTAATGATGGAGGTAACTCGCCACGTTCTATATGTTACGCTTATGTTACAGCACACCGAAGCTCCTCTGTCGCTAAGCGACCAGAGCGCGCTCCGCATTCGGCCCCTAGCCATTCATGCAGATGCATGGGCAATGCTTCCCGGGTTTTTTCAGAGTGGGTGCTAGACATAAAGAGCCTATTCGCTACAGTTTTGTCGACGCCCTCGCTGCTTTATCTCAAGCTCAGAGCGAAAGGCGGGCTATACAGCAGATACTTCCTGGTACCGAGAAAAAAAAAAAAAGACGGGGGTCTCAGACCCATACTAGATCTAAGACAGCTGAACAAAGTGCTTGTGAAGCGACAGTTCAGAATGCTCACAACCAGAAAATCCTCGTGCAAATTCACAGAGGAGACTGGTTTACAGTATGTCAATAGATCTGAAGGATGCATATTTTCAAATACAGATAGCGTCACGTCACGTCACGGCGACATTTGAGATTGGCCTTCAAGGGCCAGGCATATCTGTACACAGTCCTACCGTTCGGCTTGTCCCTAGCACCCCGTACATTTACGATGTGCATGGACGCAGCGCTCTCACCCCTCAGACTCCGGGGCATGCGAGTATTGAACTACTTGGACGATTGGCTGATTTTAGCTCAATCACACTTGGAGCTCATAGAGCACAGGACCATTTTTCTCGAACACATCGAGAATCTGGGACTCAGAGTTCTCTGTTCCCCAGCCAGATGATATCTTTTCTGGGCACAGAACTGGACTCACTGTCTATGATAGCGCAACTGTCACCGCAGCGCGCACTGGATATTCAGCGCGCAGTGAACTCTTTCCGCTGCGGCACGTCTGTCCCGCTCAGAAATTTCAGAGGATGCTGGGTCTCAAGGCCTCAGCATCATCAGTACTTCAGCTGGGTCTGCTTCGCATGCGCCCGCTATAGTTCTGGCTGAAAGCGCGAGTACCGTGCAGAGCGTCGACTTCCGGTCTGCTTCGTCTCAAGGTCAATCAGAAATGCATCACAGCTCTGAAACCTTGGAAAGTAACCGACTGGTACCGATCAGGTGTAAGCCTGGGGACTTCGAGTGTTAGGGTGGTGTCTACGGACACATCCACCTCGGGATGGGGAGCGCTGCTCGAGGGCAAACCGTTCTTTGGCCAGTGGTCAGAACGGGAAAAGCTTCTGCACATAAACTGCCTGGAAATGCTGGCAGTCATCAACACGCTCAGGCGTTTTTATCCCCAGATTAAAGATCACCACGTTCTGGTCCGCTCGGACAACATGTCAGTGGTGGCTTATATAAATCGCCAAGGAGGCGTCAGATCCAGAACCCTTCACAGGCTGACGGAACGCCTCCTGAATTGGGCTCAGCACAATTTGCGCTCGCTGAAAGCCGCGCACTTGCCGGGTTTTTTGAACATAGGACCAGACAGACTGTCAAGGAACAATGTTCCGGCAGGGGAATGGTCTCTACATCCGCAGACAGTCCAACTGCTGTGGAAAGCATTCGGCAAAGTAAAAGTAGACCTATTTGCGTCTCAAGAAAACGCTCATTGTCCGGAGATTTTTTCCAAGAGCAGGGATGCACTGGGCCATGACTGGCCCCGCTACCCGCTCTATGCGTTTCACCCCGTCACGCTCTTACCACAGGTATTAGAGCGAATCAGGGAGAGTGGATGCTCAGTACTACTCGTGGCCCCATTCTTGACGAACCAAGCATGGTTCCCGGTTCTGATGCGGTTGACGAATACCGCCCCATGGCCGATACCAGTGAGGAGAGATCTCCTCTCGCAGGCCAACGGCACGATCTGGCATCCCTACCCGGAGCATTGGTCCCTGCATGCGTGGACCATCAACGGGTACCCGTTAAACTCCCAGAGGGAGTGTTAAACACGATCACACAGGCCAGAGCCCCGTCTACAAGGCGGCTCTATGCCTCGAAATGGTCAGTGTTCTCTAACTGGTGTGAAGCTAGTGACATATCACCCTCACACTGTGGAGTGTCGGAGGTTCTTTCCTTCCTACAAGAGCTACTGGATAAGGGCAGAGCCCCATCCACGCTCAAGGTTTATGTGGCGGCCATAGCAGCGTTTGCTGAGTCAACGCTGGGTCAGTCACTGGGAAGAAACGATTTGATCATTCGCTTCCTTCGAGGAGCTAAGAGAATGAATCCTCCCAGACCCCCCTCAGTCCCCATTTGGGACCTTTCCACGGTCCTAGAGGCCATGAAAAGCGCCCCATTCGAGCCTATTCAGTCGATATACCTGAAACATTTGTCTTTCAAAACAGTGTTTCTTCTGGCTCTCGCTTCAGTGAAGCGCATAGGGGACTTGCAGGCGCTCTCAGTGAGCGCGACGTGTATGGAGTTTGGGCCTAACGACTCTAGAGTCATACTCAAACCGAGGCACGGGTACATTCCTAAATCCCTCAACACCGCGTTTAGGGCGCAGATCATTTCCCTGTCAGCCCTACCGGTCTCTGACGAGGAGGGAGACGCAAGCTTCCTTTGCCCAGTCAGAGTATTAAGAGCTTATGTGTCTCGCTCAGCTGTCTTTAGACAGACGGAGCAGCTCTTTGTTTTGTTCAGTGGACGTTCTAAGGGACTGGCCACATCGAAACAGAGCCTATCCAGGTGGATAGTTGATGCTATAGCGCTGGCTTATACATCAAAGGGCTTACAATGCCCGTTAGGTGTCAAAGCACACTCCACGAGAGGCATGGCCTCGTCATGGGCTTGGTCTAGTGGGATTGCTTTACGAGATGTCTGTATAGCGGCAGGCTGGGCCTCCCCGTCTACATTTATAAGGTTCTACAACCTTATAAGTTCCAGCTTTGCAGGACAAGCTGCTCTCGGTCTAATAAACCAGTATTATCTGCCCGTCACTACCGGCTCAGAATACTGAAACCGTTACAGCGTCGTTCACTGAGCGACTATATTTTCTGTGGGCAGTGTGTAAGTCCCCCTGATATTATATCAGCCCAGGCTGAGTTCACCCTGGCTGTATGGAACACTTGATATAACCTGCTCTTTATAGAGCACTATATTCTAGGGAATGATGCTAATCAGCCTCTCTTTCCGGACTCTCTGTGGTCCCTGCCTGAAGATTATGCACTGTATGAGCCCCGGGCACCTACCCGTGGGACTTTAGTGTGGGATCTCAGCACGCACAGCGTTTTGCATTGTGTTCCCCATTCTGCCGTGCAAAGGCAAAAGACCGTAACTTCGTTTTTGGTCGAAAATGAGTTATTTATATTTTTGGCACATTCAAGACCTTCTTTATCATGTGGATAAGTATCTTGAATCAATTTCCGTTTATTTTTCGAGAAAATAATGATTTGTCTTAACAGTAACTTCCAAAAGCCCATGAGAAACCAAGGCAGAACACCGTAACATCAGTTACCGCTCTTTGGCTTTGTTTTGGAACGCTCAAATTACGAGTTACGGTGCTCTGCCTTTGTTTAGCCGCGCGTCAATATGAAGTTACGGTGCCGGTGTTCAATCAAATAATGCTACCTACCAGATTGTAAGGTTATCTGCCTTTGTTTTAATGTCCATTAAAATTAAAAATTACGGTGTATCCTGTGTACTTTGTACAGCTGCCATCAGTCGCTCTAACTTCTGATGTCCTCAGAGCGGTTAGAACATTTAGTATGGTCTGCTCCATGCGATTACGATCGCGAAGGATTATGCAGAGTTGACAGAAAAACGTTACACATTGCCGTATCAGATGAATACATCCATGAATTAAAGCTCGCAAACTAGCTGGCAGAGTGCCAAAACTTCGCCTTCAGCCCCGCCCTAAACGCGGTCGAGTCAACGCTGGACTAATATAGGAGGTATTTTGTCATGTCAAATGTATTAATAATGCCATCAGAATGCAACCAAAGCACAGGATAGCAATAAGTAGATGGCTATAAATAATTGTAAATCATACAAAATAAATGTCATGATCACTAGATTTTATAGTGATTTATTTATTTATTTTATACAGGTGTGTACTATAATGATTTTGTTAATGGTGATCAGCAACTAAATATTGATAATGTGGAAGTTACTGCCTTTTGCCTTGGTATGACCTCTCACTTTTTGCTGACAATACAAAGGCAGAGTACAGTTACTTTAAAATAGTGGTCAAAAGTCAAGTTTGAGCTCAAGATTTTTTTATGTATATAATTTCCATTACTAAAACATCTATTTGCCAAATTTCCAGTGTCCTACCTATAATTAATTAAGCGGGACAACTAAAAATCTTTAAAGTCATTTTTCTCAGTTCCACACTCTAGCGACTTAAGGTCTTTTGCCTTTGTAGGGCAGCATAGCGTAAGCTATTACGCAGTACGAGAGAACCTCTCGTAAGAGAACGTACTCGGTTACTAACGTAACCTTGGTTCTCTCTAGAAGAGGGAACGAGTACTGCGTATCCTGCCGTGCATGCATCAAACTCTGGTTCGCTTCGGCGATGAAAAACCAGCTAACCAGCCTCCCGAATGCTATATTTATAGCCCAAGGCCCCACCCGTTTCGGTGGGACGTGACGTAGTGGGCGCGAAGCACTCTCATTGGATCAGTCGTCACGAGGGGCCTCTCTCGATAGGCTGCTGCAGTTGCCGCAGAGCAGCCAATGGCCGCGCGAGCTGTCTCGCCCATGTCTGCGTGCTACCGCAACGCGTTTTATATTGATACAAAATTAAGGATAATTTTTTGGTTTCAGTATCTCGAGGAAAAGAGTGTTTCCCCATAGCGTAAGCTATTACTCAGTACTCGTTCCCTCTTCTAGAGAGAACCGAGGTTACGTTAGTAACCGAGTACGTTTTTCTCCCCTTCTTCAAGCCATTTCCCTCTAGACCTTATAAATGCCCCTTTGACTTTATATTCATACATCTCGTCTAACTGTAACTGTAATTCAGATAACCTGAGTTTGTCCTGTTGATTCGTTACATTATTACTTGTCAAATTAACTATCTCTTTTATTACTTGTTCCTCTCTAGTCCTTTTAGTCTGTGCTATTATTTTCCCTCTAACAATGGCTTGTTTTCTTATAAGATACTTCATGTACTCCCAGTTGCTGCCAAATTTATTTGAACTCTTTGCATTGTTCCAGCAACTCAAAATAATATTTTGTACTTCCTTTTTAAACAAGTCATCTTCCAATATTGCCTTATTTAATTTCCAGTGTGTTCGTGTTCTTACATTATTATCAGCATTTCCAGATAAGTCAATAACTAGATATATGACTTTATGGTCAGTAAGGACAGAGGTTTCCACGGTAACATGGCTTACTTGATTTTCTAGTACACTGGATATGAGCCAAAAGTCTACCTGTTTACTTCTGTCACCAGAACACCATGTAAATTCTTGTTTGGTAGGGTTTTGAATCCTCCAAATATCAATTAAATCTAATCCCAAACACAAATTATGTAATTCACTGAAATTATTTAAACTATTTCCACGAGGAGGAATACAGTCCAGGTTATTATCCCACATAGAATTATAATCCCCTCCAAGAATTAGTTTAGCATCAGCAACTATCCAAGATATTTCTATTTTTTTCTTCAAAGTCTTGTAGTAAACTTTTATTCTTTATAACACTGTTTGTTATATATTCCCTAACACAAAATAATGCTGGTTGAATTCGACAATCAAAATGACCCATCTTCCCAAGGAATGTGAAAAACTTTTAACAATTTTTCCTCTAAATTTACCTTTCAAAATTGCAACACCTGCAGAATGATTGCTACCATATGACATCCACATATCGTTTCCCCACTGGCTCTTCCAAAACTGAAAGTCTGATTCAGATGCATGTGTCTCTTGGATGAAATAAAAATCACAAAAATACTTTCTACAAAACAAAAAGATTGCTTTTCTTTTAACTAAGTTTCTCATACCTCTAACATTAAGAGAAAAAAACAGCGAGTGAACCCATACTCACAGAAGAACTTCAGAACAAAGGTTTACATCTCCAGACCCCCCTGCATAACATGAATGCTTATCTGGTATCATACTGTAGGCTTTTGTATTCATATGTCCGAGAAAAAGTCATTGCCTACTTCACAAATACCTCCTTCCCGTCCACAAACGCTCTGATCCCAACAAAATAAGCCCTCTTGCCTTCTTTTCGTGCAGCTTCAACACTCGGCCGCAGCTGACTCCTGATTTCTTTATCAACTGCCGTTAGATCTTCAGCAAACCTCAACTTCTTTTCCTTCAAAAAGCTGCTTTTCTTTGCACTTTTCCACAGTAAGTCTCTAATATGCCTGTATCTGAACAGGAGAATCACAGCTCTTGGCTTCTGGTTCACATCAAGACTCCTTCCCACGCGATGAACCATGTCAATCTCAGTAACGAACTTTCCCTTTTCATCTGGAAGCACTGCAGCGCAGATGTCCACGACCTTCTGTTTAATATCTTCGCCTTCACGTTCGTCAAGACCATAAAGCCTAAGGTTCCAGCGCCTTCTATATCTTTCCATTTCGTTCACTTTAGCTTCCAGATCCAGTATTTTCATGTCGTGAGTACTACTCGATGTTTTCAGTCCAGTCAGATCTGCTTTAATGTCATTAATCTCACAAGACAAGAATTCGGTGGATTTCTGGAGAGCCTCGATCCCGTCAGAATTCTTTTTAATAATTTTCTCCAAACTGTCAGCTCTTTCATTACAGTTTTTTTCAATTGTTTACACGCAATTTTGAAAACCGGGTTCTTTTTTTCAAAACAGAATCACAATTATCCAAACACCACACTCAATTTGCATAATTCCTAGATTGTTTGCAAAATGACACACTTCAGTCAAAACATACACACTTCAGTCAAAACATATACACATATTTGTGAAAATGCTATTAGTTTTCATTTAACCAACACAGTCCTCAATGATCAGACACTATTGCAGCCAGTTACACACAACTGTGATAAATATAATACACATTTGTAAAAAAACTAATTTTAGGAAATAGCATGTACTAGATTTTTGGCCAGATATTGTTATGTAAGGGATAATTTAGATGAAAAAAAAAAAAAAATAGTGACATACCCACAACATTCTTCATGATTAGTTTGAGATATAGGGAGAATGTACACAAATAGGCCTACTATAAACTTACCAAGCACTGCACAACACTGATGCTGCAGACTGAATATTTCAAGTATTTATTTCAATGCTTACACAGTATTTCTTACCATAATCAGTTACAGTAATCAACCAACAATGAAATCAATGAAACAAATAAAATCTGCAGACAAATAAAAATTACTGCATGAAGTACATACACTTTGACTCTGAAGAAAAACTTTTTTATTCATCATCTCTCCGTCTGGCTGGATCAGGCCATAAGATTTCATCCACATCACAGGCTATGTCTTCAATGGCATAAGTCCTGTCCTTCCCTACCTCTTCCTCTACCTAGGCCTCTTCCTCTACCTCCTTCTCCTCTTCCTCTACCTGGGCCTCTTCCTCTACCTCCTTCTCCTCTTCCTCTACCTAGGCCTCTTCCTCTACCTCCTTCTCCTCTTCCTCTACCTAGGCCTCTTCCTCTATCTCCTTCTTCTCCTCTTCCTCTACCTGGGCCTCTTCCTCTACCTCCTTCTCCTCTTCCTCTACCTCCTTCTCCTCTTCCTCTACCTAGGCCTCTTCCTCTATCTCCTTCTTCTCCTCTTCCTCTATCTCCTTCTTCTCCTCTTCCTTCACCTGGGCCTCTTCCTCTACCTCCTTCTCCTTTTCCTCTACCTTCTTCATCTCCTCTTTGAGCTCCCCCTCTCATTCTCACTCTTCTTCTTTTTCTTCTAGCTCCTTCCATCTTCGTTGAAGACAGGTGAACTCACCTGCTGCCTTTTATAGCACACCTGAATGCTGCGTTTTCAAATTAGCACATGTGTGCTTCCACACCTGGTGGTTGTGTTTATCCAATTCGTTCATTAGTGTTGTCATTGGCAATCCGGGGCTTTGTAATGACAAGGAAGTAACCTCACAATCCTTAACTGTGTCTAAGGTGTGAAAATGTATGTAGAGTTTTACAAATCACTGTGTGTAATGTTTTGCAATAAGGGTGAAGCAGACATTGTGTGTAATGTTGTGCAAATCTGTGGAGGTGTTTTGCTCCTTGGAGTAGAATTTTGCAAATTGTGTGGAAATTTTTATTTTAGTGTGTAAACAATAGTAAAAAACTGTATTTTTTTCTGTCAGCATTCTGACAATGTTGTTTTGCAGGTCGAGGAGAGATGGCTCGTTCTTTGATTTCTTTGAATCGGGGGTATGCAGAGCCGAATCAAGTTTGGACAAACCTTTAGAAAGCAAAGCTTCACGTTGCTGTTGGATTTGTACATAATTATGCACCTCCACAATTTCCTGTTCAGCATCCATCCAACTCTTGAGTGTCTTTCTTGGAACTTTGTCTCTCTTTGCGTTTTCCAGCCATAGTTTGCAGTGACGTCAATCAGCTTGCACGTTAACAGCGATTTACACTTACTAATGAGATAATTTGCACCAAATACAGTTCAAATGCCGAGTAAACAAGTTTACTGAATTGCTACTCGATCAAATTAAAATAGTTACCACAAAGGCGTGGAATTTGAAGACGAAACCTTCCGACCTCACAGATTTACAACCGCCACGGTCGCCATCTTGCACGTCCCGCGCATTTTTCAAACTCTAGTGAAGTAGTGCGTCATCATGACGTAGTATTTCCGGCGCATGCGCATTAAACAACATGTTATTTCCATAGACAGTATATAAAGGGTTATTTATTTTAGCTTTTCTGTTTAAGTTGAAGTTGTTCTAACTCATTGTGTTGTTAGACTCTGTAGCCTAAATTCACAAAACTTGACTCTTTCACCTAACTAAAAATCAATATTTTTGTTCAGTGTAGTGTAGCCTGATTACAATTAAATGTGTGTTTAATTGACTAAGAACAACATAATGATATTGAAAGTATTCTGTTCACAGTTGTAAAGTACAACACATTACTATTATGCTAAGACTCCTCTCATAAATTACATTTTATTGTCAAATATTATGTATAAAACAGACAAAAATGTCAACAATATGTTGTACTTGATTATAATGTACAAGCAAATGTATTGGAAAAATACATTTCAAGTGCATTAATGCACAAGTATATGTTATAGACTAAACATTTAAAATACATTAACAAATTATTTTTGGACAACACCTGAGTTGTAATTAAAATCAATTATTTTTCATGTTTTCCATTAAAGTTCTTATTTTATTTAGTATATTAGTCAATTCATCAAAATACATTTTCTTTAATAACTTATAACTTTAATAACTTTAAAACACTATAAAATCATAATTATTTAAAATGTTTGTTTAAGTAAAACTTAAGTAGACATTATTAAAAAGTGCATTTTTTAAAACATGCACTTAAGTGTGTTTTGAAATATTATCAGGAAAGTGTACTTTCTTTAAATAAAATTAATTAGACATTATTATAATGTGCATTTTTAAAAAGTACACTTAAGTGTGTTTAGAAATTGTGAGGAAAGTGTACTTTCTTCAAGTAAAACTTAATTAGACATTATTACAAAGTGCATTTTTAAAAAGTGCACTTAAGTGTGTAAGAAATATTGTCATTAAAGTATATTCCATTTAAGTACACTTAAGTGGTCTTTAATTTTAATTATATTATATTATCTGCAAGTGCACTTTTTAAAAAGTATAATTTTATTATTTTAAGCACACAAAAAGTACGCTTTCAATACAATTAAGTACACTTCTTTTTCACAAGGGTGTGACAACACGGAGACTTTTTTTCCTTTACATACACATGTCCTTACCTTCCCATGTCTATTTATATCATTACAATCACATGTATCAAATGTTGACATTTACTAAGGTAGCAGTGAGTAAGTTACTTGCATTTAGTGGCACCAAACGGAATTGCAAAAAAAATAACTATATTTTTTGGGAAAAAATGTGTTGTTTCACCATGCATGATGCAAGGGTGTTCTGTGTGTTTGCTAGGTCATTGCACTGCAGCTCCAGTGGTGTAATGGATAGTTTCTAAGGTGTTGCTGGGTGGTTGCCAATTGATATGAAAAACAAATTCATATGAAATCATCCTAAAAAAGTTTAATAAGATAATTTTGGTTGTTCTGGGTGGAAGCTTGTTTTGGCAAATACCACTAATTACTGTTTCCAAACAGTATCTCAAACATCAAGCGTAGCGTTAGTTCTGGCAGGTCACGTTAGTCAAGCTCGCATCAGCTGACCCTCACCTGATCCACATCTACCTATAGGAATACGACGCCTATCACCATATACATATATAAGCTCCTTCAGTATTATCAGCAGCTATCACGTTTCTCAGGAGCTAATTACCCTTCTCCATCCCCAGCTCCTCCTCTCGCCCAGTCAGGATTTGACATTCTGATTCCCCTTGAATCTGAATAATTATCGAATAATGTTGTACTTTAAAATCTTGAATTAAATATATTTGCAAATTTTCATGTTGGTTCTGTTCTGTTTACCCCAAGGGGGATTATTGCTGCTCTCCCTGCTCTTATCCATGCTAGGCTGCATGGATGCGCAGGGAGTTCTCGCCCAGAACGGAACCATACCGCCAATCCAAACTGTATGCTAATTGTCAATCATATTTGACGGTAGTGGTCCTGACAGAAACTCCCTCGTTTGCCATTGGTCAAAAAAAAAAAAAAACAGCGCTGCTATTGGCTTGTGCTATTGGCAGAGGCACCTACAAGTTTTCTAACTGGCTAACATGCACAGGCTGCATTCAGAATGTTTGAGAGGAAATAAAGGAGACATATATAAAAACTTAACATGAAATAAGTACACTCTGTTGTCATCCCTCACAGGATTTTGGAGCTGCAGGAGAAAGGAGACCTGGATGTATTGAAACAAAAGTGGTGGCCTCGGACTGGCCGCTGCGACCTCAACAGCCACAGTAATGCCCAACCGGATGGTCGCTCGCTCAAGCTGCATAGCTTCGCCGGCGTCTTCTGCATCCTTGCAGCGGGGCTCCTGTTGGCCTGTCTGGTGGCCGCCCTGGAAATGTGGTGGAACAGCAATCGCTGCCGGCAAGAGCAGCCCAAAGAGGTGACCGAGCTCAGGGCGCGGAAGACAGAGCAGGGAGAGGACACTGCCACACTCTACTTTAAGGATCCCGCAGCAGACGCGAGCCCCGATTTAGTCGAGCTCCAGTACACACAGTTATAGGTGTGCCCTGATGAAATCAAAATTGGTCCCCCGTCCATTAAACATAACAACAGATTTTATTTTTGCTTGGGGTGTGCAGAGTGCCCTTAATTGAGCAGGTTTTATGGATTAGAATGTCACAATTACTAACAAGGTGTGAATGTGGAGTTTAGACCATTTCAGAAGGCAAAAGCTCTGCTTCAAAGCCTAGAGAGCTGCTGTGTACTGTCTTTATAGGCAACTATCTTCCAAGGTAGCATCCTAAACTGAAATAGAACTGCAATGATTGATCTAAAACACTCTAAATAGGCATCAACTCTGTGCAGCAATACAATAGTTCGGCTCTTGGAGCTTGGACCTTGTCACATTTAATTCCCTTATTGCAATTCAGCATATTTGTAAGTAAAAAAAAAATAATAATATATATATATATATATATATATATATATATATATATATATATATATATATATATATATATATATATATATATATATATATATATATATATATATATATATATATATATATATATATATATATATATATATATACTCTAATAACCATAAAATATATAGCACACAAATATTGAGTAATTTTTTTGATACTGTTCGGTATTGAATGCAATATATCTAACGTTTCTTTAAACTTGTCGAGAGATGGATACCTTGGATGGATTTTTTCAATGAGCTCATTGCACTGCATTCTAAGAATGTCATCTCTGTAAATGATAAATGCAATAATGCTTAAGATTTTGGCCAAAAGGAGGGATCTAATCATACCTTTTGGAACAGCTTTTACATTGTGGCACCTATGATGCTTTGAAATCTGTCTGAGCCAACAGCTCAAAAGCTCAAAAGGTTTCGAAACAGAGCTAATATATTCCACCAATTACATTTTTCTTTGAATCCAAAGTAATAATTGTATGCTCTTTTTGCATTCCAGAATGCTCCACTGGGGCTAAATCATGTTCAATTATTTGAACATGCAAATGAATGCCAGATATTTTCACCTTATATACAGAATTACAGAATGCATCTTTTTAGTGGCAAAATAGTAAAAATTATTCCCTGCCGCCAGTTTTCTATACTAGAAAATTCCTTAGATATCTGGCAACCTTTTAATGTAATCTCTTCTCCTTTTTTTTTTTTTTTTTTTTTTGCTCTTTCCTTTTTTAGTGTTTTAGACAAAACTTTATATCCATGAACATGCTTTAAAGATGGCAGTTAAGTATCTACTGTTCTAGTCAAATCACCTACTTCTAAATTTCTGAATAATTACTTAAGTTTACAACCTCTCTTTTATAGCAAAGCCTCATCCACTGCCAATGGAAACTGCATGTAATAAACTGAAACAGGGTTGATGTGGATCCGTAAACTAAAGTGTGGGCAAATTGGATGCTTGCATGAGTCTGTCTGCTCAGTTATCCTAAAAAAGAGCCACCCCAAAAGAACATAAATCCAACCCCAAACAGTCAATAATCCCTAGTAATTTACTGTGTGACCTCCTGTTGCAATTACAGTATATGTCAATGTGGACAAGTTTTATGGATTTATTTATCTCTATATTTTCTATTTTACATTTATTCTTCATTTGTTTATGATCTCATGCAGGTTACTAAGGATTACAGACTGGCAAGGGTTTCTGGTCCATTGACATATAATGATATTGCTACTGCTTCATCGGAGGGGAGCAAGGACATTTGGACAGACAGAGAAAGAGACTGGGATGAAGCAGAAGCTATTGACACAGGTCAGAATAGAATCGTAGGCCTCTTCATTGATTGGCTGAGAATTAACAGGACCAGATGTAGAATCCATCTAACATTTTTTTTTTTTTTTTCGTTTTAGTTGTCTCATTTAGCAGATTGATCTTCCTTGTTGTTCTGTTGGGTTTAGAATGGCGCCCCTGCTATTCCTACTTTGAACAACTTCTTTTTTTAAACAATTAGCACAATACCACATTAATGATGATAAATGATTTTCCAGTTCAGTCAAAATGAGTGTTAAGGACACTTATGCTGTTTAATTGCTGCCATTTATATGTCGAGGCATGAAGCCAGATGCAGCATGATTATGAACATATTTCAATACGAATTCCACTATTTGTGGCAGTGATGATTTAATTAGTGTGGATTTCTTTCATGAATCAGTGATGTATGTATATAATCACCATAACATTTAAATGACTAAACACTTAAAACATCTCATAATTGTGTTAAAAATGATGCACAATGCATTTGCATACCTGCAAAAAGAAGCAAGGATGATAAAGATTATTACTTCTCCATTTTAATAGGTGTTGTAGAGTTTGTGATACACAATCTGTCAAAAGTTTGCTGAGTCAGAGATAGACAAATGCAGATTCATATCAGATACACATTGTGTAAGTAACTATAAAGTTTACAATTCACCGGCCATTTACTTTCATGACTTTTTGGAGAAGTGGATTAATTGATGTTGTAATTCCACAAACTAACATGGCAGCACCCATCATCCATTATAAATCAACTAACATGATCATTATGAAGGTATTTAAATGACAAAATACATTTACTTAAATATATTTGAGAATTGTAATATTAATTACAATATAGTTAACTAGTTTGTCAATATTTTCAATAAAAAAAAAATTATAAAAAAAAAAAAAACCTGTTGATACCGCGCTATTGTGGCTGTGGTGTGTCACGTGAGAAGCTTGACATGTTACCATGGATATAATGTGATACATTTCAAAATAATGGTCGCATTAAAAAAAAAAAATCATGCTGGGGCTTAAATAGATTTTAAGTTCTCATGTTTGCTGGACACTTGTTGGCTGCTTCCTTTACTATCTGCTCCAACTCATCCTTTAAATAAATGTAGAATTTTAATTTAGAAAAGTAATTAATGTAGACCCATTTTTTGTTTATCTACAAAACATATTTCAAGCATTAAAGGCAGAGCATTTAGATCAAAAGGTTTTTAAAATCAAAAGAAACAAATTCAGTCAATTTTGGGATATAGCACAAAAAACGGTGAATGGAAATGCAAAGTTGCGCAAAAATTCTAAAACGTTGCATAAAAAAATGTATGCACACAATTGAGGCGGATACATTTTTTTTATCCAATAAGAAAACGGTGCATAAACTACGATGATAAACACATTCAGCCTATCGAATAAATACCTCAATGTGCATCAAAAAAGTCATGGGACTTTGCGCAATGGGACAACATAACTGCTAACCAGTGGACTGATCTCGTTCAGATCTCCGACCTTTATGATTTCCTCCTCTAAGAATCAAGGAAATCACAATATCATAATAAAAACAGGACTCAAATTCACACTTTGGAATATTTTGATACAATTCACAAGTCATAATTTACCACCTCCTGATTGACTATGGTGGAATGACTGAAAATGTAATAGATACACTGGTGTATCTGTCCTTTATATGACCTCCATAAGTGACCTCCAAAAATCTTGGAGTGAGCATAATGTATCAGAAATTCATGGTACTGTATGTTAGCAGCATCTTGGTACACTAACTGTGCCTGTGTGTAGATAGAAGAAAAAAAAAAAAAAAAAAAAAACTTTAACCATTCAGTTTCCATTAGTAGAAGGTGATTAGGATAAAGTTAAACAAAAGAAGAGTTGGTAACTCATTTTTTGTACATGATTTTTTTTTTTTTTTTTTTTGAAAATATTGCTTCTCGTCTGGAAGCCATGCAAGACTATTGCCTAGTCTTGCATGGCCAGACCTTCAGACATGACGGCAGAAGGTCTGGACTCCAAAGCAGCTTTCATTGGCAAAGGACTGCCCAAGAGAATGTCTGACCGACATGTAAAACAATCAATCACAGTTTATTGTGTTCCACATCATCTTTAGGAACATGAAAATGAAGTCGATGTCCCTATGAGAACAGACCGGTGTGCAAAACTCTGAGATGTATTTTAAAGAGTCTATGCCCTGAACTTCACATACTTTTGGAAATCCAGCATTTAGGATTAATCCTGATAAGCGCTCATTGTCACAGATATAAATATGACGATTTTTTTTTCAATGAGGGAGTTTTGTGCGACGACGGCTTTGTTTCTGGGCGGACTGTAAAAAAACCGCCACACACACATCTCCCGGAAATCCTGTTGAATTCAACCAATCAAATGATGACTTCAAAATTTTGAAAAAAAAGTGTTTCCAATTTTGTGTGCCATATGCATCAGACGTTCAGCCAACAGTCCGTGGGCATGGCGTCTGAGGCTTAGACTACATACTGCCTAGTCACACATATTTCAGCGCATCCAAAAGCGCTAATCGGATCTGAAAATCTTGCATCCCCAAATAATCTGAATTCTTCACAGTACCCATGCAACTCTCTATTGGAAGCAATGAAAATGTAGCTATAGCCTGATAGAAACCAGATGTGTTTCAGAAAAAAAACATAATTGAGTGTGTAGTTTAGAATAAGCAAGCACTATTTATTTTCCTTGACTTTCCTTTCCTTGAGTTCACTTTTTTCGGTAGCAGTCTGCATTGATTAAAAAAATGCAAGTCATTTTTTTGCAATTCCACCTCATTCTTCATTAGTTAAGACAAATAGGAGTACTGAACTATGATGCGATGGATTGTGAGAATGTGTGGAGCATGTATCTGCTAGAAAATATTTGTAATGAAAGATATTCTTCAAGCTAACTTGACAGACTAATTTACACAGTGCAATTACTTTTCCATTCCAAATCTAACTTCTGCCCTATCCCTCCCAAAAGCTTTTTTGTTGTGAGAGCTTAAAAAATAGGTGTAACAGTATGTAGCCTGTGACAGTCGGGGATTCTGGAGCCAATCTGTATTTCTTTTGGATGGTTACAAAAACTATAACAATCTATGAATTACCTATGAATTATTATGAATTAATCTATGACTGGTTTTCGGACTCCCCCAGACCACAGGAATATGGAAGAGCACAGGAATATGGAAGCCTTTTGCGTCAGTTATTGGCTGGCAGTGTTTGAGATAGGAGCTGCTTATCATCAATATGTGTTTAATAGGAACAATGCCTAGATACTTTAATGACAGCAGCAACTGTAAATGTTTTCTCAAATAATTCTTAAAGTTAATGCACATATGAAAGAACATTTGATCAAATTATAAAACTATTGGGTCCCACTTTATATTAAGTGGCTTTAAGTACTAAGTACATTGAAATTAATAATTTGATATAATGGACTTATTGTGTTACATACATGTTTTTACATTGTACTTATATTTTGAAAATACCTGCATGTAATTACAGCTGTAATTAATGTAATTACATTTGTAATTACACTGTTGACCCTTCCCTTACACCTTAACCAACCCTTAAACCTACCCATACCACCACACCTGTCCCTAACCTTACCCGTGTCACACCTCAATAGCAGCAAAAGTGTTTTACAATACAACATGAACACAATAAGTACATTGTACTTATTTTTCGATGTAAGTACATAGTGCTTAAAGCCACTTAATATAAAGTGGGAACAACTATTGCATTGTAGAAAAGGTGAAAATGGCTCATTTGCTGGAACACAATGTCATTGCAAATAGTAGTTTAAAGACATAAATGGAGAGACCCAATTAGTCCTAACCACTCCACAACAATATAAAGCACTTAACATGCAGATAAAATTAGTCACAATCATTTATTTGTTAATAAATCCCTTGTGCTCCATTTAGCTTTACCCCAATATATCATACAATTTATTCTAGATATTATAATCTACAGTAGATGTTTTAAACTGAGGTGAAAAATAATTTGACACCACTGGCCTAAGACAATAATTATGCTTAAATAAGTATGCTACAAATATATTTTAAGTCAAAAACAAGAACAGAGAAAACTTCAATCTACAGTAGTCAACATCTTAAGTGGATAAAAAAAAAAATGCATCAAAGTTGTCCTAAGACAAGAATGGGTATTGCTCAAAATTCATGAATAACTTTGAAAGGTTTTGATGTTGACTGTTGTACTTACTTTTTATTTTCATAATGTAAATGTAAGTTTTAATTTTTGTGGTGTACATTGTGGTACAAGTAAATAATTGGTAAAAACCACCACAATTCTTAATAAGAGTCATATTAATGGAAAATTGCATAGTTGGTGCATGTAAACATACTCGTTTATGGTATCATTAAGATTCGGGAGTGATCTCTGACTTGGAGCAGTGAGTAATCACAAATCACCTACTGTACCTAGAAAACCATAGCAACCACATAACACTGCAGATAATGTTATATAAAATAACTACTTTTGTTAAAGATGACCAACACCTTGCTTGGTTATTATGGTATTTCTTTTGGTCTGATATGAATTAGCTTTTTAAATACAGCGTAATTGTACGATGATACTGCAAATTACCTGAATTTAAAATAGAAAGTGAAGCTGCCTTTCTATGTGCATAACATTCCATAGCTTGATTTTAGACCCCTGGACATGCATCCTATTGTCTATTGTGTTTATCTAGATCTGGATTTAACACTTTGGATTCTTCATTAGTATTCACACTAACAACATTATGAATTATAAATAAACAAAAAGGTAAATACAGTACTTGTGCAACTTTAATAGTGTTACTATCAAATGTTTGTGCTATTAATGCAAATGTGTTGTCATTCGGGTAGCTAATTATATCATTAACGTTCAAATTTTAAGACTCTTTGTGCTGTGCTTTAACAGATATTTTAGCAATTATAACAATTCCTATAGATTTTAATGTTGATGTGTCATAAAATGCAGGCTGGCTCCAGCACTAATGTTGTTGGTGATATTAATAGTAATGGCAGTTTTAGTCTCACTCAAGCATTAATATTATTTTAAATGCCCACTGGCCAAATTTGATTTCAAGGTGCACATTCTATTTGAAACACTTCCAACTATTTGAACTTTCCAAATGGGCCTTTTAGTAAATACAGCTGCAACACACCCTGCTGTAACTGAAGCCTTACTTGCATGGAGCTTAAAAGCAAAAAAGAAACAACAAAAAAAAACCTCCTGGAACCAGCAGATCTCAGCCTCTTTGTCCCTCCTTTCTTTTCTCACCCTCTCTAGGACAAGGAGGTGAACCTGGAACAGGTGCATCGGCGTATGAACAGTCTTATGGACGAGGACATGGCACACAAGCAGATCCCCGCACCATCTATCGAGATCTCTGCCCTGGACATCGGCAGCATGCCGCCCAGCCAGCAGCGGGAGGCTGTGCGAGACTACCCGGGCACGGGCCTGTCTGTGAGCACCTTCCTCCCGGATCAAGCTCATGGGGTGGGCCGGACACTGGCCCAGGGTCCTGGCAGCACCCTACCCCTTCCTCTCAGCAGCTCCACCATGCCCTCCATCCAATGCAAACACAGGGCTCCCAACGGGGGCCTGTTCCGACAGAGTCCCGCCAAGACGCCCATGCCAATGTCCTACCAGTCAGTACCAGGAGGACCCATCCCAGAAGCTTTTGAGCATAGTACATCCATCTAAGGCCATCGTCACCATGGGCTGCCTCATACTTGCTTTTCAAAGGAAAGAAAGCCGAGGTGCAGTTGGAGCTTGGAAAACTGTGGCAGTGTACAAAGAGAAAAAAAGAAAAAGAAAAAAAAAATACGTAGAGATTTTTATTATGAAAAAAAAATGAAAACATGAGAAATCATTTTTTCTTGTACATATTTGTAAATGCTGAAAGAGCAAAGTAAGTAAAAGTGTATTTTGAATATTCTCAATTTTTGAAGTTGAGTTACAAAAACAAAAGAACAACAAAAAAGGACATATAAACATAATTCAAAACGACTGTTTGAATGGCTTTGTGAATTTTGTTCTCTATGGGTAAAGACTCAAATTCATTGTGATTGTTTTCTAAGTGCCGAAATAAAAGATGTCTCTCCACGTTTTGTTACTAGATGATCATACACAGCTGTAGGAACCCAAAAGCTGAGCGCTGATAATTATGCCCACCTTTTTGAAAGTAATAGACCCTCTTCAACCTACAAACAGTGAGGCCATTTTAATTTTGCTTCAATTTATGGTTTTGGTTGTTGATTACTAATGAAGATTTACGTGTTTGCATCGTGTTGATGTTGTTGATGGGTTTACAGAACAAGCAAAGGCTAACCATTCAAAATTAAATAGTATAGCAGTGACTTGTGTGGAAAATCATCACGGACAAACTAAAACTTTGCAATCATAGCAACAGCACTGAAGAAAGCTTGGGTTTTTAAGTTGTTGTTTTTTTATTATTATTATTTTGAAGGTGCTTTCAGATAATCAAAGTTTGAGACCATCAATCCGTGAGCACAACCAGCCCAGAGAGAACAATTATATTGATGGAATATAACAGAACAGCATCACATCAGTGACATTTTAAACTAGTTCATGCTGTTGTTTGTGAAAGAGCTGTATTATCGTTGCTTTTTTTACTTTTTTTTTTTACTGTACAACACTTCACAGATTATATAGACAAAAAAAAAAAAAACTTGTATATGAAATGGTTTTCATAATTTACTTGTATGTGATATCTTTTGTTTTAATGAGCTGCAAGGGGAATATGTGATTGGTGTAAATCAGGGGTCTCTAGCCCTGCTCCTAGAGAGCTACCTTCCTGCAAACTTCAAGGCCCCCTGAATTTTTTTCTTTTTTTACTTTTAGTATGAATATGTTAGCCTTAAGGTTATGAATAAGATGGTGAGCTCCAAAACAATGACAAAACTCACATTTAGGAGATATGAGCATTCAAAACTTAAGTCTCTGACTTCCGCTAAAATGGAGCACGGATTTTAATGACATCACCACAGACTTCAGAATCCCATCACATCTTCTGTCCAATCAAATGCTCTCTAGAATCTAAAGCATCCAACTCCCTATTCTATAAATTCCACCTGGCCAAAACGACCGTTGACACATCACGGAGCAATAGGTGTTAGAGATGTGTGTTCGGTTGCCTAAACACCTGATTTTTACTCTGTTTTCCAATTAAAAATTACAATTACAATTAAATGGCTAGAAATGTTTCACTATTGAATCCAGCATATCATCAGTGCTCGGATTCACTTCCATGGTGCTGTCAAGTACGACTTCCTATTTCAGTGGAAATGATGTCAATGCATCATACAAAGTTGCGAGTTCCAAGGCACTTCAGCGGGCCTTTCATTTCAAACCCTGCTCAAACCCTGCTTGTAAATTTTAAGTAACACTAAACACCTTGATTAGCTGGTTCAGATGTGTTTAATTGTGGTTGGAGATGAACTCTGCAGCACGGTAGCTGTAAAAAAAAAAAAAAAAAGTAGGGTTGGAGACCCCTCTGGTGTAAATTAAGCCATGTTGGTATGCCCACAATTTGACAAACATCTCTTGCAGGCAATTCTAAATACTCCAAACACATATATTAATTTTTCTTTTTCTTTTTTTTACTGTAGAATTAAACTTTTACATTTCTTTTACATACTCTTTTTTTTATCGTTTTTTGGGAGGCGCGGACCAATTATGAATTTCAGTCGTGTTGTGTTTGTGACCTAAACCAGAACAACCTTATACATTTACATCTACCTGTACGTATTTTCCTGTTGTCATTCCACAGATCCTCTGAAATTTGACATTGTTCAAATCACAAAGAAATGGACATTTGTCAGCGTGGAGCACATAGACCAGTTTCCGAGAAGATTTCACCCTGCACATGCTTGTCAGTCAAAACTCAAGGTTGTGTTGTGTATATTTTGTAGAAGTCCAAGTAGTTACTAATGTGAACCAAAGTGATATATTACACTGTGTAACACAACCTGTGGCTTTGAGATGCCGACAGTGGTGGTAAGGATGTGTAATTTGTAGGGTTAAGTGTCATCACTGCCTTACACTTGTGCCCCTTTGATTTCAGAGAAAAAAAACATTCAATCTTCCATTAAACATAACAATTTCATAGCATAGTCTGTAACATTACATCTAAGGGAGACTCTTATTTTATTTATGAATATGCTGCTTGGAGTTTCTTAATCTTTAATAAAGAAACATGGTTTACATTGTTTGCTTGACGCTTCAATAATTTTACAATTGTAATATGGAGAAATATTGATGTTCGGTGGTGCCAGTAAGGGTACATTTGAAGGTATAACTGATAATACTGTATATGTGCCTTAAGTATAGAAGCAGACTCTTTGATACATAATACAGACTCTTTGTAATACATAATCGTCATAATAAGCTTTTGTACTTTCTATCATTTAATTCCTTCCTTCCTGCAACCACAGTCTGATAAGGGAAATTACATGAAATAATATTTTATAAGGTCTTACCACCGTTACACTGTGAAGAAGAAACCAGACAAGACCATATCCGTTGCAGCGACATACCAAATAACTTTTAACTTATCCATCAATTGAGCAAAATGTATGATAATTCTTTCCCAAAAAATAATAATAAAATCTCAACAATGTTAATAAAATCTGAAATCTGGAGATCAGGGTACAATGTCATTACAACCTTCTTCATGGGATTAATTAGCTTAATTTTTGAGGAAATGGCCACCGCGTTTTTGGAACGTTGGCAAAGATTCTTAAGTTCAATGGGATGGATTGGAGCCCTGCCCAGAATATTAGTGGAGTTTGAGGGTATGGATTTGGGCCCCGCCCACAATCCCGTCGCAGAGGGAATAGATGTGTTCATCAATGTATAACATCAAAGTACCACGATTAGAGAGCAGATGGCTGCAGTTTGATGTCATACACTGATCGGCCTGCACAGCGCCACTTCACGTTGAACACACCTATTATTACTAAAATTCGAGGGGCTGGATTGGGGCCCCGCCCACACTCCCATCGCTGAAGTGCACACAATAAGCTGGGTCTCCGCTGAATTACTATTTGAGCTGGATGATGAAATATTTAAGGTGTTTCTGCTGGTCCCATCTGGTTCTAAGTTGTATTCCTTGCCGCTGGTTCAGTCCAATCCCAAGTCATCTTCCTCATCACTGGTTCAGTCCAGTCCCAAGTCTCCTTCATCGTCCAGCACCAAGTAGCCTTTTTTCGTCAAGCTCCAAATCGCCTTCATCGCCATTGGCTCTGCCAAGATCCAAGTCTCCTTCATCAACGATGGTCCCACCCAGCCTCCCACTCCCATCTCCTCTGCCAAAGTCATCCAGTTCCTCTGCCTAGTCTCCGCTTTCTCCCTTTAGCCCCTCGGCTCCTCCTGTGGTGCTGCTCTGATCTGCTTTCGGCTTGCCAGTCATCAGCTCCACCTTGGTCTGTGGATCCCTTATCTCTGCGTCTAGCCTCCGAGCCCCAGACTCTACCTCGGCCCTCTGACCCATCGTCTCCAACTTGGTGTGTCATCCATCAGGCTCTGCCGGGCTCCCTCATCCCTCAGGCTCCTTCTTGGTCTATCGTCACTCTGGCTCTGCTTCGGACTTCTGAGTCGCCAGCTGTGCCTCAACCCTCCACCCCTCTGGCTCTGCCGGGCTCTTCCTTCCCTCCAGTTCCACCATTGTCCTCAGTTACAGTGACTCTTTCCCAGTCTGACAAGCCCATGTCTTCACCTCGTTCACGTGCGCCTGCATGCGGCGCCACCTCCTCACTACTGACATGAGTGAGGAGGATCCTTCTTCGCCAGAACCCAGCCAGCCACCTAACACACCCATAGCGGAACATATACCTGAGCCCACCGCAGCCATAGAGCCCCAGCCCACTAGCCTGGTAATACCAAACTCTGCTACTTCGCTTTGCTTCGTAGACAGAGCCTGGCATGGCATAATTGAAAAGTGTTTTCTTTCTCACGGGGGGGCGCTTCTCTGAAGTTTAAAATCATTGGTTACCCGTAAGCCAATCACATGACGTTTGGTTATGGCGTGTGTTATGCGTATGCTCAGCCGCATCTAACTTCCACTGTAAACACATGTATGATGCGAAAACAAAACCATCGAGCGAAATACCGGAGTGAACATGGCTGTGAACGAATTTTGCAGATTATGTGAAGTAAATCTAAGCATCCACGGTACAATCAGCGTCTACGTCACGGCTCTCAGCCCGCCCTCTGTTCATTGATTGGCCGGCTGTTTTCAGGCCGGAGGAAAACGGAAGTATAGACTGAGTACAGAAGCGAAATGAAATTGAGTGGAAGTACGAAGTCTGACGTAGTCAGGCTACCAGCCCACCACCGTGGCCAGTCATCCATGAAGCTCCGCCGATATCCCTTGTCCCTCCGGCTCCCTTGTCCCTCTGGGGTTAATGTCACAAGTGATCTGTGCCTCATCTTTCCTGCTGCTTCATCCGGCCCTTATAATAGTGATAATATTTATAAACCGTATAAATGATCAATTTCACACTTGCAGTCGTGTGATATGGCTATATATCAGCATGGCTGTGATTCAGCTGTAAGCATGGGGTAATTACAGCCATGCTGTAAATTTGCTTTTATACTTCAGTTCGCCTGAACAATTATGATGATAATAATAAGTAAAATCGGTTAAGGGGACTGAATAAATAACAAATAATTTTTTTTTCTTGATTAACGCTAAACAACTAAATGCATTAATATCATGTTCCTTTATGTAAGCCTGTTTTAAAACATTGTATATAGTTTCCTATTATGATTAAAAAAAATATCCCCCCACCAAAAAACTTTTTTTTTAAATAATTAGAATAATTCATGCAGTTATTATTGCATGAATTAGATGAACATTTCAAGTATCTTCATTATTCATCGTAACTTATCATCAGTTGAGTACCATCATTTAATGAAAATTAAATGTATTGCTATAATGACATTCTTTCAGTTAAAAACAGTCAAAAATAAATGTGACCATATCGTATTGTAAATGCTATCCTTCCTAAATGTGCCTCGGACAACAGAAAAACGGGTTAGTAATGCACTACAATGCTTGTAATTTCCCATTTATTTATTTATATATTTTTCTCAGGGTGAATTGTCTTAGAGTCTTTTTCATGATCTACATGGATATTAAAATCACCAACAATTAGGACTTTAGCTGCAGCCATTACAAACTCTGGTAGAAAATCTGCAAATTCTTTGATAAAGTCTGTATGATGCCCTGGTGGCCTGTATACAGTAGCCAGCACAAATGTCAAACTGGATTTATCACTTACATAATAGTGTTACATAAAGCACCAACACTTCACTTCAAAATAATTAGATTTAAAACTAGACTTCTGAGTAATACTGAAGATATTATTATAAATTACAGCAACACCTCCCCCTTTTCGTTTCAGACGAGGCTCATGTTTATGACAGTAATCTTGGGGGGTAGACTCATTTAACAGCACTACAGCAGTGTTGGCAGCAACATGTTTAACATAACTCGTTCTATCACTTTCGAGCATCATGTCAGACTACAGCTGGTGAGGTCAAGGAAAACATTAATCTATACTGCAGCTGAGTAAGAAGTGATGTGTGAAAGGACATTTCTGCTACATATTTACTTATACATTTTAAAGGTTTCTAAGTCTTAAGTAATAATTTAATGTTGTTGATTTTTTTTTTTTTTTTTTTTGCATGCTCTTCTTTGATCCCTAGCTAGGGCGTCCATGTTCTCAGACCTGGCTTCATTGAGAGTGAGATGTTGATTTCTCAAATCTTCATGGACCTGTTTCATCCACGTTTTCTTTGGCTCTGTTCGTTGGACTTTCCACTGGGCAGGTCGATCTCGCCAGAGGAGTTTGAATGGTAGCCTGCTGTCAGTTATTGTACAGACGTGGTCAAACCATTGCAGTCGCCATTTCTTAATCTGCTCCTCGATCGTTGGCTGATGCTCACATCGGCAACGAATATACTTATTTTGGAGGTGGTCACGAAGGGAGACTCGTATCTGGCGTAAGGGTCTGGCATTAGGGTCTGTGATTAGATGTTGGTTCGCTTCCACAGGCACCACTTGAGGGAAGCAAAGGCAGCAGCTGCTTGACTAGTTCAAGAGTGGACCACTGTCTGTTTTTTTTTTTTTTCTCTTGTACCATCATTCCCAGGTAACTGAATTTTTGAACTTGCTCGATTTGGTCGCCATAGAGATTAACTATGGCCGGCGATCCATCTGTTGTCAATACTTTTGTCTTGTCCGCATTAATCTTGAGACCGTATGACTGGGCGACACGGGCAATATCATGGAGGATATCCGTGGCCTCGGCATCATCGTTAGCCAGTATGGTGCTGTCGTCAGCAAACATTAAATCCGTAATGAAATGGTCCTCAGTGTACTGAACTCCGTGCATGTTTTGGAATGCTTTTCTCATTATGGCATCCATCACGTTGTTGAAGAGGAGAGGAGAAGCCACGACTCCCTGGCGGACCCCAGTCTGAATGGTAAATGCCTCAGAGAGCTCATTTCGGATCTGCACTTAACTGGATGACTGGTTGTAGTTTGCTTGAAGAAGCTTGACCATCCATTTCCAGTGCTTTCCATCAGTGAATACAATGAATGCTGATCGAAAGTCCCTCGTTTCCCACATTGAATTCTTTCCCCGATTCTGCTGAAATCCTGCTTGTTCTTCTTGGCTTGTCTGCTCACGATCGTGCTCTATATGTATGGACAATATAATCACTTTTTCTTGTGGTTATTTTCAGGGTCATTTTACGAAACAGTGTCTTTCCATTCTGATTCAGAGAATGTCATCTTTACAGATTTGTAATATTCTCACAGATTTATTTTTTTGACGATTCAAAAAGTCTCCAAATACGCAACAGTAGTAGCATTCGGTGTCATGCAGGTGTCATGAGTTGTGGTGCCTCTTCCCTTGTGATGTCCATGTAGCACCCTTTCTGTGGAAGTTGACTGACTATGAGATAATCTACTAATGAAAACATAGTCAGGTGACCATAAACAATTTCAGGAGAGAAAAGATATAGATGTTAGCCAGAATAAATGAGTCATGTCTTCTTTCCTCAAGATGATGTGGCATGAAACCTAAAAAGAATCTAGGGACTGCACAGAACAAAAAACGAATTAACATGACATTTAAATTGTAAATGGATTTATGAAGAGATACAACAGTATATACCTAATAAGAAATTTTGTATAAAAATTACCAAACACCTCTTGCACAGTGTTATATATTCCTTTCAATTGTTTGCTTACATTATCCTAAATGTTTCCAAGAATTCCATAAATTCAGAGAAATTCACAATTTTAAATAGTGCCCATTCCTTGTAACTTGTCGCCTGTCAATGACGTAATATCCACATTATCCCTGGTTTCTGCTTGTACTGCCATAGTAACCATGGTGACAGACGTGGACAACTGCTTTACGTCTAGCGGCACGCTCACGCTGTTGTTGTTTCGTTCAAACATACTTTGATACGATACCTTGAAATGTATCGATTTTCAATACCACAGGGAAGAACTGCCTACTGTCATTGTCACGCTCAGGGTGGATGATGAAGGAGGCAAACAGGTGGATGCTAATAAATCCAAAGGTTTAATCTTCAAAAGGCAAAATACAAAGAACAGGAAAGACACAGTGAGCTGATGGTCAAACATTGACCGAAAATAGACTGGTGAAAGACAGGAACTTAAATACACAGAAGATAATGACTAATAACAGGTGATGGAAATCAAGATGATAGAATAATTAACAACACACAGGTGATTGAACTGAACTAATGACGATGATGACAGAACTCAAATGAAGACCATGACGATGAAACTAACATAAAGTCCATGAAAACCAACAGAAAATCTCAGAAAACCTGACAGTCATATAGATTTTTTTAATATTATCTTAGGCCACATTTACACATAGCCGGGTATTTAGAGAAACGAATATTTCTCCCCCTCCGTTTTCAAAAATAACATTGTGCACACAACATCGTTTTCAAAAAAAGTTGTTGTTTACATCAACCCGCATAAATACAATGGGCGGCAGTTTAGGGAGAAAGATAAAGCCATGCAAGCCAATCAGAATCCTCAAAATCGACAACAACGAAAAGCACGAGCGACTTCCTGTTCCTTTCAAAACAACAGACATGGCGCGAGGTTCGTTCGTGTGGACAGACAGCGAAGCAAATGCAAACAGGCCAAAAGCGTTTGCACAAAAGTAAAAATGAGTACCACTTTAACAGCATCCATGATCAAATAGTAGCCAAACAAACTCTAAACATAGGGCGCTCACATGACGTAAGCATTTTCTGGCGCATAATGTGACGTTTGAGAACCTAAAACCCCGTTTCTCCCAGTTGACACGGCAACACATAACCGGCGTTTTCAGAAATCTCCACTTTGGCCGGAGTTTTTAGAAATAATCGTTTTCTGGGATAAAAACGGCGTTTTCGTGTAAATGACAGGCCAAAACGCAGGGAAATATCTGCGTTTTCCCATCGTGTAAACGGGGCCTTTAAAAAATGTCCATCTATTGTAAGTCTAGGAATCAGTAATTTCTTCTGAAGAGATCCCTTTATATGATGACATATTTAATTAAGGCTTTTATTCATATATAAACATTGCTCAATTACCATTGCAAATATCACCTAAATGTTCGCTCACTCAGTGTATTTGTGTTTTTATATTGGGATCATTTTGTTATAATTGCACAAGATAGCTTATTTTTAATATAGGTTTTTAATTTCATAATGTAATAATTTTACAGTTAATCTTTAAATTAACGTAGAAATAACATAAATACAGTATATTCTAAATATTGTTTAATGGCATCTTTTAATGAATGAAGGCCAGTATCACTGATACCAATACTGCTTCTGATGTCTTAAAAATATATATTTTAAACTAATCATCGCCATTCAACACTACAGTATAATTGAAAGCTATCAATTTTAACATTTATTAGGCCCCAAAGTCCATAATAAATGCCATATTTACCTGTGCCCTTTCTACCTGTCTAACAGGTAGGAAATACACAGAAATTGATTAAAGTTATCAAACACTTTACAGTCTTCACTGCATAAATTATAAATTAAATATAGATTAATCCTTATTAAAGCTAATAAGCATTCTTTAGTCAAGGGCAGTGAGTAATTTTCTCTGTTACCTGTGTTCTTTGATTCTGCTGTCACTGCCACATGTGGATCTCACAGGCGTCCCATTTTCTCGCAACTCTTTTAAGACTGCTCTTATGATGATACCGGTACTCAACAAAATGGACATTTTGGCATAATTGTGTTATTATTCGTTCAAGCGCGAAAGAGAAGTCGATTCTGGCGCACGTCTTTCTTTGCATCCTGCATTTCAGCAGGACATTCACAGACAGCACGTTCTCTTTTGCCATGTCATGCTTCATGCATTTGCATGAAGAACAACGTGATCATAATGTAACGCTAGCCAAAGGATGACAGAAAAAAACGGATGCTGTGTTAATTACGTTAATTATTATTAACGTGTTAAACTGAAAAACATTAATCAAATGTGTTACCATTGACAGCACGGACATAACCAATGTGTTTATGTGAATACACGGCAAGATGGACATTGTGACAATATTTGTGTGTGATTTGACCGTAAGCGCAACCAGCCCGTTCTCATCCCAAGGCATCATATACTGACGCTTTTGACATTTCGTCTACATCGAACGCACATGGCTAGCCTGACTACGTCAGACTTCCAACTTCCGCTCAATTTCATTTCGCTTCTGTAGTCAGTCTGAGATAGCAGCCTATCTTTCAGTTTTCCAGCGGCCTTTGGACGGCCAGGCCAATCAACGAACAGAGGGCGGGCTGAGAGCCGTGACGTAGATGCTGATTGTACCGTGGATGCGTAGATTTACTTCACATAATCTGCAAAAATCGTTCACAGCCATGTTCACTCCGGTATTTCGCTCGATGGTTTTGTTTTCGCATCATACATGTGTTAGTGGAAGTTAGATGTGGCTGAGCATGCGCATAACACACGCCATAACCAAACGTCATGTGATTGGCTTACGGGTAACCAATGATTTTAAACTTCAGACAAGCGACCCCCCGCGAGAGAGAAAACACTTTTCTATTATGCCAATCCAGACTCTGTCTACGAAGCAAAGCGAAGTAGCAGAGTTTGGTATTACCAGGCTAGCACATGGCACCCTTTAGCGTCAATATGAGACGTAGATAGATATGGGCCAGAAGGCGCCTCCTAGCGGTCTAACCCTAACCCTACCCCAGACCTAAACCTACCCATAACCGAACAAAGCTCTGTGCGTCTCATATTGACGCTAAAGGGTGCCATGTGCGTTCGATGTAGACGAAATGTCAAAAGCGTCAGTATATGACGCCCTAGGATGAGAATGCGTTGGCGCAACAAGCCATGAAAAAAAGGCAACTTTATGTGTGCGCACTAGCAATGAAGCATGGGAATTAAATCATGCTCAACCCCCACAATTTAAGGCCGAAAACTTACAATTTGCATTTTTATTATAAATTTGTGTGCATTATTTGTTGTTGTTATTATTAGAGACATCCGAGATTGATGGTACATGTGAAACATTTTTTTACACATTTTAGCAATTTTAAAATGTTTGAAGGAGTTTTTACACGGCACCCCTGTTCTCGCCAGATGCTCATTGCCACGCACCCCAGTTTGGAAATGCTGCTTTTTTAGACAGGTGAGCAAATGTACATAAAACGAATGTTACATAGCTCAACATGATAAAATGTTAGAATATGATCAGTATGTTATTCTAATGTTGATCTAGCTTACTGCTAGTCTCATACAGCCAAGAAACTAACATATAGATTCTATATGTTAGTTTGTTGGCTATTCAATTGGCGGCCCGCGGGCCACATGCGGCCCGCCAATCATCTCCATGCGGCCCGACGGCACCAACCTCTCTCCTCTTCTTTTCGCTCCGATTGACCTGAGAAACGTTTTACGTGTGAATATTTCAGCAGTTATTATATTTGTCCCGAATTTATGTCGACTGAACCAGCGATAGGCTACCAATCATTCGTGAATGAATCATTCTTTTGGTTCGATTCTTTCTAAACGCGCTTGCATAATGGTCTAAAACTATTCGGATTCATTCGGACCGCTCCGTCACTGAATCATCTGAAGCGGTTTCTCGGTCAGTACAGTTACAACAAATAGCGATGTTTTCAGTTGTTTCACTAGTTGTTTAAACACGGCCCAGCGCGGAGTTGCGTTTACTCCCGGTCCCGGACACACTAATATTAAACAGCGTTGCGACAACCAGTGGAAGCGTTTCAGTTCGACAGAAACATTTCTGTTACAAACCACAAATCACTCGATGATTTAATTAGTATTAAATCGGATGAAACAGCCTCAACATTCCCAACAAGACTGATGAGGAAAGCAGGAGAAACATTGTGGCATGAACGAAATTAGAAGACTTTAAATCCCCTAATCACCCTTACAAACATTTACCACATTTACTGTAGTAATTTACCATGGTTGGGCAGAAATGTGCAATATTTATATTGAATACTATGTAGTAATAAATAAATATAGTAAATATATACTATAATATTATATAGTATAATAGTAAATATAGTGATTTATATTGTATTAGTTTTATTAGGTGGGTAGAGGAATATATATTTAATGCTTGTTATGAAATTATGTCAGTTTCTTTGTAAAGGTGCTTAGTTTTTAACTTGTGTTTAGGCATTTTTTATACAGTGGGAGCCTGTGGTTAACAAGTCTCACTGTCAGAATATTTTCATTTAAGCATAACAATTATAAATAAAATAATTATTATTTCTCACCAACAGCTATAAGTTTGTATAAATAATTTATTTGTTCCAAGGAAAATAGTTGTACACAGCTGTAGGGTTACTTTAACTTATTTATTGAAACTGTTATGTTTCAATAAATAAGATAAACCCCCAAACCAACCCACCGGCCCACCTCAACTTTTCGATTTGATAATGCGGCCCTCGAATGAATCTAATTGAATAGCCCTGCCATAATAAATAAAAACTTGATAATTTACAGCTGTGTACAACTATTTTCCTTGGAACAAATAAATTATTTATACAAACTTATAGCTGTTGGTGAGAAATAATGGTATCGTTCCATTGGTGATCATTCCAATGGTGGTGGATCCAATGGTATCATTGATTGATTAATTCAATTAAATATCCCCAAATATCCCCAACTGAGCAAGCCAAAGGCAACAGTGGCAAGGAACCGAAAAACTCCATCAGGTGACGTATTGGAGAAAAAAAAACCTTGGGAGAACCCGGGCTCAGTCGGGGGCCAGTTCTCCTCTGGCGTTTATGAACTAGAGACCGGATTTAACTGTAAGATTAAAAGTATTATATAAATGCCTGGCTGACGAGATGCGTCTTTAATCTAGTTTTAAACTGGGAGAGCGAGTCTGAGCAACGAACAGTATCCGGAAGACTATTCCAGAGTTTTGGAGCTAAATGTGAAAATGCTCTCCCTCCTTTGGTGGATCTGGATATCCTAGGTATGACCAAAAGCCTTGAATTTAGTGATCTTAAAGAGCGCAATGGATTATAGGGCGATAGAAGATCGGTTAAATAGACTGGAGCTAAGCCGTTTAGGGCTTTATAAGTCAGTAGCAATACCTTGTAATTAATACGTGACTTTATAGGTAACCAATGTAGTGATGATAAAATTGGTGTTATATGATCATATTTTCTTGATCTAGTTAGAACTCTAGCGGCGGCATTTTGAACTAACTGTAGCTTGTTTATTGAGGATGCAGGACAACCAGCTAATAAAGCATTACAGTAATCTAGTCTCGAGGTCATGAATGCATGAACTAACTTTTCTGCATCAGAAACAGATAGCATATTGCGTAGCTTAGCAATGTTTCTAAGGTGGAAAAAGGCTGTTTTTGTAACATATGAAATATGATTTTCAAAAGACAGGTTGCAGTCTAGTATAACACCCAGGTCTTTTACTGTAGAGGATGAAGTAACAGGACATCCTACTATGTTAAAGTTGTTATGTGAGAGGTTTTGTGGGTGGTTTTTTGAACCGATAAGTATTACCTCTGTCTTGTCTGGATTCAATAAAAGGAAATTGCGCGTCATCCAATCTTTTATTTCTTTATCCCTGATGTCCAGCAAAATTGTGTACACCAGTTAAGGCTTTAATCTTAAGACTAGAAGGAAGCACAAGTTGAAACCTCTTGTGCTTGCTTAGAGGATCCTTAGAGACACTGTAGATTACTCCATCTTGAATCTTCAGCCGATCCCATTGCTTAACCCTCAGAGGTCGGAGATCACGCCGGCGTGATCTGCTCGCTTTTTTCCTTATGAGTTGAATTGAGACCCGAAATACTCTTTTGACTTTGATTTTACAAAACAAGTTTCATACATCAATCGATTCTGTTAAATGTGTATTATTGTTGTGTATACTCACAATAAAAACAAAGTGCTGTGCTTTTTGCCAAATAAAGAAAAATAAACACGAAGCGAGTTCTGCCTTCTCTCTGCCAGTGTAGTCCATTCTGAAACGCGTCCGAAAATGAACAATAACTCAGCGAATACTCAGTCAAACAGGCATACAGTCACACAGGCATGAAGCTTGAATTCTCTTCTTTTTAATGAAGTAATTTATATAAAAAACAAATATTCTCATCTTGTGAAATCTGTATTAAAAGAGAACGATTCCAGTCGAGCTAATTACATCTGATTCAGATGTAATGTGACTCCGCCCACGGAGAGCGCGCGCTATTCAAACGCAAATCTCTGAGGCAATCCGCGCAATCCTGTGAACGCCCCCATATCAGCTCGAGAAAAAACACAAGTTTATTCAGATCATTACTTGTTTACACCGTCTTGCAGCTGTGAGGAATAATAATGGAAAATGTCCCCCAGAAGTGCGGGTATATCGAGGAGCGAGCTGAGGAATACTAGTAAGTTTTTTTCCTTCTCATGTGAATTTCTTCACGTGGGTTTCTGTTTATGAATGAATGAACGGCAGAGATGCGCGCTGTTTACCACAGCTGGCAAAGAGTTTAAATTTAAATCGCGTGTGTGAATGAATGATGATGTTTCAGCAAACTGTATTGCTATACTGAGATGAGTAAAAATCGACTGAAATATGTTGAAATAAAATGTAGGCTATTTGTATAAGCAACGTATTAAACTGCAAATTAACAATATGCCCTAATATTTCATGAAAACAACGTTACAGTCAGGCGAAATATGAAAGTAATGAATACATAGATAAAATGTAGGCCTATAATCATTTTTTTTTACAAAGAAAGAGTACACTTGAAATATTGTTGAAATTGTAGCCTAATATTGTTGTAATTGTAACTTTTTAATAAAATGGCAAAACATATTTACAAGATAGATGTAAGCAAAATCTTAAATGGTAAATATAAGTCTTCTTCTAAATATATCTTTTGTTCTTGCATTGTGGCTCAGTCAGTGTCACACCTGAATGAATGGCTAATTATGCAGAGTCATTATGCAGAGTGGGTGGGACATTGTTGTAAACCACTCCTCGTTCACGCCTCCTCGCATATTGGCTTTCCAAGCAAAACCTGTTTTACATCAATTTAAATCAATGTATGGTTTTATGTGAACGATAAAGCAAGACTATTTTCACATAATTTTGAAGAAAAAAAAACTAGGCGACACATATTTACTATGTGTTTTGTGGCCTTATTTCAGAAATTTTAGTTTTTAGTTTTTTCAATAACCATGCATAAACATTATTCTCTCAAAAATGAAAACATGTACATACACGTGGCTCACATATTATGGTAGCCCTGTTTGTGCTTTATAGAGTGAATTTACACATTTGCCATTAATATGTTTATGAGCAACTGAAAAAAGCACAAATGTCAGGGCATGTCAGAACATCTCAAGGGCCCCAAAAACAGCTCAGACCCCAGAGGGTTAAGAAGAACCAGAGCCCTGGCATCCATTCCAGCCGTCCCTCGCCTTGATGGTCGCTTCTTCTGACTCAGGTAGGGCATAATTTTAGAGATTACTGGATCTGACTCTTGGCCATGTTGGATCTCTGCAAGGGGGATTGCTGAAATTGCATCATACCCAACCGGTACTGCATTCTGAATGGCCTGAATTGCCTGCATAGCCCTCAGCTCAGTTACAGTCTCCCACTGATTATGAAGGTTCCATTGAGTTCCGACTGCTACGCGATCACAGAATACTGCAGAATTCGGCTGAAGCAACACATGAAGACTGTTCACTTGTAAACGGAAAGTGTCTTGAATTCCATCTTCAGTTACACCTGCAGCTTCAGTGAGTAAGCTGCCATATCGCTCTGTGATGAGCCTGTGACTGATTGTTTTTGCAAAAGGATCTCGGCTCAAAGCGTCAGCCACAGTGTTCTTCTTTCCGGCAATATGTTTGAGGTCAAAAGTGTAAGCAGCAAGCTTGGACACCCAGCGCTGTTCACAAGCATTGAGTTTAGCCTTGGTTAGAATATAAGTGAGTGGGTTATTGTCCGTCGATACAGTGAACGTGTGACCCTTTAGCCAATGACTGAATTTCTCACACACGCTCCACTTTAAGGCTAAAAACTCGAGTTTGTGTGCCGGATACCTCTTCTGAGAGTTACTTAGGGACTTGCTTGCGAATGCAATGAGACGAGCTTTCTCCTCGCTTGCTGGTATTTGCGATAACACAGCCCCAAGTCCATCCTGAGAAGCATCGATTGACAAGATTAACGGAAGAGAAAAGTCGGGATGTGCTAAGACCACACTATGCAGTAGGCTCTCTTTCAGATCAGAAAGAGCATCATCACACTCTGGAGTCCAGTCAGTTGGCTTGAGCTTCCTGTATGTGCCTGCCTTAGCCTCATTTTTGACCTTTGTCCTCTTCTTCTGTCCAGTTGTTAGGGAGAAGAGCGGTTTGGCTACGGAGGAGCAATTTGGGATGAAGTGCTGGTAATAGAGGATCATTCCCAAAACAGACTTAATCCTCCTCACAGATGGAGTACACCCATCTTCTTCCATCAGCTTTTGACAGCTTGACTATGGCCTCAACCTTTGAAGGATCCACAGAAACACCATTTCCATCAATGATGTGGCCTAAAAACTTAACAGATGCCCGCATCAGATGGCACTTTTTTGGACTTAACTTGAGATTGTGGCTCCTCAAACGTTGGAATACTACCTCTAATCGCTCCAGAGCTGCATTTTTGTCAGGCGCAAACACCAGTAGGTCGTCCAAGTAACACAGCAGACTACTAAAATTCAGGTCTCCAAAGATGCTCAACATCATGCGCATAAACGATGCTGGGCTATTGCACAACCCTTGAGGCATCCTGTTGTACTCATGAAGTCCTACTGGAGTAGTAAACACTGTGTACTTTTTATCTTCTTCTGCCATGGGGATGTTATAAAAACCGGATGTTAAATCCATAGTACTGAAGAGCGTGTTTCCACCCAAGGCAACTAGACAGTCAGACTGATGTGGGAGCGGATGTGCGTCCTTCATGGTCCTGGCGTTCAGCCATCTGAAGTCAGTACAAATCCTCAAGCCGCCGTCTTTCTTCCAAACTAGAACTAAAGGCGAAGCATACGCGCTCACTGATTAAATTTATGCCTTGCTCTTCCATTTCTGAGAGAACTTGCCGTAATTTTTGATAGTGAGCAGGTGGTACTCGACGGTATGGCAGTCGGAATGGCCGCTCGTCTGTCAAGCGGATACGATGGACAAAACCACTGACCTCCCCACAATCTAGAAAATGCTTAGAAAATACATCATGGTAATTCTCAAGCAGCTGAACAAGCTTTTCTCTTGCTGCATCCTTGACAGAGCATGTATCAATGTCAATGTCACTGAGGCCTACGGCCTTTAGTCTTTGTTTAAGATCAGCTGTGCTCACTGCGAGTTGACAAGAATTCTCAGACACGGGCAATGGTACTTTACTGAAACCCTGCAACAGCTCAAAATCTTCCACAGCCAGACATGGGAACACATCTGCAAGCTTACGATTTCTTTTTAGGGTGACTGGTTTGTCTGAAAGGTTGGTAACTTTTAGAGAAACCCATCGATCTCCCTACAATGGTGTAACAACTCGGCCAACAATGATGTCCCGTGGCATGGATCTGGAAGAAGTGGCCTCCACAATTACAGTACTCCCTGGTGACATAGCAGTGTTACTCGGCAGCCTCCCCCAGACAAGGTGCTCTTTTTTGGCCATTAGGGTAAAGGAATGCTGAAGCTTAACAGTTCCGACCTTGTTGGGTGGATCTCCACCTCTCCAACGGCAAGTATTTGCCATGACATCTAAGAATTGTTCACACGAAGAAGATGGCTCTGAGACACTGTTAGACACAATCCTCCAATAATCATTAGTGATCTTCATCCTGTGCATGAGGAACTTAATGACGTTGGTACCAATGATCAAGTCGTCCCTTTGCCCTAGCACAACTAGAACAGGTACCAAACATCTCTCACCATACACTTTCAGCTCAACTTCATACATGCATTTTGGCTTACTTGCTTTTCCTCCACAGCCTATTAACATTATTTCCTGACACAATGGTGTGGGCTCTGGCAACACATCCTCACTCAGCATTCTGCTCTCTACTGCTTCACTGAAAGTACACGCCATAGATCCGGAGTCCATCATTCCCATCATCTGAAATTTGTCGTTGACACAGACGGGTGCATAAAACAATTCATCAAACACTTCAAGGGTTTGTGTATTCTGTGCAATAACTTTAACTTCAACAGGAGCTTGTTCACAGGCACTTTCGTAAATTTGCATAAGATCAACATTTTCGAGGGTTTGCTCCACTCTACCCACACGTCCCCTCTCCAGGTGTGGGCTGACTATTTTAAAGTTGGTGAACCTTGAGGTGGCTGTGCAAACTGACTGTGATCGCTGGGTTGGATATTTGCACAATCCCTCTTTATGTGACCAGGTTCGAAACAGGCAAGACAAAGTCGTTGTCGCCGACAATGTGCTAAAGTTGAATGCTCAGGGGAATGGCATACCTTACATGCTCTCACAGGGTGTTGGCTTGGCGGAGGACGCCTCATCTCTGCTTGACTATTCTGGGAAAGAGCACGATCGAGTAAACCGATGAGGGTCTTCATGCAGTTATCATCATTCTGTGGATGAGATGGGGTGCTTGCATTAACGTTATCAGATGACACAACAGGAAAAACACTGGTGGCGACCTCACACTCCATAGGTGACTGGGTATGAGTTGTAACGTTTCTCACAGCAAAGTTATGCTTGGATTTGACCACCAACTGTTCCTTTTGCTCAATCTGATATCTGTCAAGATGCTCTTGTACCTCACTCGCTGTCCACTTATCTGGTGTTTTCAAGCGGAAAATGGCTGACAGAGTTGGGTCCGGGCAGTGTTTGACAAACATCATGGCTGCCTCCTGGCATGGATTATCCATCTGTCGCCCAAGCCTAGTTAGAGCCTCCTCTGCAACATCCACAGCTTTATTTAAACGGACCCAGTATTCAACTGGGTTTTCTCCGGCAGCAGGCACTGTGCCATAGAAATCAGCTGAAGGCATGTAAGAATATCTGACCTCGCTGAAATGCTGTTTCAGAATGTCAAATATCACTTTGGGGTTCTCAGAGGGTCTTAGGGAAGTGTTGCTGAGAAGGGTGATTCTAACAATGTCTTTGGCTTTACCCATCAGTAGGGTTGGGTACCGAAACCCGGTTCCAATAGGGAACCGGTTCCGACGTAAACGGTAGTAATGAGACCGAATAAGAACGAAACTTTCGGTGCCTGATTTTGGTGCCTGACGTTTTTTACCGCCCCCTATAAAACATCTCGCGGCACAAATGATCCAATAATAAAACATCTCCAGTAAACCAGCAGAGCATTCATTTAGTTCGTTTGTTAAATAAGAGACAATCTAGCGCTGAAATGTGTTTTTTAAATCAAGTGATCAAAGTGCTCGTTGCCGCTGCGATCAGTGGCGCGGATACAGTGTTTTCTCTTGTGGCTCGCGCACACGCACTGTCTTCACTCGGACGCGCGCTTCAATACGTTGCGGAGATCGATCTATTTATGAGGCGCCGTCTATATGATTATGTGCGCGGAGAGTCTGTGTGTGTGTGTGTGTGTGTGCTCGCGTCTCAGATGAGTATGTGCGTGGAGAGTTCCGGGCGTCTCGTGTGTGTAGAGTTTGCGTGTGTGTGCGTGAGCGACTTTAGATGTGACGTTGTGCATTTTATATGTATTAGTTTGAGCATTCAGCAGTATACATGTGTGACTACTTAGTATATGTGTATGCAAGGGTTTCATATGCGCGTGAATGAAGTTTCATTTAAGCCCTAGATGGCGCCTCATATCTATTCGTTCTGGTGAAATCACAAAATATAATGGACACAAAGTGTCCCTGCTTGATATACAACCACTGATGAGCATAATCGGTCTTGGAAAAAAAAAGAAAAAGAAAAAAACTGCAAATGATTAGAACCCAAAACCTCTGACACGCTTGACTAAAGTTCAAGTTCAGCTGCCAGTGTTCCTCTTCGGGTAAGTCTAGTATTTTAATGCCAACTGCAAATCTTGCATATCAAGTATGAAGTATATCAATATCAAGTATATTTATATGAGGCTATACTGTGTGTGTTAAATATTTCTGCTCAGTGTCAGTTATTTCTCTGTTTTGTAAAAGTCATAATATGAGAAGACAAAATTTTGATCTTAACTCTAATGTTTTCGGCTACATCAGTAGCCTTTTAAACGGCACAATTTTTCATTTAATCAGAAATCAGAAAATCTTTTTCAGAAAATCTCTCTCTCACACACACACACACACACACACACAGGTATTATTTTTTTGATAAAGTGTGTGCGGTTTAGTTTTGTTAAGTACCGTTTCAAGAACCGTTTAAGCACCGGAACCGTTTGAAAAATACCGAGTAGGTACTGGTATCGGATAAAACCCAACCAATACCCAACCCTACCCATCAGCCTTGAGAGGATTTCATGATGGTGCTCCAACATTGGTATGCCTCTTTTCCGTAGGTAAGTGTCCATTAAATCCTCCCACTCATGCACACTGAACTTATCTGTTCCATCCCCTTGGAAAACAGGGGGCTCTTTTGCTTCAGACTGCATGACTAGTTTAACTCCTGTCAAATTAAGTGAGGGTGCCTCTGAGAATGACTGAACTGCACCTAAACTTTGAGTCTGTGCATTGCTGGTTGCTCTTTCCCCATACGCTACCCTACTTTGAGCAGAAATTATACTCGTTCCTACTTCCTGAGCAATGTGTGTTATAAGATTATACCATGCTGGATCATTTATGTCTGGGCAGACTGATAATGGGTTACCCCGTAAATGACTAGGTGTTTGTTCAGTTACTTGAGTGGAACAAAGTTCAGGTGAAATTTGTTCTACATTACCCCTCCCTGCAACAGGTGTGAATGTATGGTCACTGAAAAGTCTACCTCTCCCAAAACTTGAATCTGACATGTTCCCATCAGCATTCAAATTGTCTGCATTGAAACCACGTGCCATCATTCCTCATTAACATACAGGTCACCAAACAATGAGTAATGTAGACCCCAAATGTAAAAAGAAACCTCTTAAGCACACAACAAATGATAAAAGATACTTAAAAGAAAAAGTACTGGCGCTAATTATAGTGAAATGTCCCGTTCAGCAAAAATGAACCTGTTCGTGTTACTGTTTTTTGAAACTTTGAGTGAAGTGCAGCGTCCACCGGCAACCAAACGGCATTGATCCTTGGACGAAGATCCTGGAAGACGAGCTGATCTTCATCCGGGTCACGGCACCACTGTAACCGGCCCAATTCTGACCACCAGGCCCTTTTACGATCCTTTTAAGACCAATTAATTAATCGGCCAAAATCATTGCATTCAGTTGACGCACACTCAAACCGCTTTACTCAGCTATAAAACTATTATATCCAATCCATCCATGCATAAAACACTTTGTAACACATTCCTAACACTCTTAACATGAATATAATTAAACATTATGTACTCAATCCAACTTCTGAAAACTTTGACACTTTATATTGAAAGAGCACCGCTAGCTGCTTACCTCTCCTCAGCGCGCTGAAAGCAGACAGAGGACGCAGCACGGGCAGAACAGAAATGACGTCATGACGCCAATACAATTAATCAACTCTTTTTCTGAAATAATACTGATAAAAGTTCAAAACTAAATTATTATGTCTTTTTAAACAAAATAATATGAAGTAAATAAAAACTGACAGGAAGGATTATTAGTGAAACATTCATTTACATTGTTAATATACACACTATGAATATAAACATCCGTCAAATGACAACACCCCGCTCTGGAACTTGGACTCCAGCAACATTAAAATCAAACACAGCATATCCAATATAGGGGATTTCGAGGCCATTTGCAGCTCTTAAAGTCAAAACAGGGGCTTGGCCCAACTTATACTGAGGGAACTTCTCCTCAAACATACTCCGTTGCATCAGAGTGACTTGAGAGCCAGTGTCCAACAGTCCTGTACACTCAATGTCCTGAATCATGACACTCACCATTGGACAGCCACCAATGAAAGAAGAAATGGTCCTTGAATTTTCTGATGGTCTTACTGGCCCCACCGCCTGGACCTCTGCAGCAGGGCAAATTAGTTTAAATCTCCACTAGGCAACACACTTTCCTTGCAATACCTTGCTATATGTCCTGACTGTTGACAGCGCCGGCAGATCGGCCTCCCCTCTGCATCCCACATATTCGAGGAAGACTGCCCCCTTCGTCACCTAGAAGAAACATTTTGTGGCTGAAAATGTACATAATTAGGTTGTGCATGATTTGATTGTGCCACTGGACTAGACGACTTCAGCTCCTTCATCACTTCCTGTGTCAGTTCTCGCATCTGTCCTTTAACTTCCTCCAGAATTTCTCGCTTTAATTCAGCTTTCCAGTCAGTCCCCTGTGAGCAAGAATCAATCTTACCAGGCCCACTAACAGCAGCACAAGCCAGTTCATACCTTGGTTGACTGTATTCTGCTTCCAACAGTAAAGCCTCTTGATGCAGATCTGCAAATGTTCCTTCTGGGTTTCGGTGTGCATACGTTCTCAAGGCTCTCAGAAAAGGTCCATCCTCCAACCCCAGCAACAACTGCTCCTTCAGTTGATCTTCGACAAGGGCCCCTTCTGGGCTACGTCGCCGCAACCTGCAATAAAGCTCTCGTAATCGCAACACAAACATCTTAAAAGATTCATCTTGCCTCTGTCTGCAACTGAAGAAATGTGACCTAAGGACAGGAAGAGGTATTTCTCCAGCATACAAAGTGTCTAAATGCTCAAAAATCTTATTGGCTTTATGCCTATCTCCATCAGCCAAAACACTTATTTCCCGCTTTGCATCACCACCCAGGGCACCCATTACAATTTTAACTTTCTTTGCTTCAGGTACTTCTTAGGCTTCTAAAAGCCCTTACATTGGTTCTTCCAGTCTCCATACTTCAAATCACAATCAGTACCCGTAAACTTGGGCACCCAAGGGGCACCAGGAAACACTGGCATCATCATTCTTTTGAGCTTTTAAAAATATTCTATCAAGTGCTGTTCCACCGTTCCCGTATCCGACCCTGCCGACTGCGCCAAATTATGTCAGTGGCCAAATAACTAATAAAATATATATTTTAAACTTTGTAGCCGACTACGCCACCTAGAGTTAAAACTGAGACCCCAGGAACTCAATATTAAAAACAAGTTCTTTAACGGAGAAGGGAACAGTGGAAGACAACACCCAGAAATAGCAGTAGAAAAACTATTTTATTACAATAAAATTGTTTGCAAGAAAGATGAATCAAACAAATAAAAAGAGGGCAGCAAGTCCAAGTCCAGATCTCCAGCTCAGGGGACCGTCAAAGTTCAACTCAGTCTTGGCTAGACATCTGTATTACAGCCGACGTCCATTTACGCTCAGTCAGGCCAGTATCAGCCCAAATGCTGGAACACAGAAAAGAAAAGAACTGCCAGCATACGACGTCCAACTCACATCACTTCATGTCTACACAATTTATGAGTTTAGATAAAACTAGAACTTCCTTAAAATATCGGCCGATTCAAAAGTCACTCAAGTAAAATTATGCAAAGCAGGCTTGTTCTCGTCCGTTACGAGGCAATAATCTGGATTTGATGGGCACACCGCAAAGTAGAAGTCAGAACGTACTCACAGCATGACTGGACAGCAAGCCTGCTATCCAGTCCAATGTGTTCACGGCAGAAGAACCACGTCAGTCATTCACTCGTCTCCTCAGCACTCGCGGTAGTCTCTCGCGGTAGAATCGCCGACTTTGTGGTTACTCGTCTACAATGTGCTGCAATCTCGCATAGTCATAAGCCGTCTCAACGCAAGTGAAACACTCACTCTCTGATGCAGGCACAACGTGGTTTCTCTCGCTCTCGCTTTGCTGTGTTGACTTCAGTTACGGGTGCATGATGCTGCCACCACCAGTCTCAGTCACACTTACACTTGTTACGTTTTTATAGGGAAACATATTCACCGCTCCACCCCCAAATCCATCGCTTATTAGTTCATTGAATTATCAAAAATAGAGGTGTGGCTATGGGAATACTGCCTGCAAAAAAAACACAGCAACTCACACAAAAGAAAACACAGCAATTAAGTGATCATGCATATACATCTATATAAAATACATTGTACAACACCTTCACTCCACAACAGAGTCGTTGGCAGACACGCTGTTTGAGGGTAAAGAAGGACAGCAGCTAAAACAAAAGGTTTGTCAGATTCCTTTATCATCCACAACAACAACAAGAAGAGCTGAGCTACTGTCGGAAGATGTGCAGTCCCAGCTTGACAGCGCCATCCAAAGTGCCCCATGCATTGCATTAGCTGCTGATGAATCAACTGACGTGAGTGACAACGCTCAGCTCTTGGTGTATGTCCGATTCTATCATGAGGAGACTAAAACATTTATAGAGGACATTTTAGGCGTCACAGCTTTAAAAACGCATACCAGGGGAGAGGACATATATTTGGCCATAAAGGAAATGCTGACACAGAGGAGAATCGATGTAAAAAAAATTGTCTCCATCACCACTGACGGGGTACCGTCTATGATGGGAAGAGAAAAGGGTGCAGTCAGTCGACTGAAAGAGGACAACCCAGAGCTCTTGTCATATCACTGCATTATCCACATGTCTGTTCTCTGCTCCACACTTTCAGAGCACCACGCAGAAGTTATGAACACCATCACCAAACTAGTTAACTTTCTCAGGGCTTCATCAGCTCACCAGCATCGTCTGCTCAGGGAGTTCTTAGCAGAAGTAGATGCTCCTGCCGATGACCTGCTCTTGCACTCCAATGTCAGATGGTTCAGTAAAGGAAAAGTGCTGGCTCGCTTTTGGAAGTTAAGAAATTAAATTAAAGATTTCCTTGCACAACAAAAGAGTCACAAGGCTCAGGTGTTTTTGCACTTTTTAGAAGAGGAAAGTAACATGGACACACTGGACTTTCTGGTTGACATCACAGGGCATTTAAATGACCTCAATCTGAAGCTTCAAGGGAAAGACAATTCTGTGTGTGACTTGGTGGCTGCAGTCCAGTCTTTTCAGAGGAAACTGGACATTCTGAAAGTGGATCTTGAGCAGGACTGTACACATTTTCCTTCAATGAAGGAGATACAGGAGAGCAATGTCACTGCTCATTCTGACTTTATCCAAAAGTTGATTGAAAACTTTAAGGCTCGCTTTGATGGCTTTACATTGGGAGATCAGCTGATGCTCTTTGTTAGGAGTCCATTTTTAGTTAAGAATGTTATTTCTTTCTCAAAGGAGGCAGTACATATGTACAAATGGGCTAATGCACAGGCCCTTCAAATGGAGCTATTAGATTTACAGGCTAATGTAGTGTTAAGAGAGCAATGTGAATCCTCTGACCCGTCACATTTTGGCTGCAGACTGTGCCAAAGGCAAAGTTTCCTGTACTTAACAAAGTGGCAGTGTACACATTAACAATGTTTGGCTCTAACTATAGCTGTGAGTCAGCCTTTTCTACGCTAAACATCATTAAGAATAAGTACCGCTCACAACTGACCAATGACCATGTGCATGCATGTCTGAGAATTGCTTTGACTCCATTCCTACCCAGATTTAAGAGATTGGCTGCCAGTGCCAATGCAAATTTCTCACACTGAGCTAAGGTTACAAACTTGCTTGTTTACAAAAATGTTTACTTTATTTTTTGTTGCACTAATAGAAGTATTGTTTAACAATTTTTTATATAATGCATTATGAGGTGCATTATTTGTTCCGTTTTTGCACTTTTGACAATGTTTGCAAGTTTATGTGCAATAGCAGCTTTTCACAACACTGAATGTATTTTTCTTTGAGTCGTTATGAAGGCAAATCATTTGCACCTAATATATTAAGATTGTGACTTTCAGTATTTATTTTAAAGCTTCCTGTTGCTGTTATTGATGTGGAAAGGTTTGACATTTGAATATTTGCACTAAAATGAAATAACATACTTGAATGCATTTCAACAAAATCAGTTGAATACATTTAACGATTAAGATTTTATTGTCAAAGGTTTTATTGTCAAATTGTTGACATGGTTACAATTTAATAAAAGGAAAGAAAACTGAATTATTGCCGGGTGTTTTTGCATGTCCGGACCCTCGTTTACTGGGCTGATCGGGTTAGTAGACCTCTTGCCAATTTAGTTGGGGACCCCTGATATATAATATAATGAACACCAGGTTTGTTGTGCCTTGTAGGCATATGCTATGCGCAGTGCTGCATAAAATAATAATAACAATAACATATAGCAGCCTATAAATCTTCCAAAAGATTTCAGTAACAACTACGCTAGAGAAAAATATATTGATTATCATATGTTACTTCAAATGTTTCCATTCGTTATGATGATATGAAATGAGATAATAGTAAAAACATGAAGCCTAATGTTTGGTGCGTTTTGCTTTTCAAACGCGATCGCCCTCCAAAATATGAAACATTCAAACGCACAGCATGCTCCAAAATATGATAGGCCTACATTCAAACGCAGATCGCGCTCCAAAATATGACACATTTAAACGCAGATCGCGCTCCTAAATATGACACATTTAAACGCAGATCGCGCTCCAAAATATGATACATTCAAACACAGATCGCGCTCCAAAATATGAAACATTCAAACGCGATCACGCTCCAAAATATGATACATTCAAATGCAGATCGTGCTCCAAAATATGATACATTCAAACGCACAGCATGCTCCAAAATATGAAACATTATGTTTACCATATTATACATATCTACGTTTGAGCAGATATCCACAAACACAATAACAGTAAACACGAGTCTAAATATTATAATATTCACCATATATCTAGCAACAATTCAACTGCAATGTGAAGTTTATGCAACAATAACAAACTAATAAGCAAGAATTTCTTACCTTACATCTTTCTTGTCTTCAAATTGCGTTCTTCTTCTTCTGAAGTTCGGAAGACGCGCCGTGAGCTTACATTGGATTAGCCCAATGTAAGCTCACGGCGCGTCTTCCGAACTCGATGAAAAGCAGAGACTTGTGAAGTTTTTTCGTGCTTTGTTTTAGAGGTAACGAGCGCATTCGCGTTCCATGTGGAGATTTGCATGTGAATCTCTTTTGCGCGCGTGGGCGTGGTCAAATTAAAAATAATGAGCAAGCGTTTGAGATACTGGACATCTTGTTGGTTTCATACAAATTACTTAAACAGAGAATATTTGTTTTCAGTTTGAATCCGATCATTTAAAAGTACACACTTAAATGCTTATAAAGGTATATGGCTCATTGTTTTGTTTCAGTTTATAGACGTGCTCAAGAAAAAAAAGTTCACCGCGACGGAGAGGCAGAAAGCACACCCTGTTTATTTTCTTTATTTTACAAAAGCACAATGTTTTGATTTGAGTGTAAGTGGACACATACAAAAGTAGAAATATCACAGATTCTTTTTTCATATTTCTTTTTTCTCTATGACCACAAATGACGGAGTAATTTAAGTTTATTGTGCTACTATGTGAAGAAAATCCAGCAAAACGCGCCGGCGCGTTTGCCGACCCCAGGGGGTTAAAAACATCAATGTATTCACTCATCCATATACATTATTAGATCCATCGGCATGACATGACATTGGCAAGTTCCATGATTCTGCTTATTCACTGCGTCATCAACCTATGCCTTTGTTATTGTAAGAGGTTAGCGACCCCTAGCAGCAAAAAAAAAAAAAAAAAAATACATATTGTAGCTTTAATGTCATGATTATACATTAATGATGCACACAGAAGGTTGTCACATTGATCATCATAGCTTGTTCTGTGTCTGTAATGTAAACATGTTGAGAGAACATTTTTATGGTGTGGTTGAACATAGCAGGGTTCCAAGGTCCATTTTTGTGGACACACTGGCCTTTCTGACCTCAGAGGTCAAAAATGTTTGTGCTTTAGTGACACAAGGATGGTATGACATGAAGTGTTGAGACTGGCAGGTAACAGTACACTGGAAGTAGTCTCTCATCTTCCACCTGTCAGCATGATTTAAAAACAAATCCCACTTCTGACAGATTCTCTGACTCACAATGAAACATCTCCATAATCGCACTCCCATGTGTCAAGAGTTCTAGAGGCACATTAAAAGAAGAGCAAAAAAACAGACCCTTTCAGACTAAGCATACCTGTGAAACATCAAAACAGAAGATTTTGTCTTGCTGTCTGGTTTCAGAATGTTCTTTAGTTTCACACACAGCTGCACTCTCTTCAGGCTTACCAGCAGATGCATCCATTCACCTGGTTCAATTAGAGAGCTTTGTGGGTGTAAAGCAGACGGAATATTGCAATTTACTACAATCATTCTAATGACAAATCCCCAGAATTTATCTTGGTTTTATGTGGGTCATTCTTGGGGCAACAGTGCAATTTTTCCCAGAAATTTGATGTGTTAATAATTTTTGAGTATTTATCATGCACATTTGCTTATTGTGTTGTAAGTGTGCAACATTTTTTAGTGTGTTAATTTTGTAGGTGTCACGATTATGCTGCATAGCAAGGCACGAAGACGAAGATTCAACACTGTATTTAATAATATCGACAGGGTAAATCCATACAAAGGAGAGCAAGCAAAACACAACCACACATGAACGAGTCCAGACAAAGGAACTGAAAACACAGGACTTAAATATGAGGTGATAATAACAACACACCTGAAGGTAATGATGAAATCAAATCAGTGACTATGACTACAAACAGGCAGGGAAATTGTGCTAACAGAAAACAAAGGGGCTGCTTACATGACACCATTTTCAACTAAAAACGTACAACTTTCTATGCGTTTTGGCCGTTCATTTACACGACAACAGCGTTTTGGGTGCCTGAAAACGCAAACTTTGAAAACGGGTTTCAAAGTGCAAGTTTTTGAAAACGGTCTCTGTGTAAACAGCAAACACACGAATCTCTGAATAAGATGACGTCATACATGTGTATTACGTGTTCAGTCTATAGCGCTTCATCGCCATCTAATGGCCTGCAGCAGAATACAGCGTTTTTAGTCGTTTTTGTGGATCGGTGTGAATGGGGATCGTTTTGACAATGGTGTCGTCTGTAAGCGGAAAACTCAAAGGAAAAACTTCTCAGTTTTAAGTATGTTGTTGTCGTGTAAATGTACCCGTAGTCCAAACAGGGTGATATCGTGACATTACGCCCCTTCCTGGAAAGGCGCGACCTCTTGCCGGCAGATGGATGGAGGAGCTTTTGGCTTTTGGTGGAGGACGGAAGAGGGATGGAACAGAAGGAAGTCTGGGGAGGTGCAGATGGTGGTATTATTCAGGGGGTGGCTTTGAGCAGGAATAGCCTGATGGCACTCCAGGTCACAGCCAGGACAGCGTCCCACGATGGCATTGCTGGAGGGAGGAGCCATAGTAGTGAGGGTATCCAGGGCATCCTGGGGACGAGTGGAGGTAACGGAGCCGATGGTGGTGGACAGAGAGCCAAAGGAGTGTAGTGACACTGACGGTCCCTGACTCTGCGACAGAGCCACGGCTACGACCCCCTGAGATGAAAACAGGGTACCGGAGGGCTGAGGCCTAGCTAGAGGGAAGGTCAGAGCCAAATAGAGCCATAGGGGTGGAGGGCCGGAGAGCAGCGAACGGTCCTCAAGTCCACGGCAATGTGCTGCCGATGTCTGACCCAGGCGCAGCCAATGGTCAGAGGGAGTCCAGTGGAGCCGGAAGCTTGATGGTCACTGTTGGAGTCGGGGGAGGAAGGAGCAAAGGTGGAGGAGTCAGGGTGATGTGCTGAGGTGGCATGATGGGATTTGAGGCTGGGGGTGGAGCCACGGGATCTCCACGACCAGGAGAAGCTGGCTCACAGCAGAAGCCAGGTGTAGCCACGCCACTAACAGGAGGCTGATGAGAAACTATAGGGATGATGGGAGGCAGCGAGGGCTGGGTAGCAGGCGTGGCTGAGGACTGGAGAAGGAACTGATGATAAACAGAGGGATTGGCGAAAAACTAAAAATTCAGGGCAAATGTATGGAGAGGAGGTGTGAGAGGGAGGCTGGGCGGGACTAGCTCATCCAAAATAGAGCAGACAGGCATGGGAATGATTAAAGGGGGTAGGGGATCCTCCTCTCCAAAATAAAAACAATAGTTCATGTGCGTGCCAGAAACTCACTCTCAGTGGTGGGAGTGACCAACACTTGAAAATTGCTAGCGTTTTAGCACCAAAGTTTCATTCATGGGAGATCCCCATTATTTACTTGCTTTTTGGGGTTTATCCCCATCTCCATTTGATGATTTGGTAGGACAAAACTCAGGAAACAGGCATATGCCTTTTTTAATCATTGTTGTTGAAATGTCCCAGCTTTCACGATCTACCCGAATAAAATGCTCAAGAATGTGATTTGTTGTTGATTGAATTATTTGTTTTTCAGGCTTTCACAAACAGCAGGTTTAAAGTTTGAAATGTGAATATAAAGACAAAAAAGATGAATGTGACAGAGAAAAGGTGAATATGACATGAACATAATGAGATCTCATGTTCCATCCCTGCTGCTGTTCAAGTACCTGCACAGTATTTAGTGTCATCTGTACTGCTTCATTCTACAACCAGCTAACAAGTATCCTGACTGACAGAAGCCATCCGCAACCTTATCTCTAACAGCGTGGCTCTAGCGGGGAGCTGACCTTGAGACGTTATTTAGTGGATCAATATTTGCCTGGATGTGAAACAAGAAAGTGGGAGAATGGCAGTTTTGCAGAAACCAGATGAAGTGAATTTTAAAGGTTTGTGGGGAGCCACATGTGTGGAGGACCACAGCAGATCACTTTCTCATTCTTCTCATATGTAATGTGAGAAACGCATGCACATTTACATGCAATGCATTTATGAGCCGTCTGACAGCTTCCAGTAGTGCTCTGTGTTAGTCAAATTAATCAAATTCAGTATAGTAAATGTATCAAGGAAAAGAGCAATTTGTCTTTTAGGTACATGGATGATCCAGATGCTCTCATACTTCCAGCAATAACTATTTAGCATGTTGCTAAATTCTGCTTGGTTAATAAGTGTCTCATAGATGCTGTTCTGACTTAACTTCCATCCCCCGTTATTTGATACTTGACATACTGCATAAATGCCGCTAGATGTCAGTATAATTCCAGTACAACATCACTTACTGCACCTTTGACCATGAAGTAAATTTTGAAAACAATATTATTAAAAGAAACGTTATTACAAATAATGTCCGTCTCAGCTTGTTGAGTCCGTTCTAGGATTGCCTACCAGACGAATGATACATTCAATGCAAATGCACTGTTCTTAGGGGGGCATCTTCCCTCATCTTACCCTAATTGTTATTAATTACTATTAATCCATTAATTAATCCATTTTGCTGCAATGAAATAGAATACTTTTGTATAAATCATGTTCCTGCCAAACGCTACTACTTTTGCATTACAGCATTCATTATGTTGCAATCTGAACTCTATCCACATCTAGGCCTATTTATATTTATTTGCTCATTTGCATCTCAACATAAATTCCTTCAAGGTTAATCGAAGTTGACCATGTATGTAACACAATAATATTTTTCATCATCAAGTATTTATTATCATAGAAGTAGACATCAGGATGATAAATGACTGGAGTTAAAACAGTTATTTACATCAATTGCTTTTATAGTCAATGAAATACACGTCTTTATTTATATGTCTGGACGGAGAATGGCTAATAGGTGTTTTCATGGAAGTGTTTCCAAAACTAGGTTGTGTGTGTGTGTGTGTGTGTGTGTGTGTGTGTGTGTGTGTGTGTGTGTGTGTGTGTGTGTGTGTGTGTGTGTGTGTGTGTGTGTGTGTGTGTGTGTGTGTGTGTGTGTGTGTCAATGCAATGCAGAATCTGCAACAAATGTTGTAGGAATAATCATCATGACAGGCCTGATGTATAGATCTCGTCAGAAAGACAAAGTGTCCATGGCTGGATCACTTTAAAGACTATAATTCATTATAATTCAGTAGCCTTTTTGCAAAAAGATCTGTAACAAGTCTACCAAATGCAGCAACTCATTCAGAGAAAGAAATCTAGACTTGGATTCCAATGTGCACATAATTTTTACAGTTTTTTACTGTTTTGTTTTTTTCCATGGTTAAATTTCATGTACAAGCTTAAATGCTGTTCTCCATGTCTTGATGCATGTGCATTTGGCCTTTGACAATTTCCTGTGACAGCCTGTGAATAACTTTTTGCCATCTATTAATTAAATCATCTCAAGGACCGGAGGAGCGTCTGGCTTTTAATCACTATTAGGCTGGTACATTGGCTATGTCATTTAGCTAATTTACTGAAAACTGCAATCACCACTAAATCAGGGTTGTGACCCAAATGATGCTTTGGGGTTAACAAAAAATGAAAACAAAGTCTTATTTCAGTGATACAATTAAATGCCCGGACAATGCGGTATTAGCTTAGTAATGCTCTCTTCATGAACTAAACGAATGTGGCAACACAGTCTTAGTGGGGTGGGGGTGGGGTAGGACAAAGTGTCTCTGACACTTTCCAAAAACATACCTACGTACAATTCACTGCAGTTCCCAGCTAAAATTCTTTTCACACCAATTATAAATACTGGGGCAGATTATTGATTAATAAAGAGATACTTTCTCACAAGGTTCCAATTACACAGTACTACTATCTTAAAATGTCAAAACACTACCATAGAGCAAGACTAATAAGCTAATACAGTTTATTGGGTAACACTTTAGAATAATGGTCCGTCATTAATAAGTAACTATGCAGGAAGTAATGCAGGACTAATGAGTAGTACTACATTAGCAATTCAGCTACCACTATTAACTAATATGGAAACAAGCTTAACTAATCAAAAGTCCAAATCATAGTCTCTGCTGCACCTATTTAACTGATATAAATACTAGTGTAGAACATTGCATAGAAACTGTGTCTATTCCTCGTTTAGTGAGATCAAATAATAAATCTACTGCAGGATCTAGGAAAAATCTAATTGTTATTAAAACAGAAAATGTTGCTATTAGTAAACAAAAACAATTTTTAAAGCTAGGTCTTTTAAACATTAGATCACTCACACCTAAGGCAGTTATTGTAAATGAAATAGTCACAGATAATAGCTTTGATGTACTTTGCCTTACTGAAACCTGGCTTAAACCAAATGATTATTTCGGTCTAAATGAGTCTACTCCATCAGGATACTCCTATAAACATGAGCCCCGTCTGATTGGTCGTGGCGGCGGTGTTGCAACAATCTATAGAGATATTCTCAATGTTATTCAGAAAACGGGTTATAAGTTTATTTCGTTTGAAGTACTTGTACTAAATGTTACACTCTCAGATGTAAGAAAAACATCCCTATTATCTCTAGCCTTGGCTACCGTATAGAGACCGCCTGGACCTTACGCTGATTTCCTAAAAGAGTTTGCAGATTTTCTCTCAGACCTATTAGTCAATGTCGATAAAGCATTAATTGTTGGAGATTTTAAAATACACGTAGATAATCCAAATGATGCGTTAGGATTACAGATTTATTGAACTCCTTTGGGGTCAAGCAAAACGTTACCGGACCAACTCATCGTTTTAATCATACACTCGATTTAATTATATCACATGGAACCGATCCAACCGATATAGATATCATTCCACAAAGTGATGATGTCACTGACCATTACATGGTAATTTGCATATTACGTACTCCTGTAATATATCATGCTGCGCCGCATTATCGATCAGGCAGAACAATCCTTCCATCCACCATAGATAATTTTTCAAATTGCTTATCTGATCTGTCTCAGCTGCTCAGTGAACCCAAACAAACAGATGAACTAGAGGAATTAACTAGCACTATGAGCATCATTCTCTTTAGAAAATTGGATATTGTTGCACCCATTAGATTAAAAAAGGTCAAAGAGAAAAGTAAAGCACCATGGTACAACAATACTACGCATGTTCTAAAGAGAGAAACCCGTAATTTAGAGCGTAAATGGAAACAAACTAATTTAGAGGTCTTTAGAATCGCATGGAAAGACAGTATGTCACGTTATAAAAAGGCCCTAAAAGTGGCCAGGGCTGAGCATCTCCGCAAACTAATAGAAAACAACCAAAACAATCCTAGGTTTTTATTTAACACCGTGGCTAGACTAACAAATAAACAGATGTCACCTGAACAAAATATTCCGTAACAGTTTAGTAGTAATGATTTCATGAATTTCTTCACTGAGAAAATAGAAAGCATCATAACCACAATTGTAAATGTTCAATCCTCAATTGCGCCTTATAATTCAGCCTCAATTATCACCCCGCAAGAACAATTACAGTGCTTTACAACTATAGAACAAAAAGAGTTAAATAAACTTATCACCTCATCTAAAACAACAACATGTTTATTAGATCCTATACCAACTAAACTACTGAAAGAAGTGTTACATGTAGTGGAAGAGCCTCTCCTCAACATTATTAACTCATCTTTAACTTTAGGTCATGTTCCAAGAACATTTAAATTGGCAGTTATAAAACCTCTCATTAAGAAACCACAATTAGACCCACATAATCTAGCAAATTATAGACCCATTTCAAATATTCCTTTTATGTCTAAAATACTAGAAAAAGTTGTATCCGCCCAACAGGGCTCTTTCTTGCAAGAAAATGACATCTATGAAAAGTTTCAGTCTGGACTCAGACTGCATCATAGCACTGAAACTGCGCTCGTTAAAATCACAAATGATTTACTATTAGCTTCTGACCAAGGCTGTATCTCAATACTAGTTCGATACTATAGATCACACAATACTCTTAGATCGACTACAAAATTATACTGGTGTTCAAGGACAAGCATTAAGCTGGTTCAGATCATACTTATCTGACCGCTACCATTTTGTCTATTTAAATGGAGAAAAATCGATCATAACTCCAGTAAACTTTGGAGTGCCGCAGGGATCTGTGTTAGGTCCTCTGTTATTCTCAATATAAATGCTGCCACTTGGAAATATTATAAGGAAACATGGAATTAGTTTCCATTGTTATGCTGATGACACTCAAATCTATATTTCATCACGGCCAGATGAAAACGCTAAATTATCCAAATGTGTTAAAGATATAAAAGATTGGATGACGCGCAATTTTCTTTTATTAAATCCAGACAAGACAGAGGTACTAATCATCGGTTCAAAAAACCGCCCACAAAACCTCTCACACTACAACTTTAACATAGTAGGATGTCCTGTTACTTCATCCTCTACAGTAAAAGACCTGGGTGTTATATTAGACTGCAACCTGTCTTTTGAAAATCATATTTCATATGTTACAAGAACAGCCTTTTTCCACCTTAGAAACATTGCTAAGCTACATAACATGCTATCAGTTTCTGATGCAGAAAAGTTAGTTCATGCATTCATGACCTCGAGACTAGATTACTGTAATGCTTTATTAGCTGGTTGTCCTGCATCCTCAATAAACAAGCAACAGTTAGTCCAAAATGTCGCCGCTAGAGTTCTTACTAGATCAAGAAAATATGATCATATAACACCAATTTTATCATCACTACATTGGTTACCTATAAAGTTCCGTATTAATTACAAGGTATTGCCACTGACTTATAAAGCCCTAAACGGCTTAGCTCCAGTCTATTTAATGGATCTTCTATCGCCCTATAATCCATCGCGCTCTTTAAGATCACTAAATTCGAGGCTTTTGGTCATACCTAGGATATCTAGGTCCACCAAAGGAGGGAAAGCATTTTCACATTTAGCTCAAAAACTCTGGAATAGTCTTCCTGATATTGTACGTTGCTCAGACTCGCTCTCCCAGTTTAAAACTAGATTAAAGACGCATCTCTTCAGCCAGGCATTCATATAATACTTTTAATCTTACAGTTAAATCCGACCTCTAGTTTATAAACTCCAGAGGAGAACTGGCCCCCGACTGAGCCTGGGTTCTCCCAAGGTTTTTTTTTTTCTCCATTAGGTCACCTGATGGAGTTTTTCGGTTCCTTGCCACTGTTGCCTTTGGCTTGCTCAGTTGGGGATATTTGGGGATATTTAATTTAATTAATTAATCAACAATACTATTGATCAGCATTACCAAACGTGGACGTTTTCCACTAGTAACAAACATTGATGTATTATTTTAATTTAATACTGTGAAGCTGCTTTGATACAATCTGTATAGTGAAAAGCGCTATATAAATAAACTTGACTTGACTTGACTTAATCAATAAGTAATGTCAAATTTAGGACTAAGATAGTTCCTTATTAGGTAATCAATAATTACCTAATGATATTGGCATCATTAAGAACTAATAGGTAATTATGACAAATTATAAATAATTACTAATTAATTACTAATCACAACATTAACGTGTCTGAGACGTTAGCAATTGTCTTTTTTTTTTACTCTCAACGTGGTAATAAAATACATCACTAATTACTTAAGGGTTACCTAGTCACTATGCAGGAACTACTAGTGATCTGGACCATTATTTTAAAGTGAAAAACATCTTTTTTACTTTAAAATAATGGTCCAGATCACTAGTAGTTCCTGCATAGTGACTAGGTAACACTTGAGTAATTAGTGATGCATTTATGACTACATTCAGAGTAAAAATGATGACTGATTACGTCTCAGACACACAATAGAATATTCTCAATAATTAGTCAGTTAATAGTTATTAATGAGGCTTATCTCATTAAGTAATTATTGATTACATAATAATGAACTATCTCCTAAATTTGACATTACTTACTGATTAGTTAAGCTTGTTTCCATATTTGTTAATAGTGGTAGCTGAAGTGTTAATGTAGAACTATTCATTAGTCCTGCATTACTTCCTGCATAGTTACTTATTAATGACGGACCATTATTCTAAAGTGTTACCGTTTATTGTTTGCATCACATAACCAGCTAGATTTATTTATTTATTTTTTATGCCATAAGCTTGGTAACAACTGGCACATTATTGCACTCATGATGAAGAGCAGTTGGTATGGGAATCCAATGGAACACAAAGGATGAGCTCAAAATGTAGTCGAAACAAGCTAAGTTAAAACAAGAGAAGCATTTTCATTTGCTAACACTTTCCGTAGGGGGTACAAACTCGATACAGCATGATATTTGTTGACACTTCTTGTGATGTTTCTGATAACACCAGACATTGTGACATCCAATTTCTGTCCGGTCAGATGTTCCACACTACGTGTTGCTAAATGTTGATGTAAGGATGGATTTCTAATGTTGACTTCTTCCTTTAGCCTGCGGAAACCAGATTAATTAAGTTTCCGATTATCACTGTATGTATGCAGTACAAACTGTTTTTTACTTTACTTAAAAGTGCAAGTCAAAATAAATATTTGCACATTTTCTGAAGAAATTGTACCCGGCCCAGGACTGCACATTTTGAATGTCACCTTTGTCTAACACACCCATTTCAAACTATGATAGTTACAAATTATGTTTTTGTATTATGTATTATATATTTAGTGTTGAGTTGCCATATTTATTGTTTAGTAGGCACTCCCTTCAGTATCATTCAAAAAACTATATGTCCATAAATATGTAATGTGCCATGCATAAACTAAGATTTGAATCTCCAACAGTCCAAACATGCCCTTTTCATTATTATGTGTGTCCACATTGTGCGGCTAAACAAGCATTTGAGCACAATTATAGGATGTAATGCTTTAAAGGCAATACAAGCTCTTCAGGTGATTGATCATTAGCAGGATGCCGCCGTGAGGTGCATGATCTGGGAATAGTAATTATCCAGAAGCATTCATGCACAGCATTGGGTACACACACGCATTCATTATAGCCAAGCTGAAATGAGATATGGCACAGCAGATCAATCAATATGACACATTGAAAAAATATGAATCCCAACATATTGATTGATCTACTGCATCCAAGGAATGTGATGGGAGCAAAATGCAGGGTTAGACATATCAGGAAATAATAAGGATTTGTTTGTGAGCATGGAATTTATGTTGTTGACCCAATATTTGGTCATTTAAAAAAAAAAAAAAAAAATTATAAAGGAAAGACCATGCAGAATGTAGACTACTACAGATAAAAGATTCATACTCAGGAAAAGGTGCCATTCGTGTCTGCTCGTGATAGTTAATGTCTTAAATAATATTTAGGGATAAACTAAATTAAACTGCAGATCCAGCATCACTAAATGGTGCAGTGTTAATTTGTCATTATATACATTGATCCTCAAACATAGAAAAGTGCACTATTAATAACCCACAATAATTTGATCTCAATCCATTTTAGTTATTCTCTTTTTCTTTATTATGTCCGGTTTAGACGTTAAGGAAACAATAGAAAGATTTTGGAGTTTGTGGGGGAAAATGGATCCCAGGCTCAGCTGACAGGCAAAGAGAGAACAGATAAAAAAAAAAAAAAAATCTTTTTTTTTTTTCCTAAACCACCCTCCCCTCCCGCTGGGTAGACAGAACACTTAAAATAATTTCAGAGTGGGTTGCTGCTGTAGAAAACAGAATAAAACAAAACAGATAAATAAAAATAAAGTAAAATAAAATATATTAAATTCATAAATATAATGATTAAGGTAAGATAGGGAAAAGGGTATTATCTAACATACTTATCTCCATTCATTTTAGATAATCACAATGTTACATTACCACATCAGCATTGTCTTCCAATGTAACATCACAGTTTCCTTTCAAAGGAACTTCATGCTGCGTCAGTTGCTGACGCTAGGGGGATGCATCGGGGATGCCACTCCTCTTCAACCTGTATATGCTCCCAATGAGCCAAATAATAAGAACCAAATTGCTTACCACAGCTATGCAGACGACACACAGATTTACTTAGCCCTATTGCCTAACGATTACAGCCCCATTGACTCCCTGTGCCAATGCATTGATGAAGTCAACAGTTGGATGTGTCAAAACTTTCTTCAGTTAAACAAAGACAAAACTGAAGTCATTGCATTTGGAAACAAAGATGAAGTTCTCAAGGTGAACGCATACCTTCACTCTAGTGTCATGGTTACAAAAGACAGAAGCAATGATGCAAGTAAAACTCTGTTTATTGATGTGAGGAATGAAAGTCCGGTAGTGGGTGAGCAACTGATGACACAGGAACTGGATGGTCAGCGAAGGTGTCCGTGAAGTGAAGTGATGCAGACGTGATGACCCAAGTGAAGACGAAATCCAGGTGAACAAGAAACAGGAACGGGAACAAGAACAGGAATGTCGACGGGAACAGGATCACACACGGGAGACATCAAACAACGATCTGACAATGAGAGGAAAGTGCGGTGAGGTTTTAAAGGTGCGTGAATGAGCTGCAGCTGGCACACACACGCCCACACACACAAAACAACAGTTACACGAGACAAGAAGGAAACAATGAATTTATGAACCGTGACAGTACCCCCCCTCCTATGAACGCCTCCTGGCGTCCCCAGACTCCCTTACCTGCCGATTGTAATCATCAATAAGGGAGGGATCCAGGATGTCTCTGGCAGGTACCTAACTTCTCTCCTCCGGACCGTAACCTTCCCAGTCCACCAAGTACTGGACTCCGCGTCCTCTCCGCCTTGTGTCCAGAATACGATTTACCGAATATGTGGGTTCCCCGTCTACGAGTCGCGGCGGTGGGGGAACCGGGGCTGGCGGATTAATTTGAGAATAAAACACGGGTTTGATTTTGGATGCATGAAACACGGGATGAATTCTCCTGTACACTGGAGGGAGGTTGAGGTAGACTGCCACCGGACTAATGATCTTGGTGACAGTGAACGGGCCGATAAATTTAGGAGCAAGTTTATTAGAAACGGAGCGGAGAGGAATGTTCTTGGTAGAAAGCCACACTTTTTGACCGGCGACGTATACGGGAGGCCTAGACCGGTGGCGATCGGCTTTGGCCTTGGTGCGCGCTCCCACCTGGAGTAGAGTCTCTCGGGCTCCAGTCCAAAATGGATGACACCTCTGGACGAAGGCATGAGCGGAGGGGACCGCGACTTCGGACTCCAGACTAGGAAAAAATTGGTGGCTGATAACCTACACTACACTCAAACGGAGATATGCCCGTAGATGACACTGGCAACGTATTGTGTGCGTACTCCACCATAGACTATTGCTGACTCCAAGAGGAAGGATTCTTGGAAACCAGACATCGCAACGCTCTCTCCAAATCTTGGTTGGCTCAGTTTGACCATTGCTCTGGGGATGAAACCCTGAGGACAGACTGACAGTCGCCCCCAATAATTTACAAAACTCTTGCCAAAATTTAGACACAAATTGGGGTCCTCTGTCGGAAACCACGTCTGTCGGGAGGCCATGTAAGCGAAAGACGTGATTAACGACGGTCAACGCTGTCTCCTTGGCTGAGGGTAATTTGGGCAAGGGAATGAAATGGGCCGCCTTCGAGAACCGGTCCACCACGGTCAAAACTACCGTGTTAACCTGGGAGGGTGGGAGGGCGGTGACAAAATCTAGCGAAATGTGGGACCAGGGTCTCGAAGGGACAGGCAGCGGTTGGAGTAACCCATCTGGGGGTCGATTGGAAGTCTTACCAGTGGCACAAACAGAGCAAGCCAAAACAAAACTGTGAACGTCACGAGCCATGAGTGGCCACCAGAATCGTAGCTTGACCAAAAACTTGGTACGACTAACTCCTGGATGACAAGCCACGTTGGAACAATGCCCCCACTGAATAACGTCGGACCATAATCCCTCCGGTACAAATAAGCGGTTCGGTGGGCAACCGGCCGGGGGCGTTACCCCTTCTAAGGCTCTCTTGAACTTCGATTCTACCTCCCATACGAGTGTGGAGACAAATAGATTCTCGGGTAAAATGCACTCGGGAGTAGACAGGCGTTCGGAACGGTCACAAATGCGCCATAAAGAATCGGGTTTGATGTTCTTGGAAACCGGGCGGTACGAGAGTGTAAAATCAAAACGTCCGAAAAAAAAATGCCCACCGAGCCTGCCTGGAGTTCAATCTTTTGGCAGTCTTAATGTATTCCAAATTCTTGTGGTCTGTCCAGACGATAAAAGGTACCCCCGACCCTTCTAACCAGTAGCGCCATTCTTCCAATGCTAACTTGACCGCCAACAATTCTCTGTTACCAATGTCATAATTGCATTCGGCAGGGGACAAACGATGGGACAAAAACGCGCATGGGTGCATTCTATTGTCTGTGGGAGAACGCTGAGAGATCACTGCACCTACCCCCACCTCTGACGCATCAACCTCCACCACGAACTGACGTGATGGATCAGGGGTAATCAGGATGGGAGCCGAAACAAAGCGACTCTTAAGTCTGACCACCTGAACGTAGTTCTGGGGGAGGTCAAGGCAGTCAGAGGCGAGGCTAGTTGGCTGAAGTTGCGGATAAACCGCCGGTAGAAATTGGCGAACCCCAGAAACCGCTGTAGGGCCTTACGGGAATCTAGAGTTGGCCATTCCACCACAGCCTTAACCTTCTCAGGATCCATCCGTATTCCCCCAGACGACACAATGTAACCTAGGAAAGAAACAGACTGTGCATGAAAATCGCATTTCTCCGCCTTGACAAAAAGCCCACTCTCTAGCAACCTCTGAAGCACTCGCCGGACGTGCTGCACGTGTTCCTGGAGAGAAGATGAAAAAATCAATATGTCATCCAGGTAGACATATATGAACTGGTCAACCATATCTCGCAGCACGTCATTGACGAGTGCTTGGAAGACTGCTGGGGAGTTGGACAAACCGAAAGGCATGACCAAGTATTCAAAGTGCCCCCTGGGGGTGTTAAAAGCAGTCTTCCACTCATCCCCCTTCCTGATACGGACCAAATGATAAGCATTGCGCAAGTCCAATTTAGTGAAGACGGACGCTCCCTGTAACCTCTCGAAGGCTGAAGACATCAACGGCAAAGGATAAGTAATCTTTACCGTGATGCTGTTTAGCCCCCGGTAATCAATACAAGGTCGCAGAGACCCGTCCTTCTTCCCCACAAAAAAGAAAGAAGGACGGATGAACCCCGTTGCAAGGTCAGATAAATCCCATCACATAGAACCTCTTTCACCTAGCTATCATCATATAGAGACTGTGTCTGTTCCCCGAATTTGGAAATCCAAAAAAACGTTTAAACCCAACTAAGGTTAAAAATTGAATTGATGTTCAACAAATAAAAAACAGCTATAATACAGATGAGCAAATGCTAAAGCTTGGGTTGCTGAATATTCGATCACTTACTTCAAAAGCACTCGTTGTTAACGATGATTTCAGATAATAACCTAGATGTGCTGTGTTTGACAGAAACCTGGCTAAAACCAAACGATTACATTACTTTAAATGAATCAACCCCGCAAGATTACTGTTATAAACATGAGCCTCGTCTGAAACGCAAAGGGGGTGGTGTTGCTGTAATTTATAGTAATAGTTTCAAAACCACTAAGAAATCAAGTTTTAAATATAATTCTTTTTAAGCATTGGTGCTTAATGTAAAAATATATAGTGTAAACGATAAATCACGTTTGAGATTTGTGCTGGCTACTGTATACAGGCCACCAGGGCACCATACAGACTTTCTCAAAGAATTTGCGGACTTTCTATCAGAATTAATATTGACTGCAGATAAAGTACTAATTGTTGGTGATTTTAATATACACATCGATAATGAAAAAGATGCATTGGGATTGGCATTTAAAGACATTGTAAATTCAATTGGAGTTAGACAACATGTGTCAGGACCTACTCATCGTCGTAATCATACTCTAGATCTAATATTATCACACGGAATAGATGTGGATGCCGTTGAAATTCTGCAGCAGAGCGATGACATCTCAGATCATTACCTAGTCTCGTGTAATTTGCATTTAGCCAAGGCTGCAAAGCCGACTCCATGTTACAAATATGTGAGATATCACTTCTGCTACTAAAGATTGCTTTATTAATAATCTTCCTAATCAGTTTCATCATCTCAGCATCTCAGATAGCTTAGAAGAACTAGATATTACAACAGAAACGTTTAACTCTCTCTTTCCCAGCACTTTAGACACAGTTGCTCCGTTGCGCTTAAAGAAGATTAAAGAAAATAGTCCAACGCCGTGGTACAACGAGCACACTCGGGCCCTTAAGAGAGCAGCCAGAAAAATGGAGCGCAACTGGAAGAAAACAAAACTAGAGGTATTTCGCATTTCATGGAAAGAGAGCTCAATTACTAACAGAGAGGCTTTAAAAGCTGCTAGATCTGCTTATTTTTCAACCCTATTAGAAGAAAATAAACATAATCCTAGGTATTTATTTGAAACGGTGGCTAAACTAACGAAAAATATAGCTTCAAGCACCGAAGTTTCCAAGCAACACAGCAGTAATGACTTTATGAACTTCTTCACTTATAAGATTGATAATATCAGGGACGAAATTATAACTATGCAACCGTCTACTACAGTATCACATCAGGCAGTGCATTGTAGTCTCCCTGAGGAAAAATTTGATTCATTCGTTGCTATAGGAGAGGAAGAATTTACTAAACTCATTAAATCATCTAAATCTACAACATGTATGTTAGACCCTATACCGACTAAGCTACTGAAAGAAATACTTCCAGAGGTCATAGATCCTCTTCTTAATATCATTAATTCGTCTTTGTCTCTAGGATACGTACCAAAAAACTTTAAGCTGGCTATGATTAAACCGCTTGTTAAAAAAACGCAACTTGATCCTTCAGAATTAGTCAATTACAGGCCGATCTCGAATCTACCTTTTCTGTCAAAGATATTAGAAAAGGCAGTATCCTCACAACTGTGTTCCTTTCTTGAGAGAAATGATATCTGCGAGGATTTCCAGTCAGGATTTAGACCGTACCATAGTACCGAAACAGCTCTCGTTAGAGTCACAAATGATTTGCTCTTATCATCCGATCGTGGTTGTATCTCTCTATTAGTGTTACTCGATCTTAGTGCTGCATTTGACACCATCGACCACAACGTTCTTTTAAATAGATTAGAATATTATGTTGGCATTACGGGAAATGCACTAGCATGGTTTAAATCATACTTATCTGACCGTTATCAGTTTGTAGCAGTAAATGATGAGATGTCTCATCGATCACAAGTTCAGTATGGCGTACCACAAGGCTCAGTACTAGGACCGCTGCTGTTCACTCTGTACATGCTACCCTTAGGAGATATCAATAGGAAACATGGAATTAGCTTTCACTGTTATGCCGATGATACTCAGCTCTATATTTCTTCAAAACCTAACGAAACTTATCAATTCACAAAATTAACGGAATGCATAGCGGATATAAAAAATTGGATGACTTGTAATTTCCTACTTCTAAATTCTGAAAAAACAGAGTTTCTAATTATTGGACAAAAAACTTCCTCACGTAATAATCTAGAATACTGTCTAACACTTGATGGCTGCTCTGTTAAGTCTTCGTCGTCGGTTATGAACCTGGGTGTGCTCTTTGATACCAATCTTTCATTTGAAAGTCAAGTGTCCAGTATCTGTAAAACTGCATTTTTCCATCTTAAAAATATATCTAAATTACGCCATATGCTCTCATTGACAAATGCGGAACAATTAGTTCATGCGTTCATGACCTCAAGGCTAGATTATTGTAATGCTCTACTAGGTGGTTGCCCTGCACGCTTAATAAACAAACTACAGCTGGTTCAAAACGCAGCAGCTCGAGTTCTTACCAGAACCAGGAAGTATGACCATATTAGCCCAGTTCTGTCAAAACTGCATTGGCTCCCTATTAAACATCGCATAAATTTTAAAATATTGCTGATTACTTACAAAGCACTGAATGGTTTAGCTCCGCAGTACTTGAGCGAGCTCTTAACGCATTATAGTCCGTCACGTCTATTACGATCTCAAAATTCCGGCCAGTTGATTATACCTAGAATATCAAAATCGACTGCTGGCGGTAGATCCTTTTCCTATTTAGCACCAAAACTCTGGAACAGTCTTCCTACCATTGTCCGGGAAGCAGACACACTCTGTCAGTTCAAAGCCAGATTAAAGACACATCTCTTTGACCTAGCTTTCACATAATACATTATAGACTTCTATAATTTAATGTTATGCTGCATAGATTAGGTCAGCCGGAACCAGGAACACTTCCCAAAAATCCTGATGTACTCGTTACATCATGAGAAGAATGGCATCTACGCTAATTTTAGTGTCTGTGTTTATCCCAAGGTTTTTCCTGCAGCCTGCCGGATCCAGGCCGTATCCAGATCTGACGAAGGACCTTCGCCTGGACCGATGACAACGCAGTGCTGAAGTGCCAACTAGTCTCTCCCTATGGAGGATCCCACTACCACTCTACAGATAAGGCGTTGTCGGGAAAATTCGTCTCGCGGTCCTACCCCAAAGCAACAAATAAAATAAAATTCCTTATCAAAATTTATAAGGAAAGACAAGTATTTTGTTTAGGCTTGGCTTGTAGGGAATTCCAAACCTGCGTATATTCAAACGCACATAACTATAGAACCCATTCTAAAGGCGCTTGTGAACGCCATCAGCGTTTCTCACAGGTTCGCCTTTAAAGTCTGTGTAGAGAGAATGGTGTCGTCTTAGCGGCCCCTAATTTAATAACAAATGATCATTGCGACGGAACCAAATCAATTAAAACTAACTTTAGATGGAAATAACTTAACTCTGCTGTAAAGCCGAAACAATCTCTGTTACCTTAAATTATACGCTTATCTCTGTAAAGCTGCTTTGAGACAATCTACATTGTTAAAAGCGCTATATAAATGAAGATGACTTGACTTGACCTCAAGGCTAGATTATTGTAATTCTCTTATGGGTGGTTGCACGCTTAATAAACTACAGCTGGTCCAAAACGCAGCAGCTCGAGTTCTTACTAGAATCAGGAAGTATGATCATATTAGCCCGGTTCTGTCAACACTGCAATGGCTCCCTATTAAATGTAGTATACATTTTTAAATATTGCTGATCACTTACAAAGCACTAAATGGTTTAGCTCCCCAGTACTTGAGCGAGCTCTTAACGCATTATAGTTCTTCATGTCTATTGTGATCTCAAAATTCTAGCCAGTTGATACCTAGAATATCAAAATCGACTGCTGGCGGTAGATCTTTTTCCCCTCTAGCACCTAAATTCTGGAACAGTCTCCCTAACATTGTCCGGGAAGCAGACACACTCTGTCAGTTTAAATCTATACTAAAAACAAACCACGGAGAAGTCTCATGAGCCCCCTGCAGATCGAGCAGCACCACCTGCCACAATGTGTGAGCAGAGCAGCAATAACCACCCCCAAACAAAACTATATGGAAATATACCCCAAACACAAACTGACAGTGAAAATCTGGATGCCTTTTTTTTTTAAGCAGTTACTTGAGTGAGCTAAGGCAACAAGCATGTTGCCAATACCTAAAAAGCTTGAGCAACAGCATGTTGCCAACAATACCGGAAAGCCTTAAGCAATGTCGCCCTTACCCAAATGACCTAAACGAATATGTTGCCAATACCCGCATTAGCCATAGCAACAAGCATGTTGTCGATACACGAAATGCTTAAGCAGTAAACAAGCATATTCCCATGAATGACATGAAGTTTGAAATGAAGAAAGTGAAGATTAAGTTATCAAAATGAATCAGGCACTGCTTGCTTATGGTTTGTATATCCGCAATCCAAGTTCCAGTCTCTTTTGAGTGATGAATGCTACTACCACCTGCTGGTGTTGCTCGCAACCAGAGGGGGTACGGAATCTGCATTTCCTGCCTGAAGACGAAGGCAGGGGCGTAGCCGACCCCCCGGGAGGTATGAGAAGGGACCATCCTGCTGGTGGTGGGGAGGATGGAGGGGAAGGGACCATCCTAGTGGTGGTGGGGAGGATGGAGGTGAATGTAGGCATAAGCATCTGCAAACTCAGACATGTGTAAGTACCAATCTTTTATACTACAAGTATTAGAACGTGATTGGATAGATGAGAAGGTAATAAGTGACGTAACAGTTGAGTCTTCCTGTCAGAACTTACGCTGAAGCTTTCATTTCACGTAGACTTAAGCAACACATTTACACAACCAATAACAGCTGGATGGTTTAATGCAACAAGAGTGATTCTGATACCTAGATATATTTAGGCACGAATATGTAATTGCATGAATTCCAAATCACTAGAACAAGTTATATTTTTTTGGAATGTACTGCGTAACTGTCACTTGTCAGTGACGTCATATCCACGTTATAGTTGGTTTTCATTTTACTCCTGTAGAAACCAAGAAAATACGTTTTTTGTTTTCCTTTTTTTCTCTTCTAAATACCCCCAAGACTACTGATACTTATAGATAGATAATACATACAGTATCTCACAAAAGTGAGTACACCCCTCACATTTTAGCAAACATTTTAATATGCCTACTCAAGGGACAATACTATAGAAATTAAACTTGGATATATTTTAGAGTAGTCAGTGTGCTGCTTGTATAGCAGTATATACTTACTGTACTCTTAAAATAACAAAACATACAGCCATTATTGTCAACATAGCTGGCAACAAAAGTGAGTACACCCTAAGTGATAATAGCTGTATGTCGTTTAACCATGCGAAGCCACATGTCCTATTCATAATTTTCATGTTTTTATCTGCTTGACAGGACCATACAAATTGTTGTATCTTGTATTAGAGCAGTTAAAATTTGTGCTTTGAGTACATGTCACGGGAACACACGGAAAAAGAGGTAGATCCAAATGCAGCATATTTATTATCAGGGCAATCCAATTCGTATTCATCCAAGCAGGGTTCAAATTCCATGTTAGCAATCAATAAACAAATAAACAAGAAAAGAAACAACAGGCGAGACCATAGACTGCGGAAGTGTAAGTGACATTCACCAACGACTCCGTGACAAAGAACTTTCCAAGAATTTGAGAATTAGAATTGTTGCTCTCCACAAAGTTGACCTAGGCTATAAGAAGATTGGTAACACCCTGAAACTGAGTTATAGTGCAGGCCAGGGTCATACAGAGGTTTTCCAAGACGGGTTCCACTCGGAACAGGCTTTGCAAGGGTCAATCAAAGAAGTTGAGTCCTCGTGCTGTGCGTCAGATGCAGAAGCTGGCTTCAAAAAACAGACGCATGAGTGCTGCCAGCATTGCTTTAGAGGTTGCAGAAGGCTCGATGGTGTTTTAAGCCCCCAATGGCTCCTTAGAGGCAGCTAACCCTACCCTCAACCTTAAACCTACCCATCCCCTCGCTGCCTGGAAGGCGCCGTTGGGGGCTTAAAACACCAAGTGCCTTGCAGAAGCGGAAGGTCAGCTTGTCAGTGCTCAGACCATACGCCACACACTGCAACAAGTAGGTTTGCATGGACGTCGTCCCAAGCGGAAGGTGGAGAAGCACCATGTGTCTAACAGCCATCAGCTCCATGATGTCATTATGGAGGAGTGGAAGAGGATCCCAGCAACAACCTGTGCAGCTCTGGTGAACTCCATGGCCAGGAGGATTAAGGCAGTGCTAGATAACAATGGTACTCACAAAATAGTGACACTTTGGACACAGTTTTGACATGTTCTCTTAGGGTGTACTCACGTTTGTTGCCAGCTATTTTGACAATAATGGCTGTATGTTGAGTTATTTTCAGAGGACAGTAAATATATACTGCTACACAAGCAGCACATTGACTACTCTAAAATATATCCAAGTTTCATTTCTTTAGTATTGATCACTATTGATCCAATCTTATGGGGGACATATTTGCAAGCAAGGACATATTTGCAACAAGTGTGTTGCTGTAGCCAATTTAACACTACACGGCAGCAAAATCTGATACAACAAGCATGTTGTAAAATCACAGAACTAGTACTAAAACTAGTGTAGTCCAGTCGGGGAAGCATACACCCTGCAACAATAGCTCTGAGTTAGAAGCAATGAAATACAGTGTGCATCCTCATTCATGAACAAGTTTTCAGCTCCCGTCTGGCTGATTCCATCGCTGTGGAGGTGAAGATGACGACTCAGATGATTCCACACTCCTTCACGGGATCGTCAAGCTACGATGTTGTTAGTGTTGAATAACAGACCTCTGCTGTAAAACGTACCTACTGTATTTAGCACAAGCATGTATCAATACAATTGGATAGCATAACGAAACAAGCAAATTTTCCAGTGCAACCAAATAAGCCTTAAACTATGCTTTAATTACCACAGCATGTTGCTTAGTACGGTATGGATCAATAATACTAGAAGCCTAAGTAACAAGCTATTTATTCAAGGCAAGTTATTCAATAACATTTGCCTTAAGCAACAAGTACAGTACTGATAAGCAATGTTGCTGAAACAATGACAAGCAAGTTGCTGATACCTGGATAAGCTTAACACAGCATGTTGGCAATGACATCAGATCAATGAAGCCTAAAACACAGGCATGTTCCAATAACGACTAGGCTAGATAGCCTTAAGAACAAGCATGTTTCCAATAGCAACTAGACAGCTTCTAGAGCAAGCACGTTTTCAATAGCAACCAGATAGCCTTGAGAAAAAGTATGTTTTCAATAACTAGCCTTTAGAACAAGGGTGTTTCAATAACATCTAGGTTAGATAGCCTTTAGAACAAGCATGTTACCAATAGCAACCAGACAGCCTTAATTGTGTTTCAATAATAACAAGATAGCCTTTAGAGCAAGCTTTCCAATACACTATAGCTGAACTGAATAGCGATTGTTTACTATGTATTTTTAGAGCTGCGCTACAGCAGAAATGATTTCATTTTCACCATCTCACCTATCTCTCACTGCAAGCTGCTTGAATCTGTGCTGCATAGTGATATAAAAATAAAGGTGACTTGACTTGGTAGGTTTAAACACAGCATGTGCAGCGACAAGCTTTTTTAATGAGCATTAACAAAAGGAACTTAGCTTAGCTTCGTGGAGAATGGAGAGTGAATTACAGCCAGCTGTGACTTGGATGCTTGCTTTATTAATATCTAAAGGAGTCCTATGTCAATAATGCAGCAATGCTAACTCATGTCACTTCCAAATCAGGCAGCTTATGATCAATGCAGCGAATTTGCGTGTTCAGGTAGATGAACTTGAATGAATCTGAGGTGAAATCCTTGTGGGAAACGGATTCCTCTCACTAAATTCCCGATTGCACGATTCCTAGTGAGATGATGCGGTTTTGCCTGCCGAATTTCACCATTTAATTGGCTCCTGAGAAACGTGATAGTGTCAGGGTTTACAGATGATGCAGACAAGATGGTAAGTTTAAAGCTTAAATTGCAGAATGAATCGGAGATGAAGACAATAGGTGAGTAACAGCAACACAGATAATCAGAATATGCTTAGCTGAATGGTAAAGTCTCTCTTTCTTTCTTTCTTTCTTTTAGGTGACATCGATGGAGGATCGATGGAGGATCGATGGAGGATCGATGGAGGATCGATGGAGGATCGATGGAGGATCGATGGAGGATCGATGGAGGATCGATGGAGGATCGATGGAGGATCGATGGAGGATCGATGGAGGATCGATGGAGGATCGATGGAGGATCGATGGAGGATCGATGGAGATGGCTGGCAGACAGATGGAAGGTGTTCGCGTCTCAGGTAAGTGATTAGGGAGTCTGTGAGTCTTGAATTGTCATGTATAGACAAGACCAGACAAGGAGTGAAGGGAGAGTGCTGAATATAAAGGGTGAGACTGATGAGGGGGTGCAGGTGATGCTGATGATAAGTGATTGAGAGATTGAGTGCAGGTGTGCGCCACGGAGGATTCTGGGGAATGTAGTGCACACACACAGGTGAAGGCAGATGAAGGGAGAAGAACATGAACATGACCGTGACAGATAGCTGCTGATAATACTGAAGGAGCTTATATGGATTAGTTTAGGTTTACTTCAGAGGTGTTAAGCGCATGCATGCCCTATTGATGAAGCTCCAGTGGGCGTGCCATTTGTAGAAATGAATGCACAACCACCAAATAGGTGGTGATATGCAATATGTAAATCGTAATTAAACAAAAGAAGAAGAAGGAAGTAGTATGGCGTGCTTTTTCTTAGCGTCCGTTTCCATGGTGACTCATCGATATGTCGCTCTGTTGAAAATGGCTATGTGTTAATCGTTAACATACTCTGGGTTGGCTGAACTTGATCCAGGATGCATTTTTGGAACCAGCGTACCTCTAGTAAGCAAGGTTTGGGTTAATCAACCGGGAGTTTAGGGTATGTTTGACGGTAAGATAGCCTTCGTTTCTGGGGTGTATTCCAGAGTTTTCAGTTTGGATTTAATAAAGACAAATGTTATCAACACCTTTCATCATGCGCATTACTACAACCATTCGTGACAGTTATGTATTACATTTTTGTCTGAGAATGGAGGGTTGTCCAACATCCTGTACACAGTGACCTCTTTTCACTTCAACTGTTTCAATCACGTTGATTGTAGATTCCTGGGAGTCAGCTGCCTGAGGTGGATCTTCTTTCACGGGCACTGTTTCTTTAAAAACCACCGTGTCCGCGAAGCCACTATTTTGCCGCCAAATAGTGGTTTCGAGGACACTCATTTTTATGCAAATTAAACACTGAAATGACTTGAAAATTAGTGTGATGTGTTCAGTTGAGTGTGCTTAGTACAGTGGGGGTGGTTTAATTAACGAGAATTGATATCACACATGACAGGAGAGCAAAAACACATAAATGTCCCAGATCCAACCTATTCAGAGGATGCAAAATAATGGTTTCACGAGTTCACACTTACAAATAAGTCAGATAGAATAAATGCGTATTTGGCGTGCTGTCCGAGGAGAGGGCTCCGGGCTCGGTATTTGGCCCGAACCCAGAGTACTCCCCCCGTATTCCTGGCTGTGAAAGAACAAGCCAAGAGTGAGGAGTCGGGGTGGTGGAGGGATGCTGAAAACTGTCAAGGAAGTTAGGTGAGTTGACAGAGTGAATATATATATGCTTCCTCTCATGCTGATAGGGTAGACATGGTAATTGTTTGATGAGTTGATTGATTGATTGCTTGCTTGATTATTTGAACGTGCTCCTCCCGAACTTTGTTAATAAAACATCATTTTCACGGACACTGCATTTTTATGCACATCAAGCACTAAAATGACTTGAAAATGAGTGTGATGTGTTCAGTCGAGTGTGCTTAGTACAGTAGGGGTGGTGTAATTAACGAGAATGAAACTTTTAAACACCAAACTTTTGCACCTTTGGGCTTGCATATCAAAGCAAAAACAGTGAGTGATGTTCATAGCACTAAAGACTGTGCAAGTGTACAGTTGCACGTGACATGTTGCTGCATGTTTGTGTGTTTTTGCAGAGTTCCCTCAAGCCAGTCCATCCATGACACCGAGGTTCAACGAGCCAACTACGTCTTCTGCTGCGTTGCACCTTTGGGTTTGCATATCAAAGCACCAAAAAAACACATCATTTTCTCACCCTGGTATCATTTGATAATATGTTGGGAGAAACTGATGGCTGATTTTTATATGTTTTGGTGAACTAACTCATTAAACTAACTCATTAATAAGTAATTACTTTTTTTATCTTTTGTTGTACAGATCAGCCTTATAATACTGAGACGAACGGAAGGATTCAGTCACTTTTGGGCTGATATATCTTATCTTGTGGAGTGTCATTAAAATAGCCTTTTAATGTCACAACATCCCAGGTTCAACGAGCTAACTACGTCTTCTGCTGCGTTGCACCTTTGGGCTTGCATATCAAAGCAAAAACAGTGAGTGATGTTCATAGCACTAAAGACTGTGCAAGTGTACAGTTGGACGTGACGTGTTGTAGCATGTTTGTGTGTTTTTACAGAGTTCCCTCAAGCCAGTCCATCCATGACACCCAGGTTCAACGAGCTAACTACGTCTTCTGCTGCGTTGCACCTTTGGGTTTGCATATCAAAGCAAAAACAGTGAGTGAGATAGTGAAATAAAGACTGATAAAATAAAGACTTCCATAGCACTAAAGACTGTGCAAGTGTACAGTTGCACGTGACGTGTTGCAGCATGTTTGTGTGTTTTTGCAGAGTTCCCTCAAGCTAGTCCATCCATGGCACCCAGGTTCAACGAGCTAACTACGTCTTCTGCTGCGTTGCACCTTTGGGTTTGCATATCAAAGCAAAAACAGTGAGTGGTGTTCCATAGCACTAAAGACTGTGCAAGTGTACAGTTGCACGTGACGTGTTGCAGCATGTTTGTGTGTTTTTACAGAGTTCCCTCAAGCCAGTCCATCCATGGCACCCAGGTTCAACAAGCTAACTACGTCTTCTGCTGCGTTGCACCTTTGGGCTTGCATATCAAAGCAAAAACAGTGAGTGAGATGGTGAAATAAAGACTGATAAAATAAAGACTTTCATAGCACTTAAGACTGTGCAAGTGTACAGTTGCACGTGACATGTTGTAGCATGTTTGTGTGTTTTTGCAGAGTTCCCTCAAGCCAGTCCATCCATGACACCTAGTCCAGCCTCCTCGCCTAGCAGGTCACGACCCCACCATCTAAAGGGGAAACTGACTGACTGCATCATCTAGGCCTTAGGATGGTTCCACAAAGAATTGACTGCACATACAACATGAATTTACTTCGAACTAAAGATTTGACTTTTCATACAGCAAAAGACAGTGCATCTATTTGTGTCTCATTAGCTCTCAAAAAACTTTAACCTTACAGTTCATTAAATATTTTACACAGCTAACTCAACATTAATTGTTTTTAAATCTTTACAATGTATAGCCAGAGGACTATCACAAAAGTATTTAGAAAAGTAAAGACATAGCATGTCTGTTTAAAGCTGCTTTGTATTGTTTGTATTCTGCTTTGTACCGCTTGTTAAAAAAAACGCAACTTGATCCTTCAGAATTAGTCAATTACAGGCCGATCTCGAATCTACCTTTTCTGTCAAAGATATTAGAAAAGGCAGTATCTTCACAACTGTGTTCCTTTCTTGAAAGAAATGATATCTGCGAGGATTTCCAGTCAGGATTTAGACCGTACCATAGTACCGAAACAGCTCTCGTTAGAGTCACAAATGATTTGCTCTTATCATCCGATCGTGGTTGTATCTCTCTATTAGTGTTACTCGATCTTAGTGCTGCATTTGACACCATCGACCATAACGTTCTTTTAAATAGATTAGAACATTATGTTGGCATTACGGGAAATGCACTAGCATGGTTTAAATCATACTTATCTGACCGTTATCAGTTTGTAGCAGTAAATGATGAGATGTCTCATCGATCACAAGTTCAGTATGGCGTACCACAAGGCTCAGTACTAGGACCGCTGCTGTTCACTCTGTACATGCTACCCTTAGGAGATATCATTAGGAAACATGGCATTAGCTTTCACTGTTATGCCGATGATACTCAGCTCTATATTTCTTCAAAACCTAACGAAACTTATCAATTCACAAAATTAACGGAATGCATAGCGGATATAAAAAATTGGATGACTTGTAATTTCCTGCTTCTAAATTCTGAAAAAACAGAGTTTCTAATTATTGGACAAAAAACTTCCTCACGTAATAATCTAGAATACTGTCTAACACTTGATGGCTGCTCTGTTAAGTCTTCGTCGTCGGTTATGAACCTGGGTGTGCTCTTTGATACCAATCTTTCATTTGAAAGTCACGTGTCTAGTATCTGTAAAACTGCATTTTTCCATCTTAAAAATATATCTAAATTATGCCATATGCTCTCATTGACAAATGCGGAACAATTAGTTTGGGATTAGTAACAATTAGTAACAATTAGCAATGCGTTCATGACCTCAAGGCTAGATTATTGTAATGCTCTACTGGGTGGTTGCCCTGCACGCTTAATAAACAAACTACAGCTGGTTCAAAACGCAGCAGCTCGAGTTCTTACCAGAACCAGGAAGTATGACCATATTAGCCCAGTTCTGTCAAACCTGCATTGGCTCCCTATTAAACATCGCATCAATTTTAAAATATTGCTGATTACTTACAAAGCACTGAATGGTTTAGCTCCGCAGTACTTGAGCGAGCTCTTAACGCATTATAGTCCGTCACGTCTATTACGATCTCAAAATTCCGGCCAGTTGATAATACCTAGAATATCAAAATCGACTGCTGGCGGTAGATCCTTTTCCTATTTAGCACCAAAACTCTGGAACAGTCTTCCTACCATTGTCCGGGAAGCAGACACACTCTGTCAGTTCAAAGCCAGATTAAAAACACATCTCTTTGACCTAGCTTTCACATAATACATTATAGACTTCTATAATTTAATGTTAGGCTGCATATTGTAGGTCAGCCAGAACCGGGAACACTTCCCAAAAATCCTGATGTACTCGTTACATCATGAGAAGAATGGCATCTACGCTAATTTTAGTGTCTGTGTTTATCCCAAGGTTTTTCCTGCAGCCTGCCGGATCCAGGCCGTATCCAGATCTGACGAAGGACCTTCGCCTGGACCGATGACAACGCAGTGCTGAAGTGCCAACTAGTCTCTCCCTATGGAGGATCCCACTACCACTCTACAGATAAGGCGTTGTCGGGAAAATTCGTCTCGCGGTCCTACCCCAAAGCAACAAATAAAATAAAATTCCTTATCAAAATTTATAAGGAAAGACAAGTATTTTGTTTAGGCTTGGCTTGTAGGGATTTCCTAACCTGCGTATATTCAAACGCACATAACTATAGAACCCATTCTAAATGCGCATGTGAACGCCATCAGCGTTTCTCACAGGTTTGCGTTTAAAGTCTGTGTTGAGAGAATGGTGTCGTCTTAGCGGCCCCTAATTTAATAACAAATGATCATTGCGACGGAAGCAAATCAATTAAAACTAACTTTAGATGGAAATAACTTAACTCTGCTGTAAAGCCGAAACAATCTCTGTTACCTTAAATTATACGCTCATCTCTGTAAAGCTGCTTTGAGACAATCTACATTGTTAAAAGCGCTATATAAATGAAGATGACTTGACTTGTTGTGTATTTTAAAAAGCTCTATAAATGTCCTAAAACGATGTGCATTTTGCTTGTAGTTTTGTGTTAATAAAAATGTAATATATTACATCTCATAATTCAGTTGAATTCATTATGTATTGTATTGTGTAATTTAATTAAATTTTTATGTACATTTTGGTTCTCTAATTTTATTACATTAAATGTTATTGTGTTGTATGATGTTCTGTATTAAGAATTAATTATGCCATAAATCATATGCATTAGTACACAAATGACATGCTTGTAATAAAAAAAAGCATATTATGCCCTATTGCTTAATAACAGATAACTTCTACACAAAACATACTTATAAATGTTATTTCTTTAAAATAAAAGATTATTATATTAAGGGGTTTGATTAATTACATTAAGATTGTGATTCCATAATTGTATTATAGTGTTCTTTAGTCAAGGCTAGACAACCAATTAATATTTATACCCACAAAACATAGCTAGCATTCTGTAATTTATTTAAATGTCTAAACTGTTAATAAGAAAAATAGTAATATACACAAATAAACATTGTATGGCTCTTTTAATAAATAAAAGTGTACTTGTAACATATTGCGCTGATTATTGCGATAAAAAATAATGACATAATTATAATTGCATTACGAATGGCTGTGAATACGGTAAGACAGTATCAGTGCAGTATAAGCTCATAGCACGATCATCGGATAACGTTAGCTGTATGCTATGCTACTATCTAAGCTAACTAAAAAACACTAACAACAAGAAATGTTTAATTTCACAATCTATAACTTCAGTTAAATACTAGTATATGAAACGTATAATTTAAAATACATTAAATACATTAATGACTCGTCATAACGTAGTACAAACGTCTTCTATAATAAAATATTTTGTATGATTTGTAACCAGGCACTAAAGCGATTACCCATAAAACGGGCTTTGAGCCAATCGGATTGCTTGGGTCCTAAGCCCGGACCCATCTCTTCAGCCGGACCCGATTGTTCACCACAGCGGCCCTCTTGTCCGAAGACACAGGCTCGGCAGACGTGACATGAACAGTCTCTGTGGCATCCATCTTGTCCGCAGACACTGGATCGGCAGACGTGCTGTGTGTCCTCCACGCATACCGCCACTGCATAGAAGAGGAACACGGCCTTCCTGGCCATGGCAGGACTGATGATGGGGAGTTCTGGGACCACCGGAACTGGGACCACCGGACTCGGGACCACCGGACTCGGGACCACTGGACTCGGGACAACCGGAACTGGGACCACCGGAACTGGGACCACCGGACTCGGGACCAACAGAACAGGCTCTGTGCTGGACGGATCCAGTGGCGAATGGGGCCCTGGGCTGGACATCACCAAGCCAGGGTCGAAGAGGGGCCAGAGTGGAGAGTGGTGTCGGGACTCCTCTCGACCACCTCCTCTACTGCGGCCTCCACGGGTCCCGCGAAATTTGACCAACCGGGTCCCCTCAAAAGATTGTCCCCTCTCCCGCTCGGTGGCTGGGGAAGAGACACTAGTGATGTTACACTGAAGCTTCGATGCGCGTATCACATAAGCGACACAATTTGTAGTGAAGCCCCGTATCGAGGCGTGTATTGGTTTACTAGAGTCACGTGATCGATGACAAACGAAGCCTCACTTTCTGTCCAGTCACGTGCACGTTTCGCTTTGGGTGTCAGAAGGCTCGAACTTCAGATCGTATTTAACGAGTCATTGTTGCCTCAGTCTGGTTGATATTTACAATTATTGATATTGACATTTAATAACAGATGATTCTATCAGACAATGTCCTTATTCATTGTGTGTGTGTGTGTGTGTGTGTGTGTGTGTGTGTAGAGAGAGAGAGAGAGAGAGAGAGAGAGAGAGAGAGAGAGAGAGAGAGAGAGAGATTGTCACACTTTAATGGGAAAATGAATTTATTTAATGAACAAATCAAACACAAACATGTAAGGCTTTTATTTGTACACATAACATTGAAACTATGGAGTGTGTTGTGGTTGCTTCATCTGCCAGAGCTTCTAACACAGGCTTCTGGCTGCTTTATTTTAAATAAGCACCAGATGGCGCTGTTCTCGACACTCTCGAAGCTTTGAATCTTTTCCCGGAACAGTCAGGGGAAAGCCTCAGTGATTCATGAGGCTTCATTTCCCCATCCCTAAGAGACACTGGCGAACATGCTGCTGGATTCAGTAGCGGTGAGTTCTTTTGTAACGCTGCAGGCAGGAATGAAGCGGAGAGTAAATCCAATCGCAAGCACTTTAATAAACAAACAAACAGATAATCCAGGGTACATGACAGAACACTCAGAACAGGAACCGGGAACTCAGGACGGGAACAAGGAGACAACAGCAAACGTACAACATCAAGAACTCACAAGGACTGAACTAAAACACAGGGCTTAAATACAAGGGAACACAAGCTAAACAAGATAACAAGGGGGCGTGGTTAAACTGAAACACCTGGGAAGACTAATCAACATAACGGGGAACAGCTGAACATGGGACAAGACACATGGCAGGATCACATGACAAGCAGGGAATTACATGACAGACAAGAACAAGGAACAAGACACAAAACCCACACCATGACAGTGTGCTCGCACCCACAAGGATTTTTTCTTGGTACTGAAGCTTCCAGTGCACATATACAAATACAAATACAACAAGAAACATAGTAATACAAATTCTAAGAATAAAATATATATAAAAAAAATAAAAAATTTATAAAAGTAAAAAAGTAGGGTCACAGTTGGGTTTAGTCCGAATAAACATTTACAGATTATGAACATATTTACAGTATTTTGAGTAGTATGAATAATATAAATATAAATATCACCTGAGTTAGAGAATATTACACTAGACAGTGGGAGTCTAGTGCGTGTTACAGATTATGAACATATTTACAGTATTTTGAGTAGTATGAATAATATAAATATAAATATCAGCTGAGTTAGAGAATATTGCACTAGACAGTGGGAGTATTGCACTTACAGGCATATGCCTTGGGGGGCATGTTAAGTGTTCAGAAGGGATGGTGTATGTATGTATGTATGTATGTATGTATGGTGGCCCAGTAGTGCACAACACAACGAAATTTAAACAACACAACAGAAACAAGCCACAACACAACAAAATTGCCACAACACAAAAGAAACAAGCCACAACACAACGGAAATGCTCCCACTCCCTTCCTCTACCACTATTGAGCTAAAGCTAAGGACTTTATGGTGTAACGAAATACACATTTTTTACATTTTACTGTGGTACCCTTTTTTAACCATTAGCCAAGTAATTTATATAGCTATGCAAATTTAAAATGTAATTTACAGTAAAAGCTGTTCAAAATTAGTAATATTGTTAGACCATTACCTCTAGTGCAAAGCCCTTTTTTTTACATAAATTAACAATTTGTGTTATTAATAATTAATAAGATACATTAAATTGATCAAATGTAACAGTAAAGTCATTTATAATGTCACACAATTTCTATTTCAAATAAATCTTATTAAGATAAATCTTAATCTATAAAGAAACAGCATTGTGAAATGAATACAACAGTAATCATATGTGCATTGCAATGCACATATTATTGCATTTATGCATTATGTGCATTAATGTGTGTCCATAAAAAAAAACATTTTTATGGTAAAAACTGTTAAAAATTTGGATTTAGTTATTCCATTGCCCCTTGTAAATCCTGCATGTTAACTTTAAGACACGTGGTTAAGAAATGACGCAGTAAAATGGGCAACAGACAGCTCTATTGGCTCATATGGGAAATTCAAGGGTTCATAAAATATATTGGAAAAGTATTATATTGTGCATTGTAAAGTTGACTGGGCAAATGGCGGCTCTATTGGCTCATGGGAAATTCAAGGGTTCATAAAATATATTGGTACAGTAAAATCTGTTCAAAATTAGGGTTTTGTTAGTCAATTACCACTAGTATAAAGCTTGCATGTCAGCTTTAATACACCTTTATAGAAAGGGCACTGTGGGCTGATTGCACAATAGAATGTTAATGTAGGCTATTGCCCCATAGAAACTTCAATGGTTCATAAAAATATATTGGATATCAAAATTTGAATTTCATTAGATCATTAGACCCTGCACAAAATCCCTCAGCTCATTCAACTCTAACAGGGTTTAATAATATTTTTTTTTATTAAAATTGACACTTGTCAATAAGTAGCAAATGAATATATAGGCCCTGTTTGTGTGAGAGCATATAGGACCATTTCCATTGTGTTATAGCTTGTTTCCGTTGTATTGTGGCTTGTTTCCATTCCGTTGTGTTGTGCACCACTATGCCTGCAAATTTGCACACATTTACATATTCTTTCCAAGTCTGTTAAACTAAGTTCAAAACCTAACATAATACGAAAATGATTAAGAGAACAATTTGCTACATTTCTGCAGTAATACCATTTTGAAATATATTCTGAATCTAAAAAATGAAAAACTATCAAAACAATTAGATGTAGCTGAACACTATACACAATCTTTCTATTTCATTACCATCCAAAAGGGGAAACTTAGGAATAATTTTGTACTGTAATGTAAACACGGACCATGTAACATACTGTATACTGCAGCGAATTTTAAAGAGTAGAGGGTGACAACCTTTGCTAGTACTATGGAAGAATGGCTTGATCTGATAAATGTATTAAGGGTTTTGGTAGATTTAGTGCTTTTTAAATGTGAATTAACTACTGTGTCACGTTAAAAAATGGTTAGGAGAACTGTGTGAACAGTTTAAAAGATAATGACCTAGTATTGAGAAATGTGTCCAGTCGATTGTAAAAAAAAAAAAAAAAAAAAAAAAAAAGGTTTATTATTTATGTATTATTGCTCTGTCTCCAATAAATCATGATCATACATGTCAGTCATTTAATTTAATCAGCAGGAACCGGAGCAAAAAGAAAGTTTAATAACACATGTATTTCTTTCCCCCCATATTTGCGTTATGTCAGTAAAAATAATAATTATTTAATAATAATTACCTTCTCTTTGGTCTTACAGGCTTTTTGCGATCAATTTTTGAAAAGTGTTGTATTGTACTCAGTATATATGCTCACTCACTTAGCTCAAAATAATGGGTAACTGCTATTAATTCTCTGTGTTTTTCCACACTGTCACATGCACTTTGTAATATCAAATGTATTAACTTAGTATTTAGAAATGAGATTCATTTAGATAATGTACATTTTACATGATCTGTATTATATGATTTTTATTCAAGTGTGGGGTTGAAAACCCCACACTTGAACCTGGAAAGGAAAAATAAGGGACAATTGTGGCTCTTTATAGGAAAATAAGGGCCACTCAAAATATTTGTTCTGTACCACACAGTGCATGTCATTTCAGTATCTGCAGTTAAGTGTGTACAAAATGTGTTTAAAAGGTTCTCAGAAATAAACACATTTGGATCATTCCATGTCAAAACCACACAAATTTCAGAAACTTTCCCGGCTCAAATATTTGACTTTTCTTTTTTTTTAACAAAAACAAACATAAATAAAGAAGAAAGCCAAAATATTAAATGTCATGGATGTATATTTACTGAGTAAATTACTGTTTTGTAGAGAGGGGTCAGAATGACAATTTTCACCTGAGATTTGGAGTCAGATTACAGGGGTCAAAAATGACTTTAGAACAGCATCATTATTTTATTTTTTATATTACATATTTTGTAGGTCCATTACTGAAATTTGTTGACTTTAATAATCTTTGTTGCATTATATGCCAACGGTGAAAGTTCAGAAATGGGAAAAGCACTTCTTGTGATTTTTTGCCCAAAGTTTACATGCCTGTAACTCATATTAAATATATCTTAATATCCTTTTAGATTCGAATTCTTAACTTTTCTTTTGGTTTCTTAATTTTTTATTCAAAAGGAAACCCAGAGCAAAAAGAGTTTAATAACACATGTATTTCTTTCCCCCCATATTTGCGTGATGGAAAAATAATAATTATTTGCAACTTTTTCTTTGGTCTGGCTTTTTGCAATCTTTGAAAAGTTTTTATTTTATTTTAGTTTTAATTGAAAGAATTCTAAAACAGATAAACAGATTTGGGAAACGGGTTTATTTTGATTTGCTCCATTTATTTTGGCTTATAAGTACAGCTGATACATCAGTGACATTTTATTCTCCTTGTGCTTGTCACACACACTGTGGAAAATTCACCACTCCATCATTACATGTTGATCTTAGGTCATAGACATTGCCATTGAATTTTTTTCCCTTCTGGCATACGAAGCTGATTTTATCCTCATGTAGTGATAATTTATTTTCATGATCACCCCATCTCAGCCGTATACCTCTTTTATCCATTTCCTCCACCGTCACTGAACAGGGCTCTGAAACAAACCCAACTTCTTACTGTCAGTGTTACTTTATATATTCATTGAGTCATCAGAACCAGAACTACAACTTCAACTACAAGATTACATCAAACTTGCAAATAAATAAACAGTACAGTAAGAAAAGCTTAACATGTTTTTGAGATATACAGTGCTATGCATAAGTTTAGACACCCATGCTAAAGTTGACTAAAAAGAGGTATAAAAAAAATCATCTTTTGGAAACTGAACTTAATGCCTTAATTTAAATTAGGAAAAATCCAACCTTTAAGGACACCAATTTTCTTTGTGAATGAATAATGTATCGTAAATAAATAAATATTCTTCCTTAAAATACAGGGTGCATAAGTTTGGACACCCCTATGTTAAATTCCCATAGAGGCAGGCAGATTTTTATTTTTAAAGGCCAGTTACTTCATGGATCCAGGATACTATGCATCCTGATAAAGTTCCCTTGGCCTCTGGAATTAAAATAGCCCCACATCATCACATAGCCTTCACCATACCTAGAGATTGGCATGGTTTTATTTCAGTTAGCCTAATAGCTAGTTTGATTTGCATTGAGAGATGATCTTATGGAAAGTACCCCATGCCAATCTCTAGGTATGGTGAAGGCTATGTGATGATGTGGGGCTATTTTAATTCCAAAGGCCAAGGGAACTTTATCAGGATGCATAGTATCCTAAAAAAAAAAAAAAAAAAAAAAAAAAAATCCTTAAAAATAAAAATCTGCCTGCCTCTATGGCAATTTAACATAGGGGTGTCCAAACTTATGCACCCTGTATTTTAAGGAAGAACATTTATTTATTTACGATACATTATTCATTCACAAAGAAAATTGGTGTCCTTAAAGGTTGGATTTTTCCTATTTTTTTTAATTAAGGCATTAAGTTCAATTTCCAAAAGATGATTTTTTATTCCTCTTTTTAGTCAACTTTAGCATGGGTGTCTAAACTTATGCATAGCACTGTAGATTATGATGTAGCATGTTCATACTTACTTAAACACCTAATATTCCCTCTCCATTGGCCTTGTTTACAGGTCAGGTATTTGGAGTAGGGGTGATTCTGATCCAGTGTGTATGCATAAAGGCAGCTGTATTCAACTTTCTCCCCTGAATTGTATTCATTTTTTGTCATTTTTGTTGTATCTGCAAAGTCCACTTTTGGTGGTAGCCCACACTTTTCTGAAGGCAAAGCAAAGTTATTATTTTATTTTTAGACTATTTTCAACAACAAGAAGATGTGACATTAAAAAATTTCAGTATCAGCCACATGACTTTTTTATGGCCTTAAACCATAGAACATGTTATTAATGTAATGCACATTATTAATATAAGAATTTGTATTCTAAAATGTTTTTAAAATGACTTTCTGTATTGAAGAGATCTTGGTTGGATTCTTCTTTATAATATATTATAACTACATATAAATTAGACTTTGTATGCCGTTGCTAGGTTATTCTGGGTTGTTGAGTCAGACACATTTAGGGAATGGGATGTGCCATTCTCCATTTGACAAGCACTATCAGAAGAAAAAGTTCTCATATCTGTATCATACGTAACTAACATACCAGTGCATTGTAGTATGCCTGTCCATTCAGTCTGGGGGTTACAGGTGATTTGTACAGGCTGCTCTGGTTCAAACCCAGGATGACACTTATATTGTATTCTTGAACTGATTTTGTATTTTGGTCTCTGTTCTCCCACAATCTTTGCATTTGCGATGTTTGGTGCTGCACACATTTTTTCTGTAAAAAAAAAAAAAAATTCCATCATACTAATTTGAATTCATATTATATGCACAAATTGAAAGATTTAATGTCAGATTTAATGTCAGAACATACCAACACACAGTGGTTTTGGTGTCCATCCGTCTCGTGTGCATGTGGCTTCTGCTGCCATTTGATCATATTTGATCACATGCAAAAGTAATATTGTTTTGCTCCAAATTTCATATCCTTACTGAAGTAAAAGTACGGCCTATACACATGCTGGTCATTTGGAACTTCACATTTAATATCTGAAACAAGATTTGCATTATTTTTAGTAGCATGCAGTAAATTCAGATCTTAATCCAGAAGTGTTTCTCTATAATTTTACCCTGACAAACAGGCTCATTATCCCACTTCCCATCATCTTGGCATTTAAATGATTTGGTGATTTCTTTTGTAAATGAAATCCAGTATTTTTCAGAAAAAAAAAATACATTTAATTAAATAACAACAAGAAATAAATCACTTGCCTTGACATTGGGCACAATTCAAGGAAAACAACCAAAAGACGAAGCCGAAGAGTTTTACAGGAATTCTCATTTTGGGCTCAGTTCACAAGTCCCTTTTTTGGTCTGTCTCTGATACTCTTGCCTGCTAGGGGTTCAACAAGCTAAAACGTCAAAAATATTTTTTTCTTATACCAGACTACTCTGTGCACAAGCAATATTTCCAACGCATTCTCATCCTTGGGCGTCATATACTGACACTTTTGACATTTCGTCTACATCGAACGCACATGGCACCCTTTAGCGTCAATATGAGACGCACAGAGCTTTGTTCGGTTATGGGTAGGTTTAGATCTGGTGTAGGGTTAGGGTTAGACCGCTAGGAGGCGCCTTCTGGCCCATTTCTATCTGCGTCACATATTGACGCTAAAGGGTGCCATGTGCGTTCAATGTAGACGAAATGTCAAAAGCGTCAATATATGACGCCCTAGGATGAGAACGGGCTGATATTTCATGTAAAAAAAAAAAAAAATTCTTATCTGATGCAGAAATTTGTTTTTGTAATTTAGACACACCAAGACAAGTTACCTTAGAAGTCAAACTTATTGAGTCATATTTATGCAACATATAAACAGGAAGCAAAGAGCAGGTTACAAAATAATTGCCACCTCTGAATCACCTCTGAACTCTGTAGCTTAATCCTGTTAATGTTTTTCACTAGCTCATGCTTGAATCAAATCATAAATGACATTATGTTGTGAATAAATCTGTCCCATAGAGCATTACAAATTCACGAGTTCACATCTACATATAATTAGTACAATAAGTTTATGCGTATTTGGCGTGCTGTCCGGGGGGAGGGCTCCGAGCTCAGAGTTAGGCCCGAACCCAGAGGACTCCCCCCAGTTGGTAAGTGTAGATGGAACTGGAAGTGAGGAGATGGGGTGGAGGAGGGATGCTGACAAACTTTCAATGAACAGAGATAGGTCTGCTGTGAATTTATACTCTGTCATTGAGTTGATTACTGATTAATCTCCAGCTGTGCATAATTTGGTTAATTATCTGAACCTGCTCCTCCCGAACTTTGTTAATAAAACATCATTTAGTGAGATTGAAGAAGGTTCACAACACTTTCAAACTTTCAAACATTGCAATAGTACACTCATTGCAAAATGTATCTTTAACTGCAATTGCAAAATGTGTCGATCAGGGGTGCGTTTCCCGAAAGCATCGTTGGCCAACTATGGTCGCAAGTTCCGTCGTTATCAACAGAGTTCAATGGACATTGCGATGAACTTGCGACCATAGTTGGCCAACGATGCTTTCGGGAAACGCACCCCAGAATTGAGCAATCAGTTGAACAGCTGCAGAAGAAGAGTTTGACGCTTAAAGTATTCGTCTGAAATTGTTGTCCTTATCTCACACTAGTAAAAAAAAAAAAAAGTTGGAAATGTAAAAGCTGGACATAATTTACTTGCTAGACTTTTGGTAAACACTGAGTTGTTAAACTCAAAGGTCTTTATTTGCAAATGGTTGTCATGTGATAGATTCTTGGCACGTTCAATGAATATATTCAAAACTGGACCCGAAACTCTATTTGTGCTTAACCTTCAGAAAATGCTGACTAAATATTATAAGTTGTTTTATTTTCTGAGGTTTGTGATTTTTGCAACCCTGTTACTAGACTTTGAGACATGTCTGAATACTAAAAACCCTGATTTGAATATAATGTTTCATAGCATAAATAAGCATAACAAAGTCAAAATTAAATCAACAAAATTAATAAGATAAAAAACAGCTTGGTTCGTATAGCCTGATAAACCTATTTTTATTCTTTAGGGAATATTATGACTATTTATTTCTTAAAATAACTTGAGTAACAGAGTTGAAGGTTGAGCTTACTGAATGCAGTCAACACTATGATGTTCCTAAAGAAAATGGAGAAAATGGAATGTGATTATTTGTCTTGTTCCTGTCGTGCTGTAGATTGGGTCAAAATAATGTCACAATCTTAACCAGTGGCGGTGTTTCAAAAAAACCTAGAGTATGGCATTCCCTCTGGGCATAGGCCTACATAGAACAACGACATTACCGAATGATATACCTCACATTATACCAAACAAAATGCACGATGCACTATTAACTCTATTACAGTATTAATTAAAATGCACAGTGAACTGCAATAAATATAAAAACACATGCCTTACCTTTTTGTTGCAGTGCAATTTATATTGCATAAGTGTAACGTTTTGCTGACAGCACTACAGTCCTATTTTTTTTTTTCTGCTTCCATTCGCCTGATTGCTATTATTTAATTTCTTCATTAAAAATACATCCAGGGAAGATTTGAATAGGCCTATTTCTTTTCATTTTTACTCAGTATCCGACAGCTAATCAAAAAGACGCGTGATTAAGTGATGCAATAAACAATAAATTATTTTTATAATAATACTTTTGCAATAATGTATACATGTATGTGTTCATTTAAAATCTGCCATTGTGTTTTCGACGTTGTTAAAATAATAATAAAAACACGTTTTTTGTTTTTTTCTGAAGTGGGATCCAATCAGAGAAGTCGGCGTTAAGATCATAAGAGCAGTGCTCATCGTGAATGGTCACTTATGGTGTGTTTTGCCTTTGGATTTATTATAAAATGAATATTATAATAATTTTTTTTAAAGCAATTTTATTGCACTGAAGTATGAAGTATAGCAAGAGTAGGAAAAGTCACAAAGTCTCATGCCGTTTGGATGAAAGGAATTTCATAAATAAATAAATAAGCACAGATTTTACAGTGGGAAACCGTGCTGAATTGCTACAGCATCATATTATGTAAACTGCATTCATGACAAACAAAGAACTACACAGATGCATAGATATCATAACGATCTATCAAAAAATGCACACACGTTGTCCTCTGCTTTTGTTCTGACGCTGACGCTGCGGAGATAATACTGGGAGGAGCCGGGTTCATATGACTTTTAATGACATATGAGGCGATCACAAATTAGTGTACAGTTAATAGCAAATTTTTAGGGGGGCTGGGTGGAAATTTAAGATGGTTAAAGCAACACTAAGGAACTTTTCCTCTTCGGCCGCCCTACAGGTTGGAAGCGGAATTGTCCATTACTGCTGTTAATAATTTCGCCGCCCACAGCCTACTGTTGCACGCACACTCGCTGTTTATCTAGCACTGGCTTTGGAATGAACAATGTCCACTGACAAGGTAGAGTATGTTGCATGATTTCATGGAAATATGATGTATTGTGACATCAGAAACGAAGGAAAACTAAATAATGACTATTGTAACGCTTGACGTAAAGCAAGTCAAATTTGTAGTTTTCTTATGTCTCATTCGAACTACAGAAACGCGACCCGGTTTGGCAAACTTGCATGGTGTGGTTATAGCAGATATAGGACTGCAAAGCGAATCCAGAAGTGCCTTTCACCCTGTTACGACTTGAACCACTGACACGATTTTGGAAACATTATTTTAAGGTAAAAAATGTTCCTTAGTGTTGCTTTAAAGCCCTCCTAAAATCTTTAACGAGCATCATCATTAGCTGATGTTTTATCTGAACTCTGACTGCTAGGGTATGGCAACTGCCATACGCAAACGCCGCCCCTGATCTTAACCTCCCCTCAAAATAATGGGTAACTGCTATATCTACTTTGTAAAGACCACCCATTGGCCCAATAGCGGGGCGAAGCTATATAATATGTGTATGTCTTTTCAGCGCTCCAGTGAAGTTCACTTAATTTATTAGAATTTAGTTTCAATATTACTTTAGCTCTACGCTTAATCTGACTTCAATTTCAAATGATAATCAAATTTAGATTGTGTTTCTTATTAGAATATAATCATAAATATTGATTATGAATTAATTTAGATCTTTGTTTATTCTGGGTATCCCATGTTTTCAATTATTCATTCATTAAGGACCCGGTATCGCTTTGAGACGTCACGTCGCGAATGTGTGCTCACGATCACAACCATAGCCAGTTCTGAAATAGTCAGAGGATGCAGTGCAAACTATTTTACCCTTAAGTGGCCGCCCATGCTTCCCAAAAGATGTAATTTTTAAAATAGTCGCAAGATGCAACATGCTAAGTCAGTGATAGTCAGAAATCAGAAGGTCTCCTTAATGAGGTGCCCCATGCTCCATTCATTAGTGCCTTTGGTTTGATCTACCCTGTAATCTACTAGTAATAATGATTTCTGAAAAATGCACAATAAATCAAGATGTAACATTTATTTGTCAGGTAAAATGTATCATGCCAATTACACAAGTGATTAAAAGCCAATTCAGAAATAATAAATGCATGACATCAATTACTCAAAGATGACTCTAAAAGTAAGCAATGCATTCCTGACAGAGACATACAGTTGGTGTGTGAGTGTTTTCCACGCCATCATATGCGCCATCATATTTGATATATAGACATTCTGTCACGGTTCATGAATTCACTGTTTTCTTCGTGTCTCGTGTATTTGTTGTTATGTGTGTGTGTGGGTGTGTGTGAGTGGGCGTGACTGCTCGTTCCTGCTGATCAGCGTGCCAGCTGATCTCATTCCCCGCACCAGCTGCTGCCAATTCACTCACCTATAAAGACTCATCACACTCTCCTCTCTTTGTCAGATCGTTGTTTTGGTGTCCTCAGTGTGTGTCATCGTGTTGCCGTCTCCAGTCCTGTTCCTGATTCGAGTTCCTGTTCGGTGTCTTCGTGGTGTTCGTCTCTTCTTGTCTGGATGTTCACTGTCACTGGATTCACCGTCACCTGTCTTCACCAGCATGCTGACCATCTAGTCCCTGCGCCACCAGCCCACCCGAGTTCCTGTATATTTTTGTGTCTTTTGACCCCTCAATAAAGAGTTACTTGCATCTTTGCTTCCGTGTGATATATCATGACACATTCTTAGTGAACTTTTGGTGACGACTCAGGGGGAGAGGAAGGGAGGAAGGAGAGGGGGATGCAGAGATAAGTAAGGAGAAAAGTTTGGACAAGACAATGTCCTGTGCTCTTTCTTTGCGATCTTCTGTCCAGGGTGCGTTTTATTGCTTTATTGCAGGGTGAGTTTTTATCTCAGCTTTTGTCGTAGCAGGAAAATCAGTTCCTACAACTTTAAAGGAATACTCCACCGTATTTTCATATTAAACTATGTTATTCCCTTAACTAAGACGAGTTGATACATACCTCTCTCATCTCAGTGCGTGCACTAAATCGCTCTGTCTTGCGCAAAACTTTTTTAGCACTTAGCTTAGCGTGTACAATGGATAACTATATTGTATGGCGGAATACCATAGCAAGTGCTTGGAAGCACTTCGACTTCGGCGCAGTAATATCTTCACTCGTGAAAAATCCTCTCACCGGCCCCCGCTCCCTCTAGTGAAGATATTACTGCGCCCAAGTCGAAGTGCTTCCAAGCACTTGCTATGGTATTCCGCCATACAATATAGTTATCCATTTTACACGCTTAGAAAAGCGCAACGTTTTGTTTTGTGTCACCGTCCTAGGTCGAGTTACACTACTCGAGTAACTGTATTTAAATAGGGAAAACGTCAAGGTGTTTTGTTGCTTCTCTGCTTGGCACCAGGCTCGTGCACACATAGACATCAAAGGGGGCTTGAGCACCTGCCCTTTTTATTCCTGGAGAGAAAGTGCCCTTTTTTCTGGGGTGCTTTTTTTATTTTTGAAAAATAATATATATTTCTGTTTGCGCACAGCTTCCCTGTCAAACAAATATATTTATTGAAGCATGAAGAATAGTATCTAAATATCAGTTCAGGAGTTCTGAAGCCCTCCCTCTCCCCCGATTGTTGAACCCGATTGTATTGCTTCCGCTAAAGAAAATAGTGCGCTCCGTCTCTACGGTTAGAATCCTGTGAGTCCATAGCAACGCTCTGTTTTTCATGGCAGCGGTCTCTTATACTCCGCACAGCGGTCTGTTATCAAGAAATAACAGACCGCATTCTACATTGGAATTCAACCAAGCCATGTAATAAAATAAGTTAATAAAATAAGCATAACCACCAGGTGATCTGCTTTAGTTATTTTGTTTATCCTTTTTACCTGCATTGGCCTGTCAATTAGATGCAAATGTGCGCATTTTAACTAGTTGACGCCTAATTTGCATACAGAACGTCCCCAGTTAATGACTTACATCAAGAGTCTTTCCCCCTGAAATTTAGAAATCTAAATTGGTGAATTTAGAAGAAATCTACAGATGCAAACAAACAGATGGAGGATACACTCTAAAACATGTAGTAAATCTGAGTAAGCATCTGGTACATTAATAAATAAAACTGAGTAGAAATAAGTTAACATTAAACTTTAAAATAACAATATTTATAAATTAACTTTTTATTTATGAGTAATTTAACTTTTTTATTTCCTCTAAACCTTTATAAAATAGTATTCCATACAACCACAAATACAGTGTTATGTATTCTGATAACACCAAAATAATTAAAACGATGTAGGCTAGTGCCTTGTGCAAAAATAAACAAATTATTAGTAAAACACGCCCCTCTGCTTGATGCAGTTATTTAGGTTATTCTAAATATGAAGAGTTCAGATGAAAAAGCCTCTAAGTGCCATCTGAAATTTCCTTCTATAATGATAATTTTTATCAAGCTTGTATGTTTATGTTCACTTATTTCACATTACTGGCAATAAAAATTACCTATTAATTGTCATTTAAGTTAAATTACTGAACTTAAATATACGAGCTTGAAAAAAACTGCTCATTTTAGAAGAAAATTTCAGATGGCACTTAGAGGCTTTTGCATCTGAACTCTTCATATATACTTGAAACTAGTAGCATAGAAAATGTTTTCAAAACATGCACATTGTGGAATAGTTTCCTATAAAGTTCCCTGCTCTATAAACCTAGTGAATACTAAGGAGACCACATGGTTTCTGTGTGAACTGATTATTTTGTAGACATCTTTTGAAAATGAAACAATAACGTGAGTTTGAGGAAGATAAAATTAATTAACTTTTTAAATAAATTTTTTTTAAAAAGGAAGTCAGAGTTGCGTTAATATATATATTCTTTTTTGTTTAAAAAAAGAAAAAGAAATACGTAATTATGAGAAGTGCCCTTTATTTCACTTGAGCCCCTGCCCCTCAAAATGTCTGTGCACGTCCCTGCTTGGCACCTATTGAATGAACTGGGCTAAGCTAAGTGCTAAAAAAGTTTCGCGCAAGACAGAGCGATTTAGTGCACGCACTGAGACGAGAGAGGTATGTATCAACTCGTCTTAGTTAAGGGAATAACATAGTTTAATATGAAAATACGGTGGAGTATTCCTTCAAGAATCCCTTGATCAACTGAATCCCTGTGTGAAGTTTAGATTTATGATTGTATTTATTATCTTAAAATATACACCATTCTTTTCTGGTGTATTGACTGCAACAGACAAAACGATTGTCAACAATTTAATCAAAATACACCACTATTGCCCCAACCAAACCCTGAACCCTTGGTTAATATGCAAAAAAAGAGTTATGAATAGAAGTAAGCAGTAGTCATGAATTCTCTGTGTTTTTCGACATGGTCACATGCAAGTAGTATTATTATTAACCTTGTGTCAAAATTATTTACGACCCTATGATTCATGGTTAACTCTCGACCTCTTGACCTTTTTTTTTTTTTGTGGTAATTTTCTCACAGATACATACAACACAAGGAATTATTGAACATTTCACATGTGTGAGATGACTTGTGACACTTCAAATTTTGAATTATTTTACATACCCCTGATAAATAAAAAATATACTTTAAGTTCAAGTCAAGTTTTTCCACAGACCATCGATGTAGAATATTTGTTTTTATTAAGACTAAATAATTCATTGAATTTAATTTAAAACATCTTTTAATTTTAAAAGATCTAATTTAAACTTTTAACTATAAATAACTTTTAAGATTATACTTTGAAATAAATTTAGCACTTACAAAACATTCACGATGTTTCATCCTGACCACACCCCCTCCCCTCTGACTCACAGACTGTCAAACGCTGGTGTGAGAGGCGCATCAGGAAACAGGATCTTTTGTATTACAACTTTAAACTTATTGCATTTTGCAACCCCATTCATACATGGTATGTTGTTGTGTTAGGAGCTACTTCTTCAACTCTCTAAAAATGTAAGGTGATTTTATTTTTTAGTTTGTTTATCTAAAACTAAAATAATTGGTGCACTGCGTTTCAGTAAATTTAGAAAATATGTTTATTTTTAAATTGAACAATATAATCATTTCATTTATATTCTTTTAAAGAACAATGTTTTTCAATTTTAGGTATAGTGTGAAATCTTGTGAAATATGTGTGTATGTGTGTGTGTGTGTGTTTGTGATTCATACTCATGATATGCTGTGTTAAATTTTAACTTCATTATTAGAAAACATCTTTTTCACCACTGTCCCCATCAATCCCCCTGTGCTCTGGAATGCGGAGTGTGGGAGGGGAGGGAGCTGATGGCTTCCTGTGGCACACAGACCCAATCTGATGTCAGAGCTCAAAAATAACCCTCATGATTTCCATTGTAACATGTCAGAGTTCATTATACTCATGAGGTCATAGACATTCCAGTTAGTCAATGGTCATGGGTCATTTTCAGCCCCGGAGGATACACAAGGTCAAAGGTGACACTAGCATGAAGGGGTCAAGGTCATCGCTAGGACACGACTTGGATGGGGCGTAGCAAAAAAGGTCAAGAGGTCAAGGATTCACCATCAATCATAGGGTTGTAAATCATTTTGACACAAGGTGAATCATTACTACTCATGCACTTTGTAATATCAAATGTATTAACCTAGTATTTAGAAATGAGATTCATTTAGATAATTTACATTTTACATGATCCGTATTATATGATTTTTATTCAAGTGTGGGGTTGAATTCTTCTGGAAAGGAAAATAAGGGACAATCGTGGTTCTTTATGGGAAAATAAGGGACACTCAAAATATTTGTTCTGTACCACACAGTGCATGTCATTTCAGTATCTGCAGTTATGTGTGTATAAAATGTGTCTAAAAGGTTCTCAGAAATAAACACATTTGGATCATTCCGTGTCAAAACCACACAAATTTCAGAAACTTTCCCGGCTCAAATATTTGATTTTGTTAAAAAAAAAATTCTGCAGAAAACCAATCATAAATAAAGAAGAAAGGGTAAAATATTAAATGTGATGGATGTATATTTACTGAGTAAATTACTGTTTTGTAGAGAGGGGTCAGAATGACAATTTTCACCTGAGATTTGGAGTCAGATTACAGGGGTCAAAAATGACTTTAGAACAGCATCATTATTTTATTTTTTATATTACATATTTTGTAGGTCCATTACTGAAATTTGTTGACTTTAGTAATCTTTGTTGCATTATATGCCAACGGTGAAAGTTCAGAAATGGGAAAAGCACTTCTTGTGATTTTTTGCCCAAAGTTTACATGCCTGTAACTCATATTAAATATATCTTAATATCCTTTTAGATTCTAATTCTTAACTTTTCTTTTGGTTTCTTATTTTTTTATTCAGAAGGAAACCCAGAGCAAAAAGAGTTTAATAACACATGTATTTCTTTCCCCCCATATTTGCGTGATGGTAAAAATAATTATTTGCAACTTTTAATTGCAAGAATTCTTAAACAGATAAACAGATTTGGGAAAAGGGTTTATTTTGATTTGCTCCATTTGTTTTGGCTTATTAGTACAGCTGATACATCAGTGACATTTTATTCTCCTTGTGCTTGTCACACACACTGAGGCAAAGTCATCACTCCATCATTACATGTTTGTCTTAGGTCATTGACATTGCCATTGAAATGTTTTCCCGTCTGGCATACAAAGCTGATTTTATCCTCATGTAGTGATAATTTATTTTCATGATCACCCCATCTCAGCCGTATACCTCTTTCATCCATGTCCTCCACCGTCACTGAACAGGACTCTGAAACAAACCCAACTTCTAACTGTCAGTGTTACTTTATATATTCATTGAGTCATCAGATCCAGAACTACAACTTCAACTACAAGATTACATCAAACTTGCAAATAAATAAACAGTACAGTAAGAAAAGCTTAACATGTTTTTGAGATATAGATAATGATGTAGCATGTTCATACTTACTTAAACACCTAATATTCCCTCTCCATTGGCCTTGTTTACAGGTCAGGTATTTCGAGTAGGGGTGATTCTGATCCAGTGTGTATGCATAAAAACAGCTGTATTCAACTTTCTCCCCTGAATTGTATTCATTTTTTGTCATTTTTGTTGTATCTGCAAAGTCCACATTTGGTGGTAGCCCACACTTTTCTGAAGGCATTTCTGAAGGCAAAGCAAAGTTATTATTTTATTTTTAGACTATTTTAGACAACAAGAAAATGTGGCATTAAAAAAATCTCAATATCAGCCACATGGCTTTATTATGGCCTTAAACCATAGAACATGTTATTAATGTAATATGCACATTATTAATATAAGAATTTGTATTCTAAAATGTTTTTAAAAATGACTTTCTGTATTGAAGAGATCTTGGTTGGATTCTTCTTTATAATATATTATAACTACATATAAATTAGACTTTGTATGCTGTTGCTAGGTTATTCTGGGTTGTTGCTAGCCAGACACATTTAGGGAATGGGATGTGCCATTCTCCATTTGACAAGGACTATCAGAAGAAAAAGTTCTCATATCTGTATCATACGTAACGTCTCGGTTACGGATGTAACCCTCGTTCCCTGAGTGGGAACGGAGACGTTACGTCGGATGACGACGATTGGGGTTTCGCCTAGAAGCCTATCACCTTCGAGTATATAAAACGAGCCAATGGCAATGAAATGCCATGGGTCTGCGGAATTTGCATAGCGTAACTCCGCCCGCCGCAGGGGGTATATAAGGAAGTACGCTGGCACAATGCAGACATGTCTTCGCTGAGGAGCCGAGACTGGCCCCAGGCGTTTTTCAGCGGTACAGCGGAAGTGGCAGGAAGACGTAACGTCTCCGTTCCCACTCAGGGAACGAGGGTTACATCCGTAACCGAGACGTTCCCTTTCGTGGTCACTCCGAGTTACGTCGGATGACGACGATTGGGGTTCCAGTCTAATCACGCCACCTCGGCTGTCTTCCAGTGCCCTGCGTAAGTCTGAGCTCCCTGTTGTGAGACTAGCACGAACGAAGGAGTCCTACTTAACACAGGGATACCAAAGTACACTGGGAAGCATATCTCCAGAGAGAAATATGCAATATGCCCAGCCATTGATGGGGGGGACTTAGAATACACATATGACCCAGAGGGCTGCATATGGAAAATCACTGGGGTGTCCAGCCGCAGGTGGAATTTTAAACCCCAGGGGTGGCAAGGTGGCTTGCCAAGGGAAAGACACACGCTCACAAGGAGACTTACAGAGGAATACACATGTGGGGGTCGCCCAGAGGGGGAACCATGCACATGGAGGCACCTAGTCAAGCGCAAAAGCTGTGTTATGGAAATTGGCATAACTCAGGCGATGACGTAACCAGTGCTGGAGGAACTCAGAGCTTATCAGACTCACCTGAGAAGATGATCGCACGTATCCCGTCCATGGAGAGGAATGGCGAGCAAGCGAAGACACCTGAGCAGAATCTAGCACCGGCTGGTTGAAGCGAGTACATGAGAAGAAACTGGCTCTACTCGGAGATTATAGAATCTCGCGAATGTGTTGGGTGTCGCCCAGCCTGCAGCTCTACAAATGTCTGTTAGCGAGGCGCCATGCGCTAGAGCCCAAGAGGAAGCCACACTACGTGTGGAGTGGGCTTTCACACCAAAGGGGGCACGGACGACCTTGCTGCTGGAATGCCAAAGCAATGGTATCCACTATCCAGTGAGATAACCTTTGCTTTAAGAGAGCCTTTCCCTTCAGCTTCCCACCATGACAGACAAAGAGCTGGTCTGAGGTCCTGAAACACCGCGTTCTGTCTACGTAAGCACGGAGGGCGCGTACTGGACAGAGCAGTGCCAAGGCTGGGTCTGCCTCCTCCAAGGGCAGCGCTTGCAGGTTCACTACCTGGTCTCGAAAGGGTGTGGTAGGAACCTTGGGCACATATCCAAGCCGGGGTCTCAGGATCACGTGAGAGTCAGCCGGCCCGAATTCCAGGCACGCTTCGTCAACCGAAAATGCCTGCAGGTCCCCTACCCTCTTGATGGAGGCCAATGCAACCAGGAGCGCTGTCTTCATTGACAGGAACTTAAGCTCCACTGATTGCAGAGGCTCAAAGGGAGCACTCTGCAGGGCAGTTAGAACCACTGAGAGGTCCCAAAAGGGTACGAGGGGAGACGAGGAGGATTTAGTCTCCTCGCTCCCCTCAGGAACCTGACGATCAGATCGTGCTTCCCCAAAGACTTACCATCGACTGCTTCGTGATGTGCGGCAATGGCGGCAACATACACTTTCAGGGTGGAGGGAGACAGCCTTCGCTCCAACCCTTCTTGCAGGAAGGAAAGCACGACACTGATCGGGCATTTCGTGGGTTCTTGATGTTTAGAAGAACACCAGTTGACGAAGAGGTTCCACTTCAACGCATAGGCATGTCTCGTGGACGATGCTCGAGCGGAAGTGATGGTAGCCACCACCGCAGGTGGTAGGGTACTCAAACCTGCCTCGTCCCGTCCAGGAGCCATACGTGGAGGTTCCAAAGATCGGGACGAGGGTGCCATAAGGTGCCCCGTCCTTGAGAAAGGAGGTCCTTCCTCAGAGGAATTGGCCAGGGAGGTGCTGTCGCGAGGAGTACTAGTTCGGAGAACCAGGTCCGGTTGTGCCAATACGGGGCAACCAAAATGACCTGCTCCTCGTCCTCCCTGATCTTGCGCAAGGTCTGCGCAAGGAGGCTCACTGGGGGAAACGCATACTTGCGTAGGCCCCGCGGCCAGCTGTGCGCCAGTGCATCCGTGCCGAGCGTGCCCTCGGTCAGGGAATAAAACAGGTCGCAATGGGACGAGTCGTGGGAGGCAAACAGGTCTACCTGTGCGTCGCCGAACTGATCCCAAATCAGCTGGACCGTCTGGGGATGGAGTCGCCATTCTCCAGCGAGAGGCCGAACTCGAGACAGCTCGTCGGCCGCCTGGTTCAGGTGTCCCGGGATATAAATGGCTCGAAGCGACCTCAGATGCTTCTGACTCCATATGAGGAGGTGGCGAGCGAGTTGCGACATACGGCGGGAGCGTAGACCACCCTGATGGTTGATGTACGCTACTGTTGCGGTATTGTCTGATCGGACTAGTACGTGCTGACCCCTGAGCAGCGCATGGAAGCGGTGCAGGGCGAGACGTACAGCCAGCAACTCGAGGCAATTGACATGCCAAAGGCGCTGGGGTCCTGTCCAGGAGCCCGCGGCAGCATGACCATTGCACATGGCGCCCCAGCCCGTGGTGGAGGCATCTGTTGATACAACAACATGCCGGGAAACTCGTTCTAAGGGCACTCCGGCCCGTAGAAAATTGAGGTTCGTCCACGGGGTGAAGGTCTGACGGCAGGCTGGAGTCACTGGGACTTGGAGCGTGCCGTGTTGCCATGCCCACCTCGGGACTCGATCGCGAAGCCAAAGCTGAAGCGGTCTCATATGAAGCAATCCCAGCGGCGTTACTGCGGCTGCGGATGCCATATGCCCCAGGAGCCTCTGAAATAGTTTCAGTGGAACCGCACTCTTGCCCTCGAATTGGCGAAGACAAGTCAGCAGTGACTGCGCGCGCTCGCTCGTAAGCTGCGCGCACATGGCGACCGAGTCGATCTCCATACCGAGAAAAGAGATCCTCTGCACGGGGCAGAGTTTGCTCTTCTCCCAGTTGACCCGAAGGCCCAGACGAGCTAGGTGCCGGAGCACTAGGTCCCTGTGTTCGCAAACCTGGTCTCGAGAGTGAGCTAGGATTAGCCAGTCGTCGAGATAGTTCAGGATGCGAACCCCGTGTTCCCGGAGGGGAACAAGGGCTGCCTCGACGACCTTCGTAAAGACGCGAGGAGACAGGGCTAGCCCGAAAGGGAGAACCGCGTACTGGTATGCCTGCCCCTCGAAAGCAAACCATAGAAACGGTCTGTGTCGAGGTAAAATGGAGACATGGAAGTAGGCGTCCTTCAGGTCGATCGCTGCAAACCAATCCTGCGGCCGCACACACTGGAGGATGTGTTTGGCCGTTAGCATCTTGAACGGCAGCCTGTGAAGGGAGCGGTTCAAGACGCGCAGGTCGAGGATTGGCCGTAACCCACCGGACTTCTTGGGTACAATGAAGTAAGGGCTGTAGAAGCCGGACTTCATTTCGGCTGGAGGGACAATCTCGACCGCACCCTTCGCCAGCAGGGTGGCGACCTCCGTTCTCATGACAGGGGCATTGCCACCGACCATAGTGAAGCGGACTCCCCTGAAGCGGGGAGGAGATCGCGCGAACTGAATCGCGTAGCCGAGCCTGATGGTTCTCGCGACCCAGCGGGACAGTCTGGGAAGCTCTAGCCAGGCCTCCAGAAAGTGCACCAGCGGGGTCATACGAACCACAGACGTACCGTCGGTGGGGCAGCGAGGCGGAATGACCGGCACCGGCGAGGGTGGCATAGCGGCCCTGTGCGGGGGCACGGTCATTAACCGCGTCCTGCCAGAGGAGGCCAGGGGAGGGCGCGCGTCCCACGGGGGCGTGCTCTGGCAGGGGTCTGGCGACAGAGGGGGATGAGAGGAGCGTGGCCCGTGGGCGGCGCGTGCTGTCATCCCGCACCTCTGGGACAGAGGAGGGCGGCAGTGGCGGGACCCGAGGGTGGCGCGCACTGTGGCCCTCGGGGTCTGTGGGCTCAGGATTGGGGAATTCGATTCTGTCTTTAACCACATTAGGGTGCTGCCCGTCATGGGACGAGCAGCGGGGAGTGGAGAACAAAAGATTCTCCCCCGGCCCTCCACCGGGGGAAGGAGTGGCCCTGCTACCACCTCCTGGACAGAAAGGAAAGCCAATCCTGAGCTGCCCATCTCAGGAGCGCCGCTTGGCCTGGCGTTTAGCGGGCGGCGGGGCTGGAGAGGGCTGTGGCGCCTTCCTGCGGCTTCCTCCACGACGCGGCCCAGATGAAGGCTGCTGCTGGGGCCGTGCGGGAGGGGCGGGAGCCGCAGGAGGGCGCCGTCGGCGGCGAGCAGGCTGAGGATTCTGTACCGGTGGCTTAGCAGCAACAGCACGCCGGGGCAGAATGTGCTTGATCGCCTCAGTCTGCTTCTGGGCAGTCGAGAACTGTTGGGCAAAATCCTCGACTGCACCGCCGAAAAGGCTGGCCTGGGATATGGGAGCGTCAAGCAGACGAGTCCGCTCGGGCTCACGCATATCAGCCAGGTTCAGCCAGAGATGTCTCTCCTGGACCACAGCTGTGGACATCACCAAACCCAGGGAGCGCGCGGTCACCTTCGTCGCCCGGAGAGCGAGGTCGGTGGCGGCGCGCAGCTCATCAAAGAGCCCTGGGTCTGTCCTACCCTCGTGCATGTCACAGAGCACCTTGGCCTGGTAAACCTGCAAGATGGCCATGGCATGCAGAGAAGCAGCTGCCTGTCCCGCCGCTCTGTAAGACTTCGCCACCATAGTAGACGAGAATCTACAGGCTTTGGACGGGTGCTTTGGATCACCACGTGATGAAGCGCTTGCCGGACACAGCTGCATCGCGACAGAACGTTCAACCGTGGGAATCCCAGTGTACCCACAAGCATCAGCTCTATCGAGGGGAGGAAAGGCGGAGAAAGCCGACGAACGATCGCGGGAAGACATGGGAGCCTTCCAGGACCGCGTGACTTCCTCATGCACTTCCGGGAAGAATGGTATTGGGGTTGGGCGGCGACGGGTGTCAGCGGCCGCTCCCAAAAACCAATCATCCAGCCGCGAGCGCACTGGATCAGGTGGCGGGGACCACTCAATACCAATGGCCGCGGCTGCCCGGGAAAGCATGGCGGTCAGCTCGGGATCAGACTCGGACAATGCTGGCACGGCCGAGGGCGGCAACACAGCCGAATCCTCACTTCCCGAGGACTCGCGCCCACCTTGTGATGCCGCGATCGACATGGTATCTTCCTCTGGAGCTCCAAACGAGACGCGCTGGGGCTCCGAAGAGGGACCAGCGGTCTCAGTTTGTACACTCGCGGGTACCGATGCTGAAGAGGGGTGTGTGGACCGTGGACGTGTCGGCGGTATGTCCCACACAGTCACCCTCAGGTCACCCCGGCCACCAGCCGAAGTACTAGCCCTCTCGGAGCCAGTAGATCGGGGTGTGGGTAGGGGGACTCTCGCTCTGGTGAGTTCATTGAGTCTCGACCGCAGCATGGAGATGGTCATATTCCCGCAGTGGGAACATGAGTCATCCACGAACGCTGCTTTAGCGTGATCAACGCCCAAACACGCCAAGCAGAGATCGTGCCCATCAGAGAAAAATATCTCGCAACCGCAACCAGAAGTGCACGGGCGAGGCATCTTGAAAAAGACGTGCCACGTGCAATGCTCTTTTTGTGAGAGGATAAACTCCGTGGATGCTGAAGCGAACAGGGAGAAAACACACTAACTGTCAGATCACTGAACAGATCAGCAGGGTAGTGAGCACTCGCTGAAATCGCCGTCACACCAACACCGGAGAGTTCGCTCGTCTCGAAGGTAAGAGAAGACTAACTCAGAATATTTGGCTTGCAGGAGTGGAGAAGTTCTCGGCTCCGAAGCGAAAACATGTCTGCATTGTGCCAGCGTACTTCCTTATATACCCCCTGCGGCGGGCGGAGTTACGCTATGCAAATTCCGCAGACCCATGGCATTTCATTGCCATTGGCTCGTTTTATATACTCGAAGGTGATAGGCTTCTAGGCGAAACCCCAATCGTCGTCATCCGACGTAACTCGGAGTGACCACGAAAGGGAACTAACATACCAGTGCATTGCAGTATGCCTGTCCATTCAGTCTGGGGATTACAGGTGATTTGTACAGGCTGCTCTGGTTCAAACCCAGGATGACACTTATATTGTATTCTTGAACTGATTTTGTATTTTGGTCTCTGTTCTCCCACAATCTTTGCATTTGCGATGTTTGGTGCTGCACACATTTTTTCTGTAAAAAAAATAAAAATAAAAAAATCCATCATACTAATTTGAATTCATATTATATGCACAAATCAGATCGTAATCCAGAAGTGTTTCTCTATAATCTTACCCTGACAAACAGGCTTATTATCCCACTTCCCATCATCTTGGCATTTAAATGATTTGGTGATTTCTTTTGTAAAAAAAATCCAGTATTTTTCAGCGCAGGTGATCTCCACTCTTTCTCCAGCTCTGAAAATAGTTTTACCCTCTGGTGTGATCTTTTCTACTCCATATGTGGTTGACTTAAGCTCACACGTTACTTCTGTACAAGACATAATTATGTAGAAATAAGCGTAAAAAGAGATCAAATATGTGTGAAACTGGATTTGCATGCTTTATCTTTTGCAGGAAACAAATGATTCTGAGAAATAAAATAAAAAAATCCTAAAATGGAAGAAAAAAAATAGCTTCCCATTAATAGAGTACAATTTGTTTTCCTTAAATAAGTATTAGAGGCACATTTTCTATTTTGAGAACATTTAGATATATTTGCTAAACTATTATCTGAAAATTAAGCAAGTAGTAAGTAGTTATTCATAAATAGTAGCCTAAGTGGTTATTAGCTGATTTTGTAGTTACCAAATAATAATGCTAGCCATGTCACACACTTTGCATGCAAATGCTGTTGCCTCATGATTTTCCCCAATAAAAAAATAACAAGCAAAACATTTTCCTTTCAATTAAAACATAGAAATCAACATTGTATTGTCCATTTTCTCACTTACTTAAACACCTAATATTCCCTCTCCATTGGCCTTGTTCACAGGTCAGGTATTTGGAGTAGGGGTGATTCTGATCCAGTGTGTATGCATAAAAGCAGCTGTATTCAACTTTCTCCCCTGAATTGTATTCATTTTTTGTCATTTGTGTTGTATCTGCAAAGTCCACTTTTGGTGGTAGCCCACACTTTTCTGAAGGCAAAGCAAAGTTATTATTTTATTTTTAGACTATTTTCAACAACAAGAAAATGTGGCATTAAAAAAAATCTCAATATCAGCCACATGGCTTTTTTATGGCCTTAAACCATAGAACATGTTATTAATGTAATGCACATTATTAATATAAGAATTTGTATTCTAAAATGTTTTTAAAAATTACTTTCTGTATTGAAGAGATCTTGATGGATTCTTCTTTATAATATATTATAACTACATTTAAATTAGACTTTGTATGCTGTTGCTAGGTTATTCTGGGTTGTTGCTAGCCAGACACATTTAGGGAATGGGATGTGCCATTCTCCATTTGACAAGGACTATAAGAAGAAAAAGTTCTCATATCTGTATCATACGTAATTAACATACCAGTGCATTGCAGTATGCCTGTCCATTCAGTCTGGGGGTTACAGGTTATTTGTACAGGCTGCTCTGGTTCAAACCCAGGATGACACTTATATTGTATTCTTGAACTGATTTTGTATTTTGGTCTCTGTTCTCCCACAATCTTTGCATTTGCGATGTTTGGTGCTGCACACATTTTTTCTGTAAAAAAAAAAAAAAAAAAAAAAAAATCCATCATACTATTTTGAATTTATATTACATCAACAAATTGAAAGATTTAATGTCAGAACATACCAACACACAGTGGTTTTGGTGTCCATCCGTCTCGTGTGCATGTGGCTTCTGCTGCCATTTGATCATAACCAGACATGCAAAAGTAATATTGTTTTGCTCCAAATTTCATATCCTTACTGAAGTAATAGTACGGCCTATACACATGCTGGTCATTTGGAACTTCACATTTAATATCTGAAACAAGATTTGCATTATTTTTAGTAGCATGCAGTAAATTCAGATCGTAATTCAGAAGTGTTTCTCTATAATCTTACCCTGACAAACAGGCTCATTATCCCACTTCCCATCATCTTGGCATTTAAATGATTTGGTGATTTCTTTTGTAAAAAAAATCCAGTATTTTTCAGCGCAGGTGATCTCCACTCTTTCTCCAGCTCTGAAAATAGTTTTACCCTCTGGTGTGATCTTTTCTACTCCATATGTGGTTGACTTAAGCTCACAAGTTACTTCTGTACAAGACATAATTATGTAGAAATAAGGGTAAAAAGAGATCAAATATGTGTGAAACTGGATTTGCATGCTTAGTCTTTTGCAGGAAACAAATAATTCTGAGAAATAAAATAAATAAAAAAATCCTAAAATGGAAGAAAAAAATAGCTTCCCAATAGAGTAAACTTTAAGCTGGCTATGATTAAACCGCATGTTAAAAAAACGCAACTTGATCATTCAGAATTAGTCAATTACAGGCCGATCTCGAATCTACCTTTTCTGTCAAAGATATTAGAAAAGGCAGTATCCTCACAACTGTGTTCCTTTCTTGAAAGAAATGATATCTGCGAGGATTTCCAGTCTGGATTTAGACCGTACCATAGTACCGAGACTGCTCTCGTTAGAGTCACAAATGATTTGCTCTTATCATCCGATCGTGGTTGTATCTCTCTATTAGTGTTACTCGATCTTAGTGCTGCATTTGACACCATCGACCACAACGTTCTTTTAAATAGATTAGAACATTATGTTGGCATTACGGGAAATGCACTAGCATGGTTTAAATCATACTTATCTGACCGTTATCATTTTGTAGCAGTAAATGATGAGATGTCTCATCGATCACAAGTTCAGTATGGCGTACCACAAGGCTCAGTACTAGGACCGCTGCTGTTCACTCTGTACATGCTACCATTAGGAGATATCATTAGGAAACATGGCATTAGCTTTTACTGTTATGCCGATGATACTCAGCTCTATATTTCTTCAAAACCTAACGAAACTTATCAATTCAAAAAATTAACGGAATGCATAATGGATATAAAAAATTGGATGACTTGTAATTTCCTACTTCTAAATTCTGAAAAAACAGAGTTTCTAATTATTGGACAAAAAACTTCCTCACGTAATAATCTAGAATACTGTCTAACACTTGATGGCTGCTCTGTTAAGTCTTCGTCGTCGGTTATGAACCTGGGTGTGCTCTTTGATACCAATCTTTCATTTGAAAGTCACGTGTCCAGTATCTGTAAAACTGCATTTTTCCATCTTAAAAATATATCTAAATTACGCCATATGCTCTCATTGACAAATGCGGAACAATTAGTTCATGCGTTCATGACCTCAAGGCTAGATTATTGTAATGCTCTACTAGGTGGTTGCCCTGCACGCTTAATAAACAAACTACAGCTGGTTCAAAACGCAGCAGCTCGAGTTCTTACCAGAACCAGGAAGTATGACCATATTAGCCCAGTTCTGTCGAAACTGCATTGGTTCCCTATTAAACATCGCATAAATTTTAAAATATTGCTGATTACTTACAAAGCACTGAATGGTTTAGCTCCGCAGTACTTGAGCGAGCTCTTAACGCATTATAGTCCGTCACGTCTATTACTATCTAAAAATTCCGGCCAGTTGATTATACCTAGAATATCAAAATCGACTGCTGGCGGTAGATCCTTTTAGCACCATCATTTAGCACCAAAACTCTGGAACAGTCTTCCTACCATTGTCCGGGAAGCAGACACACTCTGTCAGTTCAAAGCCAGATTAAAGACACATCTCTTTGACCTAGCATTCACATAATACATTATAGACTTCTATAATTTAATGTTATGCTGCATAGATTAGGTCAGCCGGAACTGGGAACACTTCCCAAAAATCCTGATGTACTCGTTAAATCATGAGAAGAATGGCATCTACGCTAATTTTAGTGTCTGTGTTTATCCCAAGGTTTTTCCTGCAGCCTGCCGGATCCAGGCCGTATCCAGATCTGACGAAGGACCTTCACCTGGACCGATGACAACGCAGTGCTGAAGTGCCAACTAGTCTCTCCCTATGGAGGATCCCACTACCACTCTACAGATAAGGCGTTGTCAGGAAAATTCGTCTCGCGGTCCTACCCCAAAGCAACAAATAAAATAAAATTCCTTATCAATATTTATAAGGAAAGACAAGTATTTTGTTTAGGCTTGGCTTGTAGGGAATTCCAAACCCGCGTATATATTCAAACGCACATAACTATAGAACCCATTCTAAATACCCATGTGAACGCCATCAGCGTTTCTCACAGGTTCGCGTTTAAAGTCTGTGTAGAGAGAATGGTGTCGTCTTAGCGGCCCCTAATTTAATAACAAATGATCATTGCGACGGAACCAAATCAATTAAAACTAACTTTAGATGGAAATAACTTAACTCTGCTGTAAAGCCGAAACAATCTCTGTTACCTTAAATTATACGCTTATTTCTGTAAAGCTGCTTGGAGACAATCTACATTGTTAAAAGCGCTATATAAATGAAGATGACTTGACTTGACTAGAGTACAATTTGTTTTCCTTAAATAAGTATTAGAGGCACATTTTCTATTTTGAGAACATTTATATATATTTGCTAAACTATTATCTGAAAATGAAGCAAGTAGTAAGTGGTTATTAGATGATTTTGTAGTTACCAAATAATAATGCTAGCCGTGTCACACACTTTGCATGCAAATGCTGTTGCCTCATGATTTTCCCCAATAAAAAAATAACAAGCAAAAAATGTTCCTTTCAATTAAAACATAGAAATCAACATCAATTGGACCCTTTCTACAGCATGATAGAAATACAAGTAAACAATCTCATTCCATTTTCTCAAATTTTACAAATTGGTGTGTTGGCTGCATTCATCAAGTTCCACCTTTTATGGTAAAAAAAAAAAAAAAAAAAAACTCAGATCAGACAAATATTTTATTTAATGTATGGGATATATATATATATATATATATATATATATATATATATATATATATATATATATATATATATATATATATATATATATATAACCAGATTTAACTTAGTGATATGTTAACTTATGCTTAATTTACAATTTTGTTTTTTTTAAATGTGCAATTTTGAATAGGTTAATCTATTTTTAGAATGTTTCATTGTATATTTTTCAAATTACACTACCAGGTTTTTTGCACAATGAAAGACATATGGATATAAGGATTTTAGTATTATTTCCCATATGATTCATTTATTATGTAATAATAATGGTGCATTACCATCACATTCTGGCTTCAGAGTCCAGCCAAATTTAGAGCATTTGGGAATTCCCTCTTTTGGCTTGAACCCTTCAAAACATCCGTATTTTAATCTGGCATCTTTCTGGTATTCTTGCATTTCCTTAACAACATAACCATCTTGTATAACAGGTGCTGTGCATGTTATCTCTGTGAGAAAAGCAAAGGAAAGAGGAATAGGTAAATTGGTGCATTGAATAAAGCACAGAAATCTGTGATCAGTGGATGAAGATATGAGCAAACAATAAATTAAACAATGGAATGAACCTTTGCACGTTGGAACCGAGTCACTCCATTCGCCCGTCTCTGTGCATTGAATGTCACTACTTCCATCTATCTTTTCGTCAGTAGATACACACTCAAATTGAATTAAATCACCATAACTTCCCTCGTCTGTGTTGCCTGATGCAGTCACACCTCCATCTGTGCGAATGGCTGGACATTTCACAGCTAGGTAATAAATAAATAAATATAAAAATAAATAAATAAACCAACAAACCAATCATTGAAATTATAATTCTGTTGAATAATGTAGCTTACGGGTCACTATCAGAAGTATACGATGGAGAAAAATCCAAAGACAAAAAAGGAAAATAGTGACTTTCAAGAAAGCGTACCCTCACATACAGGGAGAGTATTATCCCATCCTTCAGATCTGCAGGTACGCTGATTGATTCTGCTTGTCATTTCAAACCTGTGAACACAATGTTTTTACACTTTTTACAAGTTCAAAGAGTGCTAAAAGGATAGAATGCATTTCATACATTAGAATAAAAAACATAAAGCACAATTACCCTTTCTTGCAAGTATACAACACTGTTGCTCCAAAAACAAACTCCGACCCCTTTATAAGTTTAAAATCACCATTTGCTATGTCCCCTGGTTGAGTACATTTTTTCTCTGCAGAAATCAACCAAGTTTTACTCTGCGTGCATAATGACATTGATTTAATAACCAATAAAATGATGTGGTCATCATATTGTCCATTTTCTCACTTGCACATGGTCGCTCAACGACTGTCTTCCATTTTCCTTTTTCACACTTTAATTTATACATGCCAGTATAACCTGTTATGCATTTCACTTTCACTGTTTCACCATCACTGTATGAAGCTTTAGCAACTGGTTCATTGTTTTCATATGTAATGTCCTTTTGAAGACATTCTGAGAAGCACAAACAAACATTACACAAAGACATAACTGTCATGTACATTAAATGCTGAAATTCATGCACAACTAGTCCACACTCTAAAGTTACAGTTTGGCAAGTGCATATAATATGCCATTTATATTGAAGTCAATAAAAAATAAATAATAAATAAATAAAAAATAAAATAAAAAAAGACATTTAATTAAGTAACAATAACAAAAAAATCACTTGCCTTGACATTGGGCACAATTCAAGGAAAACAACCAAAAGACGAAGCCGAAGAGTTTTACAGGAACTCTCATTTTGGGCTCAGTTCACAAGTCCCTTTTTTGGTCTGTCTCTGATACTCTTGCCTGCTAGGGGATCAACAAGCTAAAACGTCAAAAATAGTTTTTTCTTATACCAGACCACTCTGTGCACAAGCAATATTTCCTGTAAAAAAAAAAAAAAAAAAAAAAAAAAAAAATGGTTTCTTATCTAATGCAGAAATATGTTTTTGTCATTTAGACACACCAAGACAAATTACCTTTGAGAAGTCAAACTTATTGAGTCATATTTATGCAACATATAAACAGGAAGCAAAGGGCAGGTTACAAAATAATTGCCATGTTCAGCTCTGAACTCTGTAGCTTAATCCTGTTAATGTTTTTCACTGGCTCATGCTTGAATCAAATCATAAATTAAATTTCGTTTTGAATAAATCTGTCCCGGCCATAGAGCATTACAAATTAGTGAGACTGAAGAAGATTCATAACACTTTCAAACTTTCAAACATTGCAATAGTACAATCGTTGCAAAATGTATCTGTAACTGCAATTGCAAAATGTGTCCATCATAATTGAGCAATCAACTGAACAGAGAGAGAGAGAGAGAGAGAGAGAGAGAGAGAGAGAGAGAGAGAGAGAGAGAGAGAACCTTATCAAGGTTCCCTTAACTTTCTCATTTAAAACCAGACTAAGCTCTCTCTTTTTTGTTTGCAAATCATTGTACAATACAGATTAATGTATCTATTAATGCAGATTGTCTGTCGTTCTCACTACTTTGAGTAAAGATTAAACATGAGGCAAGATTTGTTTTACCCACGTTTATGTTACATCAGTCATTCATGCTAGAGCTCGGTTAATGAATGCACTGTTATTGATAGTTTCCACATGTTCACCGCAATAAATTAGAAAAATACTCTGTAAATAGTAGGTCTATAAGTAAAATAATCAGTTTGTTGATGGACATGCACTTGTTAATGCTAATGGTGAGGAATTACAGTTCCAACATCTCATAATGTCCCTCAAACTGGTGTATCACTGAGAAACGTCCTGCTCAAGTTGTCCTTGCGATGGAGGTTCGGGTTGAATAACTAGTTCTTCCAGTGTTTCGTCATCGGACTTGCGATATGGTAAAATCGACGTCATTGTTCTTTACTGTGTTTAGTTTACGGTGTAGGAAGCCTCAGGACAGCTGACGTTGTTATGGTGTGTCGTATTTGTTTTCGACACACGCTTAGAGCCATATAGAGATACTCTCTATTCGGCTCTGCACGAGCTGTACGCGGTAAACAATCACAACAGACTGCGCTGTCTGGAGTAGCTCGCTGAAAGGAGGGATTTAGAGAGACTGATTCATCTGATGAGTCGTTTGAGAATCACTGAAAATGTGGTGATGTATATTATGAGAAAATTAAACAGTTTTTTGACCTTTGATGCATGTAAACCTGTTGTAGGAGTCTCCAAAACAACATTATAAAACTTTAAAATAGCATAATGTGGCACTTTAAATTAATTTGCTTTTCAAGTGTTTCAATCACATTCTTTATTCTACTACTAGAGTTGACTGTATACTACTGACAGAAATTTTTTATGCAAGTCTTGCCTACATCCCACCACTGTTTCAAGGTTTCAAAATAACTTTTTTCCTTTTTCCAATCTTCCCAAAAGAAAACGTCTCGGTTACTAATGTAACCCTCGTTCCCTGAAGGAGGGAACGGGAGACATAATGTCGACGTGACGCGTCATCGGACTTGCGATATGGTAAAATCGACGTCATTGTTCTTTACTGTGTTTAGTTTACGGTGTAGGAAGCCTCAGGACAGCTGACGTTGTTATGGTGTGTCGTATTTGTTTTCGACACACGCTTAGAGCCATATAGAGATACTCTCTATTCGGCTCTGCACGAGCTGTACGCGGTAAACAATCACAACAGACTGCGCTGTCTGGAGCAGCTCGCAGAAAGGAGGGATTTAGAGAGACTGATTCATCTGATGAGTCGTTTGAGAATCATTGAAAATGTGGTGATGTATATTATGAGAAAATTAAACTGTTTTTTGACCTTTGATGCATGTAAACCTGTTGTAGGAGTCTCCAAAACAACATTATAAAACTTTAAAATAGCATAATGTGGCACTTTAAATTAATTTGCTTTTCAAGTGTTTCAATCACATTCTTTATTCTACTACTAGAGTTGGCTGTATACTACTGACAGAAATTTTTTATGCAAGTCTTGCCTACATCCCACCACTGTTTCAAGGTTTCAAAATAACTTTTTTCCTTTTTCCAATCTTCCCAAAAGAAAACGTCTCGGTTACTAATGTAACCCTCGTTCCCTGAAGGAGGGAACGGGAGACATAATGTCGACGTGACGACGTAATTGGGATCACTTCAGGGAGCCCTATCAACTTCGAGTGTCTACAGAACAAGCCAATGAACGTTGGCGTGCGTGAATCGCGTCACGCGCCCCTGCCCTGCAGCGCGGGTATAAACAGGAAGCAGGCGCACGCACACATTGTTTTTCGCTGAGGAGCCGAGATTTGTGACGGCCATGCAGCGATGGTCAGCAAAGGTGGCGACGGGACGTTACGTCTCCCGTTCCCTCCTTCAGGGAACGAGGGTTACATTAGTAACCGAGACGTTCCCTTTCAGTCGCTCACGTTCGACGTAACGTCGACGTGACGACGTAATTGGGATCCCATGGAAAACGCCACGGTTGCTGCCACATCCAGCGCCCTATGCAAGACTCTCAGACCCCCAACTGCTGGGTCGGAAGACCTGCGTAGAGGGAGTTCAACTGCTGTTCCATTATACCCCACACAGTGGAACTCTTGGATAACACTGGGAAAGCGTACCTTTCCAGGGGAAAGGACGCTGTGGAGCCACATCCTGCCCGAAGGGAGGTAACATGGAGAATACACATATGGACTGGCCGAAGGGGCAGTGCAACATATGGAATGTCACTGGGGTGGCTCCACCCGAAGGGGGAGACTACACCGACAGTGACGGCAGAGCAGACTCTGCCGAGGGAAAGACACGGGCTCACCACAGGGAGCTGGTCGTGGAAGAATACACATATGGGATCACCGCAGGAATCACCACATATGGAACCCAGCCTAGCACAAGTTACACAAGCATACGAGCACTAGGCCTGCCGTCAGATGCTCCGCAACGTCCGACTGCCGAAGGGGTGCGGAGGAACTCACAGGGTTCGCCAATTGGGGAACTCGACTGGAGCAAAAAGCGCATGTATCCATTCCTAGGAAGGGAGTGGTGCAGCAAGCCAACACTAGAGCGGGAACTTCGGTGTTACCGGCTAGTTGAAGCGAGCACACAGGAAGAAACCGGCTCAACACGTAGGCTATAAAACCTAGAAAACGTGTTAGGTGTCGCCCAGCCCGCAGCTCTACAGATGTCTGTCAGCGAGGCGCCGTGTGCCAGCGCCCAGGAAGAAGCGACACCCCTAGTGGAGTGGGCTCTCAACCCGGGCGGGCAGGGCATGCCTTGGGCTTCGTAAGCCAAGGCGATGGCATCCACTATCCAGTGGGCCATCCTATGCTTGGAGACAGCCTTTCCCTTCTGCTGGCCTCCGTAACAGACGAAGAGCTGATCTGAGGTCCTGAGGCTTTGCGTTCTGTCCACGTACAGACGCAGAGCGCGAACGGGACAGAGAAAAGCCAGGGCTGGGTCTGCCTCCTCCGAAGGCAGCGCTTGCAGGTTCACCACCTGGTCCCGGAAGGGAGTGGTAGGAACCTTTGGCACGTATCCGGGCCGGGGTCTCAGGATCACGTGAGAGTTATCCGGGATGAATTCTAGGCACGATTCGTCGACCGAAAATGCATGCAGGTCCCCTACCCTCTTGATAGAGGCCAATGCAACCAGGAGTACTGTCTTACAGGACAGGATTTTTAACTCAGCTGATTGCAGAGGCTTAAAGGGTGGTCTCTGAAGTGCCGAAAGGACCAGAGACAAATCCCAAGAGGGTATAGAGAGTGGGCGAGGAGGATTCAGTCTCCTCGCTCCCCTCAGGAACCTGACGATCTGGTCGTGCTTTCCCAAAGACTTACCATCAACAGCATCGTGATGTGCGGCAATAGCGGCAACATACACTTTAAGGGTGGAGGGAGACAGCCTTCGCTCCAGCCCTTCTTGCTGGAAGGAAAGCACGGCTCTGATCGAGCAAGATCGGGGGTTCTCCTCGTGAGAGGAGCACCAGTCAACAAACAGGTTCCACTTCAACACATAGAGGCACCTCGTAGAGGGGGCTCTAGCGGAAGTGATGGTGTCAACTACCGCAGGGGGTAGGTCACCTAGAACCTCCGCGTCCCGTCCAGGGACCAGACATGGAGTTTCCAAAGGTCTGGACGCGGGTGCCATAGGGTGCCCCGTCTCTGAGAGAGCAGGTCCTCTCTCAGAGGAATGGGCCAGGGAGGGGCTGTCGCGAGGAGCACTAGTTCCGGGAACCAGGTCCGGTTGGGCCAATACGGCGCAACTAGCAAGACCTGCTCCTCGTCCTCCCTGACTTTGCACAAGGTCTGTGCAAGAAGGCTCATTGGGGGAAACGCATACTTGTGTAGGCCCCGGGGCCAGCTGTGTGCCAGAGCATCCGTGCCGAGGGTCCCCTCGGTCAGGGAATAGAACAACTGGCAGTGAGACGTGTCCAGGGCGGCAAACAGATCTACCCGTTCGGTCCCGAAGTGCCTGAAAATCAGCTGGACCACCTGGGGATGGAGTCGCCATTCTCCCGGTAGCACCTGCTGCCGTGAAAGCTCGTCGGCTGCACGGTTGAGCAGGCCCGGAATGTAAACGGCACGAAGCGACCTCAGATGCTTCTGACTCCAGAGGAGGAGATGGCGGGCGAGTTGTGACATGCAGCGGGAGCGTAGACCACCTTGGCGGTTGATGTACGCAACGGTCGCAGTGCTGTCCGTATGGACCAGTACGTTTGCCTAGTAGCAGCGTTTTGAAGCGGCTCAGCGCAAGACGTACTGCTAACAACTCGAGGCAGTTGATGTGCCAATGCAGTTGAGGCCCCGTCCACAGATCTGAAGCTGCATGCCCGTTGTACGTGGCCCTCCAGCCGGTGGCAGAGGCATCCGTGGAGACCACAGAGTGCCTGGACACTTGTTCCAGGGGAACACCTGCCCACAAGAACGAAGGGTCCGACCACAAGCTGAGAGTTTGCCGAAAGTGCGGAGTCACTTGGACCCGGCACGAGCCGCTCTGCCACGCCCATCTCGGGACTCGATCGTGGAGCTAGTGATGGAGAGGCCTCATATGAAGCAATCCGAGCAGCATAACCGCGGCTTCAGATGCCATATGCCCCAGGAGCCTCTGAAAAAGTTTCAGTGGTGCCGCTGTTCTGCGTCTGAGCGTGCTCACGCAGTTCAACACTGACTGGACACGGGCCTCGGTGAGGCACACTGTCATGTTGATCGAGTCCAACTCCATACCGAGAAAAGAGATCCTCTGCCCGGGGGTGAGTTTGCTCTTTTCCCAGTTGACGCGAAGCCTTAGGTGGCTGAGGTGACTGAGCACCATGTCCCTGTGTTCGCACAACTGCTCTCTCGACTGGGCCAGAATAAGCCAGTCGTCGAGGTAGTTGAGGATGTGAACACCACACTCGCACATGGGAGCAATGGCCGCCTCCGTGACTTTCGTGAAGACGCGGGGCGACAGGGCCAGCCCGAAGGGTAAGACCTTGTACTGATATGCCCGCCCCTCGAACGCAAAGCGAAGAAACGGTCTGTGTCGAGGGAGAATCGAGACATGAAAGTACGCATCCTTCAGGTCGATCGCTGCAAACCAATCTTGGGGACGGATGCATTTGAAAATGCGTTTCTGCATAAGCATCTTGAACGGTACGCGCAGGTCCAAGATTGGTCGTAACCCACCACCTTTCTTGGGTACAATGAAGTACGGGCTGTAGAAGCCGGTCTTCATATCGGCTGGAGGGACCGTCTCGATCGCGTCCTTCGCCAGTAGGACTGCGATCTCTGCCCTGAGCACAGGGGCATTGTCCGCCAGAACACGGGTGAACAGATTGCCCTTGAAAGCAGGGGGACGCCGGGCGAACTGAATAGCATAGCCGAGTCTGATGGTACAGATGAGCCAGCGAGACGGGCTGGGGAGCGTTAACCAGGCTCTCAGAGACCGAGCAAGCGGGACCAACGGCACCACAGATGTGCCCGGGGTGGGGCAGCATGGCAGAATGCAGGGACCCGACTCGGACGGCACAGCAGCCCGAAGTGGGGTCTGAGTGTGTGGTGCAGCACATACCTGCTCCCGTCGAAGGGCAGAGTGAGTGTGTGGAGGCGTCAGTGCGTCCGGGACACAGCCACTGCTGCCTGCTGGCAATGAAAGAGGGGCTCGGGAGTGACAAGGCATAGCGGTGTCGTCAACTGCCAAGCGTGCCCTCTTGGGGCCCAGAGGTTTCAGAAATTGCTCTTTTTTTGACGCCGTGGGTCAGTGGCGGAACAGAAAGAAAAGGAAACAAAAGATTTTCCGCCCGGCCGGGGGAAGGAGTGGCGCCTTCGCCATCTCCTGAAGAGCAACTTGATCCACCTCTGGGCCGCCCGTCTCAGGGTCGTTTGCACCGTCGCTTGCCTCCTGGTTTGGCAGCGGCCTGGACGGGCGGGGGCGGCTTCCTACGGCTTGCTCCACGCTGAGGCCTGGATGGTTGCTGCTGCTGGGGCTTAGCGGGAGCGGAGGACGCCGCAGAAGGCCGACCTCGGCGACGAGTATGGAGGGTCTGCGGCCGGCGAACGGGTGGGAGCAGCAGCGGTCCGCCGGGGCAGGATGTGCCGGATGGCCTCCGTCTGCTTCTGTGCGGCCGAGAACTGCTGGGAAAAGCTCTAGACCGCGTCGCCGAACAACCCAACCTGGGAAAGAGGGGTATCCAGGAACCGATATTTATCGGTGTCCCTCATATCCGCCAGGTTGAGCCAAAGGTGGCGCTCCTGGACCACCAAGGTGGACATTGCCTGACCGACTGAACGTGCGGTTTCCTTCGTCGCCCGGAGGGTGAGGTCGGTTGCCACACGGAGCTCCCGGAGGAGATCTGGGTCAGAACCACCCTCGTTTATGTCCATGAGCGCCTGGGCCTGGTGGACCTGTAAGAGCGCCATGGCATGGAGGGCGGAAGCAGCCTGTCCACAGGCCTTGTAAGCCTTCGCCGTTAGACCGGTTGAAAACTTACAGGCCTTGGATGGGAGGCATGGATTACCCCGCCAAGAGGAGGCGGACGCCGGACACAGTTGCATCACGATGGCCCGCTCCACTGGGGGGACATCCACATACCCCTTAGCTGCCCCGCCGAGGGTGGCGAGGGGGGAGGAGCCACTAAGACGGCTTCGGGCACTATACGGTGCCTTCCACGTCCTAGAAAGCTCCTCATGCACCTCCGGAAAGAAAGGTACCGGGGCGGCGCACTGAGAACCAGCACGGCCCGCCCCGAGAAACCAATCGTCCAACCGAGAAGGTTCGGGACGTGGTGGAGGGTTCCACGCAAGCCCAACCTTCTCGGCGGACCGGGAAAGCATAGCCGCCCATTCTGGATCGGTCTCGGACAACGCTACACGCCCCGAGGGTGTTAACGCAGCCGAGTCGTCATCTCCAGAGGACTGAAGCTCCCCCTCCGATGCTGCGATCGACATCTGGTCGTCAGGAGGAGCCCCAAAAGAAAACGGTTTGTCGTTCCGGAGAAGGACCAAGACGTTCGCTAAGGGACTCCAATGGCAGCAGCGCTTGTGAGGCGTGAGGGGCCCGCGGAGGTTGACTCAATGGGGAAGCCCTCACGGTAATACTCAGATCACCCTGGTCATGCACCGAAGTAGGTCTATTCTGCGGGGCAGAATAAACACTAGATCGGGGCATAGGCGAGCACCTCCCTTGAGGTAAACGAGTCTCGATCTAAGCGCTGAGATAGTCATATTCCTGCAATGGGAACATGAACTATCCACAAAAGCTGCCTCAGCGTGTTGAATGCCCAAACACGAGAGGCAACTACTGTGGCCATCTGCTGGCGCCAGGGAACTACGGCATCCAGAAACGCACAAGCGGAATGACATCTTGAAAAAGACGCAGGGTCACGCTTGTGTTGCTCTTATAGTGAAAACAAAAAAATAGAAAAATAGAAAAATAACTCTCTCAGTGCTGAGGCACCCAGGGGTAGCCGCGGTGTGAATGAACACACAGGGAAACGCCCACCGAACCGACACACACACAGACACAGAACAATAGTGCTGTGAAAACAGCCGTTGTGAGCTGCAATGCTCGTGGCCACCGCTGATCGCGCCGTCACACCAACACAAGGAGAGTCCTCTTCTTGTTCTCAAAGGCAGTCTTTTCCTGTCGTGTTCGGAAGTGAAAGCAAAAGCTCGGCTCCGAAGTGAAAGACAATGTGTGCGTGCCCCCGCTTCCTGTTTATACCCGCGCTGCGGGGCGGGGGCGCGTGATGCGATTCACGCATGCCAACGTTCATTGGCTCGTTCTGTAGACACTCGAAGTTGATAGGGCTCCCTGAAGTGATCCCAATTACGTCGTCACGTCGACGTTACGTTGAACGTGAGCGACTGAAAGCGAACAAAATTTTCACAAAAAGCAGCATCCTGCAGCAATTATACATTAAATTGCCAGTAAACAGATTTTCTAGGTACATTTGACATGCTCATTGTCATAATAATTAAATGATGATCAGAAAAACCCACAGGACAAATGCAACATTCAATTACTCTATTAAAATATTTTGACACATAAAATCTATCTAGTCTGGCAGCACTAACTCGATTATTAAAAGCCTTAATACATGAATACTGTCTATCATTAGGGTGTTTAATTCTCCACATATCCAAGAGCCAGAATTATTTAATGAGTTTTGACAATGCACTTGAGGACTGTATATGAGGTTCCTCAGTATTACGGTCTATAGTAAAAATTGATAGTGCAGTTCCAATCTCCAACAATAACAACACATCCTTCACTAGAACACCTTTTAAGACTCTCACTAAGTATATTTAAAAAATGTAGTCGTTCCTGTCCCACTGTTGGTGCATACATATTTATTTCTTGAACTTGAGCTTTAACCACCAACAATTGACCCTTCACTGGTTCCTCTGTACTTATAAAATCCACCCTAACTTTCAAACATTGCAATAGTACATTGCAAAATGTATCTGTAACTGCAATTGCAAAATGTGTCCATCAGAATTGAGCAATCAATTGAACAGAGAGAGAGAGAGAGAGAGAGAGAGAGAGAGAGAGAGAGAGAGAGAGAGAGAGAGAGAGCTGCAGAAGAAGAGTTTGACTGCTTAAATTGTTGTCTCTTAGAGGGTCCTCCTTATCTCACACTGGAAACAAAAATGTTGGAAATGTAGAAGCTGGACATAATTTACTTGCTAGACTTTTGGTAAACACTGAACTTTGTTAAACTCAAAGGCCTTTATTTGCAAATGGTTGTCATGTGATAACATTTTCTTGGCACATTCAATGAATATATTCAAAACAGGACCCGAAACTCTTAACAAAAATATATTACATTTTGTTTGTGCTTAACCTTCAGAAAATGCTGACTAAATATTATAAGAAGCTGTTTTATTTTCTGAGGTTTGTGATTTTTGCAACCCTGTAATCAGACTTTGAGGCATGTCTGAATACTAAAAACCCTGATTTGAATATAATGTTTCATAGCATAAATAAGCATAACAAAGTCAAAATTATATCAACAAAATTCATAAGATAATAAAAACTTGGTTTGTATAACCTGATAAACTTATTTTTACTTTTTAGGGAATATTATGATTATTTATTTCTTAAAATAACTTGAGTAACAGAGTTGAAGGTTAAGCTTACTGAATGCAGTCAACACTATATGTTCGGATAAAATGGAATGTGATTATTTGTCTTGTTTCTGTCGTGCTGTAGAAAGGGTCAAAATAATGTCACAATTTTAACCCCCTGATTTTAACTGCTAAATATCTAATATAAGAATCCCTTGATCAACTGAATCCCTGTGTGAAGTTTAGATTTATGATTGTATGTATTATCTTAAAATATACACCATGCTTTTCTGGTGTATTGATTGCAACACACAAAACGATTGTCAACAATTTAATCAAAATACACCACTATTGCCCCAATCAAATCCTGAACCCTTGGTTAATATGCAAAAATAATAATAATTATGAATAGAAGTAAGCAGTAGTCATGAATTATCTGTGTTTTTCAACACTGTCAAATGCACTTTGTAATGTCAAATGTATTAACCTAGTATTAATAAATGAGATTAATTTAGATAATGTACATTTTACATGATCTGTATTATATGATTTAAGCGTCCCAGCGCTTATGTTTCAACCGTAAAACAATAGTAATATATTTAGGGGTGCACATAACTTTTTTGGTCTGGTTCTCAAGGGAGCACCATGAGATGCTGCTTGGCACTCACACTTTACACGGCACACTTGTCCTACAAGCTGTTGTCATCACTTTCCTCCTGACTGCTTTTTTTCTCCCGAACATGGTAGATAATGATGATGTTTTTTTGTTTTTTTGTTTTATTAACATTAATGACACAGACATCCGGTTTCTCTCTCAACTTTTCACTTATGACATAACTGATACAATACACAAGTGAACACGAACAAGGAATCAATTTGGTGTTTAAGTCCTGCTCGGAAAGCATCTCTCTCTCTGGTTGTGCGTGCTTCAGGTGTGTGAGGCTGCGCTCATAGATAGCAGCGCATGAGTCCTGATTTTTGCCCATATAATTTTTTTAAGTCTGTAGTCAATAATTTTGTCCCTTAAAACTCATCTTTGATCACCAAAATTTCATATAATTTTTTTTTATTTATGCCTTAAAATAGCTTGAATGTAACTCTACACTCTTGCCTCATTTAGTATACGTGGTTCTATTCATGCAAATTAACCCCGCCTCCACTCACTCACAGAGATCCACTCGTTGACGATCACACGTTGACGTGATTGGTTACAAGGTAGTTTGTGACGTCAGAAACACCAGCTATATCAAACTGCGATTTTGAGACCAGGGGCCTGTTTCAGAAAGGAGGTTCAACCAACTCTGAGTTAAAACTTGAACTCTGAGTTGACTTACCGTGAGATGGGAAACTCTGAGTTTTCGTTTACAGAACAGCTGAAATGAGTTAGTTCAATCAAGTTAAGCACGTGCACCACAACTATAAAAAGCCATTATTAATGGAGCGCACATATTATGAGTCACCATGGCAACAACGCCAGACAAAAAGAGGTCTGCATATTTCTCACCAGCAGAACTGGATGAGCTTCTGCATGCGGAGAGTACGAACACATTATTATTTTTTAAATATCGGCTCCAGCAGCGATGGACAGAGAGCTAGCTAGGGAGAAAATAGTTGCTCTAGTCAATGCGTAAGTTTACATTTTAATCACTGTTATACAGTAATGGGTGCAATTAATTAACAAGTATTCTAAATACTGTAATTTAATTAAAGGGGTTACTCTTAATTCTTCTGTAATTTAAAGTAAAATCTGATGTAATTGCATTAGACTATAGAACAATTCTGTATATTTAACAAACATTTTTAAAATGTATATTTTTAATGTAATCTTCTCCCTCTACACACTTTGTTCAATTCAAGAATAATTCATGTAATTGTATATTGTTTATTTAAAAGCATTAAAAGTGCAGTTTCTTGTCTCTCCTTGTATTGTTCAAGTGGTTGAGGTTTATATGGGATTTAGTAATTAGTAATAAGTAGACCAATACTTTCTAAAGATAGTCATTATTACATTAATCTAATTACACTGTTGAAGATGTCATTTGTAGTTAGTAATTAATAACTATTTTAGAGTAACTTACCCAACTTTTATAATATCAGAGGTGAAACTGGAAGAACAGTATGTTATTCAACCTAATTTTAATTTTCATGTAGGTGCAATCCGGTATTAAAAGAACATGGCAGCAGCTGAAATTAAATATAAAAACATAATTCAATCAGGTAAGGCTTGAGCATATCATGGGTGTAGGCTACCTGACTTTACAAACATTTGACATATTAAATAACTAAATAGCATCCAGTGTCTAAGTTACAGCAGCAGCATTTTTGGGAATTTCTGGAGGTGTCACGATCCACACGTAGGAAATAGAGAGAAGATCCAAGTGCAGTATGTATATTTATTAAGGGAAATACGATACTCAAATCCAGTCCAGGCAGGGGTCAAAACCAAAGTAGCAATCCAACATAAACAGGCACAAGACAAACGGGCAAGAACAGAACTCGGAAGTGGTGTGATAATTACAAGGACTCCGTGACACATACTAAAACCGACAGGGTTATATACACAGGGAATTGACAATGCTAATGGGGAATTGGCTGAGTGCAATGATTAGTGACAAGGGACAGCTGAGTGCAATGAAGAAACAAGGATCGTGGGGAATGTAGTTCAGAATGTGACAGACACCGTGGGGAAGGAGGACATCTAGTGGTGACCCAGGGAACACAAACCAGACACTGTGACATAACCCCCCTCTACGGAGCGGCTAGCAGACGCTCCAAGACGTGACAGACAAAACAAGAGTCCAGGCGGGAGGTGGACTGGTGGAGGATCAGGGGGAGGGATGGGGGGCCAGGTCCATGGAGGGAAATGGGGACAGTGACAGTTCATCTGGCGGCCAGGGCAGAGACGACAGTCCATCGGGCGCCCAGGGCGGAGACGACAGTCCATCGGGCGCCCAGGGTGAAGCAGACGACTCATCGGGTGGCCAGGGCGAAGCAGACTTTCCCTCGAGTGGCCAGGGCGGAGCAGGTCGTGCAGGTGGCCAGGGCTGAAACGACAGTCCATTGGGCGGCCAGGGCTGAAACGACAGTCCATCGGGCGGCCAGGGCTGAAACGACAGTCCATTGGGCGACCAGGGCGGAGACTCTCCCTCGGGCGGCCAGGGCGGAGACGACCCCTCGGGCGGCCACGGCGGAGACGACCCCTCGGTCGGCCATGGCACAGGAACAGACACCAGCTCAGGAACAGGAACAGACACCGGCTCAGAAACTAGAACAGACACCGGCTCAGGAACTGGAACAGACAACACCGGCTCAGGAACTGGAACAGACACCACCGGCTCAGGAACTGGAACAGACACCACCGGCTCAGGAACTGGAACAGACACCACCGGCTCAGGAACTGGAACCGACACCACCGGCTCAGGAACTGAAACCGACACCGCCGGCTCAGGAACCGACACCACCGGCTCAGGAACCGACACCACCGGCTCAGGAACAGACACCACCAGCTCAGGAACAGACACCACCGGCTCGGCGGCGGCCATCTTGTCTGAAAACACAGGTTCGGCGGCGGTCATCTTCTCCGAAGACACAGGCTCGGCAGACGTGACGTGAACAGGCTCGGCGGCGGCCATCTTGTCTGAGGACACAGGCTCGGCAGACGTGACGTGAACAGTCTCGGCGGCGGCCATCTTGTCCGAAGACTAGGGTTGGGTATTGGTTAGGTTTTATCCGATACCAGTACCTACTCGGTATTTTTCAAACGGTTCCGGTGCTTAAACGGTGCTTGAAACAGTACTTAAGAAAACTAAACTGCACACACTTTATCAAAAAAATAATACCTTTGTGTGTGTGTGTGTGTGTGTGTTTATATTACATTATGGGAACCAAATGGCCCCACAAGGATAGTAAAACCTGAGATCACTTCCATTGTGGGGACCAGCCAGCGGTCCCCATGAGGGAAATGGGTTAATAAACATACTAAATTATATTTTTTTGAAAATGTAAAAATGCAGAAAGTTTTCTGTGACGGGTAGGTTTAGGGGTAGGGTTAGTGTAAGGGGACAGAATATACAGTTTGTACTGTATAAAAACCATTACGTCTATGGAGAGTCCCCACAAAGATGTGTGTGTGTGTGTGTGTGTGTGTGTGTGTGTGTGTGATTTTCTGAAAAAGATTTTCTGATTTCTGATTAAATGAAAAATTGTGCCCTTTAAAAGGCTACTGATGTAGCACAAAACTCTTGAGTTAAGATCAAAATTTTGTCTTCTCATATTATGACTTTTACAAATTTAGAGAAATATCTGACACTGAGCAGAAATATTTAACACACAGTATAGCCATATAAATATACTTGATATTGATATACTTCATACTTGATATTCAAGATTTGCAGTTGGCATTAAAATACTAGACTAACCCGAAGAGGAACACTGGCAGCTGAACTTGAACTTTAGTCAAGCGTGTCAGAGGTTTTGGGTTCTAATCCGCATTCGTAGTTTTTTATTTATTTATTTATTTATTTTATTTTTTAAATAAATTTGGTTGTATATCAAGCAGGGACACTTTGTGTCCATTATATTTTGAGATTTCACCAGAACGAATAGATATGAGGCGCCGTCTAGGGCTTAAATCAAACTTCATTCACACACATATGAAACCCTTGCATACACATGTACTAGGTAGTCACACATAGGCTACATGTATACTGCTGAATGCTCAAACTAATACATATGAAATGCACAACTTCTAAAGTCGCTCACGCACACACACGCAAACTCTACACACACAAGACGCGCGGAACTCTCCGCGCACATACTCATCTGAGACGCGAGCGCGCGCGCGCACACACACACACACACACACACACACACACACACACACACACAAACAAACTCTCCACGCACATAATCATATAGACGGCGCCTCGTAAATAGATCGTTTTCCGCAACGTATCGAAGCGCGCGTCCGAGTGAAGACAAGTGTGTGCGCGAGCCAAGAGAAAACACTGTAGCCTATCCGCGCCACTGATCGCAGCGGCAGCGAGCACTTTGATCACTTGATTTAAAAAACACATTTCAGCGCTAGATCTCTTATTTAACAAACGAACTAAATGAATGCTCTGCTGGTTAACTGGAGATGTTTTTTTATTGGATCATTCGTGCCGCGAGATGTTTTATAGGGGGCGGTAAAAAACGTCAGGCACCGAAATCAGGCACCGAAAGTTTCGTTCTTATTCGGTCTGGTTACTACCGTTTACGTCGGAACCGGTTCCCTATTGGAACCGAGTTTCGGTACCCAACCCTACCGAAGACACAGGCTCGGCAGGCGTGACGTGAACAGGCTCGGTGGCGGCCATCTTGTCGGAAGACACAGGCTCGGCAGACGTGACGTGAACAGGCTCGACGGCGGCCATCCTGTCCGAAGACACAGGCTCGGCAGACGTGACGTGAACAGGCTCGGCGGCGGCCATCTTGCCCGAAGACACAGACTCGGCAGACGTGACGTGAACACTCTCCGCAGCGGCCATCTTGTCCGAAGACACAGGCTCGGCGGCGGCCATCCTGTCCGAAGACACAGGCTCAGGAACAGTCTCTGGCTGGGCAGACGTGACGTGAACACTCCTGGGAATTTCCAGGATCTTGAATAGTGTCGAAAAATAATTCAAAAGGGTTTCAGCTGCTATGGCAACAGCGGGCTGCTCGGGCACGGCCTCCGGGAAAACAGCGAGCTGCTCGGGTACTGCCTCGGGGACGACAGCGGGCTAGTCGGTCCCTGCCTCCGGGACAACAGCGTGCTTCACGGGCACGACCTCTGGGATGACAGCGTGCTGCACAGGGACGGCCTCTGGGAAAACAGCTGGCTGCTCGGGCACGGCCTCCGGGGTGTGGTCAGTCTCTGGATTGGCAGACATGTGTTTCTTCCCCCTTCTCCGTCCGTGACGGCGAGATGGTGGCTCAGATCTGTCTCTCACCTGCTCAGGATCGAAGGGGGGCCAGGGTGAAGAGTGGTGTTGGACGTCCACTCGACCATCTCCTCCTCTGCGACCTCCCCGGGTCCCACGAAAAATGACCAGTCGGGTTCCCTTAGATAATTTTCTCCTCTCCTGTTCGGTGGCTGGGGAAGAGAGGTTTGAATACATACCGCTGGATCTGTGTGTGACGGAGTCCTTCTGTCACGATCCACACGTAGGAAATCGAGAGAAGATCCAAGTGCAGTATGTATATTTATTAACTCTCTGAGGTCGGCAAACGCGCCGGCGCGTTTTGTTGTATTTTCTTCACATTGTAGCACTATAAACTTATTACTCCGTCATTTATGGTCATACAGAAAAAAGAAATATAAAAAAAGAATCTGTGATATTTTTACTTTTGTAGGTGTCCACTTACAATCAAATCAAAACATTGTGCTTTTGTAAAATAAAGAAAATAAACAGGGTGTGCGTTCTGCCTCTCCGTCGCGGTGAACTTTTTTTTTCTTGAGCACGTCTATAAACTGAAACAAAACTCAGCGAATACTTGTCACACATTTATGAGCCATATACCTTTATAAACATTTAAGTGTGTACTTTTAAAAGATCGGATTCAAACTGAAAACAAATATTCTCTGTTTGAGGCGTCTGAACGCGTTGTTGTCTTTGGAGCTCCATCGATTTGATTTATAATTCTTGATTTTACTCTTTAAACTTACTTACAACAAACATTTTCTACTTTTCCTCACTGAGAAGCACTACTGCTCAAACCTCATAGTTACAACACGGACTGTTGAGCAGACGTGTCTCAAGCCTGTTAGTGATCCAACGCTGGATACTCTTATAGGTTACTCCCGGGGATCACGGCTGAACGCGTCTTCTCAACACTCACTTACAAACATTTTTCACCTATCGTGCGTCTACTCTACACCCGTACCACTAAAAAGACGGATTATATCTAAGACGTTTGTCAGAAATTAGTATTAATTGATAGCGTCACTGGTAGTGTCGTTGCTAACTTACTGTCCATCTGTTAAAATGGCGAATATATCAGATGTATGTAGTCTACCTTTTGGTGCAGGTGAGGACACATTTGAGCTGCACGCGGTGCAGTCTGAGCTGGAAGCTGTTGAGAAACAGATCCACGACCTTTTAGTGAGACAGGCCGAGCTGATAGACCGGCGTTTGGCTCTTGAAACATCACGCGCCGATGCTCACAAATCAGAGATTAATGTTACAAACCCGCTGACTCCGACCTCGTCTACTCCGTGCGTTACTCGGCATCGGTCCCAAGCGCCAAGGTCGCGATCAGCCATGGTCTCGTTCACTCCGGCTCCAACACGCCACCACGAAGCCTGGATATTTCCGCAGCGGAAGACGCGAGTCAAGTCTAGACCAAGACCCTCTCCGACCCTCCCGGTTTTCGAGTTATCCACACAAAACCGCTTCTCCCCTCTTCGCGAAACAGAACGCGATGCTGTGATCATCGGTGATTCCATTGTTCGGCACGTCCATGCTACATCAGGTAAAAATAAGGTGCACAGTCACTGCTTTCCTGGTGCTCGTGTTTCTGAAATCGCTGCTCGCGTTCCCGATATTCTGAACGATAACGAGCGCGTCGGAACTTTGGTATTGCACGCGGGAGTGAACGACATCAGGCTGCGCCAGACGGAAGTTCTGAAGAAAGACTTCAGGAATCTGATCGATACGGTACGCAGCACATCGCCTGAAACAACGATCATTGTGTCAGGACCGCTTCCCACGTACCGTCTAGGACATGACAAGTTTAGTAGATTATTTGCGCTAAATGAATGGTTAACGTCATGGTGCAATGAACAGAAACTGCTCTTTGTAAATAATTGGAATCTGTTTTGGGAGCGTCCTAGGCTTTTCCGTGCTGATGGCTTACACCCAAACAGATTCGGATCGGATCTTCTGTCAGATAACATCTCCAAAATGTTAAATACCTTTTGACTAGTAACCAAAAGTCCAAATCATAGTCTCTGCTGCACCAAATTAACTGATATAAATACTAGTGTAGAACATTGCATAGAAACTGTGTCTATTCCTCGTTTAGTGCGATCAAATAATAAATCTACTGCAGGATCTAGGAAAAATCTAATTGTTATTAAAACAGAAAATGTTGCTACTAGTAAACAAAAACTATTTCTAAAGCTAGGTCTTTTAAACATTAGATCACTCACACCTAAGGCAGTTATTGTAAATGAAATAGTCACAGATAATAGCATCGATGTACTTTGCCTTACTGAAACCTGGCTTAAACCAAATGATTATTTCGGTCTAAATGAGTCTACTCCATCAGGATACTCCTATAAGCACGAGCCCCGTCTGATTGGTCGTGGCGGTGGTGTTGCAACTATCTATAGAGATTTTCTTAGTGTTACTCAGAAAACGGGTTATAAGTTTATTTCATTTGAAGTACTTGTACTAAATGTTATGCTCTTAGATGAAAGGAAAACATCCCTATTATCTCTAGCCTTGGCTACCGTATATAGACCGCCTGGGCCTTACGCTGATTTCCAAAAAGAATTTGCAAATTTTCTCTCAGATCTATTGGTCAATGTCGATAAAGTATTAATTGTTGGAGATTTTAACATACACGTAGGTAATCAAAATGATACGTTAGGGGCTGCGTTTATAGATTTATTAAACTCCTTTGGGGTTAAGCAAAACGTTACCGGACCAACTCATCGTCTTAATCATACACTCGATTTAATTATATCACATGGAACCGATCCAACCGATATAGATATCATTCCACAAAGTGATGATGTAACTGACCATTACATGGTAACTTGCATATTACATACCCCGGTAATATATCATGCTGCGCCACGTTATCGATTAGGCAGAACAATCCTTCCATCCACCATAGATAATTTTTCAAATTGCTTATCGGATATGTCTCAGCTGCTGCCTTAACCCAAACAAACAGATGAACTTGAGGAAGTAACTAGCACTATGAGCACCATTCTCTCTGGAAAATTGGATATTGTTGCACCTATGAGACTAAAAAAGGTCAGAGAGAAAATTAAAGCACCATGGTACAACAATACTACGCGTGTTCTAAAGAGAGAAACCCGTAATTTAGAGCGTAAATGGAAACAAACTAATTTAGAGGTTTTTAGAATCGCTTGGAAAGACAGTATGTCACGCTATAAAAAGGCCCTAAAAGCGGCCAGGGCTGAGCACCTCCGCAAACTAATAGAAAACAACCAAAACAATCCTAGGTTCTTATTTAACACCGTGGCTAGACTAACAAATAAACAGATGTCTCCTGAACAAAATATCCCGTTACAGTTTAGTAGTAATGATTTCATGAATTTTTTCACTGAGAAAATAGAAAACATCAGATCCACAATTGTAAACGTTCAATCCTCAATCGCGCCTTATAATTCAGCCTCGATTATCACCCCGCAAGAACAATTACAGTGCTTTACAACTATAGAACAAAAAGAGTTAAATAAACTTATCATTTCCTCTAAAACAACAACATGTTTATTAGATCCCATACCAACTAAACTATTGAAAGAAGTGTTACCTATAGTGGAAGAGCCTCTCCTCAATATTATTAACTCATCTTTAACTTTAGGTCATGTTCCAAGAACATTTAAATTGGCAGTTATAAAACCTCTCATTAAGAAACCACAATTAGACCCAAATAACCTAGCAAATTATAGACCCATTTCAAATCTTCCTTTTATGTCCAAAATATTAGAAAAAGTTGTGTCTGCCCAACTGGGCTTTTTCTTGCAAGAAAATGACACCTATGAAAAGTTTCAGTCTGGGTTCAGGCCGCACCATAGCACTGAAACTGCGCTCGTTAAAATAACAAATGATTTACTCTTAGCTTCTGACCAAGGCTGTATCTCAATACTAGTTTTACTTGATCTTAGTGCTGCGTTCGATACTATAGATCACATAATACTCTTAGATCGACTACAAAACTATACCGGTGTTCAAGGACAAGCATTAAGCTGGTTCAGATCATACCTATCTGACCGCTACCATTTTGTCTATTTAAACGGAGAAAAATCGATCAGAACTCCAGTAAACTATGGAGTGCCGCAAGGATCTGTGTTAGGCCCTCTATTATTCTCAATATATATGCTGCCACTTGGAAATATTATAAGGAAACATGGAATTAGTTTCCATTGTTATGCTGATGACACTCAACTATATATTTCATCACGGCCGGATGAAAACGCTAAATTATCCAAATTGACAGAGTGTGTTAAAGATATAAAAGATTGGATGACGCGCAATTTTCTTCTATTAAATCCAGATAAGACAGAGGTAGTAATCATCGGTTCAAAAAACCACCCACAAAACCTCTCACAATACAACTTTAACATAGTAGGATGCCCTGTTACTCCATCCTCTACAGTAAAAGACATGGGTGTTATATTAGATTGTAACTTGTCTTTTGAAAATCATATTTCATATGTTACAAGAACAGCCTTTTTCCACCTTAGAAACATTGCTAAGTTACGTAATATGCTATCAGTTTCTGATGCAGAAAAGTTAGTTCATGCATTCATGACCTCGAGACTAGATTACTGTAATGCTTTATTAGCTGGTTGTCCTGCATCCTCAATAAACAAGCTACAGTTAGTACAAAATGCCGCCGCTAGAGTTCTTACTAGATCAAGAAAATTTGACCATATAACACCAATTTTATCATCACTACATTGGTTACCTATAAAGTTCCGTATTAATTACAAGGTATTGCTACTGACTTATAAAGCCCTAAACGGCTTAGCTCCAGTTTATTTAACGGATCTTCTATCGCCCTATAATCCATCGCGCTCTTTAAGATCACTAAATTCGAGGCTTTTGGTCATACCTAGGATATCCAGATCCACCAAAGGTGGGAGAGCATTTTCACATTTAGCTCCAAAACTCTGGAATAGTCTTCCTGATACTGTTCGTTGCTCAGACTCGCTCTCCCAGTTTAAAACTAGATTAAAGACGCATCTCTTCAGCCAGGCATTTATATAACATTTTTAATCTTACAGTTTAATCCGGTCTCTACTTCATAAACGCCAGAGGAGAACTGGCCCCCGACTGAGCCTGGGTTCTCCCAAGGTTTTTTTTTTTTTCTCCATTAGGTCACCTGATGGAGTTTTTCGGTTCCTTGCCACTGTTGCCTTTGGCTTGCTCAGTTGGGGATACTTAATTTGATTAATCGATTCAACAGTGCTATTGATCAGCATTACCAAACGTGGATGTTTTACACCAGAAACAAACACTGATGTACTATTTTATTTAATACTGTGAAGCTGCTTTGATACAATCTGTATTGTGAAAAGCGCTATATAAATAAAGTTGACTTGACTTGACTTGACTCTGTTTAAGTAATTTGTATAAAACCAACAAGATGTCCAGCTTCTCAAACGCTTCCTAATTATTTATTTTTTTGAACACGCCCACTCGCGCAAAAGATATTCACATGCAAATCTCCACATGGAACGCGAACGCGCTCGAGGCGACATCTAGTGTATATATCTATACCCGCCCGATCATTACCTCAGAAACAAAACACCAAAACACTTCACAAGTCTCTGCTTTTGTCGAGTTTGAAAGACGCGCCGTGAGCTTACATTGGAATTACCTCAGAAGAAGAAGAACGCGATTTGAAGACAAGAAAGATGTAAGGTAAGAAATTCTTACATATTAGTTTGTTATTGTTGCATAAATTTCACATTGCAGTTGAACTGTTGCTAGATATATGGTGAATATTATAATATTTAGACCCGTGTTTACTGTTAGCCTACTGTGTTTGTGGATATCTGCTCAAATGTAGATATGTATATGGTAACCATAATGTTTTATATTATATTTGGATCGCGATCGCATTTGTAAAGCACCAAACGGCTTCATGTTTTTACTATTATCTCATTTCATATCATCATAACGAATGGAAACATTTGAAGTAACATGATAATCAATATATTTTTCTCTAGCTTAGTTGTTACTAAAATATTTTGGAAGATTTATAGGCTGATATGGTTATTGTTATTATTATTTTATGCAGCACTGCGCATAGCCTATGCCTACAAGGCACAACAAACCTGGTGTTCATTATATTATATATTGTTGGAAACATTTATGTGTGTGTGTATGTGTGTATTCTGTGAATTTTAAAAGGCAATTTTAACCAGAAAAATCTAAAATTTATTCCCAAAATCGTGCAGGCCTATAGTTTCTCTTGATATCAGTATGTTCAATTTTTTTTTTTTTTTTTTTTTTCAGGGCCCAGATGCCACTCCTGCTGACTTCAACATTCACATGAGTCTCTGTACATGAACATGGTAAAGTGAAAATCAAACACCATGGAAATGAAAGGTATGTACAATGTTTTTAGGAATAGCACAAAGGTCACTCATTTGTTTTGTATCTTTGGATTATGTTGTGTTGTAAATAAATCCAAAAAATCTAAAAAATCTAAAAGTCATTCTTTTTTTCATCTCCTCATTGATTTTCACATAGTTTTGGAGCAAATATTCTAGGCTACGTCATACAATTTTAAAAAGTCTTGTGAAGAAATAATCAGTATGGGTTTCATGACCTTATTTCAGTGAGAATTTTTTTTTGTATTTTCACAAACCACGCATAAATGTCATTATCTCAAAACAACAAACTTTTACATACATGCTGCTGATATATTATTGTAGAGTTTGTGCTGAATACAGTGTAATTAGACTTTAGCCATGAAAATGTCACAAGTAACAGAAATAAGCACAAATGTCAGAGCATGTCAGAACACCTCCAAGGCCCAGAAAACACCTCAGACCCCAGAGGGTTAAGGGAAATCTGTTACTCAAATCCAGTCCAGGCAGGGGTCAAAACCAAAGTAGCAATCCAACATAAACAGGCACAAGACAAAGGGGCAAGAACAGAACTCGGAAGTGGTGTGATAATTACAAGGACTCTGTGATACATACTAAAACCGACAGGGTTATATACACAGGGAAATTACAATGCTAATGGGGAATTGGCTGAGTGCAATGATTAGTGACAAGGGACAGCTGAGTGCAATGAAGAAACAAGGATCGTGGGGAATGTAGTTCAGAATGTGACAGACACCGTGGGGAAGGAGGACATCTAGGGATGACCCAGGGAACACAAACCAGACACTGTGACAGGAGGGACTTCAGAGCCAGTCACTCCAGAAGATCCAAGGGCCTTCATAAAATGTAAGAGGTTTACATGTGTTATTTTCTATATAGGCTATTTTTGATATTTCCATTTTTTTTTTTACTTTGGGATGGGTTTTTTGTTGGTCCCAACAGATTCTAATGGTAATATCTGTCTTTTGGAGCCTCCTGTCCCAACAGAACCCCAGGCAGTAGTAAGTAACCTACTCAATACACCAGAAATTATGACAAATAGTGTTATAAAGTGTTCTCAACCAAATGCTCATCTTCACAGGACGATGGGGATAAAGAGTTTCTGCTGCCACAGAGAGGCCTACAGCGGTAATGTTAATATTAGGTGTCTACACATCAAACAATCTACACATTCAGATTTTTTCAAATTTTTATGTGGAGTAGCCTATAGAATCTAAGTTTAAATCTTAGTATAAAGTATTCTTATCTCTTCCCCGGCCCCCAGAGTGTGGAAGAACAGCAGGAGGAGGGTCCATCAACTTCTGTTGCACAGATGAACACAGTTCAGTGATTTTCAGTAAATGCCACAGTTTAATTCTGTAGAATTTGTTTAGAACTACATTATGTAACTCTAATCTACTACTGTATTTTCAGTTGCCAGTTAAGGAGTTATATAGACTTCATCTTATAAAAAAAAGAAAACGCAGTAAAAACAGCAATGAATAAATTTACTGAAAGATTGAATGAGGTATTTAAACACCGCTTCCTCTTTAAAAAAGGGGAGGAGACTGAAAGAAACTTTTTACCGAAACTTTTATTTTTTTTACCGAAGAAAACCTGCTCCCGACCAGGTTAGGTTCACAGAGTAAGTTACCATGGTAACTGACTCTGAGTATAAGTTACCTCTCTTTCAGAAACGGGCTTGACCTACTCTGCTTTCTCAGATTTGACATACCTCCCATTCTGAAACAGAAAACCCAGAGTTTCCCTCACTAACATACTCAGAGTTTTCACTTAACCTCCTTTCTGAAACAGGCTCCTGTCTTGGTTCACTGCAGTTTTAAGGGGAAAATACTTATGAATTTGCACATGGTTTGTCTTAAAGCATATTAAAAACACCAAACAGCCATGTAAACTACATTAAAAGGTTGATTTTCACCACAGGGGACTTTAAGCTAATAAGGTTAAGTGTATTTGGCTTGCTGTCTGCAGTGGAGGGGCTTGAGGAAGCAGCTTCATAGATATAGCTTAGATATACCCCCCAGTGTGACTACTAATGCTTGGATGATGAGTACTAATGTCCAATTATGTTGGTGGAGTTGGGGAGGTGGACGTATGCCAAAACAGCTGATGCCAGAGTAAGGTGAGCGGCTACTTATTTGTTCCGGCAGTTAATTTAAATATTAGATGGGTTCACTCCTCCTGAAATTACGTTTGGGAACTTCACTTAAAATCGTTTGAATGTGTAAATTGGCAAGACAAAACACATCGAAATTATAAACTTTCACTCTATGACAGTTAAACTTTAAAAGTTAATCCGCGAATCACATGCATGCCATACCGTGGGGCCTGATCTGTACAGATCACGGATCAACTGCGATCCGTTGCACCCCTAATAATTAATGAACACACTTATCATTATGATTGCTATCTTACCAGAGATGGAGAAAAGTCCTACTCCAGTAAGTTAACGTGTCCTGTCCCCAAAAATGCCAAAAATATTGGTACTCAAAAGCGCTTCCCTCCATGTTTTCTGCTGCGCATCATTTATTTTTTTATCAAGTATGCACCTCAGTCATGCACAGTGTACTATACAAACACTATCTGTGCACATGCTACTTCAACCCGATCTCATGGGAAAACACAAGTATTTTACAAGGTGGCGATTTCACATTAATTAAAAAAACGTACGATTTTCAAACTAATCTCATTATAAAGGACCACCCATAACCCGCCTCTAAAACTACCCCTCAATGGGGTTTAAACAGATCGTATGAAAACGTATGAATGAGATTGTATGAATTAGCCACCACCAAACGTAAAATAGTTAAAATAGCTAAGAGATTGTGTTGGATACTTCGGCATTGTCTGTGCAAAAAACATTTGTTTTCCGAAAGAGCAAACACAACAAAGGTTTCCCTGGATGTGTCCATCTTGATTTCCCGACATGTATACTGGAACACTATAATTAATATGCGTACGGTGGCCCAGTAGTGCACAACACGACGAAATTTAAACAACACAACAGAAACAAGCCAAAACACAACCGAAAAACCTTACAATGGCAGCCGTGTGCTCTTGTCCATTAAGTCCATGAGACCGTAGGGTGTCCCATTTGTCATTTTAGGTTTCAGAAGGGTGCTCGCGAGCGCCCCCTTTGCAGTCGATATGCGCTGTTGATGTTCACTTTTGCCGAACCCGTACTGATGTGAGCTCCGCAGCAGACTTCTTCCCAACAGTCAAAGTGGCGTTACGTCACGAAATTGCGAGTGCTTAGGGTGCCATTTGGGACATGCCTAATGGTTTATGATCTGCGCACCAAGTATATTCGAAGTAGTTCATGGCCACAAATTTTAAGGAGCACTGATATTGGCTTGGAAAAAGATTGTTGTTGAGGACAGTTGAAAGGTAGGACATTTTCACTCAGGTTTCCACATAAAAAAGAATGGTTAGCACATTTATTTGTACGGTAACAACCTGAACAGTAGTACGGGATTAATGTTCAATGTTTGTCATGTGACAATACTGTAGCATACTACACTGAAACATTATTTGTTGCATATTGTATACTATTTCACACACTATTAGACAGTAGGCAGTATGTACTGTGTACTGGGCAGTAAGCAGTAAGCAAAAAGTTAGTGTGCCATTCCGAACACACAGTGATTGATGCGAAGGAAGGAAAACAGTTATGCCCCGAAATTAAGACAATGTCTAATTGGTCAGAACCCCTTTAGGGGTTGGTCAACCAGCAGAATTTAAAAACTTTTGACACAAACAAATCTTAGGTCTAGTCAAGTCACAAAGAAACAAGCCACCCAACTAGTCTAGCCTCAATATTTTTCTTTTTTTTTTCTTTTTCCTTTAGTTTCTTCTCTTTTCTGTGGAGAGTCTAATTTTACAAGTTTAGTTTTGCAGCTAAGGCAATACCTGATGGGCTCTAATATTTTCCCGCCTCAAACTTCAATCCACTTTGGAGACTCTGAATCTACTTATCCACACTGATTGGCTTTCCAAGACGTCACTCCAGATACATCCAGACTGCCAGCAAATCAACAAACCTGGGAAACGCCTTTCAGAGAATGATGCAACAGAAGGAAATCCCCATTCAAAGTCATAACCCAAGAAACACAAGTAATACCTCACAATTCTAGCTGAACTAGTGCATTAAGTTTCACAGACTCTTTGAAAACTCAATGTGAGGGTTAAACTAATGATTGATCGTTCATTCAGATCCGGTCTAAGAAATTGCATAAATTGCTAGAAGGCACAATAGTATGGACCCTAAATGGGTTTATCCATGAGTTCCACATCAGCCCTATCTGAATTAGCCCCAGCAAGTTCCTTCTTTTTCCAGTAAAGTTTGTATTTAAAGAGAAATATCTTGTGTGCTTACAAGTTAATGTCTTAAACTGCCAATTTTGTTTCCCTGCTAAAAAAAATTGTGTGTTTCACTATACTTAGTATATTGATGTCTGTTTTGAGTTTTGAGTTGTAGCCCATTCAATTGATTGCTGGAAGATTCATTTGATCTGCCATAATATTCATTGTTTATTTCATAAATATCAATGTACCCTGCATCTGCAGATATTCTAGAGCTGTGTGTTTATTTCATGCACACTTGAGGGCTGTTTGTCCCAGGGGAAAGTGAATCTGCTGTTGCAGTTAACAGCTTATGCTAAAATAAATAGATAGACAATATGATAACTTATAAAACATAAAGAGGAAACTTTCAAATTTGCCCAAGAGACACAGCACTCAACACCAGAGAAAATATGTTAACCTGCTAGCATGTTTTTTTTTTCTTTCTTTTTTCCAGCAGCCAAGACAAACTTTTTATTTTCTGTGATAAGGCTGAAATAATACAAACTAAGGATCATGAGGAAAAACAACTTTAGTGAAAAAGGCAGGTGAGATTGTTTTTTAAAATAAAAGCATTTCTCAAACAGCCAATAAAGTTCAAGTATGTTATGTTGTTGAGGTCTTCAATAGCATCATAAATGACAGAAATTAACTATAATAGAGCATTATAACAGCTAGTTTCCTTAGGGTAGTTAATTTATTACTGCTATCTTATAGTTCTAACATGGTTCACTCACATCCCTATACAATTTCCCCCCAAAATGTCTCCGTCATCTCTCAAATGTCATGCGTGGTTGTATTTATTTTCAAAACCTTCAAACGCTTTGGTTCATGGTTGGTCAAAAGCTGTGTGAGAATCAGTAATTATGTTTGATGGCATCTTGGTGTGACATGATTTGAGTGCCATGTTTGAAATGTACGTGCATACAAAGCTATACTCGCATAAAATTCACAAGTTGTATTTACTATTTTTATGGTAGGCTACAGCTAATTTTCAGCTGAGCTGCTGGCTATATTCACAGGTCTGTTTCTTTGATTTGAGCTTTTCTTCCGCACTCTCAGGTGAATCAAGCCGCAACTGCTGTTTTGTGACAATCAACGATGTTGCAGAATTTATGAATCTGTTATGCTTTTATGTGTTTATTTACTGTACATTCTATGCAATCAGACTTTTAACCTGGTAAAAAAAAAGATGTATGAAAAAGACCAAAATATAATTTTTGAATACCCAACCAACCGTGCTGCAACTTGCCCTTTTGACTTGGGTCAGTTCAATTATCTAGCAATCACCTAGAACATTTTGGTAACAGTATGGCAATGTGCTAACAAATGCAGAGAACACCTTAGAAACAACATAGTAACGTATGGCAAGGTATGGACAGGCAAATAAAATTAGTTTAGAAAATCTAGTTTCTTATCATACCTAAAATCTCTCTCCAGTAATTAGTGACGGATGAGAGGAAGTGAATGAACCTACACCAGAAGTGTAATATTTCCGCTGACACACAAGATGGCTGGGAGTACAGGGACTATCAAAAGTCCAAGGGTGATTTTAATCAGTCCTTATAAGAGTTACTGATCCTTGCAACGGGTCCTGTGCCACCAGTCACTTAATGATGCGGATAGGCATCAGGGAAAAAATTGTGTTCTCTCAGCTCATGCTGTGGGTATAAGCTCTGGGGAATGTGATAAGTAATGTCGGATCTCAGCTGGTGTCTGTCAGAGTGAAAAGCATGTAATCCTCCAAAGGATTTGACTGTGGCAATCGCTTCAGCTATTGTGTGTCTCTAGAGATATTCATGCATCTTCATGATCAGGAGTGGTTTGTTTATCATGCTTTTTGTTTGTCAATCATGGTTGAATATACTGTGTTTATGTTTTACCATAAAAAAGAAAATAGATAAACGAAATTGTGCTATTTTATTGCTTTTGATATTAATTATGTAATAATCAATAATCAATCAATTTTCCCATCTCATGATTTTCCATTTATGTGGTTTGGCTTTTCTATTCTTGTAAACTCTATTGGGTTAATGTTTCAGACTTTGGATACTATGGTAAACCAAAATCATATGTGTGGCATGTTTGGTCTCTATAAACTCCAATCTTCTTCCCCGTTTATTTGCATTACATTTTGCTAACTTTGTGACGCATTAGTATTATTAGAATCTTGAAGATTCTTGTGTGAAACATCCAATCAAATTACATGTTCAAAGGCCTGCTTGAACAATGGGTCGTAAAAAGAATTTCCCTCCAAAGGAAAACACATCTTATTAGCTCTTACACCTCCAGAGGGTGTGACATCTTCACGCTTTTAAAGTCACTGATCACAAGATCAGCTCTCTCTTACTCTTTTCTGGAATCCTGATGTGAAGATGATGCTGAACTAGAAGTTTCTAAGGACCACCAAGCTTGTGCCATGCTGCGGCCTTGTTTTTCCATTCACCAAAGATACTCTGACTACCACTGGTTCTCTCTCATCAAGACCACATCAGCAAAGATCAACTGGAGCCTCAACAAATTGCATCAGGACAGTTTAATTCAAATGGGCGAGACATGCAAGTATCAAACTTAGTCTCATTATTTGATACATTAAGTATCCTTACCCCTTTTAAAGAAGGGCGTGTTAGAACTAAACTGATGGTTTGCTCAAGGCTGTAGATCTGCTGAATTTCAAACAATGCTATAACTTCTTGCTTTCCTGTATTCTGCTTCAGCTCTATTTCCCTTGGTAAACTGAATGCATGTATGTGTGTGTGTTAGAGTAGTTTAAGTGTTTAGACTAGTTAATAAAATCTTGTTCATGTCACACGTAAAGTTGTCCGTGTCTCAAGCTCATAACTGGAGTCACTAATCATATAGATTTTGGCTACTGCTCTTAGTAGTACTGTAAATTAAGAAAGACATTTCCCATGCCCCGGAAATGTACATTTCTTAGCGTTAATAAACAATTAATCCTGACACAGGACAAACAGGTTAATTGATTGTAATATTCATTTACGACAGTAAGTTAATTATATTAACTGTGTAACAATCGGCCTAATCGGTAGAGTTACATGAGCTAAAAATGGGGTCAGATTAAACTGTTTGAGTTTTTGAAGTGTTTTAAAAGATGAGATGACAACAGAAATAAAGTGAATAAATGAAGTGTATTTACGGTTTCTACCAGGAACTTAAAACAACACAATACAACAAAGAAGCCTTAGGCTGTTAAAAGCATAGTCCATTGGTTCCATACCATAAAACAGTCCTTAAGAGTCCTTGTGTGCTGTAAGTCCCAATGTGTAAGTGTCCACCGGTGTATATACAATCCAACTGTAGTGATAATCCAATGAAAGTGATGTGGTTTGCTGGAATGGTAAGGCCTTAAAAGCAACTCCTTGATCCAGCTTTGGTTCTCCAGAGACCATGTTTGTTTGCCATGCTGCTTCCTTTATGCTGGCTATTTCCTGTTTCCTGTCATGTTATTGCTCACATGACAGGCAGACCATAATCATTTAAAGACATACACATAAAAACAGATAAGAGGAATAAAATGGACTAAAATGACTAAGACAACATGTAAACCTATTAAAACTCTAATATACATAAAATCATTCTAATATACAGAGTGGTTAAAACATGTGTCATGTGTGACAGTTTGACAAATCTCCAGACGTCGCTGCGGATCGTGGGCCACCAGGCAACTTCCAAGATCTGCAGGAGGCTCTTTAGCCGTCCATGATGTTTCTCCTCGGTCTTTAGATGGAAGTGCTGTATCGTCTGCTGGATCAGGTTGTTAGGGACGATGACTTGGATCTTGCCATTATCATCCCCCTTCTGGATCCGCCGATACAGCAAGCCCTGGTGTTTCCGCACTTCGATCCTGTCGGTCGGTGGAGTGGAGGAAGAGCTGGAAAGTCCCTGGAGAGTGTCGTCATCACCCTGTGCGCTGGCAAGTTGGTCTCTGGAGAAGGGAAGGATGGAGATTATGATGTCCAAGTCTGGCCCAGCTGGTATTGTGGCACAGAATTCTCCATCAGTTGCTCTGTTGAGTGGTCGTGAAGTGATTGAGGTAGTGGGATTGTTGGCCGGAGGAAAGCCAGGGGTTGACATGGGAGAAACCAGGCTGGTCGTCGCAGTGGGAGAGAAGATAATGGCTTCTGGATCCTTCCTTTGCTCCAGTTGTTTCGCCCATTTCTTGTCTCTCCTCTTGAAACACTCGATGACCTCTCTCTCCAGTGATCCCACGGCATCCTTTATAGATTCCTCCATTTTACACAATTTTAAATCCACAGCCTCTCTAAAATACACTTCATGATTAAGATTACTTTCAACAGAGTCTTTAAAATTCTTCTCCAATTTTAAAACAATGTTTTTAAGAGCAATCACCTCAGCATGAAGCTGTACCCACTCACAATGATGTAAAAACTGTTCATCATTAAAACCAGCTGATTTATTAAAAGAAGCAGCACTATCTTGACTAGTCGTCATCTTAAAACACTCTTTTCAACACAGCGTTAAAAATCTTTAAACGTCCCCGTATGGGCCACCATATGTAACATTCAGCCTTCTCGGTTGAATTACATGAACTAAAATTGGGGTCAGATTAAACTGTGAGAGTTTGTGAAGTGTTTTAAAAGATGAGACAACAACAGATATAACCGGAATAAAAGTGTATTAAACAATATTCACAAGGAACTTAAAACAACACAATAAATACAAGAAAACTAAGTCTGTTGAAAGCGTGGAGTCCGTGGCACCATACCATAAAACAGTCCAAAGAATCCTGGTGTATTGCTTGTCCCAAAGTGAATGTGAGTAATGTCCACCGGTGTATATACAAAGTCTACAGAAGTGATAATCCAAAGTGCTGGAAAGGCAAGTCCACTGAAGCAACTCCACAGTCCAGTTTGCTGGTGATCACCTGGTCGTCTAGTGAGCAACGACCTCAATTGTTCTTCTTCTTCTTCTTCATTTGGTGTTTTATGGCGGTTGGCAAACCAACTTCCGGTGCATTACCGCCACCAACTGGACTGGAGTGTGAAGCACTAATAACAAAAAAAAAAAAAAAAAAAAAAAAAAAAAAAACTTCAATACTTCAAATTCTCCAACCTACTCCTATTGCTTTAAGATACTTCATTATCTCACTATATATTTTTACTTGTTCTACTTGCTTTCCCAATAGACTTTCCATACTGAATACTACCACACCCAATTTTCTTACTTTCCTCTTAAGTACTAACCTTTCTTTTCCATATTTTAAACATTTTATTAAAACATGATCTATTGTTTCTGCCTGATCACAATAATTACATTTTCCCGTATCATGTTTTCCTATCTTAAACAAGGAATGATTTAATCGTGTGTGCCCTATTCTAATACGAGAAACAATCGTATTACCTCAATTGTTTGGCATGCTGCCTGCTTTATACTGTCTTGTTCCTGTTTCCTGTCATGTGATTGCTCACATGACAGGCAGACCATAAACATTTAAAGACATACACACGTAAAAACAGATAAGAGGAATAAAATGGACTAAAATGACTAAGACAACATGTAAACCTATTAAAACTCTAATATACATAAAATCATTATAATATACAGAGTGGTTAAAACATGTGTCATGTGTGACAGTGTCACATAGTTGGCTCCCCGTCGGGGAATCGAACCCCGGTCTTCCGCGTGACAGGCGGAGATACTGTCCACTATACACTGTCACACATGACACATGTTTTAACCACTCTGTATATTATAATGATTTTATGTATATTAGAGTTTTAATAGGTTTACATGTTGTCTTAGTCATTTTAGTCCATTTTATTCCTCTTATCTGTTTTTATGTGTGAATGTCTTTAAATGATTATGGTCTGTCTGTCATGTGAGCAATCACAGGACAGGAAACAGGAAATAGCCAGCATAAAGGAAGCAGCATGGCAAACAAACATGGTCTCTGTCAAGAGGACCAAAGCTGGATCGAGGAGTTGCTTTTAAGGACTTACCATTCCAGCAAACCACATCACTTTCATTGGATTATCACTACAGTTGGATTGTATATACACCGGTGGACACTTACACATTGGGACTTACAACACACAAGGACTCTTAAGGACTGTTTTATGGTATGGAACCAATGGACTATGCTTTTAACAGCCTAAGGCTTCTTTGTTGTATAGTGTTGTTTTAAGTTCCTGGTAGAAACTGTAAATACACTTCATTTATTCACTTTATTTCTGTTGTCATCTCATCTTTTAAAACACTTCAAAAACTTAAACATTGTTTTAAAATTGGAGAAGAATTTTAAAGACTCTGTTGAAAGTAATCTTAATCGTGAAGTGTATTTTAGAGAGGCTGTGGATTTAAAATTGTGTAAAATGGAGGAATCTATAAAGGATGCCGTGGGAACACTGGAGAGAGAGGTCATCGAGTGTTTCAAGAGGAGAGACAAGAAATGGATGAAACAACTGGAGCAAAGGAAAGATCCAGAAGCCACTATCTGCTCTCCCACTGCGACGACCAGGCCGGTTTCTCCCACGTCAACCCCTGGCTTTCCTCCGGTCAGCAATCCCATCACCTCAACCACTTCACGACCCATCAACGGAGCAACTGATGGAGAATTCTGTGTCACAATATTAGCTGGGCCAGACTTGGACATCATACTCTCCATCCTTCCCTTCTCCAGAGAGCAACTCGCCAGTGCACAGGGTGATGACGACACTCTCCAGGGACTGACCATCTCTCCCACCACTCAACCAACCAACCAACCAACCGTGTCGAACTGCGGGAACACCAGGGCTTGATGTATCGGCTGATCCAGAAGGGGGACGACAACGTGAAAATCCAGCTCATTGTTCCCAAGGCCCTGATCCAGCAGACACTACAGCACTTCCATCAGAGGACAGTAGAGAGACATCATGGGCGGCTGAAGACCCTCCTGCTGATCCTGGAAGTTGCCTGGTGGCCCGCAATCCGCAGTGACACATGGAGGTTCATCAAGGACTGCAAGTCATGTGGTGTGGAGACGAAGGAGTGTGATGGCTTCAACCCTGGCAAGAAATCACCTCAACATCAACATCATCACCGTTCCTCATCACTGAAAGAGACCTTTAAGCCGGATAGAAGGAATTGCCGGGGTGAGTGGCATGCCAGGAAAGCTGGGTATTTCAGGACCCTGGGAGGAATGGCGTCACCGACCCAAGGACACCCAGGCTGGTATCAGATTCCACCTCTCTCTGGTGTTCCCATAGATTCCTCCGGCAGACTAGTATATTATAATGATTTTATGTATATTAGAGTTTTAATAGGTTTACATGTTGTCTTAGTCATTTTAGTCCATTTTATTCCTCTTATCTGTTTTTATGTGTGTATGTCTTTAAATGTTTATGGTCTGCCTGTCATGTGAGCAATCACATGACAGGAAACAGGAACAAGACAGTATAAAGCAGGCAGCATGCCAAACAATTGAGGTCGTTGCTCACTAGACGACCAGGTGATCACCAGCAAACTGGACTGTGGAGTTGCTTCAGTGGACTTGCCTTTCCAGCACTTTGGATTATCACTTCTGTGGACTTTGTATATACACCGGTGGACATTACTCACATTCACTTTGGGACAAGCAATACACCAGGATTCTTTGGACTGTTTTATGGTATGGTGCCACGGACTCCACGCTTTCAACAGACTTAGTTTTCTTGTATTTATTGTGTTGTTTTAAGTTCCTTGTGAATATTGTTTAATACACTTTTATTCCGGTTATATCTGTTGTTGTCTCATCTTTTAAAACACTTCACAAACTCTCAGTTTAATCTGACCCCAATTTTAGTTCATGTAATTCAACCGAGAAGGCTGAATGTTACAACTGATCCAAATATTCATAATCAATTATAACCAGTTATTACTGATTATTAATATTTCATAGAGCTAATTTGCTACAGATGAATTTAAGACCTTTTTAATACATGTACAAGTAATATGTTCAAACATGGAATGCACAAGTTCACACTTACATACAATTAGAGGGAGTAAAGTTTAATGCGTATTTGGCGTGCTGTCCGGGGGGAGGGCTCCGAGCTCGGAGTTTGGCCTGAACCCAGAGTACTCCCCCTGTATGTAAGTGGTTAGGAGAAGTGTGGAGAAGGGGTGGTGAAGGGATGCTGCTAAACTGTCAATGAATTGAGGTGAGACTGTTGAATATATATACTCTTATCGTTGATTGCTGAGTGCTCTCCACTCGTGTTAATTATCTGAACGTGCTCCTCCTGAACTTTGTTAATAAAACATAATTTCACAAGTTCACACTTACATACAATTAGAGAGAGTAAAGTTTAATGCTGTCCGGGGGGAGGGCTCCGAGCTCAGAGTTCGGCCTGAACCCAGAGTAATCCCCCCCAAAAGGCTAAGACAGACCAAATGCTCGCTGAACGGAAGAGAAAATGTAAGTGCTCTACCAGAAAAGTTCTCGCTGCGTCCGCTGTGAGACCAAATTCTTGCTGGATGAAAAGAGAAAACAGGAAAGGGGAAGATGAGTACTTGACCGGGAGATTTTCTCACTGCGTCCACTGTGAGACCAAATGCTTGCTGGACGGAAGAGAAAACGTAAATGCTCTACCGGGAAAGTTCTCGCTGCGTCCGCTGTGAGACCAAATGCTCACTGGATGAATAGAGAATACAAGAAAGAGGAACATGAGTACTCGACCGGGAGATTTTCTCACTGCGTTCACTGTGAGACCAAATGCTCGCTGGACAAAAAGAGGAAACTGGAAAGGAGGAACATGAGTACTCAACTGGGAGATTCTCACTGCGGACGCTGTGAGACCAAATGCTCACTGGATGGAAAGAGAGAGACCCCAGGTGGACGACCCAGGGGGTTTTAATCAATGAGGGTTTGGTGGGCTTTTTTAATGTGGAAGCAGTTGGTCCTGATATAGCTTTGGAAAGCATCTGAGGACCATCTCCCAAGAGCTTGGATCTGCTGTTGGGAGAGGCCTTTTTGGGCTGCTGAAATTGCTGCCCCAATACAGAAAGAGTGACTTGAGAAATTCTTTGCTGGAATGCCTGACTGTTGGAGAACAGATTTGAGGTGTTTCTTGAACCAAAAGCATGTCACGGATTTATTGGATTCGTCTATGAACAGGGGTTTCAGAGGAGATTTAGCCTGAGAGCTTCTCCATTGCAGATATGCCAGAATGGACTGGTATGGTTGGATTGGCAATGAGAGGTTAAAAATGTAGATGAAATTACCTTTTTTGGATTGGTCGGTTTTACTTTGCTTAATCAAATATGAGATTGTTTCACCATCTGATGAAACTGACAAGTCTGAGATGGTGGGGTGGATTTTTCGGTCTAATTTGGAAGTGATAGCGAGTTCTGAGCATCTAAGAAAACCAAAAAACGCTAGGATAAACATAGCGTTGAATGTGCGGGCGGTATTGAGGGGCTGGTAGCCTGTGCAGAGGGCGTGAATACATTTGGTGAGAATGTCTAGTGTTATGGGTTGTCTGGCATCGGGACGGGTGGGCTGGGATCTTTGAATCAATTTGATAAGGAGGGAGGTTTGTGAATTGTTTATCTCGGGGGAGGGAGCGCCGTACATCAATTTGTGGAAAAACTGAACGCCGCTCAAGTAGCCATTAAGGGACCTGGCTTGTAGGCCCTTAACGCTATTAAATTGTCACTTTTTGGGGCTGAGAAAAACATATAGCTATACACTATATTTTAGTGTGTATCCCTTTAAATGCAAATGAGCTGCTGCTGCCGGCACAGAGGGCAGAGCTTCACGAGCTTGCACTCTGTCAGAATGATCTCACAGAATGATATCAAAACAGAAACTCTCAGTAGCGTGTTCATTTCAACCCGGAGTCGGAGAATAATGCCTACAGAGCCAGAGAATATATGCTGCATGGAAACAGAACAGGTATAGTTTCGTTTAATTATGGTAACAACTTATTTTTCATCTTGCTTTTATCTACTATTAGTACAAGCCTGTTGTAGCGGACCGCGTCCGAATGATGAAATTTACTGATGAGTTTTATGAAGTTTATTGTACATCACTCAAAAGATGAAGCGTCAGTTTTACTCCAGAAAATCACCGTAATTGCTGAATAAACACAGTGTAAGTGAGCATTAAAGTCTTATCCATGAACTCTCTCTCTCTCCCTTTCATTATCATCAACATACACAGCGAATGTAAAAAAAAAAAAAAAAAATCTCGCATCACAATGAGTGTATTGTGTTTGTCAAAACATTTAGTAATTTTATTAGGTTTAGTGACAACATTTTACAATCTGGTAAGCTACAAATTTCACGATTTCAATTAAATTCTTGTGATTTGATTCCGATCTTGATTCAGTATTGACTCATTTGGATAAATATTAGGTACACAAGATACATTTTTTTCTCACAAAAACAAAACAAAAAAACGACAAAAAAACACCTACTGCTGTATACAGAGAGCCCTTTTAGCTGGTACTATTATTTATTTAACGTTAAAAATAACTCAAATATAATGCGTTTTTTATTATAGTAACAACGTTATTTAATTATATAAATAAAAGTATAATAATATGAAATATAAAATGTAATATAGTGCACATATTTAGCAAAATACTGTCTATAGCTATTTTTTTCCGTGCTATAGGCTACTATTAACTAGCAGAGATGATCGGTCCACGTGCTGCTTGAACCGAGGCGCTACAGCGATCTGTCACGTCACATTTATGTAAGGGGCACTTATTATAATGTAGAGTGATGTGCTGCCTTTCTAAGGAACTTTTCACAAGAGGAGTAGACAAATGAAAGTACCAAAATAGTTTACTCAGAACATATAGCCGGCATTTATTGAACATCAAATATCAACCAGTATGACCTTGTTTATCTTTTCTTTGTAATGTCCTTTTAGTTGAGAAAATCAGTATTTCTCTTAGTTTGCAACTTTTTTCACACAAGTTGAAAAAAATATGAAATAAAATGACCTCAGAGCTCTGATAAAATAACCCCAAAATATTAAACCAAAGTCCATCTACCCGGGTAGTATGTTTTTTTTAAGTGTGGTGAGATCTCGCGCTTATCTGTACGATGCAATGAAGAAATGGTGAGTAGAAGCAGTTCGTGTTGCAGGCAAGATGATCGTTCGCGCCCTCTGCTCTTCCGCCTCGCGTGTCCGATGGTGAATTTGTCCAATGGAACTCCCTCTCAAATCATGCATACAAAAAAAACCAACCTGCATAGCAGGGCAAAATTCAATTATTCACTCGATAAATTTGACCAGATCTGGAAATATAACTCATATTTATGAACTGTAGTAGCTTAAATTCTTATTTTGAATCTATACATTCACTACATACATGAAACTCATACACTAGCACATCACGTAGTAACGTGGCTTCAACATAGCATGAAATAGCACTTCAAATAGTTAAACTCATGTTCAACTCCGATTGGTTTTTAGATTATGCAGTACGAATCTCATCAATACATTTTACACAATGCATTAAACAACTGAGTTACAGCAGAAAAACTGAAAAGTAAAGATAACTTTTACATACTTAACTCAATCATATCTTTCACGCCATGTCTGCTAGTAACACACGTGTAAAACACTCACCGGAGACAAATCATACAAGTAGATAAACTCCTTGTAGTAATTTCGACACTCTGCTCTGGTATTCTTGCCTTAGAAGTAGGTTTGGTGAGAAAACACTTCTTAACTAGCTCTTAAATGTTATCTGTATCTTTATTCCGTATGAGAAATCTAAATAAAGCTTCAGCTCACTATCGTTCTGCTGTTCGCAATCTTTTTCTTCTTCAAGAATCAGTGCAACAGTTTCCCCTCTGTGAAGCGCCACTACTGCCACCTACTGGACAAATATGGCGTGCAGGAAAAAAAAACTAAAAGTAATCAAGAAATCAGATATTAAACTAGAATAATGTAATCCTGTTAGTAGCTATTTTCGAGTGGGTTACATCCTCCCCTCCTTAATCTACATGCATCCTTGCATGTTGCATGCTACACTATTTCAGATGCTAAGGGTGTTAAGTGACATATATAAGGTACAGTGTCAAGGGAAAGAGTTTGGGAGAAAGCTTGGTCTAACCCAGTTAAAATGGAGTGCATAACTGTGACTAGTGGGTTCCCTAAAGTTGGGTATGTCAGCTTTTTGGGAGCTGTTTTATCCCTAGAGGATCTTCTCAACGTCACCTCTTCTTCAGGGGCAACCTCGTTGTGTTCTTTTACATTCCCACTTTCCTCAGTCAACACCAATGCAATTCCTGATCCATCTCTAGGACCACAATGCTCACTCAGGTCCATTGCAGGAACATTAGGAGGATTTCCTTTGGCTCGTACAATCTCAGGTGCAGGTGAGTATTGAACTTGACTAGCCTCACTATTTCTATCACCTCCAACACCCTCAGGTTCGAATGATGGAGCTGCAGGGTTCAGTGTGGAGACATCAAAACTCACATTAGCTTCTTGACTTCCAGAGACAGGCTCATTTTCCATCTGGGTATCCTCTCCAGTGAATTCTACAGCATGAGACTTTTGCTTTAGTCTGGTTTCTTCTTGTGGAATCCCTCTATCCTGTTCAGCAATAGTGGAAGTCGAAGGTTGGTCGTAAAGGGAGTAATACTCGGCCTCGTCCTCCTCTTCAGACAGTTCTCCATCTTCTTCAGCTTCATCATCAACAGGAAAAGGTGAGTGATCGTGTTTCTGTCTGGACTTAGACTCTCTGAGACATACTTCCTTGACAGTGGATGGAAGAAATCCACATGGCAAAAGCAGGTCTCTATGTAAAACTCTTTCAGGTCCACTTGCGTGTTCTGGGACGACGACATAGACAGGGGAGTCTTGGATCTGTTTAACAACAGTGTATATGGTTTTACTCCATCGATCAGCGATTTTATGCTTCCCTCTGATGCCGACATTCCGCACAAGGACTCTGTCTCCTGCTACCAGTGTGGACTCTCTCACTTTGCTGTCAAATCTCTGTTTGTTCTGTAAAGCATTCTTCAAACTGTGTTCAGTGGCCAGTCGATAGCTTTCAGTTAGACTCTCCGTCAGCTTCTTGACGTATTCAGAGTGGGATAGTTTACTGCTTCCCTCAGGGCTCAGCCCAAAAGCGATGTCGACTGGGAGTCTTGGCTGGCGACCAAACATCAGCTGATATGGGGAATAGCCAGTAGTATCATTTTTAGTGCAATTATACGCATGGACAAGGGGCTGCACAAATTCCCTCCACCTCACTTTGTCTCCCTCTTCTAATGTACCCAGCATCTAAAGGAGTGTTCTGTTAAACCGCTCCACGGGATTTCCACGTGGGTGGTAAGGTGTTGTCCTCATCTTTTTAATGCCAAGTAGCATACACAGGTCTTTGATCAGGGCTGATTCAAAGTCGCGACCTTGGTCACTGTGCAACCGCTCGGGGAATCCGTAATGAATGAAAAAGTTGTTCCATAGAGCTTTCGCCACTGTTCTTGACTTTTGATCTGCTGTGGGAACTGCTACTGCATATTTAGTGAAGTGGTCCGTAATGACCAAGATGTCCTTTGTTCCTTTTCCATCAGGCTCCAGTGAAAGACAGTCCATACAGACCAACTCCAAAGGACGGCTTGTTTTTATATTCACCAAGGGAGCACTTCTCTCAGCCCGTGCCTTTCTCCGTATACATCTCTCACAGGTCCTGTTTCTCTCAGTCACGTCCATGGCCATACGAGGCCAATAGAATCGGGCACGAACCAAGTCCAAAGTTCTGTCAGTACCCAGGTGTCCGACAGCATCATGGAGGTTCTCTAGAGCTGTCTTTCTGTATTTCGTTGGAAGGACAAGCTGATGGAAAGGCTCACCTTGACTTATGCGTTTTCGGTATAGGACTTCATCAGAGAAGACCAGTTGCTCCATTATTCTCAACATCAACTGGACCTCTCGGTCCTCCTGACGCCTCAACCTGTATGAAAGTCGCTTTCTTGCTTTGACAAGCTCTATCACTCTACTGATGACTGGATCTTGCCTTTGCTCACGTGCCCAATCTTGAAGTGACATTTGCGGCAACATACATGACCCAAGTACATCAGCTTGACAGAATCCTACAGGAATGGCAGAGGCCTCAATTGCTAAACATTCAACTGGTACCGGCGTTTGGAAGTCCGGCTCTGTACTTGCTGCTGAGATGTGCTGGTGCCTCTGACACACTGCCTTTACAGCATCAGATGGAAAATCGGCTCCTCTGTCGTCCTGTAGGAACTGGGCAAGGAAGCGCTGAATGCGATTATCCTCATCCTGAGAAGTGAAGTCAGGTTGGTATTCGTCATGAGGATGTGGACGCCTTGAGAGACCGTCTGCGTCTTGGTTTTTCCTCCCAGCTCTATACTGGATGTTAAAGTCAAAGCTGCAAAGAGCAGCCAGCCAGCGGTGGCCTGCAGCATCAAGCTTGGCAGATGTCAGTACATACGTCAGTGGGTTGTTGTCTGTCACAACAGTGAATTTCGCTCCGTAGAGATAATCAAAAAATTTCTCTGTGACAGCCCACTTTAAAGAGAGATATTCGAGTTTGTGTGCAGGGTATCTTCGTTCACAGTGGTTTAGTCCCCTGCTCGCATAGGCTATTACTCTCAATTTGCCTTCCTGCTCTTGATATAAGGCCGCACCCAGGCCATGAGTGCTTGCGTCTGTATGTACGACGTAAGGCTTCTTCGGGTCGGCAAACCCAAGAATCGGAGCTGTTGCGAGCTTTTGAATGAGAGTCTTGAATGCGTCTTCGCAGGCTGATGTCCATTTCTCATTAAACGGTCTTCTGAAATCTACACTTGAGAGACGTGTTGAGCTGCTATGTGAGGAGGCTGACTTCCTTTTTGGTGGCAGGTAACCAGCTGTTAAGTCGTTCAGAGACCTTGCGATTTTGGAATAGTCCTTTATGAACCTCCTATAATATCCGGCAAATCCAAGGAAAGACTTAAGCTCTTTGATGTTATTAGGCCTAGGTCACGTCGTCAGAGCAGCTATCTTGGCTGGGTCGGTCTCTACCCCAGTAGCAGACACAACATGACCGAGGTATTTAACAGATGTTCTGAAGAATTGACATTTCTCAGGTGAAAGCTTTAGGCCAAATTCCTTCAACCTCTGCAGAACTCTGAGTAATCGATCTTCATGTTCTTCAAGTGTAGTCGAGAAAACGATAACGTCATCAAGAAAGACTAAGACTTCTCTCAAGTTCATTCCACCCATACACCTCTCCATTACTCTCTGAAAAGTACTGGGGGCATTCGTAACTCCCTGTGGCATCCTGTTTAACTCCCAGAACCCCATAGGTGTCACAAAAGCTGTTTTGCACTTGTCCCCCTCCTCCATTTCTACTTGATAGTAGCCAGACTTGAGATCCATAATAGAAAACCACTTGGACCCGTTCAAGGCTGAGAAGGCTTCTTCTATGTTGGGTAAAGCATATGCGTCTTTGATGGTTTGTCTATTCAGTTTTCGGTAATCGACGCATAGCCTAATATCACCGTTCTTTTTCTTCACCACTACAATTGGTGAAGCGAAGGGGCTTTCTGACTCACGTATGATGTTCGCATCTTGAAGCTCTTTTAAATGACATCTGACAGCCTCATAATCAGAGGGATGAATCGGTCTGGGCCTCTGTTTAAATGGAGATGGATCTGACAATCGTATCCTGTGTTTGATCTCAGTGGTATGACCAAAATCAAGGTCGTTGAGTGCAAAAACGTCTGACATTGAATTCAATTTCCTGGTGATTCTCTCCTTCCACTCTTCAGACAAGGGAGAGTCTGCAAAGTCAAAAGTGAGTTTACCGGAATCAGACACATGCATGGAGTTGCACGTCGCGATGGATGGAGTCAGGTGGAATGGCTCACTCATTGTGACTCTGTCAACATGACCTGGTAAGAATGACACAGCTTTAGGAAAAGATAACTCAGCAATGCTATGACCTGCTGATATTTTGATGTCATGTGCGGTCTCATTCTTCACCAAAACAGGCATCTTGAAGGACGAAAATGGCAGGCTTGTCATGACGTAGCTACAGAACAAGAGACCGGCAGGTAAGTTGGATTTGGGGGGCTCTACCATAAGGGGAGTATCGGTAGCTACTGGAACATGCTTTACGTATCCAGTTAAAGCCACTCTTTCACCTGCAGGAATGATGACACTCTTTTTGCTCTGCAGCTTCACAGTCCCAACTCTGCCATTTTGTTGATTTATTTTGAATCTTTGATACAAATGTTTCACAAGTGGGGAGCATTGACCACCGTTGGTCCCGTGTTTTACGCAGTCATCCTGAATAAGTGCACACTTTTCATACAGTGGGTCCAATGTGTTGGTGCCTATCAACAAGGGAACGTCCATGTTTGTTCTGTGGTCAGGCACGACAAGTGCTAATGTAAGAATCTTTACAGGTTGCCCCATGATGTGCTCTGGAAAGTCTATGTTGACTTGGATGTAACCTAGATAGGGTACTTCCTGACCACCAGCACCTTCTATGTCTAATAGGTCTTGAATGGGGAAAATGGGCTGATGTGAAAGGTAACTCTCATGGAAAGACTTTGAAACTGTGCTAACCTGGAAACCTGAATCTAGAAGGCTATCACAATGAACTCCTTCATTACAACAGTTGATGTACATTTTGGCCCTATCAACCCTCTTGGGAGAGCACCATCCAATGACTGAGCTGAGGAATGTGTTTCACAGACGACTGTTTTCGTGCCTTCGTTTTGTGTGGGACGTTTCATTTTATTTCTGGGTGCAGTTAGTCCCTCCACTGCGACCCTGTCCAGTTTAAATGGTCATATTTGGTTTCCCATTCATTGTGTCTTGCTTTGAGTTCTGTATGTTTCTGATCAACCAACAGCTTATTTGGGGGATTTTCACACTGTCGTGCTAGATGGCCATCATTGCCACATTTGAAACAGAACCAAGCCTTTGGCTTGGGTTTTGGCGCTGTTTGTTGGGCTTGAATTTCAGCTACCCTAACTGAGGGGGTTTCTTGAGCTGAATTCTGGATTTTGTTAGCATGCTTTTGCCTCCTTAGATCTTTCTTTTTGGCAAGTTGCATTTTTAGTTCAGAGACCTGTTTCCGTAAAGCGTCAGTTTCTGTGACGTATGTCTGGAGGACATTTGCGCTTGCATCATCGGAAAAAGGCGGTTCATGCACGAGTTGCATATTCATAGAGGACCTGGGCTTTGTGTTCCCTAAATGGCATTGCATGCGATCTTGCTTTGCAGTTCTCCTGTCTTCCTCTGTTCTAACTTGTAGCAGGAAATCAGAGAAATCAGGGGGAGTTTCTGTTTTAAGCCCTAATTGCAGTGCCAGAATAAGGGACTGGTCCCAACATCCACGCCGAAACTGTCGCAACAGCTGTTTATTGGCGTCTGATTTCGCAATGCCACCCCTCTTCATAGCTGTAGTGATCAGCACCTGTAACCGCTGCAGGTATTCTGAGGCTTTCTCTCCTGTGTTTTGATGAGTGCTAAGGAACCTTGCGAAAATTTCTTCCCCATCCTCAACTAACCCATATGCCGAGTCAAGGAGCTTCACATAATCACGAGGAGCTGCATCTGGGCCTAGCTGCCTGATTAAATCAGAGGCTGGTGGAAGCAGGCTTTCTAGGATTTTACGTCGCTGCATGTCAACAGGGGTTTTATCCTGAATCATAAGCTCCACATGGAGAGACCATGTCTGAAAGTCAGCTTCATTTGTAGGTTTAGGAAGTTTGCCTGAAAAAGGACGAAGTCGCTTAGATCCCTGGCTTGAGGCAGTGGAGTTGTCATTTTTAATAACATGCTCTACAATGATCCTCTGAACGTCAGGTGGATTGATTATGTCATTGTCTGAGGCTCCTTGGTTGATTTGAGCTGACTGTGTTTTCTGTTTTGTTGTTTTAGTGGTGAATGTAGGGGAAGCATGTTGTGTTGGGTAAAACTTACTGTGTGCTTTACGGGCTAAAGGGGTCCTACTGTCATCAGAATCTGCCTCACTATCAGAATTTGAACTGTTACTCGAGTCCAAGGGCTCTGCTCGCACTGTGGGTAGGGATTTCTCAGGAGTAGGAGCTACTTTATAAGCCAGACCTGGGCATATTACGGCCCGCGGGCCACATCCGGCCCTTTGTGTGTCCCTGTCCGGCCCAACATAGATTATAAAAATATCTACCGTATTTTCCGCACTATAGGGCGCACCGGATTATAAGGCGCACATTCAATGAATGGCCTATTTTAGAACTGTTTTCATGCGCACCGGATTATAAGGCGCATAGAATAGAAGATACTGCAGTCAAACTCGACGCGTCCGCATGAGCGCGAAGGTAATAAAAAACTAATATCCGTCTGCTCGGGCAGATTCGGCTTAACAGCACGCGCGCCTCCGCATCCGAAGATGCACGACTTTGAATCTGCCCGAGCAGACGGATATTAGAACATCACACCAGCACCCAGTTTGCACGTCTAAATCAGTTGTATGGTCTGGTGTTCAGTCTAAAACAAAACAGCTGTGTCAAGTATAAATGCCTCGTCTGTTTGGGGAGTTGCGCGCGCACTCAGCTAAGGCTCGCGCTCTGTTGCCAGGCGACAGTATAAACAAGGTTTAAGTCAGCGGTTGTTACTTTTTATATAAGGCGCTCCGGATTATAAGGCGCACTGTTGTTACATATCTATAAACCTATTGTTAGGCTATTCTTTGTTTCTGAAGATTAACAAGTTCAAATTAAATTGCACTGATTCAGTGATTGTTTTTGTTTTATTAGACCTACACACCACAATTTCACTTTTCACAAATTTTCAATTTCACACCTAATATAAACAGAATTTTATTTTAGTTTTATTCTACTGATTACCAGTACCGGCTATTCATAATATATAATTTAGGGAATTGTACAATGGAAGAAAGCTGAGCAGAATTAAGTGTTATTGTTGGTGTGGCCCTCTGACACGATTCAGGTTTCTCATGTGGCCCCTTGTAAAAATTAATTGCCCACCCCTGTTATAAGCCCTATCTATACGCCACATAATTTTAGGATCTCTAACACTAGGTAGATATTGTGGGAGGTTAGGAGCTAGGTCTATGACTGATTGCTCAGACTTAAACTCAACTAGAGCTTTAACTCCATTCTCTTGTCCTGTCTGCCTTACCCTAAGAACTTTGTTCACAGGCCCAAAAGCTGAACAGGATTCAGATATCTGTTCATCAGTATCAGTTGTGGTAATACCCTCAACGTACACAGCCATTTTCAAATTCACACCATACTCTTGTTCAGTATCCATGACTGCATTGGATTTGACACAATTTACAAAAGCAAACTGAAAAAATGTTAATAATAATAAAAAAATATTACAGTGGGTCAATAATCAGGTTTAACCGTCAATGTAAACAAATACTAATTTAATCTAATTTCTCCTCTTGGCCACTGGCTCGCCAAATTATGTAAGGGGCACTTATTATAATGTAGATTGATGTGCTGCCTTTCTAAGGAACTTTTCACAAGAGGAGTAGACAAATGAAAGTACCAAAATAGTTTACTCAGAACATATAGCCGGCATTTATTGAACATCAAATATCAACCAGTATGACCTTGTTTATCTTTTCTTTGTAATGTCCTTTTAGTTGAGAAAATCAGTATTTCTCTTAGTTTGCAACTTTTTTCACACAAGTTGAAAAAAATATGAAATAAAATGACCTCAGAGCTCTGATAAAATAACCCCAAAATATTAAACCAAAGTCCATCTACCCGGGTAGTATGTTTTTTTTAAGTGTGGTGAGATCTCGTGCTTATCTGTACGATGCAATGAAGAAATGGTGAGTAGAAGCAGTTCGTGTTGCAGGCAAGATGATCGTTCGCGCCCTCTGCTCTTCCGCCTCGCGTGTCCGATGGTGAATTTGTCCAATGGAACTCCCTCTCAAATCATGCATACAAAAAAAACCAACCTGCATAGCAGGGCAAAATTCAATTATTCACTCGATAAATTTGACCAGATCTGGAAATATAACTCATATTTATGAACTGTAGTAGCTTAAATTCTTATTTTGAATCTATACATTCACTACATACATAAAACTCAAACACTAGCACATCACGTAGTAACGTGGCTTCAACATAGCATGAAATAGCACTTCAAATAGTTAAACTCATGTTCAACTCCGATTGGTTTTTAGATTATGCAGTACGAATCTCATCAATACATTTTACACAATGCATTAAACAACTGAGTTACAGCAGAAAAACTGAAAAGTAAAGATAACTTTTACACACTTAACTCAATCATATCTTTCACGCCATGTCTGCTAGTAACACACGTGTAAAACACTCACCGGAGACAAATCATACAAGTAGATAAACTCCTTGTAGTAATTTCGACACTCTGCTCTGGTATTCTTGCCTTAGAAGTAGGTTTGGTGAGAAAACACTTCTTAACTAGCTCTTAAATGTTATCTGTATCTTTATTCCGTATGAGAAATCTAAATAAAGCTTCAGCTCACTATCGTTCTGCTGTTCGCAATCTTTTTCTTCTTCAAGAATCAGTTCAACAGTTTCCAACATTATGAAGCTGCAGACTCGGAGCCTGCATCTACAGTCCCGCACCCAGAGTCCCGCATTCTCAGACCTCTCGTTTTTCGAGACAGCGCCTCCTGCTTTTCGAAAGATCGTATAACACCCTTATCCAAATGCCATTGAAAACAATAGGATGCAATATTACGGTCTTGTTTTATTGAGTTAATTGCGTTTTATAAGTTATCCAAATAAATATGTGTGTTCCCTGCTTAATGCAAGTGCCAAAAAAAAAAAACTCATGTTCTCTGACTAACAAATTACCCAGTAGTTATTTTTTGAGCGTGAGTGTAGGCTAATTGAAAGAAAATTACTGATGGAAGGGATACAATTACAGATTGAACTATCTTCTGAAAAATATTATGTGATATTATATTATATTGCTACAATGTTTTTTTTTTTTATTCAAATTCCAATTTTTCTTTCAGTTCAACCTAAAATGGTCTAATTAACATTATACCATGCTAACCTAAAGGCGGGCGTACACGGTGCGAGTTCGGACCAGGATCGGACACTCGGGAGGTCGTGAGATATTGCACACGTTGCGAGTCAGTTTAACTGATAATCGCATCAATGCAGCTGGTACACGGCACGACTGTCCTGCACGAATTTTATCCCGAGCCGGCAGCAATCACGTGAGCTTTCGCGCTAAACACAGAGACCGTCAATGTTGCATGGCAAAGCTTCAGATAGAAAAAATGACCGAAATGTGTGTGCAAATGATTTGTTGTAAAGCAGAGAACAGTAGCCATTCAACATAAAAACTAGAGAGAGAGAGAGAATTATTATTTGTATTTAATTATTTTTATTTAATATTATTATTATTATTATTTTAATTGAGAGAAGTGTGTGTGTGTGGGTGTGTGAGAGCGTGAGAGAGGGAGAGAGACAGTGTATGCGCACGCTGTATGGTTGCTGCCACTGAGGTATAGCCCCACGTGGTTGTGTATAATTTGGAAATAGGGGACAGCTGGTGAAAATCGGGCCGACTCCCCGAATTTTTTAAACATGTTTAAAGATGATCGGGAGGTCGGGGAGGTGCTCATAACGTGCTCGGCTCGGCTCGTAATTCCTCTCACACGCTGCGAGCCACGACCATGCGAGCATCACCGATTCCACTCGATTTCTCCCGAGTGAAAAAAATTATCTGCGAGCTCGTAAAAACAGCAAAAATCGCACCGTGTACGCCCGCCTTAACAAAACCTCTTTTTGATCTTTTGAATGCGAAGCAAAACTCAAATAAGAATAGACAAATCACCAATAATAAACAATTCTGTACTTTATTTAACGATCACCTAAACAAGACAAAGCAAAGAAAAAAGGAAGAAAGAATTGTGTTAGTGACTTTACTTTTCGTCTTCAATTGCATTAAAAAAACTCCTCATTTATAAGTCCCTTTGATAATGCCTAATAATCTCACATAGGCCATGAATTATGGCCTGTCCATATAAATAAATAAATAAATTAATTAATTAATATATAAAACATTGCATAGGCTATATGGCAATAATAGGAACAATCCAATTGACAAACATATAAACATTTTTATAATACATAAATTATATAAAGTAAAATAATTACTCCGGCATTAATTAATTCAATTTATAGTTTTAGGAGAAAAGGTCCGGTAATTAAAAAAAGGTCAAACGGTGGCTTGTCTACAAAAAGTCCAAGGTTAAAGGCTAACGTTAATATTTTCGGGGAAAATAGGCGAAAAAACATACATTAACGGCTCAAATTTTGTTACAAACCATCTTTACAAATATTAAATGGACTATATGTTGGTGTATCGGTGAGCTATAAAGTAGTTTGATTAAAAAAGGAATCGAATTAGTATGATTCGCTAATATTTACGATACTCACGTTTCGGCTTAAGTTCTTCATGTTTATCCGATCCAATTTGATAGGAGGCGCTGTCTCGAAAAACGAGGGGTCTGAGAATGCGGGACTCTGAGTGCGGGACTGTAGATGCAGGCTCCGAGTCTGCAACTTCATACTACTCACAGTTTCCCCTCTGTGAAGCGCCACTACTGCCACCTACTGGACAAATATGGCGTGCAGGAAAAAAAAACTAAAAGTAATCAAGAAATCAGATATTAAACTAGAATAATGTAATCTTGTTAGTAGCTATTTTCGAGTGGGTTACATTTACAAGCGCCATTATTGTTTGAATTTCGTAATAAAATTGACAGAATCTGAAAGCTGAGATTCTTTTTATATAAGTAACCTGCTGTGTCTTGTCTGTCAGTGTCCTCTTTGATTCGTGATTTTTCTCTGCATGACAAAATGGATGTGTGTGGCGTGTGGCTTTCATTACTGCCGTGATCAGTAACCTTCGGCCTATCGCTCCGGAGACTGTAAGCTGGATCACGAACAGTTGGTACAGATCTATCCTCGAGTAACAACGAGAGTAAATGAAGACTGCTATGTTCATTCTTACATCTTATAGGCTAACAAAATATCTCAATCGCTTTAGGAGACATTCTTGTCTACAGCTGCTCCGACTTCGAAACAACATCAGACTGTGTACAGCTCACTCAGGGCGGGTCTATGCTAAAACTGCAGTGTCAGTCAACAGTCGTGGGCGGGGCTTGTGCAAAAGTAAGTCACATTGCCCCGAATCTGTGAATGCGTTGTTCTGAGAGGGTGCTTATGATTTATGGGGATTAAAAAAAAAAAAAACACTGGGTGGATTATTATCATTATAGGGTGGTTGTGTACACACACTGCCAACACACATTTATGTTCAAACACCATGTAAAAGTGAATTTTGCATAATAGGTGCCCTTTAAATGCTCAAGCTCGTTACAGCAGGAGGGATTCTAATTGGCTGTCAATGTTTTTATGGTTCATCAGCTGGATAAAATTGTTCTAAAAAGTGATTCCAACAATATAGTTTCTCTGTGCCGTTGTCATTATAGCTGTGGTGTTAAATCTGCTATTCTTTAATATTGAGGATGATTTTTTAGAACTATATCTTTATATTTATCTTTATAGTTATCGTCCTTGGCATGAACAGGCCTTACAAATCTATATTGTCCAATTGAAATTCTAATCAGTTAAAAAAAATGTCAAGGTACTCATAAATGGCTATTAGAAAATATATTTAAATGCTTTAAATTGCATAAGAGAAGTGATGGATGGAATGCACAGTGGAAGAAAGAATAAAGAGAATTATCGAAAACAGATTATCGAAGTGTGCATGTAAGATAAAGTCACAAGATTTGTAATAATTTCATCATTCTGAAAGAGTCTTTGAGGCCTCCATTGATCTGAACCCTAACAGGGAGTGAGGACTACATCACAGAGAGAGAAAGAACTGAAGGGGTCTCAGTAGGGGAAGATAGATTCTCGGTATAGCAGAGACAGCTCTAATTGAGAGTAATTACTGTTTGTGGCTTTGTTGTAAAAATTAGTTTACCACTAAATGAACTGTGAATCTGTTTAGCATTTTCATGTTTGTACTGCTGCAGACAAAACACGTGAAAAGATGGATATATTTAATAAGCATTCATAAAATCAAAAATATGCAAAATTCCCCTTATTTGTCCTCATAACAAAGACCTCTACATTATTACATGTATTATTGCATTGACATCTAACTACACCTCTGTTATGTTATAAAATAGTGTTTTTCAAACTGGGAGGTGGAGAGTTGGAGAGTTTTTCTACACAGAATATTCTATAGCAAAGATCAAAAATCTCAACCAACAACCATGCACCAACATAAAAAAAACTACACATCATGCACATTATTTAAAAAAAAAAAAAAAAAAAATCACTGTTTTGCAGTAGCAAGAGTTTCCTATTAAATCTAAAAAGGGGAATCTTTACACTCTGTATGTCAAATGATGATGTATACCCCAGTCTTCTGATGAGGAAATGGTCGTAATGATGTGAACAGATCCTTTGAGATGGTTTCTGACACACTTACAGTATCTATACATGTTGATTGTGGGGTGACTGAGAGATTCGTTGAAATGATAACAGTTCCATTAGAGTCAGATTCAATCTTATTACCAAGAATCACATTTGTGAAAATGCAGACATTAAGCTTAGCTTTCAAAATATTTTGATGAAACCTGTTTATCAGCACTCAGCGGGCTCCCCTGAGTCCGTAGCACCAAGTGTCATCCTAAAATTCCACTGTCCGTGAAACCACTATTTTGCACTCTGATGGGCACAATCGCTGTCTTGTGTGTCTGGGTATTGAGCACGCTAAGGCAGCGTTTGTGGATGAGTCATGTTCCCATTGCGGGAACATGCCCATCGCACGGTTGCGGTCTAGACTCAATGACCTTCATGGTAGAGTCCCCTCATCCGCACCCCGATCTACGGGCTCCGCGAGAGCTAGTACTTCGGCTGGCGGCCAGGGTGACCTGAGGGTTGCGGTGTGGAACAAAGCGCCGACCATTCCACGCTCCACACCGTCCTCTAGCGCCGTGCAACCCGCGAGTGTTTCAAATGAGCCCGCTGTACAGTCCTCTGACTTGCCGCGGGTCTCATTTGGCGCTCCAGAGGAAGATGTGATGTCGATAGCTGCATCACAAGGTGGGCAGGAGTCCTTGGGAAGTGAGGATTCGGCTGTGCTGCCACCTTCGGGTGTCCCAGCATTGCCTGAGCCTGATCCCGAGATGACGGCCATGCTTTCCCAGGCAGCCGTGGCCATCGGTCTTGAGTGGTCCCCGCCACCTGGTCCGGTGCGCTCGCGGCTGGACGATTGGTTTTTGGGTGCCGCCGCTGATCCTCGTCAGCGTGTGACCCCAATGCCTTTCTTCCCGGACGTGCATGAGGAGGTCACAAGGTCCTGGAAGGCACCCTTGTCTTCCCGTGATCGCTCGGCGACTTCCTCTGCCTTGCCTCCTCTCGATCAGGCGGCCGCCAAAGGGTACACTGGGGTTCCCCGGGTTGAACGCTCTGTTGCGATGCAACTGTGTCCTCAGAGTGCGTCTTCTCGCGGTGACCCTAAGCACCCCTCCAAGGCCTGTAGGTTCTCCTCCACACTTGTGGCTAAGGCCTATAGAGCTGCGGGGCTGGCGGCCTCCTCACTGCATGCCATGGCAACACTCCAGGTCTACCAGGCCCAGATGTTGCGTGACATGCACGAGGGGAGGACTGACCCAGGGCTCTTTGATGAGCTGCGTGCCGCCACCGACCTTGCTCTCCGAGCGACGAAGGTGACCGCACGCTCCCTGGGTCAGGTGATGTCCACTTGCGTGGTCCAGGAGAGACATCTGTGGCTCAACCTGGCCAATATGCGTGAGGCCGAGCGAACCCGGTTCCTCGACACTCCCATATCCCAGGCTGGCCTCTTCAGTGGGGCGGTTGAGGACTTTGCCCAGCAGTTCTCGACCGCCCAGAAGCAGACTGAGGCTCTCAAACATGTCCTGCCCCGACGGCCAGCTGCTGCCTCCACCCAGCCGTCGGCACAGGTGCCTCAGTCTGCTCGCCGCCGAGGGCGCCCTCCTTCGGCTCCCGCCCCTCCCGCACGGCCCCAGCAGCAACCTCCATCTGGGTCGCGTCGTGGAGGATGCCGCAGGAAGGCGCCACAGCCCGCTCCTGCCCCGGGCCCCGCTAAACGCCAGGCAAAGCGACGCTCCTGAGACGGGCTGCTCAGAGATGGCACTGAGTTCTTCACAGGAGACGGTAGCAGGGCCGCTCCTTCCCCCGGTGGAGGGCTGGGGGAGAATCCTTGGTTTTCCCACTCCTGCTGCTCGTCCCACAACGGGCAGCACCCTAATGTGGTTAAAGAAAGAACTCACTTTCCCATCTCTGAGCACACAGAGTTCTCGGACGACAGTGCGCACCGCTCTCGAGCCTCGCCACTCTCGTCCCCCTCTGTCGCCAGACCACTGCCAGAGCATGCCCCTGTGGGACTCTGGTCCTCCCCTGGCCTCCTCTGGCAGGATGCGGCTAATGACCGTGCCCCCGCACCGGGCCGCTATGCCACCCACGCCGGGGCCGGTCATTCCGCCTCGCTGCACCACCAAGGGTACGTCTGTGGTCCGCATGACCCCGCTGGTACAGTTCCTGGAAGCCTGGTTAGAGCTTCCCAGGCTGTCCCGCTGGGTCGCGAGGACCATCAGGCTCGGCTACGCGATTCAGTTCGCGCGGTCTCCTCCCCGCTTCAGGGGAGTCCGCTTCACTATGGTCGGTGGCAATGCCCCTGTTATGAGAGTGGAGGTCGCTACCTTACTGGCGAAGGGTGCGATCGAGACTGTCCCTCCAGCCGAGATGAGGTCCGGCTTTTACAGCCCTTACTTCATTGTACCGAAGAAATCCGGTGGGTTACGACCAATCCTCGACTTGCGCGTCTTGAACCGCTCCCTTCACAGGATACCGTTTAAGATGCTCCGACCTGCCGTCAGACCTGCACCTGCACCTGCACAACCGCACCTGGTTTCCAGAACTTATACTCCTCGCGACAGCACATTCCCTGGCCAATCCCTCTGAGGAAGGACCTTCTTTCTCAGGGACGGGGCACCCTATGGCACCCTCGTCCCGATCTTTGGAACCTCCATGTGTGGCTACTGGACGGGACGAGGCAGGTTTGAGTACCCTACCACCAGCGGCGGTGGTGGCTACCATCACTTCCGCTAGAGCATTGTCCACGAGACATGCCTATGCGTTGAAGTGGAACCTCTTCGTCAACTGGTGTTCTTCTAAACATCAAGAACCCACGAAATGCCCGATCAGTGGTTGTGCTTTCCTTCCTGCAAGAAGGGTTGGAGCGAAAGCTGTCTCCCTCCACCCTGAAAGTGTATGTTGCCGCCATTGCCGCACATCACGACGCAGTTGATGATAAGTCTCTGGGAAAGCACGACCTGATCATCAGGTTCCTGAGAGGAGCGAGGAGACTGAATCCTCCTCGCCCTCCTCTCGTTCCCTCTTGGGACCTCTCAGTGGTTTTAACTGCCCTGCAGAGTGCTCCCTTTGAGCCTCTGCAATCAGTGGAGCTTAAGTTCCTGTCAATGAAGACAGCGCTCCTGGTTGCATTGGCCTCCATCAAGAGGGTAGGGGACCTGCAGGCATTTTCGGTTGACGAAGCGTGCCTGGAATTCGGACCGGCTAACTCTCACGTGATCCTGAGACCCCGGCCTGGATATGTGCCCAAGGTTCCCACCACTCCCTTTCGAGATCAGGTGGTGAACCTGCAAGCGCTGCCCTTGGAGGAGGCAGACCCAGCCTTGGCACTGCTCTGTCCAGTACGTGCACTCCGTACTTACGTAGACAGAACGCAGTGTTTCAGGACCTCAGATCAGCTCTTTGTCTGTCATGGTGGGAAGCTGAAGGGAAAGGCTCTCTCCAAGCAAAGGTTGTTTCACTGGATAGTGGACGCCATTGCTTTGGCATACCAGCAGCAAGGTCGACCATGCCCCCTTGGTGTGACGGCCCACTCCACTCGGAGTGTGGCATCCTCTTGGGCTCTAGCGCATGGCGCCTCGCTAACAGACATCTCCAGAGCTTCAGGCTGGGCGACTCCTAACACATTCGCAAGATTCTATAATCTCCGAGTGGATCCAGTTTCTTCTCATGTACTCGCTTCAACTAGCCGGTAAGAGATTCTGCTCAGGTGTCTTCGCTTGCTCGCCATTCCTCTCCACAGATGGGATACGTGCGATATTCTTCTCAGGTGAGCCTAATAAGCCCTGAGTCTCCTCCAGCACTGACGACGTCAACGCCAGAGTTATGCCACTGGCAGCTTTCGCGCTTGGCTAGGTGCTTCCATGTGCATGGTTCCCCCTCTGGGTGACCCCCACATGTGTATTCCACTGTAAGCCTCCCTGAGCATGTGTCTTTCCCTTGGCAAGCCACCTTGCCACCCCTGGGGTTGAAATATTCCACCTGCTCGATCCTTAAGCATTAGACGATCTGCAAATCCGTCGATCTGGGCTTTGTTTATAAAAAATCATCGTCGAAATGCAGGGAACAAACAGTCTTACACAACTCCGTTTATGCTCAGGAAAACAAACTCCATCCACGGGTCCCTTAACGCTGGGTTCTTTGGGAATCTGTGCAGGGTTGTCTTGCCCTGGCAACCAAAAACACACTTTTCAGTGTGTCCGCCCTGGCTGCCTGAAAGGTTCTCTCCTCCCTGGCCGCCTGCGCTGCCTGCTCCGCCGTGGCAGCCCGAAGGGTCCTCTCCTCCCTGGCCGCACGAAGGGTCTTCTCCGCCGTGGCCGCCCGAAGGGTCTTTTCCGCCGTGGCCGCCCGAAGGTTCTTCACCGCCCTGGCCGCCCGAAGGGTCTTCACCGCCCTAGCCGGCCGAAGGGTCTTCACCGCCCTGGCCGCCCGAAGGGTCTTCACCGCCCTGGCCGCCCGAAGGGTCGTCTGCAGTTCCTGCTCCGCCCTGGTCGCCCACGCTTCACGACCCAGGTCCGCCATTAATATGCCCTGGTCCCATTCCCCTGCACGGACCTGGCCCTCCATCCCTCCCCCAAGACCGCCTCCGCTTCACCACCCTCCTGAACTATTGTTTTTTTGTTTTTTTTGATGGGTGTCGGGAGCCGCCCATAGGGGAGGGGCTATGTCACGGTGTGGGTTTTGTGTCTTGTTCCTTGTTCTTGTCTGTCATGTAATTCCCTGCTTGTCATGTGATCCTGCCATGTGTCTTGTCCCATGTTCAGCTGTTCCCTGTTATGTTGATTAGTCTTCCCAGGTGTTTCAGTTTAACCACGCCCCCTTGTTATCTTGTTTAGCTTGTGTTCCCTTGTATTTAAGCCCTGTGTTTTAGTTCAGTCCTTGTGAGTTCTTGATGTTGTACGTTTGCTTTTGTCTCCTTGTTCCCGTCCTGAGTTCTGTTCTGAGTGTTCTGTCGTGTACCCTGTGTTACCTGTTTGTTTGTTTATTAAAGTGCTTGCGATTGGATTCACTCTCCGCTTCATTCCTGCCTGCAGCGTTACACACACTTGGCAATAAAGCTCTTTCTGATTCTGATTCTGATTCTGATACGGGGGAGCTCTTACTTGAGAATCTCATTATTCGAAATGCACACACAATATATGCACTCCTGAGGTTTGCTGCAAGAAGCTAGCTGAACAAACTGAAAAAGCTGAAGAATTTTCAGAGTATGTTGAAGTTGACAACCAAACAAATCCAACCCGGTTCAGAGGTCTGATCCAGAGTTTACGCTGAACTCTGAAGCCTGTGCACATGACTGTGTGGCAACTACAGCTAACCACCAATCACCTAAACATAGAGAAAGTCAGTTTGTTTCACTTTTCATGAGAGAGTTGTGCAGTTAATTTTTCTTGATGATTAAAAACTGGAATATGGGTAGAATGGGGGGAACCTTGAGAAAGCAGGCTACACCAGGGCCAGTTCTCCTCTGGGTATACAGTTAAATAAAAAGTCAATTATTAATACTTACTATTACTATATTGATTGAACTGTAAGATTAGGGAAAAAGGGTCTTTGAGGTCCAGGATTGAATGATAAGATTCAGGCAGATGTAAAGTTAATTTGGAAGCAACAGCAGTTAATTATCTGTGAGGTCAATTATAGAAAACTGAAGAGATGCAGACATTGATCATTGAAATGTCCCTTACTGGTTTTCAAATTATCAAAAAATAATCAAATGGCAACATCTGGATGGAGTGGAATTGGATCTGGCAGACTCTAGTACACTCAGGATATGGTCAGAGCAGATTACAGTGTCTGACATTCAATGTCTTCTTAGAGCTGCTTTACATAAGAATTAAATTCTGTTTGCATCATTGAATCATTAATTTCCTGTGTATCACTGTAAAGCTGCTTTGAAACTGTATTGAACCTATCTGTATTGTATAAAGCATTGCAAGGGTTATGCTCTGTTTTCTGTGTTTGTGCTTGTTTCCTTTCTTGTAAATATATATATATATATATATATATATATATATATATTAGGGGTGTGAACCGACACTGGTCTCACGGTTCAGTTCAATTCGATATCACACTGTGGTGAAGTGGGCCGCGCGTTGAAAATACATATATATTAGGGGTGTGAACCGACACTGGTCTCACGGTTCAGTTCAATTCGATATCACACTGCGGTGAAGTGGGACCTCTTCGTCAACTGGTGTTCTTCTAAACATCAAGAACCCACGTGGTCTTGAAATAGAAAATACAACGTTGAAAATACACAGTCAAGCCAGCCGCACATTTTTTTTAGTATGCGTGTCTACTTGTGTACTTACGCTATGGGTGCTGGAAGAGGCCAAAATTGATTTTCGGACACATTTTCTGTTATTTTCCATCTTATTAGGACAAAAATAATTAAATTTCATGATTTTTGTATTAAATCAGACTTTTAATTGTGTTTAATCTTTATTATTTTAATGTTTGTAGGCCTATATATGATTTACATTAATTATTACATAATTTATTCATGTTCATATTAATGTTAATTATTATAAATCATTCTTATTTTTTTTTACATTTTCATGATTTTTTTTTAAGATATGACTTTTATATTTGTTTATTTTTTATTATTTTAATAATTGTAGGCCTATATATGATTTACATTAATTATTCCATAATTTATTCATGTTCATATTAATGTTAATTATTATACATCATTCATTTTTTTTGTCAATTTTAATGTTTAATATATGATACATTAATTATTATACTTTATTAATTAATGTAAACTTAATTTAAATACAATTATGTAAATTAAATTATTAATGTTAATTATCATACATTAATTGTTTTGCATTTTTATTGCTGATTTTAATGTTTGTATATATAAAGTATTCATTAATTATTATACATCATGTATTAATGTTTGTTTGTTTATTTATTTATTTACTTACATTTTAAAGTAAATGACAAATATGACACAACAGGCTTTTGGTGCCTTTTAATCTGTTAATTCTCATTGAATTGCCTATGAGCTATACAAACCTGATCTACGAAATATACATTCATACCTGATGTATGAAATATGATACTCAAAACACACACACACACACACACACACACACACACACACACACACACAGCCATTTTACATATAAAAGGTCACAGTTTTGCCATTTTATTTTGCATTCTAGCACATACATAATGTCCCATTTTCAAACACTCATATGAGTGACGCTGACTATCACTGTATTTATTTTCTACTGTATAGTTTTGGAGAAAATTAAAGGCCAATTCACCCCATTATCAAAGTGCATTCTAGCACTTACACCATGTCCCATTTTCAAACACTTATAAAAAGTGTTCCTTCATAGGTTTGCTCATTCTTTCACTTGGTTCCTGTTCATAGTGACCCTGACTATTACTGTATTTATTTTCAAATAATTTTACTGTATGGTTGTGGAGAAAATTAAAGACAAACTCACCCCAATCATCAAAGTGCATTCTAGCGCTTACACCATGTCCCATTTTCAAACACTCATAAAAAGTGTTCCTTCATAGGTTTGCTCATTCTTTCATTTGATTCCTGTTCAGAGTGACCCTGACTATTACTGTATTTATTTTCAAATAATTTTACTGTATAGTTTTGGAGAAAATTAAAGACAAACACCCCAATCATCAAAGTGCATTCTAGCGCTTACACCATGTCCCATTTTCAAACACTCATAAAAAGTGTTCCTTCATAGGTTTGCTCATTCTTTCATTTGATTCATGTTCAGAGTGACCCTGACTATTACTGTATTTATTTTCAAGTAATTTTACTGTATCATTTTGGAGAAAAGTAAAGGCCAATCCACCCCAATCACCAAAGTGCATTCTAGAACTAACACCATGTCCCATTTTCAAACACTCATAAAAAGTGTTCCTTTATAGGTTTGCTCATTCTTTCATTTGATTCCTGTTCAGAGTGACCCTGACTATTACTGTATTTATTTTCAAGTAATTTTACTGTATCATTTTGGAGAAAAGTGAAGGCCAATCCACCTTAATCACCAAAGTGCATTCTAGCACTAACACCATGTCCCATTTTCAAACACTCATAAAAAGTGTTCCTTCATGGGTTTGCTCATTCTTTTATTTGATTCCTGTTCAGAGTGACCCTGACTATTACTGTAGTTATTTTCAAATAATTTTACTGTATAGTTTTGGAGAAAATGAAAGACAAACACCCCAATCATCAAAGTGCATTCTAGCACTTACACCATGTCCCATTTTCAAACACTCATAAAAAGTGTTCCTTTATAGGTTTGCTCATTCTTTCATTTGATTCATGTTCAGAGTGACCCTAACTATTACTGTATTTATTTTCAAGTAATATTACTGTATCATTTTGGAGAAAAGTAAAGGCCAATCCACCCCAATCACCAAAGTGCATTCTAGCACTAACACCATGTCCCATATTCAAACACTCATAAAAAGTGTTCCTTCATAGGTTTGCTCATTCTTTCATTTGATTCCTGTTCAGAGTGACCCTGACTATTACTGTATTTATTTTCAAGTAATTTTACTGTATCATTTTGGAGAAAAGTGAAAGCCAATCCACCCCAATCACCAAAGTGCATTCTAGCACTAACACCATGTCCCATTTTCAAACACTCATAAAAAGTGTTCCTTCATGGGTTTGCTCATTCTTTTATTTGATTCCTGTTCAGAGTGACCCTGACTATTACTGTATTTATTTTCAAATAATTTTACTGTATCATTTTGGAGAAAATTAAAGACAAACACCCCAATCATCAAAGTGCATTCTAGCGCTTACACCATGTCCCATTTTCAAACACTCATAAAAAGTGTTCCTTCATAGGTTTGCTCATTCTTTCATTTGATTCATGTTCAGAGTGACCCTGACTATTACTGTATTTATTTTCAAGTAATTTTACTGTATCATTTTGGAGAAAAGTAAAGGCCAATCCACCCCAATCACCAAAGTGCATTCTAGTACTAACACCATGTCCCATTTTCAAACACTCATAAAAAGTGTTCCTTCATAGGTTTGCTCATTCTTTCATTTGATTCCTGTTCAGAGCGACCCTGACTATTACTGTATTTATTTTCAAGTAATTTTACTGTATCATTTTGGAGAAAAGTGAAGGCCAATCCACCCCAATCACCAAAGTGCATTCTAGCACTAACACCATGTCCCATTTTCAAACACTCATAAAAAGTGTTCCTTCATGGGTTTGCTCATTATTTTATTTGATTCATGTTCAGAGTGACCCTGACTATTACTGTATTTATTTTCAAATAATTTTACTGTATAGTTTTAGAGAAAATTAAAGACAAACACCCCAATCATCAAAGTGCATTCTAGCGCTTACACCATGTCCCATTTTCAAACACTCATAAAATGTGTTCCTTCATAGGTTTGCTCATTCTTTCATTTGATTCATGTTCAGAGTGACCCTGACTATTACTGTATTTATATTCAAGTAATTTTACTGTATCATTTTGGAGAAAGGTAAAGGCCAATCCACCCCAATCACCAAAGTGCATTCTAGCACTAACACCACGTCCCATTTTCAAACACTCATAAAAAGTGTTCCTTCATAGGTTTGCTCATTCTTTCATTTGATTCCTGTTCAGAGTGACCCTGACTATTACTGTATTTATTTTCAAATAATTTTACTGTATAGTTTTGGAGAAAATTAAAGACAAACTCACCCCAATCATCAAAGTGCATTCTAGCGCTTACACCATGTCCCATTTTCAAACACTCATAAAAAGTGTTCCTTCATAGGTTTGCTCATTCTGTCATTTGATTCATGTTTAGAGTGACCCTGACTATTACTGTATTTATTTATAAGTAATTTTACTATATAGTTTTGGAGAAAATGAAAGACAAACACCCCAATCATCAAAGTGCATTCTAGCGCTTACACCATGTCCCATTTTCAAACACTCATAAAAAGTGTTCTTTCATAGGTTTGCTCATTCTTTCATTTGATTCATGTTCAGAGTGACCCTGACTATTACTGTATTTATTTTCAAGTAATTTTACTGTATCATTTTGGAGAAAAGTAAAGGCCAATCCACCCCAATCACCAAAGTGCATTCTAGCACTAACACCATGTCCCATTTTCAAACACTCATAAAAAGTGTTCCTTCATAGGTTTGCTCATTCTTTCATTTGATTCCTGTTCAGAGTGACCCTGACTATTACTGTATTTATTTTCAAATAATTTTACTCTATCATTTTGGAGAAAAGTAAAGGCCAATCCACCCCAATCACCAAAGTGCATTCTAGCACTAACACCATGTCCCATTTTCAAACACTCATAAAAAGTGTTCCTTCATAGGTTTGCTCATTCTTTCATTTGATTCCTGTTCAGAGTGACCCTGACTATTACTGTATTTATTTTCAAATAATTTTACTCTATCATTTTGGAGAAAAGTAAAGGCCAATCCACCCCAATCACCAAAGTGCATTCTAGCACTAACACCATGTCCCATTTTCAAACACTCATAAAAAGTGTTCCTTCATAGGTTTGCTCATTCTTTCATTTGATTCCTGTTCAGAGTGACCCTGGCTATTACTGTTATCATTTTCATGTCATTTTACTGTATAGTTTTATAGAAAAGTAAAGGCCAAATCACCCCAATCACCAGTGCATTCTAGCACTTACAACATGTCCCATTTTCAAACACTCATAAAAAGTGTTCCTTCATAGGTTTGCTCATTCTTTCACTTGATTCCTGTTCAGAGTGACCCTGGCTATTACTGTTATCATTTTCATGTCATTTTACTGTATAGTTTTGGAGAAAAGTAAAGGCCAAATCACCCCAATCACCAGTGCATTCTAGCACTTACAACATGTCCCATTTTCAAACACTCATAAAAAGTGTTCCTTCATAGGTTTGCTCACATTTTCATTTTATTCCTGTGACCCTGACTATTACTGTATTTATGTTCAAGTCATTTTACTGTACAGTTTTGGAGAAAAGTAAAGGCCAATTCACCCCAATCACCAAAGTGCATTCTAGCACTTACAACGTCCCATTTTCAAACATTCATAAAAAGTGTTCCTTCATAGGTTTGCTCATTCTTTCATTTGATTCCTGTTCAGAATGACACTGGCTATTACCGCTATCATTTTCATGTAATTTGACTGTATAGTTTTGGAGAAAAGTAAAGGCCAATTCACCCCAATCACCAAAGTGCATTCTAGCACTTACAACGTCCCATTTTCAAACACTCATAAAAAGTGTTCCTTCATAGGTTTGCTCATTCTTTCATTTGATTCATGTTCAGAGTGACCCTGACTATTACTGTATTTATATACATGTAATTTCTGAATGCGATCATTCCCTGTCCCCCCATATGGACGATCACAATGGTTGTATCACGTGTTTGTATTATATATGTGTAAATAATATATATGTACATATTCAGCACGTTGAAGCAGCTTTTGTGGATAGTTTATGTTATCATTGTGAGGATATGACTATCACGGTGTTGAGATCGAGACTCACCTTCATGCGTGAAGCCGGAGTCCCCATTACCATGCCTCGCCCCGCTACGGCGCCGTGTGGGATGGGTGATCAGAGGATCATAGTGAGGCTACCCCGCCCGGTTCCCAATCCTTGTGGGCCCCTCACTCCTCTATCATATCGCAGACAGTGGATCCCCGTTGAGCACGCTGGTCCCTCTGTAATGGACCAGCTGTTTCATTCGGGCCTCTCCAGGGGACAGGATGCCGATTGCAGCATCGGAGGGTGAGCTGACCTTTGGAAATGATGACTCGGCTGCGTTGTCTCCCTCTAGGAGTGTAACGTTGCCCGAGCCAGATCCAGAAACATCAGCTAGGCTGAATCGGTCTGCCGAGGCTGTTGGGCTTGACTATAATCTTCCACCGTGTCCTGAACAGTCTCGGTTGGATGATTGATATCTCGAGACGGGCCGCGCTGGTTCTCTGCTCGCTGCCCCAGTGCCTTTCTTTCCCCGAAGTGCATAGAGAGCTTACCAGGTTGTAGCAGTTTTCTGCCACCCAAGCGCAGACGGAGGCCATCCGGCACATCCTGCCCCGGCGGCCCTCTGCTGCCACCCCGCCACCGGTGGCAGTTCCTCCACCTGCTCAACGCCAAGGATTTTCCTCTACCGCTGTTCCCGCTAGGCCTCCGCAGCCGTGCCACTCAGGGATGGAGGAGGGTGCTTTACAGTTGGTCATCCACTCCCTCCCCCCGGATGAGGGCCGGGTGGAATCTTTGTTTGTGTGTGTGTCTGTTCCACTGCTGGCTCCCAAAAAAAGGGCGGAGAAAAAGCGGTACCCACACTTCAAAGAAAGAGCAAATTCCCCTGTTCCTGGGCCCCAAGAGGGCAAGTCTGGTGGTGTGCGACCCTGTAAAGCCTTGCACCCCTCAGCCCCCTCTTGTTCGCCAGCTGGCAGCTGGGTGTGATTTGAGGACCCGGTCATCCGCCTTCTCACGTATTCCCTGCCACCTAGTGGAGTCAGGTATTTGTTCCCCCACACACTCAAATAACGCTTCGGGTTGCCTTCGGGCCTCTCAAGCCAGATCCCTGTCCTCCACCTCGCTGCTCCACCTCGGTACGTCTGTGGTTCCCTGGCCCCTGGTCCGGTTTTGTCAAAGTCTAAAACGCTTCCAATTCTGGATATTTATGCAGAATCACAGTTATGCTGTAACCAACAACATAAATCAAAAACATAAAGTTCAAATGATGATTGTCATAACATAACCAACACTATCAGATCACACTTTTCTTTGTTCATTTGACTGTTATAAATCAATAACAGCAGACAAACAAAATTGTAAGTGAATGTATAAGGGTCAAGAGCCCAACTAAAGCAAACATTGATCGCCAAAACGGTGGCTTACAATTTGTGATTTTCTCCTTTAGTGATTCTGCTTGTTAACATCAGGTGTCTTCAATAATGCTCAATCATCACTAAATGAATCACTTAATTATCTCATTAACTTTAACATTCTTGAGTGTGGACTCATATACACTCCCAGGAGTGTTAATTTAACACTGGAGTTTTTGCTGCGTAGTAAATGCCGCTCCATCTGAAAGCAGGTGATGGCGATTTACTACTAATCAAGGAACCGGCTTTACTGACGAGATGCGCATAACAATGTCATGCGATATATCGCCCAGCCTTAGTTATGACCATCTTGGTTCTGTGCCAACTGATACGGGCCCTTTTTCAAAAGCCTCTGTTCACTTGTAAACACAGAGCTGCATTTTCAATGCCCCGTCCCCAAGCTTGGTCTGCAGCGTTCGACCTGAAAGGCGTGTACTTCAGATCTATATCCTTCTGCTCCACAGACTTACTGTGTTCTTGCGTTCAAAGATACAAAGTATCTTTGTATCTGGAACAAGTGTCCTCCAAATGTTGGCTGAGGGGCCACGTACAAAGGGCATGCAGTAACAGAGCTCTGGGAGCCCTCAGACTGCATTGGCATTTGTTGCTTCGAGTTGCTTACAGTCCCTCGCTTCGAGACACTGCTGCTCAGCGAGCTTGTACTGTTCTGACAACATCACGACTGTCGAGCTGCGCTCCCCTTGCATGTTTCAACTCGCCCGCCACCTCCTCCTTGGAGTCAGAAGCTTCTAAGGTCGCTTCATTCCACCTATTTTTGCTGGCCTGCTCAATCGTGCCGCTCACAAGCCTCACAACAGCCTCCAGTCCAAATACAGTGGAGACTCCATCCCCAGCTGGCCAGTTGTTTCGGACCACTTCGGGGCCGCACAGCCACGTTGGTTGCCCCTCTGGACTCGTTCCAAGCCAGTCTGAGTGGCCATCCCTCGAACAAAGACTCTGGCCACAGCTGGCCCTGGGCCCTGCAGAAATGCGTTCCCCATTGAGCCTTCTTGCACTATGATGCTAAAATTAGGAAGAGATGGAACAAGTTGTGTTATTTGCCTCTCATTGCCCCAACCAACCTCCTCTCGACAGCCTTCCTGACACCTTCCTCTGACTGGCTTGTGCAAAATTCAGAATTTCAGAATTGGCCTCGATGCAATTCATGAATTGGAATTTGAATTGAATTTACTCCACCCCACAGGACGCTGAATTGAATTTGAATTAGAATGACAGGAAGTGGAATTAAATTCATGTCAATTCAAAGAAATTCCACAGTCACACAACAGAAAGAATGTGTTGAGTCTTGCATGCATTCAGTGTTAGGAAGGTTACTTTGGAAATGTTATTGCTTACTGTTATTAGTTACCCATTATAAATGTGGTTTGGATTACTTTATTTGGATAACTTTATCAATGCAAAGCAATTTCGTTTTAAGTTGATTAGTAACTAATTGAATTAAACATTTTACCTCAGTAATACAACTAAATACAATTACAATAAATCAAACTTAATTATTTGTTCTGTGACTAGAGCTTTTAACATTCATTGCTGGGGGAAAACATATCATTTTAATGTAATCTGTACAAGTAGTTCAAACTAATATCATTTGAAGAGTTCAGATGCAAAAGCCTCTAAGTGCCATCTGAAATTTTCTTCTAAAATTATACATTTTATCAAGCTGGTATATTTAAGTTCAGTAATTTCACTTAAATGGCAATGAAAATTACCTATTGTCATTTAAGTCAAATTACTGAACTTAAATATACGAGCTTGATAAAAATTATCATTCTAGAAGAAAATTTCAGATGGCACTTAGAGGCTTTTGCATCTGAACTCTTCATTTATAATGCAATCATATCTGACATATACTGTAAAGCTTCATTGTTAAACACTTCAATTAAAATATGTATATGAATTTCATTGAATTTGTATTGAATTGCAATTCTGCTTCCTTTAATTCAAATTCGAATTGTAATTCTAGATCCTGTTTTTGACATCAATTCAAATTCAATTCAAATTCAAGAATTAAATTGGAATTAAGGAGTCATTCTCAATTCAATTCTGAATTGTGCACATGCCTGTCCTCTGAGCACATTCTCAGGGTTGCGGCACGATGGCACCCGCGTCTAGACCTTGGAAAGTTCCAGGTCTGGTTTCAGTAAGAACGGGACGCGGATGTTCCGGTCTACTGCAATAATTGTTATGCAGTAGAGACCATCACTTCTGTGACCACCCTGTAGAAAGATGCAAGCTTCTCTATAGAAATCGAACCTGTTCGTTGAATTGAGTCTTGAATTGAGTCCCGAAGGTGTTTGATCACTTCAGTGCTCCCTTTTAAAAAACTGCTTGTGGTTGGAGTGAGGGCTGTCCCCTCCACTTCAAAATGTTGTGGCTTCTATATTGATGCACAATGACGCAGTGGATTTAAATCCAAGCGGAGTGCGATTTGATCGTCAGGTCCCTGAGGCAAGCAAGGAGATATATTCGCCTTGCGTCCCCTCCTTACCTTCTTGGGTCTTTTTCTCTGGTGCTACTGCACTGCAGAAGACCACCCCTGAGCCATCGCAGGCAGTGAGTTAAAAATTCATTTTTTTTAAGAAACAGTTCTCCTGCTCGCATGGTCTCCACTAGAGGGTAGGGACTTGCTAGCTTTCGGTCAACGAGTTGTGCCTGGAATCCGGGCCAGCTAACTCTCACAAGTTGAGACCCCGGTCTGTGGAACAGCAGCCTCGCCCTTCTCCGCCTCAGAGTTGCAGGGGGACTTGAGGCTTTTACCCAGGCACTGGAAGGTGGCAGCTCTAGTGGCGTTTTCCAGGGTTAAAGATCCCATTCAGTCGACATCGACTACATCTGACGTTCTCGACTGAAAGGGAATGTCCTGGCTGCGCATGCAACCCACCATTCCCTGAAGGAGGGAACGGAGGACGTAGTCCCTTTGCCACTATAGCCGGACCACCGCTGACTCCGAGTTCTGCTCGGCTCCTCAGCGAAAAACAAAGTGTGAGTGCATCTGCTTCCGTATTTATGCATACGCAACCAGGACGTTCTTCAAGATGCACATAGTTTTTTTTTCTGAAATAAGAAAAGCAAAGAATTTATAAAAGTGTGATCATATTCAAGGTCAAGTACATGACACTGCATCATTTTTCTTTGTGTTATCAACTCTCTTTCCTTATATCTGTGACCTGTCACTTGCTGTATGTGGATTTTCATTTAGAAAGATAATTTTGGAGTTCATCTCAATATCATATAATTGTAATGATTCTGTCAAGGAGGAGGGGAAATGAGGAATTCCATTTGAGCAGATTCAATAGACTGGAGATTAAAGGTCCCATTCCATGGATTATTTTTATTATTTTATCATGTTTCCAGGGGTGCCCTTATAATGTTAGTATGTTTTTTAGATCAAAAATTGTTATAATTTAAAAATAAAAGGCATATTTCCTAGCCTGATTTCATTCCCTGGTTTGAACACTCTGTTTGAAGGGGCGTGTCTGCTGTGAGACTTCAGTGTAAACGCCCTCTGCTGTGATTGGCTGACATGCTTGCATATGAAATATCTGGCATTACATGTAGAACTATCTGCAAAACTTTTACTATTACAGCTATTATACGTTTTTACTATCACAGCTATCGGGATTAACGAATCGTGAGAAGTTTAAGTATTTAGATCTATTTCAATCACATAAAAAATTGCAGTGATGATGAGCATTGAGCAGATGACAGCCTGTTGATCGCGTGAAAAAAGATCTTATCATTGCAACGCAGTTTCTGCACTCACTAATGATTTCACCAATGCATACATGAGGCATATAAATACAGTAGAGCTTCGTTGTGCAGTGTAACAGCGTCATTGATTTCATAACGAGTTTTGGCAAGTGTCCAGATAAACTCGCGCTGTGTGATTGATTGACAGCTTGGACGATTGGAAAGGGATTGTTCTGTGATCGCTCTCTGTATATTAATCACAGTTTAAGTAAGATTATTTTCATCCTACTAAGAGAAACGATGTGAAGTTGATCGCTACTTCCATATTAAATCACTACTTGTACTTACCGCTTGCTGGAATATAGTTGAAATTGCGCCCTTCGTCAGTATGAAACGCTGAGAGAAGCCTGCTTGATATTATCCCAGGTTAGAAAAACAGTCCGTGGTGAAATGGACAGAGCAAACTAACAACTTCGAATTAAACTTTTGCGGTATCCGATTATAGATAAACATCAACCGTCTGTTGACATTTCGCCATCAATACGCCTGTGTTCCTGTGGGCGGAGGTTAGTCAAAACACGGTTCTGGTGATGTCATTAATGAAGGAAGTAGAGGGGTGTAGTCCAATCGAGCCGTTTTTTGTAGTCAACTTCTGTTAAATAAAATATCTCGCTTGGCATTGAACTTTGAGCTTTATAATTTTACAGATATTATTTATACTCTAACAACAACATTATACACTAACTAAAGTTTAAAACATGGGATCACGAAGAACGGGACCTTTAAGGTAAACAAAAAAAAAAACAGCTTTGCAGACATAATCATCATAAACAAAGACAACAACCTACAACAAAAGACTAAACTGACAGGGATATAAAACGTAGACATAAGAAACTAAACTAAAGGTGAGGAATTAGTAACCATGGACAAAAAAAGGACTTCTCAAATGGATGGATGATGAACATAATATATTTTTTATAGTTAAAAACAAGGTTTTCACTAAATTAAAATGACAATAATACATAAAATGCAAGAAGACATTGTATATATGATGTAATTCCATGTAATTTTGTAAACTACTGTACATTAAATAAGTTTAAATTACACATGGTAATTATAAAATATGAAATAAGCATGGTATGTTTGCACAACAATGCCTTCAAAAATAAAAACCATTTAGTCTTTAACAATGGTTCATAATGACATGAAGATTGATACAGTAATAGTCAGGGTCACTCTGAACAGGAATCCATTGAAAGAATGACCAAACCTCTTTAGGAAATGCACTTTGATTTTTGGGGTGAGTTTGCCTTTTCTCCAAAACCATACAGTAAAATGACTTGGAAATAAATACAGTGATAGTCAGGGTCACTCTGAACAGGAATCAAATGAAAGAATGAGCAAACATATAATAGTATGATTTTTATGAGTGTTTAAAAATGGCACATCTTGTAAGTGCCAGAATGCACTTTGATGTTTGGAGTGAATTGGCCTTTAGTTCCCTTACGAGAACGTTCTCTCGTACTGCGTTGAAAACGCTGTGGGAAAGCTCCTTTTTCGAGAATATTGAAGCCTTTATTTTAAAACGCATTGCTGCAGCACATGCGAGAGCTAGAAGCTCGCGTGAGCGTGCTGATTGGCTTGTGCAAAGCAACTGCATGAACCAATGGCGGATCAGCAGAGGAGCGCGGACCAATCGGGGCGCTTGGCACTCTGCCAGAGTCAAGCGTGCAAAACCGCACGTGACAGAAGAGTATAAATACACAGAGAATCCGCCATTTGACAGATTTTATCTCCTTCAGCTTTCGACTCACCTCGTCGCTGATCCTCTCCGGATAGAAGCCGCTCGTCGTTGAACAGCCGTCCAGCGGAACAGCTTCGCATCCCGGCATCTGCCAGCTGAGCGTTTCCCTGTGGCATCCGACGAGTATCCTTTTTCTCTTTCTCTCTATCCTAAAAGAGCAATTTCGCTGTTTTCACAGCGTGCGGTGTTGATTCAAATGCACTGTTGACGGCGCTGAAGAAAAAGGTTATGTGTGTCTCCTCCCATTGGAGGAAGCGGTCGCTGCACACTTATGCCCTCCCACTGCAGGAAGTTGGAGGTCTAAGACTGTGCACCCATCTAAGCCGTGCAGAACTACTTCGGCCTTTGCCAGCCGCGCTTATGCTGCCGCCGGTCAAGCCGCCTCTGCTCTCCACGCCATGGCGACCCTCCAAGTGTTTCAGGCGAAGCTCCTCCGCTACATGGATGAGTCAGGCCCTGACCCAGACACTTTTAAGGACCTCAGAAGTGCGACAGATCTAGCGCTACGGGCCACTAAGACCACCGCTCAAGCACTGGGCCGCAACATGGCAGCCTAGTAGTTTTAGAGCGCCACCTATGGCTGACATTGACCGAAATCAGGGACGCAGACACAACCGCCTTCCTCGATTCTCCGGTCACAGCATCTGGTCTCTTCGGCCCATCTGTCAGCGGCTTCGCAGACCGCTTCACTGAGGCTCAGAAAGTCTCCAGCGCCATGAAGCATTTCCTCCCTAAACGCTCCAGTTCGGTCCAACGGCGCCCCAAGAGCACGCCGCGACCTGAGAGGGTAGCTTCACAAGTCCTCCAGCCCCACCCAGTGGCTGAGACTAGCCAGCGCATGAAGCCTGCAAAACGGTTCCTGTTCCCTAAGTGCCAGGGCCCGCAGCCGAAGCTCACGCTCGATCACGAGCCCAAGAAGCCGTCCTAACCGGCTTAAAGAGGGGTCATTGTCCCGCCGCGGCCGGACCAGCCCCGAAGATCGCTTGAGTGCTACTCTCAGCCCCCTCTTCAGTTCAGGTGGTTGGAGCAGTATTAAATGCAGAACATGGGCCCGTCACCTGTCACGCACCCCTGCACTCAAACGCTGTTTTAACAGCGACCCACAAAAAGCACAAATCGAGCAAAATTTCTCCCTCACATACATGTCAGTTCGAACCCCCAACACTGGGCGTTCCAGATATGATAATGTCTCTGTCTCTGCGGGCTCTAGCTTGGCAAGCTATTCCCGGAGTTTCAGAATGGGTAATGAACATCATAAAGCGCGGTTACTCGCTTCAGTTCGCCCGCAGACCACCGCGTTTCCGTGCGGTTATACAAACCACGGTAAGGAGCACACTGAGTCATGTCCTCCGCACCGAAGTGTTAAGTCTGCTGGCCAAAGGGGCCATCGAGAAGATCCCCCCTTCTCAGAGCGAGTCAGGTTTTTACAGCCGTTACTTTCTTGTTCCAAAGAAAGACGGCGGCCTGAGACCCATTTTAGATCTCAGACATCTGAACAAGGCTCTCATGTCACGGCCGTTCAGAATGCTCACGACCAGACACATCCTGGCGCAAATTCGCCCAGGCGACTGGTTTTTCTCAATAGATCTAAAAGACGCTTACTTTCACATTCAAGTGAACCCCCACCACAGGCCATTCTTGAGATTCGCCTTCAAGGGGCAGACATACCAGTACACAGTCCTACCATTTGGACTGGCACTGGCACCTCGTACATTCACGAAGTGCATGGATGCAGCTCTCTCCCCCCTGAGACAGCGGGGAATGCGCATCCTGAACTACCTCGGCGATTGGCTCATATTGACCCAGTCAGAGGCGGAGTCACATACTCACAGAGCCTGGCTCCTCAGACATCTAGAATGTCTAGGGCTCAAGGTCAAATTTGCCAAGAGTATTCTGTTGCCCAGCCAACGTATCACGTTCCTGGGAACAGTTCTCGACTCCGTACTTATGAGAGCATGGCCCACACCGGCCCGTGCTCTAACGATTCAGCAGCTCGCAGCATCGCTCACAGAGGGCTCTTATGTACCCCTCAGAACGTTCCAGAGGATCCTTGGCCTCATGGCCTCCGCATCATCAGTACTCCAACTCGGCCTACTGCGTATGCGTCCTCTTCAGCTGTGGCTAGCACCTCTGGTGCCACCCCACGCCTGGCATTCAGGCCACTTGGTTATCAAGGTAAACCAGCGCTGTGTTCAAGCCCTGGCCCCTTGGAAAGACGCCAGCTGGTACCAGCAGGGCGTAAGCATGGGGGTGGTCTCAGAGAGGAGGGTGATTTCAACAGACGCTTCCAACTCAGGTTGGGGAGCGCTGTACGAGGGCAGGCCTGCCTCCGGCCTCTGGTCGAGCTCGGAGAAACGCCTACACATCAACTGCCTCAAAATGAGAGCAGTTTTTCTGGCCCTGAAAACCTTCCTCCCATACCTGGCTGGACACCACGTATTGGTCCGGACGGACAACATGTCAGTGGTATCTTACATAAATCGCCAGGGCGGCCTCAGGTCCCGCATCCTGCTTGCCATAGCCACCCAGCTACTGTTATGGGCTCACACCAATCTGCGCTCGCTCAGGGCAGCTCACGTGCCGGGCACGTTGAACACAGGAGCAGACATGCTCTCTCGGGGCAGGGTTCCCCCAGAGGAATGGTCTCTCCACCCTCAGACGGTTCTCCTACTTTGGGAGGTCTTCGGGAAGGCAGAAGTAGATCTCTTCGCCTCAGAAGACAATCGTCACTGTCCAATCTTCTTTTCAAAGAACAGGGATGCGTTGGCCCACGACTGGCCCAGCCTTCCCCTTTATGCGTTTCCTCCGGTCTCGATGCTCCCTCAGGTCATCGAACGGATCAGAGACACGAAATGCGCAATGCTCCTGATAGCTCCTCTCTGGCGAACCCAATCTTGGTTCCCGGAGCTGATACGGCTGTCTGTGACAGACCCTTGGCCAATCCCAGTGAGGCGCGACCTCCTGGCTCAGGCCAACAGGACTATATGGCATCCCCGTCCCGATTTGTGGGCCCTACACGCTTGGCCACTCAACGGGTACCCCAGGACCTCCCAGAGGGCGTCCTGAACACGATCAGGGAGGCTAGAGCTCCGTCTACCAGACGCCTCTACCACCATAAATGGTCAGTGTTTTCCAGCTCGTGTTTAGCTCGAAACCTCGACCCACACACTTGTGAAGTACCAAGAGTGCTATCCTTTCTCCAGGAGATGCTGGATGCGGGTCGTTCCCCCTCCACTCTCAAGGTATACGTAGCAGCCATTGCTGCACAGCATGTATCGGAAGCCGGAGCCTCCTTAGGAAAATGCGACCTTATAGTTCGCTTCCTTAAGGGCGCCAGAAGGCTTAACCCGCCTCGGCCGCCATCTGTCCCAGCATGGGACCTTTCTTTGGTTCTGCGGGCTCTTAAGGGACCTCCCTTTGAACCACTTTAGTCAGCCGACCTAAAACCTCTCTCCCTGAAAACCGCCCTGCTGTTGGCACTGGCGTCAGTCAAGAGAGTTAGTAACTTACAGGCGCTCTCTACTTGCGCTTCCTGTCTGGAATTCGGCCCCAATGACTGCACTGGCGTCAGTCAAGAGAGTTAGTAACTTACAGGCGCTCTCTACTTGCGCTTCCTGTCTGGAATTCGGCCCCAATGACTCTAAGGTCATCCTTAGGCCAAGACATGGATATATTCCTAAGGTGCTCTCAACTCCGTTCAGAGCCCAGGTTATTTCTCTGTCAGCTCTTCCCACTTCAGAAGAGTTCAGTGATGTTCTCACACTCTGCCCTGTCAGAGCTTTGAGAATTTATTTAGAGCGTTCAGCCTCTTTCAGACAGTCTGAACAGCTTTTTGTTTGTTTCGGGGGCCGAACCAAAGGTCTTCCCGTCACGAAGCTCACGCTGTCCAGATGGATAGTGGATGCCATTGCTCTGGCCTACACCTCACTGGGCCTTACATGTCCCATAGGTGTTAGAGCTCACTCCACGAGAGGCGTCGCCTCCTCGTGGGCCTGGTCGAGCGGTGTTCCTATCGAGGACATTTGTGCGGCGGCCGGATGGTCCGTCCCGTCCACATTTGTGAGATTTTACAACCTGGAAGTTCCTGCTCTGCAGGCACGAGTTCTCTCTATCTAAGCTCTGGCTCTGCGGACCCAGGCTAGTTTTGACATTCCTTCTGGCACATTTGTGCGATGACCGGCTAGTCTGTTTCGTCCACATCTGTGAAACGTTACAACCCAAAGTCCCTGCTCCGCAGGTACGAATTCTCTCTGGCTAGGCCCTGGCTCTATGGATCCAGACTAGGTACGAAAATGCCTATGTAGGATGTTATGCGGCGGCCGGCTGGTCCGTTCCGTCCGCATCTTAAACCTCTATGGTACCTGCCTTATAGGCATGAGTAGTCTCTAACGCTGGCTCTGTGGACCCAGACTAGTTTTTGACTCAGACACTGGTTGTCATCTTGAGTTGTGGGATTCTTAAGACTGGCCCTTGGCCCAGCTTTATCTGTTTGGATATCTAAGGGCCCGAAGATTCGGTCTCTTTATCCTAGGCTATTCTGTACTTCCTGGAGCTCTCGGTGAGTCAGATTGGCCAAAGACGACAAGCACGGCGTTTTAAATAGTGTTCCCACAGCGTTTTCAACGCAGTACGAGAGAACGTTCTCGTAAGGGAACGTACTTGGTTACTTACGTAACCTCGGTTCCCTTAGAGATAAGGGAACGAGTACTGCGTTGCCTTGCCATGCTATTGTCTCTTATGGCAGGTGTCTTTTCGCTTCAGTCGATTTAAACCTGTCAAATGGCGGATTCTCTGTGTATTTATACTCTTCTGTCACGTGCGGTTTCGCGCGCTTGACTCTGGCAGAGTGCCAAGCGCCCCGATTGGTCCGCGCTCTTCTGCTGATCCGCCATTGGTTCGTGCAGTTGCTTTGCACAAGCCAATCAGCACGCTCACGCGAGCTTCTAGCTCTCGCATGTGCTGCAGCAATGCGTTTTAAAATAAAGGCTTCAATATTCTCGAGAAAAGGAGTTTTCCCACCGCGTTTTCAACGCAGTACTCGTTCCCTTATCTCTAAGGGAACCGAGGTTACGTAAGTAACCAAGTACGTTTTCTCCAAAACTATACAGTATGATGACTTGAAAATAAATACAGTAATAGCCAGGGTCACTCTGAACATAGATCAATTGAAAGAATGAGCAAACCTATAATTTTTTTTTTTTGGTGTTTGAAAATGGGATGTGCTAGAATGCACGTTGATGTTTGGGGTGAATTGGCCTTTAGTTTTCTCCAAATCTATACAGTAAAATTACATGAAAATAAACACAGTAATAGCCAGGGTAACTCTGAACAGGAATCACGTGAAAGAATGAGCAAACCTATGAAGGAACACTTTTTATAAGTGTTTGAAAATGGGACATGGTGTAAGGCTTAGAATGCACTTTGATGATTGGGGTGAGTTTGTCTTTAATTTTCTCCAAAACTATACAGTAAAATTATTTGAAAATAAATACAGTAATAGTCAGGGTCACTCTGAACAGGAATCAAGTGACAGAATGAGCAAACCTATGAAGGAACACTTTTTATAAGTGTTTGAAATTGGACATGGTGTAAGTGCTAGAATGCACTTTGATGAATGGGGTGAATTGGCCTTTAGTTTTCTCCAGCACTATACAGTAAAATTACATGAAAATAAATACAGTAATATCCAGGGTCACTCTGAACAGGAATCAATAAAAAGAGTGAGCAAACCTTTGAAGGAACACTTTTTTATGAGTGTTTGAAAATGGGACATGGTGTAAGCACTAGAATGCACTTTGATAATTGGGGTGTTTGCCTTTAATTTTCTCCAAAACTATACAGTAAAATGACATGAAAATGATAACAGTAATAGCCAGGGTCACTCTGAACAAGAATCAAGTGAAAGAATGAGCAAACCTATGAAGGAACACTTAATATGAGTGTTTGAAAATGGGACATGGTGCAAGCGCTAGAATGCACTTTGATGATTGGGGTGTTTGTCTTTAATTTTCTCCAAAACTGTACAGTAAAATTACTTATAAATAAATACAGTAATAGTCAGGGTCACTCTGAACATGAATCAAATGAAAGAATGAGCAAACCTATGAAGGAACACTTTTTATGAGTGTTTGAAAATGGGACATGTTGTAAGTGCTAGAATGCACTTTGGTGATTGGGGTGATTTGGCCTTTACTTTTCTCCAAAACTATACAGTAAAATGACATGAAAATGATAACAGTAATAGCCAGTGTCACTCTGAACAGGAATCAAATGAAAGAATGAGCAAACCTATGAAGGAACTCTTTTTATAAGTGTTTGAAAATGGGACATGGTGTAAGTGCTAGAATGCACTGATAATGGGGTGAATTGCCCTTTACTTTTCTCCAAAACTATACAGTAGAAAATTAATACAGTAATAGTCAGCGTCACTCATATGAGTGTTTGAAAATGGGCATATTTTTCATTTACTTTAAAATGTAAGTAAATAAATAAACAAATATATATATATATATATATATATATGTGTATTACCGTGTTATAGGTTACTGATTCAGTTACTAGCACACCTGTTTTATGTTTCATTGATTATCTCCTTTGTTTGTCTTTGGTATTTATACAGCCTGTGTTTCAGTCAGTTTTGGTCTGTCTTGTCAGTAGTTAGGTGTTGTTCTGCTACCTGTGTTTTGTTTCTTGTACCTTCTGAAGTGTTTGTTTTGAGTTTATTAGAATTAAAGAAAAAAACTGCTGCAATTAAATCCTGCGTTTATTTCGGAGTTTGCAATCCATTGCAATGCATAAATACTTTAGCCAGCATTTTAAATTTGCTCTAATGTCAGGAGCTCTGACTCCTGGTATATTGAATATTGTGGCTGGTGTTTTATGTGTCTTTTCAATTTAATAACACAAACATCCAAAACTAAGTTGACTCTTCTTTAATAAACTTGTGAGCCCCTACCCACATTTCAGATGTGATTACACTGTGTCCCTTTTTCGGTCCCTACTCCAACAACATGTGGGGGAGATCGGGTATGGTTGTAACACTTTTTTCTTAAGCACATAAAACTACCCCTTTTTTTTTTTTTTGCTACACGTTTGAAACTTTTAGGCAAAGTACCCACATTTTTATACTACAAATGGCAACAATTAAAATTTCTTCAACTATATCACTGACTTTGTGAGATAATGACAAATACAAGATGGCCACTACTGGGGTAGGTTGTAACATACTGGGGTAAGTTGTAGCAGGTAGACAAAATGCACATGAACTAAGGGTACTCCAAGTGATATGCCACAACAACAGTTTATTTTAAATGAGTGGCTGCAACAATAAAATATGTGTGAATATGGGGGGTGTATGTGCATATTGTGTGTGTTTGTGCATGCACACATGTGCATTTGTGTGTGCATGTCTGTATGTGCAGAATTTATATTGGTGTGTGTGTGTGTGTGTGTGTGTGTGTGTGTGTGTGTGTGTGTGTGTGTGTGTGTGTCAGACATCCCAACCTGCACAAAGTCATTTCTGGGAGTCAAGAAATCTCCAACGGGGGGGGGGGGTTGGGGGGGTTTGGGGGGGGGTGTATTTGGTTCGATAAATCTCCCACGGGGGGGGGGGGGGGGCATGTTCGGTTCTGATTAGTTCGGTTCGAGAAATCTCCAACGGGGGGGGGGGGGGGGGTCTGATTAATTCGGTTCGAAAGTAGAGATAAAATCCCGAGGCACACACGCACACTAGCGCACACACGCAAGGTCTCTCGCTCCCTCTCTCTGCCGTGCGCGCGCTACGCTTGCGCGCTCTTGCTTCCGGGAGATTTTAACTGATTTGCGGGCATCAGGGAGCCGCTATCAATATGCGGGAGACTCCCGGAACTTCCGGGAGACTTGGGATGTCTGGTGTGTGTGTGTGTGAGCAAATTAACATAAACATATCTACCCCCATTCCACAGAACGAACAAATGAAATGCATTCTTTAGTCACAATGGTGACAAGAACAAACAAATGAAATGCATTGTTAATCCGAGTCACAATAGTGAAAAATGAAATTGGTCAGGCCTGGAGTGCATGCCTGATGGGCCCAAAAGCTACATAAAACACACTTGACCCACTCTTCTTTGGGTCTCGAATTTCTAAATTGTTCCATGCAGACGATACAGAAATCTTCCTTTTCTGAAGAGGAGTTATCAGCCTTCACCCTTTTCCCGTCAGGTTTTTTTACCTTCTTGTTTTTGCTTTTCTCACTCCCCAAGATTTTTTTTCTGATGTTTTTCCCTTTTCGACGCTCCTCCTCTTCCAATGCCAGCGTCACTGGTGTATCAGTGAGGATTTCTGAGCGCCTCTTCTTCCTACCCCAACCTGTCTCTTTCCTTGGGCATGCTTTTGGAAATGGCCTAATGAGTGATGGACTGAACAACTGACCTATGATGGACCCCGAGGTGCTCGGCATCTCATCGGAGTGCAGGTGGACAGCATGAGAGGCTGGAGATGAACCGGACAGCAGGTGAGATGGAGAGGAACCGGAGCGGCAGGTGAGCTGAAGAGGAGCCGGGCGGTAGGTGAGCTGAAGAGGAGCCGGGCGGCAGGTGAGCTGAAGAGGAGCTGGGCAGCAGGTGAGCTGAAGAGGAGCCGGGCGGCAGGTGAGCTGAAGAGGAGCCGGGCGGTAGGTGAGCTGAAGAGGAGCCGGGCGGCAGGTGAGCTGAAGAGGAGCTGGGCAGCAGGTGAGCTGAAGAGGAGCCGGGCGGCAGGTGAGCTGAAGAGGAGCCAGGCGGCAGGTGAGCTGAAGAGGAGCCAGGCGGCAGGTGAGCTGAAGAGGAGCCAGGCGGCAGGTGAGCTGAAGAGGAGCCAGGCGGCAGGTGAGCTGAAGAGGAGCAGGGCGGGAGGTGAGCTGTTGAAGAGCCGGGGGGCAGGTGAGCTGAAGAGGAGCAGGGCGGCAGGTGAGCTGTTGAGGAGCCAGGCGGCAGGTGAGCTGAAGAGGAGCAGGGCGGGAGGTGAGCTGTTGAAGAGCCGGGGGGCAGGTGAGCTGAAGAGGAGCAGGGCGGCAGGTGAGCTGTTGAGGAGCCAGGCGGCAGGTGAGCTGAAGAGCCAGGCGGCAGGTGAGCTGAAGAGGAGCCAGGCGGCATGTGAGCTGTTGAGGAGCCGGAGAGCAGGTGAGCTGAAGAGGAGCCAGGCGGCATGTGAGCTGTTGAGGAGCCGGAGAGCAGGTGAGCTGAAGAGGAGCTGAAATTAGCAGGAGGTTGATACACCATTCTTTACTAGACAAATTACAGTTTGACCTGATATAACTCATACAACATTATCTACAACGGTAGAAGCACTAAACAAAATATTATCTTGTTATTTTTTTTTACTTTCTTACGTCAGAATTAGATTTTCTGCTGTAGCTTCAGGAGAAATAGCAACACAGACTGGAAAACCTCAATGTGGGATCATAAAGGAAGCCTGAGGAAACTGAAACTGTCACATGACTCCTGTTTTATCCCTGATTTCTGGAATTGGTAGTGTTACAACTCTCCCCATGTTACAACTATACCCGATCTCCCTACAACAAGTTCCTGTTGTTCTTCTTTTAATTTTTACTTATTTTTATTAGGAACTAACATTCCAAACATAACTCCTAATATACCAATTTATGGCACAGACAAGAACTATACATCATTTCCTTATAAGATGTTTCACATTTCCATCATAACAGTTTTACATTTCTTTCTTTTTTTCTTCATGTGACATAGTCTTATAAGTGTTAAGGTTTCTTCACTAAACGTCCTGCTTTTGTAACAACAGATTCTGGGATGTCTGACTTTACACAGTGCTTTGCATCTGATTCTCCAGTTGTGACTGAGTATCATCAGTTTATTTATTTATTTATTTATTTTATTGACCAACTATTGAGGATCAACATTCTCAGTTTCTAATGATTGGGCCAAAAACTACTTAGAATACTGTATAACAATTGATGGCTGCTCTCTCAAGTCTTCGTCATCAGTTAGGAAACTGGGTGTGCTCTTTGATACCAATCTTTCATTTGAAAGCCCATTTCTAGCATCTGTAAAACCACTTTCTTCCATCTTAAAAATATATCTAAATGCTTTCAATGAAAAATGCGGAACAGTTAGTTCATGCATTAATGACATCAAGGCTAGATTAGTGTAATGCTCTTATGGGTGGTTGCACTGCACGCTTAATAAACAAACTACAGCTGGTGCAAAACGCAGCAGCTCGAGTTCTTACCAGAACCAGGAAGTATGACCATATTAGCCCTGTTCTGTCAACACTGCATTGGCTGCCTACTAAACATCATATACAGTACCAGTCAAAAGTTTGGAAACATTACTATTTTTAATGTTTTTGAAAGAAGTCTCTTATGCTCATCAAGCCTGCAGTTAAAAAAAAACAAAAAAAAAACAGTAATATTATGAAATATTATTACAATTTAAAATAATGGTTCTCTTTTTTAATATACTTTAAAATGTAATTTATTTTTGTGATGCAAAGCTGAATTTTCATCAGCAAGTACTCCAGTCTTTGGTGTCTTATGATCCTTCAGAAATCATTCTAATATGCTGATTTATGATCAATGTTGGAAACAGTTGTGCTGCTTAAAGCTCCAGTATGTGACTTTGGTATTTGACCACAAGAGGGCGCAGTTTCCAACAATAACAAAGGCGAAGCTTGATGACGCTATGAAGGAGGTGACGATGGGAGATGTGGTTTATAATGCGTTTTCACCATCTAGCGATGTATCTAAATGGAATTAATGAATCATGATCACGGATGAGGTAATTTATTCGTTTTTGTATTACCTGTATGTCTTATTGTATTATTTTATGTCATCATAATTAATGAACTGCAAGGGACGTGAAATGTTATGCTATATTAGGCTATCCCGTTACAACATACAGCTATTTGTCAAATGATTTGTTTGGTTAATGTTGTGCAGTTTTACGTTTTTTATGGTTAATGCCGTGTTGTTTAACGTGTTCAAACCAATATCTAAAAGTAAATTTGAACGAACATTTGCAAGTAATGACTAAATATTTTTTTTAACATCATCTCCGATTGTAATTGTACTGCCATAATCTCGGTCACCACACGTGATAAAAAGCCTTACCAAAGTACAAAGAGCAATATAACTTTGTTTATAAGTGCTATTATTGACAGTTGCATGTCTTACCTGTCTCAATACACTCGCGAGAGAGTCTCTGACAAGTCCAGACGCGCAGCTCTCTCCATCTCGAAAACGCCTGCCGATATTTATCCGGGTTTTATTCCTCCGTTTGTCACACAGTCCGTGACTCCGCGTGTATCCGAATATGGACGCTTTCGTTTTGTTGTCACTTCAATACTCGCCAAAGAGTTCGTGATCCATAACAGCTATAATCACGCTTTAACCACCACTTCCGCATTTTACCATGCGATATTCCGGTGATGTGGGTCATATTTTTTATTTTATTCCTTTTTTTATTCTTTGTCAGATGTCTTTATTGTTTATTGTGATAAGAAAAAAACCTCAATAAAGTTGTAAAAAAAAAAAAAAAAAAAAAATCCGGTGTGGTGGAATATCCTATCACATGGTCCACACCGGAAAGAAGGATAGAGAGAGCGGACATTGCGTCACTGAGGCGCGACATTTCTTTTCCGGGACGGCCAGTTATTTAAAATCGGAATTTCTCTGAAATAAAAAATCTTTGGAGACTTTTGAGATATTGTAAGTACATAACTGGAGGAAATATATCACACTGTGCAAGTTATTTTTGGAAATTTTATTACAAAATCCCTACATATTGGAGCTTTAATATTTTTTTTATAACCTGAGATACTTTTTTCAGGATTATTTGATGAATAAAAAGTTAAAAAGAACTGTATTTATTTAGAATAGAAATCTTTTGTAACAATATACACTACCGTTCAAAAGTTTGGGAACAATAACTATTTTTTTTTTAAGAAATTAGCACTTTAATTCAACAAGGATGCGTTAAATTGATAAAAGGTGATAGTAACAATTTATATTGTTAGAAATGTTTTTATTTTGATTAAATGCTGTTTTTATGAATAAATACTGTTAACGTTTTACTCATCAATGAATCCTGAAAAAAGTATTCCAAAAAAATACATTAAACAGCACAACTGTTTCCATCATTGATAATAACTGAGTATCAAATCATCATATTAGAATGATTTCTGAAGGATCATAAGACACCAAAGACTGGAGTACTTGCTGATGAAAATTCAGCTTTGCATCACAAAAATAAATTACATTTTAAAATATATTAAAAAAGAGAACCATTATTTTAAATTGTAATAATATTTCATAATATTACTGTTTTTTTTTTAACTGCAGGCTTGATGAGCATAAGAGACTTCTTTCAAAAACATTAAAAATAGTAATGTTTCCAAACTTTTGACTGGTACTGTACATTTTAAATTCTTGCTGATCACTTACAAAGCACTAAATGGTTTAGCTCCCTATACTTGAGCGAGCTCTTAACGCTTTATAGTCCTTCACGTCTATTGCTATCTCAAAATTCTGGCCAATTGATAATACCTAGAATATCAAAATATATCACTTCCTATAACACCCAATGTACTTGTTACATCATAAGGAGAATGGCATCTACTCTAATGTTAGTCTTTCTGTTTATTCTGAGGTTTACTGTAATCAGCTGGATCCGGGCCGTATCCAGATCAGAAGGTGGACCTGAGCGTAGACATGACCGCAACGCATGATTTAGTCAGCCGGATCCAAACTGTATCCAGATCAGATGGATCTGATCATTTGCAAAAATGTTCGTTACCGTTCTTGCATCCGTGGCTACATCACTCATCAGAGTTTCCAGCAGTTCTCGGCCGCCAATGATTAGTGAAACAATTTGACTTTCGTCTTTTTCTCCGCATCCGACATTGTTAGCTCCAACTAGAGATGAAACTGGTCCCTCCAGGATTTCCAGGACTTGTAAAGATTGTCGGTGTCCATGCATAACGGTCATGGGTGTTTTAGTTCGTCCATTGTGCAGCTCTGTTCAGATGTAGCTCTCCACTGTCTGATTCTCAACTTTTAATCTATAGCAATCTAGAAGTGCCCATGCTGCCACCATGTTTTATGTTTCTTTTCTATTTAATAAGACAAACATCCTAAACTAATTTGACTCTTCTTTAATAAACTTACATTTCACATGTGATTATTACAATCGGGTGTGTCCCTTTTTCGGTCCCTGCTCCAACAACATATAACCTACAACAATAGTTCCTATTGTTACAGCTGGTGTCTCTATTTGCAAATTCCTTCAAATAGAATCCCTAATTACCAGGGCACTTTCAACAGGTTCCTCAGTGGGTGCATCACTAAGCAGGGATAATCTGAATCAGTAATGGGTAAGTGATATCATTTTTCTCTGCAGCTATGCTGCTGAGCTGTAACTCATTTGCTCTACTGTGGGACCTCTATTGCCAGTGTTGCGCTAAATTTGAACTCCCTGAAAGATTATTACGCCCTTCCTTAAGATTGCAACCCGATTGTCTAATTCTATCCCCACCTCCACACCTAGTCTTAAACCTAACCATACTGGGCACTGAGGAGGGTAATGATCTGTTTGGGGTCAGGATTAACATCCAAGACAACTGACTTCTTCTCTTTCTCACTTAACTCGAAAGAGTATCTAACTCTGTATATTATTTAATATTGTGATCGGTATTTTGTTTTACGTTATCCTCTGTGCTTCTGTGTGTTTGTGTGAACTAAGCCTTTAATATCTTTATTTTTTTTATGTTGAATATTAACCAATTCATGTAGAGCTAAAGGCATCCACTGGCTACAGTCAGAAAGGCCATTCCCAGAAATTGTCAACAGAGACATCCAGTGCATGTTTTTTTTTTTTTTTTTACTGAAAAGGGATTTTAATTTTTTTAGTTAAAATTAAGAAGAATGTGCTTATTTTATCAAAAATTAATGATGAAAATGAATAAATTAAAGGTGTAAAAAAAGAAGAGAAAACCCCCCAAATTGCATACATTCAGTGTTCCCTTAACGAGAACGTTCTCTCGTACTGCGTTGCAAACGCTGTGGGAAAACTCCTTTTCTCGAGAATATTGAAGCCTTTATTTTAAAACGCATTGCATGCAGCACAGGCGAGAGCATCAGGCTCGCGCGAGCGAGCTGATAGGCTGTGCTGTGGGCAACTGCACGAACCAATGGCGGATCAGCAGAGGCGCGCGAAACTGCACGTGATCAAAGCATATAAATATAGATAATAATCCGCCATTTGACAGATTTAATCTCCTTCAGCTCTCGACTCACCTCGTCGCTGATCTTCTCCGGATAGAAGCCTCTCGTCGTCGAACAGCCGTCCAGCGGAACAGCTTCGCATCCCGGCATCTGCCAGCTGAGCGTTTCCCTGTGGCATCCGACGAGTATCCTTTTTCTCTATCTCTCGCTTTCTAAAAGAGCTAAATCGCTGTTTTCACAGCGCGCGGCGTTGTTTCAAATGCCGCTCTCTATTTGTGAATCCTGCGGGGTTCCCCTGCATGTGTCTGACAGACACACACAGTGTGCGGCCTGCCTCGGCCCTGAGCACGCCGAGTCAGCGCTCACTAAAGGCGGCTGCCTTCTCTGCGACGGGATGCCTGTTTCTACTCTCCGCTCGAGACTCGCGCTCGCTTCGTCGGTGAGTGGTCCCGCCCGTCTTCCATCTTCGGCGCCTCGCTAGCCCCGTAGGAAGAAGCGGCGCGATCAGAGGCGTCCTGAACGCGGTGAGTTTAGCGAATGCACGCCGGGCCTTTCTCCACGTGCTTCGCCTACGCCCTCTTCTCCAGTTCTGTTCTCTCAGAGCGACCAACGCCCCTCGTCTGAAGCGGCGGGACTCGTCTCTTTTGGTGGATCTGTTGAAGAAATGGATGACGCAGTTTCTGTGGCGGCATCTGAGAGTGAGGATTGGTCGGGCTCCGCGGACCCCGCCCCCCCCTCTCAGTTAAATCCTTCTGACACCCGAGCGAACATCGACGCCGAACTCTTCCGTGTCATGTCTCGCGCTGTCGACGAGCTGGGACTCGACTGGCTTTCCCCAGCCGAGCCCGCCAGAAGCCGCCTCGACGAGTGGTACCTGCCGGGGCGCCAACAGGCCCCTCGTCAGTGCGCCGCTTCATTTCTGCCCGAGGTCCACGCGGAGCTCACTAAAAGCTGGCGCGCGCCCTTTTCAGCGCGTACGCGCTCATCGGCTTCTTCAACGCTCTCCACTGTTGACGGCGCTGAAGAAAAAGGTTACGTGTGTCTCCCCCCACTGGAGGAAGCGGTCGCTGCACACTTATGCCCTCCCACTGCAGGAAGTTGGAGGTCTAAAACTGTGCTCCCATCCAAGCCGTGCAGAACTACTTCGGCCATTGCCAGCCGCGCTTATGCTGCCGCCGGTCAAGCCGCCTCTGCTCTTCAAGCTATGGCGACCCTCCAAGTGTTTCAGGCAAAGCTCCTCCGCTCTATGGACGAGTCAGGCCCTGACCCAGACACTTTTAAGGACCTCAGAAGTGCGACGGATTTGGCGCTACGGGCCACAAAAACCACCGCTCAATCCCTGGGCCGCAATATGGCCAGCCTGGTTGTTTTAGAGCGCCACCTGTGGCTGACTTTGACGGAAATCAGGGACGCAGACAAGACCGCTTTCCTCGATTCTCCAGTCACAGCATCTGGTCTCTTCGGCCCATCTGTCAGCGGCTTCGCAGAACGCTTCACTGAGGCTCAAAAAGCTTCCAGCGCTATGAAGCATTTTCTACCCAAACGCTCCAGTTCGGTCCAACGGCGCCCCAAGAGCACGCCGCGACCTGAGAGGGTAGCTTCAGAGGTCCTCCAGCCCCGCCCAGTGGCTGAGACCAGCCAGTGCCTGAAGCATGCAAAGCGGTTCCCGTTCCCTAAGCGCCAGGGCCCGCGGCCGAAGCTCACGCTCGATCACGAGCCCAAGAAGCCGTCCTAACCGGCATAAAGAGGGGTCATTGTCCCGCCGCGGCCGGACCAGCCCCGAAGATCGCTCGAGTGCTACTCTCAGCCCCCTCTTCAGTTCAGGCGGTTGGAGCAGTTTTAAATGCAGTACATGGGCCCGTCACCTGTCACGCACCCCTGCACACAAACGCTGTTTTAACAGCGACCCACAAAAAGCACAAATCGAGCAAAATTTCCCCCTCACATACATGTCAGTTCGAACCCCCAACTCCGGGCGTTCCAGATATGATAATGCCTCTGGCTCTGCGGGCTCTAGCTTGGCAAGCTATCCCCGGAGTTTCAGAATGGGTGATGAACATCATAAAGCGCGGTTACTCGCTTCAGTTCGCCCGCAGACCACCGCGTTTTCACGCGGTTATACAAACCACGGTAAGGAGCACACTGAGTCATGTCCTCCGCACCGAAGTGTTAAGTCTGCTGGCCAAAGGGGCCATCGAGAAGATCCCCCCTTCTCAGAGCGAGTCAGGTTTTTACAGCCGTTACTTTCTTGTTCCAAAGAAAGACGGCGGCCTGAGACCCATTTTAGATCTCAGACATCTGAACAAGGCTCTCATGTCACGGCCGTTCAGAATGCTCACGACCAGACACATCCTGGCGCAGATTCGCCCAGGCGACTGGTTTTTCTCTATAGATCTAAAAGACGCTTACTTTCACATTCAAGTGAACCCTCACCACAGGCCATTCTTGAGATTCGCCTTCGAGGGGCAGACATACCAGTACACAGTCCTACCATTTGGACTGGCACTGGCACCTCGTACATTCACGAAGTGCATGGATGCAGCTCTCTCCCCCCTGAGACAGCGGGGCATGCGCATCCTGAACTACCTCGACGACTGGCTCATATTGACTCAGTCAGAGGCGGAGTCACATACTCACAGAGCCTGGCTCCTCAGACATCTGGAATGTCTAGGGCTCAAGGTCAATTTTGCCAAGAGTATTCTGTTGCCCAGCCAACGTATCACGTTCCTGGGAACAGTTTTCGACTCCGTGATTATGAGAGCATGGCCCACACCGGCCCGTGCTCTAACAATTCAGCAGCTCGCGACATCGTTCACAGAGGGCTCTTATGTACCCCTCAGAACGTTTCAGAGGATCCTTGGCCTCATGGCCTCTGCATCATCAGTACTCCAACTCGGCCTACTGCGTATGCGTCCTCTTCAGCTGTGGCTAGCACCTCTGGTGCCACCCCACGCCTGGCACTCAGGCCACTTGATTATCAAGGTGGACCAGTGCTGTGTTCAAGCCCTGGCCCCTTGGAAAGACGCCAGCTGGTACCGGCAGGGCGTAAGCATGGGGGTGGTCTCAGAGAGGAGGGTGATTTCAACAGACGCTTCCAACTCGGGTTGGGGAGCTCTGTACGAGGGCAGGCCTGCCTCCGGCCTCTGGTCGAGCTTGGAGAAACGCCTACACATCAACTGCCTCGAAATGAGAGCAGTTTTTCTAGCCCTAAAAACCTTCCTCCCTCACCTGGCTGGACACCACGTGCTGGTCCGGACGGACAATATGTCGGTGGTCTCTTACATAAATCGCCAGGGTGGCCTCAGGTCCCGCAACCTTTTTGCCATAGCCACGCAGCTCCTGCTTTGGGTTCACACCAACCTGCGCTCGCTCAGGGCAGCTCACGTGCCAGGCACGTTGAACACAGGAGCAGACATGCTCTCTCGGGGCACAGTTCCCCCAGAGGAATGGTCTCTCCACCCTCAGACAGTTCTCCTGCTATGGGAGGTCTTCGGGAAGGCAGAAGTAGATCTTTTCGCCTCAGAAGACAACTGTCACTGCCCAATCTTCTTTTCAAAGAACAGGGATGCGTTGGCCCACGACTGGCCCAACCTTCCTCTCTATGCGTTTCCTCCGGTCTCGATGCTCCCTCAGGTCATCGAACGGATCAGGAACACAAAAAGCGCGGTTCTCTTGGTGGCTCCTCTCTGGCGGACCCAGATTTGGTTCCCAGAGTTGATGCAACTGTCTGTAACAGACCCGTGGCCAATTCCACTGAGGTGCGACCTCCTGGCTCAGGCCAACAGGACAATCTGGCATCCCCGTCCCGACTTGTGGGCCCTACATGTATGGCCACTCAACGGGTACCCCAGGATCTCCCAGAGGGTGTCCTGAACACTATTATGGAGGCTAGAGCTCCGTCTACTAGACGCCTCTATCACCTTAAATGGTCAGCGTTCTCCAGCTGGTGTTTAGCTCGGAACCTCGACCCACACACTTGTGAAGTGCCAAAAGTGCTTTCTTTTCTGCAAGAGATGTTGGATGCGGGTCGCTCCCCCTCCACTCTCAAAGTGTACGTGGCAGCCATTGCTGCTTTTCACGTATTGGAAGCCGGAGCCTCCTTAGGTAAAAACGACCTTATAGTTCGTTTCCTTAAGGGCGCCAGAAGGCTTAACCCGCCTCGGCCACCGTCTGTACCGGCCTGGGACCTTTCTCTGGTCCTGCGGGCTCTTAGGGGACCTCCCTTTGAACCACTTCAGTCAGCTGATCTCAAGCCCCTCTCTCTGAAAACCGCCCTGCTTCTAGCACTGGCGTCAGTTAAAAGAGTAGGGGACTTGCAGGCGCTTTCTACTAGCGCTTCCTGTCTGGAGTTTGGCCCTAATGACTCCAAGGTCACTCTTAGGCCAAGACATGGATATGTGCCTAAGGTGCTCTCAACTCCGTTCAGAGCCCAGGTTATTTCTCTGTCAGCTCTTCCCTCCTCTGAAGAGGACAGTGATTCTCTCACGCTTTGCCCCGTCAGAGAATTTATCTGGAGCGTTCGGCCTCTTTCAGACAGTCTGAACAGCTCTTCGTTTGTTTCGGGGGCCGAACCAAGGGCCTTCCTGTGACTAAGCTCACGCTGTCCAGATGGATAGTTGACGCCATTGCTCTGGCTTACACCTCACTGGGCCTCTCTTGTCCCATAGGTGTTAGAGCTCACTCCACGAGAGGCGTCGCCTCTTCGTGGGCTTGGTCGAGTGGTGTTCCTATTGAGGACATTTGTGCGGCGGCCGGCTGGTCCGTTCCGTCCACATTTGTGAGGTTCTATAACCTAGATGTTCCTGCCCTGCAGGCACGAGTTCTTTCTGTCTAGACCCTGGCTCTGTGGACCCAGACTAGTTTTGGAATTGGACACACAAGCTGTCTTTATGAATTATGATTAAGCTAATCTGGCCCTTGGCCCAGATCTTAATTATTGGATAATCTCTGGGCCCGATGTTCGGTCTCGTTTATCCTGGCTATTCTGTAACTTCCCGGAACTTCTGGTGAGTCAGAGCGGCCAAAAGATTAATAGCACGGCGTTTTAAATAGCGTTCCCACAGCATTTGCAACGCAGTACGAGAGAACGTTCTCGTAAGGGAACGTACTTGGTTACTTATGTAACTTCGGTTCCCTTAGAGATAAGGGAACGAGTACTGCGTTGCCTTGCCGTGATATTTCTCTTATGTCAGGTGTTTTTCGCTTCAGTCGATTATACCTGTCAAATGGTGGATTATTATCTATATTTATATGCTTTGATTACGTGCAGTTTCGCGCGCTTGACCAAGCGACCTGATTGGTTCGCGCGCCTCTGCTGATCCGCCATTGGTTCGTGCAGTTGCCCACAGCACAGCCTATCAGCTCGCTCTCGCCTGTGCTGCATGCAATGCGTTTTAAAATAAAGGCTTCAATATTCTCGAGAAAAGGAGTTTTCCCACAGCGTTTGCAACGCAGTACTCGTTCCCTTATCTCTAAGGGAACCGAGGTTACATAAGTAACCAAGTACGTTTTTATTTTACTGAACAGTAATTACATTTGACATTTTTGGAGGGGAAAAGGTGTAATCTTTATGTTACCAGTCAATTTGACACTGGAACACCACTTTTTTTAGTCTCTCCTGAACAGAGTAAAACAGAACAATATTGGATTTCACAGTAATGAAGATGATTCTGCTAATTCTTTTCTCAGATTTTTTTTTTCTTTCTTCTGAATCAAGTCCCTTTTCCACCCTCTCACAAGTCTGCATAATCTGACAGTGTCCCACTTTCAAGAAGCAACTCCTTGCACGCAATTTGGCTGATAAGTCCTGACAGCTGTTGGAGAAATCACATTGAAATTCAGATATCAATTTCCAACCATTTGAATTTCCCTTTTAAAATATTACAAATGACACGAAAGGCATGCCATGTCGAATTGCATGGAAAAGGCTTGCCTTTTGATGTAGATGTTCACAGTAGACTGCAACAGGTAGTTAGCCTGGCTTCAGTGTGTGTCTGAATTTTCAAAAGGGAGTCAGTGACATAACCACATAAAACAACCTGGACCTCTTTCTCTCCACATGGCCTACATTTTGAGAATCGTTTTTTTTTTTTTTTTCTTAGAAGTGTTTTTCATCACCTCTGTATTATTGCTACCAACCTGGAGAAGGCTGTTTGAACAATCACAAAATAATCTTTAAAAACTACTGATTTGGACCATTGTTTTAAAGTGAACAATGTTTTTCACTTTAAAATAATGGTCCAGATCACTAGTTCTTGAAGAATGAATAACACTTAGTAATGCATTTTATGACCACGTTTAGAGTAAAAAAGACAATTTCTCACATTTCTAAGACATGTTAATATTGGGATTATTAATTAATTGGCAATTCTTCATTATTTGTCATAGTTCTTAATGAGGCTGAACTAATCTCATTCAGTATTTTTTGATTATCTAATAAGGAACTATCTTAGTTCTAAAATTGCTTTTATTTACTGATTAGTTAATCTTTTTTCCAATTTAGTTAATAGTAGTAGCAGAAGTTATTGGGTGCTTCTCAAACAGAAGGCTCCTAGTGAGTCTGAATCCTTCCTAGTCCAGTCGTTCTGAGGCTTATAGACTAGAGTCCTCCTCAGCATTAAACGCTAGAATGTGTCTGTCTAGTAAGTGTGCATGGCTATGTAACACATGCTCTCGCCTCCGTCGTCACGGCATGAATACTATTAAAAATTAATTTTGGAAAAATACTTTGCATTACAAATATTTATATTAACTGGCTTTCTATTAAATAATGCACTACAGTGAAATGACGGTCATCTGTGGTCTCCCAGTGGCTTACATTATTGGCAGTTTAATGTTAGTGATTAATTTAGAGCAAAACTAAAAAGATAACATCAACACTTTTATGTCCGAAAACATTGTTTTTGTGTTACATTTCATAATTAACCCCACCGACTTTTTTTCCATCCGTTCATTTTCGTAAATTGAAATGTGTGCAAAGGATTGTGGGTGATTTAAGGCCGCAAAGGATACATCCGATGCATCCTTCAAAACAGCCCGAAAGGAGGAGGCTGCCTTCTAAGGATCCTTCAAATTGAGATAGCCTTCAGCAACATTTGATGACGTGGCAGCCAAGAAATGCAGCCTTCGTAGGATGAAGCCTTGCATTTGAGAAACACCCAATGTTGTTCTACTTATTTATCCTCAGTTACTTCCTGCATAGTTACCTATTAATGACGGACCATTTTTGTAAAGTGTTTCGTGTCACACTTTCTCGCCAGTCATCAGTTGTCATGGACACTCATCAGATCATCACACCTGTTTTTTTTATCTCATAATCACTGTATATTTAAGTTGCTCTGTTTCACCTTTCAGTTCTCAGTTGATGTTTGCATGTTGTGTGTGTCTACCCGTTTCACACATTGTTAAACCTTCTTTCTGTTCCTGTGTTTATTGTTTTACTTAAATCACTTCGTATTGGATCCTGTTTACCTTCGTCTTCCTGCTGACAGATTGACTGACCCAAAAAAATGGATTTTGCAGCCAAATTCGCTGTGATCGCTCGTGAGAGCATGGATTTTCTACCCAGAGTTTTCTACTCAAAGTTTAGAGTTTTACCCAGAACTTCTGTCTTCTTTCCATCACCAGCCCCTCCGATGATGAGACCCTGAAGTCATTGTCCTGGATTGGGGCTAATTATCATCGCCCTGTAGACCTCCTAGACACCTCTGGACTTAACTGGAGGGATGCTCTCATCCGGTGTCCGGAGAGTGTCTACCCCCGTTCCAGAACACAGGAAGAATCGTGTTTGCAGCCATTCGCCATCTCATGTGATGCAATGCTGTGACATCGAGCCGCAGGTCGAGCAAACTCCATCAGCACCTGAGTGAGTGGATCTTGTGGCTCCGCCTCCGGTCTAGGATCACCTCGCTCCGTCTTGGCTTGTCGACCTGTCAGCTACGCCTTGGCTCCTCCCACCTTCGGCTCCACCAGACACCCTCAGCCTTTCGACACCACCAGGTTCCCTCATCCCACCGGCTGCCCCTTGGTCAGTCATCACTCCACCATGGACTTGCGGATCTTCTGCTATGCTCCTTTCCTCCACCTCTATGGCTGCAGCAGGCTCCTCCTTCCCTTCGGCCTCGCCTCTGTCACACTCTGGCTCCACCTCAGAAATTCGTCACTGCAACATCGGCCTTCAGCGCAAGCAATGTCACTCCATTGGTCGCCCCCCAGTTGACATCAGCCTCTACTCCAACTTGGCTCCTCCCTCCCTTGTGGGCTATCGCCTCAGGGTCTGTCGGACTCACCCTCAAGCCATCCTAGGTGCATTTGGCATTCTTTTTTTCAGACGAATACAATCAGAGTTATATTAAAAAATGTCCTGACTAATCCAAGCTTTATAATGGCAGTAAATGGGAGGCCAAAATTTTGTCGCTCCGAGCAATAGTGAAATTTAGTAATAGGAGATTGTGTGTATTGTAATATTTAATGTATATTCAAAACAATTTCTGGTAATTATCCCAGATATATGTTCATGCTTAATATTTTCTGCATAATAACGTACATAAAGAAATCTATTTTGTGTTAGGTCAGTTATGTGTGCAGTAGACACACCTAACTTAACGATTTCTATATATCGCTTATCCTGCCAAAAAAGACCATAAACATATCAGATAATGTTCTAAATATCAATTAATGTTCATGCATATATCTTAAACTATTCATGTGCGACTGATACGCTGAACATGATGATTTTAGGTCAATGTTTTGGTTGTAAGTCAATGATGTCCTCAGTCGGCATGGGAATCGTAAGATGGCCGAACACTGCTGGTGGCTTCACCACCTGTTGGCAGTTTAGAACGCAATGAGCAATCCAGTCATTTATATAGATCAGTGGGGTAAATGGATGTCAACATCCCAAGCTCATCACTGTACTTTCTTGCCAGTCCTCTCTAGTAATTTGAACCTTTTTAATTTTACTGTAACTGTCACTCAGAGTTCCTATTCTGTCCCCCTCAGTAGGCCTTACATTCATAATTTGTTGGACACAAATATTCAGACCTTCAAACATTGGAAAATAACTCCCAGTAAGATATGTACTTTACTTTTTTCATAGTTCTGTGAAGTGCACACAAACACATACTTGCAGTAGCTTTTTGCGGTCTTTATTAAGAGTTCTTGGACACTCAGCCTCATGGAAAGATGTAAAGCACATGAAAACATCTCTCATCTCTTGTCTTTACAAGTAAAGTGCATATCTGATTAACTTTATCTGTATCTCTCACACACACACACACACACACACACACATACACACACACACACACTTGTAAATGCACAAATAAATTAAGTTTGAACAAAATTTTACATTATAGGGCAGTGCAATGTTTCATACAGTTAAAGTGTATGTAGCAAAAATCAAGTAAACAGATGCCATACAACATAAAGGCCAATAAAAAACAGTACTAAAAGAGCAAATTAATCTTGATGGCGTTATGATTATGCTGCATATGATACTATACTGTATATCTGATACTACAGGGAGACATAATGACACAATGGTATTGTTTCTTCAACGTTGCATGCTACAAATGAGACAAAAGAAATTAGAAGTTGAAACCCTAATCTCCCTAATAAACTAGTGTTAGTTATAGTTATTACCTCTAAAGACATGAGCCCAATTATTTTATAGCTACAAAGACAATGTTTCAAGTAATACACATATTCAAATAGATGATGAGGCCACAGACGCACAATAAGTTTGACTTTTATACAGACTTAAAATAAAAGTGAAGTCATAGACATTAGTTTTTAGTTCTTAGACCTTTATATCGTTGTAAAGACAGTAGTGTACCCCTTAACAATTTTTCAGACCTGCTCAAGCCTGTTCCTGTGAGATTCTACTCACTCCTGCAAAAAATATATTTTGTCATGCTCCCACCTACAAAAGCCTGCAGGTAGAGGTCGAATTTTTCAGTCACACTCCAGCCCGCTTTGCCTTAGCTGGATCAAATTCTTCTCTGAACACGACAAGCATTGCACTATGAGGCTACCAAGATTTTTGTCCATTTTTAAGTATAATTATGTAAAAAATTAAATGGAATATTAAGAGTGCAGACAATAAACAAGATGAGCATGAGAGTGAGACAAAAACTCTGATTCAAACTCTGATTGTTTGTGTATCTTTGTTCCTTTTTTCCTCTCCAAATCATTGCAGCAATGTAAATAAAATGTCTTAAATTTAATTTCTTTGGTTCCAATGTATTTGTGGAATTAAGCCACATTTAAAAATGTATGAATGTCATGAATTAAAATAACAAAATATCAAAATAAGTAGCCAAGCCAAACATTTCACAAAAATAAGTTAGGTTTGAAATGATAAAACAATAAACAGGCTTACAATTATAGTGTTCCAAATAAAGACAAAAATAGTGTGAATATTTGTGGCTGGCAAAGGTTAGTGTCAGGGCCGTTTGAAGGAATTTGGGGGCCCCAAGCAAAATGGACATGGAGCCATTGGGGCCCCAAGCAATTGCTTGGTTTGCTTGCCTTGTCGCGACGGGCCTGGTTAGTGTAACATGTTAACAGTTAAAGTGATAAACCATACTTGTACTACACACTCTGGTAAGAAGCTTTGATAATACTTATCTATTAACCATTAATGATATTCATAATCAGAATCTTTACAGCTACTTGCTTCATGTTTATGTAGGAAAGGACCACTATATCTTTCACTGGCTGCGTTTTTTCAGTAGTATATGAAAAAGATAAGATGTTAGAGTTTCCTTGAGCCTTCAGAAAGGGTTTCACTATCCTCCATCGACAGAGATCATATTCACTCCAAAACACTTCAGAAAAAGAACACCTCATCTCATCTAGGGTTCTTCAGAAGAGATTTCGGCATCTCACTCAAATATATCTACAGTAATAGCTGAGGCCAAGAGTGGAGAGTAGAGGTAGCGATGGCAGCATTTTATGAGGCGAGTGTACATTGAGGAGGATTTAGGGATTAGAGTGAGGGTTTGGGACTAATCTAGCCTTTGCATCAGGTTCATCTCCACCTTATTAAAGATCTGTATCATTAAACCCTTTTTAACATCTACAGTGTCTTATGCAAGGTGGATGCCATATCAACAGCCTCATTAAGATACCTGCATGCATGTAGAAGTGGCAAAGGATAGCTGAGATAAATGAAATAAGATGAATTGGCATGCAGGGGATAAACTCTTTGACTTGCAGTTGTATATGTAGCAAGCAGTCAGGCAAGATAGTGCTGATTGAAGGGCCTGATGGATTCACACCAGATAAGTCAGTGGGTGTGCTAACCATGTACTGCAGTGTTTGGTAAGGTAACCAGACAGACTGAATCTTGATGTGAATAAACATGGAATGAAAGCAGGGGGCTGCTGCTGCAAAGCTTGGACACTTTATTTTTCACGAGACTAAACTACAAGAGCAGAGAAAGTGGGATCTTTTAATTTTGGAAACTTGGAGTAGAGACTATAAGAACAGGGGAACTGGTCATTTGTTTAACAAACCAACTAAAAATAAGGGCTGCCCCCTAATTGTAAACTAAATGTTACCAAATGTGACCAAATTGTAGTCGGTTAGTCAAAAAGACCAACAAAAAAAAAAAACTTGTAGCAAAGTTGTGCAGTCCGTGAGGGACAGATCGTTAACGGCTGGTCCTTGTCATAATTACAGTATGTCGGGCAGGAAATCCAAACGTTCGCCTATCATTCATTGACCTCAAATACGGCTTACCATTTGAAACATGTAGGTAGCAACATTACCTGGTTGCTTGATCTAACGTTAACCTAAAAAAATGTGTCCTATTATTAGGCGCATATTCAAGTGTTTGTGGGGAGTGTGAAAGGTAAAGTATTAGTGCGATTACTATGACATGGAGGCGCCGGCACAATCACTTGCAATAATTTCCTGACAACAGCGGAAACTACTTAAAATACTAAATTTTTAGTCATACAGATAAGAGTAATATTGTAAAGGGTCTTCTTGCATTTGTGTAAACTCACAATTAAATAACAAGAAAATGTTGTGCCTTTGTAAAATAAAGACAACCAACACGAAGCGCTTTCTGCCATCCTGGTCTCCGTGAACTGGAGCGCGTCACAAAAATGAACCGAAACTTGGCTCACAGTCAGACATGATAAATATATCTATAGACAGCTTGAAATGTCTACTTTTAAATGTACCAATTCAAATTGAAAAAAAAAATACTCTCTGATTATGCAATCCGTATGAAAGGTGCATTTCTCTCTAAAGGTGCGTCCACTATACTATGGAGATGGCAAGTCAGCATCGTCAACTTCATCTTTTCAGCCGACACTGACAGAGGAAAAAAAAATAGTTTATTAATAAATATTTAAAATGACTCCTTTGCAATTTTTTTCGGAGACATTAATAATCTTTACTTTTGCCGGTGGTTTGCGGCAAGCTTTATACATTAGCTTGAGCGTGTAATAGGCAATATTCCGCCTATATATATATATATTAAACGCTCATTATGGTTTAGTATTCTTCAAGTAGGCCTATATATTTAAGTAATTAAATTAATATAAATGTGCGGTTAGTCGACTAATGGCTTAAATTAACGATTACTAGTCGACTAAAAATTATTCTAAAATAAATTAAATCTATAAATAATAATAAAAATAAATAACTTTTCCTAATTTTTGATAACAATAAATAAGAAAGCTAAAAAGAAACTGATGAGTGTGGCATTGAATATAATTAAATTAACATTATAATCAGGTATGACATGGGTGTAACAAGAGGCCAGCTAGTAAAAGCTGTGCAGTAAACCTCACTTCCCTTTCCTAAAGAAGTGCACTAGCAACTGATGATACACACCTCCTATGCCGGCTGTTGCCAGTTCAAGACTCACTTGGAACTAGTCAGGCATAACCTGTTGCATTGGTGTCGTGACCCAGGTGGTAGTGAGGTTTGGGGGGCCAGCTAGTAATTTCCTTGTTCTATGATTTGTTCTTGAATAACTGTGTTTATCTATTTAATTTTGCTAAAATGGTTTGACTGCAAGTATGTGCACACAGCATCCCTTGATTCCTGCAATTCACAATCAAGCGCAGTTCACCCCAACTATGCCATGTAATGTCTATTTTAGGCCCTGGTTTAACATACCTTACATCTGAGTAATGTGGTCCAGGACCAACAAGATTGCTAATAATTTTCAAACATCCCGTACTTTGAAATAACTTTACAGTAACCATGTCAACCACTTCTAACTCCCTCACTGTATAGGCCAATGTTCCTCACAGCCAGAATTTAATTTAAATTTTTTGCATTTCACATTATGTTCAAGGACTTACAACACATTCTGTTGTTAAGATCCAGAACTTGCACTCATTAGGTATGGTGGTGGGAGGCCAATTCATGCAGGACACAATCTTCACGCTAGCAGAAAAGAACAAAGGAGAGAGATGGGTAGAGAAGTAATTCGAGGAGACGACTCTGAAAATCTCAATGGGCACCCTGCATCATGGCCCACGCGGCACACATACCACATTTGGTGGTAGTTAAGACAGGAAAATGCAAGTCTCTCTCAACAAAAGAGCAAAACAACAATAAAAAATCGATGCAGGAGCAATAACGATCCTCTGCTTGGTTTCAGTCGTCATCATGGCGCCTTACTAATCTATCAGAGAAGCAATATCTTATGCAAGGTGCATAAGTACAAGACAGACAATATTGTCTCTTACAACTTAGTGCATTATTCAGAAAAAAATAGTGGTTATCTGTTTCAAGTTTTGTACATAGTAAGAATAACTGGTAAGATCAGCCAAAAGGAAGCAAATCTGTGTTGGTAGGCTTGCATATTTGTACTGCAGGGATGTAAAAAGTAGTAGACAGTAAGACTTGTTTATAGTTTTCTTTTACTTTTTTATAGTACCAGCAAGCCCAGAAAAACTGAATTGATTATTGTGGGTAAAAAGGAAGTAGAAGTGATCAGGTATCTTGCTAAATTACCTCCTGTGTTCAAGATATATTACATTTATTCACTGAGATAATTTTAATACAAACCATGAGTAGTGTTTACCATGGAGCTACAGTGGAGAATCACTTTTTTCATGGAATTCCTAATTTACAGGGTAACACAGAGTGCGTTATTTGTTTGGAGCCCCGCAGATCAAGCAAAGCAGCATGGCTTTGTCTTAAAGAATACCTTAATATCAGTCAACATACTTGACTGGTTCTTTACAAGCAGGGCATTATGAAGCAGCTTTTGTACACTCTGGTGAGATGCCCCAAGCTTTGCTTGGCTAACCTAGAATTGTGAAAGCATATGAGAAGGCAGAGCGGGGGAGGTTATTGTTTGACCTTGTTGAGGGTTTGGGAGAGAAGAAAGCGCCTTTGGCTTAGGAAGGCGGGAATGTTTGGGCTGAAGGGGAGCACGAGCTCTGGGCAAACTGCTCTCCATCTTTCTGATAAATAGAGACTGTCTGCACCCTTGATTTTTTTTGTTACATATTGGTGACACAGTGGTGGTGTCCATGGTAGTCTGTCGGGCTGGGTTAATGCAGGGTAGTCCAGAAGCTGGTAAAAGTTGATGTCTTGTTCTGGATAGACCTGTGGCTCCTACCCTACCTAGGGCCCCATTGAGCCCACTGACCTGCTGTAATTCCTGGGGCTTGATGAGTGTTGAAGCTTTCTTAGTATAGGTGGGTGGCTGTAGGGTTGAAAAACTGCTTCTTCTTACAGGAAGTTTTTGTATACCTTTCTCTAGCTTACAGCAAAAGCTAGCAGAAGCTGGTGGCCTTGCTGGCTCATTGATTTTAAGCTGGCTGCTCGCGAGGCCGAGCTCAGCAGGATCAGAGCTCTGAGAAGTTCTGGAAGAGGAGGCAGCAGTGCTATCAGCAGATATAGTTACCGTTGGTAAAGTACAATTTAGGGTAGTCTCGACAGTGATGGGACTTTGTAGGTCTGGAGAGCAGGACGTGGGCCTCAGTGGGTGGTGACTAAGCTGGGCATCCAAACTGTCACAATGGGCCTCTGTTGAGGTTGGACTTGACAGTCCTTCATGGTTGTGGAGCTTGTTGGGTAAGATTCTGGGAGTCTGTAGTATCTGAAGCTATTAAAGAGAGAGAGAAAAATAAGCAATTATTGAACATTTGTTTGCTCTAATTTCATAATGATCATAGTAGGCTGATTCTTCGATTACGGGACTTGTTCTGTCCCTTAGAATGAGTTTTAAAAAGTAAAAAAAAATTTATATATATATATATATATATATATATATATATATATATATAGACAGAATACATAACATGAGCATCTGGGTACATGAGAAACTACATTATATGCTCAGATGTGTGCCTGAGACACTGTGACACACTCCGACACAAAATAATAAATACAATATAGATCTAACTATAAATAAAAGAAAATAATTTGAGAAATGTCTTGCTGTTTTTTTTTCCTCTCCATACAATGGAAGTCAATGGCAACAAAAACTGTTGTTATAATGTAACAATATGTTTTCCCAGCAGAAAAAAAAAGGCATACAGGTTTGGAATGACATGAGGGTGAGTAAATGATGACAAAATATTATAATACTAATAATGCTATCCCTTTAATTCTTATTGTTCCATGACTATATGGAAGGATAATGCTTACTGTATAAACACCTTGGCTTTTCTCTCTTAATGTCACTTCAATTAAAAAATAAAAACTATCAGTGTTGATATTTCCAGATAACCAATAGTACCAAAAAGCAACTCTCAGTGTTGTTTAATGTTTAAAACTTTTATATCGTTCATGCTTTATGAGACACTATCCTCAGCTGCAGCCACACAGCTTCAGACGAACCTGCTCTGGGTGTTAACTCAGACTTGAGTGAGACAGACTGAAGCATCCACACAACAAGCTGTCTGAGAGGCTTTGATCCTTACAGTTCTTGGCGAAGTGGAGATCAGCCTCTCCACACTTATTAGTAATGATGTAGACTTACACATGAGGTGGTGAGGTCACTGTCAAAGCAGTACATGCACTCGAGCGCATCTCTCAGACTGACAAACAAGAATGCAATTCAAGTTAACAACTTACGACTTACCCAAAAGCGTCTAAATTAGAGAAACTAGCATTGTCACAAAGCAAAACATCCAAAGTAGGGCAAAGGAGTTTTTCTAAGGAAGGTACATAGAAAGATTTATGCCTCCTATTTAATATTTCAAATTCAGGATCACAAGAAATATACACATAATCTTGATGCTAAAGCCATCACATCCATCTCAAAGTGAATTATTCCATGTGATGCAAGGCTTCTGTGCTATGCAGGACATTGAGGTGCTGGAGTACAGTGCTATTGTTAGCTCAGTCTTTGATGTCTGCTGTGCTGGTTGATTGGCACTGGTGAATTATTTTCCATGGCTGGCATTTATTCCATGCAAACGGAGCGTAATGGTACATAATGTTATCCTTTTACAAATAGCATGCACAAGTTACCACGATTACCTACTTTAAAAGATTGAAGTCATGGGTTGAGTTACATGGCTCTGTGGAATACTTGATTCTGATTGGTCAACAGCGCCATCCAGCGGTAAGTTATTCCCAGATAACAACCGCTCAAAGCAGATAACGCAGGCTCATCCGGGTCACTGAAGTCAGCAGTGCTATACGCCTGCTGGGAACAGTTTTTCTTCGTGAAAATTTTGTGTTTGGTGAGCTAATGAAATATTAAAACTTAGTTTGTGTACAGTTATTTAATTATGCCATCCAGTATCGTGGACTCGCGCTCTCTTGTTTCATACAAACGCATCTGCTGCCATTTTGTGACTATTGTTTTGTACACTGTTGGATTATGAGACACAAACAGGTACGATTTTAAACAGTTTAATCTGAAATTAATATATCTTATCCCCATAATTATTTATGTGGCGCAATGCTGTGTAATAACTAATAAGTGATATGAATGACTGTATACAGTATCTCTGAAATGTCCGTTTAGTTTGAACTAGTAATCAGTTGTTAGAAACCGCCTTTTTCAAGACAAGGGTACAAGAGGGTATTACTGATGTATTTTATGTCGTAGAATAAAAAAAAACTTGAACTTGTGTTAACTACAGACCTTATTTTAGACATTCAACCAAAATAACATTCAAAAAAACAATTAACTTAAGGATGATGGAACCAGAAGTGCTAAAATTCTAACAAATTTCTGGGATTTTTGATTTTTTTTAAAAAACCTCACCCCTGCAGGACTCTATTACTGTTTCTGTTAAGATTTACATTTCCTGCTAGGGAGAACTCATTTGTTTACAGTTTATTTGTATTTTCTATTTTTATTAGTTTTTTATTGCATTTATTTGTAATTAGAATAATAGCTGTCAGCAAGATTTCTATTGTGCTTAAAGAGTTAATTCGCCCAAAAAAAATAAATTCTGTCATTACTTTCTCACCCTCATGTCGTTCCAAACCCGTAAGACATTTGTTCTTCTTTGGAACACAAATGAAGATCTTTTTAATGAAAGAGCTTTCTGACCCTCCATTGACAGTCTATGCAACTACCACTTTCAAGCCTCAGAAAGTAAGTAAAGACCATAGACAGTAAAAGAAATGGACACAACGACCCCATAGACTTCAACGGAGAAAAGTGAAGCAAATTGGAAGCACTCACTTCCTGATGGCTGAGCGTACTGCGCAGACTCAAAATGAGCTTGATGACGTAGATGTGACGTGAGCAACCTGTCTGACAGTTGTAAGTCTTCTTGTAGCTGTGCCAAGAGAAATCTGAATCATTCCCTTCCGAATCTTGCAGAGACAGAGAGCATGAGTAGGAGCTGTCCATGAGCTAGGAGCAGGAGCAACTTTATGACTCTCTATGGGCTTCTCCCTTGACTTTATCGGACTTTATGCCTCCATGTCCCCCCGATTGACTGTGAGCTTCTCCTCCTGTCTATACGGTAATTTCCAGAGAGTCGCGTGGTTATGACGCAATCGTTAAACTATTTTTACAAAAACTGCTTCTACGGGGCCATAACGTAAGATACAAGGTAATGGAGCATTTTATACATTGTCGTGTTTCTTTAGAAATAAACAATGGACAAATAGAGTCTTTAAACGCCTCAGATGTAAAGTTATTCGCTGTCAAAGTGACGCCAAAATGAATGGGATTCAATGGGATGCTAACAGCAGGTGATGGCTTGTTAGCCAATGGCGGCCCCCGGGGATGGTACGCTTTCCGGGTGCTGGATTACCCCCCTGGTAAAGACATCATTAAAGTAATCCATGTGACTCCAGTGGTTTAACCTCAATTTTATGAAGTAATGTGAGTGCTTTGTTTGTGCAAAAAAAACATCATTTCCCACTTTATTTACAATATATTAATCTCCAACGCACGTTTAGAGAGCACCAAGATGCATGCGTGTTGAGTTGAAATGAGAGTGAATGTTGTTGTGTGAATATGGGCGTTCATTTTTGTGTGAACTAACCCTTTAAGTGGCAAACCCGCAGTAGTTTCGATTTGAGCCATTTACGTGCTATTACCTTGCTATTACACATGCTTTTAACACTGAAAAGATCTGACTCAAAAGAATGATTCGTTCACACAAAGCTAAGCTATTGTATACGAACATGCAAGTAAATGACAAAATGTTCATTATTGGTCCACAGCAAATCTCCATTATCTCCTCAAGTTCACAAACATGTGTATGCCACATGCAACCCCAACAGTGTTTCCTCAGATCCTCAGGAAGTATTTCCTGGTCCACAGCGCCCTCTAATGGACACCATCTTCCATATAATGCAGTGTAGTGTGCTTGTTTTATTGACTGAGCCCATCTCCCTGTTTTGTGCTAATTCCAGGTCCCAGAGTTCTTCTCAAAAATATAATCCTTTGACGTTTTTTCCACAGTTTGGGGTTCAGAATGGACGAGACAGCAGTGAGGGGTTTGTCTAGAGAGGTGAAGTCTCAATCGGGCTAACCCGAGAACACCTGCAACCCTGTCAAAACCTCAGAGAAAGTCTTAGCGGAGCTGTGTGAGGACTCCCAGTTGTTTCATACATAATTTATGAGAGCTCACCAAGAATTAAAACAAGACATCTGAGAGAAGGTGACAAGTTCTGGAGCAGAAAGAATCTATGGAGGGAGGGAAAAGTAGACAGACAGGTGGAGAAAAGAAGTAAAGAAGGTGATTCTTTGATTCACTAAAGTGTAATCAAATTGGTGAGTGAAATGAAGAGAACTGCCAAAAGATTCCCCAAATATAAAAAAGGCCACCAGTTCTCTGCAAATGACTTTCTCATAGTTGGAAAACTTTTTTCCCATGAAATACATCATTATGGATGATGCCAGAGGTGCTGCTGTTTTGTTAATGTTCATGTACTCACACCTAAATTGACTCAAAACATGCATTTTCATAATGATAACCTACCACCTCTAGCTACACCAGTGCGGAGCATTCCAAATAATTAGAATATACAGACATTAATGTCTCTTTCTTAAGGCAGAAATAACAAGGGAATCTTCAGTTTTGTTTAAAAGAGGTGTGTGATGAACGAACTGCAGAATATAAAAGCACATAATTAATCCTCACGGCCCATGTACTCCACATTCCCTACTTATACAAAAAAAAAAAAAAGATGAGAAATGTGAAGGAAGATGTTGAATAATCTAATATAGTATTATAATAACCATAACATCACTAATATCACCACTTCCAGAAAAAAAGAAGAACTAAGTAAGAAATACATGAAGACAGAATGGCTTTGATATGAGAAATTAAGTTTTCATTAGACAAAAGGTGTGCTCTTTCATTAGACAAAAGGTGTGCTCGGGATTTTCTCTAATCACTTCAGCAAATGGCGACGTGAAAATAAAATATGAAATTTCATATTAATGAAGACTTTTTTCATTCGAGATTTTTTGGTAAAGCCAGTCTTTCATTCTTGCGGTTGCTTTTATTACGGTTGCTCTGATTAAAAAAAAAAAAATGCTTTAGTACAATACCAAGCTTTGCTACCTCAGTACTAAATCGATATAATAGCAGGCAACAAATGAACCACCTTAGATGACTGATGAGCTGAAAATCAGTGAATCATGCCGTTACCAAATCCGTTGCATGTTTTTAAGCATTTCAGCATAATTAAAACTTCAACTTCAAGTCCAAATACAATATTTAGTTTGATTGGTGTACCAATGGCATCATTCAGGACATATCAGCACTCAAATGTCAAGTGAAGAACTAGTGAATCAAAATGCTGCAATAAAATATAACTTTCAACAATATTTTGAATGTTATCATGCACACTTGTCTATGACTTGTATCATTGTATAATTTGGAATGAGCACAGGACATTTGGTTTGCATGGTTTGATGTATTCCCTCCTGAAGCGGCATTTCTTGTGGCATTGTTTGCTGACTGACAGATCTGCAGGTTAGCATTTTGTTTTTTTCTGAATGCCAAATAATTCCATATTAGGCTTTTACAGCACTGCTTTTCAGTGAGCTGAGGGCAAATGTATAAAAATCAACATATTTGTTTTATCTGCCCTTTCTACCACTCAGCTGCCTTGTTGCGTCTCGTTGACTGATTTCAAATCTTCGGCATGGTATTTTTTTACATTTGACATAAAAAAAAATGTAGTACCTTGCAATTTGCAAAATGCCAAACAAAAAAAGCACTAATTGTGTAGAAAGCTAAGTTGCAGTCTTGGTCTTGAGACATATCAGAACCACATAAATACAGCCTTGGACTAGGTGTTTCTCTAATTACTTGTTGTCTTGGTCTGAGCTTACAGTCAGAGGTACAATGTTTGAAATGAATGATGGAATACATTTTTTGGCACTTTCCCCATTTAAAATGGACATTGTGGTTCTTGGACATTTTGGTCTGGATCTTGGCCTCAAGGTGTCTAAGTTCATTGGCCACTATATTCATGATGTCAATTTCATCATCTGCACAGTCCACTAGGTGGCAGCACTCAAAGTTAGGCCATTGCTTTTAAAACGTACCTGGTTACTGACGTAACCTCGGTTCTCTCTAGAGAGAGGAACGAGTACTGCGTAGAATACGCTAGGGGAAAATCCTTTTCCACGAGAATACTGAAGCCAAAAAATTATCCTTTAATTTTGTATTAATGTAAAACGCGTTGCGGCAGCATACAGCATACGAAACGGGCGTGGCTTAGGTCTATAAATACCGCTCGCAGGCATTATTTCTCTGGTTTTTCATAGTCGAAGCAACCAGAGCACGTGCAGGCACGGCAGGATACGCAGTACTCGTTCCTCTCTCTAGAGAGAACCGAGGTTACGTTAGTAACCGAGTACGTTCTCTTACGAGAGATACTCTCGTACTGCGTAGAATACGCTAGGGGAACCTACTGTAAAACGCCGTGCGTGCTGGGATCTGATACCATAGACTCAAGGGCGACAGCCCGGAGTTCATACAGTACATAATCACCCAGGGGACTCACAGGGAATCCTGGAAGAGAGGGGGGTTAGCCACTATCTTCTTTATAGCAGCATAGAGCAAGGATTGCAATACTCAATGGCTGCATAACTGACAGCGCCTGTTATGAGATTTTGGCCATACTAGACCGACAGTAGTCTGGCCTGTAGTGCGGGAACCTCTAGGTTGTAAAACCTTATAAATGTAGACGGAGAGGCCCAGCCTGCCGCCATACAAATATCTTGCAAGGCAATCCCACTTGACCATGCCCACGATGAAGCCATGCTTCTCGTGGAGTGCGCTTTGACACCCAGCGGGCACTGCATGCCCTTGGTTGTGTAAGCTAGCGCTATTGCGTCCACTACCCATCTGGATAGGGTCTGTTTCGAAGCGGCTAGTCCCTTAGAACGCCCACTGAACGAAACAAAGAGCTGCTCCGTCTGTCTGAAAACAGACGAGCGAGACACATAAGCTCTTAACGCCCTGACTGGGCAAAGGGAGCTTTCGTCCATATTTCCTTCAGTGACCGGCAGGGCAGACAGGGAAATGACCTGTGCTCTGAACGGTGTATTGAGGGATTTAGGAACATAACCGTGCTTAGGTTTGAGTATAACTCTAGAGTCATTCGGCCCAAATTCCATGCACGTCGTGCTTACTGAGAGCGCGTGTAAGTCCCCTATGCGCTTCACTGAAGCGAGAGCCAGAAGAAACGCCGTCTTGAAAGACAGGTGTTTAAGATCAATCTCCTGCAAGGGCTCAAATGGATGACCTTTCATGGCTTCCAGTACCGTAGAAAGGTCCCATATAGGGACTGTGGGAGGTCTGGGAGGATTCAGTCTCTTAGCTCCCCGAAGGAAGCTAATGACTAAATCGTTCCTTCCAATAGACTGGCCGAGCGTGGTCGAAGAGAACACTGCTATGGCCGCTACATAGACTTTGAGCGTGGAAGGGGACCTGCCCTTATCCAACAGCTCCTGTAGGAAGGAAAGAACCTCCGTCACACCGCAATGCAGGGGTGACACACCACGAGCTGTGCACCAGCTAGAGAACACTGACCATTTTGAGGCATAGAGACGTTGCGTAGACGGAGCTCTGGCCTGTGTGATAGTGTTTAACACTCCCTGTGGGAGGCCAGCGGGTACCCGTTGATGGCCCACACATGGAGGGACCACAGCTCTGGGTGAGGATGCCAAATCGAGCCGTTGGCTTGAGAGAGGAGATCCCTCCTCAGAGGCACTGGCCACGGGGCGGTGCTCGCTAACTGCATCACAATTGGGAACCAAGGTTGGCTCATCCAAAGTGGGGCTACAAGCAGCACTGAGCATCCTTCTTCCCTGACGCGTTCTACCACCTGAGTCAGGAGGGAGACGGGGGGAAAAGCGTAGAGAGGACGGCGAGGCCACTCGTGGGTCAGCGCGTCCTTGCTCTTCGAGAAAAATTCTGGACAGTGAGCGTTTTCCTGAGACGCGAACAGGTCTACTTCCGCTCTGCCGAATTTCTTCCACAGCAGCTGGACTGTCTGTGGGTGCAAAGACCATTCTCCTGTCGGAACCTGGTTCCTGGACAGTCTGTCTGGTCCTATATTTAGGAGCCCTGGCACGTGCGCTGCTCTCAGCGAGAGCAGGTTGCTGCGGGCCCATATCAGGAGGCGCCTGGTTAGCCTGTACAGAGTCAGGGACCTGAGGCCGCCCTGGTGACTTATGTAGGACACCACTGTTGTCTGAACGTATTAGCACGTGGTGTCCCTTTATGAGGGGACAAAAGCGCGTGAGCGCTTTGCTCACTGCCAACATTTCGAGGCAGTTGATATGTAAGAGCTTCTCCTGCTTTGACCATTGGCCAAAAAGCGGTCTGCCCTCGAGCAGCGCTCCCCATCCCGAGGTGGATGCGTCCGTGGACACCACCATCACTCTCGAGGAAGTCCCCAGGCTTACACCTGATTGGTACCAGTCTTTTGCCTCCCAAGGTTTCAAAGCTGCAATGCATGCTTGATTGACCTTGACGCGAAGCTGACCGGAGGCCCACGCTGAGCGTGGTACTCTCTTTCTGAGCCAGAACTGCAGTGGGCGCATGCGCAGAAGGCCCAACTGGAGAACTGAAGATGCTGAGGCCATCAGACCGAGCATCCTTTGAAAAGCTTTGAGAGGGACTATCGCGCCGCAGCGGAACGAGCCGGCTGCGCGCCGAATGTCCAGTGTGCGCTGAGATGACAGGCGTGCTGTCATTAGCAGCGAGTTCAGCTCTATTCCCAGAAAAGATATAATCTGTCTGGGGAAAAGCGAGCTCTTTTCCCAGTTCACTGCGAGACCGAGATTCTCGAGGTGATTGAGTAAAATGGTCCTGTGCTCTACGAGCTCTGAGTGAGATTGGGCTAGAATCAGCCAGTCGTCCAGATAGTTCAGCACTCGTATGCCCCGTAATCTGAGGGGTGCGAGCGCTGCGTCCATGCACTTCGTAAATGTACGGGGTGCCAGGGACAAGCCGAAAGGCAGGACTGTGTACTGATATGCCTGGCCCTCGAAGGCGAATCTCAAAAATCGCCTGTGACGTGACGCTATCTGTATTTGAAAATACGCGTCCTTTAGATCTATTGACACAAACCAGTCCCCCTGGCGGACGTGTGCGAGGATTTTTCTGGTTGTGAGCATCCTGAACTGGCGCTTCATAAGCGCTCTGTTCAGCTGCCGCAGATCTAGTATGGGTCTGAGACCCCCGTCTTTTTTGGGCACCAGGAAGTATCTGCTGTAAAGCCCCCCCTCGCTTTGAGCTTGAGATAGGGGTTCTATAGCCCCTTTGCTCAACAGTTTCAAAATCTCGGCTCGAAGTAAATGAGCTACTTTCGATTCTACCGTGGTCTCGACGCGCGCCATGAAGCGGCGAGGGCGTCGGCGAAACTGCAGCGAATAGCCTTCTTTTATGATGTTCAGCACCCATCTCGAAACCCCGGGAAGCTTTTCCCACGCAGGTGCGCGAGTAGCTAGGGGCTGGATGCGAAGCACGCTCTGATCGGCTCGCGATACAGCGGCTTTTGTGTGCTGTGACATAAGCGTCGCGCTCATGACATCTGAGGCAGGGGGCGCGCTGATAACAGCGGGCAGAATGCCCGCGCTCGACTCCTCCGCAGTGTTTAGCTGAGAGGAGGAGGGCTGGGCTAGTTTCGTGTCTGTGTGTGGGCGTGGGCGCAGAGCAGCGGGCACATACACCACCTTTACAGCATTGCTCGCATGAGCAGAGCATATGCATACTGGTCCTGTATTTACAGGGACCGTGAGACATGTGGGAAGTAGCGTTAGTGGGCACTGGGTAGTGGGCACTTTTGCTCCATTTGAAGCGCAATCGATCTGAGTCGATTTTATCTGCGCGGGCCCTGTGTGAAGGGCTGTGCTTGTGTGTAGGAATGGGCACTGAGTAGTGGGCATTTTTTCTAGGCATTCCTAGGCATGCTAGGACGATTTCGGGGCCTCTGGCTTCAACGCAACCTTCTGCCGCGGGCCACGCGGGGCGGGGCGGCGGCCGGATGAGCGAGAGCGCGGTCTCGAGCTCTGGGTTTGGCGGCGTTGAGAAGAGGAGGCGGCGGGCGGAGGCTTAGGCTGTGAGCTCTGAGCAGACGTTTCGCACGGCCTGCTGCAGAACCGGAGCGCTTCGGGAGGAAGTGCTTCATGGCCTGAGTCGCTTTCTGCACCTCAGCGAACCTATCGGCGAAATCTTTGACCGAGGTTCCGAAGAGGCCGGCAGGGGAAAGCGGCGCGTCGAGGAACGCGGTGCGTTCTGACTCAGTCATGTCAGAGAGCTTAAGTTCAAGTTCAAGTTCAAGATCAAGTTCTTTATTCAGTCATGATGTTATTACAGACACAATAATAATCACATCAACAAAATAATAACATTCAATGCTGAATAGGAGCATGAGGAAGACCTAGTCTTATAATTTCATGCCCCTTTTTTCAATAATCTGAACCGACACAAAACAGATGGCTCGCCGTTTTTTATTTATTTATTTGTTTATTTATTTTTATTCCCTCTATCGAGGTGCAATATTACTTCACATCTAAATAATTAATTTCAAATTTGTCAAACATTGGTTCTTATACTTCTCTACCTTCGTATTTTCTAAGTACATTTTTTTTATACATTTTATTGAACTGAACAATCGTGTTACATGATTTTTGCACAATGTCCAAAGAGTTCCATAAATTGATCCCAATTACAAGAAACCCTTTTTGTTTTTGTGAGGTGCGTGAATATGGTACACAAAAATTGCCTTTTCTTCTATTATTACTGTCAGTAATTAGCATGAATTTGTTTTGAATATGTATTGGCACCAAATTATTTTTCACTCTCCACATAATTTGTAGTATTTTAAATTTGACCAACTCTTTAAATTTCAAGGTCTGCAATTTTATAAACAGTTTATTTGTGTGGTCTCGTAAACCTTTGTAAGTCACAATTCTTATCGCTTTCTTCTGCAATAAGAACAGCCTTTCTGTATAACTGGTGCATGCATTACCCCACACTTCGATGCAATATGTTAAATATGGAACAATTAAGGTTAAATATAGAAGCTGTAATGAAGCTTCATCCAATATGTGTTTAACCTTATAAAGAATACCAATATTTTTACTAACTTTACCTTTGATATACTCGATATGAGGCTTCCAACTAAGTTTGCTGTCTAGGATAACTCCCAAAAATTTGATTTCTGAAACACGTTGAATATTTACATCCTCAATAACTAATTTTGGGCATCCCTGTTTTCCCTTATTTCCAAAAACCATATAATTTGTCTTATCCCAATTTAAAAACAATTTATTACAATCAAACCATTTCTTTAATTCTGTCATTTCCCTTTCAATAATGACCATTAATTCATTTAAATCTGTCCCAGTCTTGAACACTGTTGTGTCATCAGCAAACAACAAAAAATTAATGTCTTTGGAAGCCTCAAATATATCATTAATAAATAATATAAAAAGTTTAGGGCCTATTACAGAACCCTGGGGAATTCCGCATACAACAGTTTTACAGTCCGAGTTATGATTTTTAAATTGAACATATTGGCTTCTATTACTTAAATAACTTTCAAGCCATTTATATGTCTGACCCCTTAATCCATAGTGTTGTAATTTTGTCAACAATAGGTTATGGTTGACGGTGTCAAACGCTTTCTGTAGGTCCAGAAATATACTTACAAAATACTGTTTTTTGTCCATTGCAGCAAGAATTTCTTCAGTTAAATGAATTAGTGCAGCAGCAGTTGATCTATTGGATCGAAATCCGTATTGATAATCAAAAAGTAAATCATTTTTTTCCAAAAATAAATCTAATTTAGAAGTAAACCATTTTTCTATTATTTTAGAAAACTGTGAAAGTATTGAAACGGGTCGATAATTATTAAACTCGTGTTTATCTCCTTTTTTAAAAATAGGTATTATCTTCGCAATCTTCATCTTTTGAAGAAAAACACCTGAACTAAAAGAAAGATTGAAAATATAAGTTAAAGGTTGAAGTATGCAATCTATCGTTTTTTTTACAATACTCATATCTATTCCATCACCATCACAAGAAGTTTTAGTTTTACACTTTCTCACAATATCTAAAATTTCAGATTCGGTGACTTCATTGAGAAACATTGACTGTAAAATTCTACTACCTACTGTCGCACTACTACACCACGCAACATGATTGGATTTTTCAAGTCTTTTCGCGATATTAGGTCCGACATTGACAAAGAAGGAATTAAACTCATCTGCAATATCTGTTCCATTATTAATAACCTTTCCTTTGTGCTCAAAATACTCAGGTAAATTTTTACTCTGAGAATTTGGCTTCATAACCTTGTTTAAAATTTTCCAAGTTTCTTTAATATTAGTCTTGTTTTCATATAGTTTGTTTTTATAATAGTCTTTTTTGGCCTGTCGCATTATAGTTATTAACTTATTCTTATATCTTTTATATTTAATTTCATGATTACTAGACTTGTATTTTATAAAGTCTCGGTATAGTTTGTTTTTCTTTTTACAGGCCTTCTGTAACCCGTTGGTTATCCATGGTTTTTTATTGAATTTATTCACTTTACCCATTTTTAAGGGACAATTTTTATTATAAAGGGTTACAAATATATTCAGAAAAACCTCATAAGCATTATTAATATCCTCTAAAAAAACTTGACTCCAATCTTGGTTAATCAGATCCTTCCTAAATGAGCCTATTTCTTTCTCTGTCCGAATTCGAGTGTGTTTAACTTTATCAACATCACTAATTTTCTTACCGATTTTTAGGCCACAAACAATGAAAACTGGTAAGTGATCACTGCTATCACATAATAGCAGACCACTATGGAAAGTAATGTCAATATTATTGATAAAAATATTATCAATCAATGTTGAAGTTGTCCGTGTCACTCTACTGGGTTGTGATATCACTGGAAACATACCTCTACTGTACATTTCATTTAAAAAATCATGGGTTACTGTTTTACCTTGTGGGTTCATTAAATCAACATTAACATCACCACATAACCACATGGTCTTATTTAACATTGTACAATCTACAAGTTCAGTGAGTTTATCTTTAAATACTTCTACATTTGAGCCTTGTGCTCTGTACACACAAGCTATAATTACTTTTTGCTTTGTTTCCAACTCAATCTCCACCGCCACACATTCTAGAAGACCTTCAATAGCCACAGACATTCCTTCAACAATCTTACAAGTATATGTTTCTTTAACACACAATGCCACACCTCCTCCTCGTTTTCCCTGTCTGTCAACATGATACAAACTATATCCATCAATTCCCAAATCATAACCTTTGGCCGCATTTAACCATGTTTCAGAAAAAGCGATTATATCAAACTGACTTTTTAATGTATTTAAATAATCTATAATTTTATTAAGGTTTGTATAAAGACTTCTACAATTAAAATGGACAAGTGAAAAATTATTGTCTAGTTTAACATTTAAATTGAATTCGTTTTCACTATAATATTTGCACGGAATTAAATTATGGTTGCGCACATGCCTTTCTGAATCCAAATCTACATCCAAATCATATATTTTATATTCCCCATTTTCTCTTATCTCCAGTGGGTTCAATTGTTCAGCCATAAGTCGTTAATCAAATGTTCAAACATAAATACACAAGAACGAAACTCAATGCGCGACAATTCCATTTTTCTTGATGAACCAGCGGCTTTAAAGTAAAAACTGAAAGTCAGTACCTTGTACGCGCGTTCCCCTCTTGGATTCATTGTCCCAACCATAATCTTGATCCGTAGCCAATACAAACCCCCCTGAGCCTTTGTAAGCCACAGATGTCTCTCAGACACGGTGAGCGAGGCCATGCTCCGTCCAATGGCCTGTGCTGCTGACTTGGTGGCGCGAAGAGCGAGGTCTGTAGCGCTCCTCAAGTCCGGCACGCAGATTGCATCAGGTCCTCTCTCGTCCAGCTGGCGGAGGAGATCGGCCTGGTATATCTGGAGCGTGGCCATGGTGTGCAACGCTGACGCGGCCTGCCCGGCGGCGGAGAAAGCGCGGCGGAGCAGGGATGACGTCGTGCGGCAGGCTTTTGAGGGCAGCGCCATCTTAGCACGCCGTCCAGCAGAGGGCGGGCATAAGTGCGCTGCAATAGCCTCTTCGACCGGCGGCAGGGAGTGGTAGCCTCTGTTCTTTGCGTCGTCGACAGCGGAGAATGCCAAAGAGACAGAGGACCGTGTCCTGGCCGAAAAAGGGGAGCCCCAAGATTTAGCGACTTCTTCATGAAGCTCAGGAAGAAAAGGCGCTGGCTTGGATGCAGGTGAAACGCGCTCCCCAGGCAGGAAGTAGCCGTCCAGCCGGTTGTGAGCAGGCTGCTCAGGCGTAATCCACTCGAGGCCGAGGCTCGCCGTGGCCTGAGTGAGCACGCGCATGAGCTCCGCCTCAATGCTCGCTCTCTTTCCCGTAGAAGCACGGGCAGGGGGGGCGGGATCCTCAGAGCCCGCCCAATCCTCACTGCCTGATGCTATGAGAGAGCAGGAATCCCCCTCTCGAAGCAGCGCGTCGATCTCATCAGCGTCATCGACCGAAGCGGCGGCAGACCGCGGCCGCTGTCCGTCCGAAAGTGAAGCTGATGAAACCGGAGAAGCAGGCGGGCGCACCGGCGAGCTTTGACGGCTGAGAGAGGGCTCCGGGATTCGCTGAGCGCGGCGCTTTTTACGGCGCGGCACAACAGCAGGTGTGGGCGCAGTCTCGTTGAACAGTGCCAAGCGAGTCCTCAGAGTCGCTAATGGCAACAGCTCGCAGTGATGGCAGCCGCCATCAGCGAGCGCGAGAGCTGCATGTTCTTGACCCAGGCAGGAAGCGCAGATGACATGGCGGTCCCCGTCGCTGAGTGCGGCTCTGCACGAGCCACAAGCAGGCATCTTGAAAAAGACGCAGCTCTTTTAGACAGTGTGAGTCGAGCCGGCGAACACACACACACAGTGCAATAAAAGGATATGGGCGCTGGATAGCGCAGCAGGAAGGCGATGAAGGCGGCGCGGCCGGCAGCTTCGTCGACTCGTCCCGCTGAGGTGCTTCTTCAACAGCGCGGCTTCTTCTCGGATCCAGCGATGTGAGTTGCTTCGCTGAAGGATGAAAAATCAGAGAAATAATGCCTGCGAGCGGTATTTATAGACCTAAGCCACGCCCGTTTCGGCGGGACGTGACGCAGAGGGCGCAAAGCGCCCTCATTGGGTCTGACGTCACTCTAGGTCTCGCTCGATAGGCTTAAGCAGTTGCCAGCAGACCAGCCAATAGGCGCGCGAGCTGCCTCGCCTATGTCTGTATGCTGCCGCAACGCGTTTTACATTAATACAAAATTAAAGGATAATTTTTTGGCTTCAGTATTCTCGTGGAAAAGGATTTTCCCCTAGCGTATTCTACGCAGTACGAGAGTATCTCTCGTAAGAGAACTACTCAAATAAGAAGATCTGCTAGAGGTTTGGGTCTTTAGGGATCTGTTATTGGTTTGGTCCTCAGTCTAAGCCCCTGATTACACATGGGGCCGGTTGCATAAACTGCTAAGATCAGTGTTCATTAGTGTTCATACCTTCTTCTTTTTAAGTCAGTGCATGTTAGAAATCAGGAATGGTGAGAGAACTAAACTAAACTTGGGTCTCTAGCCAACAAAGTTTAAATCCCTTCTGGCTAGCGCACTTCCTATAATGTTTACACATTAGGTCAGTAGACGGAGAGAAGGCAGCCTTTTGTGGCTGTTTGAACACATTCGACCACATGAGCATCTTCACTACGAAAGCTATCTGGTCAAATGTGTTTTCGACTACCCCGTTTACACATGTATTTTGTGTCATCCATTTGTCATCCAATCGACCAAAACACAACTTAATACCAGGTTTAAACAGGGCCTATGGGAGTCCATAATCTCAGGAGTATTCATATGTGTTTTGCATAAAATGTAAGTGATAGGTGAAACAAAGCTTTTTGAAACTTTAAACCAATTGAACCAATTACTTTGCAAAATACTTCACTTTTTCAAAGCGCTGGAAACACCACAATGGTAAATGCAGTGAAAATGCAGCTCAAACACGCAAAATCTCCTTTTACATACCATCTGCAAATGTTTTATTGAAAGTGTAATCTATTAAAAGCAATTAACAAATCATCTAATACCATTAAATATGAAGGGCCCTATCATACACCTGGCGCAATGCAGCAAGTGTTTTTTGCTAGTTTCAGCCCCGACGCAGTTGTCATTTTCACCCGTTGTTTAAATAGCAAAGCATTTGCCCCATCTGTTCGCCCATAGGTGTGGTCAGGCACATTGATGGCGAGTTGTTATTTTGAGGCAACAGAAATAGACTGTGCCATTGACCAACTGAAACCTGGTCTAAAGTCAATAGCGCATTATATATTTTTTGTTATTTAAAGAACGCGTTAGTAATGTGCGCCTATAGGCGGTTCCACAACGCGCGTACACTTCTTATTACACAGACAGGGACGTACAGCAGCCCACAAACATGCCAAATATTAAAAATAAAAGGATTACAATGTAAAAGATTATTATTTTGTACATAAAGATATGGTGGAATCCGGCCTGTCCTGTAGATGTTCTGCTTGCGCGCTTTAACCTCGCCCACGAGCAGATCCATTTCCATTTGGTCTTTCCACTATCAAATTCCGTCATGTAAATAGGGAATCCGCCATGGCGCGACTGCAACTGGCAGTTAAAGGGAATGGGAGATTGGTTTATTGAACGTAAAGCCCAAAACACACCCATTACTCATTAAGAGAATAGAGACAACTCATTTAGACTATGTGTCTGGCACGCCGACCATTTTTCCGTTGTTTAACTAGCAAAAGTGGATTTGGACACGCCCTAACTGCACTTGCGCCATGCGCTTTCAACCATGCACTTAAGATTGTTAAAATATGGCCCTAAGTATCTTTATAATGTGTTATTTTGTTAAATTGTAGTGCTTGTTTGTTTTATGGAGAGCTTGATTAATCAGGCCAATACTAGACTAATAACTACACCTCTTCCTTTTTACTATACAATTGTTTCATTAAATGTCAACAAATGTATACAATTGATCGGAGATTAGGTGAAAACCATACAGACAATGGTTCATGGGTTCCCAGAGATCAAATTGTTAAACATAGTGTATTTTAAAAATCCATAAAAATACACCCTCAAAAATACATGAAAAAACAACATAAAATCATAAAAGTAATCCATGATTGCTTTTTGTCAGGAACAGACCCAAATTCAAGCCTTTATTTAATGATTTTCGTCAAATCTTGTAGTTGTTACGAATTTTAAAAAAATTGCCTCTCAAGAAGTGTTAGGACAAAGGTTTTACATTAGTGATATCAAACACTCTTGCCTGCATCATCACAAAGGGGATCGAGATAACATTTCCAGCTATTAACAACTTAAATTCTGCTCTTTACCTCACACAAAACTATTGTTTCCTTCTGAGAGGCCTGCAAATGTAGCAAATCGTAATTTTTTGACCATAAATTATGGTGATTACACTTATCTGTTATGTTTATCTTTTTACTGTATAGAAAAATGGTTAGGGTTAGTTTTAGATGTACAGTATGTGTGGGATTAGCGGCTCAAACATCTATTTAATGGTATACTGAAATCAAAACTGTCATTGTACATTTTTGTGTCCGTTACATTTTATATATTATTTTTATACTCTGAAGTGGTTATGTTTAGGTTTGGGGATAGGGTTAATAAATTTAAAATATATCTATTACATTTGTACAATTTATCTATACAAATATATTTATGATATAATATATTTGTAAATATTTTATAGTTTCTTTAGCTGTAAATATGTAGTAATATTTAGTTTTTAGATACTGTCAATTCACTGTACGTTTTAGTATCTATTAAACATACAAAAATTGTTTTTGCATCGTAAACGTTACATAATACCTATGTATAAACAATGAGACAAGGCTAAGGAGTCTGGTATTGGTCATGTCTCCAACTCTGGAAGTAACAGATGTAAACTTAGATTTCACAAAATTATATGGGTTGGTCAAACAGATAAGAGAGAATGAAAGACACAGTGGGCTTGACAGAAGAGAATGAAATACAAAAAGAGGTTTGAAGAAAGTCGGCTTCATGAAAACAGAATGAACAATGCAGATGGGCTGTCCTCACAGCACAGAATACGAGACCATGCAAACAGAGAGGAAGGGGTTGAGAGGATGTTTTATAGAAAAGACAGGCAGTACTATACCACGCAGTGTCTCTGAAGTAATGAACTAGATGCTCCACTCCTTTTGCCCGAATTTTGGAGAGGCAGAGGGAGAGAAACAATAAGGAAAAATCAGTCAATGAAAGATATGACAGGGGTAGAACAGGAAGCATCATCAGCACACAACACACACAACATGAAGGCAAACTTTTTTTAGCATTATTACAAAGAAATGGCAAAAATTTAACAGCCAATCCAGCCATGACAGTTATCTAGATTTTGCGCTTCACGTGACAAATTAAAGCAAAAAGAAAAAAGGGGAAGTGCATTCAGTGAGATTCCATGCTCATTAGCGCATCTGGCAATGGGCAGAATTAAGGTTCTGTCTGGACTGCTCAAAAAGTCAAAGAGAAAGAGAGAGAGAATATATGTGTCTAAGAGTCAGGTTGTCGTCGTCTTCTCTAAGGGATCCCACAATGCCAGATAAAAGACTTTAATGACTCTCTTTCTCAATACCTGTCTCCCACAGCTGCCATCTGACATATTAGTACTCATCACAGCTTAACCACAGCTCGCAAGCTCTTTCACCAACAAGCATTGTGGGGAAGGATCTTTCTGTCAAATTAAATCTTGTTTATCAGACGTGATGGCAGCTACTGTATGGTGATTTCATCCTCATGTTGTTTAAAAAAAATAAAGGGTTCCAAACCAGGCTGCTTATTTCTATACAATGAATGAAATTAAATGGGTACTAGGGCTGTCAAGCCTAAAAAAAAAAAGACAAAAAGGCATTATAAAAGTATCATAAAAGTAATCCATGTCTCTGAAGCTAAGCAATAGGTTTTGAGAAACAGAAGTTTAAGGGTTATTTACTTCTGCTGTAGCTCTCAAATGACAGTTCAAACTTGAAGTGTCAAGATGAGTTGCCATCAAGTTACATCATTGGGTTTCATGTCTCATGATCAAACACCTTGTGTCTCATGAATGTTAGCTTGAACAAGATTCAAAAGCTGCAGTAGAGGTATGTTCCTCAAAAAAGCTATCATATGCCTGAAAAAACAAAAAAAAAAAAGGTTGGAATGACATAAGGGTGAGTAAATGATGACGGTTTTCATTTTGTAAACTAACTGATCCCTTACAGTAAGGATCTCAGTAACGACTGTATATTTTTAGGCAATGAAATGACAAAATCTGATATCTCAACAGCAAGTTCTCTATTGAAAACAGCTCAGATCTTCTAGGAAATTTAGTTGAGGGATAAAAGTACAGACGAAAGTCATTCAGTGTGAGTATGACTGTCTGGCTTTGAAAACTACTGTATGCAGAAAAACTAAATGGGTCTGGAGATTCTAAACCAAGCAGACAGAGAGAGGATATAAGGTAAATTAAACTAAAAGGAGTGGAAATGATGGACTGATTCTGCACTGGAATGTGATAGGACGGTGAATTTGTGTGCATGGGGGCACAAGGGGGAGGCAGGCGGACATGCAGCAAGCACTGGGGCTAGTGCACAGACTGGTTCAGTTGGTCGGATGGTTAAGGGACTCACTCTGTCTGTGGTGACGTGGCGCACATGGCCGCACACTCCCCCGCTGTGAGTGTTGCCAAGAAGAGAGGATAGGGGCAAGCAACATGCCCTGTACAGAGGAACAGAGAGAGAAAAGCTGATCCCTGCACCATACACATACACATACTGTACATATCGATACAAACACTTACAGATCAACAGAAAAAAATAAATAAATTCAAAAGTGCAAGCCACATATAGGGTTAATTCAGGTTGATTTTGACACTTTTTCCTAGTCATCTCAATGGCAGAAAGTGTCCCATTCAACCTGTATTCACCCCTACTTGTACTTGTAAATGTAAATGTGGTAAAATGCCACTTTTATCTGCTCTGTCAAATTAATACTAGTCTTGCAGGGCCAGACTTTAAAATTTTGAATTAAGACAAGTGCTCAAGAGCATTTTATCATTTTTGTTCAATACGCATCACATTGTCCATTGGGACCTTTCTGGGGCTTGGCATAAGGGAACACTGCTACAGTATGTTCAATATTTCAAACCTTGGTTACTTGTAAAGGCAACCAAAGGCAAACATCCTTTCTCAATAGATATATGTCTGTAATCACCCAATAAAACACCCTGACTACATCTGACGTCCCATGCACAGAAACATCTAAAGGGGTGTTCACATTGACAGTGATTTGCAGTGACAAAGTGACAGAAAGACATACATTTTAAATGAGAATTACCAGAAAAAAAAAGAAAAGAAAAAAAAAAAACATACTAGTAACTAGTAGATGCAAGAACAATATATAAAAAACAACAAAGTATAAACATGATGCAAATAAGACATTCGATCACAGGAGTTTCAGCAAGAATGCAGAACTTCTGAACAGAAGTGACTGACAGCTTCAATGATTATAAAGTGAGCACTCTCTCATTGCTTTCTGTATACAATACAACCCAGTCACAATTTGAACAAAAGTTGTTTTTCATCTGTTAGTTGTGCACAGCAAAGTTTCGGGACTGACAACCTTATTTAAATGTGGGATTGAATTTGACATTGCAATGACTCACATAGTCATATTTATAGTAATGATTACTTACATTTTTTATTAGCATTAACAATTAACATTCATTTGATTTTGTAAAAATATCTTCGTAAAGTCAAATACTGAAATCCTTTTTGCTATGAATACAGAGAACCGGGAAATTTTACTGGTATTGGCACCAACTACTGAAATTCTGGTATTATGACAACACTGTTCTCAATAGGCATTGTACACATTCAACAGCACAACATAGACTTTTTCATTTGACCTTATTCCAAAGACAAATACATTTCAATTAAAATTGATTTATTTTGTCCATTTAACTTTTATGTTTATATAATATTTATAGTTAGAAAATAACAAAAATCTATTAAATTTGCTAAAAGGGTTGCAAAAATGGCAAATCTTTTATAATCAATGAAAAGGATACTAAGAACCCTTTACTAACTATTGAGGAAAAAAAGTTTTAGGTCCTATTTACTACGCCATTCATGAAAAGTGCTGTCAAACACAGGCAAATTCAATTAGGATCACACAGTCATCACTGCCACACTTTGGGCTGTTTCGTTCTGCCGGCCGTCAACATTTTCCTCTGTTTGATCTGACCCCTTGAGGGGTCTTTTCTGAATATTAACTGCATTTTTTTTCCCTGTTGTCCATTACCCTTTGAGTACAGAATCACAGACTGAGATCCACTAAACTAGAGTGATTTCTTCCAGAGCCTGCAAGAAATGTCACATCATCACACAATTCTGTTACCAGGACTACAGACAAAGTTTCTTAAGAACTGTCAAGACAATAAGGACTTTTGCATCATCCAGTGGCAGCATTTGGGTTCAGTGCAATTACAAACTGTTCCATGACAGATTTCTCAGCATGGTCAACTAACAATACTGAGAACAGGAGAACAGAGCTGGTGAACACGCCAGCTTGGTCACTTGTCAGTAGCTAATGTAAATTTAAAAAAAATCAGTCCTAAACATTTAAATATAAAATCATCAGCAGTGTTCGGAAACAAGCATTCATTTTGCAGATTGTTGCCATTAATGAAGTAGAAACCACACAGCCTTTTTTCAACCAAATATTAAAGTTGTCATCATTCATGATTACAGACATGTTGAGCGCATGAACTATGATCTCGTCTTTGCAATTTGATTCCTGCACAATAAAGAATGCTTTCATCATAACTAACAGTGAAAACACAATGTACACAGTATAAGAGATTCGTTGTTTATAATCAGACTATTGATGAAAGGGACTTTGTTATAACAGGAGTTTTGGCGAGAGTCCAGAACTCAGTCACTGATAAACTCGCACTGTTTGATTGACAGCTCCAGTGATTGTACAAAAAAAAAGAGCGTTTTTTTTTTTTATAGCTTTCTATATATAATTTTATCACAGTTTAAATAACAGATTATTTTCATCCTACCAAGAGAAACAATGTGAAGTTACCCATTTAGTCACTGGTTTGATTTACTGACATAGACAAAGAATATCTGACTGTACATAAATCATTACATATCAGAAATCACTGGTCACAGATCAGGCATTAGAATGAACACAGTTACTTACATGTTGTGCCATTACTGTCGAGTCCATATCATAAAAGTCTGTTTGCAAAGCCTGTGCCGAAATTGCGACTGATTTACCAAATAATCCACTGAGAAATGTAGCGAATCCAAATAAATAATGTTCAACTGAGACATTAACATTGTTGAAAATAAATAACCACATTCCTAGCATTAGGATCATTTGTACTATAATAGGCACATTCCACAACGAGTCGTTCGCTGGGCTTGGTTACAATATAAGCTGGTTTTGGAATAACAAGGAAGTTTTCAGATCTGAAACTTACAGGATATTATTATAGTATGATGACCTTTTATATGTCAAAAGCTCAAGGAAAATTTGATTTCTCAGTTCATGACCCCTTTAAAAATAATGTACCACCAAAACTGACTGTGTCAACAAAGGCAAATGAGAGATAAAGACGCAAACTGAAGTGCGTGTCGAACTTAATAAAATTTGTTGGTGTTTTACTGCCACTAGTGTTCATTTCAAATGGGAACTGCAGTGAATTGTATGTATAGGTACGTTTTTCCAATGAGCATATGTTGGAAGATTCAAAAACACGCATGGCGATTACACCGACCAGTCAAAACCCCAGCCCCTAACTTCTTTCCTCTCAGATACATGAGCATCCTTATTTCCACAGAGGTGATTGAAAAAATTTGGCCTATGCCTCTGTCAGTCAGTACTATTCCTAATCATGTACATAATATAACCAATAATGCAGTGATAAAGCTGACCTGACCTTGTTTCCTATCTCTGCATATATACTCACATTATGTGGCCTCCACAGGGTTTGAGTATCCTTGTCCTGGTGCTCTGCTGACTCCTTGTAAGCCTCTGACCCCTGCAGGCAGTGGCACTGCATATCCTCTACTGGAGAAGACTATGAAAAATAAAAATAAAATGCTGATCTATTGCTATGTAAAACAAAGTATAATTAACAGCAAACAAATGTCACACTGGTCTCATCACATCTGTTGTGATTCCAGGAACATTCACAATAGAATACAACACACATTTCAATATTACAGGTCCTTTATGTCTAAACATCATGAACATTCATAAACACAAAATAAGTGTGAATTTTATAAAGATTTTCAAAAACGTGTATTACATCCCCCCCAAAAAAATAAATATAAATAAATAAATACAAAAAAAAATATATATATATAGTTCATAATGACAGTTCATGACAGTTAAGCAATGCAAATAAATTATATATTATTTAAATATGTGAAGTATACAACATGTGGTAAAATCTAATTAGAATCGTTATTGAGAATAATGGGAATTACAAAAATTACAATAATTTTACAATGCAACAACAACAACAACAAGAAATATTTGCCAAAAAAAAAAAAAAGCTTAATTTTCTTTATGCAAAATATAATTTCTTATTTTCATATTTTGATTTTGGGTGGATTATTTTGTTTTCATGAAATTCACCCTTACACTGAAAGCAGAAACAAGAGAAATACTACATTATAAGCGAAATAAAAATGATGAGAATAGATCTGAGTTTTGAGTTAATGTACAAAATCTAATTTAGCAACAATATTTCACTATGTCTGAGAATATTATTTCCTCTAACAATATATCTACTCATGTTGCTTTAATAAGAAACTAAATAAATAAAGGCAGTCTCTGCATGCAAAAGTTTGAGTTTGTCATGAATAATCAGTTCAGCACTACCTGTTTCAAGACTGACTCACACACATGCCCTGTATTCAGATATATTTCCCTTGTGCAATATTTAAACCTAATCTGGAATAAATGGTGCTGGTGCAAAGCAAACCTTTCTTTTAAAAGCACTAGATCATGTTTAGATTACACTGATATACAATCGCAATGCCTCCATGCAAGACAAGCAGATCAGAACACATTGTGTTTCTAATATGTATGAGGACAACATCTATTCATCCATCCATCCATCCATCCAGTTTAGCACCAGTGCAAGTTAAATTGTTGTTATATACAGCTAATGTGCTGTCATTGGCCAAATTTCTGGATGTTCATGTACATTTATGATATATAAAAAAATAAAATCGGTAACACTTTAGAATACTGTTCCATCATTAATGAATGACTACACAGGAACATGAGTAACACAATATTAACATTCTAGTAACTACTATTAACTAACAAGAAACTCTGATGAACAAATTAGTAAGTAAATTTTTGTATGAACAAGAAGCGGTCGACTCAAATGTACTAGTAAACCCTGCATCCTCTGACTGATATCAGAACTGCGAGTTTGTACCCTGTAGAACTCTGTCAGGTGTTACTACATCCTTCTAATGTAATTACTAATTATTTGGACCAGACATCAATCTGAGGGGGCCAGTGCCACCCTGGCCCTTATGCAACCTCACAACTGGCTTGCAGTCTGTTTTCAGTTTGGGGTTTCTTTATTTTTACAACGGCTGATTTCCCATTTACTCATTTACTCAGCCTCATGTTGTTCCAAACCTGTATGAGTTTCTTTCTTCTGTTGAACACAAAATAAGGCATTTTAAATTTTGTTGAGCTGCTTTTCCACCATCGTGCCAAACCGTTCTCTTTGCTTAACCATTCCATTCCATGCCAGCTGGCCAATCTGGCATGGATAATGTTTCATTTTCCACTGTGGGGCTGATAACGGAGCTCTTTGGAATGTAATACAAATGCATCAGTCGTTGCCTTGGTAATGCAAGAGTTTACAGATGATATGATCAGATATTTCTTCTAATTTGTGTTTATGTCACTCAAATAGCGTGCTTAGCCAGCTACAGAGAAACTGGTAGCTAGGCAACAGACAAGCGACCAACCCTGAGTTGCGATGTCACTACACAAATTCTAACAGCACAGTTTGACAACTGTGCAGAGAATTCTGGGCCAAGAAGGGTTTGTAATCGGGCCGTGCCATAACGGGCTCAAGGGGAAATACAACTGGAACCGTTCCTTACCGTTCTTAGAACCATTCGGCCCGGCAGTGGAAAAGTGGCATTGGTAACCAGACAGTTGACTGTAGCCTACGATGGAAGTCAATGGCTACCGTCCATTGTTTGATTACCAACATTCTTTAAAATATCTTCTGTGTTCAACAGAAGAAAGAAACTCATACAGGTTTGGAACAACTTGAGAGTAAGTGATGACAAAAAATACATTATTAAAATCAAAAGTTGTATTTGTTAACATTACGTTACCAACCATTGAATGTTAAACCATCCGATGATTTAGTATAAATAACATGCTAAAATAAAATACCACTTTTTTTTTTCAATGTTTAAAGTTAGTTACTCTCAAATATTTAGGCTATAATACGCACCAGCTGCTGGGAAAGTTCAGCAATCATCCTGTCTTTGCTTCTGAGCTCACTTTTCAGTTCTTGAACCTCTTTCAGAAGCAGTGCCACCTAGAAAAAAACAGTAAACAAGGTGAACCTTCTTTTTAAATTTTGCTTTTGCCAAATCAGAACAGGGGTTCTAATAAGCATTACATGCTTATTTATTAATAGCAAAAAATTACACAAAAGACACATTTGTTTTTGTTTTGTGGTGAGTTGGTGCTGCTGTTGGTACTGTACATTAATCTGAACTTTTCAGAGTGGTGCAGTCCATTGCACATGCTCAGGACATGTAAGAGTTGTTGGCTCACTTGGAATTATGTCAATCTGGATCATGCCCCAATCCTCATAAAGACTTTATGAAACTTCTTTAGTATGTTTGATATCAATATGCAGTGGTCAGAAGAGACACAAACAACGCAGTCAGCGATCAAAAAATAATAAGTGTGAATCAAAAATTTAAAAATGCTCATTAAAAAAATAGTAAGCATGAATATAATTAAAATTATATTGCACAAAACTGAAAAATGAATTCAAAGTTATTTAAATTCCACGCAAAATCACCATGTTTTTCACCTGTACGAGTCTGACCATCAGCAGCATGGGTTGCATTGGAGTGACGTCAACTGATTGATTGGAGGAGGAGCTGTCAATCTAGAACTAGTGCACCAATGTTGATGCTAAAGCCCCCCCTGATTTGCATGAAACCCGAACTGCAACATTTGGAAAAGCAAGCGCAGGATTTGGAAACAAGAGCAAAGTGAAAAACAACATAAGCAAAAAAATAAAAAAATGTGCTTACAATTTTTTAAATGCTTTTTAAAGATGAACTGAACTGAAAAAATCAACATTGATAACGTGTTGTTTATGACAATTAAAAGTAAATTACACAAAAACATTTTTTTTAAATATCAATATAGATTTTTTTTAAGCAACACAAAAATTGCGTTTGTTAGTATTAGAACGCGGGCAATTCTGATGACATCACTGGCATGGTAGAACCTGCGAAGGTATATAGGCAGCTGCAACTGCAGGTCCTATACACACGAAAATGAGTAATTTTGGTTACGTGTTTGAGCCTGTGAGGGACAGGCCAGTAGTACCTGACTACCACCACAAGGAGGACGATCAGTTTCAGGCTCCACCTACAGTACAGGATCGTTTGGGGGGAAGTGACTGGTGTGGGTGCTGCCGGAGCATAGACAGTGCACCGGAATCAATCTGTTGCAGAGAGGACAACCTGGAACATTTATTTTTGAAATGCGATATGGAATTAGACCATATCGCATATATCGATATAGTTCAAATTTGTGATCCTTGCTCCCCGCTCCTCCTTTTCCACTCTGCGTGCGTGTTTAGAGCATGTTATGTTATGAGAGGCGAATCATGACTACTTCAGAAAACCCAGCACAATAGGGACTACCAGGCAGTGACATAAGTGTACGCTGAAATAAAGTCTTTCACCTCAGAAAAACGGACTTTCTTGTCCTGTCAGCCGTTATCCTGTTCTCGTAGCGCACACTCAATTGCACGCGCAAATGCAGCGGCGCGCGCTGTATCGCCTCACTGATCCAAGTGCAAAAGAAACTACGAGCATGCAACGCCGTTACGTTGTAAATTACACGAAATAAAAGTAATGCAGGTATGATACAGATTTTATTTGCAATGTACATAGTCAATTATTAATGGAGCAATAGTGGTTCATGGTGTTATAAGAGGTAAATGTGGTGGGAGGTTGGAGGGCTGTAGCCTGTCTCTCATTTATTGTTTACAAGCACATTATGCATTTTAGTAAATAGAGACTGCATATATGTCGTGTGCATTTAGAGAAAAATACTAAAACGTTTGAGGTACTGTGCGCTTTAGAAAGTCGAGGACGATAAATGGCAAATGTGATTGGACGAATTCATCCAATGGGATCGCTTGTTAAGTTATCTGCACGCAAAATGTTAAAATCAAAATACTGCACGGCCGGTTACTGCACAGATATCTCTTACTATGGACCTAGCAGCTAACGTTAGTTCTGCGAGTTGAACTCCCTGCATCAACAATGTTTCCTGACACAATGAACATCAGCTAGCTTCAGGGTGAGTAGAGAGGGACATTGGATTCTGTTTACAGACCTGCTGCGGTTTAGTTAGCTGCTAGTAAACGCATTATTATCGATCTGTGATATCGTCGGAGTCATGATTTATTTATACAGTTTATATGGTCGGAGTGGTGTCTAGCTTGTGGAGTTTGACAAAAGTGCTTCCAACGTGTTTAGCTGCTAGCCCTTTACCTAGGTTGGATCGTTTGATGTCTAGCTTGGTTTTGTGACTCAATTTCAATGAATGGCAAGTGTGTCAGTCTCAGTTTTCCTTGTCAAGGTAGCCTGTGAAAATGTATCGCAACCCCAGCTGCCTAGCCCTATACCATTCATTACTACAGCCAGGGGCAATACAGTATGAACCCCCAGACCTGTTGGTTTCTGTTTCCTCAGCCATGTCAGCTGGCCTCAGACTATGTACATGCTATGGCTGCTCTGCTTGTGTTGGTTAGCAACAGAGTAGCTTACCATGCCAGTGACGTAGTGGAATGCTGAAATCCAACATGGCGGCGCCCGTGTAACAACAACAACATTTTCAACATACCATTTTATCCCTTTTAACAAATTCTGCCATTTTAATAATTGTACCAATGAGAATAAATAAAATACATCTGTTATATCACCTTTACTCAAATTTTCAGTTCAGTTCATCTTTAAACATTTTATTCACACTTATTTTTCGATCTCTGGCTGCATTGTTTGCTTGACTGATAACTTTGCATTCAGTTTTGTGTAAAATATTTTAAAATGCATTTTTTTCATGCTTAATTTTGAAAGGGTGTGATTAATCGTGATTAAAATTTTTTATCTATTGACAGCCCTAATTATATATATGCCAATAAACATGCCAATAAATATATTTAATGGAGTAATTGTTATAATGGAATTACTAGTGTTTGATGCCCTTTTTATTTACAGTTTAGCCCCAGCCCCTGAGAAACTCTGCACATCCTGTCACGAGTCCAGCCTTCCCATCAGCGTCAGAGCCTAATACTCCACCTCTTCATTCCAATTCGCCTGAATACTGATTCCCAACACCTGTGGCTGATTAACCGGGACCTGCATAAAAGCCCACACTCACCTTCACTACACTGTCTGGTCTCGTCTCTCACACCAGTGCAAGACTTACCTGACTCGTGATCGCGGTTCTTCATCATCGTCGATCAGTCTTCCCAGTCCATCCTGCAATATAGATAGACTGTTGTCTCGAGTTAAGTCATTCAGGTGCCTGCTGGCAATCTATGATGTTTACCCATGTGTTTTCCTATATTCTGTTTAATAAATTCCTGTGAACGATCATCCGTTGTCTGTGCTTCATCGTTTTGTGACAGAAGACCAGACCGCTATTGTGAAATGGATCCTAGTTCACCAGCTCCGTCAATCGCTTCTTCATCCGCTCATCGCTCCCTGCACAATCTGCCTGCCGGTCCCATGGCCTTACTAGCGCCCTCTGGTGCGGCGGAGAACTGCAGCGGCTTCCTAGCCCAGTGCACGCTGTTATTCGAGATGCAATCACAGTGTTTCACCACGGATAGAGCAAAGGTTGTGTTCATTATTTCTCTGCTCTCTGGTCGTGCACTCCAGTAGGCCAAAACTATCTGGGAGCAAGCTGGGCCAGTAACTCAGACTTTGAATGCCTTTCTTACACAATTCAAAGAGGTATATGATCAAACTGACACATTTCTCTCTGTGCATGACCAGTTATTTCATCTCAAGCAGGGAAAATCCCGTGTGTCTGAGGATGTGGTAAATTTTTAATCCTTGCCGCCGCAAGCCGATGGAATGAGCCAGCACTCATCACAGCCTACTGACAGGGTTTATCACCATCACTACATTTGGATCTTGCCATTTATGACAATAGCTTTGGATTGGAAAATCTCATCCAACAATATATCTCGTGTGGCCCAGCACTTAAATGCATGTGATCTGGAACTTCCTGCCCTGCATTCTCCGCCCGCTGCGGCTGCAGTCTCAGCACCTGCACTTCGTTTCAGCCAAGGCCCTCATCCATTCGGGCTCCGCTGGAAACTTAATCTCCAGAAACTTCATCAACCATTTTCGCATCCCGCAAATTCCTTGCCAGAAGATTAATGTTCACTCCATCCTGGGGAAACCACTTGGACGAGGTATCATTACTCACTGCACTCACATTGGTGCCACTAATTATGAAAATATCTCCTTACTGGTGCTGGATGGATCAATATCTGACATCATCCTGGGACGTCCCTGGCTAAAATATCTTAACCCTCATATCTCCTGGACATCTAGTGACATTCTCTCCTGGAGTGACAGCTGCTTTGATACCTGCTTACAACTTCTCTCTCGACCCATTTCAACAGTTAAACCATCTGATATGCTCTGTCACGAACAGCACCAAGTCGAAATCCCAGAGGAGTACAAGGTGTTCCAGGATGTTTTTAGTAGCAATTGGCAACCCCTTTACCACCTCATAGGCCATGGGAGCCAACTCTCCGTATTCCAGGCCTTCATGAATGAGGTGTTCCGGGAGTACCTACATCGTTTTGTGATCGTTTACATCAACTACATCCTGATCTACTCCCGGAACGAGGCAGATGATCGCCTCCACATTGTGCAGGTCCTCCAAAAGCTGAGGGAGAATCACCTTTACCTCAAGCTATAAAAATGTGAATTTCCTCTATTCGTTCCTGAGCTATATCATCGATGCCAAAGGTATGCAGTCCATAACTCGCCCATTCCCACCACCATAAAGGAACACCAACGATTCCTTTGCTTCGCTAATTTATATCACTACTTCATCGCAAACTTTAGGACCCTATCATCTCCTCTCACCTCCATGCTACGTAAAATGCCCAAGTCTCTGTCCTGGTCACCAACAGCCACAGAAGCATTCCACCAGCTTAAGCAGGCGTTCACCAGATCAGTGCTGTCACAGCGGCAGGGGGTTTCACCTAAGCTCCATCCAAGTGCCTTTTTCTCCAAGAAGTTGTCCCTGGCGGAGCAGAACTCTGACATTGGAAATCGGGAACGTCTAGCTATCAAACTTGCGTTGGAGGAGTGGCATCACTGTCTGGAGGGAGCCAACCATCCATTTGAAGTGATCATAGACCATCGTAACTTGGAACACCTCAGATAAGCCAAGCGCTTGAATCCTTGTCAGGCCAGATGGGCTCTATTCTTCACCCGGATTCACTTAACCGTGACTCGATCCCGTATACATGCCACTGACCAGTCCAGAGCCCATTCTCCCTCCACTGTCAGTCCCATTCAATGGGCTCTAGATGACCAAATTACAGAAGCTACCTACACCGAACCTGCTCTGCCGGGAGGTCCTGAGGGACGAACCTATGTTCCATCGGCTCTGTGACTGTCCATCTTCCCGAAGGTAAAATGCATCCGCTGCCCATTCCTCACTGACACTGGTCACACCTAGGAGTGGATTTCATCACTGACCTACCCATCTTTGACTCATTCACCTGTATCCTTGTAGTCATGGACCGTTTCTCTGAAGCCTGTCAACTTATTCCATTAAAAGGACTGCCATCTGCTTTGGAGACTGCTGAAGCCCTATTTAATCATATGTTCTGTAACAATGGTTTACCCGAAGACATTGTTTCAGATCGCAGGTCTCAAGAGTTCGGAAGGCTTTCTTCCATCTCCTTGGTGTGTCAGTGAGTTTAACAACTGGCTACCATCCTCAATCGAATAGGCACACAGAGAGGAAGATCCAGTAGATATTATCTTCCATGTGCAGAGTACGCTAAAACTCTCTTCATCAGCCCACCATAGGTCTAACACCATTTCAGTGCGTACTCGGCTTCCAGCCACCCCTGTTCCCTTGGTCAGTAGAGCCGTCAGAAGTGCCAGCTGTGAAGTGCCTCCGGTCAAGCTGGATGGGGATCCCATCTACGCAGTCCGTTCCATCCTGGACTCCTGGCAACAAGGCAGCTGACTCTCATTCCTCATCGACTGGGAAGGTTACGGCCCTGAAAAAAGATCTTGAGTGCCACGTGACGATATTCTAGACCCTACCCTACTCCAGAAGTTTCCTTGTCATTACCACCATCGGTTGTCAGGTGCCGCCCATGGAGGGAGAGGTCCCATGGAAGTCCAGCCTTCCCATCAGCGTCAGACCCTACTACTCCAACTCTCCGTTCCAATTCGCTTGAATACTGATTCCCTACACCTGTGGCGGATTAACCGGGACCTGCATAAAAGCCCACACTCACCTTAACTACACTGTCTGGTCTGGTCTCTCACACCAGTGCAAGACTTACCTGACTCCCGCTCACAGTTCTTCATCTTAATCATCGTCAGTCCCGGTCCATCCTGCAATATAGATAGACTGTTGTACTAGAGTTAAGTCATGCAAGTGCCTGCAGGCACTCTATGATATTTACCCGTGTGGTTTCTCTTTCGTATAATCTCTTTAGTAGATTCCTGTGAACGATCATCCGTTGTCTGTTCTTCAGTGTCTTGTGACACATCCCAGTATTGGATTGATTTTAAAAACTTTAATGTACTTGAAGTGTGCATCAAGCACTTTATAATGATATTTATAATTATTATGCATGTAGTTTTCATGACTTGAAATTAACTGAGAGACGTGGAATATTTGCACTTACATTTTTTTTTTAAGTTTGTAGAAAACAAAATCTCTCTCTCAAAAAAAAAACATTATATACAAAGATACAAATGTACATATTAGAGTTCTCAACGGGTCGGGTCGGCCCGGCAAACCCGACGGGACCCGCGGGTTCGGGTCGAAAATATAAGCAAATGACTCGGGTCGGGTCGGACCTCGGGCTTAATCTTTTCCGCTCAGTGAAAAACAAAACAAAACAAAAAAACATTTATTAATTATCGCTGCTGTTCACCGTAAAGAAAGTCTGGCTGCTGCGTGCAACGTGCATCATGGAGAGGGGCGGGGGCAGACCTGACGCCGCTGCGTGCACGCCTTTAGCCTGGAGAAGATGGAGTTGGTGAAAAGTAAACTTGCGGCAGCTGAATTCACCGTCGCTACTACAGGAGTGGGAGAATCAGAGGTCTGGAAAGTTGTTTGTATTGTTTGTATTGTTAAAAGGCATGAACATTAAAGGTCGATTTGAATTCCCGTCTGCTGGTCATGATAATACGTGTATGAGAGAAAAAAAAATTTATCGTCGGGCCGCGGGCCGGGTTCGGGCAGATAATTCGTGATGATGTGTCGGGTTACATCGGGTCCGGGCTTTAAAAGCCACGGGCCGGGTCGGGTCGGGTTGTAATTTTCAGGCCCGTTGAGAACTCTAGTACATATGACTTATGACAAACATTAAACATAGATTTGTTTTATTATTGGGAAAAACTGGAAAACATTACTAAAAGATTACACTTGAAAAAGCAAAATGTCATGGATTTAAGGAAGATAAGATAAGATCTTACCTTCTGATCAAGTAAAGATTGGTCAGTGGATTGTGGAGTATAAGCCTCTAAAGTCTCTTCAACAGAACCATCTGTCTCCATCTGAAACAAACAACAAACAAAATCAACCTTGTAATGTGGTGGAAAAAATTGCGGCAAATTAGTCATTTGTTTTATCAATACAATTGCTCAGTGTTTAGTGGTCGCACAAGACTTTTTTCAAATGTGGAAGACCAAAATACAAAAGTTCCAGGTTTATATGTGTGTGTGTATATATACAGTATATAAAAGTTTAAGGTCCAATTCTCACGATTAACTAGTTGCATATTAGCATGAATATTACTAGGATATTGGCTATTTAGTAGTACTTATAAAACATATTAATGCCTTATTCTGCATAACCTTATTCTACATTCCTAATCCTGCTCAATTCTTACCCAATACCTAAACGTTATATAAACGTATATATATATATATATACATTGCATGTACGTGTGTGTGTGTGTGTGTGTGTGTGTGTGTGTGTGTGTGTGTGTGTGTGTGTGTGTGTGTGTGTGTGTGTGTGTGTGTGTGTGTGTGTGTGTGTGTGTAGTGCGTGTGTTGATTATTTCATACACTGGACTGTTGTATTTTCAACCCATCAATCAAAATAAATAAATAAATAAAAATGAGGCACTTGCTTGAACTAAAAAAAGTGACAGTTAACATTTTGAAATACTCTCAGAGAGTTGACAGTAGGAGACTACTGGTATCTGTAGAAATATTTTGGAAGAGAATATTTTACCCACTCTCTCTTTTTCACAAACACACTTGAAGAACCAATAAAAGTACATTTGTGTGCATAGGTGCCATGATAAAAAGGAATGGACAAGTAGGAGTATCCTTTCATCCTTATGTGTGATCTTTCCATACTCCCATAACATCTTACACATCCTTTTATCCCTTTAAAAGCCTTAAGTGTAACTTAGGGAGTTGTAAAACTCCTCTAAGGAGCTCTAGAACATGTCCCTCCTATCAGAAATGATCTACAATCAGCTTTATAGAGACAGCTTGAAGACTAAAATTTAATCTTTTAATATAATTTCATCATTTAATATATTTAAAATTATGTATCTGTATTATTATTATTTATTAGTATTCATAATACTAAATTAAGTTTAAAATGCATGAGTTAGGCTATAGATTGCATGGATACATGTGTTTAAGGATCATATTTAAGACACAAGGAGGGGAGCTGGGAGAGTTATACATTTTGCTTAGAGGTATGTGTGCAATGCAACGTTCACTGAGCAGAGATGTTCCAATGATGATGATACATTAAATATGTACAATTGGCATGTTCTTTACAACGAAAGAAATGTTTTTCAAATGATGCAAATGTACTACAAATGTATACACTGAGAAATAGTTTCTTAATATGGAAAGTGGATGGAAAGTGGATTGTACCATGTGTAAGCATGAGGTATATGTTCCATTTTCAAACATAAGCAACGTGTTTTTCTAAATGTTGTTCAATAAAGATTTTTCTTGGCAAGATAACTGGTGTCCTGTTCCGTGAATCAAATAATAATGGGGAAAAAGGCTTAATTTCAAGTCTACACAGCTTAAGCTGTGTCAAATTGATATTAAGCAGTATCAAGTCATGTTAACATGTTTCGTCATGTTAGATACTGATTATTAACCATATTTATTCAATGTTATCCACATTATATTTCATCTCCAACAACATTGTGAACTTTTATAAAGATACGTTTGGTCATTAACTTTTAAAAGCATCATTTTGCAAAACATGAGGACAGTTCACCGTATTTAAGACCCACGGCTAACAGATCAAAGTGGTAGGAAATTAAATTAAATTGAATATGGAGGATATTAACTGTAATAAGATGATTGACAGGATAGTTTAATCGGTGACAGGATGCATGTAACTAAGCGATCGAGCGGTCCGTTAAAGATGGAAATTATGACCAATAGTTTATACCAAAGCTTGCCTACTTTACTGCTACACACTCAAAAGTATGTAATACTTTCTTACTTCTTTTTTATACTTCACAAAAACAGTACATACTTTTAGGGCATAGTTTAAGTAGGCAAACTGGGATGCAATGCATATTTGTAGCCCTGTGTTTCAGTTCAGTCTTTCTCTTTAATAGTCTTAGCATGTTTGCAAAGCTGTTCCGTTGGATTTACACCATGGGTTTGTTTATTCTTATTCTTATTCTTTGACTATCTGCTTGTTATCCTGGATTTCTATGCCTGCATTCTCTTTAGACTTTGTTTTTGTCATCATTAAACATCTGTGTATTTGATCTTCACCTAAACTACTCCTTCCTTATCCACTACCATGTAACAACTACACTGTAAAAAAGGAAAGTTTCAATCTGTAAGGATTTTTTTCTACTTGATTTAACACTTAATGACTTGCATTGATGTAATCTTAAACAATAGGGTAAGTTTATTAATGTTAATTAATGATTTTTGAGGATAATAAAAAGTAAAATAAAATGACACTTTACATTACATAAGGTTTCATTTGTTAACTTTAGTTAACTAAATTAGTTAACATGAACTAATAATGAACTACTAATTCTACAGCATTTATTAATATTAGTTCATGTTAATCTCAACATCAACAACATTAGTTAATGCACTGTGAACTAACATGAACATTTTAACAGAGGTAAAAAAAAAAAAATGCTGTAAAATATATATTGCTCATTGTTAGTTTTTATGTTAGTTAATGCATCAATTAATTCTAACAAATGAGACCTTATTGTAAGTGTTCCCAATAAAACCAGTTAATTTAACAAATTTTTGGTTTCTAGAAAATTTGAATAGGTGAATAAGTTAAGCATTTAAGATGTCAGTGCCCAGGGCAACAAAGAGTCTTCAACCGGCCCTGCAGCCATATGATGGCAAAGATCTTTGGCTTGGATGAACTGTGCAACAACATCAACTGCCTTGGTAAATGCCACACTACCCCAAGCCAATTCAATAAGGTCCAGTTTGTCTCTTACAGATACAAACACTGACTCTGTGACTGAAAATGAACCTTTGTAATGGCAGAAACATCATAGTGCAGTATACAACTAGATTTATAATGTCACTAACATTTGGCTAAGAGGTTTCTAGGGCATTCTGAGTGGTTGTCAAAAGAGCCCACTCAAAGTATCATATTCAACAGAATTTGTAATTATCTTCTTAAGACCTCGGACATCCATGATATGAACAGAAGTATTGGGACAATTGACAATGCATTCTAAATACTTAGACATTAATATGGAGTTGGAACCCGCTTTACAGCTATAACAGCTTCCACTTTTCAGGGAAGGCTTTCCACAAGATTTTTGACTGTTTTGGAATTTAAGCACCAAAATGCAATATGCAAGGTTATGGGATTCTTCAAATATTAAAGTATGAGCAAGAGTTCTGTCAATGAAATCGGTCATTGAAATGTCCTAATAAGCCTTATGACATGCTATGTAACATGCAATCACAAATTCAGCTATAATAGAATTTGGACACCACTCAGAAAAGACATTAAAGGTTATATTGGCATAGCATGCGTTTGTATCTGACCTGAAGCAGTGTCTTCAGTTGAAGCAGCTGTTCTGTAAAAGAAGAGCAGTCTTGAACCATGAGTTTCAGCGTCAGCTCATCCAGTATCGCATGATCTGACCTTGACCTATCCAGCCCCTGTCCCCTAAATCCGTCAAATGACTGGAAAATGGCAGTTCTGTAGGTCAGACAAAGAGAAAGTGATCAAAAAGCATTTACCAGGTCAGCCAGAGGCCTTAGCCCACGGTAAAAAATAAAAATAAAAATCTTTACACAGGTTAGCTGTCCAATGAGAGCCATCTTATCCAAAATCCCCCTGAGTCTGGATATGTAGGAGGTATGCTGAGAATGTGGCTCTCTGAGACTAATTTGCTTTTTAAATGGATATAAAACAGACACTGTTGCACTTGTGGGAACTAAAGGCTAAAAACTGGAACTGTAAATAACAAAATTTTATAACAAAGACTGCCTTCAGAATGTGGGTATTCATTACATAACATTTACTTATTTTTTGTAGGTTAGCCCCAGTCTCAGATGGCTCACCAGCAGACCGCTCACAGTCTGTTCACAAACTATCTGAACTCATATTGAACTCAAAAATGGCAAGAGCTAGATACATTTACTGGATAAATTTATAAGTTAGGGTGCATAGTTTTTGTCTAACTCAGGCTATTTGGAAAAACGCACTTGTGCCAACATTTCTTCAAAATTATATCAGGTTGCTTCTTGGACGTTTCGTAACACTTTCAAATGGGGTGGCCAAAATGACCGAAATCTTATATCACGATATGAGTATTTCACAATGGTATATCATGGTATATTGTTATTTCTGCTTTAAAGGTACAATATGTAAGAATTTTGTATCAAAATATCTAAAAAACACTTGCACAGTGTTATATATTTCTTCCAATTGTGTACTTCAATTATCCTAAATATTTCCAAGAATTTGTCAATTCAGAGGAATTTTAAGTGCCCGTCCCTGTTCACTTGTCGCCTGTCAATGACGTAATATCCGCGTTATCCCCGGTTTCTGCTTGCACTGCCATAGTAACCATGGCGACAGACGTGGACAACTGCGTTACGTCTAGCGGCACGCTCACGCTGTTGTTGTTTCGTTCAAACATTATGGACCATGGCAAGCAGGCAATGCTGTAGGTGAGAGGTGCTGCCAGGTGAGATCCTGATCAGAAAATACACATATGGAGCTAATTATGTGATGCAAATGTTAAAATGTTTTCGTTTACAAATCATGCACTATGGTAAAATTGTTTTGAGGACATAACATAGTATTGGACAATGAACTACCCGACAATAAGTTTTTATTAATTGATAATCTGCCCATGTAATCATCATTTGTGTGAAAAGGTATATAAGTTGTTGGTGTTTTACTGCCACTAGTGGTCATTTCAGCTGGAAACTGCAGTAAATGTTATGTATAGGTGTGTTTTTGGAGTTTTATAAAAACATAGGTAAAATTAGGTCTGAAATAGGGCTAAAATGCCACAAAACCCCCCAAATTCAAGATAAGGGGGCAAAAAATGCCCCTGCACAATTAAGAGAGATCTATTACGGCTATCACAATTAATGTGAAACGTTAAATGAATTAAAAGTATCGATTGTGGCATTACATTTACAGTAGATTTGCTTATGGTGCATCATATTTCTTTTCACGTATGGTATGCAGCGTTGAGCATTATAACCTATAACATACGTTTCTGTTGAGATTATGAATGCAATGGTCAACTTACTCACTGACTAAATTCTGAATATGCATTCACAAATTCTCTCATCATCATAAACAACAAAGTGCAGAAAAGATTTAAGTAAGAGATTAATTTTGCAGTGTAGACAGCTTCATTGATTATAATGGGAGCTTTTGCAAAAGTGAATAAATCACATTAGACTTGTCATGGACAACTTAAATGTTCTTTGCTTGCTTTCTTTATGTAATTTATTCAGAGTTTGAATAATTGTGCTAAGCGCTGGCATAAAATGTACAACAATTTCACAAAATGTCAAAATGCATAAATGAAATGGTCACCTGTTTTCACACCTGCCCCAGCATTGCTGACGTCTCCCCTGAATGGGCCAGCCTTCTTTTTCTGAGCACTCATAAGGTGACATCCCATCAGTATCTACAACAGATATAAGTATATCAAGAACTAGTTTTGTGAGTGCAGAATTTTCCAGCACAATGTGTTTGTGGGTGGCTTTCAGAACATTTATGCTTGCTAGAAGGTTGCAAGGTGGTTGCTTCCAGGCCCGAGTTAAATTCCCCTCTCTATTATAATCAGGTCTAGATATGGCTAGTGTCCATGTTTCACTATATGTCTATGGGATTTCTCCCTATTTTATCATCGACTATCATCCACCAATTATTAATAATATTTCTTATTCTTATTATCAATGTTTAAAACGTGTCTGCTGCTTAATATTTTTTGTGGAAACCGTGATTATTATTATTTTTTTAAGAATTATTTGGTGCATAGAAAGTTCAAAAGAACAGTATTTATTTTAACTAGAAATCTTTTGTAACAATATAAAAATCTTTACTGTCACTTTTGATCAATTTAATGCAACCTTTCTGAATAAAACTACATATACACACTTTTTTTATATAAAAAAATATTATCTATCCCATATTTTTAAATGGTAGTGTATCATGCTTTCCAAAAACAAAGCAGCGCAACTGTTTTCAACATTGATAATAATAAGAAATGTTTCTAGAGCACAAAAAATATGACTTAGCTCATTCATCTGTACTGTCTCATATGCCCAGGAAAAGGGTCCATTATATGAATTCTAGATTTGTATAGACCGTTAGACTGTGTATGACAGTATTATACTTAATGCATCTTTAAAAATGATAAAAATGATAAAAATAGCAAAGGCTACTTGTAGAGGGGCTTATGGGGATTGTTCTGTACACTATTGATTGTGCTTTATTTATATGGTACAATATTATCTGTAGTACAATAGATGATGGATGAATAATAGAGGGTGTACACCTGAATACATTTGTATTCATTCATTACAATATTTACTAGAAGTTACCAACTGTAATTGGAAATCTAATTTGTGTATTTGGGTGAAAACGCCTTGTTTTACTTGTCTCTTTGAAATAGTAATTTAACTATGTGATGCGTGTACCTTGAGAATATTGTAACCCCAACATTGTTAAAAACAAACTCTACGCAAGTATGTGAATGCAAATGTTTCCAGCTATGCAAGCTTCATGCACAGTTGCATTCTTAAATCTATCATAGAATCTGTTGTAGCAAACATTAGCGAAAACTAATAAAACATTCTACTACTTTTCTCTTTCAAGTCAAATACTGTCATGGGAAAGCAACAGTTTATAGAGAATGCAAGCCAAACTTTATCACTCACCGCTGTGTAATGATGTCTCTTCAGACAAGTCCAAATCCAACATGAGATCATCATCCTCCAGGTCACAAGACTCCACACTCTCCAGGTTTTTGAGAATGTCCTTATAAATGTATAATGTGAAAAGAGAGTCAACACCGCAGCCAGGATCTTTGCAATCTATTATATTCACTTTTCAAATAAAAAAAATAAATAAATAAAAAGATTCCCATATCTAAAAAATAATTTAAAAAAAAATTGTACAGTGGAAAGATTATAGAATAACTTATTTTTTAACCACTTTATATTTAGTGTCTTTAACTACTATGCACTACTATTTAAATTAATAACTTAATATAACGCCCTTGTTGTCTAGATATGTATATTTACAGTGTACTTGTATTTAAAAAATACCTGCTTCTGAAAAAACATCTGTAAATAAATATAGATACAAGCAGCAATTACGTGGCTGAGCCAAGCCCACAAATCTCATAAAGGTGATTCTTTTTGGCCGTTGAAAAACATGTACCATTGGATTCTGCAGGACCCAAGAGGAATTCGAAAAAGCTAAAGACATTCTTGCAAATTGTGCAGCAACCCAAAAAAAATCGACAGGTAGCCGAAGACGCATACCAAGTTTTGTATCAATACGCCAATGCATTCGTAAAATACAGAACTTTGCTGCAAACTTAAAATGGTCAATGCCAAAAATGGCCGACATGGGAAAACTTGATATAGTTTTGGATATAGACTCTGCAAGCTGTATCAAATCTAAAGAGACAAGTTTCATGATTGATCAAACTGCGAAGTTATAAGCAAAATCATACATTTTGTCTCAAGTTTCGTCTCAATATGCCAAAGCATTGCGGAGATATAGCCTAACGTCCACTTTTGCGTGTCAAAAACTATTGGGTGTGTGTGTGATAAAAAAGTGATGACTTTTTTGCAACTCAACCTCGGTGAAGATTGGATAAAATCTGAAGGAGAAGGAAAACATAAAATTAGAGTTTAGGAAATCAGAGGAAAACTGAATTTTGTTTCCAAGCTGCTCGGTTCCAAAGGTATTTGCGTAAACATCAGTGCATCTTTGACCCATTGGTGGAGCTAGAGGGTTTAAGAGACTTTAAATTTGCTAAGGTTAAAATTTTGACTCTCCTCTATGTTCCAAAATTAATGCGTTTTGACCAAAGGGTCCAGTGGGCTGCTATAGACTTTCACTCAGGAATAGATAATAAAAAGAAGAAGAACACTTAGATTACACTGTTGACCTTACCCCTACCCCGTAATACACCCGTTTGGCAAAACAAAATGAACACAATAACTACAAATGTAAATAACAAATAATCTTTTTTTGATGCAAGAATTGGGACCAAAAAATTGTATCTGTTTTCTAGAGACGGGACTTTACAATCATGTTCTGATATACAAAATGAATTTGGAATTGGCAACTGAAAAAGAATACAGTTTATAAATTCATTAGAATGGTTAATATGGTCAATAGCATTTATTGCCTATTCAATTCACAAACACAAATGCATACGTGGCAGAAAGTGCTACCTGCTACCTTAAAAAAAAATCGATTTCAGGAAGCGAAGCGCACTTTAGCCAAAATTAAAAGTGCAAACAAATTGAAGATAAGCATGGGTACTTTAAGGATGAGAAAGCAATTAGCAGAGTAGACTTCAATGAAGGAGGAAGACAACTGATGCTTATTCAAGCAAGGAACAGTTCTCATGATGGAAGCCGACTCACCCTCTCCACAACTCATCTCTCTCAGAAAAGATTTAGTGTCAGTTGAGGACCTCTGGTTAAAAAACTCTTCCCCATGACCGGCTATCTACTCATGGCATGACAATAGAGGAATACTCAGAAGGGAACTGCCGATTTGCAAAGCTGTGCAAGATAAAATGAGAGGTTCCTGAATGAAAATGACTGTTTTTTTTGTTTTGTTTTTTAAATGTTAACAAAGCAACAAACGCCACCAAATAATAAAGTCAATGAACTGCCTGACTTTGATTCTTCTCGGTTTTATAGTCTTGGTCAGTGAAATTCAGCCCTATTATTGTCTGATGGCCAGTATATTACACTAAGTATTGTTAGGCTGATCACTGGCATCTGGGCAATAGCAAGAGAAACATACTGTATGCATTTCCTTACCTCCATACATTTTATGGTAATCATTCTTCATAGTCACATAGCATACAGTAAATAGGCATAAAGAGTAAAAATGAAACTGTACCAGTCCACAACAACATCCAGCTCTGACAAACCATTTGCATGTCCACTGTGCATTTGCAGATGAAGGCAGCACCGCTCTTTATATGTGAATCACACAAGACACACTAAGGCTGCTTTCACACTGGGCTCGTTTGCTGCGGTCCGAGCCCGAACACGTTTTTTTCCCGACGCCCCTGCAGCGTTGGTCTGGTTTCACACTCAACTTGATTCTATCAAATCTTGGTGCGTTTGTGTGCATCTTACGTCATCACAAACGTTCACGCGTATGATAGAAAACAGACTGCGATTCAATATATTGTGTTTTTTTAATTAATTTGGTGCTATTATGCACAGCTGAGTGAACAACACAGGTTTACAGTGTGTGTGTGACGCATAAGGTGGTATTCTGCTGCTTGCAAACGAACTCTTTTGAGGAGACAGTGGATTTCCATTAATTTGTAGTCCTGATTCCACACGCTATGCACGAATACACTGCAGGCTCACTCTCACTCGTATCCAAGGTAAATCATCAACACTATCATCCCAAACATGCGTTTTATTAACTAAATACATAATAATCAGCTAAAACACATGGGCAGGTCACTTTTCTTCCTGAACAAGTGCGCACCCGAGTCAGTGTTGCTTTCACATTCACACGAACCGCAGCAAGGTTCGAGTGCAACCGAACTCAGACCACCTCCTCCAGGTAGTCTTGGGTTACTGAAGTGCAGTGCACACCCGGGTCCACATGACAGCGTTCACATTAGCGATTTTTCATGCGAACCGTGGCCCGTTCCAAACTAAACTGCCAGTGTAAAAGTCCTTAACATTCCACACTAAATCACAATAACAGTGATGCTCAAACTATGACTTTCATAATAAAGTTTGTGATTGATCATGCAGAGATAACATGGATCAACAGGTTTAAACTCAGCAATTTATTATTTTTTTTAATTAAACTATTATGGACTTTAATGGCTATATTTATATTTATATTTATATTTACAACATTTATCTCTTCCACCACTATGATGTATTACTTGTATAATTATTGTCATCATGAGTAATAAACTCATTTCATTTAATTAATATTTTTATTTTTAAATAATAAAAAATAAAATATAAAACTGTTCCAACAGTTTTTGCTATGTACTACAACTGGTACCGAGAACCATGAAATTTGACTGGTATAGGTCCCGACTACTGTAATGACAACCCTGCCTGCATGTGTTTTGGATATATATTAGCATGGTACATATTACTATTGACTGGGCCAAGGTTTTGTGATTTAGCCATTAAAATGCAGATAAAGTGGAAGAGGCAGATACAGTTTCAAGCTGGCCAAACTCATCTGTGAGAACAGACTTTCTTTCTTACAAAAGAAAATCTGACCTTGCAAGTAGAAACTAAATAACAAACATGTCTGAAATGTACTTGGGAAAAATCATTATCTGCAGCTCTCAGAGTAGGCTTGTTTCCCTCTGCTCAAGACACAGGAAGTGCTCCTGAATGAACTTTACTGTCTGCTCCATTTCTGGTCTTTCTTTCCCATCAGACAGTAATTTGCTATGTCATGGTGCGTTTTACATTAAGAAAACAAAAGGCTTTTCTCATACAGCCTCCGAGACTTCACAAAATGGAGGTACAGCCTTTCAAACATGGCCCAGATGTGGCCAGCGCTATTCAAACATACAATTACCTTCTCATTGCATAAGGAAGCTTGACTTTCAAAGCTTTTGCTTTGCTTTTGTGATAAATGTCATATATTTATTTATATGTCTCACCAAACCATATGTGAAATATGCTCTGAATTAAATATGAACACAAAAAGTTGGCATAATGAAAAAAAAAAAAGTTTCTAATCGCAATGAAGAATCAGTATTTAATAATAATAAAGCAATAAAGATAATAGCAATAAATGATGGACTGTTTTTGCATTTGATCCCTTTTTTCAAATTTGTCCATATCACAAAATTTAAACCATCCAACCTGACATCCATTTCTAATTTAAAAAGAAAAAAAACGTCCCATCTTGTTTTTATAATCCGAAATCCTAAACCTTCATGTTGGAATTCTTGACACTGCGTGCTTTTGCTGTTCTGAGTCCCAGCAGCAAACTGAAACAAGCCAGAAAATATTACTAAACTGACAGATTACGACAGAGAATGGAAGGACGGACGGTTTTTGAGAAGTACTTTTAGAGGCAGAAGGGGTCAATTTACTCAATATTTTACTCAATATTTTAGAGGGGTTCTTGTGTCTGTGGTGTGTGACAGCCTGAACACATTGTATTGAAATGATGTAGCACTCTAGGCAGTGGAGGGAGACAGAAAAAAGAGAGAGGATGTGAAAAGTAGATTTAATGTCTGTTGTATTTAGGTCATCAGTTCTTTGTTAACATTTTGCACCAGACAGGTAGTTAGCGAATTAATGAAGGACCTCACGTAAATAAAACTTTCCCCACGCAATTAAAATGACTGGGAACTTTGACATCATTCTTCAAAGAGAACAAAAAAGCACAATAAAGGTATCATTAAAGAAGTCTATACAACGCAAGCGCTATATTTCAAATTTTATAGCTGTATGTGAGGAACAGACTAAAGTGTAAGAGACAATATACTGTACAGTCAGCTAGCCATTATTGCAAAATTAGATCTTGTGTCACCCTGAAGGTTTAATGAGATGGTTTCGACAACTAGATCAACTGATTCACACAAGGAAAAAAGAGTGGTTAGTTATGAAATGTATTAATGCATCAGGGAGAGCTAGGTGGATGGCAATATTTTAACTTATTTTCTGGCCTGTTCTTCACACACAGCAGTCAAATGGTTTCAGATGACTAGTTGTTGTATTGTAGTAGTTGTACAGACCGATTTCTTTTGTAAAACAATTTTATAGTGGTGAGTGGTAAAAAATGTGGTGATTTTTTTACAATCTCAAAAAAGGACATTCCCCCAGTTTAAGCCTAGTCCTGGACTAAAATGCATGTTTAAGCTGTTTTAAAGCAACTTGCACTGACATATCTTAAAATATGTCCATAACATTGGTTTGTCAAGATGCACACCAGTAATTATTATTATTTATTTTTTACTAAGGCACATTTATAAAAGCTACCTAAATGTCCTAATTGAACTAATGCCTAATCCTGGCTTCATCTAAGCCCTGTTTGTGAAACCAGGCCTAAATTTGACAAGTCTAAGTGGTCATAAAGTCACTGTTAGCTGTTCAAAATTAGCCAATCACACAACTCCTCCAACTCTGTTGCTGCACCAATTCAGCTGTTCACAGTTAAGTTTGCTGGAAGTTTGTTGGACTTTGCTCCTTAGTTTGTGCACATTCTGTCAAAAAACACACTGTTGGAATTATCACCTCGTCTGGATCCTTCAATACATGGCAGAAGACCAGACCACTCACCATGAGCTCAAGAGATCCACCCATTTACCTGCCATGGACCCGATTGAGAAAAATCGTTTCAAGTGCTTGGTTGAGCGCTTATGAAACACTGCGCTAAGATTTTTCCATTTCCTGATTCACCCTCCTCATTCTCCATCTCCACATGCTTTATGACAGTCCCATGAGCACTCCGGCCTACTCAGGATGATTGCAGTGGCTTCTTGTTGCAATGTTTGCTCCAGTTAGAGATGGAACCACAGTGCTATCCCACAGAAAGAGCTAAAATCGCCTTTGTCATCTCCTTGCTAACTGGTAAAGCGTCCTATCTGTCCTATCTGGCACCAGGTCGGCTCCGTCATCAAGCTGTTAGTGACTTATTGGTCAAAAAACAGCTTTATCATCTACATGAGGGAAACTCATCGATTACAGATTATGCTCTACAATTTGCCGGCCCTCCTCGCCACCTTTTGCTAGGGGTTGAAGCCCTCACTTCGGCTGCATCTCTCTGACTACGATGACACCACGGGCCTGGATCTTCAGCACTCCACTGACATATATTATGACAATCCATCTATTATCATAAAATGATTTTGATCTGACACAAATTCATGTTATTTTTCTTTGCCAACAATCTGGCCCAAAAACATGATAAATTATCAAATATTTATTTCTCAGGGTAAGATTCTCTGTTCTCGGTTTACTGTCCCAAAAGCATTTAGTAATGGGAGGGAGAAGAGATGGTAAAGGAAAGGATAAGGAGGAGAAAAAGTAGAAAAACAATTACATCTACAGAAAACTAGATCATCAAATTGGAAGATATAAAGACATCCATACAATGGCTACTAAAGTGAGGGCTATGACTTGTCAAGCTGAATTGTCATGTAGAGAGACAGGTCAGGACAATCATGGTACAGGGTTAGATCAGGGTTAGATCAAGAAAATCTACACACTAAAAAATGTTAGTTTGTACAAATTACTTGCGAAAATTTAACAACATTTTGGTGTCAACAGGCCTCAAGGCTGTCAATCTCCAAAAATTACCATTTTTAAAAAAAAGAAAATTATTTAAAAAGTTATCTTTAAAAATCCATCCCATAAATCCATACAATATATTTATTACAAAGACCAATTTTATGTTGTTATTTACTAAAATCTTTGGTAACACTTTATAATAAGCATAGTGTAATAAAGTACTTACAAATCATTTGCAAACTATTAGTTAATACATAGTTTAATAATAGTTTATAACTGTAGTTAATAATATAGTTAATTAATAATATAGTTAATTAATAGTTTATAACTGTAGTTAATACATTAATAGAAAGCGCTATATAAATGCAGTCCATTTACCATTTACCATTAATAGACAATATACAAATAGTGAATTTGCATACACACACACACACACACACACACACACACACACACACACACACACACACACACACACACACACAAAGGGTTTCCATGTTGTATAGGGATTTCCATAGAAATAATGAGCTTTATACTTTACAAACTGTATATTCTTTCCCCTAAACCTACCCCTAATCCTTACTAATGTATTTTAACAACATGATCTTATGAGTATTTGCATGAAATTCATATTGATAGCATTATTTTATTTATTTATTTTTAAGTGGTTACGTTTAGCTTTGGGGACAGGCTCAATGTATTTGTAAACATTTTAATGAACTCTTAATTATAATGCAATTAATGTTCAATAAAGTTTGGTTTAAATCACTTAATTAGTGTCATTTTACCATTTTCTGTGACCTAATCTAAAGTGATAACTATTTACAGTTAAATCATTGTTTTATGGCAGAATTTCCATTTCCATTTTGGGTTAAATATTCCATTAACAAAAAAATAAAACCATTCTCTCTGCATTTTCTTCATTAAGTACAGCATATCATCTCTATTTGCTGTACTCATAAGGAGACTTATTTAGTCTAAGTTAAATGGCTGCTTATCGGATCTTGTGAAAATACTGTACTGTGCACAGTGAGTGCCATATGCTCAGCTCCGTCAGGTCAGGTTCCAGAAGCTGGGGTTGCTTTAATCAAAATGATTTCATTAATTGCTCACCCTCATGTTCATGTAAGACCTTCGTTCATCGTTGGAACACAGATGAAGATATTTTTTATGAAATCTGAGAGCTTTCTGACTCCCCATAGATTGCAACGTTATTACCACTTTCAAGGCCCAGAAAGATAGTAAAGACATTGTTAAAATAGTCCATGTGACTACAGTGGTTCAACCATAATGTTATTAAGTGAGGAGAATACTTTTTGTGCACAAAAAAAAAAAAACATAACGAGTTTATTCATCAATTTCTTCTCTTCTGTGTCAGTCTCTGACGCTGTTCACATGAGCACCATGACACAAGCGTGTGGTGCTGATTCAGCAACCAGCCAATTCTGAGCTGGCGTTCTGACGTAGAACCCGGAAACGCTGCACTGTGTTTACAATGTGAACAGGGTCACAGACTGACATGGAAGAGAAGAAATGGTTGAATAAAGTAATTATTTTTGTTATGCTTTTAATGCCATTTTTGATGAATCACGGAAGCAACACCAGTTATTTTGCCAAGAGATCTCTTATTTATCATTTGTATGTGTCAGACATACGAGAGAAATGGCCATAGAAGAGGAAGGTTACAGGAGAGGTGGTCTTCATTCCAGATTTCTATGTTGCCCTCTTTGTCCTCTGTCCTCATCTCTTTCCTCTCACCCTACACAAAGGCCATAGCATTGAAATTAGACAAATGTGTATATTGTATGTATACTCTCACACTATATTTGCTTCAATTCTAGTACACTTGATTATCTAATCAAAATAGCTAAATATTTTGTTCCAGCAATCGGCTATCGGTGCCAATTAATCAGCAAAACCGGTCAATCGACCTATTTTAAAACATAATTTCATATAAAATATAATTTATTGTTACTGAAAAGCCATATTTAATTATGAGATTTATTCAAATAGTTTTTTATTTACCAAAATAAACAGAATATGGTACAAACTTTGCTGAAATGATTGTTTTGAAGGTGTGTTAGAGAGACAACTTGGTTATTATGCAAAACATATTACTTTAGCTAAAGTATTTGTATCTTTTTTCTGCAATCATACACTTTGAAAGTAGTGAAAAGTACATTTAGCCCCATTGAACCCTAAAACTTTTTTACCATGGGAAAAAGTTACTTAGGTACACCCTTTGTGGTGTTTAAAATTAAAATCCAATGCTTTAGGATCTTGCAGATTCTTCAGGGGATGGTTATAGTTTAGGTTTTGCCTTCAGGAAAGAAAAAAACATGAGAAACATGTGTTATCTTAATGGATTCAGTGCCATAGTGAGGGCCCTCAAGTGACGCTTGGCAGGCAACAACAACAGACGGTCCTGGTGAACTAGGGAGATGCATCAAACTTCTAAACAGCCCAAATGACTAGGCAGTGTTGAGAACGTGGCAATGAAAGCCCATATGATGAGAGTGAAAGCGAGGGAGATCAGAACAGAGTATAAAAGAGAGTTAAAAAAATATGTATAATAACGTCACAGCATCGCTCTTGCAAACAACAATCTTGTAGCAATTCATCATGTTGGAAACAAGCTGCCCCCTAGTGGAGCACTGTCTCGTCTGACCCTGGTCTGACCGCTCAGTTATTTTGCCTATTCCCCCTTTTTTTAATGTTTCTTAATTAAAACGGCAATGTTTTGATAAAAACAAATCATTGTCAGGCATGTCATACGAAAATCAGTTTGATCGAAACGCTGCTGGTTCATTTTCCCAGAAGTGAAAGACTCTAAATTTAAAATACATCCTATATACATTTATTTTGTCAACTTTTATGAGTACACTACCATATGGTCTACTATAATTTTAGCTTGTTTGGCTCCACAGTGTCTCTTAGACACTTCACTTTGAAACACAGTTTCATGACTTTCATATCCTACGTTCAGCATAACCCAAGTCAAGACAGCAGGTGTAAACACACAGCACACTGGGTCAGCTGAACTCTCTAAGGAAATACCCTTGTGTGTGTGTGTGTGTGTGTGTGTGTGTGTGTGTGTGTGTGTGTGTGTGTGTGTGTGTGTGTGTGTGTGTGTGTGTGTGTGTGTGTGTGTGTGTGTGTGTGTGTGTGTGTGTGTGTGTGTGTGTTCATGTTTTTCTGTCCCGGTGGGGACTTCAACCTGAATGCACACAGACTCATGGGGACTCGTGTCACAGTGGGGACCTAAATTGAGGTCCCCATGGGTAAACAAGCTTATAAATCATACAGAATGAGTTTTTTTTGGAAATGTAAAAATGCAGAAAGTTTTCTGTGACGGGTAGGTTTAGGGGTAGGGTTAGTGTAAGGAGATAGAATATACAGTTTGTACAGTATAAAAACCATTAAGTCTATGGAGAGTCCCCACAAAGATAGTAAACCAGACGCGTGTGTGTGTGTGTGTGTGTGTGTGTGTGTGTGTGTGTGTGTGTGTGTGTGTGTGTGTGTGTGTGTGTGTGTGTGTGTGTGTGTGTGTGTGTGTGTGTGTGTGTGTGTGTGTGTGTGTGTGTGTGTGTGGACATGTTTTTCTACACCGGTGGGGACTTAAACCTGAATGCACACAGACTCATGGGGACTCGTGTCACCGTGGGGACCTAAATCGAGGTCCCCATGGGTACAAAAGCTTATAAATCATACAGAATTAGTTTTTTTGAAAATGTAAAAATGCAGAATGTCTCCTGTGATGGGTAGGTTTAGGGATAGGGGCAGTGTAAGGGCATAGAATATACAGTTTGTACAGTATAAAAACCATTACGTCTATGGAGAGTCCCCACAAAGATAGTGCACCAGACATGTGTGTGTGTGTGTGTGTGTGTGTGTGTGTGTGTGTGTGTGTGTGTGTGTGTGTGTGTGTGTGTGTGTGTGTGTGTGTGTGTGTGTGTGTGTGTGTGTGTGTGTGTGTGTGTGTGTGTGTGTGTGTGTGTGTGTGTGTGTGCGAGTGTGTGTGTTATTTACTGTTTCACATTTACAATCTCATTTTGTTGAAATGGTTACCAGGGAGTCAAATTTTTTCTAGCTCAAATGATTTGCTTATAGAGTTCTGCAGGGGTGACGCTTCTTTGTAGGCCAAAACAGAGAAACAAGCATTAGCATTTTATCACTTCTGGTTCCACTGTCTTGAAGTCAGTGGGTTTTTAGAATGTTTTTTTGGTTAAATGCCTGAAATAAGGTATAGTTAAATCAAGTTCAAGATATTTCCACGTTTTATTCTGTGAAATAGAATACATCAGTAATGCCTCCTTGTTATATATTTTAAAAGTTTGTACTTGTTTTGAAAAGGCTGTTGCTATCAAGTGGCTAAATGGGACTACAGAGGTTTTTGGGGATGGTAAACCTCATCAAGCAAAACAGGAAAACTAGTCCGAAGTCTGTTTTCACTGTCTTGTGTTTATAATCACTTTCTGGCAAACTATTCTAAAGTTTTTAAATAAAAACTGAAATATATTGTGTAAGCTTAATGGTGGTGACGTTAAATTCATTCAACCGTAGTGTAGTTCGTTAATAGCCTACTTTTAGCTTTTTACTTCTGCTGAAAGTATGCAAGCTTGAAAATGCATGAAAGTTGTGAAGATTATCATGATCAACAAAATGTGTAAGAATCATAAAGTTTTGTTGGTAACAGCTTATTTTCTGAAATAATCCAAAAACCATGGAAAAATCTTATTTGGTTTTTGTCGAGAAAATCAGGGGGATGCTAACTTCTGGATTGGCCAAAAAAAAGTGCAACATCACTGCAGCACTCTATACATGCCAGTTAGCGTAAGTCCTTAGAGTCCTTATTGGAGCTAAGGAGAATCCATACCAAGTTCTGGCATGAAACTCTAGATGGCGCAGGCTGAGAGGTACAAACTCAATTTGGAAGCAATTGCATCGTCATTTACATAAGGCAGCAAATACTGGTTTTGTTTGCTGTTAGCAGTCTGCAGCGCACTTTAAGAAACCCTTCACCTTCCCCAGCTCCACCTGTATAGATCTACTATGGGGGTTATCACAAGCTCACAGCAGCACGTCTGTGAATGTATTGGCAGTAGCAAGTCTCGGTACTTGTTCTGCAGCAAGTTTTCTTATGTGGTTGTACATATAGCGGCAGTTCAGATATGAAAACACTTTTGCTGAAGCAACCATGGCATTTTAGCTTGCTACTACAAACCTTTACTCTCGTTTATCGTGACTCGTGTTTCTCCTGAGCAAAGTTTTTCTATGTCAGAAGTCATAGATATGGAGCTGTTTATGTGATGCACATGACAAAATATATTAATTTACAAATCAAGCATTATGGTAAAAGTATTTAGAGGTTATAACAGAACTGTGCAAGGAAATGCGTGAAAAAAAATATTTACTTAAAGGAGAACTCCGGTCAGTTTTAACATTGAACTAATTTTTTTGTAAATTTGGAGTGCTGTCAGTACAGAGAACAACGACAAAAATCGGTGTTGACTACACCGTGTTATCCTCTTTTTAAAATTTGCACCCTGTTGACTTCAATGGGGCAAGTTTTAAATCTGCTTTTAGCCTCTTAACATCCTTGATGTGTCATTACAAGTGCCCAGCCATGTGAGTGATTCCTTCAGAGTGAACACGGGTGAATCTGACTGCAGTAGATGTGAAAGATATGAATAAAAATTATGTTTATTCAGCCAGCGCACATACCTGTATTTTCTTCCTGTTTTCGGTCGAAGTCCACAGTAGTCGATTGTCGAGTTCACACGCATAGGTTTAGTACCTATGATCACGCGGCGTGAACTCGACAGGAAGAAAATACAGGTATGTGCGCTGGCTGAATAAACATAATTTTTATTCATATCTTTCACATCTACTGCAGTCAGATTCACCCGGTTATGATTGGCAGAGCAGTGTTCGAAGCCATTGTAAAATACTATATAAACACAATCGTTATCTGATTACATCACTATTTCTGCGCCACTGGGTCTATGTGTAGCTTCAACCATTCTGCTAAACATTGCTGAAAAACTACATTGCTAGCTGAAAGAATTATTGTTATCAATAAATGATTACATTTTTGTTGCATAGTGATTGCAATCAGGATATGAGGAGACTTTCAAACCGTATAACAAATAAGATTTCTGTACAAAATCACCTATTGTATCTTTAAACTAAAAGATATTGCATGAATACATAAGACTTAAAAATAGTGCATGAGTCATATTTTAGCTATATTCTACTTTTATGATACATTATTGTTTTTTTTTTGTTTTTTGTTTTTTTTTTTACTTTTGAAGCTTGAGAGCTCCAGTTCCCATTAATTTTCACTTCATGTAAAAGATCATCTGCAAAACAGCTCATTTTGTGTTTCATAGAAAAAAAGAATGCCATATGGGTTTGGAACAACATGAGGATGAGGAAATGAACTATATGTTGGATGTTCTGTAAGATGATAAGCTTATTGAAATGGTTGACGCTTTGAATATTTGTGAGTTTCTGCTGCCCCCATGTGGCCCTTGAAGGTAGGCTACTAAAGAGGCTGCACAGCACTAATTCAGCTGCTTTGTTCAGCTGGTTTCCTTCAGAAATGGAATTGAGGTTCATCAGACCAGAGAATCTTGTTTCTCACAGTCTAAGATTTTTAGGTGTGTTTTTGCAAACTGCGAGTGGGCTTTAATGTGTCTTCACAGAGAAGTACAACAGGAAATGGCGTATTGATCAACGCAACATGGCACTAAACTACTCACCTCAAGCTCCATTTGCAAAATTGGCATGCCAAGTTGGCCTCTTTTCCCTAGCCTTGACCGCATCTGTTTTCAGACCTTCCCACTTAGCTCTCTCCAGCGCTGGACAGCTTTTCTAATATTAATGCGGGACCTAAAGCTCTTGCCTAGACATACCCCTTTATTTTCCAGTGATTTCTTCTGAGCTTTTCTCTTTTGTATTGTGTCCCATCTCTATTTCTGCAGTCTTTCTTCAAATCTCCCTCTTGATCGTTCTCTCTCCTCGGCCGCCATACGCCGCCTACTGCTGATTGGCTACATGTTTGTTGTTGTATCGGTCCGACTAACTTCCAAACAGCATATTTCAAAAACGACTTTCCCCTACTTTAAGTGCCAAATATAATTAACAAATTGTATTAAATATTATTTAGCAAAAAGTATTACTATAATACACTGAATCATTAAAAGCAATGATAGGAAAATGCAGCTGTTGTTTATCTTATATGTGCCATATTTGCAAAAGTAAATATTTTGCTAAATAATAACTAATCAGAGATGCACTTACACTAATTAAAAAAGATTTGTAATCTGTCTTAAACACAGAAAGACAAATATAATAGGGAGAGGCATTTAACAATATATTATAGATGCAAAGGAGGATAAAGGCTAGAGCTTTGAGCATAAATGCCAAGTCATCCTCTCATTTGACTTTGATTTAACCTCACCATTTAATAACTGCCATGAAGCTGACAATCTGATCGTCTGCTTCCAGAAGAAAGACAAATGACTATGAGCAGGAGCCAATTTGGAGTTCTCAGAATTATGATGCGTAATCAGAGACACACCTTCAATAACTCAAGCTGACAGCCTTATCCAGTCAGTCTCTGGGCTTTGAGCACAAGACAAACCTCACTTTAAAGGGGATGTCTAATGCCTTTTCCATGCATACTGACATATGTACATTGTTAAAGAGTTGGGTTCTCATGCTAAACATGGCCAAAGTTTAAAAAAATGAGTAGGATGTATGACAAAGTATTTCTGTGTCAAATACACTCCTTCAGGGTTCGTATAAGTTTTGGAAAGTTTTTTTCGAGTATGGCTATGTATGATGTCATAAAGGGCGGAATTCCATGTATGGGCACTTCTCCCAGAAGAGCGCACACACACATCAACCAGAGCGAGAGCAAAAGCAAGAGCAACGCCCATCAACGTGCTTTGTTCGGGTTACGGAAGTCATCGGCAGAACTTCACGGCACGCCTCCAGGAGTTTGAATGTTTTCGGAAAGAAGTGGTACAGCTGTATCTGTCTTTTATAAATCTTATCTACTGAGATATGCAATACTACTCTATAGGTACTGAAGATTGACACAAGATTGGCAGAAACTGTGTGTGTTATGTCCCCTTTAAAGACACAAAAAATCAACTGTGTTCATTAACTGTGATTTTAAAAGTCAACCATTAAGCACACTGATTCAGACAAGTTTGGCAGTGTATTTTAGGAGCTTGGAAAGAAGATTGCAGAGAGTTGCTGAAGGGATCCAAATTTAAGAATCTATTTCAGATATGTTTCCTTACATAACATCACGGTGAAGAATACTGATTTTAGCATTTGAGGTTTTAATTTAGATAGTATATAAACTGAGAAAGTGATTATTGAGTCTCTAGCAAGAGTCTCCTATTCCTACCAGACCTGTTTTCTCTATTGTGTTTTAAATGAGTCTTTAATGGCTCTAGCCAGTAGCTCCAAGACGCACCCTTTGTCTTAAATGGCTCTGGGATGGCCCGTGGAACCAGAGTTTCCTGGCCAGTATCAGCATTTGAATAGGTATGCTGATTAAATTGATACTGGTAAACACGCTGGGGTCTGGGGCAGGTTACCTTAACCTGTATACCTCATTTACATGCTTTGTTTGTATTTGTCTCCACCTTCAAAAAGTCCCTCCTCCTAAAATGCCTATAAGATAACATGTAAAGTTATGTTAGATCAGATCATGTTGGAAGTTTCTACAGCCGTGTACAGAGGAGTTCTCAATAAAGAATAACTTCCGTTGAACGCGATCCCAACTGTCTCCTGGTCTCTGCTTTGAAGAAAGAAAAACTTTACAACAGATGGTGCCTTGTGACCCGGATGGAGAAAAAGGAAACTCAAAGAACTGCATCTTGAAACTTCAAGCTCAAAGATCTCAACGAAGCTGACTGAGTTCCAGACTGAATCTTCTGAATCCAGATTGAAAACTTCAAGCTCCAAAAAGATCTCAAAGACTGATTTTTTTCCAGACGGAATCTTTCTCTACAAATGAAAGACTCGGTGAGTTTCACTCCATTAAAAGAACCAATGCAGACCAGTACAAATGTTTTCCTCTGCGCCATTCAGAGAAGAAGTTAACAAACAGCTGTAGAGTTTGGTTAACTAAAGATAAGCCTCTAAAAAAGTTTTTCTTTTAGAGATGAAATTTACCCCCTGTTGTTGGCAGGGAAGATTAACAGTTACATGTTAATATTGTGTGTATGCTCTTGCTAGAGAAGACCTATCTGTAAGCTAGAGAATTAGCTTTAGAATTAGATTTAGCTTCTTGTGCTAATAAGATTGTACCCTATGTTTGCAAGACAGTAGAGAGAAGTTTTTTTAGTGTTTGTTTGTGGTAACAAAAAAATTCACAAAATGTTTAGGAAAAGTACTAGACAGATTACACCTTTTTGGACAGATAGTGAATTCAAGTCTTTGTTATCAGAGCACATGGACTCCATCGTGACTAAGCCAGTCAGATTGAATTTAACCAAGAAATTTGGCATTGATCCAGAGAAAGTGTGGTCAATTGAAGATTGCAAGAAAGTGTTGAGTGCATGTATCAGGAAGAAAAATCTGAAAGGCATCATCGGTTGTCACCGAGAATTTAGCTTATCCATTGCACAAGAACAAGCGCAGTGTATTGCTAAGTTGAAAGAACAGATCAAACAATTGCAGACTCAGGTGTCCTGTCTCAAGACAAACGTGGGCCATAACAAAGCCTCAACCAAATGTGATTTAGAAGACCAACAGTCAGAGGAAAGCTATCCTGATTTACAGTCTTTTGATAGTATAGAGGACAATGTCAATACAGATGTAAATGCAGTTGAAGTGTGCGTAGCTAGACAAAAGCCTCAGGGAAAAGGTGTTGATACAGTTCCATTTGCAACCCCCATATTGCAGCCACAAGCAATCAAAACATCTTTAGGTCCTAAAGAGATTGAGAGAATTGCTGAAAGTTTGCCATCAGTGCAAAGAAATTTTTCTGAGTTTAGAAGAGCATTGATCAGCAAAATACGGCTCTATGATATGACTCTAGCTGAAGTCACCCAGCTAATATCACAGATCTTGACTGAGTCAGAATTCAATGATTTTGAAAGTGCTGTAAATAATTCTGAACTGCAACAGGCCAGTAAAGATGAATTGAGAGAGGAAGTTGTTAAAGTGTTAAAAAACATTGTTGGACCGAAGGTGGACTGGTCAAAGCTCACTAATTGTGTACAGAAGGAGGATGAAACTGTTTGTGAGTACACAGAAAGATTTTGCCAGACCGCTGCCGCTTACAGCGGAATTGCCGACACTTCAGAGAAAGTGTTAGGTCATAATGGTCCTCTAGTTCGTGCATGGTCCGATGGTCTTTTGTCAGAACATAGAAATGCATTGCCTTTCTTAGATCTTACATGGTCAAATAGAACCCTGCAAGACAACTTGGACAGTTTAGCTATTTGGGAAAGAGACTTTGATGTCAAGGCAAGAGTAAAAATTGCAGCAGCATCCTTTAAGGTTAACTCAGAGAAGCCAAAGAAACGCAAAAGTCCTAGAGAAGCCAGTTGTTCTTACTGTGGCAAGCACGGACATTTTGGAAAAGAATGTCGAAAAAATAAAAATAACTTAAGACAAGTTAACAATGTTATGCAGCTCTTGCTACATTTGTTTGCTACTTTGAAGCAACCCCTCCCCTCGTCACTGGACTCGTGGGTAAGCTTTTTGAGGTGTTAACAATTTGGGCTGTGATTGCTTAATCTCCCCAGTAACTTACAACAAAGATGAAAGACTTATTTTTTTTTGTTTAATAGAACAAAAGGAAAGTGACTGTCACAGCCTTTGTTTGGGGGACATTCAGAAAACTCACAGCCATAAATGTTACACTGCAGAACACTACAATCAGACCTCCATGCTCTATATGATGTCTATTAAGACTGATGTTTCACTGGAGAATGAAAATGTGCCAATTTTCTCACACACTGTACAGTGTGTGCACAACACAGGGACAGAATAGGACACGGTTCAGTGAGGGCCCTGGAAAGAACTGACGCAACAGGCGTCGGGGGCCAATCCAGGGTGAAGACACTACCTCATAGGCCTTTCCTCATTTAGTCCATCCTTACCTCACTGGTCCATAGGTGTCAAATCAATTAAGAAATAGGGAAAGAATGAAACGACAACAGTACACTCTGAAAACGATAGAACCATTGTGTTTAAACTGCTACAACCGTAGTGTTTTGAAGAAATACTGCTCTCTGTTTTTCTGTTTTCTGTCTTACAGTGTGCAGATAAAACTTGATGGCTTTTTCAAGATCCATATGCAGCGACCGTCTCATCTGCGTATGAAGCCCCAACCTCAAGAAGACAACCAGACCCACTGCTGAACGAACTATCACAAAAGAAAATGAAAAATACACAACGCAGAAAATTCACGGACCCTAAATTGCATGTTTGTTTCTGTGTCAGCATGCAATTACAGATGAACAACACAGAGCAAGTTATATGTGCCTGTAACTTACACCAGTTACAAGAATGAACTTTATGTGTCTAAATTTGTATTTTTGTGAGAGTTTGTAAGAACTCTCAAAGAGGGGACTGAAGGGATCCAAATTTAAGAATCTATTTCAGATATGTTTCCTTACATAACATCACGGTGAAGAATACTGATTTTAGCATTTGAGGTTTTAATTTAGATAGTATATAAACTGAGAAAGTGATTATTGAGTCTCTAGCAAGAGTCTCCTATTCCTACCAGACCTGTTTTCTCTATTGTGTTTTAAATGAGTCTTTAATGGCTCTAGCCAGTAGCTCCAAGACGCACCCTTTGTCTTAAATGGCTCTGGGATGGCCCGTGGAACCAGAGTTTCCTGGCCAGTATCAGCATTTGAATAGGTATGCTGATTAAATTGATACTGGTAAACACGCTGGGGTCTGGGGCAGGTTACCTTAACCTGTATACCTCATTTACATGCTTTGTTTGTATTTGTCTCCACCTTCAAAAAGTCCCTCCTCCTAAAATGCCTATAAGATAACATGTAAAGTTATGTTAGATCAGATCATGTTGGAAGTTTCTACAGCCGTGTACAGAGGAGTTCTCAATAAAGAATAACTTCCGTTGAACGCGATCCCAACTGTCTCCTGGTCTCTGCTTTGAAGAAAGAAAAACTTTACAACATTGCCTAGAGGAGAGATTCTCCACCACAGGGCCAAAGACCACAAAGGCTAGTTGTACAAGCAAGTTAAAGGGGGGGTGAAATGCTATTTCATGCATACTGAGTTTTTTACACTGTTAAAGAGTTGGATTCCCATGCTAAACATGGACAAAGTTTCAAAAAATGAAGTTGTACGTTTGATGGAGTATTTCTGTGCCAAAAATACTCCTTCCGGTTTGTCACAAGTTTCGGAAAGTTTTTTTCGAGTATGGGCGTGTGTGACGTCAGATGTGGCGGGAATTTCCTTATATGGGTCCTAAGGGCACTTCTCCGGGAAGGGCGCGCCGCACACCCGTGGACCAGAGCGAGAGAGCGAAAGCAGTACGCCCATCAAAGCGCTGTGCTCTGCTTTAGGGAGTTTGTTTTTCCAGAGCATCAACGGAGTTGTGCAAGTGTTCTTGTTTGTTCCCTGCATTTCGACGATGATTGTTTTATAAACAAGGCCCAGTTAGACGCCGGATTTGCAGATCGTCTAATGCTTAAGGATGGAGCAGTCCCAATGATAAAGGTTCACGGTCGTGTGTTGGAACCGCAGGCGGTGAGTAAAACTGCTTCAAATGTCTGTGACTGTAGCTGCGTTTACATGGACACTTATAATCGGATTGACGGCTCAATCGGACTAAAAACCTTCATGTAAACACCTTAATCAATCCAATTGAGCTCGATCCGAATGAAATTTCGATCGGATTGAAAGGGGTGGTTTATCCCTTTTGTAATCCGATCGAGAGAACAAGTAAACACTTGATCGGATTGAAAACCTAAACTGAAAGGACTGCGCATGTGCAATGACGTTAAATAGCGTAATGACGTATGACGCGCGGAACGAGCTGTTCTTCCTGTTGAATAAAGTGTCATATTAATGAGTTTCCCGTCATTCTAAAATTCTCATTTCACTCAGCATCTGTGAAGTGAAGCAGGACAACGTCCCACCAGTCCTTGTTTTGGATTCTCATCCACAGACAACTGGTTTTGGCCGCGGGCAGGGGCATTTTTACTGCGTGATCAATAAGCAGCATGGCAAAACGGTTAATATGCTCTAAATTATTACCAGAGACGAATTAATATTACGTCTGCTGTTTATAACAAATAAAGAACCAACAGAGGAGAATATTTATGTGCGTAAAGCGGGAAACTCTGTATATTCGTGCAGTGTGCGCATGTCAAAACATCAGATCCGATTTGAAACTTGTGACATATAAACGCGCACATCAACCCGATTACTTTATTTATCATTCATGTAAACACCTTTTTCGGATTCATCAATCGTATTGATTTCATTCCGATTGTGTCCATGTAAATGTATCTAATGTTGTTCGCTATCGGCGGGTAAGCACCGCCCACACGGCACGCCTCCAGCCGCTCGTTTTTTTCCGGAAAGACTCGGTACAGCCTATCTTTCTTTTATAAATATAATAAAACTAAAGACTTTTTGGAGATATGAAGGATGCAATACTACTCTATAGGTACTCAAGATTAACATGAGATTGACTGAAACTGAGTGTTTCACCCCCCCTTTAAAGAACCACTACCAAAACCATTTTGAAAAAAAATAAGATAAAATAATGAAACTCAATAATCCACTAATTATGAAAATGTTTATAAAAAATCTGTTACTTCTCTCTTGTAAGTTGCTTAGGTCAATCATTTCATAAAGCTTTGGACTCACCATGCTGTTGAGATCAGAGTCAAAGCTTCCACAGGGGTGTCCAGAGTCTGCCAGTGCCTCCATACCCTCTTCATCCCACATGTAAGTCCCTCCAGAGCTGTCTGAGGGTGACAGGTCCAGAGACGAGCCATGAGGAAAATCGCCTGTAGGAGATGTCCCATGTTCAAAGTCATCTTTACCAGCTGAAAGACAGACAATAAAATGGGTGAGAAAGTGACAGAGAAATATATTTTAAAGTAATCTTAGTGACAGCATGGATCTGCTCGAATTGTTTAAATATGAAAACCTTTTTCAAAAGCTAATTAGACAGGATTTTAAGCACCATAGGCACATTCAAGATGGAATACTGTTCCAAAAGGCTGTTCATTCTAAGGTGCATTGTCTTGGCCAAAATATAAGGCAGCATCAAACCGTGTATACAGCATTGCATATACACAATGCATAGGCCTATACAATATTGCATACAATTCTGAGTAGTACTGATAAAAGAAAAGAAGTTTATGTACATACAAGTCAGGGACATTTCCTCAGAGGAGGCAAGGGAGGCAGTGCCTCATAAAAAATTGGATGAGAAAATACTCCTTATTTTAAAAAAACTTCTGAAGTGACACTGTCCAACAGCGACAACAGCAGGTAAAGTTAAAGTCTGCATCTCTCTTGCCTTCTCTGAGAGTGTGAATTGAGAGTGACGGAACTAGACTTTAATACATGGGGTGGCCAAGGCAACTTTAGAGGTCCATAGACTGTGTAAGAATATCATGTGTAATACTTATTTGTTTGTTTTTTTATTGTTTAGGCCCATGTGACATTGTATTTCTAATAAATAAGCTACCAAAATTGTAGAAACCAGTCAAATTTTTTGACTGATTTTGAACAGCTCTGCGCTTGTTAATTTAAGAATTGTTTATTCTTAATTGTCTGTGTTTTGCAAATAATGAAATGCTTCTTTCAAGAGGAGGTAAAACGGATGTAGCCAATTAAATTTTGGACACCCCTGGACACCCCTCTGGCTCCGCAACAGTCCATTGAGTTTTAACAGACCGCGTAAAGCGTGTGATGGGTTTGGTGTGGGGTAATTGAGAATGAATGGGGAAAGTCACATGAGAGGAGGCAATGCCTCCATCGCGCTATGGTTGGATATGATTGGTTCATGCGATAAATCCGCCTTGTTTTCGTGTCTACCTGAATGATCTATCTGAATTAACTAAATTATTGAGTTGGGAAGACTAATTAAAAAGTAAGTAAACAACTCAGCCACTTTTTCACCGCTTTATGTCACATCAAAATTAAACTTGAAATGGCCTCAAAAACGTGATGACTGCTGGGAGTTTTTAGTAAACATATAGCTTGTCCTGTTATTGTCACCTGCACTTCATGTCACATGTTTAGCATAGCCTTCTCTGTTGGCAATATAGGATTTATATGTGATAAATGTAGCAACGATGGCATCTGCTTTTCACATTAAGTGAATCATGTGATGGCGAACACATCGTCTTTGTCCTTAAGAAGACAGCGCTGGTTAATAATTTTCCCCACGGGGCCATTTACCAACGCCCATGTGTTTGATATCCCCCCCGACTTTACAGCCTCGTGACATTACTCAAACACACACACACACACACACACACACACACACACACACACACACACACACACACACACACACACACACACACACACACACACACACAAACATCCCTTTGTGTTTAAATTAGGATAGAATATACTTTAATTTATGTACAATTACATTAGGCATGTGTGATTTAGTTTGGCTTTTTAATAGAGGTGTGGTTTTGAAATGTATTCTTTAATCAATAGTGTTTTAGTTAGAGAATGTTCAACAATATTCTCTGGCAATTGCCTTCCCCCCACTTTGCTGTTTTATTGCCTAATGGAATGTCAACTGGGTTTTTAGGAGTGGAGCAGAATTAACGTGGTAATCTTTACTCCTACTTAAATCCTACATTTTCTACTTAAATCCTAAATTTTCTATATGCATAACCACCGAAGAAATGTAAACATGGATGTAATTTCCCATCTCATAATTTTTCTTTTACGTGGTGTAGTTTGTGTATTCTGGTAAACTTTGGTAATAAGGTTAGACAAATCAGGTGTGTACCGTGTTTAGTTCCTCAAGCTTCATATCCATTTGTACCCTATAGGGTACAACACATTTTGGGTAAATCTTATTTCTAGACATGTAACGAACTTTAAAATGCTTGTAAATATGCATATCTTATGTAACTTGATTTTCTTAATCTTCATATGACGTGTGTGATATCGTTGAAATTCTCTCAATCTAACAGAGTCGAATTTCGATAGTAGAATGAAGTAATATGCATTATTTTACACTTTTTCATATTTCGGGAGCCGAACAGCTCAAAGCTCATCTCCTCATGACTCATCCGAGGGGGCGTGGCCCCAGAGACAAAGACATTTTTCCCGCTTCAGACCTTTGGACGTTCATTGGTTGTTCGCGCGAACAGAGGCGTCAACCCATATTGTCCATAAAAGACCGACTCAGAAAATCCTCTCTCTCGCTCTCTCCTTCCTCCTCCAAAACCCAAGTCCGGACCGGCTTCGGCCTGCTTCTCTTTTCTTTTTATTTATTTCTTTTATGTTTTTCTATAGTCTAGTTTCGTTTCCCTCTTCGCATCTGTTCATTCACGAGCTGAATGAACTTAGCCTGAATCATTCCCGGCAACTTCACCACAAAGAAAGAGACTCTTTGAAGCTCCCGCGCTCGCACGCGCGCCGGAAGACAGCACGCGCACGCCTCCCCTCAGACGACTCGCGCTGCTTTTAAAGACACGCAGAACCCTGCGGTCCTACACACCTCATACAAAGAGAACCATATGCCATGCAAGTATCGATTATTGAATTGAACTTATGATGTGATTTCTTTGTTGTGTCTTAAGGGTTACTGTCTGTGATTTTGCCATAGCCAACTGCGATCTCTGATCGCAGATTTTTGCTTTCACTTCCGATCTCGTCCCCCATCCTTCTCTCTCTCTCATCCACTCTCTCTTAATCCTTTTCTGGCATTCTATCTTTTTCTAACTCTGATCATTTTATTCTCTCTCACTGTTATTCATTATCTTGTATTGTTTAACTGTATTTTATGTACATAGATAATCCGTGTGTATTGTGTAGTTTGATATATTCCTTAGTTCGATGTATTGGTCCAATTATTAAATTCCATATGCCCTTGACTGACTCTGATTTAATTGCCCATGTTACTTAGTCCCTGAAATGTTCGATCTTAGCTATATGCTTTATCTTGGTAGGCTACGATTTAAGTAACCTAATTTTAGTCTACAAACACCGAGAGTGTCTTTTCAAGGCCTGGAAAAGATACTCATTCTCGTGTTTGTAAGAAGGATAATTTTCCTTGAGAGTTAAGTTAATCTTACGTATGTTTGCTGGACAAACAGATTGTTTGATAACTAAATTAATTCCATTAAAGTTATCCCATAACTTCGAGCTGAAATAAGAACAATTGATGTATTAATGACGAACCATAATCCGTTATGGTAATCGTTCATATATCAATCTAGTTCAGCTGCGATAAATTAATGTAACTGTAACATACAAAATATTAATCATATTCATGATTAATTATTAAAATTCCCTATAGATCATTTGAGCTAATATTAATATTAATGTACAACCCATTGTTTTTACATAAATGCAAGGAGACAGTTAGGCTGACTATTTTGGATGCGCCTAGCATAGTGAACTCTTTACATGATTCGGTTCCAGCTGAAGTAAAGCCCATGCAGCCGGGCAAATGGGTGACAGTGAGGGATCGCTCTAGTCGCGGATCAAAAAAACACTCTTCCGTTCCGATTACCATAACAAATCGATTTGCCCCGCTCAGTAAAACACCCACTGAGAGTTCTGTTGATTGTGCCCTAGTTATTGGCGATTCTATTACACGGAACGTGAAAATAGAGACACCAACTACCATAGTCACATGTTTGCCGGGAGCCAGAGCGCCTGACATCAAAGCAAATTTAAAAGTGCTGGCTAATGCTAATCGTAAATTCTCTAAGATCATTATTCACGTCGGCACTAATGATGTTCGACTCCGCCAGTCGGAGATCACCAAAATTAATATTAAAGAGGTGTGTGAACTCGCAAGTACGATGTCAGGCACTGTAATTTGCTCTGGCCCCCTTCCTGTTCGCAGGAGTGCTGAGATAGTCAGTAGATTGTGTTCTCTTAACGGTTGGCTGTCTAAGTGGTGTCCGCAAAATAATATAGAATTTATAGACAATTGGAAAAGTTTTTGGGGCAAACCTGACCTGTTGAAAAGAGATGGTATTCATCCCTCCTGGGATGGTGCTGCTCTTCTCTCTAGTAATATGGCACATAGTCTTAGAGCTCAAACATGACAATCTGGGGCTCAGGTCAGGAAGCAGACAGACTGGCTAAACCGAACGTCTGCTAGCGGCCTCACGTCACCAAGGTCAGATAAATCCCATCACATAGAGCCTCTTTCACCTAGCTATCATCATATAGAGACTGTGTCTGTTCCCCGAATTTGGAAATCCAAAAAAAAACGTTTTAACCCATCTAAGGTTAAAAATTTAATTGATGTTCAACAAATAAAAAACAGCTATAATACAGATGAGTAAATGCTAAAGCTTGGGTTGCTGAATATTCGATTGCTTACTTCAAAAGCACTCATTGTTAATGATATGATTTCAGATAATAACCTAGATGTGCTGTGTTTGACAGAAACCTGGCTAAAACCAAACGATTACATTACTTTAAATGAGTCCACCCCGCAAGATTACTGTTATAAACATGAGCCTCGTCTGAAACGCAAAGGGGGAGGAGTTGCTGTTATTTATAGTAATATTTTCAAAACAACTAAGAAATCAAGTTTTAAATATAATTCTTTTGAAGTGTTAGTACTTAATGTAAAAATATATACAGTACCAGTCAAAAGTTTGGAAACATGACTATCTTTAATGTTTTTGAAAGAAGTCTCTTATGCTCATCAAGCCTGCAGTTAAAAAAAAAAAAACAGTAATATTATGAAATATTATTACAATTTAAAATAATGGTTCTCTTTTTTAATATATTTTAAAATGTAATTTATTTTTGTGATGCAAAGCTGAATTTTCATCAGCAAGTACTCCAGTCTTTGGTGTCTTATGATCCTTCAGAAATCATTCTAATATGATGATTTGATACTCAGTTATTATCAATGATGGAAACAGTTGTGCTGTTTAATATATTTTTTTGGAATACTTTTTTAAGGATTCATTGATGAGTAAAACGTTAACATCATTTATTCATAAAAACAGCATTTATTCAAAATAAAAACATTTCTAACAATATAAATTGTTACCATCACCTTTTATCAATTTAACGCATCCTTGTTGAATTAAAGTACTAATTTCTTTAAAAAAAAATAGTTATTGTTCCCCAACTTTTGAACGGTAGTGTATATTGTTACAAAAGATTTCTATTCTAAATAAATACAGTTCTTTTTAACTTTTTATTCATCAAATAATCCTGAAAAAAGTATCTCAGGTTATAAAAAAAATATTAAGCAGCACAACTGTTTCCAACATTGATCATAAATCAGCATATTAGAATGATTTCTGAAGGATCAAAAGACACCAAAGACTGAAGTACTTGCTGATGAAAATTCAGCTTTGCATCACAAAAATAAATTACATTTTAAAGTATATTAAAAAAGAGAACCATTATTTTAAATTGTAATAATATTTCATAATATTAGCCTACTGTTTTTTATGTTTGTTTTTTGTGTTTTTTTAACTGCAGGCTTGATGAGCATAAGAGACTTCTTTCAAAAACCTTAAAAATAGTAATGTTTCCAAACTTTTGACTGGTACTGTAGTATAAACGATAAATCACGCTTGAGATATGTGCTGGCTACTGTATACAGGCCACCAGGGCACCATAAAGATTTTATCAAAGAATTTGCAGACTTTCTATCAGAATATATATTGACTGCAGATAAAGTACTAATTGTTGGTGATTTTAATATACACATCGATAATGAAAAAGATGCATTGGGATTGGCATTTAAAGACATTGTAAACTCTATTGGAGACAACACGTGTCAGGACCTACTCATTGTCGTAATCATACTCTAGATTTAATATTATCACATGGAATAGATGTTGATGCCGTATAAATTCTGCAGCAGAGCGATGACATCTCAGATCATTATCTAGTCTCGTGTAAACTTCATTTAGCCAAGGCTGCAAAGCCGACTCCGTGTATCAAATATGTTAGACCTATCACTTCTGCCACTTAAGGTTGCTTTATCAATAATCTTCCTGATCAGTTTCATCATCTCAGCATCCCAGATAGCTTAGAAGAACTCAATATTGCAACAGAAACTTTTAACTCTCTCTTTTCCAGCACTTTAGACACAGTTGCTCCGTTGTGCTTAAAGAAGATTAAAGAAAATAGTCCAACACCGTGGTACAACGAGCACACTCAGGCCCTTAAGAGAGCAGCCAGACAAATGGAGCGCAACTGGAAGAAAACAAAACTAGAGGTATTTTGCATTTCGTGGAAAGAGAGCTCGATTGCTTACAGAGAGGCCTTAAAAGCTGCTAGATCTGCTTATTTTTCAACCCTATTAGAAGAAAATAAACAAAACCCTAGGTATTTATTTGAAACGGTGGCTAAACTAACGAAAAAGAAAGCTTCAAGCCCAGAAGTTTCCAAGCAACACAGCAGTAATGACTTTATGAACTTCTTCACTTATAAGATTGATAATATCAGGGAGAAAATTATAACTATGCAACCGTCTACTACAGTATCGCATCAGGCAGTGCATTGTAGTCTCCCTGAGGGAAAATTTTATTCGTTTGTTGTTATAGAAGAGAAAGAATTTACTAAACTCGTTAAATCATCTAAATCTACAACATGTATGTTAGACCCTATACCGACTAAACTACTGAAAGAGATGCTTCCAGAGGTCATAGATCCTCTTCTTAATATCATTAATTCATCTTTGTCTCTAGGATACGCACCAAAAACCTTTAAGCTGGCTATGATTAAACCGCTTGTTAAAAAAACTTAACTTGATCCTACAGAATTAGTCAATTACAGGCCGATCTCGAATCTACCTTTTCTGTCAAAGATATTAGAAAAAGCAGTGTATTCACAACTGTGTTCCTTCCTTGAAAGAAATGATATCTGCGAAGATTTCATTACCATAGTACCGAGACAGCTCTTGTTAGAGTCTTATCATCCGATCGTGGTTGTGTCTCTCTATTAGTGTTACTCGATCTTAGTGCTGCCTTTGACACTATCGACCACAACATTCTTTTAAATAGACTCGAAAATGATGTTGGCATTAGTGGAATTGCACTAGCATGGTTTAAATCATACTTATCTGACCGTTATCAGTTTGTAGCAGTAAATGAAGAGATGTCTCATCGATCACAAGTTCAGTAAGGCGTACCACAAGGCTCAGTGCTAGGACCGCTGCTGTTCACTCTGTACATGCTACCATAAGGAGATATCATTAGGAAGCATGGCATTAGCTTTCACTGTTATGCCGACGATACTCAGCTGTATATTTCTTCAAAACCTAACGAAACTTACCAATTCACAAAATTAACGGAACGCATAGCTGATATAAAAAATTGGATGACTCGTAATTTCCTACTACTTAATTCTGAAAAAACAGAGATTCTAATTATTGGACAAAAAACTTCCTCACGTAATAACCTAGAATACGGTCTAACACTTGATGGTTGCTCTGAAGAGTCTTCGTCGTCGGTTAGGAACCGGGGTGTGCTCTTTGATACCAATCTTTCATTTGAAAGTCACGTGTCTAGTATCTGTAAAACCGCATTTTTCCATCTTAAAAATATATCTAAATTACGCCATATGCTCTCATTGACAAATGCGGAACAATTAGTTCATGCGTTCATGACCTCAAGGCTAGATTATTGTAATGCTCTACTGGGTGGTTGTCCTGCACGCTTAATTAACAAACTACAGCTAGTTCAAAACGCAGCAGCTCGAGTTCTTACCAGAACCAGGAAGTATGACCATATTAGCCCGGTTCTGTCAAAACTGCATTGGCTGCCTATTAAACATCGCATCAATTTTAAAATATTGCTGATCACTTACAAAGCACTAAATGGTTTAGCTTTGCAGTACTTGAGCGAGCTCTTAATGCATTATAGTCCTTCACGTCTATTGCGATCTCAAAATTCCGGCCAGTTGATAATACCTAGAATATCAAAATCGACTGCTGGCGGTAGATCCTTCTCCTATTTAGCACCAAAACTTTCCTAACATTGTCCGGGAAGCAGACACACCCTGTCAGTTCAGAGCAAGATTAAAGACACATCTCTTTGACCTAGCATTCACATAATACATTATAGACTTCTATAATTCAATGTTAGGCTGCATAGATTAGGTCAGCTGGAACCGGAATCACTTCCCATAAATCCTGATGTACTCGTTACATCATAAGAAGAATGGCATCTACGCTAATTTTAGTGTCTTTGTTTATCCTGAGGTTTTCCCGCAGCCTGCCTGATTCAGGCCGTATCCAGATCTGATGAAGGACCTTCGCCTGGACCCGATCCAACGTAGTGCTGAAGTGCCAACTAGTCTCTCCCTATGGAGGATCCCTTTACCACTCTACAGATAAAGCGTTGTCGGGAAACTCAATTCGCGTATCTACCCTAACTTGATAAAATAAAATAAAATTCTGTATCAAAAATTATAAGGAAACGCCAGTACTTTGTTTAGGCTTGGTTTGTAGGGAATTCCAAACCTGCGCACATATATTCAAACGCACATAACTAAATATAGAACCCATTCTTAATGCGCATGTGAAAGCCATCAGCGTTTCTCACAGGTTCGCGTTTAAAGTCTGTGTAGAGAGAATGGTGTCGTCTTAGCGGCCCCAAATTTAATAACAAATGATCGTTGCGACGGAAGCGAATCAATCAAAACTAACTTTAGCTGGAAAATAACTTTATTAAAGAACCGCTATAAAGCCAAAACAATCTCTGTTACCTTAAATTATACGTTTATCTCTGTAAAGCTGCTTTGAAACAATCTACATTGTTAAAAGCGCTATATAGGCCTAAATGAAGATGACTTGACTTGACTATGATTCAATGTTAGGCTGCATAGATTAGGTCAGCTGGAACCGGGAACACTTCCCATAAATCCTGATGTACTCGTTACATCATAAGAAGAATGGCATCTACGCTAATTTTAGTGTCTTTGTTTATCCCGAGGTTTTCCCGCAGCCTGCCGGATCCAGGCCGTATCCAGATCTGATGAAGGACCTTCGCCTGGACCCAATCCAACGCAGTGCTGAAGTGCCAACTAGTCTCTCCCTATGGAGGATCCCTTTACCACTCTACAGATAAAGCGTTGTCGGGAAACTCAATTCGCATACCTAGCCCGAATTGATAAAATAAAATAAAATTCTGTATCAAAAATTATAAGGAAACGCCAGTACTTTGTTTAGGCTTGGTTTGTAGGGAATTCCAAACCTGCACACATATATTCAAACGCACATAACTACAGAACCAATTCTTAATGCGCATGTGACCGCCATCTGCGTTTCTCACAGGTTCGCGTTTAAAGTCTGTGTAGAGAGAATGGTGTCGTCTTAGCGGCCCCAAATTTAATAACAAATGATCGTTGCGACGGAAGCGAATCAATCAAAACTAACTTTAGCTGGAAAATAACTTTATTAAAGAACCGCTATAAAGCCAAAACAATCTCTGTTACCTTAAATTATACGTTTATCTCTGTAAAGCTGCTTTGAAACAATCTACATTGTTAAAAGCGCTATATAAATGAAAATGACTTGACTTGACTTGGTGAAATTAAAGGTACATCTTCGTGTTTGTGACCACCAGTGTTTATTGAGCTTGATAACTGATGATTCTGAACTGGGACATGAATTTAAAGTTGATTGATAAAAAAAAAAAAAACATTTTAAAAAATGAGAGGATTTCATCCTCAGAACACCACTGATACAAGTATATGGGCTATGTATAGTGCATACTTTACATTTTTGAGATTTTGCTTTGAGATTTTAACATGACATACTTCAACTTTTAACACTATATTAGTTTAAATCATAAAGGCCTTTAAACTGCAGTTACAAATGCATAAATGTTTTGATGATTTAAAAATAAAAAAATGTATGATATATGAAATGATTTTAAAATTGAAAAGATTTAAATATGATACTAAAACCCTCAGTAGGTGGAGGCAATCACTGTTAATGAGTGATTCATTGAGTCATTAACTCAACCAATTCGTTCAAATGGACCGATTTCATTTCAGTAACAAAACACCACTGTGTGTTGCTTAAAGATGCAAAACAGTTCTGCCATGGCTTTGTTTGGAACTAGTTTCATCTGCAAAATAGAGCAACAGGCAATACTGGGTCTAAAATGTAAGTCACTTAATTTTTTTATTTGCAACCGTGCTGATATTTGGGGGACTATATCATATTATATAAATATAGCCTAAAAGACAAATACTCATCCAGGGGCATTTTTTTTAGCATTTTAATAGGGTAAATCACGCAGTGATAGCGTGCACTCTAAAAGCTAAATAGTCTAACCTAAACCGAAAAGGCTACATCATGCAGAATGTTTTTGTTTGGTTTTTACAAAGTGATGGACATACTCGATTTAATTAGATAACAATAATTTACAGGCTCTATAAAAATAGCTATTTAAAACACATAACACATCAAATAAAATAAAAACGCACCAGAAAGTGCTGAACTCCCCTCAAGCCAGTCATAACTCAAATATGAAATGGTAAATCAAATAAATAGTTATCAATAAGTATTACAGTTATCTGCAGGTAGTGCAAAAAGTGCAAAAAGACGGCCTTTGAGGTGTTTTTCATTCAGTTAATTAGCGAGTCTTCAGCAAGAACTGCCAAACCAAACAGATTACATCAAATTAAGCCTGTCATTTCATTCTATAGAAAAAAAAAAGTTCTTATTATAATTTTTCAAGAAATGAATTTAGGAACATTCTTACAAACTAGGACACGAATGCAGGGGTCATTTATAACACTCTGAAGTTACCTAGGGTTTGAACAGTCAAAATGCAGAAATTGGGATTAGTAGTTCTGAGGTGTAATGGAAATAAAGAAATTCTCAATCAAACCTGCAAGTCCCATCCCTGCCCAGTCAACTGATTCAGACAAGAAGGTGTGCAGGTTGGTCAGCGATGATTCCTCATTGCACTTGGTGATTAGGGTGTTGGCATCTGTACATAGTCCAAAGTGGTCTAACCCTTCTTTGAGGACAGGCAGCAGCAGGGTCTCACCTCCATTCCCGAGATTATCAAAGTCATCCATGTACTCTTCACTAGTATCATTATTCTCCACAGAGGAGGACGAAGATAGCGACATAACATCAAAAACCTCCATGAAAGGGCCCAGAATATCTTCAACTTCCTTTACTTCAAATGAGGTCTCATTTGGGGTAGTTTCAATACTTTCATTGTTGGTGGTTGGTTCTGAACTGGTTTCTGCTATCTGTGTAGGATCTTGGATATCTTTACTCAATTCTGCTTCTTTTTGGACAGTTTCGGGGACAACAGGACAGAGATGTTTGGTGGTGTTTGTTGGTCGTGTAAGTCTATAACTGAGCATAGATGGTTTCTTACCTGAACAGCTGGGTAAAAGTGATTTCTTTATTGTGGTTGTTGGCAAAAGATGATCACTAGTAGTTACAGAGGGCCTTGCAATCCCATATTTACCTACTTTCCCATCAGATAATACTGGATTTGGCTGAATGAGGGGTGATCTAGCCACTGGAGATTGTACTAAAGGTCTGGGGAGTTCTTTAGCAAGCTCTGTAGCTTTGTTAAAGGAGAAGGAACGGGTCATGGGTGGGCTGGTGGGGCAGGTTGCCCTCTTGAAGTGGGTGAAACTCTGAGAGTGGACTATGCTCTCTTTAGAGGAAGACTTGATGCTGTCGTTGGAAAAGGACAATTTGCCCTGCAGGGTTCTTTGTTGGGATACATGACCAAGACAAGACTCTGAGGTGCCATAACGCCCATTACCACCACCACCACCACCATTACCACCATGCAGAGTAGCTATACCATTATAGAGGGGATTCCCTGTGGAGAGGCGTTTGGGAGTAGTCATGCGGGGAATGGTTTTGCTAGGCTGGGGTATACTCCTGGGACAGCTACTTTGTGAAGTTGGGACTGCACTCTTACATTTAACTGCAGCTGCAGGGGAAGGCTTTTTAGTCACCATTACTGGGGACTGAGAATCTATAGTTATACTACTCTCCTCATCCAAGCAGCCAGAGTGTTGAACTTTATTTCCACTGTCCTCTTCACCCTTTCTCCAATTTAGGGATGGCACACGTGTCAAACTATTGTGCCTGCCTATAGGTCCAACTTTAGACTCCATGGAGGAAACCGGGTGGGCAGATCCTTTGGGAAGGGGGGTCATGGTGGTGACTGAGGGATGGGAAGTAAACTTGGGAAGCCTGGAGACCATGTTGAGCTGTTTGACAGCGTTCCTTTCCATCAGCTAGGTTCACCACCATGGATGTGGAAAAAACTGCAAAAAGGGAAAAAGAGACATGATGAAATATGAAAAAAGCTAATTGTTCCCTCTAAAGCTTTCAAGTTGGAATGTAATGCAAGGAACACATTATACAATTTTCAAAGTCATCGGATCACTGTACTTCTCACACTACAAGACTGTTTGGGGTACAATTTAGTTGCTGTTGTGATCTACATGTTGAATCGGCGACAGGGGGTCACACATTAGACAACATTTCAAAAGGAAGAATCGCTTTGTCTGCTGTTTTTTTTTTTCCACCATCTTGAATTTTGCAAAAAAAAAAAATACTTTTTCAAACTCGTCCTAGCCGGTTCATCCATTTTTTATTTACCACTGTTCTCAAATAATGTGCTAACAAATTTGTTAAAAAGTACGACAGCACGTCAATATGTACGGTTATAGCTCTGCAACTCTTTAGTGTAATCAGACTAGGGTGGGGCGATATATCGGCAGACACGATTAACCGGTAGAAATGTCAACGGGTAGAGATTTTGGACTTTTGTCTCTATCGCAGTAAGGCTCATGTGACGTTGCAGTGCTGCTTTATCACAAAAGCTTATTGACTGCATTGTGGTTTAAAAACAGGTGATTTTAAACAGTTGAAACACAATAAGCAGCGAAATAGAACTTATTTCAGTATATGCGCGTGCTCTCTGAGAGACTGTTTCTCAGCGTTGTCTGAGAGATGCAAGGAATGAAGCCGCTGCTCATAGAGCGCGAGAACTGAACTGAGTGCTTTTTGCCATCTAATTAGGCTTGAACAGTTAAATACACACACCTGTGTCAAACTGACCATGTATTCGCAAGTAAACAGTCATTTATGTCTTAAGTGAACGTTAACAGTTGAGAGAGAAAATGCAGAAGTATCTTGGATCCGTGAAGTCGGTCTTAAAGTGACAACATCCAAATTTACAAAAAAAAAGAGAAAATCTCTGTTCTTGACTGAATCACTTTTGTAACTTTAATAAGAATACATGTATATTTAATTTACACAGTAAATGCATTGTTTTTTTGTTTTTTGTTTTTCATACATTTGATTACTTAATACATTTTATGTAGTATTTCTAGAGCTTGACGTTTTTCAGGTAGGTCTATTTCATTTGTGTAGCCTATTTGTTCTATTGTATTTTTTTTTCCTTTGCAGTTTCTTTATCATAGTTTACTTGTCTTCAGTAAGGTTAAGAGCTTTTTAGGCTAGTAGGCTAGTAGTTTTTTAAATTATATTGAAAATGGTTATATAAGCAGGGCCGGCCCGAGGCATAAGCGAACTAAGCGGCTGCTTGGGGCCCCCTCGCCACCAGGGGGCCCCCAAGCGATTTTTTTTTTTTTTTTTTTTTTTTTTTACATATTAATTAAATTAAACAAGTGATATAAATGAATGAATGAATGGATAAATAATTCAATACAAGAAAATTCTGATTTCATGACCAATATACCTGCCTACAACTGCTGCTGTGTCTGCCAGTGTTTGAGTCATGCGCATAACCTCGCCTGCATAGACAATTTGTGCGCAAAGTCACGGTAATGTTAAGCCATGTCACAAAAATTTGATTTGATCAATGATTTATCTTTTAAATTTAATGAGATTCAGAACAGAACAAGATTAAAAAAGAACTATAAACAAGCCAAAACGAAATAATTTAAATTGAAAGTGAAAGCGGCGTTGGGCTCACGCATCTCTCTCATTAGAATCAAAATGTTTCAACAATCGCGATGGATTTGGATGGTAAACTATTCTTTATTATAGGCTTATTTGTACTTCACCCACGTTCCAATATCGAGGGAAAAATCATTCTCTTCATATGCGCAAAAGTGCTTGAAATCCAATATCGAGGGAAAAAATCATTCTCTTCACATGCAAAAATGTGCTTGGAAACATCACAGTGGAGCGGTGCTTAGGCTACGCAGCGCTGAATGGTACGAATTGTAGGCTACTACTGACTATTTAAACAGAGCAGTGTAATTTTTTATATGTTAGGTTGACTATTTTATTATTATATTTTATTACGGCTATAACGAACAGGCTGCGATGTCAAGATTGCAATGCTGGAATATGTTGTATGTTGTGTGTGTGTGTGTGTGTGTGTGTGTGTGTGTGTGTGTGTGTGTGTGTGTGTGTGTGTGTGTGTGTGTGTGTGTGTGTGTGTGTGTGAGGCGCGGGCGCAATCGAACAGTGGAAACATAAAAACATACTCCGTCATGTTCATACAAGACATCATTCAAACTGCAAAGTATCTGCAAAGGATATTTTGCAAATAATTTTTTTTAATATGTTTGTTTTCAATTTGTTTTCAGACGTTTCAAAGAGTAAGTAAAAGTAAAGAAAAAGTTTTTTTTTTTAATTTAAGTATCTATTTTTTATTAAGTATTTATTTTGTATTAATACATAACCTCATTGTATTCATTTATAATGTAACATTATAGAGTGACATTGTGTCAATAATCGTCAAGCACAGGTGACTCCGCGTGGTGGGAGGGGGCCCCCCAAATCAAATTCTGCTTAGGGCCCCCAAAAGGCTCGGGCCGGCACTGGTTATAAGAATTATGAAATTTCAATGGTATCAAAAATTGATATCATAAAAACCTTTTTTAAAGCAAAAATAACTATATCGTGTTATTTATCGTTATCGTGAAATACAATTACTTATATCGGGGTATAAGATTTTGGTCATATTGCCCACCCCTAATTCAGACCAAACTTGGTACACGTCATCAAAAGCATGACCTGAAGCTACTTGCTGTATTTCAGCACAGCGCCACCTAGAAGCAAGATTTAGCAAGATTTTTTGCTTGTGGCAAAAACGGATTCTGAACGGGTTGCACAAAAATTATAAATCTGGTATCTTTTGATTCAGTGCAGCATACAGAGTTGAATTATACCAAATTTTCCAATGTCAACCCTTTTAGGCATTGGCCATTTTGAATTTTGTCATAAAATGCACATTGGCATATCGTTACGAAACTTGGTATGTCATCGGCACAATGCTCAGTGATTACAATTGGAGCGCTGCTAACAGCACATTTCAAAGTTTCTGAAATGACAACCTTATTTAAACGGTGGATTGAATCCAAAACTGCAATGATTGTCAGTGATGATCACCATAGCAATGGACGAGGCAAAACAAACCCTGATACTGTATGTCAAAACAGATTAGGCTTGGAGCATAAATGCAAATAATTGATCTACCACTTGTTCTGTTACTTTTTATAGGAAGATTGCACTTTTTGTATAATTAAATTATAGTAATTCAATAATAAAAAATAATAATTATAATAATAATAATTTTTTTTTATGATTATCTAAAAATTTTAACCACCGGTCTAATTTGTTTAAAAAAAAGTGACTTTTTGCTCTTTTTTTCTTAGGCCATTTGTCAGACCCTTAACTTTCCGCACATCAGATCTAGACCATGCTGACAAAAAGTTATCTATTTTAGAAGATTCAATTCTTTATATGTGCCTAGTATTACCCCTTATGACTATTATGTTTATATATTGATTTTTGCGTGCACAAAGTCTGCATTTCTCAAAACTTTGCATATATGGAGAAGAAGTCAAGAGGTGAACACACCTCTCATTCTCACCTTTCATGAATTTATGATACAGCAAATTCTAAACTGTCAGCCATTTTAACTGGAAAATGAAAGCTGTTATATTAATGTTGCCCACTAGAGGGAGCAGCAGAATAAGGAATCACCATGTTCTAACCAGATGTGATGTGATTCCAGTTGTAAGAAATGTTTCGGTCTAGACTCAACATATCTACAAGAAGAGACAAATATCAACCACAACCCACAGCCAATCTGATGACCGTGTGGTGGGCTCTCTCTGCAAGTGCATTCATGCGTTCATGACCTCAAGGCTAGATTATTGTAATGCTCTACTGGCTGGTTGCCCTGCAGGGCTTAATAAACAAAATCCAGCTGATCCAAAATGCAGCAGCTATCTAGTTCTTTCTAGAACCAGGAAGTATGACCATATTAGCCCGGTTCTGTCAACACTACACTGGCTCCCTATTAAACATTGCACACCTTTTAAAATCTTGCTAATTACTTACAAAGGACTAAATGGTTTAGCTCCTCAGTACTAAACGCATTATAGTCCTTCACGTCTATTGCGGTTTCAAAATTCTGACCGGTTGATAATACCTAGAATACCAAAGTCCAAGATCCTTTTCCTATTTAGTGCCCAAACTCTACCTAGCATTATTTGGGAGGAAGACGCACTCTGTCAGTTTAAATCTAGATTAAAAACACATCTCTTTAACCTAGAATACACTCAACACATTATCACATTTGAGAACTTAATTGAGCTGGACGGTGACATCTCATCACTGTTTTCTGCAGAGCTGCTTTTTAGCCGAATGGAATTAATTTAATAATTGATGATCTGAATAAACAATGAACTGACTTCAGCTGAACAATGCTATTTTTTTCTTTCTTTTTAGAACTGTTTTACAGCCAATTTGAACTATGTTTGCATTATTGAATCATTATTTTTCCTTTTGATCACTGTAAATCTGCTGTGAAACAATCTGTATTGTATAAAGTGTCTCACCAAGAAAAACACACAGAATGTAAATACAATTTCCAACCAAAGGAAAACACATATTCTTTCCACGAGTGTTGTTGCGAGTTGCTCTCTCACTGACATACCTGATTATTTTAGAGTTCATTATTTAAATGAAATTTATCATTATGTAAAAAACAATAAAGCACAAGCTTTTGTGTCAGGCTGTTATGTTGTACTGCTAAACGCAATGGTAGAATATTACAACCCGTCGGGACCTGATGTGAGAGCCACCAATCAGAGAGGTTGGGAATCTCAATTGTTTTTTGATTGGTTTAAGTGAATGAAGAATATCTTCTGTTTTTTGGGGGCTCGAGCACCCACGGGATCAGCACTTATGGTTGAACATTTTGTTCTAGCTAAGCCTAACATCTTAGTCCTTGTCCTCAGACTTCCCTTTGCTTGAAGGGAGTAATCATGAGTATGTCAAACAATAATGCTATTATATTACATTATATTATATATAATATTTAATGCAGTCCTTGGGGCTTTGAAATTGCAAGCCAATGATATACAAGGACTTTAAAAAAGAATCTATTGACATTTTCAACACAAGGTGGTATCATATGAGAGGCCCACACTTTCAGACAATACTCTGATTAAGATCAGAGAGCTGAAAGCCACGTGTGTACTATGATGAAGATGAACCTGATGCAGGGGCACAAAGCATTATTCATTCTATTCATTCAATATGTGACAAATGCACAAAAGCCCTGTCCGTATTAATGAATTCACTGGAGGGATAAAGCATGACCAAGTGAAGATATCGCCATTTGCCAAAAGTTGGTGGATACAAATTGTCTATTCAAAAGCAAGACAGAGGAACATGCCCTGTGACCAAAGAGATACTTCTGTACTGGAACCATGTTATCATGTTTATCACCCATTTAAACCTCTAAAGAATATGGTAGCGATAAAAGGTTTTGCACAACACTGAGGGTGAATTAGACCGTTCCTTCCAACAAAGCAGTTTTAGTTCATCAACATTACTGGGTTGTCTTGCTTACACAGCCTTTTAAGGTAATTCTTCGCATCCTCCAAGGTTCTCATCAAGTAATCAGTAACATAATGTATTATGGTATTACATAGATCTTTAGGACATTAGTATCTTTAGTATTTTTGAAATACTATGGTACATGAATTTTACAATCATTACAATCATTTTTACATCATCAATATAGGACTAGGTGGTATGACGGTATGCCATGCAAAAGTAGAAATGTATCAACTGTTAGAGATTCTGCTGCAGATATAGACTACACAGCAGTCAGTGGGAAGCGGTTTCACATTGCTTTACATTTTGCAACACAGGCCAAGACAAGGAGGGACAATAGGGGCTTTCGCACCGAAAGGAACTTTTCCATAGTTCCTAGAACTAATGGCGGACTACCCACTTTTGGCGTGTTCATACCACATGAACTGGGAAAATAATTATATCTAGGAATGCCTTTTGGTTGAACTAAATTAGCTCCTAAGTAAAGTAGGGTCTAACCCAGTACAGTAGGAACTATCAGTGACGTAAGTGTACGCTGATTGGTTGAACACATGCAACAGGTACGAAACAGCACCCACCATTTTGAAAAAAGCTGTGTAAACTCACACAGTTTACACCACGAACAAACTCCACGATGGAAAAAAGGGATAGATGGACCGACAGCGAAGTCCAACCTTGACGCCACGGACGAAATCCAATGCGACTTTAAAGGAACCAAGCGAAACATGAAAATTGTCTTAGTCCTCCTTTTTGCTCTTTCCATTGCATTACTTTTACATCTACATTCCATCTCTGTTATCACAAGTCCCATGACACACAACAAAACCTCAGCTTAGATCACAGCATCCTCCATTCTCCAGTTATTGACGTTGTTGAATACCATGCTTAAATGATGTCGCTGTTGGCCGTCTTGTGACACTTCAGAGTTCCTACTGGCGGTGCGAATGCAACCAGGAAAATGGCCCTAGGGGAATGTTTGGTTCTTGGGGAACCGCCCTGGTGGCTAGTTCCGACAACTACCAAGTGCAAAAAGCCCCTATAGAAGTGTATTAAGCACTATACTAGCACAAGTTATTTTAGGGTTGCTGGGCAAGCAACTTTATATACAGCATTAATATAATAAATCTCATGTATCAGTTTTGCAATGCCTTTGAACGCAGGTCATTTTATTATAATAAAAAAATGTTTTAGTGTTAAGCTACATAAAATCAGGCTGTTTTTGCACTGTTTACTGTCATTTGGTTGGTATGAATAATCTATTTTGCTTTGTGTCCATCAAGTTCCAAAAATCATCCATCCATTCATCCATCCATCTTCCTTATCCACTGTAGGGAGTGCTGGCCTTTTGAGTCAGGGACCTTCTTGTTGAGCGGTGTACACTGAGACATTGTGTGTGCCCAAATATAATGACATTAGATGATGTACATCGATTTTGAGAGTCAACCCCTAAATATCTATGATATTCTGGTCTGCAGATATGGTTCAGGCCTCTCCTTTATTGTAAGTCTATATATACAAGAGCACATGTGACAAAGAATGCGATCATGCAAATATTCCAGGAAGTTCTCTTTTATCCTGCTGAGTCATTAAAAAAAAGTGATGCTGTGCAACCCAGTGGATTGAATGATTAAAGATATAAGACTATCCACCTTATTTTTCACGAAAGAGCGGGCACAGCCATTTGTAACTTGAACGTGTCTGTCATTCAATTTTCACAATGACAGTTCTTTTACCTGAAAAAAAACCATACCATTTATTTGACAATGGTAAAACATACCATTATACTACATTATATTGCAAACTTTCAAATGTTATATTATTTGTATGTTTGTAGCGCAAATAGTTTTACCAAAGTTTTACAGCACTTTGTTATTCTTAGTTATTTACCTGTGAATCGGAAGTCTTGCACATTAAAAAAAAAACAGCTTACTTCCACATTGCAAAATAAGATGGATAAAACTACTATAGCTATGTATCTACCGCTAAGACTCACGTTTGCTTTCCCTCACTATTTGCGTTTGTACTGTCTGTTGAACCAAGTGAGTGAATGTGTTTGCAGTCAAACTCCCAGGCACACCCATGTTTATAAAATGACACATGATCAGGTGGTGCACATGGACACATGCATGAGACATCAAATACTGTCTGTCAAAGATCAACTATAATAAGACAGAATCCTGTTTGCTTATAATTATGATACATAGCCTACTCACTGATAATGTGTCAGAAATAACACTAATGGAAATGAAAATGATAACGATGGTTTAACAGTCCTCCCTGCCTCCCACAGTCCTCCCTTGTCATTTTTTGGAGCACACTAGCTTATAGATAACATTAAGGCTAACCTACTCATACTAAAAAACTAAAAACTTCTATTTCAATTTCCTAGGGATTTTAAGGATAATCAAAGAACAAAAGAAAAAGAGAAAATCACTCACTGCTCTTGACTGAAAAACTTAGCTTTAATGAGGATTAATCTATATTTAATTTACAGTTTATGCAGTAAAGACTGAAGTGTTTGATAACTTTATTATATTTGTGTATACTATATCCTACCAATTAGACCAACCTAAAAATCTTAAAGCACTGTTTACAAGGTTACATGGTCAAAAACAATGAAAACAACAACTTCTTGTGTATTATGACAGGGCAAGAAAAAATCTGAAATGGTCTGACTGGGCCAATAGAAATAAATAGGCCATGATATTAAGGGTATAGGTAAATGTGACATTTATTATAATGAGTTCAAGTGAAGATTGTTTTAAGTTCACTTAAATGAAAATAAAAAATTTAATCGAGTGAGTGAGTGAGTGAGTGAGTGAGTGAGTGAGTGAGTGAGTGAGTGAGTGAGTGAGTGAGTGAGTGAATGAGTGAATGAATGAATGAATGAACTGTGTTGGCAGCAAGTCCGGAAAGCTCTGTGTTGTGCTGAGTAAATGCGTCTTTGTACGGTGTTTGATTGTGGTATAAAATGTGTTTAATAACATATTCACGTGATGAACTCCTTCACCTGCGACCACAAGGAAAATCTAATGGGATTATTCACCCGATCTCACTTGCGTTGCGAAAACCCTTCGGTGGATGCCGGGCCGGAGCTCAGATGAAGGCTAGGAGGTCGCGGTATAAGCCTTTTTTGCCATTGATCATCATGGGCAACGTTAACTCGCTGCCTAATAAGTGTGAGGAGTTGGAGGCCCTGATGAAAACTGATCAGATCCTGAGAGGCAAACTCAAGAATCTAAGCATGGAGCCTGCTCTCATCTAGTGGATCATCAGATACCTGACAGAGCGGCCACAGTACGTCAGACTGGGGAACACGGTCTCAGACACTGTGAAAACACGCATTGGGACCACCCAGGGAACTGTACTATCCCCTTTCCTCTTCACCCTATACACATCAGATTTCTCATACAGAACATCATCATGCCACATACAAAAATATTCTGATGACACTGTGGTGGCGGCTTGTGTGAGGGGAGGAGACGAGGAGGAGTACAGGAGGGTCATCTCAGAGTTTGCGACCTGGAGCAGGTGCAATGGTCTCATTCTCAATACATCCAAAACCAAGGAGATGATAGTGGACTTTGGGAGGCGTAAGTTACATTATCTACCTGAGGTAATTGAAGGGGAGGGCATTGAGGTGGTCCAGACGTACAAATATCTGGGAGTCCACCTGGACCATAAACTGGACTGGTCAGTACAAATGCAGCATACAGGAAAGGTCAGAGCAGACTCTTTTTTTCTCAGGAAGCTAAAATCTTTCCAAGTCTGTAATGAGATGATGTACCTTTTTTATCAGTCGATTGTGGCCAGTGCTGTGTTCTTTGCTGTGGTGTGCTGGGGCAGCTGTATGACAGCCAGGGAGGGGAACCGACTTGACAAACTGGTCAGGAAGTGTGTGTCTGTGTTGGGGAGGAGGGTGGACTCTGTAGGAGATTTGGTGGAGGAAAGAATGAGGAGCATGATGAAATCCATCCTCAGCAACAGGAGCCACCCACTGCATGACACTGTGGTTGCCCAGCAAAGCAGCCGCAATGACCTACTCCATGAGCTGCAGGACTGAGAGGTTCAGGAGGTCATTTGTTCCAGCCGCCATAAGACTGTATAATGGACCTGTTTGAAGTGCATTAATTATTTACTACTAACGATAGTAGCTTGTTTTGTGACTCTTTTTATTTTTTATTAACTGTTATCATCTGTGTTTTTATGAGTGTATTGCAGTGAGAATGCTTGTTGGTAGACAACACACACTATATGCTGCTGGACATCTGAATTTCCCCTATGGGGATAAATAAAGGCATCTATGAATGAATGAATGAATGAATGAATGAATGAATGAATGAATGAATGAATGAATGAATGAATGAATGAATGAATGAATGAATGAATGAATGAATGAATGAATGAATGAATGAATGAATGAATGAATGAATGAATGAATGAATGAATGAATGAATGAATGATCATTCTAATCAGCAAGTACATGGCAGCAACTCAGCAAATTTAGGCATGTAGACATGGTCAAGACAATCTGCTGAAGAAAGGTGATAAGTGACTGAGAAACTGCTGATCTACTGGGATTTTCACACACAACAAAATCTCAAGGGTTTACAGAGAATGGTTTGAAAAAGAGAAAATATCCAGTGAGCGGCAGTTGTGTGGGTGAAAATGCCTTGTTGATGCCAGAGGTCTTAGGAGGCCAGACTGGATCAAGCTGATAGAAAGGCAACAGTAACTCATATAACCAAACAAATATGCAGAAGAGCATCTCTGAACGGACAACACGGCTACAGCAGCAGAAGACCACACCGATGCCACTCCTGTCAGCTAAGAACAATGGTTCTAAAGCAACAATTCACACAGGCTCACCAAAATTGGACAATAGAAGATTGGAAAAATGTTGCCTGGTTTATGAGTCTCATTTCTGCTGCGACATTCAGATCAGGGCTCCAGACTGCGACCAATTGGTCGCATTTTGCGACAAATTTTTCCTGCCGGTGCGACCAAATATTTATTTAGGTCGCGCTGGCGCGACCACAACGTTGCCGGGCAGCGAATCCAAACAAAATGAAAGCGGAATGAAAATGCGCTACTCCTTTATGCTTCACGGACCGTTTATTAGTACGGACCAATAATAGATAGCGCAGCGCCCTGAACTTGCCAGTCGCGGGCCGATCTCGATCACGCGACACTGTTACTAGGAGATCCAGACTCTGGAGATCCAGTGAAGAAATCCATTGTATTCACCTCATAATTAATAACATAATCGCTGCGAGATCCAGTGAGGAACATTCTGATTCGGCGCAGAGTTCTCTGTTATAAACCATAGATATCAGATCAAACAGCGCTGACGTGGAAACCAGGACAAACACTTATAGAAGGCTTTCAGTCCACAAATCAGCAACATTCACCATGGATTTAATGTAGTAACTTTAACCATAATGTGACAGAAATAGTCAAATGCTTACAAGCTACTAACTGTTTACTCATCTTTTTACAGCACTTCAAAACTATCATATATAAATGTTATTTTTAATGTGATGACCAACACATTTTTTGTTCATCCTTCAAAAATTGTCTTATTTAAACACTTATTTAAAAATAATAAAATAAATAAATTACCATTGTAAACAGTAGGATGCTTATTGGCTATTTTCACTCCCTAATATAATTTTTTTTTTCACTCGGTTTGCTTTTTAATTAATATTAAGACATTGTGAATGCTAATAATTAAAGTTCATTTCATCTACACCCTAAATTAAGCTTAGTGCTTTATTGTCAGCCCCAGTGCTACCAGATATTTTTTTGTAGAACTCAGTGGCTCCGGTGCCGCTGCCCTCAGATGTTAGTCTGGTGCCTGTGAACTTAAAATAAAACTGCACATTGTAATATCTGTAGGTTAAGTCTATTTATTATTAAATAATTTGTTAGTATTACAGTTATTTTGGGAGAAATTTGAATAATTGCATTGCAAGCTGATTTAAGGTGTGCTCCTAAATTTTCTGCTTGCGCTCCTTTTCAGTCAGGGGCTACAGCGCTCCTAGTAAAAAAAGTTAGTCTGGAGCCCTGCAGATAGTGTCAGAATTTGGCATAAACATGAAAGCATGGGTCCATCCTACCTTGTATCAACAGTTCAGGATGCTGGTGGTGTAATCGTGTGAGGGACATTTTCCTGACAATCTTTGTGCCCCTTAGTACTAATTTAGTAGCCATTTTATGACCACTGTGTACCCATCGTCTGATGGCTTCTTCCAGCAGGATAACGCACCATGTCAAAAAGCTCAAATCATCGCAAACTGTTTTCTTGAAAGTAACAATGGCCTTCTCTACTCAAATGGCCTTCAGTGTCACCAGATCTCAATCCAACACACCACCTTTGGATGTGGTGGAATTGGAGATTCGCATCATGGATGTGCAGCTGACAAATCTGCAGCAACTATGTGTTGTTGTCATGTCAATATGGACGAAAATTGCTGAGAAATGTTTCCAGCACCTTGTTGAATCTATCTACGCCATGAAGAATTAAAGTTCTAAAGGCAAAAGGAAGTCAAACCTGGAAGGTGTACCTAATAAAGTGGCTAGTGAGTGTACAATAAATACTGTATATATGAGCAATATCACACTTGTAGTCATGTAATATGGCTTGGTTCATGCATGTTATAGCTCATTGCTTCATTAGTAGTCCAGTGCTGCAACTACTCAGTGTCATATTCGAAGACAACATTGCAAACACCTCCATGTTGTTTTTGTCACAGTCCTATCAACCCAACGTCATTGCCATGGAAACCAACACACATATTCCGGAAAATGAAAGAGCCACGGACGGGACACATAATCAAATCTGAACAGTTGCGATATAGTGTGGAGATTCAGATCGGATACACAAATAATCAGATTTGTACTGACAGAGAGAGCATAGTCTTAGTCAGTGTCTTAAGGACTGTTCCATATGAGCATGTGCAATAATTGTTTATGGTTCATTGAACAAGCGTGAAAAAAAAACCCACATTGTATAAACCCTTTCCAATAAAGATTTGTAAAGCTTATTTGGATTTTACAAAATTATCTTTAATATATTCTGAAAAAAGACAGTATGTTGTACATACATGCTGTAGTCTACAGTATATACTGTAACCTGTAATAGTAGCAATATAATCATAATTGGTAAGCCCTCAAAAAAAAATTATATTGTATAATCATTCCTATTTTTGATAATAAAATGAATTCACATCTTTTTTCAATTGAATAGCCTACTTAAACTTGTTTATTTATTTATTTTTATTTACTTTTTATTTTACATTTCTGTGACACATTTAAATTATGGATATTCTGTATTATATGGCAAATTGTGATGTTGCTCGGCAACTGTAATTATTTAATCTCCACTTTACATCAGGCCCTTAATAACAAGTTCTTCCTCGTCTTGACTTGTTTGATGCATGTGTTTTTACTTTTTTTTTAGGCTTCTTTGAAACTCTCACCACAACCTTTTAGATGGTTACATTCCTGCTGCCACAGAAAAGAGTTTGTCTTCCATTACAGGTGTGAAAGGTTAAAAGGATAGCCTAAGACATGCTGATAATGATAGCAATAATGAGGAATATTTCAACAAAAATAATAAATAATAATCAAGGAACTTTGCTGCCATACCATGGGTGCAGCAGGTGCAATGATATTACACAGTGCCTGAAAATAGTCCCCAGCTAGGTAACTTCCAACATGACCGGCACTAAGTTTGTGTAGTTGCAGCCGGTTCAAAATAGATACGGTTCAGGATCTGCACCAAAGTAAATGTCTTCTGAATCGTCTCTCACAAATGTCTCCATGGTTACAGCTCCCTTTGCAAGCAGGTTGTCACGTTGGTTATGTTGACGGAAGTTATATTGTACGGCAGCAAAGTTCCTTGATTATTACACAGGAATGAGAGTACAGCCTAGTTCCTAGCCATATCGGCCTAGAAAATCGCAACTTTTCATTTTCCGTCGGTCTTAGTACACAATGTAACTACAGAAGAGTCAAGTTTTAAATAGGAAAAATATCTAAACTCTTTGGTCATTTTTTTGACGGTCTAATCAGATTCAATGATCTATGCTAAGCTATGCTAAAAGTGCTTGAATTCGAAAACGGTAAAACTCAACTGTTTAACTCTAGGGGAGTTGGGAAATGAGCCTATTTCCAAAAAAGTGGAGTGTTCCTTTAATTCCATGCAGCTCCTTGCCCAATACTATGTTGTGAGTGTGACTTTCACTTTCACCATAGTGCATGATTTACAAGCTAATATATTTTGATGTTCGCATCACATAATTAGCTCTAGATGTATGACTTTTTTAACGTAGTAAAATTGCTTGGTCGCTCACCTGGTACAGCATTGCACTTGCAATCCAAACCACTTGAGTATTCATATGTGAGGCACAAGTCACAATAAAAGAGCTACATGCCATGACATGGTTGCTTCAACAAATGCACTTTTATCTTACATTTGCTTTTGTTATAGGTTAGGTTTAGGGTAGGGTTTAGTGAAGGTAGTACATTATTTTCAAATGTGATTGTGTGCATTAACCTTTTAGTGACACTCACTGGATATTTCCTTTCTGGACTGCCACAATACTTATAGCAACCAACGAAATATAACATTGCCAGATTCATGTTCATCTGTTTCAGGTAAAACTGATGTCACTTTTAGTGCCACTCACTGGACATTTCACTTTGAAAGTGTTTGAAACGTACAATAAGCACTGTAATATAATTTTGCTGAAAGGCATGTTTTGTCAATGAGCCTGCATTGGAAATGTTATGATGATATGTGTGAATGTGACACAATGTAATACTGACTAAATAAAGAACATTTTCATCAAAAGAGAAAAACTCGCGAAAGGAACAACGAATACTACGGAGTACTCTTAAAATGTAACAACGTGTCTAAACCGGACGCGAGCGGCGTGATGCAACGCGACACAACAAATCCCTGACAGTAAACTGATGTCTAGTTGTATTTGTGGCGTACTCCAAGCACTTGCGATACTTTTCATAGGAAGGACAAATGGATTTGCAAAGGTCGCTTGTCGCATCCAGTAGACAGCTTCCAGCTGTTGCAGCGTGGAGCGATGCGTCACGTCCAGTGTAGACGTGGTGTAAGCCTATAGTCCTGCTAAAGGTGAAAACACTGACAAACCATTAGAGGTGGCACCCCCAAGTCACCTTCAACTGAGGTGTTACATATCACACAGCTCTTACAGCTTTGTTACTTTCCACTGAACTGTCTGAAATTGTCTGAGATCTGATTTGTATCAGAGATGATGCACCCTCCAGCCTCTATGAAAAAAGGAAGTATCATAATCTCATAGTCACAAGATCATCATATCACACACATTTAAAATCCACATCATCTCAGATGATGTTCATTTCATCACATTATCTCCCAAACTTTTTTTTTAATAATCAACAGAACAATATTGCTACAGAAGATTATAATCTACATATCCATAAACAACTTTTGTCAAAAAAGAAATCACAGTTTTGGACCATAACAATCACTTTTATGGAAAAGAGCGATGAGGGGGAAAAGTGTTCTAAATGGCATGAGTATGCATAACAGAACGTTCATTTTTAGGTGAACTATGTTATTAAGACACTGCAAAAAGAGCATAACAGAAAATTGTACATTGGCTAGTTTTCAATCTTATTGAGACAAAGAAAAAAATAATCACTCCCATTTTTTCTTTCAGCTTGCAAAGCACCACAGAAGCATTTAAACAAGCACTGTCTATGTTGACTTCCCTAATGCAAATGAACTTCACGGCTTCATTCTCAACCTCATCACACACCTCTCTGGCCTTCTCAAATGGTTTAGTCCATAGTAAACCTCAGTAGCTGTTGGCAAGAATGTCACCAAATTTTCTGAATGGGGGATCAAATGTCATAATATTCAAATACTGAACCCATTTCAGTCGACTACCAATCTGAATATTGGGGGGAGAAACAGAATTTAGCCTACTTAGGCTAGTTAGTATAGAAGAATAAAACGTCATCAGTATGCGCTAGTGACAGACAAATAGAGCAAGATGAATTGCACTTTAGCATTGTGGTTTTTATGTGTACTGAAAATAGAGAAGGAAGCAAAATAGGAGAATATGGATGCGGTCATGGATAGGGAAAAGAGGCCAACTTGGCATGCCAATTTTGTAAGTGGAGCTTGTGGTATAGGCCTAAGTAGTTTTAAGTTTTAGCACCATGTCGCGTGGATCAATATGCAATTTCATGTTGCATTTTTATTGGCTAGTCAGTACACATAGGTTGTAGCAGCAAACACTGTGAGATGATCATGCTCAATTTCAGAAAATTATCACAGTTTGGTCGCTGTGACAACAGCTGTCTTTGAACCTCTCTCACTGTACAACATAGGACCACCGTTTAGGAGCCACAGAAATCGCCACGATTGGCCATCTTATGTCTGGGACAGGCCAAAATCGTACAGTGAAAAAACTGTATCAGCTGAAAACTATTTTTTTTTTCTGAAAGTGATTCCATTAATCCTCCTCTGTGCTGTTATCATCATGTTATCATTGTGTATAAAATGTGTTGGTGTTTTACTGCCGATCGTGTTCATTTCAGTTGGAAACTGCACTGAATTGTATGTATATCTGTATGTTTTTTGAGTTTTGCAGAAATGTAGGTAGAGGCAGGTTTTTCCATCAGAGGACCAGCTACACTTCTGCCCATAAAGCGATGGCTCTGAACATATCCGCTTATAGCTTCAAAGTCATCTATGCTTTTCCAACAGATATGTGGATTTAAAATCTAGTCTATGTCTTCCAACTAAACAGACACTGAGAAAGATGCAAATACAAATGTTCAGTATAGTCTCCTCATTTTTTTAATACCATAACTTTGTCTCCTCACTCTCCTGCTATCTCTTTTTTGCCCCTGCCTGCACCTCTTGGGCTGGTAGAAGAGCTAAAAGGTGACCGTTTTGAAAATCACACAGAAATCTTGTTTTTCTTCAGGAAGAGAAAGGTCTAGTGAAAAGACTGAATCTTACATGGTTATGGCCTTTGTTGTACATATTTAATGGCCCATGAACTGCTGGGAAAATAAAGTGCATGCAATATGTAAAGAACATTTAAAAGCCACCTGCAGGTGCTTATTTTCCTTATTTTATGTTGCTACCTTTGTGGATTGACTTGCTCTATGTCAGAGCACTTGATCTGAACAAATCACCTGCAGACAATGGGGCAACAAAGCTGCATCAAGTAAAGTTTGCATAGTTTGTCTGCGCAAACAAGTCACAATAACTAAGCCACTGTACAAATAATGCACACAAACTCACATCAAAAAATGTGAGAATATAGTAAATATAGTAGGCTAACTTGTAGATCTTCCTCTTGCAGCAACAACCAACCAACACTTTCTGTGGCTGCTTATAAGACTATCACAACAATGAGGGTGAATTTTGGACCATTGCCCTCTACAAATCAAATATCAGGTCATGCCACCTCATCTCAGTTATGTTATGGACAGGACTCTAACTTAGCCATTCCAAAACATGAATCTTTTTCATCCATTCTTTAACTGATTTACTTGTTTACTTTGTGTTATTGCTTTGTTGCATCACCCAAACTCTGTTACGTTTGAGGTCATGGATTGATGGCTTGACATTCTCATGTAAAATGTCTTGATACTTTTGATGCCTTCTCATAGACCAGCGTCTTCAGATGCTGACTTAAGTATTTGATATATTGTTGAAATGTTTTTCAACAACTTTTATGTTGCTATCTTAACTGCAGCCAGGAAATACTGTGAACTCATTAATGAAAACCATCTAATAAACATCAAAATACAACATAATAATTACATAACCACAATAAATAACTGTAAAAGGCTGTAGAAATCTGTATTCAAAATAAGCACGTCTTTGTCCATCAGCTGAGCTGATGTTCGCTACTGTATGACCGCAACTTGCTCTTAAAAAAAAAAGAAAAAGAAAAACTATTGTTATCATTATGATATTGATCATAACGCCTTCCCCTACTGTCAAAGATGCTAAATGCCTGTCTTAAAATGATAACTTAAAATGCTAGGTATGCAGCTCACTTGGTTTTGGAACCAAACTAATAGGTTGCCAAAGCAGCAGAGCATAAAACATTTTGACCAAATGTCTCTACGCACTGATAGCACAACTGGGACATTTCTTTGCCATGCACAGACACCCTCTGGCTTGCCCAGACTACTGCACAAACCACACCCAACCATCACAAACCCTGCCAGAGAGGCCAAAGCATGAATTATCTATGGAGATCAGATATCGGAGAAAGCCAAGAACAGCAGAGGAAAGAGTTTAGGCCTATGTGTGTGTGTGTGTGTGTGTGTGTGTGTGTGTGTGTGTGTGTGTGTGTGTGTGTGTGTGTGTGTGTGTGTGTGTGTGTGTGTGTGTGTGTGTGTGTGTGTGTGTGTGTGTGTGTGTGTGTGTGTGTGTGTACACAGTAATTATATTGAGCATGTGGATCTTTTCATCCAGCATGTTCTGAACCAAGGCAAACAAACCTACAAGACCCTACTAACTAGCATCAGTAAAGCTTAACTAATTGATAATCATATTAGACAAAAAAAAGTGATTAATCCCCTTCTTATCTTTAAAAGCAAGCGAGAGTAAGCGGAGCTAGACTAAAAGACATCTATAAACAGCCTGCATTAGGCAAGAGTTCATGAATCATTAAAGATCATAAGAGATTATTATTGGCCTTGACAGTTTTGGCCACATCAGTATCAGTCATTTTGTAGCAAGGGAGTGTCACATTACCTAAAGGCCATCATTACCTGTGTCTGACCTTCAAACCTTTAAAAAGCCACAAAACTGTTAACATCATCTGCTTGAATTGTTCTTATCACACAGCCAAGAAGGTTGCATTAACATTAAAAGTTGTTGTTGATGTTGTTGTTTTGTTCTTTGGACCAATCAATTGGCATAGCTATCATGGAAAATGCTTCAAAAGATGTGATACATTTCATATACAATTGATCAGGGAAAATCAGCACATTAAAATGTCAAATAAGCAATCTCAAATTAGAAAGTTTAATAAGAACAGCACCTAACCAAAAGAGAATGGATACAAAAGTGATAATTAATAAACTCACAATATATACTAAGATAAACAGTGGAATTGCCAGACATGTGATACGGTGTGTAACGTACGTTATCTTCCTCTGATAGTCAAGGGGGGGCATTCTACAACTGCGTCACATTTCCATCTGATTTTATTTTTCTCAATCAAAATTCTCTGCTATATTAATAAATCTTATTATGTCAAATTAAATAATTGTATTTTTGAAACAAAAAACTATTATTTATCATTGGCTGTCTTGTTCTTTTGTCAGTGGTTCACATGGTGTTCTTCATTATGGATATTTTCTAAGACAATTTGATTAACAACCAATCACAAATTACATAAGAGTAACACTGGTGAAAATACATGATTCTTTCAAAAAGTAGCCTATTCATACAAAATATTTACATGCAAATTGTAAAATAATGTTAAATAAATTCCACTTATTTCATCGTCAAAGACACTATATTTAACAACAAATTGCTAAGTTTTAAATTTCAAAATGTGTCCCTGGCTGCATTAGGCTAAGACAAATACGTATTTACACTCTCTTCATAATAGACTTTCAAAATGTAACAAAATATATAAATGTGCATATTGCAAAAAAATTAAGCATTAATTTGTTTTGTATGTTCACAACAGAGTTTATATCAGTTTTTCCATATCAATGTGAGTGAAAACATCTGCCATTGAAAGTGCAGAATGTAAACAAAGTCAAAAACACATCAACTCACATGATCAAATCACTACGAGCAAATATAGTATATCAACGTAGATAACAAATAAAACCGAAAAAATGACCGCAGTGAGAAGGGAACACGCACCTTATCTGAACGGCTGCCAGTACGATTTCATCCGACTGAAGGCGAGTAGAGCTGGGCGTGGAAATCCACCATAGGAGTCAAGCCTGCTTACTGCCACTGTTAAAGCTTCCACCCGATCCGATGGTTAGTCGATATTAGATCTGCAGTTGTCGACTAGAGGACTGGTTCTTCTCAGCACATTCTATGTTATTGTGAAAGTATGTCCTGCCGGCATGAGAGCATGTTGTGTAAAAACAGCTGACACTGACGTCGGCATTCCTCATACTGCGGGTATACCCGGAAATGGGCGTTGCTTAGCGGCGTGGTCGTTGTTTCTGATTTGGGCCTGTCTGTCTCTATAATTTTCATAAGAAGATGCCGCATATGCGCCCCCATCTTGGAACGGTCAGCAAGTGAAGCAGAGCTTTTCGAATCTCCGAATCAGCTGAACAAAATGCTTAGGAAAATTATTCCATAATTCTAGGCACTGGGAACACCGCACACCGGCGACACCAGTGCTGAAAAATACGCACTCTGGTGGTTAAAGTGGTTTAAATGCAAGCAGAACATGGTCCAACAACCCCTGGTGAAAATGCTAAGTAGGCTATACTTGCAGCCAGACTAATTCAGTATACTTCAAGTGTGTTAATGATTAGTTAACTTGAAGTGTGCTATTTTGGAATAAATCATTTTGTACTAACAACTAAGTGTATTTTAGTTAATTAATTAAATTGAAGTGAAGCATAAATTTAAGTGTATTTACTGTACTTTTGTGTGCTAAATTGGAACAACTTCAAGTACACTTAAAAGTATATGCCTGTGTTGGGACTAATTACATGCTTGATTAGTGATATTAACGTGTACTTTATTTGTGTTACAAGTAGCCTACAGTACAAATACATTAAGAGTGTCTTCAGAGCGTAAGCAATATAACAAGTGTATTATTTGAGTAAAAAGTATATAACGTTACTCAGTAATATGTTTTTGGCTTATTCCAAATACTACAAATTGCACACTTTGTCTTCAATAACAAATGCAAATTAATAAACAAATATTACTTAGCTATACTTTGTAAAATATACTATTGTATAATGTATTTTGAAAGTATTTTCAATGTATTGTTACAATGATTATTTTCAGCACAAAGTTGTACAATATAGCCTAAGATAGCCTATTTTAAGTAAAGTGCAAACAAATACACTTTAAAAAAAAAAGTACTGTATATTTTTCTAAAATATGCTATATTTTTCTAAAATATACTAAAGTACAATTATTTTAAAGTTTAACATTTTTATTATTTTAAAGTGTGTTAAAAGTTGTATTGTGATAATAGATAAAAGCATGATGCTAATATACTTTTAATATAAGATTGTAAAAAAAATAATTGTTAGTATATTTGCAATGTAAAGGGAATATATTTCAAATACAATAAAGTATACTTTTTTCACTATAAGGAAATTATAAAATGACACCTTTTACAAACGAATTAAAATTAGTCTATTATGTCCTAAAAAACATGGTAGCTAAATAAGAAGTGTCTGTACTATAATGTGTTATTTTATTCATTTGTAGTGTTGCGTGTTTAGGGAAAGCTTGGCTAGGCACATGGCCGTAGCCAGCTATGAGGTCACCGAGGTCCGGACCTCGGTCATTTTTTTATATTCAAAAATAAAATTTCAAGCTCTCTGAATGATTAATTAGCCGTTTAAACCGCGTCATATGTGTGTTTGCAATTTATGTCGCTGCGAGAAGGTAGATCAGTGAACGGGGCTTGAGAGCGTGTTGTGAGCATAGACTGTAAAAAATGCGGCAGAGCGCTTTATGTCACTTTATTATAATTTATAAATAAAGCGCAAAAGAAACTACAAGCATGATGCAACAGCATCGTAGTTGATGTCAATTTGAAAGTCATGAAATGACCAAAAAGTGCCAATAAACTTTTTTTTCTTTTACATTTCCGATAATGGCGCGTATAATTTGCACTAAGTGCCTGTCTTTTTAGCAAAAAAGGCACCCACAACTAAATAGCTACAGTTGCACGGGTCGTTGGGCGTGCGTGAGGTGCTTGAAACTAAGAAGCTTTTGACGCGTTCGACTCGAGTTCGAATCCGCCTTTTGCCGAACTCGCTCTTCTCCCTCTTCTCCCTTTTCCCAATACACATGAGATGTAAAATGTATAGCCTAACATAAAGGTCTCTAGCGTTATATTTTGCCAACGAACTAATATCGAAACCGTGATATGGTTTTGTGCTTTATAAAACAGCACAAGACTTTAAGTATCCTATATAGGCATTATGTTTGTGCTGCGTGATTTAAAGAAAAGTGCGCACTTTGCTCACGCGATCAAAGGGTTTATTTCTTGCAAGTGAAGACATTAGGACAAAAGTATTGTAATTTTCCTATAGTGTAATGTAAAATATACTTTTGAAATATTCATTTTCATTTATTAGGCTATATGGATTTTATGTCATAGGAATAATTATAGAAATCATTATTATATTATTATACTAATTGTTTGGCATACTAAAACACCAGTTATAATGTAATGTAGACTGAAACTCCATATCATAACTAAAAAATATGTTTGAGCCCCCTTTAATGTCCAGGTACAAGTCAATGTTTTTTATTTGTGCACAGTTCATGGGTTGAAGCCCGTTGAAGCTCTTAATTTTGAGCTCTCAAAGAGCACCAGATTGATGCATTTAACCTTAAAATGTACAAAATTTTCTTGCGGGGGAGCATGCCCCCGAACCCCCCTAGAGGGACAGAGGTTTACCCAACATAGTTTTACAAAATCCTATATGGGAAAGATCTATCATTTATGAACTTTACTCCAGCATAGTACAACAAAGTTCCTTTTAAGTCAGTAAACTAAAACTCTTAATGCAAAATTAAAATGTCCTTGGACAAACTATACATTAGGCCTGCCTAAGGGGGGGCCTACAAGACATTGATTGTGCCCAGGGGCCTCTGAATTCTTAATCCGGCCCTGCACCTCACCTCGGACCTCACTAATTTTCAAACCCTGGTTACGGCCTTGGCTAGGCAGTTTGTGACAATTACTACTTGTGTAGGAAATCGGCTCGAGTTGTATGTGAGTTAGGCAGGCGGTTGTTAATGCTGTTATGCTGATGCTTCCGATTAAAGAAGAAACATGAATTATTACCATTGTAGCCCGTGTTTTATTTATGTTACCCACGGTGAAGAGACTGGAGTGTTCACAGACAAGTCGTCAATAAATAAGGGTTACAATATCATGTAGTTCATCTGTTGATGTTTTAATATTTTAACACAATAAATGGAAAAAAGAATACAATATTTCTTTCAAAATAACAGAAACCTTCATCTACTGACGGAGTAGACAAAAACTGACAGAGTTGACAAAGGTTCAACTGAAGGTTACAACAACGGATCGTCAACACGACAAATTAAGACAACTGACTAAATTTTTTAACTATCCTTCCAGTGATTTGTTTTCTCCTTTTAGCATTAGCCTAGTTCGTCTCATTATGGGTCTCCACCCAGACAGCATGTGGATTCAACGCGTACCAGATGTGGACCGTATCTGGGCAACACTATTTTGCAGGCAGTAGCTCACAGAATACAAGAAGCGTATGTTAGGTTGAGTGTAATGATAAGCATTATTATGTGTGGCCCTGTACCAGTGTGAAATGTTCCCAATGTGATTCCAAAGTAGGCTATCTGTAGCCTGTCTTTAAACCGCATCAAGTATGTACATTTTATTTGTGCCTGACCTGCATGACTTAAATAGTGAGAAATGCTGTTGGACATGTTCACTCTCTATGAACTAGTCCATTACATCAGGGTTTGCTATTGCTGGGATGTCATGTGAACAGGTTGTAAAAAAAAAAATAGATTAAGAACTGTATTCCATTAAAAAAATAAGATTAATCAACTTTGAATTCATGGTGACAGTAGATGTAAAGATGTTTGTAAGGCATATAAATCAGGCCAAATATGTAAATAAAATCATGATACAACATTATCACTACATAAAGAATTTTGTGAGCACTTGTTAATAACTCCAACAGCTTACAGGTCAACTCCATCAGACAGGGCCGTTTCTAGCCTTTTTGGCACTAGGCAAGATTCATATTGAGTAATAAGGAAACCCCCCCCCCCCCCCCCCCCCCAATTAAAATTTGGCATTAACCGTTTTACTCACTTAAAAGGACTTTGTTGCACTATGCTGGAGTAAAGTTAATAAATGATCGTTCTCTCCCATAGGATTTTGTGAAACTATGTTGGGTGGACCTCTGTCCCTCTAGGGGGTTTCGGGGGCATGCTCCCCCGCAAGAAAATTTTGTACATTTTAAGGTTAAATTAATGCATCAATCTGATGCACTTTGAGAGCTAAAAATTAAGAGCAAATATATAAGTATTCCTATGACGTAAAATCCATATAGCCAATAATATGTACTGTATAAATTAAAATGAATATTTCAAAAGTATATTTTACATTACACTATAGTATAGGAAAATTACAATACTTTTGTCCTAATTTCTTCACTTGCAAGAAATAAACCCTTTAGCTTTTATTTTGGAGAAAACACCAGATCACCATTCTGATCGCGTGAGCAAAGTGCGCACTTTTCTTTAAATCACGAAACAGAATGCCTATAGGCTACTTAATTAAAGTATTGTGCTGTTTTATAAAGGCACAAAGCCATATCACGATTTCGATTTTAGTTCGTTGGCAAAATATAACGCTAGAGACCTTTATGTTAGGCTATAAATTTTACATCTCATGTGTTTGGAAAAGGGAGAAGAAGAGCGAGTTCGGCAAAAGGCGGATTCGAACTTCGGTCGAACGCATCTAAAGCTACTTTCAAGCACTTCACGCCCTACGACCTATGGCCACTGTAGATATTTAGAGATGGGCGTCTTTTTGCCAAAAAGACAGGCACTTAGTGCAAATATATGCTCCATTATAGGAAATGTATAAAAAGAAGGATTTTTCTTCCACTCGCTTGGACGAGAAAAAAATCTCTTGGTGTGGTAGGGGCTCTCACTGGCGCCCCCCAGCTGTTTGCGCCCTAGGCGACCGCCTAGTTTGCCTATGCCTAGAAACGGCCCTGCCATCAGACATAACCTGACGGAGTTGACGTCTGATTGAGTTGACAAAATGGAATATTTTTCTAGGTAACACCCTTCATCCTTCCCTCGCATTTTGTAACATATCTTTCCCTTGCAGGTAAAAATTAACCGAAGCCCTAAAATTATACTTTTCCTTCTTTTTTTTTTTCTTTTTTTTTTCAGAATGCTTTAAATTACTAGATTTGATCAATAAATAATACATAAATAGTAATTTAAGCACAAACCTCACATTAAAATTAAAGGGGTGGTTGGTTATGATTTCACTTTTCTAACTTTAGTTAGTGTGTAATGTTACTGTTTGAGCATAAACAACATCTGCAAAGATACAATGCTCAAAGTTCAAAGCAAAGGAAGCTTTTAAAGAAATCTTTTTTTAAGGACTACAACAAACGGCTGATAGGGACTATTCCTGACATCAGGAACCCAAGAATTTACATAAACCCCGCCCCCGGGAACATGATTTATAGATTATCATGATAGAATATGCTAATCAATGACTAGAAGATAACTACACATAAGGTACATACATTCATCAACTAACCATTCAGAAATGTCCCGTTGCAATCTACATGTTGTCACTTCTTCTTGAGTCTCTCCATCATTGTCTGACTCCGGTTTGAACATAAAAGGCTAAAGGTTTTTGAAATTTTCAGTGTAAGTATGTATGAGGTAAAAGGACACAGCTGTTGAAGCTCCGCCCTCTGTGCTGGGAGCAGCAGCTCATTTGTATTCAAAGGGACAGGCACAAAAATGGTGTGTTTTTGCTCACCCTCAAAAAGTGACAATATTAGCATGCTTTATAATAATATCTGTGGGGTATTTTGAGCTAAAATTCCGCATACACACTCTGGGGACATCAAAGACTTATTTTACATCTTGTGAAAAGGGCATTATACCACCCCTTTAATTCAGCTCAAAATATCTTACATTTGGTGTCTTTGCCGAGCTCTTGTGGAAACAAAAATAATTTAACATGATATTTCATGACTATTGCCACTAGATGGCCTTATAGCTCTATATGGAGCAAATGAGCTGTTCTGCTGGGTCCTAAAGTCAGGTCGATTCAGTAAGCATTCAGATCATGATTCAGATCCTACACATGCAGACATTATAAAATAATTTTTTGGTAAAGTTTTAGCATTTTTAGCTTGAATTTTGAGCATTTTTAGGTTTTTCTATGTGTAGCCCACTAAATCATTCCTGGTATTCCATTAATTCCTAAGGTGGTCAAATTGACCCGAGAGGGAAGGATTTGTTACTTTTTTAAATTTCAACCACAAAACTCCTCGAATACATTTTATTTTTATTTTGTGTATTCATAGTTTAAGTGCGACAAAAGTCCTTGGGTCTTGGACCCCTCTGATGAGCACTCAAGTTTTACAAAAAAATATATATATATTTGAGTTTCGGGTTCAAACGGACCCAAGGGAAGGGTGAGTTTAGCCTAAATATATAAAGTTATGAAACTTCACTTTGGTTAGATATACACAGATCTCATGTCAGTAGGCTACAGAGACATCAGAGCCAGCGGCAAACGTCAATGGCTAATTATTCTCAAGTAGCCAGAGCCGTCGCAATGGGGTAGGCAAGGTAGGCAGCTGCCTAGGGCCCCCAGCTGAAGGGGGCCCCGATGGCCGAATGGTCGTTTAGGTTGTGTATCTGCCCTCGTCAAACAGTATCAACCACTGTAAACAAACCACCACACTGAGACAGCGCTATCACTCTCCAGTACTGCTCCGTGAGAGGGGCCCCCCAAACTAGAGGGATTCCCCTTATGCAACGAAGTAGCCATACCATTTTAGAGTGTAAGCTAAATTAAAAAACTGCAATACACATTTTTGGGTTCAATAGGCTATATTTGTATTGAGTGGTAACAGTTTTGTAAAAGCAATCCGCTTTGTGTCGTACCTAACCATGGCCTTGCTGTCACATGCACCACAGTCTGTCAAGTTGCTTGTTTTAAATAGGCCTAGTTTGTCACAATAAACGCAATTTATTATAGAATCTATTTCCCCCTCCCTATTAGCACTTTTTAGCGGGTAACCCTGAAGCTTAGCTCTGTAATTCATGTTTGGCTTTTGTGAACAGTAAAGCGCCTGCCTTGTTTTATTTAATTAGTTAAAATTTCTCAGTCATTTTGACATCTGCACCTGAGGCAGAGCACCCTAAAATGTAACACTTTTTGTCACCCTAACAACATACAGAGCCGTGAATAATGCACTGCAGACAGTAGATCAAATCAAATACCATGAGGGCCTGTTTGGCGGCAGTGTTTGATTATTGGCGGGAGTGACGTGTCCCCTTTAATGTCTATGGTGGTTACGTCGTCGTTGCGTGAGCACCACCTCCAGGTGCGCAGGTGTGTTCATTTACAAACACTGATAAGCACGTGTTACATCACGGGCAGTTGTAGACGTTTAGCGAATGTGGATGCGTGACGAAATATTTCAAAAAACATTGCAATACAGACAATATTTAAATGGGTGATTCTGAACATCCCGTAAGTAGATGAAGCAAATACATTGTGAATAAGTTGAACATTTTGGATGAGAGCCAATGGCTTGCATATAACGTATTATGTAGGCTACTCATTCATACGAAGCTAGTATTCTCTGTAACACTTTACAATAAGGTCCCATTAGTTAATGTTGTTTAATGCATTTACATACAATAACTAATGAGCAATGCATTTGTTACATTCGGCCTATTTGTTAATCTTTGTTAACGTTAGTTATAAAACACAACTGTTCATTGTTAGTTCATGTTAGCTCAGGTCAATTAAATATTACACAGATACAAAATTAGATTTTAATAATATCATAGTAAATGTTGAAATGAACATGAACTGAGATTAATAAATGTGTTAGGGGTGTTTTGCATGTTAACAAATTGAACATTATAGTAAAGTCTTGCCTTATTTTGTAAAGTGTTACCATATTTCCTTTGTATGCTATAGAGTTGCTAACAAGGTGATAGTTAGCAATGTTTTATTATAGGCCTACATCACTTTGTGTATCTCAGGAGAAAACCGGGGAATCTGTTCCTGATGCCATTTGGCCAGAGAATGGAGATCAGTGGAGCGACAAAGAGGATGATGAATGTGGACTGTTGCTGGAAATGGCTGAAGAGGATGAGGAGATTGACCTCTACAATGTGGAAACATTTGGCTTAGGTATTATTATATTATAAAATCATAACATGCACAAATTGGTAACTGACTGATGAAGGGTATAGACCAAAATATGATCCATTTAAAACTGTATAAAGCAGAAAAGGTCCCTATGCTGTTTTTCTGGAAACATTGTATTGCTAGATGCACTGTAATCACTTTAAGCATTATCCCTGCTGCATGTGTTTTTTTTTTTTTTTGTTCTTCTTTCTTCAAACTCTCTAAAACATCAATATGCAAAAACTACCAGATGAGGATGTGAGTGGTGAAAATCCAGATGTAGATCCTACGGATCTCCTGCTGCTGTGTAGCGATAGCTCCCCAAGACCACAGTCTTCACCTCCACCCCCTCCCAGACCGCCTTCACCACCTCCCAGACTGCCTTCACCACCTCCCAGACTGCCTTCACCACCTCCCAGACCGCCTTCCTCTTACAGTTCCTGTTCACCTTCCAGACTGGGACCTCGCATTTGGCCCCACACTCCAACAGGCCGATCTCAGCGAGGGAGAGTGGGTCGAGGGCAGCTGTTTGATGACCCAGCTGTGGTGAAGACTGTGGAAGGTCGACCAAGCTTGAAGGTTTGCCTGCCTGTTCTAATTATTTTTTATTTTTTTCTCTCAGAAATGCTGGTTTGAAGCTGTGAACTTAAACTGAGTACTCACCAACACCCTCACCCTGTCTTTTTTTCTGAATTGGATTTGTTTTTAGAGTATTGATAGTGCCATTGTGGATTGCAGCCTCAGCTCTTACTGGGAGGACCTCAATTCAAATACTGTGTGTAGTCTTCAATATTTGGCAGTATTTTTTATTTTTTATTTTTTTTTTTTGACCTGAGGTGTAATTTTTTTCTACCTCACAGTGGATGATAGCATCTTTAAAGTCCAACAGGCCACCTCCACCGTCTATATATCAGGTGATCAAGCAAATCTCAGATGTGTCTTTTGGAATTATACAACACAACCATCTGTTGACGATTTTGATCTTCTCACCAATTAGGACCAGGCGATCGTGGGAGTGATTGACCGATCAGCACGTGGCAGGGTCCCACCTGTCTCTCCAAACTATCTTTCTCCCATGCGGCCTTTTTCCACTAGCCGGGGCAGGAGAGGACAGCCTTTCGTTGGATCTTTCAACCAGAGATGTCATTATCAGGTAGTAGGGTTTCTAATATAAATGGGGAACTAATTGAGATTGTGTTTTACATTCTGTAAAGGTAATTTTGAGCAGTGTTTCCCTGTGTAAAATGAGCTTCCTCTACACTAGAAAGTTCTGGGTGGTTATTATTAGCATATTGCTAGCAGTCAGTGTTGTGGCCAGGTCAACAATGGCACACACATTTTTGTTAATGGGTGAAGATCCACCTTCATGTCCCTCTTGCCAGAGTCATTTATCGCAGAAGCATATTTCACTGGACTGTGATCTGTTGAACTCCATTAGGACTCTTAACTTTATAGTTGACTCTTATGAAAAGATTTTTAATGAAGTGAGACCCGTTTTAGAAATTGAACGATAAATAAACAACAATATCTTGTCCTAAACTTATTTACTATGACCAGGGTTTTTAAATTGGGTGCTGCTGGTAATGTTTCAATGATAAAAGGTTTTATTTTATTAAAAAAAAGAATTCAAGCCCATTATTTGATGCTTTGTTCTGCTAACTAAAAAAAATTGAAATATAAGCTCATTGAATATTTAATTGTGCATGCTCACTTGCCCTGTTTGATTGATTTAGCAGTCAGATTAGCTGCTCAGATTAGATGTCCATTTTCACAATTCAAATTTGTGTAGTGTTCACAAACCTTCTAGTGTCCCAGAGGTGTATACATCTAACATTTACAGTGCCTATAGAAAATCATCGTACCACTTGGATATTAGTTGCACTGTTTGTTGTACAGCCTGAAATCAAACCCATTCCAAAAAATATTTTCTAGTTTTTTTTACAAATTTCGTTTTATAACATCACACTAATGAAAGAAAAGGCAATCTGTGGATGGACTTGAAGAGAGCAGTCCATTTCCGCTCAAACCGGAATTTGACTGAACTTGAGCAATTCTGCAAGAAAGAATGGGCAAATATTCCCCAATCTAGGGGTGCAACGCTAGTTCAGACATATCCAAAAAGGTTAATGATTTTATAAAGCAAAAGGTGGCTTTACAAAGTATTAAATCAGGGGACTGATGACTTTTCCAACCCTGTTCTAGTTTTTCAGTTCTTTTTAATTTTCAGAACTGTTGTTTTTCCTTTCATTAGCTTGTTGTAAGGCAAAATATGTTAAAAAAATATATATAAAAAAAATGTTTTAGGCTGTACGACAAATATTACCATTTCAAAGGGGAATGATGATTTTCTATTGGCACTGTACTTGTATTGTGGGTAGAAAAGATTCACAGTAAACTTTAATTATAACAATACAAAAATTCCAATTCTATTTTTGGAAACACAAACTAGTTACTTGTTTAGTAATAGGGTTAACCATTGTTCAAAACCCTTAAATTTGCTTGGTAAACACCACTAATTATCTAGTAGGCAGTCTATTGTGTGAACTGAGTTTTTAATAAAGGGTAAGAGGTACAGAAATGTATCTACTGGATTTTTATTTTTATTTTCTTTAGGCACAAAATAGTCCCATGGTGCCTTGCTCTCCCTTTCGACCCCAAAGACTCTTTTCACCCCAGCAACAATATAACCAGGTGATCCTCTTATTCATTCAATTACTATGTTTCTGTTCCTGAATAAACCGCCTTCTTCCAGAAGCTCATATCCGTAGTTTAATTTTTTTCTAGCCTGGAGGTTTTCTGTCACCTTCCCGTCCTCATCTCTCTACCCCAATGCCCCACACGCCCAAACTCATGCACCTGCAGTTCGGGACAGAGTCCCCCAGGCCTGCTCCATTCTACAGCCCATCTTCCAACATCATGCAGGACTTCAGGTTGGTCATTTACTCTTTAAAGGAATACTTTATCAAAGATTAAAAATATGCACCCTCATGTTCTTCCAAACCCTTTTATGAAGCATTTGTCAAATAGTTAATAATCACAAGGGACTGGGACGTATACAACTTCATTACGTTATAGACCAAGTTATAAACTGAATGTACTTCCATTTATTCAAACTTGACTTGTGAAAAGGTCACATCAGGTGTGATGTCTCATAACTGATCACATCATGGAAAGATTGATTGTGTTAGTGCAACTGGGATTTGAGAACAATGGGTCTGATTCACTAATAATTGTGTGGATTCTTTGTTTATTTGCACAGGAGAACTTCTCACAGTTGTTGTTGTTGTTGTTTTTTGCCTAATTCACAAAATGTGTGTACATTATGTACGCACATCTGTACATGAGACAAATCTGCATCTTTATGCACGTACATACCTTTTTCTTTCTCTTCTTTACAGTAAGTGTCTATTGTGCCCCTATTATGCTTTTTCAGATATTACCTTTCATGCAGTGTTAAATAGCTGTTTGTGAACGTAAAAGGTCTGAACTGCCGAAACAAGTCTTCAGTAATTCCAGTCGTACTTCTGTAACTTGCATGCGTAACAATGTAACACATTTGCTTAATGGCCACCTATGGTCTTCATTGGCTGCCCGTGAACAATGTCTATTTTGACCCGCCCTCAAACACTGTAGCTGGTTTGTGTTGTGTACATGTCGAAGACACTGTTTTATGCGCCGCAAAGCAAATTCTCTTTGTAAACTTTCAAAGGATGAGGATGTGGAGAGTCAGTAGTTAAAATTATCACAGCGATGCAACCTTTTGACGATTGCTTCTCAACTCTAAATGGGATTTACAAAATCCTTATCCATTAACGATGGGATGGTACCCAATTTGTTTGCACCACATTCCTTTTCAAAATCACAATTTGTAAGTATGATTAATTATGTATACATTTTCTACAGAGTGTTCAAAATACGTAGTTTTGTTTAATATTGTGTAGGTCTCCCGCTAACTCGTGCTATTACGGTCTTACTGAAATGGTTCTGCTAAGCAGTTGTGGGCCACTATTACCCACAATTGTGTCAATTAATGCAGATTGACTGTTGTTCTTACTACTTTGAGTAATAATAAAGGATGGAGCAAGATTTGTTTTACAAACTGTTACATCATTAAAAGTGCTCAGCTAACTCATGCACTGTTATTGATAGTTAATCATATGGTTCCCACATGTACACCGCAATAAGTTAGAAATATACACATCGGTTTGGTGATGGACATAGACTTGTTTATGCTGATGGTGAGGAATTAGTTGCAACATCTCATAATGTATGGCAAACTGAGTAGAATATTCCTGAGAAACGTCCTGCTCGATGTCTGATGGAGGTTTGGATTAAATAACTAGTTCTTCCAATGTTTCATCAACGGACTCGCACTCAAATTTATATGGTAAAATCAATGCCATCGCTACTGTCTTTACAGTGTGTACAATCGCTGCGGATGGAGGAAGGCTCCGGAGCTGAAGTTCAGTTATGGTAATGGGTATTTTGTTTTCGACATGCTGTAAGCGGTAGACCAATTACAACAGACTGGCCCGTCTGACCAATCAGAGCAAAGTAGGCTCTCGGAAAGGAGGGGTTTAGAGAGACTGAATCTTCGAACGTGTCATCTGAGAATCTTTGTACAATGTATATTATGTATGAGAACTTTATTTTATTTTTACCTTTGATGCATGTAATCCGGTTGTAAGAGACCTCACTCAGAGTATGTGTTTATCATGGTTTGTTTTTGAAAACGTTTGTACGTACACTTCATGTGCAAATCCGTGCGTATGCACGGTTGGTATAATTTTTACACTGACTGAGTCTCATTCACTAACCATACCATCTCCAATTTGAACTTCACTGAAAAGTCAGTTGGTGGTCTCTTTATGGACGACCAAATGTGTCAATTATATTTATTTTTAATGCAAAACTGTTAAAATGTACATTTGTTGGAAGTGCACAACACATGAAACAGCACTTCAGGTGTCCCAAGTTTGTATCCTGGCTTGTAGTGCTTACCTGATCCCTCTCGTATCGCTTCATGTTTCTATTGGAACTGTTTTGTCAAAATGAAGGCAAAAAGCACAAAGCACATTTTAAGAATGCACATGAAAACAGAGCAAGTCTAATATCATGGTTTAATATGCTTATGTCATCCCCCCCACCCCTTAATTTTTTTTAAAGCTTAATATATATTTATTTCTATAATGGCTGTTTCCTCAATCCCTTTATGTGTCCCAAGTGTGCTGCATAGCCCTGAAAATTAAAGCCAAAACATTTCGATTGCTCCTTGGTGGCTGGCTGTAGTATAAGTCATAAACCCTGCCCTCTACCTGGTGGATGGCTGCAGTATAGGTCATAAACCCTGCCCTCTCCAAGTAATAGGACACGAGAAAATGGTTTCTGCCATTTTAGGTAGTTCTTACCATCAAACCGCATAGCCAAGTGTTTTTTCACAGTGAGTTTGGTTTTAGTTTGTAGTTTGAGCCTATAAAAACCGATTGTAATGTCATGACTGTGCTTGCATCTGCAGTAGTATGTGTGGGATCTTGATACCACTGCTCCACCTCAGGATCACTAATGCACATGCTCTAGCTCCAAATAACATTATTGGCAACAACTGTTTCTGGGATATTTTGGCTTCATTTTTCTACAGTGGAGGAAAGTGGTGACATTTTGTCCATTTTTAAAAGCTTTTACGTCCTGATAACTTAAATTTGTATCGGCCAATTAAGATGATAAAAAAAAAACAGCTATTGGCTGTAAAAATCCTAATGAGTTTCATTTTTGGGTGAAGTTTTTAACTAGGGTTTCAACTAGGGTAATTTGGATTTACTAGCTAATGTTTGGTCTTTTCACAAATTATTTTTCTTTGTCAACTTTTAGAGCACCAGGTCCTGTTGTTCAGTTCCACCCCCAGCACAAGCGGCTTTTGAGTCAGCGACAGCAGAGACCTCACAGGTAAGTGTAATGAACAATTGTCTTTTGGAAATGTTTACTTGGAAATAAATGTCTTTCCTTTTCCTGAATTGAAATATAATTCTCAGAAAGCCAGTGAGCTGGGACCCATATTGTCAAATCATGACCGATAAAGAGAAGGAATGGATAATCAGGCTGCAGATGATCCAGCTACAGAGTGAGAATCCACATCTTGATGACTACTATTACCAGGTCTGTATCAGTCCTAAACTTCTCAGCCCTCCAGAAAATGGTCAAGGAAGTTGTTGGGTTTAACTACTAAGTGTGGGAATCTTTTGGAATCTCATGATTTGATTGAAATCGATTGGGGTCACGATTCGATCAAAAATCGATTCTTGATTTTGTATCAATTTGATTTGGCATAGATTTGATTCTTAACTTGTTTTTGAGTTGTATTTATTGTGCATGAATGTATCTACTTGTACTATATAAAACCCATGCCCCCAATTGATAAATATTAAAACACTCATAGGTGTAATTAAAGTTTTTGAATTACAGTGCTATGCGTAAGTTTAGACACCCATACTAAAGTTGACTAAAAAGAGGAATAAAAAATCATCTTTTGGAAATTGAACTTAATGCCTTAATTAAAAAAATTAGGAAAAATCCAACCTTTAAGGACACCAATTTTCTTTGTGAATGAATAATGTATCATAAATAAATAAATGTTCTTCCTTAAAATACAGGGTGCATAAGTTTGGACACCCCCATGTTAAATTCCCATACAGCCATTTTTATTTTTAAAGGCCAGTTACCTCATGGAGCCAGGATACTATGCATCCTGATAAAGTTCCCTTGGCCTCTGGAATTAAAATAGCCCCACATCATCACATAGCCTTCACCATACCTAGAGATTGGCATGGAGTACTTTCCATAAGATCATCTCTCAATGCAAATCAAACTAGCTATTAGGCTAACTGAAATAAAACCATGCCAATCTCTCCAGAGGCCAAGGGAACTTTATCAGGATGCATAGTATGCTGGATCCATGAAGTAACTGGCCTTTAAAAATAAAAATCTGCCTGCCTCTATGGGAATTTAACATAGGGGTGTCCAAACTTATGCACCCTGTATTTTAAGGAAGAATATTTATTTACGATACATTATTCATTCACAAAGAAAATTGGTGTCCTTAAAGGTTGGATTTTTTCCTAATTTTTTAAATTAAGGCATTAAGTTCAGTTTCCAAAAGATGATTTTTTTTATTCCTCTTTTTAGTCAACTTTAGTATGGGTGTCTAAACTTATGCATAGCACTGTATGTCAATCTTTGTTTTACTTAATTTAAACATTTTATTGAACTATTTTATTCATAAATTACATTTCCTGCCTTTTTAATTTTGTAGGATATTGGTAATACTAGTTATATTGTTTATATAATTTTTCCTAATACCATTTTTGCCGTGTCTTTATTAAATTGCGTATAAGAGGCTTTTTTTGTTTGTTTTTTTTATATCTGGAAAACCTTCACCGGAGCTTTAATGATGGAGAACGTGATTTCAGAGAATGGAGAACGTTGGGGAATTTAAGGCTTTTTTTTTTTTCATTAACATATTGAAATGGAACTGCGCTGCACTGTTTGTTCCATCAACATGTTAACACGTTTAGAATATCGATTATTTTATTATTTCTTTATTTTATGTTTGTGAATTGATTTGAATAATTAGAAGGTAGAATCCCCTCAAAGTTAGTTACTTAATGAATGAGTTCGGGTGTCAAGTCTAGTTATTTTTAATCTCTGCAGGAGTACTATCAGAGGATGGAAGCCAAACTTACCGAAGAGGAGATCCTGGGTGACCGTTTAAAGAAGGAACCACCTAAACTCACAACCCCTTATGTTACCAAAACTCTCTCGTACATCCCAGGTCTGGCACAATAAACTGTGTAATGCCTATTTTATAATTTTACAGTATAAATGATTTGCAGTTATTATTGCATTACTACAGTGGTCCACTTTGAAGGTTCGCTCGGGCAGGTTGCAGTGTCCACCTGTTTCTCTCCAAGAAGAGCAATTGATGCCGTTCATGCGCACACACATGATGAGGTGAGATTTGCTGTCTTTAACTGAAGATGCAAACCTAATTTGTTGTAATTTGGTGAGGGGAAGAGGGGCTACTTAAAAAAAAAAAGCAAAAAAAACAACCTGTACCACCTTATTTGAGCAGGAGCACAAAGACACTAGACAGCAAAGGTTGGATGTGTTGAGCACCATTGAGAAGGTAACCACTTTATATCTGAATCCAGTTCTGAAGTTTTCATTTTGGATTGGGACGTTTTTGCATTCTTACACTAGGCTGGTTGGTGATGCAACATCTCTGGTTAGTACAGTGACTCGCCGTCCCTCACATGTTCTCCATATTGTTACAGTGTCTGTCTGTCACACCAACCACCTGTCAGTCACAATCTATCTCTGCCATTCACACTCTGTTCTTTCATTACTGTAACCTATAAGGCCTTTCTGCCTGCCTGCAACCAACAAGAAAAGCCTCTATGACTGTAGCACTAGGGCTGCAATGATGCACTGTATCTATACTAGTTAAACAGCCCGTTATCTCTAGTCCGGGTCCCCCTTGAGTCTGGCCTTGGACCAAAGGTTAAGTTGTTCCCCCTTATTGACAGACATGCCTGATTACCCAAGATTAATTCCTAACTCAAAGTATAGATTGAACTGTGTATAACCCTTACAATTGGTAAAATTCTGGATCCTATTTTTCAAGCGTGTCCACTGGTATGTTGCCATGGACAAATATTTTACCACCAAATGGTATGATTTGACCAATCAGAATTAAGAATTTGCAAGAATCATTGGTTTAGTCTTTTTGTTGTTTACCATATCTGTTTGTGCTCCTGAAGGGCTGCCCATTCTTGGAATATATATATTTTTTTTTTTACCTTAATGTATAATCATTGTTATAACTGGTCCTTCAGGTGAAAACTAATGAAAAATGACACTCTTTTGACGCATTCCTCTGCATTTACTCTTGAGTGGAACGACCACATCTCAATATTGTCAACAACTGCATTGAAACAACTTCCTAACCTTTTTTTTATTTTTTATTAATCCATTAATCTCAGATGTTATTCACAATTCGGAAGACAATCTGTTGCTACTTTGGTTTCATTGCGACTAAGTACTCAGTCGGGGCTCAATTCAGAATCCAACTAAAGTCACCCATTTACTTGACTGTTTAAACCCTTTGCTTTCTCACAGTTGTACATAGTTTTGTTAGAAGTGGAAGAGGCAGAGAAAATGAAGGCAACAGTGTCCGACAAAGATGAGGAGAGGCGGTTGATGCAGAACATTAAGAGGAAGGTGGAGCAGCTTTACACTGAGCTGCGGGTCACTAATCTACTGTAAGAAACTCCTTTAATTTTCTTTTGTGAATGTACAGGTTTCTGATCTCATACTTCGATTGTCTATCATTTTTTTATATCAATTTTTGCCCTCCCTACAGGGACTCGGGAGAGGAATTTCTTTCGTGTCTACTTGTATCAAAAGGAAAGAGGATGTTGGCCAGACTCCTCCCATTCCTGTCACATGATGCATCCCAACATATCTTGAGCGTGGTGACCAAACACCTCCCAGTATTGATGAGCAGAGATCCAGATGAGGTCTGGAACATGTGTATTCATTTGTCTTTTCTGTATAGCTCTTAATGTTGATCACTTATTCAAGCTCTAACCTCTTCACAGGCCCTGCCTGTTTTGTATCCATCGCTCCGTGCTGTGGTCGATGGACTTGCGTTCAGTCAGCTAATCCGAATTCTCAAAGAGTTCACCACATCACTGCCCGACTCAAAAGACACACGGTTAACACTGGCCTGCCAAAACAAGGTCAGCTTTTAGGCAGTTATATCATTTTGTAGTGTTTTTTTTTTTTTGTCCTTTTCAGTGTAGTTATATTTGCTAAATATGGTTATGGTAAAACATGTGTAAAAGCTTTACATTTTCTCAGGGCTTCTTAGTGGTATTGCTGTATTGTAATATTTTCAGGTTTAATGAATGCAGGTTAAAAACGTAGTATCTGTATTGAGAAAAACAAAACCCATTTTAAATTCACTTAAATGTTGCTTTGCAGTTTGGTCTGTCGCTGCTGTATGCTCTGCTCTCGCAGGGAGAAAGGCTTTTATCTTCTGACCTTCCCATGGAGCCCAGCATCGGAGACTTTGAGACCTGGTACCATTTGTGCTTGCCCTTAAATTACTTTACTTGCATTTATCTCTATCTCTCTCTGTGGAAGATGTTCACACTGTTGTTTTTCCATACAATGAAAAGTGGACTAATGAGAGGCTGTCAAATATCATATATAGAAATCATACAGAAATTTGGATCTGTTCCTCACGCAAAATTAAAGACACAAGTCACTGGAAATCTATACATTTACCGTAGATATTGAATAATGTTCATGATTTTGTGTATGTTTTGTTCAGATTTCATCTTATTGGGTCTTATTATTCTTATGCTACACTTTCAGTTGTATGCAAACAAATTTTCTAATATATGGGTTGAAACTAGTATGGTTTTCAGTGAATGTCAACAAATTTGTTCTGTTCCTCTGGAAAATGGTGTAAGATGCTGTTGTTGTTGTTGTTCAGTTGTTTTTATTATTCAGTTGTAAATGATTTTTAAAATTGAAACTCAATTTTTCTAACAACCATCAAGGACGGATACCGTATTCCATGTGGCCCGGCAGCTATCCCAGACAACACTTGTTGAGCCATTACTTCTGCCCTCCAACCTGCTAACACTTTTCTGTCGATATCTGGACAAGCGGACCATACACCAACTGAAGAATAACATGGAGTGAGTCTAAATACCGCACTCAATACTTCACACTTTGCATATCTCTTAGAGCATTTCAGACCTGTAGATAATTTGCTTTGTTGTGAAACGGGGACATAAATTGAAATGTAGCCTTGTAAAAGCAAACTGAACTAAGAGAAAATTCTACTTTGTAACAAACGCATACCGCAATTTATGCTAGTCACATGCGAGTTAAACTATCCTCTCATTGGTTCACCGGTTTATTTCGTGATTCCGTTCGTAGCAGTCGTACGTAAAGGACTGTTGGCTCTGTGGACTAGCTGTCATTGCCAACACAAATATATTAATGTGTATATAAGCCTAGATTCTGTAACTGATATCCTTTAAAGCAGGAATCAAGGCCTTGTCGGGACCACATTCTTGCAATGCCTCCTGTTTAGGAAATGTGCAATGACATTTAAGATTGTGCTCTTTAGTTTTCCACTGTGATAATGTCAAAGACTATAGATTAGAATAACACAAGATGCATCATCGCGTCACTGCAGCTGCCGTTAGAAGCTCCGGTTCCTATAGAAACAGTCAGATGCGCCCTTCCACTGCGCATTAGCTTGATCCAGCATGAAAAATTACATTTTCTATCATGATTTGAGCGTTTAGAATCAAATCGGATCATTAATTTTGGTGCACATCCGAGCATGTGCCTAAACAAACTGAACTATGGGAGCAAAATGCACCAGGTTCCAAAACGAACAACATTGACAAAACAAACAAAAAAAAACATCTTTTGTGTTTCACTGAAAAAAATGTATGCAGGTTTGCAGTGACATGAGGGTGCGTATATGATTACTGGGTGAACGATTCCTTTAAAAATTAAATTGCACAGTCATTAGATTGGCGTACCTGCATTTTAGAGTTTCTCCTAATGAGAAGGATGAGACTATTTGAATCCTTTTCATATGCACTTTTATGCTCTGGATGAACTGAGATCTTCACCGTCACAATGTTTAGACATTTCCAGTATGTCAACCCTTACCCTACCCATAGCTTGCTTATAGTTTTATCTGCACATGAGTTACACTTAGGGCTAGATTTATAGCTTGTGACAGCGCAAGCCCACTTTTGGCATTCGTAATTCCTAACAGTTTTTTTTTAAGGCATGCTGTGAAAAATTAGCAATGAAAAGGCATGGACTGTTATTTTGCGGCTGATCATATTGCATTATGCATTTGTAGGAGCTTCCCTTTCAGATTTATGGGAGGAGAGTTGGCTATTAACCCTCCTATTACATAAGGGTCCGTTGCACCTTTTGGGTCCTTTTTGCCCCTGAAGTGCTCTGTGGCTTTACACATGAAATTATGCTGATTTCATAAGTTTTAATTAAATCCATTGGAGTTCATACTGGTAATTTCCATGTGTTCTTATAAGTTTCATTATGATATTCAAATAAAATTTCTCAAGTGTTAATAAATATCTTTCTTGCATCACACTGCCATGTAGTTCTTGTAAGATTTGAAATTTAGGAATAGTATGGTTGAACCGTGCAACATTCAGAACTTATTTTTTTTCAACTAAAACCATATTGTATCTGATTAATAACTTATGTGCAAATTTTAAGTTATGACTGTTATAGGCTTGCGTTGTACACTAATGGAGTGTCTATTTACACCAAGTGCAAATAACCCACCCTGTTGGTAGAAACTATTTACGCTAACTGCCCACCAATGTCTGGTTGGGCTAGACAAAAAAATAAATAAATAAAAACTCCTATAATTTATCAGCCGCAGTGGCGTAGGGGAGTAAGGCGTGTAGCAGATACTTTTGACACCAGAGTTCGAATCCGCCTTTTGCCAAACTTGTTCCGCTCCCTTTTCCTATCGCATATCAGTTAAATATGAATAAAAGTGGAATTTAATGCCTACCGGTTATTTAATAATAGTGTTTATCGGGTAGGTGTAGGGAGGGCTTTATTGTCCTAATAAGGTGGAATTTATTTAATAAATATAATCATTTATACTCAATACTGTATGTTATTATTGCTTGCTGTTTTAAAATGTTCTAAAATACTGAGGTGCAAATCTAACTATTTACACTTGTTGCAAAGAAAATACGGTTACACCTTTGTTTTAAGGTGTCATTGTTACAGTGTAATTATGTTGAAGTAATATGAGTAATATTAAGCAACTACTGTACATGTACTTGCTATAGGGTTAGGGTAGGATTAGGATTTATTTGAGTGTTAGTTGCATGTAATTATGCATCATTTACTGTTATTACTATGGTAAGAACATGCAACAAGGACACTGTACAATAGTGTTACCAAAAATACTGCTATTTTTACATAATGTAGCATGTATCGTTAATTGTACTTGGTGCAAATAGCCGATGTCATATATAAAATGTTTTTTTTTTTTTTTATGCATTACAAGGGTTAAATTAATCCTGATCTACTAAGGTTTGTGGTACTCAACTTACTGTACTTGCGCCATTATTTAATGCCCAAAAAGCATGTCGTAACCTAGGTGTACAAAACTGCAGCCCTGCCTCAATACTAATTAAACACATCTGATCCTGCTAATCGAGTCAGTCCTTCAGGCTCATTTGAAAACTACAGGTGTGTGTTGCAGCAGGGTTGGAACAGGCAGGAGGGTTGACTTTTGCACCCATTTTGCACTTGACAAGGCTGTGATAGTTGCTGCTATGAGGCGCAGCAGAGAACGGAGAGCGCGTGATAGAACGAAAATAATTTTCTCCACTCGTGTTCATTTATGTAAAATTCCAGAGGAAGACATTTGAACATTGTTTGCCAAGTCACGTTAAATTTTTAATTTGTTGCGCCTGTGTTAGATTTCCCAGACCTGATTATCATCGGCTTTGCTTGTTTGCGACCCTACACTTTGTGTCGATCACTCGCAGAAATTTTTCACTCCCAACTGCGCTTTTAAGAGATTGTGATCTAATGCTAATTTGTCCCAGCCCTTGAGCTTTTTATTGTAAGATTAAGTTTTTATTTATTTTTTATTTTTTTTGACTGCAGATCAGCTACAGGATATCTGGCTGTAGCATCATAAATGAGCATTGACCCTTTGACCTCCCTCTACAATGGCCTGAAACCTAGGACGACGCCAAACATGAATTGAACTGGATTTTGTGACTGACCACATTCATCAGTGATTTATCTGTATTCCTGTCAACCTCAATTCCTTTTCTCCTATTTCTTAAACTGTCTACTTAAGCGTATTCCTTTAGTCCTATCAAGGTCAGCTTTGCACTGATTAGCAATTAGCACTTTTTTCTTTTCTTTTTTTTTATAAGATTTATCAGTATGATTTATGAAAAAGTGGCTGATATTCAGTCATAAATCATGACCGTATAAAGCCTCATGAAGCGTGTCGTGTCTCAGATAAAGCTGATCATGTTAACTTTGTGGTCTTCAGAGCAAGCTGTTGGGGTTGACGTGAGATTGTACAGTTGCACTAAAGGTGTTGGGTTTAATTTGTGACTATAAAAACATATTTTGTTATGAAACCAACTTTGTCTTTCAAAGAAAGGTTTTGAGTGTTAATTTGGATGCCTTAATATTAATTTCAGAATTATGTACGCTTATGTGAAAAAATGTTTGCGGTATGGTTTGTTTTTTTTATTTTTGTAATTGTTCGACCTAATGTCATATGTATTTTTTTCCACTGTTGCAGAGCACATGCAAATTAAAAAAATAAATAAATAAAAAATTTGTAAAAGTAATTGACTCGGATGTTTATTTGATTTGTGACTGAATCAACTAACAGATGTTAATTTTTTTGGCCTGTATCCTTTGATTTGTGCCATTTCACAATAACATGGCCTTGAGTGCATTTTATAGTAGCTTAAAATTAATAAAAGGCCCCTTTATTTAAAGGGTTAGTTCACCCAAAATTTATAATTCTGTCATTATGCACCTTCATGTTGTTCCAAAGCCGTAAGACTTTCATTAACCTTCAGAAAACAAATGACGATCTTTTTGATGAAATCTGAGAGATTTCTTTCCCTCCATTGACCGCTACGCAACTGACACAGACGTTTCAAAAAGTTCATAAAAAGATTGTAAAACGAATCCATATAAATTGAGCGGTTTAGTCCAGATTTTCTGAAGAGACGCAATCACTTTATATGATGAATAGATTGAATTAACACTTTTATTCACTGATAAACATTGACCAGCGAACATGAACAGAAGCTCAACTGGACCCGCTTGACATGTGAGAACAAACCTCACTGGTTCTTGCAAAAGCTCAAACGTACCGAGTAACACGAGAATGAACCTCATTGGTTCTTCCGCGCCAAGCGAACATGCTTGAGCTTCTGTTTATCACAACTGATGTGTGAGTTAAATGTTTATATGTGAATAAAAGCCTAAATTCAATCAGTTTATGATATATAAAGCAATCATGTCTCTGATGAACCAAAGTCTTATGTTTTTGGAATGACATGAGGGTGAGTAATTTTTATGACAGAATTTTCATTTTTGGGGGTGAATTATCCCTTTTAGGCAAATCTGTGAAAAATTGGTTTGGATAAACCCAAGTGATGATACCACAAAATTAACGTTTGTTCCATAAATGTTCGCTCTTTGCATCACCAAACAGTGCTACTCTACATAAATGGCATTGCTTATCTACAGATATGTGAGCCAAAGAACATGATGATTTATTTTTTTTATTTTTATTTTTAAATATAAACCTGAATACAGTCTTTATCTCATGTGAGTGTACATCATTCACACATTTCACAAAAGCACACTTTATTTCTTAATATGTAAAACTTTCAATTTGCACCAAATTACTGAATGCACCTTCAGGATCAAGAATTTTGTTAAATTATTTTGAGTGGCTTTGAATAGTTTCCGAAGATATAGTCTATGTATTTGTAGCATTTTCTTTGGTAATTATAGAGTAGTGTTTCAGATTCCAAGTAGCTTGGAAAAGTCAGGATGAAGATATGAGTACATGCGGAGGCATTTTTAACTGAATGACAATGATTTTCACTCAAGAATTCTTTGAGTTTTTTTTTTTTTTTTTTTTTTTGAATTATACATTTCCTAATTTGTATTTTTATATACTGGTTTAGCTCTTTGTCCAGCTAATTAAAGCGATTTTAGAAGTGAATCATACAAAAGTATTTTACTTTCAGCCTGTGTTTGCTTGTTTTTACTGCACTGAGTTTTCAAATCAGTCACGTCTTCATTCTAACTATAACACAGAGAACTCCTTTGTGTGTTTTAGGGTGAGTCAGGGTGATGTAATTCGACATATCAGTGTACGTGTAAAAGTGTATCGGAAAAGAGTAGGTTTGGGGGTTAAAGGTCGAGCTTTCAACTCTCCTTCACCTCTTGATATGAGGATTTTGGTCCTGTGTGTGGAATGTCAGCCTAAAGTGAGATACTCTTGAGTTTTTTTTTCTTCTGGTGTACCCACATTGTTTTACTTTCTCATGAGCTGTCTTTCCATATTGAAAGGGAGTTATCTCAGGCTGTTTTCAGAAAAGGAGCATGCAATGTGCTGTGTACGCAGTGTGGAAAATAAACTCATTTGAGTAATCTCAGTGAAACCACATGACACAATCTGGGTAATTACTAGGAAATCTTTAGGATGTTAGTTTTGCAGTGGTTATATTCAAAGCTGCCAATAACAATATAGTGACCTAGCACAATGTCATTATATTACTTTACTGTCAACTCTCTCATAAGGAGTGAGGTTACGTGTGATTCATTAGTTTGTTTTAAACAGTCTTTTTTTTCCTCATATGTACCTTAGGAAAGTTCGAATTATCGTAGTAATTGGTTTCATCCTCAACTTTAATCTCTCTCTCTCTCTCTCTCTCTCTCTCTCTCTCTCTCTCTCTCTCTCTCTCTCTCTCTCTCTCTCTCTCTCTCTCTCTCTCTCTCTCTCTCTCAGCGTTGGAAGGTCTGATTTATTATAGTGAACTGAAGTCTAATTCTTTCTTGTGAATTTGTTCATCTTAAACACCCCATAGCTCTGGTGAATTGGTTTGTTCAGATGTCTCTTGTAAAAGAACAGATTCCAAAAAGATTGTTCTGTTTTGTTTTTTATATATAGTATGTCTTTTCAAGTTTGATTTTGTCACCCTAATTGTGATTTAATTCATTCAAAAACTGATATAATTATAAATATCATTGGATAGAGATCCAACCTATTTCACAAAGAACCACCCACTTCTGGCTTCACAAATGGTTCATACAGTTCATATCAAAATAATATATATATATATATTTATTTATATATTTTGATATGAACTGTATGAACCATTTGTGAAGTATATGTATATATACAGTATTTGATACACTGTATCATATCACTGTATCATTTTTATCATAGGTACTCTTCAACTGTGAGTGACAGAATCTAAAACAAAAATCCATAAAATCACATTGTATGATTTTTAAGTAATTAATTTGCATTTTATTGCATGACATAAGTATTTGATACATCAGAAAAGCATAACTTAATATTTGGTACAGAAACCTTTGCTTGCAATTACAGAGATCATATGTTTCCTGTAGTTCTTGACCAGGTTTGCACACACTGCAGCAGGGATTTTGGCCCACTCCTCCATACAGACCTTCTCCAGATCCTTCAGGTTTCGGGGCTGTCGCTGGGCAATACGGACTTTCAGCTCCCTACAAAGATTTTCTATTGGGTTCAGGTCTGGAGACTGGCTAGGCCATTCCAGGACCTTGAGATGCTTCTTACGGAGCCACTCCTTAGTTGTCCTGGCTGTGTGTTTCAGGTCGCTGTCATGCTGGAAGACCCAGCCACGACCCATCTTCAATGCTCTTACTGAGGGAAGGAGGTTGTTGGCCAAGATCTCGCGATACATGGCCCCATCCATCTTCCCCTCAATAGGGTGCAGTCGTCCTGTCCCCTTTGCAGAAAAGCATCCCCAGAGAATGATGTTTCCACCTCCATGCTTCACGGTTGGGATGGTGTTCTTGGGGTTGTATCCTTCTTCCTCCAAACATGGCGAGTGGAGTTTAGACCAAAAAGCTCTATTTTTGTCTCATCAGACCACATGACCTTCTCCCATTCCTCCTCTGGATCATCCAGATGGTCATTGGCAAACTTCAGACGGGCCTGGACATGCACTGGCTTGAGCAGGGGTACCTTGCGTGCGCTGCCGGATTTTAATCCATGACGGCGTAGTGTGTTACTAATGGTTTTCTTTGAGACTGTGGTCTCAGCTCTCTTCAGGTCTGGGCTGATCCCTCACCTTCCTCATGATCATTGATGCCCCACGAGGTCTTGCATGGTGCCCCAGACTGAGGGAGACTGACCGTCAACTTGAATTTCTTCCATTTTCTAATAATTGCACCAACAGTTGTTGCCTTCTCACCAAGCTGCTTGTCTATTGTCCTGTAGCCCATCCCAGCCTTGTGCAGGTCTATAATTGTATCCCTGATGTCCTTACACAGCTCTCTGGTCTTGGCCATTGTGGAGAGGTTGGAGTCTGTTTGATTGAGTGTGTGGACGGGTGTCTTTTATACAGGTAACGAGTTCAAACAGGTGCAGTTAATACAGGTAATGAGTGGAGAACCTCCTGGCTTCTTAAAGAAAAACTAACAGGTCTGTGAGAGCCGGAATTCTTACTGGTTGGTAGGTGATTAAATACTTATGTCATGCAATAAAATGCAAATTAATTATTTAAAAATCATACAATGTGATTTTCCTGGACTTTTGTTTTAGATTCCGTCACTCACAGTTGAAAAGTACCTATGATAAAAATTACAGACCTCTACATGCTTTGTAAGTAGGAAAACCTGCAAAATCGGCAGTGTATCAAATATTTGTTCTCCCCACTGTATATAATCAGTTCATATTACACTTTACAATAAGGTTTCATTTGTTAATACTAGTTAACTAAATCAGTTAACATGAACTAACACTGAAGAATACTTCTACAGCATTTATTAATCTTAGTTTATATTAATTTAAACTTACTATCCTATAATTAAAATCAAAAGTTTAATTTGCTAATGGACTGTGAACTAAACTGAACCAACTATGAACAATTATATTTTACTCACCTTTACAAATATTAATAAATGCTTTAAATAAAATATATATGCTTGTTGTTAGTTCATGTTAGAGCTAATGTATTAACAAATGAGATCTCATTGTAAAGTGTTACCGAAATGCACATTATCTTGTGCATTGTCTTTATTTTATTTTATTATATGTAGTGTTGTAAAGGCTATAGCCATTCAATTTACCTGCATCGAAATAGAGCAACTATTGCTGGTTTTGTGTAATGTTATTGACTTGGAACCCTGTGTATTTGTTCATTGTGTTTCAAATGTATTAGCGTTTGAGTGACAAGACTCATAGTTTACATAGTGTCTGACTGTCAGCTGGTTTTATTCTACGTCTGCAAGTCAAACCTATAAACGGTGTCTCTTCAAACTCTGTGCCAGACATAAGCCTTTTCACTAGCTAGTGCAGATATAATGGTTTATTTGAAGAGCATACAGTGAACTGCTGTTTGGACGGATGTATTTTTGCTCTGTTGAACATTCACATAGAAACATTATCTGGTGACCACATTGGTTTTATAAAAACATATTTCAATTTACAATTAAGGTTACTCTTTATTTTAAGTTGCCCTTGTTACAGTGTAACTATAAGTACTGAGTAATATTAACAACGTGTACTTACTAATAATTCGGTTTTGGGTTAGTTGAATGTAATTATGCATAATTTACTGTTATTATTACAGTAAGTACATGTAATATAAAAGGACACTAAAATAGTGTTATCAAAATTAACAATTGAAATCAGAATAATAAACCAATGTGTTAGAGAAATCAAATAAGAAGTCAAATAAGGAAAGTTAAGTGCGACTTCGTAATAATGAACTGCTGAACTTGCATGATTCCACTAAATACACACTAACTTATAAAAAAAAAGATAATTTATTGGACATAAATTTATTTATTTGTAGATAATGATGTATATAATGCGAGAAGAAATAGAATGCCACATGTGTCATTTAGTATCAACCCTGTAGTTATTTAGCACATGTGGTGAGGAACATAAAGTTTTATGAGGCCCCAGAAGTCTCTTTTTTGGATGACCCCTATAGAGGAGGTGCCACTGTTTAAAAGCTCACTGGAGAACTTACGAGTCTTCTGTCTATGAGCTGTTCCCTGTATGCTTTGGGTTAGGTTTTCTGTCTCTTTCTGTTTTCCTTGTTTTTTTTTTCCCTGTAGATTTATCCACAATGTTGAAATGGACACTTCTAAGGATGATGTTATTGCTCTGGATGACCAAAGTAACACTTCAGGGTGGCACAGGTAAGGATGCTTGATGAGAAAACAATGCTCATAATTACTTAAAATCTGTGTGGATTTGATTGTTGTTTTGCTTTGAGTGTCTGTTACAGAATTACAGGAGTTTTTCCCTTAAGTTATTGAGAAACAAATTAGGTTTATGGCCTGTTCTTGGTGTAGAACTAATTAGTATAAAGACTTCTGAGATGCTACCAGAAAAATATTTCCAATTTATCCAGAAATGACCAGAGAAAGGCATTTCACATTGAATGTTGTAGCTTAAGGCATGTATGGACACATTATGGATGATTTGTGATAGTAGCAGTAAGTAAAAAAAAAAAAAAAAAAAAAAAAAAAAAATGTAGTTTTTTTTTTTTTTTTTCTGGATTGTCATTTTGTAAGTGCTGGTGGTAACCAGCATCATAAACGGTTACAGTGTTTCTCAAGCATTTCATAAAGGTTTGTAGAAGTGAAAAGTCTTTACGAGCGTGTCACACCCACAAAAAAGAGACAAAAAAGCAGCTGTGGTTGCCAGAACTTTACTGTAAAAAAAATACGGTTGCAACGTTTTAAGTTTTTCAGATTAACCTAAATTAACTAAAAAAAAAACTGATATTTGATTAACTGAAATAATGTTAATATACTAAATTGATCAAATATATATATTTTAACCTTCATAATATACTGGCAAGTGGCAACCACCTTAAAAACACAGTGGGTAGAGAAAAAAAGGCACATGATGAATCAAAGTTCATCACAACTAGCTTTCCACAAGCTGAGGTCAATACTAAAATATAGAGGATGTGTAAGATGTTACATGAAACCCTAATGTGCATAACTGATAAGAGAAAAAAATAAGAGGAAACAGTTATTTCAATTACATGATTTCAGTCACATGATCATTATTTTATTTTTTTTAAAGTACAAAATTGATCACAGGATTTGATCCATATCAGGTCCTGGAAAACATTTGTACTGCTCTCGAGGGTTTGATTGATTAAAAACAATCCTTATGTTGTTTGAATTTGGTTAAGAAATTCATAAGATTTAATAATTCAGTAAAATAACCTGTAAAATAAACTTGTAATTTTGATGCGGGTTTAGCGCTGCATTTTAGGAGTTATAAAAGGAATAATTTACCCAAAAATTACATTTTAAAGTCATTTACTCACCATCAAGTTGTTCCAAACCTGTATGAATTTCTTTTTTCTGCTAAATGAAAAAATATATATTTTGAAGAATATGGGTAAACTCATCAGTTGATGGGCCCCATTGACTTCCATAGTATTATTATTTTTTTCCATAAGGAAGTCAATGGGGTCCATCAACTTTTATTACCAGCATTCTTTAAAATATCTTTGTTTGTGTTCAGCAGAAGAAAGAAACTCGTACAGGTTTGGAACAACTTGAGGGTGAGTAAATGACAGAATTTCCATTTTTGGGTAAACTATCTTTAAACCCTGCTCAGCTATTGAGGTGTTAATCCCACATTGCGGTGCCAAACTTGTACAGCGTGAAACAATGCTGTGTCCGAATGTTATGGCTTATGGCTATAGCACCAAACACCCAATTATGTGCCTCATACTCCTGTGCTTTGGACAGTAACAGAAACACTGTGTGTTGTATAAAAAGTCATTTAAGTGATTGAGGGGGAAAATGTCAAATGGTGGGGAAACATCAATTAGAGTGAAGATTTTACCTTTATTTATAAAGTCTATTCAGAAAAAAAAAACTTGTTAGTACAGTCGGCAATATATAATATGAAGATTACTTACAGAATCCTATAAATTCATACATAACTTTTGATTCTCAGCTCTGTTTAAATTTTAAATTTAAATTTAAACACATGGTTTTAATTGACTTTTGATGATTTAAAAAAAAAAGCAAATCATTTACTTTATTTTTTTATTTTATGTACTTATACAAGATTTTTCATTAAACTTTTTATTTTCATTAAACATTTTTTTTTTTATAATCAGAATTTGCCCGCAGAATTAAACATCCAAAATCTGTTTTGCATTTCAATTCCTGAAACTTCTTAATATTTTGTGAAACATTATTTTCTTAACATCAAAGCAAAGTGAATGAGTTTCCCCTGCAATGCCTGAATCTAACATCTCCCTGTGAGAATATAATTGTATTACTTGCACAAAATTGCTCAATTTATTCTCTTGCCCCTGCTGTCTCCAGGAACTGCCTGTTCCCCCATGTGTCTAAGATATTTAGACAACAGTATACTGTAAGATGCAGCAGTTATATTAGTTCACGTTACCTGTGAAAATAGTTAAGGGAAAGAGTTTCATAATAGATCCATTATTAACTTCAAATGACAAAAGTATAGTATAAAGCAATTTATCGATATACTATGGTTTTATATAGCAATGATACTGTATTCAACAGAATATGTGACATGTCTGTATACATTCTAAACCAACAATAGAGCTTCCATAAATGTCAGCGCTATTTGTTTGCTGACATTTAATTTTTGTATTTAATTTTTTGTATTTTTTTTTTTTGTGGTTCTTTAAGTTCAATTAAATATTGTACAGTACATTGTCATGTCAAAGGATAACCTCCTGTACATTTTTTATTTTTTTATTTTTTTTATTTAAGGGTACCAACCTCAAAAACCAAATGGCGGTGCAGTACAAATGTCACCAGGAGGTAATATCAATCTTTCTATGTTGATGTACAGTAAACCACAGATTCAATGCATAGCCATTTCCGTTAGTCATTCTGAATAATCCAAGTCTGTGAAATTATCATGCAATTTTTAACATGATTTTCTGGTATTGCAACTATAATGTGATAACCCACTAAATCTGTATTTTCAGGTTATGGTGTGGGTCCAAATAGCAACTCTGCAAATATGAAAGGAAATGGTAAGCAAGAACAGAATTTATACTAATATACTTGGTTTTTGATCTTTTGTGAATAAATATACCATAACATATAAAATGTGATGAGATGAATCAGTTAAGGTTTTATTCACAAGTTTTGTTTTATTTAGCTTGGTTTGCTGAAATATTTTATATTTAGCATATCTATTTGTGTGCATGTACAGCAGTTTTGATATACTTATGTACATTTGGACATTTTATTTTGTTGATTATTTTGGATTCTCTGGGATGGATGGATGGATGGATGGATGATGGATGGATGGATGGATGGATGTTTATTTAAATGTTTTCTTTTTATTATTAGGTTATCCTGTAAACAAAGGTACAGGTAAGCCCAAACCAAGAAATGCAGTATGTGATATGTAATGTACAATATAATGTGAATCAGTTCTGAAATTTGAATAAATCATCATACATCTGTCTGTTGTCTTTTAGGTTCTTATGGAAGTGCACAAAATAAGCCTGGATATGGAGGTCATCCCCCATATGGTAGCTTTTTCTTTTGCTTGTACTGTAGCATAAGAACATAATCAGGTTTTCCTTTTTTAACATATATTTTTCAATTGTTATAAGTTGGAACAGGCATGGGAATGGTGTGTGCGTGCGTGTGTGTGTATGTGTGTGTACTTTTACAAATATTTTTGTGAGGACCTGTTTAAAATCAGAGGAACTATTTTGTGAGTTTGAGTTTTAAACCGTGTGTGTGAAAAAACAGAGTAATGCAATATTGTAACACATTACTTTTAAAAGTAACTTTCCCCAACATTGTTTAAAGGCCTGTTTGAGGGTCAAGACTTGGTTTTAGGGATAAGGTTATACTTATGTTAAGGGTAGATTTAGAGTGAGGGTTCATGTTAGGTGCTTTGTTGTACTTTGTAGGGTTAGGAGCTAGAGATTGCATTGTGTCAACGAGTGTGTGTGTGTGTGAGAGAAACTCTAATTGCACTACATTCCTGTCATTTATTGTTACAGGTAATGGGAATGGGAACGGCTACCGAGCACCGTCTTATGGGGGTGAGTTTAATCTCAAGAGTCAATGCGTTAGGTTTGTGCATACAGATTGTGCAAATGTACCCATTAAGAATGTGTACAAACACCATTGTGTTTTGTTTCAGCATATACAACTGTTGTCATTGTGTGTTTACTTTCATTAAAAAGTCTGTTTAATATTGTCTGAAGGCTACAGCAATTTAATGGGCACTCATCCCCAAAAAGGAGCTGGTCTAGGTAAGTCTTATCTTAATATTCTCTTAAAGATTAGGTCACCCTGCAAGGTCTTATGTTTTACTTGCTTTCTTCTGTGGAACACATGGTATATTTCTGAGTAATTTAGAAGACTGTGGTCAGTTTTGGGGTTAATATCAAGAACCAAATAAGCTACACCACCAATATTTTGTCAAATGAAGTACATTTGTACATACCAACCAAATAGTTCTACAATGTTAATATGTGAAAATGTTTTTTTCATAAGTGGAAGTAAAATGTATTGATCACAGGGATGGTTGTAAGAGAGTATGGAGTGCTGGGGTCCATGTGTGAGAATAGCATATTATTTTTACATTACCTTAATTAGGCAGTATGAGAAGAACCATTTTTCTCTTTGGCAGGTAACACTTTAGCAACAATCCTTTTACCACATTAGTATTTACACTGTTTGCATTATGAATGTTTTGTTAACTGTTTTCTAGGTTTAATTGTGTAATTGTTTTTCACCTCACTTTCTGCAGGATACACCAATGGTGGGGCGACCAAGACACAAAGCAAACAAGGTAAAATTTTATTTTGTCAACTTCCTTTTCTGTAATCAACTATATAATGTGTCTGTAACTGAGGTAACCGTAGAACCTCTAAACTGATTTGGGATTGGTTTTGTTTAGGACATGGAGGATATCCTAATGGAGGTGCAGCTAACCAACCTAATACAGGTGATTATATTGGATGTTTAAATAGATTTGATTCTACAGTGTTATTATTACAGTGTGGAGAGTACTAAAATCTGATAAGAACTCAGAATATTAAACAAGTATAAAAGTATTTTTCACTAATAGGCTCTTCTCTTCAATGAACAGGGTATCCCAATGGTGGAGCCAAGGGACCTAAACCAGGTAAACGTTGTGCACATTTAGATTAAGGTAACACTTTACAGTAAGGTTTCACATTAGTTAACATGAACAAACTATAAAAAATACTTAGTTAATTTCAGCATTCACTAATACAATTGTAAAATCAAAAGTTTAATCTGTTAACATAAGTCAGTGCACTGTGAAACAACATGAACATTTTTAATAACTAAAATTTAACAAAGGTTAATAAATGCTGTAAAAATCTATTACTCCATTTTAGTTCATGTTTGTTAATTTATTTACTAATGTTAACAAACAAGACCTATTGTAAATTGTTACCTAGATTAATAATCTATATTACCGGTGGAGGAGTTTTAGGGGATAAAGCACTAAAGGTCTGTTTTGTAAACTGAGGTAACTGGAGAACCTCTAAACTGATTTGAGATTGGTTTTCTTCAGGAAATGGAGGATATCCTAATGGAGGTGCAGCTAACCAACCTAATACAGGTAATACACTGGATGTCACCAGCTCTAGTGCAATTATTACAGTGTGGAAAATACTCAATTCTGAAAAGAACTAAGGATATTACTCTGGTTTATAGTATTTTTATTTGTATTCTAATAAACTATTTTTGTGTATGTGTAATGCGTTTTTTTTTTTTTTTGTCTGATTTTTCTATATCATTTGAATCTTATGTGTGTTGGGTCTGCTTCAAAGGATATGGAGCTAAAGCTGGACCCTCAAATGGACAAGGATCCAAGCCTAATGGTAAATAGCATGTGATTATTACTATAAAACAGTTTTTGTCTCTAAATTCAAGTTGGATAAGTCGTGTTCAAAGCCAGTGTAAAATATATTATATCTGCACACCATTAGTTTGACTGCACATAAATTTTATTTCTTTATAATATACTAACTGTAGTTTAGAACCATTTAGATTACTACTCTGTATTATTGGTAGAGAAGATGTTTATTAGGGAATAAAGCACTAAAGGTCTGTATTGTAAACTGGGGTAACTGGAGAACCTCTAAACTGATTTGGGATTGGTTTTCTTCAGGAAATGGAGGATATCCTAATGGAGGTGCAGCTAACCAACCTAATACAGGTAATACACTGGATGTCACCAGCTCTAGTGCAATTGTTACAGTGTGGAAAATACTGAATTCTGAAAAGAACTGAGGATATTACACTGGTTTAAAGTTATTTTCTCTAATTAGGCTCTTCTCTTCAAAATATGGGGTATCCTAATGGTGGAACCAAGGGACCTAAACCAGGTAAACTATTTTTGTGTATGTGTAATATGTATTTTGTGTTTGTTTTTTTTGTTTTTTTCTATTATTATTTTTCCATATCATGTGAATCTTATGTATGTCTGGTCTGCTTCAAAGGATACGGAGCTAAAGCTGGACCCTCAAATGGACAAGGAGCCAATCCTAATGGTAAATAGCATGACATTAATTACTATTACAAAACAGTTTTTGGCTCTAAATTCCAGTTGGATGATCTGCATTCCAAGCCACTGTCATATATATCCGCACACATTTAGTTTGACTGCACATTAGTTTAATTTCTTTATAATAGACCAACTGTAGTTTTGCCACATTTAGATTAATAAACTGTATTAGTGGTGAAGAAGTTGTTTATTATGGGCAAAGCACTAAAGTTCTGTATTGTAAACTGAGGTAACTGGAGAACCTCTAAACTAATTTGAGATTGTTTTTCTTCAGGATATGGAGGATATCCAAATGGAGGTGCAGCTAACCAACCTAATACAGGTAATACACAGTAATAATTGCACGAGAGCTGGTGACATCCAGTGTGAAAAGCACTGAATTCTGAAAAGAACTGAAGATCTTACACTGGTTTAAAGTTTTTTTTTTTTTTATTATTATTCTAATTAGGCTCTTTTCTTCAAAATATGGGGTATCCTAATGGTGGAACCAAGGGACCTAAGCCAGGTAAACTAAGTTTATGTGCAGTGCCTATATTGTGCATTTTTTTCCTTTGTCTGGTTTTTCCATAACATTTGAATCTTATGTGTGTGGTCTGCTTCAAAGGATATGTTGCTAAAGCTGGACCTTCAACTGGACAAGGAGCCAAGCCTAATGGTAAATAACGTGTGATTATTATTACTATTATAAAACATAGGTTTTAGCTATAAATTTCAGTTGGATAAGTCACATTCAAAGCCACTGTAAAATATGATATACAAACACCTTTGATTGCACATTCATTTAGTTCTTTATCAATAAACCAACTGTAGTGTAGCCCCATTTAGATTAATAATGTATATTATTAGTGGAGGAATTGTTTATTAGGGGATAAAGCACTAAATGTCTGTATTGTAAACTTGAGGTAACTGGAGAACCTCTAAACTGATTTAGGATTGGTTTTGTTCAGGAAATGGAGGATATCCTAATGGAGGTGCAGCTAACCAACCTAATACAGGTAATACACTGGATGTCACCAGCCGTTACAGTATTCTCTGACACACACAGGTTGAAGATCCAAACACAGCCTTTATTTAGGGTTATCCACAGTCATAATTCATAAACAGGCACAGGGTGCAAAACAAGGTTCAAGAAACACGAACAAACAAGGTAATCCAAATAACAGGCAAAATATCAACACCATGAAACCAAGAACCAGGAAAGAACGCTCCGAATTGTAGTTGAAACCCAAACAAAACTTTGCAACGAATGAGTGGAAACACAGGGCTTATAAAGGCAGAGCTAAACAAGGTAATCACACACAGCTGAACAGAATCACACATAATGAGCCAGGCAATGGGTACTGGGAAATGGAGTTCATGATGAGGTAGCAAAGGAGACAGAAGAGAACACCAGCTCTAGTACAGTTATTACAGTGGAAAATGCTGAATTCTGAAAGGAACTAAGGACATTACACTGGTTTAAAGTACTTTTCTCTAATTAGGCTCTTTTCTTCAAAATATGGGATATCCCACTGGTGGAACCAAGGGACCTAAACCAGGTAAACTATTTTTGTGTTTTAATGCGTATTTTTTTGTCTGATTTTTCCGTATCGTTTGTATCTTATGTGTTTTGGGTCTGCTTCAAAGGATATGGTGCTATAGCTGGACCCTCAAATGGACAAGGAGCCAAGCCTAACGGTAAATAGCATATGATTTTTACTATTATAAAAGTTTTTGGCTCTAAAATTCCAGTTGGACAAGCCACATTCAAAGCCAATGTAAAATATGATATACAAACACTTTTGATTGCACAGTAATTGAATTGTTTATCAATAAACCAACTGTAGTGTAGCCCCATTTACATTAATAATGTATGTTTTTGGTGGAAGAATTGTTTATTAGGGGACAAAGCACTAAAGGCCTGTATTGTAAACTGCGGTAACTGGAGAACCTCTAAACTGATTTGGGATTGGTTTTCTTCAGGAAATGGAGGATATCCTGATGGAGGTGCAGCTAACCAACCTAATACAGGTAATACACTGGATGTCACCAACTCAAGTGCAATTTTTACAGTGTGGAAAATACTGAATTCTGAAAAGAACTGAGGAAATTACACTTGTTTAAAGTTATTTTCTCTAATTAGGCTCTTCTCTTCAAAATATAGGGTATCCCAATGGTGGAACCAAGGGACCTAAACCAGGTAAACTATTTTTCTGTATGTGTAATCCGTATTTTGTGTATTTTTTATTTGTTTTCCTTTGTCTGATTTTTACTTATCATTTTGAATTTTATATGTGTTGGGTCTGCTTCAAAGGATACGGAGCTAAAGCTGGACTCTCAAATGGACAAGGAGCCAAGCCTAATGGTAAATAGCATGACATTATTACTATTACAAAACAGTTTTGGCTCTAAATTCCAGTTGGATAAGCTGCATTCAAAGCCACTGTAAAATATGATATCCACACACATTTAGTATGATTGCACATTAGTTAAATGTCTTTATAATACACCAACTCTAGTTTAGCCCCATTTAGATGAATAATCTGTATTATTGGTGAAGAAGTTGTTTATTAGGAGGTAAAGCACTAAAGGTCTGTATTGTAAACTGAGGTAACTGGAGAACCTCAACTAATCTGAGATTTGTTTTTCTTCAGGATATGGAGGATATCCAAATGGAGGTGCAGCTTATCAACCTAATACAGGTAATACACTGGATGTCACCAGCTCTAGTGCAATTATTACAGTGTGGAAAATACTGAATTCTGAAAAGAACTGAGGATATTACACTGGTTTAAAGTTATTTTCTCTAATTAGGCTCTTCTCTTCAAAATATGGGATATACCAATGGTGGAACCAAGGGACCTAAACCAGGTAAACTATTTTTGTGTGTGTAATGCGCATGTTGTTGTTTTTATTTTATTTTTTTGTCTGATTTTTTCCATATCATTTGAATCTTATGTGTGTGGTTTGCTTCAAAGGATATGGAGCTAAAGCTGGACCTTCAACTGGACAAGGAGCCAAGCATAATGGTAAATAGCATGTGATTATTACTATTATAAAACCGTTTTGGGCTCTAAATTCCAGTTGGATAAGCCACATTCAAAGCCACTATAGAATATGATATTCAAACACATTTAATTGCACATTAATTTAATTCTTTATTAATAAACAAACTGTAGTGTAGCCCCATTTAGATTAATAATGTATATTATTGATGGAGGATTTGTTTATTAGGGGATAAAGCACTAAAGGTCCGTTTTGTAAACTGAGGTAACTGGAGAACCTCTAAACTGATTTAGGATTGGTTTTGTTCAGGAAATGGAGAATATACTAATGGAGGTGCAGCTAAACAACCTAATACAGGTAATACACTGGATGTCACCAGCCGTTACAGTATTCTCTGACACACACAGGTTGAAGATTCGAACACAGCTTTTATTTAGGGTAATCCATAGTCATAATTCATAAACAGGCACAGGATCAAAAACGTGCAAACAATCCAAACATAAAACAAGGTCCAAGAAACACAGGCAAACAAGGTAATCCAAAGAACAGGCAAGACTTGCAGTGAATGAGTGGAAACACAGGGCTTATAAAGGCAGAGTTAAACAAGGTTATCACACACAGCTGAACATAATCATGCATAATGAGCCAGGCAATGGGTACTGGGAAATGTTCATGATGAGGTAGCAAAGGAGATTGAAGATGACACCAGCTCTAGTACAATTATTACAGTGGAAAATGCTGAATTCTGAAAGGAACTAAGGACATTACACTGGTTTAAAGTACTTTTCTCTAATTAGGCTCTTCTCTTCAAAATATAGGGTATCCCAATGGTGGAACCAAGGGACCTAAACCAGGTAAACTATTTTTGTGTGTGTAATGCGTATGTTGTGTATTTTTTCCCCTCTGTCTGATTTGTACATGTCATTTGAATCGTATGTGTTTGGGTCTACTTCAAAGGATATGGAGCTAAAACTGGACCCTCAAATGGACAAGGAGCCAAGCCTAATGGTAAATAGCATGACAATGGGTCTCATTCACTAATAACTGCGTAGATTATTTCGTATTAGTACACACAGGAGAACTTCTCATGAAAAATCTTTGCCTAATTCACAACACGTTCATACAAGCATGAATTTGTTCTTAATATCGTTCTGATGTTAGTAAATTTGGAGTAGCTACTCTAAATGAGCAGCTGTGTTTACAAGGTCAGTCATTTGCATAAAACAAGCCCAAACCATCTCCATAAGGGATTTCTGCACATGCTTTCCTAATAGCCTTTCGTCGCTCTAGTCAAACTTGCCGCTGTTTGCTGACGAGCTCTCGCCCGATCTCGAGCAATGCCTAGTGGGCCATTCTCATGAGTTCTCACAATAAACACCTTTTAACACATGCGTATATCTGCGTTATTCAGATTTAATAATTTTATTATATAATTTTATAAATGGACTATATAATACAATTAATGCAACATACTTCAAGTTCAATATAATTATAGTCATGTTAGGATGATATATAACTTAACACGATTATAAGGCCGTACAAAGTATTTTTTGTGTATGTGTGGTTTCAGTTCCTATGTTTTTTCATAAATTTAGAATACATTTTATTACGAAATTTTTGGTGAATCGTGATTTGTTCTTAAAATTGTTTGTACGCACATTTCACGCACAAATTAGTGTGTACGCACACTTAGTGAATCAGAACAAATATTACTATTATAAAACCGTTTTTGACTAAGTTCCAGTTGGATAAGCCGTGTTCAAGGCCACTGTAAAATATATGATATCAGCACACCTTTAGTTTGACTACACATTAATAGAATTTCTTTATAATACACCAACTGTGGTTTAGCCCCATTTAGATTAATAATCTGTTTTATTGGTGAAGTTGTTTATTAGAGGTAAAGCACTAAATCTGTATTGTAAACTGAGGTAACTGCGAAACTCTAAACTGATTTGAGATTGGTTTTCTTCAGGAAATGGAGGATATCCTAATGGAGGTGCAGCTAACCAACCTAATACAGGTAATACACTGGATGTCACCAACTCTTGTGCAATTATTACAGTGTGGAAAATACTCAATTCTGAAAAGATCTGAGGATATTACACTGGTTTAAAGTATTTGTTTCTAATTAGGAATACCTCTTCAATATGCTGGGTATCCCAATGGTGGAACCAAGGGACCTAAACCAGGTAAACGCGTATTGTATGTGTTATGTATGTAGTATATATTTATTTTTCCTCTGTCTGATTTTTCCGTATCATTTTAATCTTATGCGTGTTACGTCTGCTTCAAAGGATATGGAGCTAAAGCTGGACCCTCAAATGTACAAGGAGCCAAGCCTAATGGTATGTAGCATGACATTATTACTATTATAACACACATTTTTTGGCTCTAAAATCAGGTTGGATAAGCCATGTTTAAAGACACTGTAAAATATATATTTGCACACCTTTAGTTTGATTGCATATTAATTGAATTCTTTAATGAACCAACTGTAGTGTTGCCCAATTTAGATGAATAATCAATATTATTATTGGTGTAGTTTGAGTAAAGCATTAAAGGTCTGTACTGTAAACTGAGGTAACTGGAGAACCTCTAAAATGATTTGAGATTTGGTTTTGTTCAGGATATGGAGGATATCCTAATGGAGGTGCAGCTTATCAACCGAATACAGGTAATACATTGGATGTCACCAGCTCTACCGTGTAATTATTATGATGTGGAAAATACTGAAATCTGAAAATAATGAGTATATTACACTGGTTTAAAGTACTTTTCTCTATCTAGGTTCTTCACTTCAAAATATGGGGTATCCCAATGGTGGAACCAAGGGACCTAAACCAGGTAACCACTTATTGTATGTTATGCATATAGTGTGCATTTCTTTTTCCTTTGCATGATTTTTCAGTATTATTTGAAATTGTTTGTGTGTGTGGTTTGCTTCAAAGGATATGGTGCTAAAGCTGGACTCTCAAATAGACAAGGAGCCAAGCATAATGGTAAATACCATGTGATTATGTGTGCTATGTGTGATTGGCTCTAAAATCTAGTTGGATAAGCTGTTTTAGAAGACTCTGTAAAATATGATATTGACACACCTTTGATTGCACATTGAATTATTTATTAATAAACCAACTGTAGTGTAGCCCCATTAATTATAATTAATAATGTATATTATTGGTGGAGGAATTGCTTATTAGGGGATAAAGCACTAAAGGTCTAAATTGTAAACTGAGGTAACTGGAGAACCTCTAAACTGATTTGGGATTGGTTTTCTTCAGGAAATGGAGGATATCCTAATGGAGGTGCAGCTAACCAACCTAATACAGGTAATACACTGGCTGACACCAGCTCTAGTGCAATTATTACAGTGTGGAAATACTTAATTCTGAAAGGAACTGAGCATATTACACTGGTTTAAAGTTATTTTCTCTAATTAGGCTCTTCTCTTCAAAATACAGGGTATCCCAATGGTGGGACAAAGGGACCTAAACCAGGTAAACTATTTGTGTGTCTGTGTAATGTGCATGCTGTTTTTTCTTCTTTCTTTCTTTTTTTTTTTTTGGTCGGATTTTTCCATTTCATTTGAATCTTATGTGTATGGTCTGCTTCAAAGGATATGGTGCTAAAGCTGGACCTTCAACTGGACAAGGAGCCAAGCCTAATGGTAAAGAGCATGTGATTATTACTATTATATGGTTTTTGGCTCTAAAATCTGGTTGGATAGGCTGCTTTTGAATCCACTGTAAAATATGAAATCAACCTCTAAACTGATTTGGGATTGGTATTCTTCAGGAAATGGAGGATATCTTAATGGAGGTGCAGCTAACCAACCTAATACAGGTAATAAAAAAGGTATGGTAGAGGAGCGCTTCCTGGACTCCAAAGTTTGGTTAAAATCAAGGTGCTCTTTGGATGGGAAACTAAATGCCACAAATCAAAAAGGAAAAAGGAACTCCAAGGCACTCTCAATTGCAAAAGTTAAAAAGCCTTTATTATTATGGCTTGGTCACATTAACCTTCTAAAAAACTCCAACGCGTTTCGGCTACATGCCTTCTTCTGGGAGTTGGTACAGGTAATACACTGGATGTCACCAGCTCTTGTGCAATTATTACAGTGTGGATAATGCTGATTTCTGAAAAGAACTGAGGATATTACACTTGTTTAAAATATTTTTCTCTAATTAGGCTCTTCTCTTCAAAATATGGGGTATCCCAATGGTGGAACCAAGGGACCTAAACAAGGTAAAAAATAATAATATAATAAAAAAAGGTTGTGTAATGCGTGTATTTCTTTTTCCTTTGTCTGATTTTTCTGTATTATTTGAAATCTTATGTTTGTTGAATCTGCTTCAAAGGATATGGAGCTAAAGCTGGACCCTCAAATGGGTTCCAAGGAGCCAAGCCTAATGGTAAATAGCATGACATCATTACTATTATAAAATTATATTTGTTGGCTCTAAAATCAGGTTGGATAAGCCATGTTCAGATCCACTGTAAAATATGTGATATCCGTGCATTAAGTGAATTCTTTATTTATAAACCAATTGTAGTGTAGTCCCATTTAGATTAATAATTTATATTATTTAAGTTTTTATTAGGGGTAATGCACTATAGGTATGTAGACACATGTTTTTTTTATATTCTACCTTTTTAAAACCATATTCAACATATTTCAGTGTATTGAATATTAGGGCCAGTTTTTAACAAACTCACTCTACATCGTCAAATGTAAAACCTTCAGTTATAACATACATATCTTGTGATCTATAGGTTATGGTGTTCCTGGCTATATGTCAAAAGGACCTTATAAAGCAGCTAATTCAGGTAAAATCATGATTATTTGAAGTACATTTTATTTACTTCCTCCACATGACATGAATAGAAGTTCTGTCATTTAGAAATGCATGTTATGTATGTTATTGTAAATGTAAATTTGTAGTAAAATTGCTTTGGCTTCTAGGTTATATGCCTGTGACAACTGGAAAACAAGGACCTAAAGGGGAGATCTTAAGCCCTGAGGGACAAAGTCATCTCCCAGTAACATCTAACACCAAGGGCTTTTTACCACTTTCTGGACGTGAGCCAAATACAGGATTACTTCCAGAACAAACTAAAGACCTTCCACCAGTTCTACAACAAACAAAGGGACAAAATCTTCATCCACAGGGCAAAGCCCCCAGCTCTATGGCACCTTGGCCTGCTCCAAAGCCATTTATGCAAGGTCCCGGTTCATATAAACCTAGTAAAGCTTATAAACCAAAACCAGTTGCAACAGTAGTCCCTCAATCAGTTTCTGCAGAATCAGCTCCCATTCCTCAAACATCACAGACAGTTGCACTAGAGGGGGAACAAGTCCTTTCACAGGAACAAAACATAAGTCCAGTGTTACCACAAGACAGTATTTCTTCACAGGCGCCTCTAGTGCCAGAATCAGCTCCAGAGATGCAACAATCCAAGATTCAGTCAAACAAGCCTGTGCCTCAAATGAAGAATCCAATGACAAATCCTGGTAAACTTTTAAAGTTTCTGATTAAAATCTTATATGATATCCTGAAACCACATAACAGCTTGAAGCTACACCACTTCTGCAACATTTAACTAATTCACAACCATAAAGATATTTCCTATAACTGTATAAAATTCCCTTATTCCCTCTTTCTCTACTTTTCTGCATCAATTCACTTCTGCTCTAGCTTTTGTACTAATCCTGTTTATTCATTAATCCAGTTCACCTGACAATTTGTTCTGCAAATGTTGTTCACTTATGAATTATTTGTGTTATTGCAGATAAATTGTGATTTAATGTAAATGTTATCTCAAAATGGCTTATGGATGTCCTATAACTATCAGCACTTACCTTCTGCTGTCAACTTGAACGTCAACTTCAACTAATATTTGTGGGATATTGTTGTAAACTTTGGTGCTAAACTCTACTTTGGCACTACACATAGATTTTAGAACCATTAAATGTTTCTACATTGGATTGATAGCCTTCAAAAACTTTTAATAAGTCAATTTCACAATGAAAAAAAAAAGTAGGCTGAATTTTTATGTTCTGATTTAATCAGTCCATTTGGTAACAAGAAAATAGTTGGGCATTTTGATCCCTACTAGATATCTTGAAGATGGTTGTGATGCAAAGAATATTGTTCAGTCATTGATTATCATAAATTCAAACTATCTATTGTACAAATTGTTCATAAATGCATTCTTATGCATTTATAAGAAATGTAGGGCATACATATTTACCCTCCACCACCCAAAAGTATTAACAGATCTTTAACAACTTAACTAGACATATTTAATAAAACCCTGAATTTTCAACCTGATCTCACGGGAAAACTTTACGAGGTGGTGATTTTGTATAATGTGAATCATACAAAAACAATGTTATTAGAAAAAAGTAAGCATGAAGGTCCGTCCCCAACTCCTAAAAATACGCATTACTTTAGCGTAGCGCATCGTATGAAAATGTACGAACGAGATTGTATGAATTCATACGAATTAGCCACATTCGGCAAACCGTAACATTTTTTAAATTGGGTTTTGAATTTCTTTTGGAATCATTCTCCTAACAATTTGCTTTGTAATACATTATGCATGTATTACAATTCTGATAGTGATATCAGGGCATCTTAACTGGATAAGTAAATTTAGTTTATTGATAACTTGTTTGTTTTCTACAGAAATCACTGGTCTAGGACAACCAAATGGACAGGTGCAGGGAGCTATACCTTCAAAGCCTGGTAAATCCTAAATAATAATCCATTGATATAACATAAAATCACATTAAATTAGCTGGGCTCTTATAACCCCAAACTACATTTGGATCAATAAAAAACTATTTAATTGTTGAAATATATATATTTTGTTTTAGATTGTGGACCTGGAGGACAACCTAATGGACAATGGGTCAAACTTCCAAGTACTGGTGAACTCTCATTTTTCTCTCACTTGTTTATTGTCATATAAATTATTAAAATCTTAATGTTTTAAAGACACCATTCAATAAAAATAAGAGATTTTGTTGTCCATTTTAGTCCATGTCAGTTTGCTTTGACTTCTAAACAGTTGTGAAGACCAAGCAAAAAATAAGCATTCAATCTAAAACTAAAATGTGGTTTTCAGGGTATCCAAATGAAAAAGGAGAAGTGGCATCACAACCAGGTGCATTAAATTCCATATAAACATTAATTATCCATCTAACCATAACAGCATTTTTAACCACTTTGGATAAAAATATTTTACTAGGCTTTGGAGCAGGAATGGGTGGTTATCCAGCTCATGGTATGAATAATGGCTACAAAGCAGGTAAAGCATTACAAAACACATTTTATTGTAATTATTATCACTTATTAGTTGGCTTCATCTTTGCTGTTTGCTTGTCTAAAATTATGAAAAATTTGGCCCTCATGTTGCCGTCTTTACAGGTTATGGAGGCTATGGAAACAAATTGAAAAATCCAGGTTGGAATATTTCCTACTTTATGGATATTTCAAATATATATTTAACATGGACAGAATTCACATACTCATTAATTAAATATATGCTTTAGTCCTTGGGTGTCAATAGTCTGGGCCTTTTTAGTGCAATACCTTATCCTACAACGAAATAAACAATGAAGAGATATCAATAAATATAAATTTAGATATTAATGCTTTTAATTTTTGCTTAAATAAATAAATAAATAGGTCTCGGTTTCAAAACTTTGAGAATTTTTATGTACACACCAAGTAAAATTACAACCGTATCTCTGTGAATAATTACAGTACTTTCTTTACCCTTGTGACTCATTGTAGTTCTGCTTACTTATATAGTAGACACTGTTTTTTTTTTAAGTGAAACAGTATGCCATATGCTACGATAAACGTTTCACACAGTAGTATCCTACATTTCACAAGACCTGTTTAATTGAATTTGTGTGTGATAGTTTTTTGCCCTCTTGTTTTCTGTGCTAGATATTTAGAAGCAACAGTTTGATTCTATATTCATTAATATTTACTCTTTTCTGTTACTCTGATAGCTGGACCACAAAGTGAGCAACCAACAGGATTTAAGGGAAAATCTCAAGCGAAATATGGTTAGTTTGAGAAAAGTCCTATCAGCTCTTATTTAAACGACTCGTCAAAAATGCTGCACACTTACTTTTACTCAGTTTTCATAAGCAAGGTCGTTTTTTTTTACAGGAATTGGCGGACTTCCATTTGGTGGTTTCCCCAATGGATATCAAACAAACCCCTCTGGACAATATGGTATGCTGTCTTTATAATATTTGAGTTAGTTTTGACCCTAACTGTAATCCTGAATGGACACATGGATTTATGTGCATCTTTCTCATAGGTAATGATGGTCAGCGCTATGGAGCCAAACCCTACAATCCTAAAGCGTTTGGAAAATACGGTGAAGATTAGATGCTTTGATATTCCTTTACACTTTTTCATAATTGTTTGTATGCATTTATCAGTTGATAGGTAATTTGTAACATTGCACTACAGATTGTGGTAGAAATTCACATTTACTTTAATAAAAAAAATGATTTGTGATAAAACACATTTAGTTGTGAAATATTTAAATTTTTCAAAATGTATGTTTAAAAATGTTATTCTTTAAGATCTCTACTTCAAGTCAATATTTGATAGAACAGCTGACATGACAACTGGGAACCCTTGCATCTCAAAACATATATAATGCTGTTAAATACATATAATTCTGTTCTCTGACCCCAAAATAGGACATGGTAGTTTACCTTACAACTCTCAACCTTTACTTCCTGAATCTGTTGCCAAGTCCCCTGGTAAATATGGTAAGTTTATAAAGAATTTTGTCTGATCATACAGTACATCTTTTTTTGAAGATGTTGTGAAATATAAGTTTCTGTATTTTCAGATTTTGGAGGGTTACCCCACAATGGCCAGCCACTTGGATATGGTAGTGAAAAATACTTTGGCAAATCTAGTGACTCTTATTTTTTTTTCCAACTTATATTGTCTTATTTCTACAAATTATGATAGTGAGTATGTTTTACTGTAATTCTCTCTCAGGACAAAAGGGTCTTCAATATGGTGGTCAGCCACTCGATCTCAGGCCTGATGCTGTGTCTGGAAAATATGGTGAAGGTGAGTTATTTTTTTATAGATAATGAAATGACAAATGTCATAATATTACTGTACTGATAGGCATGTCCATCCTCTCTACTCTCTGTAGGTTCTCCAGAATCCCTGTATAATCCAGAAACACTCAGTTTTGGGGGCGATGCTAACTATGGTGTGATTTTTAACTTACTTATTGATACTCTAGTTTAAAGATCCTCTTCATCATTGTGAATTGTCAAACGGCATTCAGTTAGGCTAACGAGAAAGTAATAATTGTTTTGTACTTACCCTTGGTAAAATCGCTGTATGTCTTACAGGTAATCCAGCAGTGTCATATGAACTCCTTGGCCCAGTGACTGATGGCCAGTCTGTTGATGGTACGTTCATCTCCTATTTATTTAGTACACTATTTATTAATCAAGCAAGAACTATTGAAATACTCTGTTGTAATTCCATAGGTTAAATGAAGAAAATGTTAAATGAAGAGATTATCATTTGAATTTAAACTCAAAGTTTTAATGCTATCGTTTAATCCTCTTTTTTTTTTCTTTTTTTTTCTTTCTTTTTTTTCCAGAAAACAGAAGCCTGGAGGCTTTGCATCAAGGTCCTGAGATTGACGGACAGAAATCCATTGACCAATATGGTTAGTTGTATTTTGAGATATTAAGATATCTATCTTCATTTAAGTTAGGCTGTGTTTACACAGGTATTTTTTTACTCAGGATAATGTTTAACGTGTAAACAGAGAAATTTGCATTTAATTCTGTTTTTTTTTTCTTATCTGTTCTGAGCCACATGCAAATACATATCTGATATCTGGACATCTGACCTACTGCTAAACACGTATTTACGATTCCCATTGGAATTCCAAGCCACCGCAAGGCGAGGGAAACATTTACCCACAAAGATAACTTTTCTTACTCTCATATTATGATGTAGACATGCCTGATGTGCTCACACAAAAACGCAGCTTCTTTTGAGGTGAAAATTTTATATATAGGTAAGATTGCAAACACACAAACATTCAGAGGCACAGAACCTTATTTTGAGCTGCAGCCCTGTGAATTTTATAAATAAAATAGTTTCGCTACTGAAAGCTACATTACATTTTTTAGCAACAAGGTGAAAACTTTGCTGTTTTGGAAATAATTCAACTTGACTATAGAGACGCTGCACAAACACACTAATTCCCACACAGTCTCTTTCTCAAATTTAAATAAATGTAATCTTCCTGCACTTTATTTTACTTTAGAATTCCAACCCATAGATAAAATAACAAATAGAATTACTGTTACTTTTATTTACTAAATATAACTACTGTAATTCGTATCTGTTCAGTCAAATTTTGAGCTGTAAACACCAATAACTGCTTTAAATTATCCATGCAAGTGATCATGGTAAGCGGAATCACAGTTTTTTGGTATAGCTGTTCATACTGTTGTTTTAAATGTGGCCAATATCAGATTCCAGTGTGAAGAGATTGTGGTCCTGAACTGACATGTATGCGCAAAAGAACGATAAAAAGACTTCACACAGCAGGAAGTGAACATGGAGGACATTAAAGTAAGCGATTACGCGTTTATTTATTGTGCGATTTGCCACGGAACCCAGCGAATTTATGCGCAGGCAATATAAAAAAAAACTAGTACTGGGCAACGATTAATTGCGATTAATCGCATCCAAAATAAAAGTTTGTTTACATAATATATGTGTGTGTACTGTATATAATTATTTTTTATATATAAATACACATGCATGTATATATTTAAGAAAAATGTGTTATTTATATATAAAATATTTAGATTTATATATAATATAAATGTATATATACAGTATATGCATGCAAATATCTCTTAAATATATACATGCATATGTGTGTATACAAAATATTATACACAGTACACACACATATATTATGTAAACACAAACTTTAATTTTGGATGTGATTAATCGTTGCCCAGCACTTTTGCTTGGAGAGCGGTCATGTAATACTTGTGAGCTCTGACACCTCACTGTCCTTCACTTGACTAACTTTCGCAGCTGTCTTGATAACTTCGGGTAGCTATGTAAAATCTTTGAAGTGACTCCCATGTGTGCAGAATTGTGACGAATGTTGATGTCTAAATCTAATTCAGACTGAGGTCACATTGCAAAACATCAGACCTGTATCGGACTTAGGACCACACGTGGAAGTGGCCCAAATCAGAATCGAAAAGATCAGATTCCATGTGGTTTGTGCTGTTCACACTGTCATGACAAAACCAGATCTAAGTCACATATGAGCAAAAAAAAACTTCTCACTGCAAGCCTTATGGCTATTTCACACAGAATATTATGTTGCTGTTAAAAATGAGAGAAGTGAGCAGTGGTATGGGGAAAAACCGCAAGGTCACGAGATGTCTTAATACTTGAACTTATTTTAACTTGAGCACAGCGTTTTTAGAACACTGTGTCATGCGTGAGATGCAAAGCGCAACAGTCAAACACATCTTTCTAGCGCATGTTTACATAGAAAAATAATGGAAAAGTGGTGCAGTGGAATGGAACTGGTCATGTTACTGAACTGAACCACATGCACAAAAGAACACTAACAAAGACAGCTCGCAACAAGCTGGAAGAAATATGGAAGAAAACATGGAGGCCACTGAAGGACACAGACAAGGATGAGGAGAAATAGAGCAAAGTTTTTCTCGTATAGTTTTCCCTCATGTTTCGAGCATATTTATGAGTATAACAGCTCACTGTGCCTCCAATGATTAAATTTGCTGCCGTCTACCATATTCACACATTAATTCTGTGTGTTTGTGCTTGATTCAGGAGATGGAGAGGTTCCACCCCATCCTGATGCTCCAGAAGCTGAAGATGCAAATGCACAATCCATCGAGAAATATGGTACAAGCATTTTTTGACACTATGTATATCTACCAGACTGAGGTGTGTAAATCTGCATATAAACATCTCTCACCCTCTGTTCAAGGAACTGGGGATTATACAAATGGAAGAGTACAACCAGAAGGTAAAAGTAATGTTCAAAACTCTGCTTCTCTGAATGTTTTAAATCCTGTATTTACAGATACATTTTATATATCTGTAAGTAAATATCTATATAATTGCAGGATAATTTATTATAATTTATTAATGGTGCCGACCAGGGTCAGAAATGAACTTTTCCATTAAGGGCAATATTTCCCCCCCGGAATTGATTTCCAGTGACGTTTTTTACCTTTAAGCCAATTTTTAAAATTACCTAATTAAATGTATCTGTGTTGTCTTTTTCAAATACAAAAATTTAACTAATTACTTCAATCAACCATAATACTGTTATTATTAGCATCAACAAAAGCCATCTTTACACTGCAAAGGTGGAACTAAGGCTGCATCTGACAGCATTTATTTTATGTACACTGTTTAATGCTGCTCAAAGGTGGCATACATTTATTTACACAACAATTGCATAAATAAAAATCCTACATAAATTATAAAATAAAATAAAAACTCATTAGGTAAGGCTGCAATATTATGAAAAATCATTATTGTTGAGAATTGCTCTTGAGATTGTAATAATAACTATTAATTTTGATTGATCGAATACATACAAATTTGTGTTTGAGGAAATGGCACATCATACTTTGGCTACACAGACACGAAACAAGCGAAGAACCGTTTATGAATTGGTGTTGCGAACTGCTCTGATACTCGGGTGTAACTAGGGTTGCAAAGGGGCAGAATTTCCGGTAAATTTCCATGGGAAGTTAAGCTGGGGAATTTTGGAAATATTCATTACCACGGCAACCGCTTGCGCTTCCACTCTGAAAGTAACTGTACACATAAGAGACGGATAGATACATTATTTAAGGTTATTTCTATTCGTTAGAATATTGATATATGAACTTGTTGTCAAGTAAGCCCCGTTGCTAGCATGTGCGTCTCTCTAAACTTTCAGTGTGCTGCACTGCTCTAGTTGACTTCTGCACCTTCCCCCCTGATATTTGTCAAAGAAACATTAAGAAAGACCAAGAGGGTCTCAGTCTCACGCACGCTGCACGTGAGTTAACCACGCCTACTTATTTACATGTTGCGGTATACACAGAATAAAAAAATCTGTTACGGTTGACATTTTCTTCCGCGGTAACGATATATACCGTCAAGCCCTACTTATGTGGTAAATAAAGTTATGCTAGCTTATTTAGCATCTAACTTATCAGCTTGCTATCTACTAGATGAATACATTTGTGATATTTGCAATTTAAACATTTAATAAATATTTTTCCCCATAATATCATCAAAACTTACTTCACTTTGTTTAGTCCACAGGCTCAAATGTGTGCCTTCAATAGTCTTGTGCTTTGGGCTTCTGTGCATGTGATGGAGGCATGCACAGTGCCAGTAGGGGGTGTGGTCTCAATAGCCATGCAGTAAGCAGTGTGATTGAGGAATGTCATGGATATTCAAGTGTATTTGAATGGCATCTGTTTGTTTTAGTCAAGATTATGCTAAAATATACTTTCCTCAACTATATTTAAGTTCCCTATGAAGAGCCAACCTTCAACTTTGAAAATTCCCAGTTTATTCCCATTTATTCCCATAAATTCCTGTTAATTCCCTTAAATTCCCATGGAAAGTTTCCTCCTTTGAAAATTCCCAGAATTTTGCAACCCTAGGTGTAACACATACAAGACTTTGCAAAGTAAGAGTGAATACACATGGCTCAAATAGACAGAGCTGACCAGATAATGAAACAGGTGGAAGTAATTAAACCACAATGAGTCCAGGCAATGGATTATGGGAAATGTAGTTCATGATGAGAAAGCAGATGGAAGGAGTGTCCTCAGGTGAAGATCATGGGCACTCCAGCTGGTGGTTGTGAATTAGTTTATTGCTTATTACACATTAGAAAATCAATACTTCACATTGGTTATTTTAGTAGCATGAACAAAAGTTTATTCCCAGTTACAGAAAAAAAAAACTTTAAGTTGCTTTTATTATATAAAAACTATTATAATCACTAAGCTGTTTACACTGCTAAATGAATGTCTTACATATCTGCACTTTGTTGTGTATGATGAGAGAATTGGTGAGCGTGCAGAATTCAGCGCGCGCTGAACAAGAATGTTGTGAATAATCTAAACGCCTCTGTTTGGCTATTGCATTTATAAAATCAACAGAATGTGATTGGTTATAATGCACAATGCTGCAAAATGATTTCACTTGAATCGCAACAGTCGTAATTGATTGACTTGAATTGTAGAGGGGCATTTTTGCCACTTAATCTTGAATTTGTGTGGCATTTTTGTCCCAAAATATCTGACCCTGCTGCTGTTGAACTATCGTCCCATATATTCTTCCATTTCAAATATATCGAGAGAGAACTTAAATCCAACCTTTCCATTGTGTCTTTCTTGACTGTCCTGCAGTTGTCTCATTCCCTGGTGTTCCCACTGTGGGTCCCGCTCCTCACATCCCTGCTGTCACCTCATTAGACGCCACCCTTTCACTGGACGGCTCCTCAACGGTCCCAGTCTCTGTGCCTGATGTGTACGCTGTTCCTGTTTCACCCATAATCCCTCAGCCTGAGCTGCCCACTCTAATGCTGCAGCCCGCACCACCACAACAGATCCACATCCAGCAGCACCTCAAGTTCCACATCCAGCCCAATGGCGACTCCCAGACAGGTAAGGTGCTAATAAGTGGGGGTGAGCTATCAAGATAATGGTGTGATCCTTTTGAGTAAGGGCATGTTTGTTTTGGTGATTTCAAATTTCAACAGGTTTCTTAGTAATCGCTTGCTGCTATATTTAGCCATATTTTTAAACTTTGTGCATTTAAAAGTTGCTTCTTTTTAACAGGAAAGGAAGGCAAATACAAATTGAGTGGATTCTTTGGAAATAAATACCAAGGTAAGGGTAATGTTGTATACATTTAACATTAATAAAACCTAAAATAATAATATATTATTATTATAATTATTTTATATATGAATAATAATAATGTGGCTGTTTTTCTAACCCATACCTCCCTTTTTTTCTTAGGATAATTTTGAAGTTGAAGTTCATGCTGCAAGAATGTGTATCTTCACTTGATTGCTCTTTTTTTTTTTTTTACACAATGTTTCTGTGAATGTTGTACATTTTTTGTCATTTTATTTGAGTATTTTGTTCTCCTTGTATTTAAATGTATTGTTAATATGTGTTACCTTGCCATAAAAATAAGCAGCTGCTTGTACAAATAAAGACATTTTAGATTAAATATAATTATATCTGATTCATCTTTTTTCTTTTTAAATTCCATAATTCCTCAAAAATGTTTCTGGTATTTTATGCATTTCCGTTTTATGTAGAAGTGTGTTTTTTTTTTTTTTTTTTTTTCTAGAAGCCACTGTTATTTATTTCTGTTTAATTTCCTGTGGCAAGGCTATGCATGGTTTTGAATAAATACAAACTCTAAATCTAACCCTCATTTAAATCTTTCATTTAAATCCAGTTTTACCTGGACTTTATATAGGGTAGCTTAAAGAAATATTTGCTTTTTCTGAAATAAATGTCAGTAATAAGAGATAAAAAAAGCAAATGTCGAAGTCTACCAGCAGACTAGTGTTTGTACTTATAAGGAACTGTAATCTTCTATGAGCTCGCCTCTGCTGAGCCTGACGGCTTCATGCTGATTGGCGACGACGCTAAGTAGCAGTAAATTGGCCCACAGCTTCTCTGCAAGCAACAAGTTGCTGCAGTTCTACCTGGCAGTACTTCCAAGACAATGCGTATCTGGTGTCAGAAAGCAACTTTTACCATCACTAGTCAGCTAAAATTGGCTAGTTAGCTAAAACTAGCCGACTATGCATTTATAGCTTGATTTAAGAAATTTAAAGAGATTACAGGCTTTCCTCCCAAAGGAAGATGAAAGTAGTCAAGGACATCCGAGCATATTTAACTTTTTCTGCTATGGATTTTTTTACTGGACCAAAACTTCTGGATTTTAAGAATTCACCACCACATCTTCAGTTCAACAAATATGTCCTGAAAGGATACCGGCCTATATCCACTTACAGAGACTGTCTCCGAAGTTTGTTCTATCTGCATAATGAACTTGGGAACATCTATACACATGGTATGAAAAAAAAAAAAAAAAAAAACCTTGCATAGTTTGTACTGTAATGTCTAGAAATTGTTTAACATATGATCAACTGTAAACTTAGGGAGCTGTAAAGTAATTTTGTGGATGTTAAATTCAATTCATAATTCCTGCATTATTCCACTGATGGGAGAGGAGGGAAACCTTGTGAACGTGTAATTTAGGGCTACTTTCTCTACGGTTCACTCAGTAACACTCTTCAGAAGGGCTCGTAAATTGCATTACGTGGGATTACACCTAATCCGCGTTAGAGAATTGCTGCATTGGAAGTGATAATGTATAATTGCTGTGAGCAGTAAAAGTGCAGTAAAAATTCTGTGGGCCTATATTTTGGAAGGAACTAAAAACAGTTTTTGGAATTTAATGGATTTTCTTTGGAATTGTATTGGACTTTATAGAATTAAGTAGTAACGCATTTAAAGCATTGTATGTCTTCATGTTAAAAAGACATGTTAGCCCTATAAAGCCTGCCCTACTGTATGATATTTCATATGCAAATTTCTAAGGCCTCTAAAATACCTTCTGTCCTCTGACTGATAGTTCATGTTTTTTTTTTTTCTTAGGAAGAAAAAAGCATTTTCTTTTGCTGTGAAATCTAAAATAACTTTTACATCATAGTAATATTTCAAGATGAACATAAACAGCATAAAAAGCAAAACTGTAAAATTGTCCCTCAAGTCTAACTGGTTGATTGGAATGTTGTTCCAGGAACATGGATTTGGTGAAATCAGGTTCTGCCATATGGTAACGTGTTTTTTTATTTTATTTTTTTGTTTGTTTTTTGTCCATAAGGTATCCCCTTCATCTGTTTTTTGCTATTTTTACCTGTGAATATCCCATGGACTGAAGTGGATGAGTGGTGGATTGGTGTGGTGCATTATCTGGCTTGTCTGTCTCCCACTGTTTGTTCAGTCTTCTACCATCTCTTCATGAACCACGAGGGTGGAGCACATATTTATGACATACTGCTGTGCTTCGACATGGTTGGCGTCTGTCTTGTCAACACTCTCGGTGAGTGCCTACCAAATTTAGAATTAAATTTACGAATTTAGCAAGTCAGCGACTTACAAGAGAAGAACAAAAGCGATATGTAAGGAAGCAAGCTAGAGATGAGAAATACAGAGAATTTGTGTGTCTGTGAAACTGGATTGGTTCATGGGTGTGGGGTGGTTGTGGAATAGGTGTCTCAGCTGCTTCTTAAAAGATGTGATGGTCACAGCCGTTCAGGTGGAGGATGGCAGCTCAATCCACCAGAGAGGAACAGAAAGGGTGAAAGTTTTGGAGAGTGACACTGTCTCATTGTTAAACAAGGCATCTCTCATTCGGTGACCTCAGCTGGCAAAAGGGATTATACAGAGATGAATTTGTTATACACTGCATTGTAAGGTAAACAGCTCAAAGGGAATCATTATTAATTTTATAGGGAATTTCGAAAGAGTCACTTATTTTACGGCCTAACAAATGAATCGTCCCGCGCTCAATTGGGACTGTAAATATCAACTCTGCAGCGGATATTACTATCCGAAATATAGTGAAAATACTATTATTAGCAAGGTAACAAGATCAGCCGTTTAAATTTGTAAGCACATAACACAAGACACTTCTTTAAATAAAAACTTTATTGAAATATTCTAATAAACAAAACTAATATCTAACACAAACACACAGATTACAGACAGAAAGTGAGGTAAGAATGAGTTTTAAGACAGCGAATTGATGAAATCTAAAGTTTCTAGCATCCATGGAACCTTCCATTCTATAGTGTAAAAAGGTTATTTAGATTAAAATGTTCTTTACATTAAGAAGTTATTTTAACTGTTCACTTAAAAGGTTATTTGGGGAACCAAAAATGGTTCTTCTATGGCATTACTCACTGCAAAAAAAAAACTTTTAGAACCTTTATTTTTTAGAATGTATTGATCAATTCATGTACAAATCGTTGCTGCTTTCAAGGGCCAAAGTTCAATGCATTCATTGTATGTTCTTTTTGCAGGTGCTCTGCCAATCATTTACATAACTTTGTTGTGTTACCCATCTTCCCGTCGTGTGGCGATGTTGGCATATCTCCTCCTCTCTGGCTATGGTGTTTACTGCGCTGTCACTGCACGGAATAATGTGCACCGACTGCAATCTTTCGCCTGGCAGGCCTTCTTCCGCTTCGTTCTCTTTCTGTTGCGTCTGACTGGCGCAGGCAGAGGAAGCCCCGCATCCCTTCGTCTCTACCTCACCATGGATGCTTTGGCATTACTAGGGGGACTCATCAATATTTCCCGCCTGCCTGAGCGTTTCAGTCCTGGTCGGTTTGACTACTGGTTAAATAGTCACCAAATAATGCACATCATGGTCATTCTGTCCATTCTGTACTTGCACTGGGGCACGCTGGAAGATTTAACGTGGTTAAAGGTGCATCACTGTCCTGATGAATAAACTTGCAGACTGATATGTCATCATGATATTTAAAGAAATCCAGGGAAATTGTTGTAGAGTTTTCGGTGTGGTGATATCAATTGGTAATCGAATGCTACTTTCTTTGATATATATGGGTCATTCCGTGTTCAACTCAACCAGAGGTCCCCGGCTAAACAGTTTGATTTTGATCTTTTTTTTGTCTGGTGAAAGAAATACATAAATGAAGAAGAAAGCCAAAATATTAAATGTGTTGGATGCATATTTACTCGGTAAGCCACTTTTTTTGTAGAGTGGGGTCAAATTGACCATTTTTGCCTGAGATTTTGAGCCAAATTACAGCAGGATACAAATTACTTTAGAAAGATGGCAGCATCATTATTTTATTTTTACACAGAGATTGGTAGGTCTATTAGTTAAATCTGTTGACAACAGTGAAAGTTCAAAAATGGGAAAAGCACTTCTTGTGTTTTTTGCCCCAAGTTTGCATGCCTCTTATTCAATAATTATTAAAGATACCTTAATATCCTTTTTAGATTCTGAGGCTGGATTCATAAAACATTTTTGAGAATAAAATTCTTCTAAACTGCCAATTTCCTCTTATTTTATAACTTAAGAAAAAAGCTAAGAATGTTTTGTATTCTTAAAAAACATTTCTAAAAAATGTTCTTATCTTTTTTTCTTGAGATCGTTCTTAGGATAAAAGTTAAGTAGTATTCATATTCCCGAAAAGAATGTTCTTAAAAATCATAGTAAATAACTTAAAGTTAGGTTAACCTCCAACCTGTCTTACGGGGGCCAGGCAGGTGTGATGATGTATGCATTTGTTTTAGAGGGAAACGAGATACATTTCTAATTTCAACATTATTTATTCTTCAGACATTGCCCTTTAAATACCAGCTGTGTGCAAAGTGATCCACATTTGGTTTTTGACCATTGAAAATGGTCTCGTATCTCTCACGGAGGAGCGGGAATTTTCTTAGCAATGTTAAAACGCACATCAACCGATCACTTGTTTAGCGTTCATGTAAACACTACATTCAGATTCACCAATCGGAATGAATTCAGCTAGACTGAAACAAAAGGTGTGCATGTAAACAATGAATGGCGACTGCAGAAAGCAAAAGCCGAATCCCGGACATTTTGGACGATCTCGACGGCCGGACATGTCCGGGAAAAAGAGGATGGTGACCCCTACTACTCAGCTTTCTCCACAGAACAAGAGCCTGCTAGTTTAGCTTCCAAAGAAAGACGGCTGACACTGTGTGTACATTCTGTGAGTGAGATCCCACCCTCTATGGGTGGGTTGAACACATGCGGAACAGCCCCTACTACTGGCTGTGGTCTTTAGCCTCTGGCCAGAAAATCCTCCGATGACGCAAAATGACGATTTTTGCGTCATCGGAGGATTTTTTCCAGACAAAAAATACATAAATCTCTCGTCTCAGGGGGATATGAGGGTGGAAAGCACAGTAATTCGAAAATACTACAGGTTTTCTACTAATACAAAGCTTAATGCTAAATCCTGAAGTATCCCTTTAATATTTTGGCTTTCATCACTATTTATCTTTTTTTGTATTTTGTATTTCCGCAGAAAAAATATTGACAAAATCAAAAATATGAGCCGGGGAAGTTTCCGCAATTTGGTTGATTTGACACGGAATGACCCATACTTAATTTGTCGACTTATCGTTGACAAATTTTGATGTCAACGATAATATATAAAAAGAGTCCCTTTTCCTTTAAATGTTGATAGGCCTGTATATTATGCATGCACAATTATATGGTTAGTTTTTGCATTTAGCACTGTTTTTCACCACTGTCTGCAGTCATTTCAGAACAGACCTAAGACCTATTTTTGAGTCGAGAACCAAGGAATACCATGGTAAAAAATGTATTGTTAAAAAAAAATATGTTGTGAAGGAAAACCCCAATACAATGTGCAATGATAATCTCTGAATGCACTTTATCCTAAGGTTCAGAAATTCAATCCAGATGATTGTATCCTGAATTTTATGGCATTACTGTTGGCAAACCTGATGATTTCTATTTACAAGGTGCTACATATGTGAAATATGAAATGTATATCAATATAAAATTACTTGAATTTAACAAGCTGGACTTGAAAGTCTTTTTCTGTAACTCACTGAAGTATGTAATTAGGCATGTGTGGGGAAAGTTTATATAGGAAAAGTATGGACTCAATTATTTTCATACACATTTTCAACAGTGCAATATTTTACATTTTAGCGATTGATGATGACACAAATAACTTAAAATTGTGAGGCTTGTTAAGGTGTGCTATCACTACTTTGTTAATATAAGGACTAGGGCAAAAAAAATAAAACCATGGGTCCTTAGCTATATCTAGAGAACAGAATGTCTTGGAGACCTGTGGATGTGCTCTTCTACCCATTCAGCCACCCAGCAATACCTTAGCATAATTTCTTTGTGGCACGTGTTGAACATACCAGAAAACATGCAAAATATGTTATGAACTTATATCAACACATACAATTGAAATACAGTAGTCCTTTATGAAGAATCACAAAATAATAAAGACAACTACTCACAGTGTCTTCCATTTGATTAAACGTGGGAAGTCGACACATGGACGCTACAAAATGTCATTAATTTCATCTTTGTACTCTTTTAAACTAACACAAGCTAGCACTCATCAACATGGGCATCTATTATTATGATCTCTAGAAGTTTGTTGTTTAATCTCATCCGTTTCTTTTTGGATTGTAAAATAACCTACTAGGCCAGTGTTGCCTACATGTGAACCATCTAGTGGTAATTTTGTAAGCTATTTTTTAAATTTAGTTTTCTGCCAAATGTCCTTTTCAGTTTTCATTTTTTGTCGTCCTGTCCTGTCCTGTTTTTTGTTTGTTTTTTTTAGTCAAGTTTTAGTTGAAGTCTGGGAATTTTATTCTTGTTTTATAGTCAATGAAAACTAGTCATATTTTAGTCATGGTTAAGCTAAAAGTGAAATTCTTAATATTAATTCCAAATTATGTTAATAAAATTATGTTTTTCTATTAAAACAACAGACTTTGTATTGTCATAGAGTGGACGCATAAGTGCATTTATTCTGCAACCACAGTGGTGATCCATATTTGGATTAATTACAGTTCATCACTGAGAATGTTTGATCACAGACTTGGCCACAACAAATAGCACAACTGCTCATGAAGGAACACAGACTGGCTGTATTACTCTTTTATTTGAGCAGAATATCACAATGGAGATCGTTAAACTCCAACTTACGTATGTCTGTGTTTTCAGATCATCTGCATTTTTTCCACAGTGTAGAGAAAGCATGTGTGCATTAAACTTGACATCTGGCAACCCCAAACATGAAAGCTCGTGGAGGCTTGATAAAAACATTTTTCTTTTCATTTTCCGTGAAGAATATAGGGAGAGGTTTTGGTAAAGTAAAAAAATTTTAAACTATATTTTAGTCTCATCTTGATTCATCAACAATTGTCATGGAAACAAAAGTTGTATTTTAACGCTTATGTCAAAATTAACACTAGGACCGGCTACTTTGTGCAACAAAAATGAAATAAAAATCACATGTGAAGGTTGAGCATATGCACAGTTAGAAAACCATGCTGCTGCTCGCATACAGTAAGATCTTACTACTAATGCTAATCATAAAAGATTTACATCACGCGCAGTGTACGCATACCAGGGTTGCCAAGTCTGCGGTTTTCCCACAAAATTAGGCTTTTAAACTGTTGACATGGGTTGATTTTTTCCTGCAGGTTAAAGGTTTGACATTGACATATTAGACTAATTGTATTTGTTGATTGAAATGCCGGTATTGAAATATTTTATCCATTCTACCAATGATTTAACCGTGCTAGATGGGTTGTTATTCAGAATTGGTGACCCTGAAACATACCCTAATGTATTCATAAAAAACTAAGTATTCTTTGGATTTTACTAGCAGAGCTGTTGGCCTGTTACACAGCAATCGCTGTTAGTGTGAGATGTGTATTGCGAACAGAGGTATAAAGACAGTGATGTGTAAGACATGAGTCATCGTCAACGAAGAAAGAAGTTACAATAAATCAAAGCTACATATTAATTGGAAACAGCCACTGCATGGTTAGGTAAGTTGCATTGCTATTGAGACTAAAATGTGTGCAATACTGTAAATGTATTAAACACTGTGTTTATGCTCTACTTAGTGTGACTACTTGAGTATATTTGCCACTACTTCAGTGTGACAAACTGTGATGCTGACAAAGAATTGGTCTATTGAAACTGTTGAAAATGAAATAAAAAAAATGGCAAGAAATGGTGTTATTCGGAGTAGTATTCATAGGAAAAATTAGGATTCAGTAAGATTATTTTGTAATTGCATCAGTCACAAATAATCAAAATTATCAAGGTTTTTGTAAAACTTCAATTGCTTTTAAATCCTTTATTAAGGCCATTTAGTCCTTAATGTGAAACATTCCCAACCTTTCACACTAAATCCTTTTGCACAAGACTATAATGTTAGTCTTCATCAGAGCTGCTGTCCTCAGCTTCAGACACATCAGCGATGGGGAACCTCAGGATGGCCGCCACTCCACTCAGCTGATTCAACTCTACAGAGACAAATCGCACCATTTCAGACAAATCCAAACGACCCACATTTTGACGATCCAAAATAACTCTCTCTGAAACAAAGACTTTGAAAAAGTAGCTTACGTTCTCCAGATACATGCAGGCTTGAGAACATTCTTAAAGGAAAGCAGGAGGGAAAAAAAAAGTCAACAATATTGGTGAGCAAAGAGCAAAGTTTTTCCCATTACGCATATAGAACTATAAATGCATGACATTACTGAAATTGAATTGAAAATTCATATGAATACCTGACAGTTCCTCCATTTTCCTTTACACCGTCTACAAGTCGAACATACCGGCTGCGGGTGGCTATGTCTTGATGTCTATCATGAAGAAGAAGAAGAAAAAAAAAGAAGAAAAAAAAAGAAAAAAACATATTCATATATGAAGTCATAAAAGGTAAATAATGAATTTGTTACTTTCAAAAGTACCTGAATAGTTTGTCACTGATCAATAGGATGTCAATGGCTAAAGCTTCACTCGCTCTTTCCACATGAGCCAATCTGTCCAGAAAAAAAGCTTTATTAATGGATGAAAAGACTGTTATAAATAATCATGTATCAATGTCATTGATTAACCGGAAACGCAAATGTGTTTTCTCATTCAGGTTGTGTGTAATATTAACAGGAATGACTCATTTAAATGGTAATTAGTTTGATCACCCATAGAAAGCTCGATCAGGCTCCTGTTGAAGCATCTTGTAAAAGTCTTCCAAAGCCTTTACCTCTCCAGCAGCCTAAAACAGAAAAAAACCCTCTCATAGCAATAGACACTACACTGTGCTTACAGAATGCTACAAGCTTTATATATGTAGATGTACAAATCCAAACTTAGTCACCTTGGTGTCAGACAATCGAGCCGTGACTGCTGGATCACACAGCACTTCTGTAGAAGTAAAATCTCACATTTATAATGTCACTTTAAAAACTGACATTTATTTCTAAAAGTTGATTAAATAAAATCCTCAATATACATTGCAGCATCACCTCTTTTCTCAGAGTGTCTGAAACGGTTTGATAAAGGATTCAGTCACTCTAAACCCCTCCTTTCCGAGAGCTTACTCTGCTCTGATTGGTCAGATGGTCCAGTCTACTGCTTGCAGTGAGTGTCAGAAACGAAAGGTCACTGTGCCAGGCTGCAGCTACAACTACAGTGTGCTTGAAGGCAATGCTTTAAGTAGACACCGTTTACTTTAGCCAATGAGGACCATAGGCTGGCATTATGCAAATTTGTAAGCAAGACTGGAGTTACTAATGACTTGTTTCAGGCAGTTCATAATCTGTTCTTTCTTTTGGCAGACAATAACTCCATTTATCACGCATATGATCTTTGAAACTTTGCAGACCCTTTGCATTCAACAACTGCTATATTACACTACATGAAAGGTAATAAAAAACAAATTCTCCTTCTCAGTATAAATCACGTACAATCGTGGCCAAAAGTATTAGCAGTGACACATTGTGTGTTTCGCAACGTTTGCAACTTCTAATGATCCAGGAGCAATTTGGTGATGATCTGTACATTTTCCAGCATGATGGAGCACCATGCCACAAGACAAGAGTAATAATAAATGAAGTGGCTCAGAGATCATAACATTGAAGTTTTGGATCCGTGGCCAAGCAACTCCCCGGATTTTAATCCCAAAGGGAAGTGGACAAGCAAAAGTTCACAAATTGTGATCAACTCCAAGCACTAATAAGGCAAGAATGGATCACCATCATTCAGGATTTGGCCCGGAAGCTGATATCCAGCATGCCAGATTGAATTGCTGGGGTTATAAAGAATATGGGTCAACACTGTAAATATTGACTCTTTGCATATATTGAATGGTTTTCCCAATAAATGCATTTAAATTCACTTTTACATTGTTTTTAACATAAATATGTGTCTTCAGTGTGTGTACACAACCACCCTATTATGGTAAAAATCCTTCCACTCCATTTGCCACATCACAATGGCATGGTGACATCACAATGTAAAAGGCTCTGCCCACGACTGAATCGGTATTAATAGCTCAGCTCCTCCCCTGAGTGAGCCATACACGGCAGAGTTACGCTGCAAGTGACTTCACATTATTGAATGCTATTATATTCATTAAGATATTGATTTAAGAACATAATGTCTTTTCATGGCCTCTACCCTTGTACCATTTATAACTGCTGCTATAAACCATGACAAGCCCATGATAAGCAATTGTGAAAATTTAAGGTTTTGCACATCCATACTTTAAAAGGTGAACAGAGGATTGAGGGACTCTGACCTTTGAGAGAATACTTGTGTCCGGATGAGGAGTGCACCAACATGAATTTGGATCTGTTCTCCAGAAGAATTTTGCAGTCTTGTCTTACTGCCTCTTTAAAGAGGTATGAGATGAACTGATCTTTCACAAAGCCTGGACTGGCCACCAGAATACACTTCACCACTGAGAAACACATACATTTATTTATTTGTTAATCTAATGTATATTCTTATCTGATAAAAAAAATAAAATAAATTACCATCAAAATTGAAGTGTCTCAGAATGCCCTGCATGACAGCCTCATAAAATCGATCTAATGCCTGAAATAGAACACATCAGTGTCACTGTATATAACATGGGTCTCATATTTTTGAAATATATATGCAGTAATTTCTATATACATTGAACCAACTACATTTGTACAAAATGTGCAGTACACAGAGTACAATGCAACCAGAATTAATACCAGCAGTGACAACATCTCGTTCTCATTCTTAGATTCTTAACGTTGAATTTAAAATGTATGGATTCAATGGATAAAAATAAATATCACATTTCTGGGTTCTCAGAAGAGGAAGCCGCATAATTGGTTAAACTTGAGAACGGAAAACTATAGCAAATACAATTTTTCCATTCCCATTTGCTCCAATTACAAATGTAAAAAAATAAATAAATAAAAATCCATGATTGCATTTCCACAATTCTCCGAAAGAGTAAAAAAAGTGAGATAAATTGATTACAGCAGTCATAAGAGAGAATGTCAAATTCACCACTCCCTCAGCAGCCGGTTGAAAAAATAATCTAAAAATGTACTAGTTTTTCATGGCAGACTAGTTTAATATAACTAGTTGTGATATATATCACAAAGAAAGTATAAATTGAAGACGTGCGAATCAAATAATAAAGCCTGTGGCGAGATGTCTATTCCACAATCAGCATCACTCCTGACAACAACAACCCACTGTTTCTTTTAGCAATACACATAAATATCGAGCTGAATTATTTCCAGTTCTTAAACCCAAACCAAAAAGAATGGGCCATATTTTCTCTCTTAGCTTTTTCCTTTCTTTCTTTTTAAAGAAAAAAACTTTTTTTTTTACCAAAATAAGCATGTTGTTCATGATGTTTCCCTTTGTGTTCTAGTTCAAATTTTCTTAGGTTCTGTTTTTCGTTTTTCTTCCTTGAAACTGTTTAGAGACCCGTAGGCAGTAGGATGTATATATACAGTATGATAACATTCAATTTCACACAAAGCTATTATACATTCAAGCTGATATCCCTTGGTAAAGTAAGAAGTATAATTTACATTGATCTACAATAAAATATAGGGAAATATGGATTTGGGTGACCAACAGCTTCTAGCTACCCAACATAAACAAAAACAGTCATTTTTATTTGTTAAATATAATGATAAACACTGTCAGATTTATTGTTGCAAAGTTTTATCGGTTCACCTTGTCATGTTGAGCACAACTGCCTTTCCTCTTGCGGGGAATGGTGACCTCAACCTTTGCCCTGAGTAAGGTCATGGCTGGAGTTACGAGAACCAGATTGGCCAGGCCTTCCTGCATCACGACAGCAGCCACATCTGCTTTTTGAGCGGGATCACATGCCTGCTCTATAGATCAGGATTCAAACAAACTGGTGATGAGCTGGATCAGATTCATCAACTTTTTAACATACTCATAGCTGTCCTATGCCATGCATTGAAAATGAACGGTGACTGCAGTTGTCAAGCCAAGATACTTTGTCGAATTACAACTACAAAATGTGGCACTGTTACTCATATAATAAGGCAAAGACAACATGTTTAAACAGGGATCATGTTTCTTAATGTGGTGTCCTTATGAAGCACACACGCCTGTAAATGCTCACATACTAACGTGCATAAAAATATTATTTTCACTTTTAGGTCATAAGCCCGGGACACACCAAGCCGACGGTCGGCCGACTAAGTTTTCTCAGTGTGTTCCGCACCGTCGGCTGAAGTTGGTCCTCGTCGGCTTTTTTTGGGCCAATTCGACATGTTGAATCGACGTCGGGCCGTCAGTGAGAGAGAGAACTCTGGTTGGCTGTTCAGCTTAGTGAACGAGTCAGTGCACGAGAATAATAGCAAAACAGCAAGCAAAGAAGTCAAAACGGTACAGATAGAAGGCTGTTCTAATGTTACGCCATCTTACCGAGTGTTCCTTGGCGAATATTTCAATATTAACATGAGCGGAGTGGAATAAAGAAAGTGTTTAGCAGGATTGATATTCAAAACGGTAAGCATGCACTGCTTTGTTTACGGTTTGTGTATCTGCAGCGTCGGTTTCTCTTTTTGAGTGACGAATATAAATGAATATGTCTTCAGAAATAGACAGTTGTCTCATTTACAGGCAGGCGCAGAATGCGCATTCTAGCTGACAGTTGTCTGTAGTTCTCTTGGTGTGTTCAATGCAGCTTTTTCCCCCGACGCAGGCGACAACACAGCTGGCTTTCATCAGCGCTAGTTCTTTGGCGTCGGTTTGGTGTGTTCCGGGCTTTACCCGCACTTCTCTTTGGAGTGATGTGGAAAGAATTAAAGGTGTCATGACATGAGAAATCAAATTTCCATTGATCTTTTGACATAAAAAAATGTATTTGTACCATTAAAACATCCTCCTCATTAGAAAGCAGAGCATTTATTTATTCAAGCTTAAAGAAGCTTAAAGAAGCTGCAGCTTAAAAATGTATCATTTAAGACAGAGGGCCAGAATGAAGGTTGAAAATAATTGTTTCGCCACATATATATTTTGACATTATCAGTGAACCTCAAGAAACATATTAAAATAATTTTAAAAATCCATGTCACAACCCCTTTAAAGTCCTCATTTACCATGACAGCAGTAAAAAGTCTCTTCTGCTTTTATATCTAAATAATGGCAATCAGATGTACTTTTGCTGACTTTTAAAACGATATATTAGCAAAAGGTAATTTAGAACTTGAGGGTCAAACGTGGCACTAATAGTAAAAGTGATCACCAATGGAATCATTTAATTTCGGGCGGGAAATAATGTAAAGAGTGAGTGTAGACTCGCTTTTTTGCATTACAAGGGTAGACGGATGAGAGGCATGTCCTAAGTAAATGCAAATAGGCAGGACAAATAAAATAATAATAATAATTCTTCAGCTTGATAGACATGATCACCATCCATTTTCACTGTAAAACTTTCTTCTTCACAACTTTTGTTTCTAAAGTTGGGTGTCTACATGATGCTAAAATATTGTAAAATTTCATTACATTTTTTTCTAAATTTCAAACATTACCTAGTATGTAAAATTGTTATTAGCTAGAAAAGCTAATTTTACCCCAAAAAATACACAAAAACAAATACCAACACACTACCTATTCTGTCCAGCACCACAGTGTCCCAGACTTTTTTGGCGAGAGTGAACTTCCTGTTGAGCTCCAGCTCAATGGTATGATAGGCACCCATCTATATAATGACACAAGACAAGAAATATGACTTTGATTCCAGCTTTCACATTTAGACTAAAATAATATATGGAATTTATCCCAAGGATCAATGCTAATTATAAATGGTATTCCCCTTATTATTCAAATGTATGAAGAATAAATTATATTTTAGGTGCAAAGTTAGCACTATAGTTATGTAATTTAAGCATACAATTTGTATCATAAATTGCTATCAGGCAACAAACTTTTGAAAAATGAAAAATAAAAAGTTGAAGTTAAATATTTTAGAAAGTACTAGGCTAAACCATTATTACTGCACACTGACCTTCACATACTGGTTCTCCTGGATGTTTGTTCCTTTGACTCTGAGCTGACAGGCCTGGGAATCAAAGTCTATCGTCTCCACACATAAAGTCAGGGTGGTACGCACACGTGAACTTCCCACACTCCCCGTGGAGGACTCCGTCTGCACTTTCCTGTTTGTGACATAAGATTGTTTTCATCATTGAACTTATGGAAAAAATCTCTAATATTAAGTGTAATAAACCAAGACTGTAAAAAAGAGGCAGACCTGATGGTTGAGGCTCTGAGGCTGTCGCCCACCTGCAGCAGGTTGTAGGTGTGCCACATATCCTCTGCCTCATCAGGTATTAGTGTCACCTGACTAAAAGAAGGAAATTCAATATCAATTGTTGGTAACAAATCTCCATGTTTGTGTTGTCACAATATTATATGTATATGTATATATATATATATATATATATATATATATATATAGGTTTCTTACCCTTAATGATAGATAAGATGATAAGTAACAATATATTTCAGGTTGATGTGTTTGTTTGTTTGTTTGTTTGAAATTGAATGCAATTATAAGAACTTCTATGGCTATTTCATAATGAGTCTGACCACAATTCAATAAAAAAATTCAACCCAAAAACCACAGCCCGCTTAATAATTTTAGCATTCGATATTCTGATTCACTCAGAATCAGAAATACAATAAAATACTTAAGTGAGGTGGTCGGACAGTGCGCTCTGGCATAATTTAATGTCATAAAATATGTTAGTGGCAGTGCCATTGTTTTGTCTCAAGATGCACACCAGTCTTTTTCTCTAAGGCACGTTTATAAAAGCCACTAAATGTCCTAATTGAACTAAGGCCTAATACTGGCTTAATCTAAGCCCGGTCTGTGAAACCATTATGTTTGCTTGCATTATCACAATTATTTGACGTTCAAACGGAAAGTGCTAGAAAGTGAAACCCCTATTTGTAGAGTCTAAATATCATTATTCTCTAACACAACACTGCAGCTCAAACCTGAGGCGTATTACTCTCTATATACATCCGCAAAGGACTCGCCCCATACGGTCAAAATTGGGCGCTACAGCAAAGGCAATATTGTGTGTGAAAGTGAAACATGCCAAGTTTGTCAACAAAGCACCGGGTTGAGCATTGGCAGCATTTAGAGTATATATTGTACAGACTGCGCATTCCGAGTCAGTTCGACCATTTAAAAAGCACCACTGTACTATCATGTTTTTTTATTTAATAGCAAGTACCCAGGTATTGTCATATGACACCATCACTGCATCACGGTACTGCCATAGCACTCAACTCGGAAAGCCCACATGATGTCCAAAAGTGCTGTAGAGATTAACACTCACCCGGCATTATCCTTCTCGATGTCTTTATGTACCAACTTCATGGTCAAATAGGTTAGCTATTCAAAAACAAAATACATATTTGATTGCGAGTGTCCTAATCCATTTAATCGTCAATTTTGGCGACGTTTCCGCATCAGCATTGGCACATTCTGCCACTTTGGAATGAATCAGACGATTCGAATTGTCGCTTTCTGATTTGCGTCATCATTGGCTAATAGATTCTTCTTCTTCTGATTTTTAATGGCGGTTGACAAACAACTTTTTAGTGTGCATTACCGCCACCTTCTGAAATAGAGTGTGGATCAAAATGGCCTACTTTACCCGCTTCAAAATAACTAAATAAATACATAAAATAACTAAATAAAACTATTAATAATAATACATTATTATTCACATCATTATAAACACAATTTTAATAACTGTTTAATAACAGTTTTTTTTCTCCAAAAAACGAAATATTGCTCTATACCCCACATGCCCTGAATTCAGTTGTAATATAATTTCAAATCTATTTTTTCTTGACTAAGCCTATCTTTCAGAATCATCTTTTCCTGCTTGTACCTAGGACAATTAATAATTACATGTTTATTGACTCTATAATATTACACTGCTCACACAACCCAGTTTCATGTTTCCCTATTATTTTAAGCATACTATTTAATCCAGTATGCCCAAATCTCCTTCTCGAAATGATGTCCTCTTCTTTTTTTATTTCTATTATATTCTCTCATTCCCTCCTACCTTCTTCTGGAGACTGTAGAACATTCTCGCTTTTGTTCCCATATTCCACTCCTCCTGCCACTTCTTTTTCATTTCTGCTTTGATTATGCTTTTAACTTCCGCCTTACTATAATTTACTGCCATATTTAGGCCTACCTGTTTTTTTTTTGGTTTGGTTTTGTTTTTTTTTGTTTTTTGCTTTTTTTCACTTTTTGCATATTTGTCTGCCAGTTCATTTCCGACCACTCCTTATCTGGCTGGAATCCAGATAAATTTCACTATTACTACTTGATTCTGTAAACAGTTTGGGCTATTTCCAACATAATGTCCTGTCTTGCTTCTGACTGCATGTTTTTGAAACTGGTTAGCGCACTACTTGAATCTGACCCTATTAACACTTTGCTTGGCTTATTATTTTCTACCCACTGAAGGGCTAAAAGAATGGCCAACAATTATCCTGTAAACACGGACAAATTATCAACTCTTTTATTTAACATAACATTTAATTCTGGTATAATGAACGCAGCTCCTATTATCTGTTTTTAAAGCATCAGTGTATATCTTAATAAACATAATATAATTTTCCTCTAGATATCTAATAACCTGAATCCTGTCTATAATTCTCTCTTTTTTCCACTCTAAACGATGCATATCTACCCCTAAGGTGGGACACTAGATAATGGCACAGTGGGGCTTAACGTTATATTCCCAATGCCTATCTCATTGACTGCATCATTATCCAACCAAAGCTCTTAATCTGTCGTCTTTAATTTTCTTGACAAGGTTGTAACACCTTCCGAGTCGGGTGGCTAATACCGTAGATTCAATACTTCCGTAGGTTGAAGTAGCTGTATGCACTATTGTCATTATTATTATTATTATTATTATTATTATTTTATTATTTTTTTTGCAATAAAAAAATACTTCCGTAGGTTGAAAGAACGCTGTTTTATATATTGAATTTATTTAACAGTATATTTTATGAATAATTAGCAATCGGTGTTACTAAATAAACTGTCCAAACCATACTGTAAAAAGGTCCAACCTGAGACAAGTTTTTACATCGCTATCTCATCGAGGGTTAATATCGTTGTGTTTATATTGTTGTGAATCTGAGATTCATACATTGGTGATTCATTGTGGTTTCAGTTTGATTATTAACAATTAAATGTAGGGAAAGATTGACAACCAGGCTATCCTATTGGCTCTTCGGATGTGGTATTTGAAGCGCTCGTCATGAGCCGAGAATAACCAATCAGACACCCGCCTTAGTGTTTACCCCGCCCCATTCAGTGTTTCCTACTCAGCGGTCGTGGTGCTAGTTTTCCTCATACAACGAACTACTGAAGGTACCATTCGCGGCAATAACAAAAACTCAGGAATACTATCAGTAGTGGGATATTTTATAAAGTCATTTTTATAAGTTATTACCGTGTATTTGCATCGGGTGGATTCCGAGGTCGTCTTGTTCCTGGCTCTGTTAGCCGGCTAATCTCCAGCGAGCGACAAAATGGCTGAATCGGACAAATTAAACATCGATTCGATCATCCAGCGCCTTTTGGAAGGTAATACGTTGTTTTTATTTTATTATTATTATTACAAATTGTATCGTTTTATAATGTTCAATAACGGTTAAGCGGCTGAAAGTGTATGATTTTATTTGTTCAATATCATCTCCAATCGAACATATTTGTTGTAACTATGTATTATTATGTATAAATACGTAACACTATCAATCCAATTCAAACATTTATTTGCATCATTTCCATGTGTATTACATGTAATCCGAACAAAACTTCAGCGCATGCGCAGTGCGTCAATCGTCGCGTTCAGGTTCAGAAACGGAGGAAGCCACAAAGACGTCACTAGTGCAGTGTTGTGCCACATTTTGACTTCCTGTCAGAATAATATCCTCCTCATTAAGACTGCTACCTGAATAACAAGTAACTTAGAGATGGAAGAAATGCCTTTGACAGTGAGACAGCAGTCTTGATGAGGGCATAGTCATAGTACGGTACCATTGCCTGCTGTTCCACCATTGTGTTTTCTTCTGACCAACACTGACACACACATGCTTATTAGTTCAAATCGGGGGAAATAAAGATCTTTCAAGTGTGTAAACTGTTAATCATTATATCAAACAGAAATTTAAATAGATATTTCTTGTATGGGTTAAAGAATTCAGAAATTGGGAAACGGAAAGAGCTGTATCTACCTAAATATCAGGCTAGAGCTGCACAATTCTTGGTTTGAGAACCACGATTCTCCCATTATTCTGAATAGACAACTAAACAAACAAAAAAAAAACAACCTGGAATTTACTAGAGGTTCTGGCAAAATGCTAATTGCTGCAGTCTATTTAAAAATATTTAATTAAATTTTTTTTTTCTTTACACGCTCAAATATGTATATGTATTCACAATGCTTTTATGCATATTTTTTTAGCAATTACAATAGTAAGATTAACCTTTGTGTTTTATTAATTTTCAGTGAAGGGCTCAAGACCTGGTAAAAATGTTCAGCTAACTGAGAACGAGATTCGTGGATTGTGTCTAAAATCTCGGGAAATCTTCCTTAGCCAGCCGATACTGCTGGAGCTGGAGGCACCACTCAAGATTTGTGGTAAATTTCTGCTAAACCTTACCCTCTGTTTTGATTTTATATTGTTCAGATGAAGCCAACTTAGAACAAAATGTAACACTTTCTCTTCCTGCAGGTGATGTTCATGGTCAGTACTATGACCTGCTCAGGCTTTTCGAGTATGGAGGATATCCACCAGAGAGCAACTACCTGTTTCTGGGAGACTATGTAGACAGAGGCAAGCAGTCTTTGGAGACCATCTGCCTGCTGCTTGCCTACAAGGTCAAATATCCAGAGAACTTCTTTCTTCTCAGAGGAAACCATGAATGTGCCTCCATCAACAGGATATATGGATTTTATGATGAATGTGAGTATGCTTTTTATATAGGTGGATGTTATGACCAAAAGCTTATGTCACGGTTGGAATAATGGTGAACCATGCTGGCAAAATGAGTCGGTATGCACACAGGCTAGTTATGAGCTACAGGCAAAACAAGTGAAATATGTACATTTTGGTCGAATTTTAGGTTTTCACAAAAAATGAGTTCATTAAGCCTTCGTCTAAAGCTCCAAATAGCAATTAAACGTCTAAAATTATCTTTATTTGTACGTTTTCTGAGAGGTGTACCTTCCTAAATCTTTCCTTTGTTTTAATAATCCACAATCTCTTCTCAACCACTGGTGCTTCCCCTCAGCACAAGTTTGGTATCGTTGTAAAGTGCAGTATTCCAACTTTGTGAATATTCATAGCGAATTCTCACTGGCATGAGTCTGAACCAATGAAATGTGATTTGATGATCTGATAAACAAAACCAGCCTGTTGTAAAACCAGTCATAATAATGCCTTTTGATGATTAATCAAAATACCCTGCGCGGTGGCGCACTGTGCTATCATGGAAGCGTCCATCCTCTGAAAACATGAAAAGTAATCAAGTGTTTTGTCGATATATGCCAGCTTTGTAATGGATATGGATGATTGCGAGAGTTCTCTGTCTTTAAATGGCAAAATGGTCCATGTCAATTGCTTCGACAAGATTCACAGAGCATTTAAATTAAATGCTCTGTGAATCTTGTCGAAGCAATTGACATGGAACATTTTGCTCAACATATTAATGACTACCGTACTTCAGTGATAATGTGCCACTGCCTAAACAAGATGGTTGTGGACATTAATGTAGCAAATCTTAAACAATGGTTAGGCATGCCATGGGCACAATATGAAACTGTCATGAATATTAAAATGAACTTTGCTACCGTAGCTGTATTGATCACTAATAATCTGGCCACACATCCATGCAAGAAAAATCATGAAAATTCTTTCACAGAATTTAGTCTTTATATATATATATATATATATATATATATATATATATATATATATATATATATATATATGAAGAGTTCAGATGCAAAAGCCTCTAAGTGCCATCTGAAATTTTCTTCTAGAATGATCATTTTTATCAAGCTCGTATATTTAAGTTGAGTAAATTCACTTAAATGACAATTAATAGGTAATTTTAATTGCCATTTAAGTGAAATAACTGAACTTAAATATACGAGCTTGATAAAAATGATCATTCTAGAAGAAAATTTCAGATGGCACTTAGAGGCTTTTGCATCTGAACTCTTCATATATATATATATATATATATATATATATATATATATATATATATATATATATATAAATATAAATATAAATATAAATATAAATATAAATATATATATATATATATATATATATATATATATATATATATATATATATATGTTAACTTGTTAACATGAGATGGGTAATTTGTTATTTGATGTTATTGATATTTTGTTGCATAATTTTGCTACATGTCTTGCCCTTAACCAGTGACACATTTAACCAGTGACACATTTCTCATACTGACTGCTAAGCAGAAAGAATCAGTTGGGTAACAATGTTAAATATTCTTCATATAAATATTTTCAATAAAGTTGAACATATATTTTCCCTGTAAATTTAGGTTTTGACTTGGTGTGTGCCACATTTGGTGTTATTTTAAGGTATGGTTGCTTGGTGATTTTGTTTTGGAGCCTTTAGAAAACTTTAACTTAATTTTTGCTGACTCAGGTGTAGCTCATTCATTTTTTTTTTGTCTGATTCCAACAAATCGTACATCATTTTGAATGAGAATGAGTAACTTTGCTCACTCTGACTCAATCTGCCAGCATGGGTCACAATTATATGTAGGGTCAGGTGCATCTGATACAATGGCACAGGCCACTGTCTCCAGGTAGTGTTTTCCACCAAGGAAGAAACCCAATGTGTAAAACATGGAGTTACAGAGTATAGCTTTAAAAGCCTGATAAAACGATTTAAAATATAAATATTGCATAAGCATTTTTATCTTATAAATTACACTATACAGCATGTTATATGGCTTACATGTGTGGGAGGAGGGGATTCTAGTGCACCTAGGGCTGGGCAATATGTAAAAAAAAATGTTTTCTTAATATTCGATTATATTGTCTACCCAGGCCTCACCCCTAGTCTGAGACGGCACTGCCGATATACACTGTAATTCAGCTGGTTTATGAAAAGTTAAAACTTTGTTTTACTTTTTATTTAAATCAGTAAATATTCAGAAACGGGTGCAGTTACATAGGCTGCTACCATTTTATTTCTTCCAGTTTAACTTTTGTTAGAGTGCCAAACAAAATAGAATACTTGATATTATTTTTAAAATGGGAGAAATCACTGCCTGATACAAATTTATCGGCGGCAGTTTTATTTATTTTTTCGTCTCCAGAAATCAAGATGTGTAATCAAGAAAAAATATTTGGCAACTTTTGGGAATTTGGGCATTTGGGAAAGCAAGATGCCCTGCTATGTTCACTTAATTTTCTGTGGTGCATAATCTATAATATTTATGTGGACAGATGATTACAGCGTTGCACTACATTTGTAATGGAAAAGCGTTTGTAGACCAGATGTCAAAGAAATATGAATTATCATAATATTAACTAATAGAATTAATAATTCATATTAGAATAATAATAAATTAGTATTATACCTTTCTGGCTTCTTTAAAAAAACAATGTGAATGTACTGTGGAATAACAGTTAAACAGCTGTTTAAGTCCACTTTAAAGCTCAGGTACTTTTTTGTTGTATTTTTTTATTTTACTATGTTCAGTTTGGTTGCCGAAAAGGGGTTGGAGCTCTTAATTTTGCTCTCAAAGTACACAAGATTGATGCATTTAATTTTAAAATGTCTGTACATGCACATGTTTTTTGGCAGGTAAAAGGCGGTATAACATCAAGCTTTGGAAGACATTCACAGACTGTTTCAACTGCTTACCTGTAGCTGCTATTGTGGATGAAAAGATTTTTTGTTGTCATGGAGGTATGCAATTTTTAAAACTTTTTTAGCACTTTTTTTTTTTAAGCATTTTTCCACTTCATTAACTTTTTTGTGTCTTCAGGGAGTAATTTCAAGAACATTTTTAGTGTTGCTCTTATTTTAAGATCAGCTCTGCACTGCCATAATTGAAGCTAATTGATTTAATCTAATAGTAATTTTTTTTTTCTGGAATGTCTACACAAGGTTTGGAGAATCTTTGCAGACAAAGATTACCTTCAACTTCATGTCTGGAAGAATTAATTTGTGGCATTTTGAAAATGATGAAATACCACATTCTCTTAATGCTTTTGTATAACAATGTTTGTATATACTTAGAATTTAAAATGTTGCAGATTTCCTAGAGAGTAGGTCTGACAAGAAGGTAAAGTTGAGAGTCGTCAGCTTAAAGAACATATGAAATATTGTATTTCTGCAAATAAAATGGGAGCATCTATAGAAAGAACCTAAAATGGATTCTTGGGGAACACCACAAGTAACTGGTACACAAGAGGAGGAATGATTCTCTGTTCTGACCTGAAAAGTTTTCTCCTTTAGGGCCACTACAACCCACTTTAGGGATAAAACCCTGGAACCACCCACTCAAGAAACTTTAAAGAAAGTTCTGTGCCATTTTTAGCTTTTTATTTATTTAAATTTTTAGATGTTTAAATGTTTGGATTCTGCCTGCCTATCGGAAGTTTGAACTAAATGTAAATGTAAAGCTAAAAAGTGAGTGAGAATTTTGAGGTTCACTAGACATTTTCAGGAAGGTCTGTAGGAGCTATACTATGCAGGAAAGTGTCTCTCCAAAAGCAGGATTGGACACCCCTAATCTTAATTATCTAAAGCCATTCTTAACTGCGGGGATCTGTAATTAAGCAGTGGTGTGTCTGTTGGTAAAAGTTACAGAAAAAGGTTGTCACCTTGTGAATAGACCTTTATCATAGAGTCATGTTGCGTTCGGTGTGAATGGTCCTTTAATTTCAACAATTATTACATTGTCTTTAATACACATAAATGTTAAAACTTAAATATTTTCTAAAGAAAAAAGATTGGTCAACCACACTCAAGACTGTAAGTGCTGGTAGTTAGTATTGATTAGTTGGTTGTTGGACTCACTGGTTGACCCTAGTTATGTGTTAAGGTCTTCATCTTACAGCTCTGTGTTGTAAAGCACATAATAGCTTATTTTCCTGTAAAATGTGTATTTATCACATGGACGGGTTTGTGAAATAGTCAGGGAATAATGGACTTTAGGTTCTTTATACTAATCTGTGTGAAATTCAAAATATTTCTTCTAAACTGCAGTTGAACTGTTCTTCACCCAGGTCTTTCTCCAGACCTGCAATCTATGGAACAGATTCGGCGTGTGATGAGGCCCACAGACGTTCCTGATCAGGGTTTGTTGTGTGATCTGCTCTGGGCTGACCCTGATAAAGATGTCATGGGCTGGGGAGAGAATGACCGTGGAGTCTCTTTCACCTTTGGTTCTGATGTTGTGGCCAAGTTCCTCCACAAACATGACATGGACCTCATTTGCCGGGCCCACCAGGTTGGTCATTTAGTTAATTGAATGCTGTGTCATCATTGTGACGGATACTGTGACGCAGATTTAAATTCTTATTCTACACCTCATTCAAAGAAAGAATAATTTATGATGAAAATGATCTTCATTAATTATCCAGAAAGTGGGGTTTTCCTAAAGAAATAAGAGTGAAGAGATGAGGGAGGCTAGCCTCGGAAGTAAGAGCGTTTCTATGGAATAGAATGCATTTCTATGGAATTTACCCATTGTGACTTTAAGCTTTACACCTTGTGGATATTCACTAGAGAGATCATGTTTGTTATCCTTGGATGTTCTCTACACAGGGAAAAGTTGAAGCACAATTGAAAAGAACTTCAAGATTCACAATTATTCCAAAACCACCTCCTCTGAAACCCCGAAATGAGAGCTCAATCGGCCCTATTTCCCGATCTCTTAAAGCTTCCCTCGATCTTTCACTCATTCATCGACTTTTTTCAGATTAATCAGCTATTGGTATGGATTTTTGCCGATAGTTTGCGTCCGTTGCTGGAGCGGCTGAGAAGAGTGCACTGTCATTGCACGGTACAAAAGCAGCCTCTAGAGGTGAAATAAAAACTGACACCTAAATCACTGACGCTTCGTTGTGTTTTTGACACGCAAGGCTGCACAGAGCAGGACACTTTAGATGCAGATTTAAAACAGACAATGAAATGGTATGTTATACAGACTAGATTCTGCAATATTGGAGAACAGCAGTATGTTTGCCGTCGAGTCTGAGAGCATTACTAGTACCCCAAGTGGCTAAAACAATGTAACAAAACACGTAAGCCCAGACCAATTGTTTAATGTCATGATTGTTACCATCTATTTGCATTGGTTTATACCCATCTGGTCACTTATATGCAGTCTTTATGCAGTGAAGTTGCATATTTAAAGGTAGTGACATGAGAAAAGAAAACCGTATCGTCATGCATCTGACAGAAACCTAAACAAATCAGAAATTTATCGAGGCCTTCATAGGGGATTGTCTAGTAGACACTGTCTCTGCTGCCATTCAGCAAATTTAAAAGCAAAGTGATGGTCATATGCCTATATTAACTGTAAAGCCAAGCTTCTAAGGTTTAAAATGACACCTATTTTGTGTTGGTTAAGCAAGTGGTTAAGTAATGTGATAACTTGTTAGCGCCCCCGCTTTAATTTTAAGAGGTTAAGGTTATCAATTAAAGCAATGATCAATTATGACATCCCTAGAACCCAAAAACACTGGATCTTGGTTGAAGAGCAATATTTCAAGGGTTTATCATAATTTACAGACCCTTCGTTAGTAGACATTTTAAGTTCAGATCAAGTTGATTGGTTTGCTGTTAGACCAGTGTTTCTCAACTGGTGGGTCGCATCCTATAATTGGGTTTCAAGACAGTTTTGAGTGGGTTGCGGATTGTGCAGTCACAAACAACAACTTAATTCGAAATGTTTTTCTGATGCGAAACTTATTTTGAAAGTTGTACATAAATGCTGTTGAATTCGGTCAGGCGCAGTTTAAGTAAAGAGTGGCTGAGAAAAATGCATTGTCCTGATTCAGTATCTGCTGGCATATTTGATGTTGTCAGTGTCATTATTCAAACGTTGTTTTTTTGTTCTTGTTTTTTTCATGCAGTGTCATAGTTACATTGTCAGTTAGCATGTCATCATGAAATTACAAAAAAAGTACCAAATAAATGACGTAACTGGTAAGTCGTGTGTTAGCTGGGAAGGATTTGCTGCAGGTTTGATATTCATTCTATACGGATCGCAGCTTAATGGTGAGGAAAATGTTGAATCTTTGTCATAGACTGGCATCGATTCCACAAACTAGAATTATTTAAATGGTTTTAATGTTGTCCTTTGTTGATTGAGTAGGATGCATTCTTGTATGTCAAGCTTTTGAATAGCATTTGTGAAGCTTAAATCTTCTGCTCTCTGAACAGGTGGTAGAGGATGGCTATGAGTTCTTTGCAAAGAGGCAGTTAGTCACACTTTTCTCCGCTCCTAACTACTGCGGAGAGTTTGACAACGCAGGAGCTATGATGAGTGTCGACGAGACCCTGATGTGCTCATTTCAGGTTTGTATGCGCTCTTAGTTTATAAAACTGCTCACCTTTAGACAAAATTCACGGTTTTGGGGAGTTTCCTGCAGAAAATCGATGAAATGTAACTATTGCATGCCACGCCAAATGACGAGACTGGGTTTGTAGTGCGATTTGCAATGTCTTTTTGTTTACATGGGCAACAAAATCTTTTATATATCATGAGCCTCATTACTCATTGTACCTGCTTTCTCTCTCTGCTCTGTCAGATTCTGAAACCAGCGGAGAAGAAGATGCTGTCGTATGGTGGTGCGGGAGGATTTGGATCTGGTAGACCTGTAACTCCGCCACGAAACGCAGCCAAGGGCGGCAAAGCCAAGAAATAACATCAACTACTGCAACACGCCTATACATCCTGTCCATCATTCTACCTCTCCTTTTCCTTCTCCTCTTCAACTCCAAACACCAAATCAGTGCAGGGTTTTTTTAGCTGTCTCCATCAAGACGAGACTGCTGGCAATTGAGCGGTCATATATGTGTGCTTGACTGAAATGCCCTTGTGAAGCGTGTTGGTTTCTATGTGAAACAACAGTGTGTATTTGTGGAAAATGGTTTTGTTGTGCGAGTTTTTCTTCACTTTCTCTAGTAACTGCGCACCTTTTACTGCGTTTTTAGCTGTTCTGGTTGATTTTTCCTTCCAATACATCTTCACGTCTTCAGCCATAACGTGATAATCCTTTTAAGGCCATTTATTGGACCTACAACACCATTCTCGTCAGACCAAGCCTCAGGGTCCAGCTTTTGATCCCCGCTGGGGACAGACTTTTCCATTCCCCTCTAAAGCAATCTGAATGGAGGTGATTGTGCAAATCACTGCCAGTCTCTTTAATGTGAAGCTTTGTCCAAGTGCGTGTCTGTTTACAGTAGAGTTATTGACGGCACCCTGCACATTTTGACACATACCTATTTTGGCGCATTCTTTGCTTCTTTAAACTGCACACTCAGGTAGTATTTAGCCTGGCCTGTGGAAATGCTCTGTTTGGCTTTTTTTGGGGTGGGAGGGGATGTAGGTTGTTGTTTTATTTTTTAGGTTAAAATCATGCACGATGTGCAAATAATACCATGTGTGAATGTCTGCAAAGTGGGTGCCATCGCTGTTTCAGTTTAAAATGCAGAAATGCACTGTTCACTGAGTGATTGTGGCTGTGTTCCAATTTAACTGCAAATCTCACTTTTTCTTCTTAAAAGGACTTTTCTTTTTTTTTTAGTAGTCATGAATTTAGCCAATAAAGTGAGAATCTGGTGCATATTTTGAGTTTTTATTTTGTCTCCATTAATGTGTTGCAACACTGGATTTACAGAGATTTGGATGGCTAATCGGAATGTGCTATCTTCTACACCAAGATGATGGCATGGAAAACTAGCACTAATTGCATATGCAATATATATCTATACTTAGTGTGTCAGTATTGAACTGTGAGCTAAAATACAAAGTGCAAAATACCACAAGACCAAACCAGTGAGGTCATGTGACGGAAGTGCTAAAATGTGGGGTTTAGCTGACAAAAATACATCATCCCTGCAGCACTCTATTCATTTGATGAATTAAAGCTCAAGTTTATTCTTGATGAAAGTTGTGCACCAATAGAATATTACAGTTAGGAAAAGAACATGATTGGAAGTTTTGTTTTTATTATTTTTTTTAGCAGAACAATCAGTAACATTAGATGTTTGTTGTTGCCATTTTAACATTTAAATAAATAGTTTTCATTCTGTCACCATAAAAAATCAAAATTGACTTATTTTTTTATGGAATATTTAGTATTTGTAATAAATGATTTATCTGTGCAGTGCACATCATTTAAAAAAAAAAAAGTGCTCTTGTAATCAAAATAATTTCCCCTCCCTCTTGCAATGCCATCTGATGCCGTTCACTGGCATGAAGGCAGGACAACCTGTCACTCACATGAGATCACAGCAAATGACAATAATGACCCAAAGATCTAATAAATTCCCAATAGACGGGTATGTAATGTACTTTTATTTTTAGGGTACCTTTAACAACTTACAATAACCCTCTTTCAGTCACCACTAAAAACACTATATGGCCTATTACATTGCACAGATGAATGGAATCCAGCTATTTTCCAAACTGCTTGCCCTATGGGGATGCTGTCTCCCAGAAACTCAGGCATAATGCAGCTGAAACACCATGAATGGATTGCCAGTCCAACACACATAAAATAACACTCTGCGGGGTAATGTTTCCTTATTTACCCCCATACATTTTGTGGGTCATTACATAGGTCCATGGTGCTGTAAACCTATTCTTTATTATTATTAAGCCTTAAAACTGTTTGGGCATCATAGAATGTATATTGCAAAGATCCTAAACATTGTAGATTGGTCCCACATCCCCCCACCCCCACTCAGTCATACGGTGAATGTAATTTCACCAAGTACAACATGTTCCTAGATCAACATCTTTGTACAACATTCCAATCAACCAATCAGATTTAAGGGATAGGTTTATATTTAATGTCAGGCTTACAACAAGAGTTAGGTGCTTCTACACCAGTCTTATTCATCTATCATTTCCCTCTGATTTTAGTGATAAGATATGGGTAGGATTACGTTTAGGGATATGGATAAGGTTAGGACTATGTTTTCAGACAGGAATATTGTTCCATGATGAACAAAAGATGTCGTCTTGGCAAAATCACTGCGACCTCTGCAGTACATAAGGTGTCTTACACTAGGTGGTGCTATTATAATACTTGGTCCTGTCCAACCTCTTTACCCAGGTTTTTGCCCATGGCTCTTTTTCTCTGAATCCTTGAGTCAGTCCTTGCAATGTATATACATTTACTGCCATTTATCTATTTGCATTACCCAATAAATGAGATCCATTTCACCTTAATAATAAAAAATAAAAAGAGTTAAAATAAAAAATTAAGAGGTTTTTTTGTAGACTCTAAGGTAAGAACTGACTTTTTTTTTGTTATTAATTCATTCATATATCAGCAGCTGCCAGGTTATTTTCAGAGCTATGTGATTATTTTAATTTCAGTTTTGTCAATTTACACTTAATTTAACTGATATTGTCACACGTGGTATTGTTAGATTTAATGACATCATCGGAACTTGCCATACCTTGACTTTTAGTGAATTCATGCCATTGCTATCAGGTAGTGATTTTGCAGGAACCTTCCAAAACTTTTTGGATTTTGGACAGACTCATGAGGCAGCATAACAATTTAATGATCTTCAACAAAATAGAGAGAGCTTTTCTCAAACCAAGCAAAATTATTAAATTACTGCAATATTAATTTTTCACTAGATATAACATCAAAAGTGGTAAAAGTTACAGACATTTACACACAAACTGACCACCAACCGCAACATTCAGGTAGTTACCATGCTTATTTTTTAGTTCAACTGTCATGGAATCAAACAGTATATTGGGAGATCATAGGCAGGGAAGGATGCATCAATGAGATGATGGTATCTCAGCAGACAGGATGTGACAAGATCATTGGATTCAGACGTGCCTTGTTGCCTTCCTACCTCCGTATACTGCCTGCAAATTGAGGCAGCATTTTTCAGCCTTAGTTTTCAGATTAGTCCCAGTCCTCATACACACCTGAACCAACTAATCAAGATCTTCAGGATTACTAGAAACTTCCAGGCAAGTGTGTTGGAGCAGGTTAGAGCTAAACTCTGCAGAACATTGGCCTCCAAGGGGCAGGATTGGACTTTCACTTTAACTTAAACACTTTTCACTTTCACGCTATGAACTTTCACTTTAACAGTAAGAATGATCCAAGAGGATTGTTCAATCAATAACAAATATGCTGAAATATCCACAAAATTAATAACCACACTAGATCACAGCATGTGGTCTATCCATCATTCAGATCCATACAAACGTTGCCTTCTTTATTATAGTAACCATAGGGTCCCAATGCATTTTCTTGCTTTCCTGCTTTTAATTTCCCCAACAATGTAAAAATCAAGACTATACCCTTGTATCAAACTTTTGTACCAAGCCCACATTTTGGCGAGCTCCACAGCTGCTACATGACTTCTACCTGACAGTCAAAGTGCTATTTTGTCACTAAAGTGTGGACACGGAGGAGGACCGCTAGGTCTTAGGATGCCATCTGGAACCGGCTCTATGTTTCATGTTTCATGTTTCATAGCCATGAGACGCCAAAATGTTGCTATGACTATGACTGTCAATCATCACAAGTTTGGCAGGGGGGGTACCATCATGGTGATAAGTGGAGCATGAGCTTGAACAGGTCTGTTAAATATTTTAAATTGTACTCATTCATTAATTGCTATGCTATGCTAATGCAATCAAAGCATTGTGTAACCAGTTAGCAAGTTAGCATTAATTGAATCAGCTGGTCAAAGCTATCCAATTTTCCACAACTAAAATATTTGTTGAGATTACATGATAATTTGAAATTAAAGGTATGAATTAGCTTACACAAATGTTTCAAGTTAGGAACAATTAAAATGTATGAGTTCTGCTTGCTTTAAATTTGAATTAGCTACTTAACTACTTAGCTACTCAAAACTATTTTTTTTGAGTTTTGCCAACTTGTTCGGGTTCACAGTGGAAATCAACACTGCGCCGACGTTGACCAACATGCACAATCACCAGATTACAATACACGATTTCTCAGACATTCCACAATCCGGCACACACCGAATGAAAATGTTCAACCAGTGAAAACAACCGCTGATCAATGCAAACAGACACTTACAGGGCTGACCCAACAAAACTTGACAAAGTGTCTGTTTCCCTTGGTTCACTTTCTGTGAACTGGCCTTTAGCAGTATGAAAAACAAAACTTGTATTTAAATTGTGAATGGCTTATATACAGAAAGCAAGAAAATAATGCTCCCTCTATAGGCCAATTCACTCTACTGACAGATGCCAACCAAAGCTGACTATTAAGATAACAGTATGCCACTTCTTAGACATTCCACAACCCGACAAATACAGATTCAACATGTTCAGTCGGCGAAAACAAGAGCTGACCAACAGCAACAGGTAACACATTGATTCGTCAAAATACGAAAGAAGTGTCTGTTACGGTCTGCCGGTGCAGCGTGGGTGCAGCGTGAATTGGCTTTAAAACAGTGGTGCCGCTAGGAAGGGCTTGCAGGGGCTATCACACAGTCATAAATTTGCATAGCCCCAGCATAATTATATTATACATACATACAATATTAATAAGTTTAAAATGTGTATATTTATGTGCCTATAAATACTTGTCTTAAGTCAGTTAAGCCATGCTCAGGTATGGCGCGTATTAGTAATCATTTAGGTGATCAATATGGAGCGCTGTTTAAAATTAAGCAAAGTAATAGCTAACAACAGACATATTGTCCTCTTGTAATCTGCCATTGGGCTTGTAATCCTTTCAATTTATTTAAAAAATGTTAAGTGTGAAACATTGCATTACCCAGAATTAAAACAAAGTTTAAAAGGGTTAAGAGCAGTGTGAAAATCCCTTTGGATCTTTAATATGTCTTTGCTTTCTATGTTGTCCAAGCAACACGCTCTCGATGATAATAGCAAAGTGGGCGGGTGTGTAGTTTTCCTGCGAGAACCCAATGACATTTAACTCAATATCTCTCAAGACAGACTATCCTCTTCCCCGCCCTGCATTTACAGCACTGGGGATTAGCTGTAACCAATCCATCAATCTTACTTTACTCTTTCACACTTACAGTTCATTAACAGAGTACATCTTATTCTTGATGTATTCCAGTATTTTTCTCTTGACCATTTGCTAACTTGCAAATACAATCTACTTAGTTCAAAAAAGCAGAGTTATGATATTATAGAAATATCAAACATTGTCATTCTAGGTTTGAGTATCTGAGATTATTCACAAACAGTAATTTGTCAAGGTTTTTTTTTTTTTTTTTTTTTTTTTTCAAATAGAACACACAAACAACATTACACCCCAACTGTGTAATTTTAATTATTCTCAGTGATAATTTTTATTACTTTCTCATTTCTCCCATTGTCATTTATCAGATGTCACAATGCAAAAAGGGTCCTAAAAATAGGCTTCATTCATAGAAAAAAATAATTTCCTCTTTGATTTTTACCTTATTTGTTTGATATGGTGGTGAATCATGAACTGGACATGTTCTTGGCAGGTTTGTACATAATTCAATTAATTCATAATATAGAGTAAGGACACCATGATCTTGTCTTGTTCTCTTTTCCTTGCCTTACAGTCACCTTCTACAACTTGACACAGACACATTTAGACTTGCTTAAGCTGGTGTTCCCTTTTTCTGCTGACTTAGAACAGCTGAGCTACACTGTCAGGACACAGAGCTATGCTATATCTCATATTTATCATGCTTAAGTCCAAACTGTTGTCAATTTACATTTTGTAGACACCGTTGTGACTTGTATCTGGCATGTGCACAGGAGAATTATATAATTAGTGGTGTTATGAAGGCTGTGAATCAGGGAAACTCCAGTAAAAGTACGAATAGTGGCAATAGTGATAGTAGCAATTTTGTTTAGGAACTGAATCCTGTGTCATTTGTCACTGAAAATGAAAGGTTAAGTTGAGTGCATTGCATTGTGGGACACAGTACTGTGTTCTGGATACATATTTTATATGATATACATAGTGTATACTGCAACTATGCATACCGCTTGTTAAAAAAGCACAACTTAATCCTACAGTATTAGTCAATTACCAGAACCAGGAAGTATGACCATATTAGCCTGGTTCTGTCAACACTGCATTGGCTCCCTATTAAACATCGTATACATTTTTAAATATTGCTGATCAAATCACTAAATGGTTTAGCACCCCAGTACTTGAGCGAGCTCTTAACACATTATAGTCCTTCACGTCTATTGTAATCTCAAAATTCCGGCCAGTTGATAATACCTAGAATATCAAAATCAACTGCTGGCGGGAGATCCTTTTCCTATTTAGCACCAAAACTCTGGAACAATCTTCCTAACATTGTCTGGGAAGCAGACACACTCTGTCAGTTCAAATCTGGACTAAAAACACATCTCTTTGGCCTAGCATACACATAACACATTATAGACTTCTATAATTCAATGTTAGGCTGCATAGATTAGGTCAGCCGGAACTGGGAACACTCCCCATAAATCCTGATGTACTTGTTACATCATAAGAAGGATGGTGTCTACGCTAATATTAGGGTGTATTCATACCAGGAAAGTCCGATAGTTCACTTGCTTTGGTCCGGGACAAATACAATGTTGTTGTTTTTTTTTTTTTGGTACGGTTCGCTTTCACACTGCTCTTTTTGCAAGTGAACCAAAATTTGTAAACAAAACCACACGTGTGCTAAGGTCATCCATTCATTGGACAGGAATTCTCAAGTAGGGAAAAGCAGGAAATGCAAAAACAGGCTCAACATGAAGATATTTCGTAATGCAATATTTGTTCTTTTACTGATTTGGTGTTATTCTCTACAAACGCAATATGAAGAAACTAATGAGCATCATATGACACAATGTCATCTATACGATGTTGTAATTAGGATTTTGAGAAGACGACGATGTGCTGCAAGACGGTTCTGGCGGAGAGAACATGCTTTTAAACCATTTAAGCGCGGTAAGACAAAAGAGAACGCTCTGTCTGTTAATGTCCTGATGCACACACAACGCTCAGAAAGACGCACAACAGTATCGCGTGCACAGACCTCGCGCCGGAATCGAATTCTCTTTCGCGCTTGAACGAACAATAACACCATTATGCAAAAATGTCCGTTTTGTTAAGTATCCTCATAAGAGCAGTCAAATAAAAAGACGCAGTTTTCTGCAGTTGGGTCGGTTCATGTTCACACCATAAACGAATCGTACCAGAGTTCGTTTGGAACCGTACCGAGACCACCTCTTTAGCTGGGCCTAGGTTCGGTTGTTTGGTCCGCACCCGAGTGCGATTGCTGTATTCACATCTGGTCAAAAGATCCGCACCAAGGGGGGAAACAAACTTGAGTTCGATTCAATCGAACCAAACAAGGCAGGTGTGAATACACCCTTAGTCTCTCTGTTTATCCGAGGTTTGCCACAGTCCGCCGGATCCAGGCCGTATCCAGATCTACACCTGGACACGATGACAACGCAGTCCTGAAGTGTCAACCAGTCCCTCCCCTGTGAAGGCCTCCTTCCCTTCCCTTTACCTCAGTACAGATAAAATGTTGTCGGGATAATTCTAGTTTGCGTGGCTACGCAGACATGACAATTTTTTTTTTCTGTATTATACATTTTTAAGGCCAGACAAGTACTTTATTGAGGGTTGATTAAGGAAGGACTGCATGCCTGGGCACATATATATTTAAACGCACATACCTTTGGACTGAACACATAATGCACATGCGCGCAACGTCTGCGTTTTCACGGGTTTGCGTTTTTGAGGTTTGCACAAAGATAACGGATAATCGTTTGCACCTTTGAACCTATTTCAGGGAGTGCGTTCTTAAGACACCAGGTACTGTTTTGCGTGGATAGAACGGTGTTGTGTTAGCGGCACCTAAGTTAATAACTAATGATCTTCGCAACGGAAGTGAATCAATCAATCAAAACTAACTTTAGCTGGACAATAACTTTATCCTAGAGCTGTTGTAAAGCCTAAACAATCTGGTACAGTAATTTCCTATTATCACTGTAAAGCTGCTTTGAAACAATTCATATTGATATTGTTAAAGGCGTTATATAAATGAAGGTGACTTAACTTGACTAGAAGTAGTAGAGTATTTTTCAAGCCAAAGTTGTTTACCTCATTCTGGATGATCCACACAATGATAAAACAGTGATTCTGTTTATACAGGAACATAATATGATTTAGTCAGCGCTGTACCATGGATCTATAAGACCTTATGCGCCAGAGAAACAAGGGCGCTGCCATCTTTAGAATATTGTCTTTGAACTTCCGTTTTTGCAGTCACTCTGTATATTTCTATGGCATTGCTGTCCAGGAGTAATTAACTTTTGAAGTGGATTTACTTAATATAAAGTTAACGAAAGTTATCATGAGGATTGTAATGTTTAAACCAGATGTCTTAACAAATGTCAGTAGACCGGGAAGATTTTAAAACGAGCCGTTCATTCATAAATACGCAAGATCGCTGTGAAAATAAAACCGGAAGTCAAAAGACAACGAGCGCAGCGCAGAAAAGGGGCAGGGCTACAAAAGGTCTATATAGAGACCAAACATGCCACACATATGATTTTGGTAAACCATAGTATGCAAAGTCAGAAATATTAACCCAATAGAGTTTACAAGAATACATAGGCCAAACCACATAAAAGGAAAATCATGAGATGGGGAAATTAGATACATGTTAATACATTTCTCAAGTGGTTATATATAGAATATATATGATTAACAGGGTTTATTTCTCCTTCTCAGCAAGAATTAAGTGAGCGTCACAACTCTCTAGAAATTCCTTTTGGGGTCGTAAAACTTCTTATCAGTCTTAATGTGTCCTGTAACAGTACATCGAGTTTTGCCAGTGTGTTAGATTCATTTGTGATGTTTTGGGGTAAGTTTCATAGACCATTGTTGGGAGAGTGAGTTTGCTGGATTATTCATTAAATAAAATGAATAATTTGTGTGTGTCTGATTGGTCCAGACATTGCAGGAGTATGGCTTCTTCCTGGGCACTGGGCACTGGCACACGGCGCCTTGTTGACATATATATGTAGAACTGCGAGCTGGGCGACACCCAACACGTTCAGTATCCTTGCGTTTCACTCATAGTTACTGCAGGCAAAAAACAAAACTAAAAAACAAATCATCAGCAAAACCTAAGATGGCTTACATGGCCTAAGATGGAAGTACTGAAGGTAATCAAATATTAGTGTCACTGTCACTTGATGGTGGATCTGGTGAAGAAGCTGTCAGTGATCAAAATATTGATTTTGAAGATGTTGAAAATGATAGTTTTGAGAATATGTTTGAGATCATGAATATGAGCCAGATGCTGAATGTACAGGAAAAAGGAGCTCTAACTTGGAGCAGTGATGATGGTATAAAACATCTGCTCAACCTAAACCCTTTTCAAGCTCCAAAAGGTAACAAAATATGTTTTATTTTATTCTTCTGCAATTGTTACTCTAATATCAGGAGAGTTTTATACTATCGCGAGGTAAAGATGGTACAGATCCATCCGTGTTAAATATAGATCCAGGTCGCTAAAGACCCGAATATGTAATAATGATTGGCGAAACATTCATGCATTTAAAGGGATATTTCACCGCTGGAAAGATGAATGTGTATTTAAACTGGGTCATTTATGTAGTAGAAATGTGAAATTATTTTAGAAGTTGGTGTCTTCTAGACTGAGAAAAGCCAGAAAATGTATTTTTGGCTCATGTGGATGAAAGACAACAACTGCCAGAATGCACTTGCTTCGCTGTCCTATGAGGCCATTCCCAAGCCACGTCCTACCGGTTACAGAGGGCAGTATTGGAAGAAATTATGCAACTAGGCTAGTTGACTCGAAACTGAAAATATGCCTTTTTATCGTGAGATCCCACCCCCTATGGGTGGGTTGAAAACATGCGTTTTCGTACTGGCTGTAGTCTCTAGCCTCTGGCCAAAAAAGCCTCCAATGACGCAAAATGACGGGTTTCTACTGATACAAAGCTTAATGCTAATCGGTAAAGTATCCCTTTAAGGGTTAAAGCCCATCCTCCTTCTGTCTGCCACAATTAATTCCTAATCTTTCTGGCTTCTCTTTAAGTGTGACATGGTGCCAACTGGTCTTTAAAAAAAAAATAACATACATTAAGAGAACATATTAAAAAAACATATATCAAGAGAGCATTCACAAAATGTACATCAAAAAGAGCCGGTTATTATCATGTACCTCTTAGTGACTGGTGCAGACTTGCCCACTGATTTCTTCATACCGCAGAGTTGCTGAAGTGAAACACACAGTAGAGACCTGAGGCCTAAGTGAATTCTAAAGTTTCCTGGTTTAATGAAGTATTATACTGTAGTTCCCAGGATATTCCATAAACATATATTATGTACCTATTAAAAATATATAATGCAGAGTTAAATTAACAGTTTATTTTGTCCCAGGACAAGGACTAGAACAGATGGCTGGGCAAATTGAAATCAGAAAAGACAAACAGGACAGAACATTCTTGACATTTGTAGAAAGCGAAAATGAACTGGCATAAGACAGAGCACACAGAAAGATTGAATAGAAGCAGAAATCAAGAGTCAACATGGCAGACGGGTAAGTTAACTGAACAGACAATCAGGTTAACAAAGGTCTGTTGTTCAGATGCAATGGGGAACTGACAGAAGAGCACATCACACAACCAAAAGCCATGTGCTCAAACTGAAAAAGGAAACCGACAGGACTAATAGAAGCAAGGAAGAATCTGAAAATGAAACCATGCACCTTTATCAGAGGTGCACACCATTTAGCATGATTCTGCAGGATCCTGACACCGGCAACAGAAAACTGGCTTAAACAGAAGTGTCAAGATCCAGATGCAATGTTCCGAACACATGGCAAGACAACACTTAATGAAAGTGTGTCAGCCTTCTGATTATTGTGCCTATGAAAGCTGTGCCAGGTTTCTACATTATTAATTGATGGGTTGGAAGATATAATTCCCAAAGTCTCCTCTGTCTCTGCTAGTCCCGCCTAGCTACAAGTCTCCTGCTGTCATGATTCCTGTCTTGTGTTCCACTTGTTTTGTGTGTACTTTTGTCATTTCCTGTCTTGTGCTAATTTTGTTGTCCTATGTAGTTTTTCATGTTGATTAGTCTCCCCAGGTGTATCTTGTTTCCTAATTTCCTAGTTAAGCTTGTTTGCCCCTGTGTATTTATAGCCCTTGTGTTTCACTTGTTACTTTGTCAGTTATTGTACATGTATGGTTGCTTCTAGTTCGGTCATTATTATGGTTTTGTTTCTTTATCCCTGGAGTTCTTTATTATTTGTTCTGTGTTATTTTATTAAAACCCTGCAGATAGATCCTCGCCTTCGCCTGCTTTCTCCAGCACGTTACACCTGCGTCTCCACAGAACATAACGTTAAGACACTTTAGAAAATGTTAATTTCATTTGAAAATTTAATGATCAATTTCAATTAAACCCCCCAGGGGGAGGACTGCCTCTTTATTTTTTCCGCTTCGTGCATTTTGTATTTAATTAAGCCCATAGTTTTCCTCAGTTCTTGTGATAATGTTATGTTGTAAGTGTGTAGTGCTTAAGTTCCTGATGGCCATTAATCGTATCTTTAGTCATCCTGCTTTGTGCGTCTGTCTCTGTGAATTATCTACACTGAAGTGTAGTGTACCCTCGTGGCAGTAAACACCATCATAATAGAAATGTTGTTGCATGAGGGAGAGAAAGTTATTTTGATTAAAGATTATGATGGTACATGAATTAATTAAAATTGTGTCACTGACTTTTAGGTATATTGCTCTTTTTTTACTTAAAAAAAAAACTTTAATTTCATGGACTCTTACTTTGTATTCATTAGTTTTCTGGTTTCCTTTGTCTAGTTTTCCCACCACTCCTAAGTCGTCATGGTTACTGATATGATTAGTCCTTTCAGCTGTTTCATTAATTACCCTCATTTGACTCTTTATTTAAGGGTACGTTTACACAACAACGATATGCTTAAAACTGATTTAAAACTGTTTTAAAACTGAGGCGAACCTAATCGTTAAATTAATTAACTGATTTTAACTGATTAAAACTGATAAAAGTTTTCCGCGTGTAGATGACACCAATGTCAAAATGATCCACATTCACACAAATCGACACTCGGTTACTAACGTAACCTCGGTTCTCTCTAGAGAGGGAAAGAGTGTTGCGTAAGTTTAGCTTACGCTACGAGAAAACTCTCGAGTGTTTTTTTCTCGAGAATACTGAAGCAAAAATATTATCCTTTAATTTTTAGAATGTAAAACGCATTTGCTGCAGCAGACAGACATAAGCGAGACAGCTCGCGCGCCTATTGGCTGCTCTGCGGCAACTGCTGCAACCTATCAGTGCGTCTTGGCATGACTCCAGCGCCAATGGGAAGCCTTCCCGCGCTGTCGTCATAGCCCGCCAAAACAGGGTGTGGCTTCGCCTATAAAACCCCCCTGCACAGGTTGCACAAGTGATTTCAGTTGACTAGAAGCGAAACCAAGTGCAGCACAAGCACGGCAGGCTACGCAACACTCGTTCCCTCTCTAGAGAGAAGCGAGGTTCCGTTAGTGACCGAGTGTCGTTCTCTTACGAGAGTACTCTCGTGTTGCGTAAGTTTAGCTTACGCTACGGGAACCCTATGTAAAACGCTGTGCGTGCTGAATTTGAAACACTTATGTTCCAAGGGTAGTGGCCCGGGGCTCATGTAAGTGAAGTGAACACAGCGGCATAACAGGGCGGGACGACTCGGTTGTCATGAGATAGGTGCATTAGCGTATATCTATACAGTTAAGGCAAAATGACCACCTTAAACTGCATGGGCCACAGGACTTGCAGTATACCAACAGTCTAATCAAACTGAGTTGGGTAGACAACGTTAATATAGCATTATCAGACTGAGAGCAGTCTGGCCTGTAATGCGGGTACTTCTAGGTTATAAAACCTTACAAATGTAGACAGCGAGACCCAGCCTGCTGCCACACAAATGCCATGGATAGAAACCCCACTTGACCATGCCCACGACGAGGCCATGCCTCTAGTCGAGTGGGCCCTTACCCCCAAAGGGCAATTTAGACCCTTGGATGCATAAGCTGACGCGATAGCGTCCACTATCCATCTGGACAGGGTGTGTTTCGAGATGGCTAGCCCTTTAATGCGGCCATCGAACGAAACGAAAAGCTGCTCCGATTGCCTGAATGCGGTGGAGCGGTCTACATTATTCCTTAATGCCCTCACCGGGCAGAGAAGGTTAACCCCTGCCTCACTATCAGACATAGGGAGGGCCGAGAGGGAAATAACTTGCGCTCTGAAGGGAGTCGTAAGCACTTACATAACCGTAAAGGACATAACCGTGTCTTGGTTTGAGGATGACTTTAGAGTCATTTGGCCCAAATTCCAAGCACGTAGCACTTACTGAAAGCGCGTGCAGGTCGCCCACCCGTTTTACTGAGGCTAGCGCCAGCAGAAAAGCGGTTTTAAACGATAGGTATTTTAGCTCTACCGTGTGCAGTGGTTCGAATGGTTCGCCTTTCATGGCCTCGAGGACCGTGGAAAGGTCCCAAACCGGAACCGAGGGTGGCCGAGGAGGATTCATCCTTCTAGCGCCCCTGAGAAAACGAATTATGAGGTCGTTCTTTCCTAGCGACTGGCCATTTGCAAGGTTTGTAAATGCCGCTATGGCCGCCACGTACACTTTGAGCGTGGAAGGGGATCTCCCGCTGTCCAAAAGCTCTTGTAGGAAAGAAAGAACCACCGTAACCTCGCCTTTTAATGGGTTTAAATCATGAGCTGAGCTCCACTCAGCGAACACTGACCATTTAGAGTTGTAAAGCCGTCTAGTAGACGGAGCTCTTGCCTCTGTGATCGTGTTCAGCACTCCAGCACTCGTGTTCAGCGCAGTGGTGGTAGTTGATTGCCCACACATGCAGAGCCCACAGCTCGGGGTATGGGTGCCAGATTGTTCCCTGGGCCTGAGACAACAGGTCTTTCCTCAGCGGAATCGGCCATGGAGCCGCGCTCTCTAGTTCCTTCAGTTCTGGGAACCAGACTTGATTTTCCCATAGCGGAGCTATGAGAAGTTTCGAGCATTTGCTCTCCCTGAGTCGTTTGATTACCTGTGGTAACAGAGCGACCGGGGGAAAAGCATACAGAGGGTGTCTGGGCCAGTTTTGGGCCAGCGCGTCCATCTCTTTCGAGAAGAACATTGGGCAGTGAGCGTTCGCTTGCGACGCGAACAGGTCTACCTCTGCTCTGCCGAAAATGTCCCAGATATTTCGCACCGTGAGGGGGTGCAGGGACCACTCTCCTGGGAAGAGCTTCGCCCTGGATAGCATGTCTGGACCCACGTTCAGGACGCCCGGCACATGCGCCGCTCTCAGCGAGCGCAGATTGTGCTGGCTCCATATGAGGAGGCGCTTTGCTATTGCAAACAGGCTCCGGGATTTGAGGCTGCCCTGGCGATTTATGTAGGACACCACTGACGTGTTGTCTGTTCTGACTAGAACGTGATGGTTCCTCAGCGCAGGGAGGAAGAACTGAAGGGCATTCTCGACCGCTTTCATCTCTAGACAGTTTATGTGGAGACGCTTCTCCGCGTCTGACCACAGACCCATAGAAGGTCTCCCTTTGTATAGGGCGCCCCAACCCGTGTTGGACGCGTCTGTCGAGACCACTTTGATTCGTGAAGCGATGCCCAGGTTCACGCCGGACTGGTACCAGCCGGGTCTCATCCACGGTTTCGGTCTGATTCACCGTGAGACGGAGCAGACCTGAAGTCCATGTCGCGCTGGTACTCGCCGTCTCAACCATAGTTGAAACGGGCGCATATTCATCAAACCCAGCTGCAGTACCGACGATGCTGAGGCCATAAGACCCATCATCCTCTGGAACACTCTGAGGGGGAGATGTTTCCCCACAGTGAATGTCGCTGCCAGGCGCTGTATCACTGCCGCGCGTTCCTGTGTCAGGCACGCCCTCATACAGCTGGAGTCCAATTCTATCCCCAGAAAGGAAATTTTCTGGCTGGGGAGTAGAATGCTTTTGGTCCAGTTGACTCTGAGACCCAACTGCTCGAGATGGGTCAGCAGTAGTGTTCTGTGTAACACCAATTCTTATTTTGACTGCTGACTGCTAAAATCAGCCAGTCGTCCAGATAGTTCAGGACTCTCACGCCCCTTCGTCTGAGGGGCGCGAGCGCCATGTCCATGCATTTCGTAAATGTACGAGGTGCCAAAGACAGGCCGAAGGGAAGAACGGTGTACTGATAAGCCTGACCCTCGAAGGCGAACCTCAAGAACGGCCTGTGACAGGCTGCTATTTGGATCTGAAAATAAGCATCCTTCAGATCCACTGATATAAACCAGTCCCCGGGTCGAATTCGAGCGAGAAAAAAATCGTTAAATTAATTAGCTGTGCACTGTGCGCAGTACTTGGTAGCCTTGTTGTCCGCCTAAATGAATTATAAATAAACATAAAAAACTAGTAGGCTATTTGCAGTATATTAAATCGTTTTTGACCTAATTATTTTGCACTGAAATGAGTCTGACACACGAGTCTGTCGGCTCTGCAGCGTTGCATCACGTGCATCTGCGCGCAATATCATAGCCTATGATTTCCGAAAATAGTACTATGTTGTCAACTAGTGATATCATCATCACAAGAAGTTTTGAGGAATATGCAACATAATTTAGACAATTGTTTTTGTCATATGTATTATAATAACTGACAGACACTATCATTTCATTGCAGCTCGCACAGAGCGAGGCTGAACATAGGAGCTCAGCTTCGCGGATGAGACACGAATAGACTATTAACTTAAAGCTTTTACTCTTAAACACAAAAGGCATGTCCACTATAATAAAAAAAGAATGTTTATTAAACAAACCAGATCAAGTAATAATATTCAGCAAACCTTCTAGTAGCCTACTTTCTTCAATCTGTCTGTCTCTCTTCTCCAGTGGGTTGGGCTAATCCAAAAGAAGTGAAAACAAGGGGGGTGTTCTAAAGACAGACTGTTACCTGTGAAACAGGGGTGCTCTGAAAACACCCCCATTAGTAATTAGTGCTTTCCACCTGATGAAATGAACGCGGCAAAACTAATGAAATGAACGCGGCAAAACTAATGAAATGAACGCGGCAAAAAATCGACCAATCAGAATTTTGGTCGAGCAAGAACGTATCGACCAAATAATCGACTAATCGACTGGGAGATTACAGCCCTACTGGAATGCTTTCCCATGTTCTCGCGTGAATGGCCAGGGGTAAAATGGAATCTGGGTCCCACACCACCACAGGGTTCATATCAGTCAAATCAGGGACCCGGAGACCCAGCCATGATGACGTACTTCGTTCATCATGTTCATTTCGAGTGGGGCATACAGTGCTTCGCGCAGTTTTTCTGTAACTGGCAGCCCAGTCGTGAGCGCGGGCAGCTGCTTTGATACAGATACAGCTCTGCCCGTGGTAATGCGAGCTGTTCACAAAGTGTGTGCGCTGATAGGCAGACACGTGACCTGCACTCACCACACTGCCAGCGCGCGCGCTCACACATTGAGGCTCTATGTGTGTGCGTGGCGCGGATACAGTCATATTCACAAACAGGGGTGGGCGCTGTACAGCGGGCACATTCCCTACAATCAGAACATGAACGGCATATGCCGGTTTGACTGATATGAACCCTGTGGTGGTGTGGGACACTGCATGGGTAGTGCTTGTGTGTAAGAGTGAACACTGGGGAGTGGGCACAGTTCTTACACTTAGCGGTCGGGCGGCTTGAGCCAGCTTTATTGTGTTCGACCTTGGATGAGTGTGACACACAGTGAGGGTAGTGTTTTCGTGTAGGGGTGGGCACTGGGCAGTGGGCACCTGTCCAACATTTAAGACACCTTTGGCCTGAGCCGGAATAAGACCCGAAATAATGTTCTTTTTGAGAGATATGTGGGTCGCCGTGAGAACGGCGTTTGTGTGCAGGCGAGCGAGTTGTGGAACTGACTCGTTGGCTGCTGAATACACTCTTCGAGTCGCCTCTGCTGAGGGAACTGAGAGAGCGTACTTGCATACTTTGATGGCGGTCCGGCCGCAGCGGGACTTGACCATCAGCGTTTTCCTAGAGTGGCTAGGAAGACTTGGGAGGCTCAAAACTCGGCGCGAGCTTGTGCCTGGGTCCCCGGGCGGGAGGCGGTCTGCGGTGGCTGGTGGAGCACGAACGCTGACGTACATCCTGAGCCTGGCGTTGTTGTGAGGCGGGCGGAGGACGCGGTGGGGGCGCTGTTTTTCGAGCGGGCGGCTGCTTCCTAGCGCGGCCAGCTGCGGAACTAGAATGCCGCGGCAGAAAATGTCTCATGGCCTGAGACGTTTGCTGCACCTCAGTGTACCGCTCCGTGAAGCCCTTCACCGAGGGACCGAACAAACCTGTTGGTGACACGGGAGCGTCGAGGAAGGTGGCGCGGTCAGACTCGGACATGTCACAGGTGACGCTCAGTGACGGTGAGACCATGTTGCGGCCGATAGCTTGAGCAGCGGTCTTGGTAGCTCTGAGAGCTAAATCTGTTGCGCTTCTCAAGTTTGTCACGCTCTCCGCAGACGGGACAGCCTCGTCCAGTGACCGGAGAAGGTTGGCCTGATGAATCTGCAAAACGGCCATGGCATGCAGAGTGGAGGCAGCTTGACTGGCAGCGGCGTAGGCACGACCGATCAGCGTCGAAGTCGTCTGGCAGGCTTTAGTGGGCAGGCTCAGCTTGGACCGCCATCCCGCAGAGGGCGGGCACAAGTGAGTCGCTACCGCTTCCTCGACGGGAGGAACAGAAAAAAATCCCCTGTCTTTCGCGCCGTCAACCGCGGAGAGCGTCGAAGAGACAGAGGATTTTAGTCTGGCTGAGTACGGGGCTCCCCAAGACTTGGAGAGCTCATCGTGCAGCTCGGGGAGGAAGGGAGCGGGCCTTGAAACAGGTGCAGAGCGGCGTCCAGGCAAAAAACAGCCGTCCGATCTGTTAGGCGCGGGCTCCTTGGGCGTTGGCCAATCAAGGCGGAGGTCTTCTACGGCCTTCATGATGAGACGGAGAAGCTCAGCGTTGACGGAAGCCCTCACGCTGGATTCCTGCGTGGACAGGGCGGGGGCAGGGATAGAGCCTGACCAGCCCTCACTCCCGGACGCCAGAATCAAGCAGCTGTTGTCCTCCGCGATGTCCCGCTCCATCTCGTCGGGCGCCGCGGTAGCGGGGCTCTGGCCGTCGAGAAAAGAGACGGGGGACTCAGAGAAAGAGGCTCGCGGGGATGCCGCCGGCGAGTGCTCTTTCACGGAGACTTCTGGTGGCCTTTGATAGCGGCGCTTTTTACGCCGCAGCCCAGCAGAAGGCATAGAAATAGCGGGTTGGGTGGCGAACAAAGCCTGTCGAGCCCACAGGGTTGAGAGAGGCAAAGATTCGCACTCAAGGCAGCCGCCCTCGGCGAGCGCGTGATCCGCATGGTCCTTTCCCAGACAGGAAACGCACAGCTTGTGGCGGTCCCCGATGCTGAGGAGGGCTCGGCACGAGCCGCAGGACATGATGGGCATTGAAAAATGCCTTTGCTCTTTTAGAGAACAGACGTGCGTGTCGCAGCGGCGAACACACACGGAGAGAATGAAAAGGATATGAGCGCCAGATAGCGCAGCAGGTACGGCGAGCGAAGGTGACGAATATCCAGCCGGGTCCTTGACTCGATCTCGTCCCGCTGAGATGCTGTTCGACGGCGTTGTTTCTCTCTCGCAGATCCGGCGAAGTCCTTCGCTGAAGGAGACGAAATCACTTGTGCAACCTGTGCAGGGGGATTTTATAGGCGAAGCCACACCCTGTTTTGGCGGGCTATGATGACAGCGCGGGAAGGCTTCCCATTGGCACTGGAGTCATGCCAAGACGCACTGATAGGTTGCAGCAGTTGCCGCAGAGCAGCCAATAGGCGCGCGAGCTGTCTCGCCTATGTCTGCCTGCTGCAGCAAATGCGTTTTACATTCTAAAAATTAAAGGATAATTTTTTTGCTTCAGTTTTCTCGAGAAAAGGAGTTTTCCCGTAGCGTAAGCTAAACTTATGCAACACGAGAGTACTCTCGTAAGAGAACTGAGAAAACGACTAAAATGCTGTATTCTGCTGCCAGGCCATTAGATGGCGATGAACACGTAATATGCATGTGCATGACGTCATCGTTTTCAGAGATTCGCTTTTTTGTTGTTTACACTGAGACTGTTTTCAAAAACTTATTGTTAGGGTAACTTTGGGTAAACCCAAAAACGCAAAAAAAGTTTTTCATTTTTAGTTGAAAACAGTGTTGTGTGAAGAGCCCCTAAATTGCCCTGTGTTCGATTCTCATTTGTCTAGTCACATTCATATAGCGCGTTTGTTTCATTTGTGGATTTCTATTAAAGACTATTTTAAACTTATTCTTCCTCATCGTATTCCTCATTGCAACACCCTGTGACAATGTGCACTAATAAATCATTTATAATAAACACTGCAATATCCCATAAAACCATTTTTTGGCAGTGGTAACCCTTCTAAAACTGGAACATAAAAGAAACCTCTATAAATCCCAACATCATAGAAAATTAAAGGTACAATATGTAACTTTTTCGCTTTAAAAATAGCAAAAATCACTATACCTATGTTATATTTTTTTTTAGTTGTGTACATTATCCCGACTGTTTCCAACAACTTTCAAACCAGGAGAAATTTGTAATTTAATTCGAACACATCACGTTTCTTTATTTCCGTTTTGTCACCGTCAATGGCGTCATATCCGCGTTATCCCTGGTTTCCGCTTGTACTGCCATAGCAACCAGAGCCCTCTGATAGTAACCAAGGTGACAGACATGGACAACTGTGTAGTTCGCAATGTCTATCTGCACACTGTTGTTGCTTCGTTCAAACATTATGGACCATGGCAAGCAGACTTTGGATAAAAAAGGAGAACTAAAACGAGAATCAATATCAGCGCGGTGTTTTCGAGATGCCGAGAGCTCCACGTCTGAGACTTCGACCGCTCCTACATGTACTTTATTAAACAGGTGAGCACATTTACATAAAACTAATCAATGTTATATAGTTCAACAATGATAAAATGTTAGAATATGATCTGTATGTTATTCTAATGTTGATCTAGCTTACTGCTAGCCTCGTCATACAGACAAACTAACACATAAGGGTGGTTCTTCAACTACAGGCCCTTTTGGCCTTGTGAACTTGAGGGGAAAAAAAGTGTTCAAATCAAAATTGTCACAGTCTAACAGTTAGATATAACTAGTCTAGTTTAATAATCCATAAGAGAACGCACTTACATTATAAGACAAATGATGTTTTTTGACATATTTTCCGATCCGCACTGAACAAATGTCATTTCCATCACATGTAAATATTTGATTATTATTTAAAATGATTATGATGTACATAATTTCTTAACAGTGTAAGACCACTTTCACACATTGTTTTATCAATTTATACCTATATTGCAATTACCATAGATTTGTGGATTAAGTAAATTAATTGTCATGAGGCCCAAACACAAAGCTTACATCCACCACAACCTAAAATATAATATTGCATTGGTTAGATACATTTCAGAAAAATAACTACTTGTGTTATTAAATTAAGTGGAACATTATCCCATAAACTATGCAGAATTTTTTAATGAGTGATTAGAATTTTGTACATATTTTTTTAAAAGTTATGAGGTGGTGGAAATGACTGGGTGTTGTGGAAATGACAATGAATGGACGTCTGTGTAGAAAAACAGAAAACATTTATTTGAAACCCATTTAACAAATCATTAGTCATTAGTCTGTTTGGTTCCATAACCAGATGAACAGTTACAGTCTTACTGTAAACAACTTTAACCACAAATAGTCACATGAAAAATGTAAGTTATGCATAAATTGTAATTGTAAAATTGTAACATTCTAATTGTAATAAAACTTTATTAAAAAGATAAAAATTATTATCTAATAATAATAAAATATTCATATGTAGCCACTCAATCTATGAATTGCACCTTGTAAGCATAAATGTCATTTCCACCTCACCTTTGTCATTTCCACCCAAGAAGGTAATGTGGTGGAAATGACAATCCTACAGTATTTTGTAAAAAAAATCCAATGAATTGGTAGTTAGCATTGCATGCATGCAAAATACATCTATTTGTGTTAAAAAAAATCAATTTATTTACAAACTCATTTGATGTTACGCCATGTTTGGAAATGACAGACAATAAAAATATTTTCATTTCAAGCAATATTTACCTTGAGTTTTCTTTTGTTGCTGAAGAAATTTAAAATCTCCTCCATGTCAGACATGTGCTGTGATGTCATTGTTCATCTCCATAGAAACTACCCAAACAATCTTTCAAAAAAAGTTTTTAAAGGGACATTACAGCGTTGTGGTGGAAATGACGGCAATACTGTGGGACAACTACATTTTGTATATAAAATCACATTAATAGTTGTCTGACCTTAAATACCTCAATTATGTTTTGATTCTTTTACTGATACTTTATTCAGTCATATTTGTCATGAAGAGGATCAGACAGCAACTGCGGAGAAATAATCACTTTAATTTAAACAGAGCTTGCCAGAGAGTTCAGTAAACAGAAAAATTCTCAAAGGGAAACTTAGAACTACTAGCAGTAGTAAAAAGTCCAAATAAGGTCTCGGCTTGTAGATAACAAAAACAGCAATCAGCCCAGGTGAAAAGAGATGCTCAGAGGAAAGCTCCGTATGACAGGGAAATGGAGCGGGCTGGCGTTCCCCGAGGGAGAGTAGAGGCAAGCAGCGATTCTCCGGCTCAGTTGAGTTTTCTTAAAGAAAGTCAGCTCCTGACACGACAGGACTAAGACACGACAAAGACACAAGGATTAATTGGAGTTTAGTACACATGAGAGAATGCAATACTCAGGCAAAGACAGGTAGAGAAAGGGGGAAAAGAAGTAGGAACGCTAATCAGAGGAAAAGAGGATTCAGGTGAAGAGGTGAGTGAGCGATGGCTAATAGTAAAGGAGAGACAGCTGAGAGGGAATAAGGATTAAATGAGAAGGTGTGTGCGTAAATGAGGAAATAGCGGTAATGTGTGTGTGTGTGGCTGTGAGAAAGAAACAGGATCATGAAAGTGAGCCCCCCCCCCCCCCCCTCAACAAGCACCTCCTGGCGCTCCCGAAGAGGAGGACTGACGGGACCGAAAGAAATCATCAATGAGTGACTGATCTAGGATGTCTCGAGAGGGTACCCAACTCCTCTCCTCAGGACCATAACCCTCCCAGTCAACAAGGAACTGTTGACCTCGACCCCGGCGGCGGACGTCCAACAACCTACGGACAGTGTAGACAGGAGAACCCTCGATATGAATAGGAGGAGAGAAAGAGCGCGGAGGGGAACGAATGACCGGCTTGATGCACGATACGTGAAAAATGGGCGGAGATGATTAGGAAGCCTAAGCTGGATTGCGACAGGACTGATAATCTTAGACACGAAAAGGTCCAATAAAACGAGGGGCAAGCTTTCATGAAATTGACTGAAGAGGAAGATTAGAGGTCGATAACCATACCCTTTGCCCACAGATGTACCTGGGGCTTTTGACACGACGACGATTAGAGGCTCTACGAGTCTGTCTTCGGGAGCGGCAAAAGGCGGCTCTTACTCTCATCCAGGTGCGCTTGCAGCGCTGCTTAAACTTCTGAACAGACGGCACGTTGGAACCAGAACTCTGAGACGAAAAAAGGGGAGGTTGATATCCGAGACTGGCTTGAAACGGCGATAGGCCAGTAGCAGAGGATGGAAGCGAATTATGAGCATACTCCGCCCAGGGAAGCTGCTCAGCCCAAGAAGCAGGGTTCCCTTTCGTTGTCACTCCGAGTTACGTCGGATGACGACGAATGGGGTTTCGCTTAGAAATCCTATCATCTTCGAGTATTAAAACACGAGCCAATGGCAATGAAATGCCATGGGTCTGCGGAATTTGCATAGCGTAACTCCGCCCCATGCAGGGGGTATATAAGGAAGTGCGCGAGCAACATGCAGACTATGTTTTCGCTTCGGAGCCAAGTTCAGTACTTCACTCCACAAGCCTTTTGAGTGTCATCTCAAATCTCTTCGAGACGAGCGGCTCTTCAGTGTGTTGGTGTGACGGCGCTTCCAGCGAGATCGCATTTCCTGCTGCTGATTTGTGCAGTAATCTGCCGACAGTGAGTGTGTTTCTCCCTGGGTGCTTCAGCACTCTGCTGAGCTTTTCCACTCTCTAAAAGAGCTGCACGCGGCACGTCTTTTTCAAGACGGTTCGCCCGTGTATTTTCTGGATGTGTGTGCGTCAGTCATCTGCCTAACGGTCGCGAGCGCTGTTTTGCGTGTTGGGCTTAATCACGCTTGGCAGCGCTCGTTGATGAGTCATGTTTTCATTGCGGGAACATGACCATCGCGATGTTTATAGATCAAGACTCAATGATCTCCATGTGAGTAGAGTCCCCTCTGCCACACCCCAATTTATCTCTTCCTCGAGAAGGGATACTTTGGCTGGTGGCCAGGGTGATCTGAGGGTTTGGTGTGGCACAACAACCGACGAGTCAATTCCTCGGGCCACACCCCCCTCCACATCGCAGACCATGCACTCACAGCATCACAAGGCGGGCTTGATTCCTCTGGAAATGAAGTTTCGACTGCGTTGCCTCCCACGGGAGTGCCATCGTTGCCGGGACCGATCCAGAGCTGTCAGCCATGCTTTCCCGGGCAGCTGAAAGCATCGGCTGGAGTGGCCCCGCCCTCCCCCCGAGCGCTGTAAGCTTCTCCCGGACGTGCATCAGGACACCTGCGCTGCGCGAAACTCCACGTGACTTTCGCGGCCCGCGGGTGTCCTCCGCCTTCGCTGCTTTCGATCGCATGGCGATCATGGTCTGTATGTTCCCTGTCACTATAGTGGCACGGTCATGCAGTGCTGTGTGTCGCCTGCGCCTTCGATGCAGTGCTGTCCCGGGAGTTCTGTCGAACCGGCCGCAGTGGAACGCTAGTCCTTCCCTGGCCAACCCTGGCAGAACGCGGAAATTCTAACCACGCCCCTATGCTGGGACGCTATGCCTCCCATGCCCGGCCTGGTTGTTCCGCCACGCACACTACTGACCTCGCTCTCGGGCGACATCGGTACCTGCGTGATCCTGGGTCAGGTGATGTCCACTATGTGGTCCAGACATGGGCTTAGCCAGGTTGATGTGGCAGGGTCTGAGAATTCATTTTCTCAGCTCCCCCATGTCCCAGGCTGAGCTCTTTGGCGGTGTGGCTTCGACCACCTGAAGCAGACTCGGGTCCGGCACCGATGGTCATCCATCCGTGCGGCCTCCTCAGTCTGCTTCCCGCCAAGCCCCCATCCATGCGGCTGCTCCCCTCTGGCCTGCAAACGGACCTGAGCAGGAGGAAGCCGCAGGAGGGCGGCGCTGCCCGTCTCCGCCCCTTAGACTGCCACGCCAGCCTAAGCAGCACCTTGAGGCGGGCTGCCTGGTCGGCGGGGTGGTTGAGGACTGCGCCCAACAGTCTTCGATCAATCCACAAGCAGACTGAGGCTTCTGCACTGACGGTCATCTGTCGGTGTGGTCTGCTTAGTCTGCTTCCCGCCGACGCCGCCTCCTTGCGGCTCCTCCCCTCGAGCCTTCACTGGCCTGAGCACAAGGGGGTCGCTGGAGGCTGGCACCGCCTGTCTCTGCCCCTTAGCCGGCTAACACCTGGCTGAGCAGCACAAAACCTGAGACAGGCAGCTTGGAGTTAGGGCTCAGTTCTTCAGGAGCTGGTAGCAGGACCACTCCTTCCCCCACTTGAGGGCTGGGTGAAGATCTCTACAAAAGAACTAATGCTCTTTCTCTGAGCCCCAAGAGGCTGTGGATGACAGCACGCGCCGCCCACGGGCCACGCTCCTCTCATCCCCCTCTGTCGCCAGACCCCTGCCAGAGCACGCCCCCGTGGGACGCTGGTCCTCCCCTGGCCTCCTCTGGCAGGACGCGGTTTATGGCCGTGCCCCCGCACCGGGCCGCTATGCCACCCACGCCTGGGCCGGTCATTCCGCCTCGCTGCACCCCCGACGGTACGTCTGTGGTTCGAATAACCCCGCTGGCGCAGTTTCTGGAGGCCTGGCTAGAGCTTTCCGGACTGTCCCGCCGGGTCGGAGAACCATCAGGCTCGGCTACGTGATTCAGTTCGCGTGGTCTCCTCCCCACCTCAGGGGAATCCACTCACTATGGCCGGTGGCTATGCCCCTGTCATGAGAGCGGAGGTCGCTACCCTACTGGCGAAGGGTGCGATCGAGACTGTCCCTCCAGCCGAAATGAAGTCTGGGTTTTACAGCCCCTACTTTATTGTACCGAAGAATCCGGTGGGTTACGACCAATCCTGGACCTGCGCGTCTTGAACCGCTCCCTTCAAAAAAGAGGACGCCGTTCAAGTTGCTCACGGCCAAACGCATTTTCGAATGCGTGCGGCCGCAGGATTGGTTTGCAGCGATCGACCTGAAGGACGCCTACTCCCATGTCTCCATTTTTCCTCGACACAGACCGTTTCTACGGTTTGCTTTCGAGGGACAGGCATACAGTACGCGGTTCTCCCTTTCGGGCTAGCCCTGTCTCCTCGCGTCTTCACGAAGGTCGTCGAGGCAGCCCTTGTTCCCCTCCGGGAACACGGGGTTCGCATCCTGAACTATCTCGACGACTGGCTGATCCTAGCTCACTCTCGAGACCAGGTTTGCGAACACAGGGATCTTGTGCTCCGGCACCTAGCTCGTCTGGGCCTTCGGGTCAACTGGGAGAAGAGCAAACTCTGCCCAGTGCAGAGGATCTCTTTTCTCGGTATGGAAATCGACTCGGTCGCCATGTGCGCGCAGCTTACGAGCGAGCGCGCGCAGTCACTGCTGACTTGTCTTCGCCAGTTCGAGGGCAAGAGTGCGGTCCCACTGAAACTTTTTCAGAGGCTCCTGGGGCATATGGCATCCGCAGCCGCAGTAACGCCGCTCGGATTGCTTCATATGAGACCGCTTCAGCTGTGGCTTCGCGATCGAGTCCCGAGGTGGGCATGGCAACACGGCAAGCTCCGGGTCCCAGTGACTCCGGCCTGCCGTCAGACCTTCACCCCGTGGTCGAACCTCAGCTTTCTACGGGCCGGAGTGCCCTTAGAACGAGTTTCCCGGCATGTTGTTGTCACAACAGATGCCTCCACCACGGGCTGGGGCGCCATGTGCAATGGTCATGCTGCCGCGGGCTCCTGGACAGGACCCCAGCGCCTTTGGCATGTCAATTGCCTCGAGTTGCTGGCTGTACGTCTCGCCCTGCACCGTTTCCATGCGTTGCTCAGGGGTCAGCACGTACTAGTCCGATCAGACAATACCGCAACAGTAGCGTACATCAACCATCAAGGTGGTCTACGCTCCCGCCGTATGTCGCAACTCGCCCGCCACCTCCTTATATGGAGTCAGAAGCATCTGAGGTCGCTTCGAGCCATTTATATCCCGGGACACCTGAACCAGGCGGCCGACGAGCTGTCTCGAGTTCAGCCTCTCGCTGGAGAATGGCGACTCCATCCCCGGACGGTTCAGCTGATTTGGGATCAGTTCGGCGACGCACAGGTAGACCTGTTTGCCTCCCACGACTCGTCCCATTGCGACCTGTTTTATTCCCTGACCGAGGGCACGCTCGGCACGGATGCACTGGCGCACAGCTGGCCGAGGGGCCTACGCAAGTATGCGTTTCCCCCAGTGAGCCTTCTTGCGCGGACCCTGCGCAAGATCAGGGAGGACAAGGAGCAGGTTATATTGGTTGCCCCATACTGGCCCAGCCACACCTGGTTCTCAGAACTCATACTCCTTGCGACAGCACCTCCCTGGCCAATTCCTCTGAGGAAGGACCTCCTTTCTCAGGGACGGGGCACCCTTTGGCACCCTCGTCCCGGTCTTTGGAACCTCCACGTGTGGCTTCTGGACGGGACGAGGTAGGTTTGAGTACCCTACCACCAGCGGTGGTGGCTACCATCACTTCCGCTAGAGCATCGTCCACGAGACATGCCTATGCGTTGAAGTGGAACCTCTTCGTCAACTGGTGTTCTTCCAAACAGCAAGAACCCACGAAATGCCCGATCAGTGTCGTGCTTTCCTTCCTGCAAGAAGGGTTGGAGCGAAGGCTGTCTCCCTCCACCCTGAAAGTGTATGTTGCCGCCATTGCCGCACATCACGATGCAGTTGAAGGTAAGTCTCTGGGGAAGCATGACCTGATCATCAGGTTCCTGAGGGGAGCGAGGAGACTAAATCCTCCTCGCCCTCCCCTCGTACCCTCTTGGGACCTCTCAGTGGTTCTGACTGCCCTGCAGAGTGCTCCATTTGAGCCTTTGCAATCAGTGGAGCTTAAGTTCCTGTCAATGAAGACAGCGCTCCTGGTTGCATTGGCCTCCATCAAGAGGGTAGGGGACCTGCAGGCATTTTCGGTTGACGAAGCGTGCCTGGAATTCGGGCCGGCTAACTCTCACGTGATCCTGAGACCCCGGCTTGGATATGTGCCCAAGGTTCCTACCACACCCTTTCGAGATCAGGTAGTGAACCTGCAAGCGCTGCCCTTGGAGGAGGCAGACCCAGCCTTGGCACTGCTCTGTCCAGTACGCGCCCTTCGTGCTTACGTAGACAGAACGCAGTGTTTTCAGGACCTCAGACCAGCTCTTTGTCTGTCATGGTGGGAAGCTGAAGGGAAAGGCTCTCTCCAAACAAAGGTTGTCTCACTGGATAGTGGACGCCATTGCTTTGGCTTACCAGCAGCAAGGTCGACCGTGCCCCCTTGGTGTGACGGCCCACTCCACTCGGAGTGTGGCATCCTCTTGGGCTCTAGCGCATGGCGCCTCGCTAACAGACATCTGCAGAGCTGCAGGCTGGGCGACACCTAACACATTTGCGAGATTTTACAATCTCCGAGTAGAGCCAGTTTCTTCTCATGTACTCGCTTCAACTAGCCGGTACTAGATTCTGCTCAGGTGTCTTCGCTTGCTCGCCATTCCTCTCCACGGACGGGATACGTGCGATATTTCCTCAGGTGAGCCTAATAAGCCCTGAGTCTCCTCCAGCACTGACGACGTCAACGCCAGAGTTATGCCACCGGCAGCTTTCGCGTTGGCTAGGTGCCTCCATGTGCATGGTTCCCCTCCGGGCGACCCCCACATGTGTATTCCACTGTAAGCCTCCTTGAGCATGTGTCTTTCCCTTGGCAAGCCACCTTGCCACCCCTGGGGTTGAAATATTCCACCTGCGGCTGGACACCACAGTGATTCTCCTTATGCAGTTCCTTCGGGTCATATGTGTATTCTTAAGTCCCCCCCTTCGGGCTGGGCATGATTGCATATTTCTACTGGATATGCTTCCCAGTGTACCTTGGTATTCCTGTGTTAAGTAGGAGTCCTTCGTCCGTGCTAGTCTCACGACAGGGAGCTCAGACTTACGCAGGGCACTGGAAGACAGTCGGGAGGTGGCGTGATTACACTGGGAACCCCATTCGTCGTCATCCGACGTAACTCGGAGTGACAACGAAAGGGAACGTCTCGGTTACGTATGTAACCCTCGTTCCCTGAGTAGGGAACGGAGACGTTACGTCTCCCTGCCACTTCCGCTGTACCGCCTGAGTTCAGTCTCGGCTCCTCAGCGAAGACATAGTCTGCATGTTGCTCGCGCACTTCCTTATATACCCCCTGCATGGGGCGGAGTTACGCTATGCAAATTCCGCAGACCCATGGCATTTCATTGCCATTGGCTCGTGTTTTAATACTCGAAGATGATAGGATTTCTAAGCGAAACCCCATTCGTCGTCATCCGACGTAACGTCTCCGTTCCCTACTCAGGGAACGAGGGTTACATACGTAACCGAGACGTTACGAAACGCGAGAGAATGTAAAATTTGGCCGACAGTCTGATTGGCCCGTTCGGCTTGACCGTTAGTTTGTGGGTGGAAGCCGGACGAGAGACTGACGGAGGCCCCGATTGATCGACAAAACTCCTTCCAAAATTGTGACGCGAACTGTGGACCCCTGTCAGACACGACGTCGGAGGGGAGTCCGTGGAGCTTGAAAACATGCTCAATAACGATCTGGGCGGTCTCTTTGGCAGAGGGGAGTTTAGGAAGAGGAACAAAATGAGCAGCCTTAGAAAAACGGTCTATTACAGTCAAAATAACGGCGTTGCCAGACGACGCCGGGAGACCAGTTATAAAATCAAGCGCAATATGAGACCAGGGTCGTGAAGGGATAGGTAAAGGTCTTAAGAGCCTGGCCGAGGAAGTATTGCTAGTCTTAGTCTGGGCGCACTCAGAACAAGAGGCAACAAACCGACGTGTATCCAGTTCGCAAGTGGGCCACCAAAAACGCTGGCGAACGGAAGCTAAGGTGCCCCTAACGCCGGGATGGGCAGCAAGTTTAGAAGAGTGAGCCCACTGTACCACAGCTCGACGTGCGGAAACAGGTACAAAAAGTAGGTTACTGGGACACGACCGTGGGGGAACAGCTTGAGAAAGAGCGCGTTTAACAAGTCTCTCAATACCCCAGATGGCTGTGCCAATAACACGTCTTTCAGGGATAATGGGAGTGTGTGAATTGATAGCCTCCGAGGGATCAAAGAGGCGAGACAGCGCATCAGGCTGAACATTCTTGGTACCCGGACGAAAAGAAATCGTAAAGTCAAAACGAGTAAAAAATAATGCCCAACGCGCCTGACGAGCATTTAATCTTTTAGGCGACTGGATATATCGAGATTCCTGTGGTCAGTCCACACAACAAATGGAACGGAAGCATCCTCTAACCACTGACGCCACTCCTCAAGGGCTAGGCGAATAGCAAGTAGTTCACGGTTTCCCACATCATAATTGCGCTCAGAGGGAAACAACTTGTGTGAGAAAAACACGCAGGGATGGATCTTATCGTTGATGGGCGAGCATTGGGAAAGGATAGCCCCAACGCCCACCTCAGACGCGTCAACCTCAACGATAAATTGTCTGGAGATGTCGGGAAATAACAGAATGGAGGCAGAAGTGAACAAGGTCTTAAGACGGTCAAAAGCGTTCTGGGCGGGCTCTGACCATCGAAACCGGGTCTTAGAAGATGTTAACGCAGTTAAGGGAGCGACGATCTGGCTGAAGTTACAAATAAAGCGATGGTAAAAATGAGCAAAACCAAGAAAACGCTGAAGAGCGGTACGAGAATCTGGGACTGGCCAGTCGGTGACTGCTCTCACCTTGTCAGTGTAACATAATGACCCACATGGGGTAAATAATCAGGCGCAAGGCGGTAGTACAGCTTTAATCAACAGGCACATTTTTATTCAGATGATTCAATATATTAAAACAAGGTGTAACAGATCGTCAATGCAAATACCCACAAAGGAAATAATAATAAATAAAAAGAAACGAAACAAAAACTAAATCAACCAACAGATAGCCACGGGTTACCTAATCGTGGGGACAAAGTGGCATTCAAAATGCTCTCACCACAACAACGCTCACAGCAATCACACTGCAAACCTACAAAAGAGAAAGAAACACAAATAAAGTGACCAAACCACCACACGATCCCAGCCACCTCACCACCGCCATCCACACAGTGAGGGTAACCCAGAAGCCATTGTTGGTTTGAAAAGGAATCTACAAAAAGAAAGAAAACCAAATTAATTAACAGTGGGTAATGCAAGTAGAACAAACCAGTCAGTACCATAAAACCATCATTTTATGGCCAAGGTTTTCCTTATACAATTATGGTCCAACATTCAACAAAAACAATAAATAAACCAAAGAAAATTAAATCTAAAGTAAACGGTAACCATGCATCTCTGTAAGGGGAAACACAGTTAATTACAAAGAATTATTTACAACATAAAAACATCAATAAAATAAAACATTCAAGATAATTGCTGCACATAATAGAAAACATTCAAAAGTTCCCTTCGAATTAAACAATACCTCTAACATCCGTTATTTTGACGGACACTCAGGCAACAATCAGTCAGGCAATAATCCGGCCAAAACACTAAAAGCAAAAGAAAAGAAAATCATTAAAACATAATCCTAAAAACAATTTCATAAAATTATAAGACTACTACCTCCTTAACGGTGTGTATCATATATTCAGCTCTTAAAAACGCTGCACCAGCGTTTAACACAGCTGCTCGTCCGCTACTCTTCCTCTGAGTTGATAAATCTGCTGCGACATTATTCACACGACTCACAATCAATGCAACAAAGAGGAAGCGAGAAAACAAACTAATCTCTCTACCTACCATCAGTTGAAGTTTTAGATGTGCCGTGACATCCATTCATCCACAAGTCAGTCAAAGACAGGAAGCGAGAGAGCAAACAAACCTCGCTACTTCCTTATATAGCGCTAGTGCTGATGGGACTTGTAGTGCCCCAACCATGTCTCATTACAATCTACCCCCCTAGATTAAAATCGACGTCCCGTCGATTACATCAACACTACAACCAGGGGCGGAACATTACATTCAAACCACTACTATACAGCCTTGTCATAGGGAGAGCGAGCTGATGATTTAGCTGGACTTCAGTAGTAGGGGCTGACCGAGGGAGACGATATGGATTTGAATGACATCCAGCTGTTGCTCTCCTTGTACGCCTTACTACAGCTTCCTGTTGTTGAGGCTGATGGTCCTCTGCATAATCCACTACTGAAGTACAGAAGTTGGTATTATCTTCCTGTGGAAGTTGAGGCCTAATAACTTGGTCTTGGGCAGATACATACTCAGGCGTTAGGGACACCGCTACCATGTCTTCATCTTGGTCTCTTGAAGTTTCCTGCTGGTCAAATAGATCTAGAAGTCCAGGATCATTCAAGGAAGTATAAGCTGGTCGCAACTCACAACGGTGAATATGTCTAATATTACCACCTCCATCTGCAGGGGCAATAGCATACACAGCTCCATGTCCATCTGGGCACCGGACCACTTTATAGGGAGTTGGATCCCAGGCATCCTGGATCTTATTCCTGCCTTTTATGTTATGGGCTCTCTGATACACAACCTGGCCTTCGCTTAGTTGTTCATGGCGTACCTTTAGGTCATTTGATCGGGCACGATGTTCTGTAGCACATTGAAGGCGGGCTCGGGCCTTACTAAATATTCGTTCCAAATTGACTTTATGGTCCACCACCCAGTCTACTTCACTCTGGACATGGTTATCCAATCCCAAAAGAAAATCAACAGGTAAATGGGGCTCTTGTCCAAACATAAGGACATAAGGAGAAAACCCAGTAGACTGGTGATCTGTGGTATTGTAAGCATATACTACCTGCGCAAGATGGTCTGGCCAATGACGTTTTTCCTCTGGAGGCAAAGTACGCAGCAAGTCATGCATTGTTCTATTAAAACGTTCGCATTGACCATTCCCTTGCGGTCGGTAGGGCGTGGTGCGAGTTTTTGAAATTCCATACAGCCTACATAATTCTTGGATCAGCCTACTTTCAAAACACCGGCCCTGATCTGAATGAATTTGTCGTGGAACTCCAAACAAGTAGAACCAATGTTCCACTAAAACACGTGCCACTGTTGATGCCGTTTGGTCTTTAGTTGGGATGGCTTGTGTAAATTTTGAAAATACATCCGTCATAACCAGTACATTTTCAAGTCCATTTGATGCAGGTTCAAGCAATGTGAAATCAATGGCCAGAATATCTAACGGCCTCTCTGCCATCAGGTGCCCCATAAAACTTCGTACTTTTGGTCGTACCACTTTGGCCAGGGTGCAGCGCTGGCATTTCTTACACCATTCCTCAATGAACTTGAACATACCAGGCCAGTAACATCGAGTTCTCACTAAACTTGCCGTCCGCTCAATTCCTTGGTGGCCATGGTCATCATGCAGACCCGTAAGAACTCTTTCTCTGAGAACAGCTGGTAACACAACCTGACGAATTTCACGATGTTCCTCCTGGGGACAGAACCTCCGATACAGTATGCCCTCGATCCTCACCAGCTTCTCCCACTGCCTTACCAATTCAAGCACCTCTGATGATTCTGATGCTTTCTCCTGTGTATCTGGTGGCCTTTGACGATCCCAATAAACAAGGAATTGCCCAATAACGGGGTCAGTTTCTTGCAGAACACTAAGATTTTCTCTAGGCTGTACAGGAAGAGCAGAAATTGTTTCGCTTATGACTACATGTTGACTATCATGAGCATACTGATACAGTTCCTTTGGTAAAACAGTAGTCATAGCCAATTCAGCTACAGATGTAGCATTTTTTCTAGACAGAGCATCAGCATTAACATTAGAACGTCCAGGTTTATACCTAATCTATACCTAAAATGCGACTGGTCGACATTTGCCTCCATGTTCTTGAGATAAGACTGCACCCAAACCTTGATGGCTTGCATCAACATCCAAGATAAAGGGCTTACTGAAATCAGCATAAGCAAGGACAGGAGCATTAGTTAAAGCGGTTTTAAGAGTCTGAAAAGCATTTTCACATGAGTCAGTCCATTTGGTCCCCAGATTAATCTTTGGTCGTTTACTTTTCTGTCCCCTGATCAGTTCTGCCACCAATGTTTCAAGGGTCCAGCAATACATGAAAAGTTTTTAACAAACCGCCGATAGTAACTGGCGAAACCCAGAAAGGATCGAAGTTCTTGAAGATTTTGTGGACAATTCCACTTAGCTACAGCAGATATCTTCTCTGGGTCTGTACGGACCCCTGTAGAAGAGACCACATGCCCCAAATAACGTACATCTGACCGAAAGAAGCAGCATTTACTGAGTTTTATCTTCAAGTTCTGTTGTCTCAGCCGATCCAACACCAGCTCAAGTCGCTGAAGATGTTGCTCAATGGTTGCTGAAAAGACAATCACATCATCCAAATAGAGCAATAAAGACTGAAAACTCTGATCCCCAAAAATTCGCTCCATTAACCTTTGAAAAGTACTTGGGGCATTGCATAATCCAAAAGGCATCCTATTAAATTCAAAGAGCCCAAATGGAGTGCAAAAAGCAGTCTTAGGACGATCTTCTTCAGCTACTGGCACCTGGTTATATCCACTAGCCAGGTCTAAAGACGAAAACCACTTTGCTCCAGTCAAGGCATCCAGTGACTCCTCTATCCTTGGTAAGGGATAGGCATCCTTACGAGTTCTGACATTGAGCTGGCGATAGTCGACACATTCTCAGAGAGCCATCCTTCTTCTGCACCAATACAATTGGCGAGGCATATGGGCTGCAACTCTCCCTAATGACTTGACTGTCCAACAATTGTCTTATGTGTGCCTTTACAGTCTCAAACTGACTAGGAGGAATTCTACGATATCGCTGGCGTACCGGTGTATCATCTATTAAAGGAATCTGATGATCTATTAAGTTTGTACACCCCAAATCACTATCATGCTTGGCGAAGACATCAGAATATCTTGTTAGCAAACTCCTAACGTCCGCCTCCTCAGTCTCTGTAAGCCCCGGCAATTCTAACCCTTGAACATCGATGCTTAACACTGATGTAATAGTTTGACACTGAACAGTCACAGTATTAGGATCACATGGTAAATCTCCCTTAAACACAATGTCTTGATCTGATTTCATGACTACCTCAGCACCAACCAAACTACCTAATCTAATTCTTGGTGGCAAATATAAGGGTTCTGTGCCAACACTAACTACCGGTACATGCACTACCCCTTGTATACACTGCAACAGGGCAGGTGATATTAACACTCCAGCAGGCAGCCCTCCATCATTGAAATCCTGGGGTTCTAAAAAAACCACTGTACAACTTTTTATGTTTTTAGGGCACAGCGCAGGTACTAACCTCATGGTGCCAGCTGGAATCTGGACAGGATGGCAAGACTGCACCTTCACATAACCAATGAATCCAGGACAAGGGGCACCATCTGCTCGGTGGCACTGTGACAGGACATCTCTCCAACCTAACTTTGCCTGCCTGACCTGTGGAGCTGAAAATAGTGCTGAGCCGTGTTTTTCAAACAGATCATTATAACACTGTCCAATCACATTCATACCTAGAAGGCCAGGGGTCAGTTCTTTCCTCTGATGGAACAAAGTATCAACAGGATCTTTTACAACCAAAATACCTTGCCCTAAAAGAGTTTGCCCCAGCACAGTCACATCGGTTTCAAAATATCCCACATATGGAATCTCAAGACCATTAGCTGCTTTTAATTGAAGCCAACTACATTTTTTAAGTGCATCTACTCCCATTTGTCGGAAATGCTTCTCAGAAAATGACTTAGTTATAGTAGTCACCATTGACCCTGTATCTAGTAAACATGAAATCTCCACCCCCCCCATCTGCAGAATTACAACAGGACATTTGCCCACAAGACGCTGTAAGATAGTAGGGCAAACGGGTGATGGTGAGGCTTCACTAGCTCCTTCTACAACCTGACTCAAAACTGCAGATGCTACACTGTCAGGCTCCCCAGCAGAAGTCTCATTTACGTTCGCCTGAGGGGATCTAGAGTTTGACTCAATGGGCCATGGTTGTCGACAATATCTGGCTATATGCCCAACTCTATTACAGCGAAGGCACCGTCTTGAGTTATTTTGCCTAGTTGTGTTTAAGGGTTCATTCTTTTGAGACAAAAAGCTATCAAAACGCTGGGTAAGTTCAGTTATTTGTGTTTGTTGCCGTCTCAACATCTCTTTAACTTCTCTTAACTCTGTAGACTCCTGAAATCTGACCTTAGGTTCAAACTCAACTACCCTGCCTTGAGTAACGTTACACCATGGCTGAACATATGAAGCAACTGCTTCCCTATTTCCCTCTTCCACCCACCTAAGGGCTTCACTTCGAACCTCTAGTAGAGTAGAAGTTGGCTTCTCCCTTACCAATCGCTTTAATTCATGCTTCAACATCACATCTCGAACATGTTCGACAAACTGATCACGAAGCACTCTGTCAGAATTTGGAACACTGCCTGGGTTACTATTAAGAATCAAGTCCATCAAGGACATCAAAGCATGGGAAAATTCAGTAAATGATTCACCTTCTTTTTGTTTTCGTTCATAAAACCTCTGTTGTAACTGCACAAATGTCTGTCTCCCCCCATACAAGTCTCTTAAAATATCAAAAACAGACTCTGGAGTTTCTCTAGTAGCTGGTGAGCGGAGTTTTATCTCCATTCTGGCTTCCCCCCCCCCAGGTGGTCAAGCAGAAACACCACCTTTTCTTTATCAGACCAACCCCTGCCCTCAATACACACCTCAGCCTCCTCAGTCCAGTCTTCAATACTCAAAGTAGTATCCATGTTCCCGTAAAAACGTGGGCATTTCCTCTCCCGAGGGACATAAAGTACCCTGCTAAAAGACACTGGAGATGAGGCATTGGCATTAGACACAGAAGAGTGCGGTTGGTTAGAAACATTACTACTAGGTGGGGGACGTTCTCTCGTCAGCTGTTCGTTTTGTGCCTGCAGGTTCCGTATTTGCTCCCGCAAGTCTATTATTTCTTGTTCCATATCTGTTGACAAATTATTTTAGAAGACAATTCAGTCAGAATGGTGAAATCCAAGTCCCACGAAGCGCAGTCTAATATCTGCCGACAAATTATGTTAGGAGACAGTTCAAAACAAAAGGTGAAAAGGTCCCACGAAGACTGTGATGCTCCTCTTCACACACGATTACCGTTTACTTGAACAATTACTATCAATAAATAAATAGATAAATATGCCAAAAAAAATAAAAATAAATAATAATAATAATAATAATAATAAAAAATAATAATAATAATAAAATCACAACCACCCTCGGCGAAAAATAATATCCTGACGACTACGCCAATTGTAACATAATGACCCGCATGGGGTAAATAATCAGGCGCAAGGCGGTAGTACAGCTTTAATCAACAGGCACATTTTTATTCAGATGATTCAATATATTAAAAAAAGGTGTAACAGATCGTCAATGCAAATACCCACAAAGGAAATAATAATAAATAAAAAGAAACGAAACAAAAACGAAATCAACCAACAGATAGCCACGGGTTACCTAATCGTGGGGACAAAGTGGCATTCAAAATGCTCTCACCACAACAACGCTCACAGCAATCACACTGCAAACCTACAAAAGAGAAAGAAACACAAATAAAGTGACCAAACCACCACACGATCCCAGCCACCTCACCACCGCCATCCACACAGTGAGGGTAACCCAGAAGCCATTGTTGGTTTGAAAAGGAATCTACAAAAAGAAAGAAAACCAAATTAATTAACAGTGGGTAATGCAAGTAGAACAAACCAGTCAGTACCATAAAACCATCATTTTATGGCCGAGGTTTTCCTTATACAATTATGGTCCAACATTCAACAAAAACAATAAATAAACCAAAGAAAATTAAATCTAAAGTAAACGGTAACCGTGCATCTCTGTAAGGGGAAACACAGTTAATTACAAAGAATTATTTACAACATAAAAACATCAATAAAATAAAACATTCAAGATAATTGCTGCACATAATAGAAAACATTCAAAAGTTCCCTTCGAATTAAACAATACCTCTAACATCTGTTATTTTGACGGACACTCAGGCAACAATCAGTCAGGCAATAATCCGGCCAAAACACTAAAAGCAAAAGAAAAGAAAATCATTTAAACATAATCCTAAAAACAATTTCATAAAATAATAAGACTACTACCTCCTTAACGGTGTGTATCATATATTCGGCTCTTAATAACGCTGCACCAGCGTTTAACACAACTGCTCATCCGCTACTCTTCCTCTGAGTTGATAAATCTGCTGCGACATTATTCACACGACTCACAATCAATGCAACAAAGAGGAAGCGAGAAAACAAACTAATCTCTCTACCTACCATCAGTTGAAGTTTTAGATGTGCCGTGACATCCATTCATCCACAAGTCAGTCAAAGACAGGAAGCGAGAGAGCAAACAAACCTCGCTACTTGCTTATATAGCGCTAGTGCTGATGGGACTTGTAGTGCCCCAACCATGTCTCATTACATCAGGATCCATACTAACCCTGTCTGCCGAAATAATTGAGCCCAAAAAGGAAACCGATTGTGCATGGAATTTGCATTTCTCAGCTTTAACAAACAGCTTATTCTCGAGAAGACGCTGAAGAATACGGCAGACGTGCTGGACGTGCACCTGGAGAGAGGGAGAAAAAATGAGAATGTCGTCGAGGTAAACGAATACGAAAACATTGAGCATGTCCCAAAGGACATCATTGACCAGTGCTTGAAAGACAGCTGGGGCGTTGACCAATCCGAACGGAAGAACGCGATATTCGAAGTGCCCAAGGGGAGTATTAAACGCAGTCTTCCATTTATCCCCCTCTTTAATGCGGATTAAATGATAGGCGTTACGAAGGCTGAGTTTTGTAAAGATTTTTGCTCCCTGCAGGACTTCAAAGGCTGATGACATAAGCGGCAGGGGATAACGATTCTTGATGGTTATATCATTCAGACCTCGATAATCGATGCAAGGACGCAAAGATCCATCCTTCTTCTTAACGAAGAAAAATCCCGCACCGGCAGGAGACGTAGAAGACACAATAGTGCCAGCGTCTAAGCACTCAGATAAATACTTCTCGAGTGCCTCGCGTTCAGGCGCCGACAGGGAATATAACCATCCGCGAGGAGGCGTGGTACCGGGGAGGAGGTCAATGCTACAATCATATGGACGGTGAGGAGGGAGTGAGGCCGCCTGTGACCGACTAAAGACCATCTGGAGATCATGATATTCTTTCGGGACCCCAGACAAATCACCTGGTTCTTCCTGAAAAACAGAGACAGAGGAAACAGGAGGAAGAGCAGAGGTTAAACATTCAACATGACATGACACATTCCAAGACAAAACAGAACCTTTAACCCAATTTATCTAAGGGTTGTGCTTTACGAGCCAGGGGTGACCTAAGACTAAAGGAAAATAAGGTGAACGAAAAATTTAAAAGGATATGGTCTCACGGTGGTTACCGGAGACCGTGAGCGTCAAAGGAGAAGTCTCACGTCTAACCCTCGGAAGAGGACTTCCATCAAGAGCAAAAAGGGGTGTGGCTTCATCTAACTCCTTCAGGGGAATACCTTGCTCTTGGGCCCACCTTTCATCTATGAAGTTTCCCTCCGTGCCTGAGTCAATGAGAGCTCTGCAGGAGACTGAAGATCCAGGCCAGCGAAGGTGAACCTCAAAGGCCGTACAGGAGTTAGGTGGAGAGTCCGGGGAAGTCGCGCTCGCCAGTAGCTCTCCTCTCACTGGCGAGCCCCGGCTTTTAACGGGCACGATGACACAAAGTGGGCGGCAGAAGCGCAGTAGAGGCAGAGGCGATTTACAATTCTTCGTTCTTGTTCCTTAGCAGAAATACGAATGCTGCCCAGCTGCATGGGCTCAGAGTCTAGGGCGGCGGAAAAAGATGATGGTGAGACAGCAGGTGCTGAGGTAGAAGAGCCGATTCCATTCCGCGAGCTCTGCGGCGAAGGTCGAAACGTTTCTCGATTCGTATGGCGAGCTCTATCAGTGGATCCAGGCGATCCACGTGCAAGTAGTGCGGGCTCGTTCCACCCGCAGGTGGTGGCCAGGGTGCGGAACTCTATGGAGAAGTCCGCTACCGAGCGTTTACCCTGGCGCAATGAAGACAGGAGGCGAGAGGCCTCCTCACCATAGACCGAGTGATCAAACACGCGGATCATTTCTTCCTTAAAGAGGGAGAAGCGATCAATGCACTCTGCCTCCGACTCCCAAACAGCAGTTCCCCATTCACGAGCCCTTCCGGAAAGGAGAGAAATGACAAACGCTATGCGGGCTCGATCCCTGGAATATGTTGAAGGCTGGAGAGAGAACACAACCTCGCATTGTGTCGTTAAAAGGAACGCCATTGGGTCGGCTCACCGGAATAGCACGGTGGATTATTGATGCGAGGTTCAGAGGAAACCTGGGCGCCAGGTGAAACAGGAGGATCATGCCGAAGCCGGTGAAGCTGTAGCGTGAGATCATTGACCTGAGCGGCGAGGGAATCGACGGCGTGCCGCGCAGCAGCAAGTTCCTCCTCATGCCTTCCAAGCATAACTCCTTGGATCTCGACCACACACCGGACAGGATTCTCCGTTGCTGGATCCGTGTGGCCTGAGTATTCTGTCATGAAGGTAAGAGGATCAGACAGCAAATGCGGAGAAATAATCACTTTAATTTAAACAGAGCTTGCCAGAGAGTTCAGTAAACAGAAAAATTCTCAAAGGGAAACTTAGAACTACTAGCAGTAGTAAAAAGTCCAAATAAGGTCTCGGCTTGTAGATAACAAAAACAGCGATCAGCCCAGGTCAAAAGAGATGCTTAGAAGAAAGCTCCGTATGACAGGGAAATGGAGCGGGCTGGCATTCCCCGAGGGAGAGTAGAGGCAAGCGGCGATTCTCCGGCTCAGTTGAGTTTTCTTAAAGAAAGTCAGCTCCTGACACGACAGGACTAAGACCTGACAAAGACACGAGGATTAATTGGAGTTTAGTACACATGAGAGAATGCAATACTCAGGCAAAGACAGGTAGAGAAAGGGGGAAAAGAAGTAGGAACGCTAATCAGAGGAAAAAAGGATTCAGGTGAAGAGGGGAGTGAGCGATGGCTAATAGTAAAGGAGAGACAGCTGAGAGGGAATAAGGATTAAATGAGAAGGTGTGTGCGTAAATGAGGAAATAGTGGTAATGTGTGTGTGTGTGTGTGTGTGTGTGTGTGTGTGTGTGTGTGTGTGTGTGTGTGTGTGTGTGTGTGTGTGTGAGAAAGAAACAGGATCATGACAATATAAAAAAAAATAGATAAATCTTTTTTTTACACTTCTTTTTCATTATTGAAGATCAGAAGTCTGGGTGTGGGACAAGCACAAAACAGCAATATTTGCATGTATAATGATGTTTAAAAAGGTGAAAAAATCATCATAGACTACCGGTAAAAAGTTCCTAAAGTACTTTAATTGTAAATTTAACTATGAAAGTGTGAATTTTTCAAAATTAAATGTTTTTTTATATAATATGATCAAAGGACATGAAAGTGCCCATAGTCTAAGAATTGCCCATAAATTTCAACACATTCAAATGCAGTTTAGTGTGATAGTGTAATGTTAGACCAAGTGAAACAGCGCTGCGTTACCTCACAAGTTTAATTTGTCTAATAAACTGACCTGTGAGTTGTAATTCTGCACTCGCGTGTAGTTCGGTAGAATGAAATGTCCATATTCCTTTTATATCCGCGGGACTCGCATCGCGTGTGGGGCTGATAGCTGTCTCTTAGCAATCCCGACCTGCTTCATATCACAGTCATGATAAAAACATTGATGTATTTACTCATCCATAAACATTATTAGCAGGGCTTGACATTAACACCCGCCAACCCGCCAAATTCGAGTGGATTTTGCTCGTGGGGGGTAACATAGTCACTCCAACTAGCCACTTTGGCGGGTTGAATAATTGTAGTCTTTTTAAAAGGCATCTGAAATAAGTGTAACACTACGACACTACAACTCCCATAGGGCTGTCAACGAATATTCTAAATTCGAATATATATTCGAATAGTTTTAAAAAACAGAATTTCGAAGGTGAAAATTAACATTCGAATGTGGAAAAACGCCCGCGGTAGCAGAGGCGCGGCTGTCTGCTTTGCAAGTGGGCGCGCTGCCTGAGGGGTTATTTTATTTAACGTTAAACAGAAACATTACTGAAGTGTAGGCTACTGTAGGCCTACTGACTGAATAGATATTGCATGAATAAGGTAGGCTAGATACAGCAGTTTCATGCACTGCAGGCTTCCACTGGTTTGATTATTTACCGTTTCATGTCAAGGAAAAGTTCCATGTTTACCACAGCACAGCTCGCTCGGAGCATCCAATGTCGGTTCTATATAGCCTACTGTAAAACTTAAATTAATGTTAATAATATTTGTTTCAATCACTGAATGAAGCCTGCTATATAAGAGTCGCAGCCTTAAATTGCTTGCACAAAACTCTTGATCAGCACTCAACATTTGCTTATTGTTGTTGTTCATTTAAACTGTTATGCACAGAGCGCGTGGCGCCTCATTCGCGCCGCAAGTCCTCCAGACGCGCGTAAACGCGTCTTTACACTCGCGCCAGACGCTCTATTCGCGTTTGGTGTGAACGCAGCATGAGGGAGGGCGAGAGAGAGAAAGAGTGCCTGCGAGTGAGCAAGCGAGAGTGAGTGAGGTCTGCGGTCTTGGCCATTAGTTGATTTACTTGTTTTCGTGTAGGTAATACGTTGTCAAATATGTTTTAACTTAAATAAACTACCTATACAAGTAGTTATGTCTCTTTGTATTCATTTGTCCTGTTATTGACGTAATGCGCGTCATTGACAAAATGAGTATTGCCCTAATGAGTATTGATCGCTAGTGACCGACAACAAAGAATCGAAGAGACAGCTAGCTGCCCTGCTGGAGTTATTGTCACGGTTCATAAATCCTTTGTCTCCTTCTTGTCTCTGATTACTGATTATGTGGGCGTGCCGACTCATTAGCGCTCATCAGCAATCAAGCTCATCTCATCACCCTATATATGCTCACCACTTTCTCATCTCCTTTGTCAGATCGTTGTTTGTGGTATCCCGGTTGTGTTCCAGTCTGCGTCTCGAGTCTTGTGCCTTCCTTGTTCCTGTTAGTGTTCCTGTGGATTTATTCTGGATTATTATCATCACTGGATTCATCTCACCACACTGCTGCACTTCCACGCTCACCAGGTTCATCTGACCATCGGGGTCCCTGCGCCGCTAGCCTGCCTATTCTGGACTTTGACCTTCATTATTACATACATTCAATAAAGAGCTTTTACTTCCATCTTGCTTCCTCTTCTCATTCGTTACAGAACGATCTGACCCTGAGCATGGAAGCAGCGAGTGGCTCTACAACTTCAATGGAGGCATTTATGAATAAATGCATGCAAAGAATGGACACTCAGGAGAGAAATCTCAACGAGACAGCTCGCGCTGTTCAGGCTCTAGTGGCGCAGGTGTCCGGGCTCACCCAGCAGATCCAACAGCCTCAAGTTCCCACTGCGCCACCCGCACCACTGATTCCCCCACCACCACCAGCGGACCCATCCCAGTCGGAGCCCCGCCTGCCTGTTCCTGAGGCTTATTCAGGTGAACCAAATTACTGTCGATCTTTCCTAACCAGGTGCTCGATGCACTTCTCTCTACAACCCAAGACATTTCATGATGAGCGAACCAAGGTCGCGTTTGTGTTGGCGCTTCTGACTGGGAGAGCGGCGCTTTGGGGAACGGCGGTGTGGGAAAATCAGGAAGAATGCTGCTCCTCATTCCAGAAGCTCTCCAACGAAATGAGGCAAGGGTTCGACCGCACCGTTGCTGGAAGAGAGGCTGCTAGAGTATTGGCGGATTTACGACAAGGAGTGAGGTCCGTATCTGACTTTTCGATCGAATTCCGAACTCTAGCAGCAGAGAGCCAATGGAACGAGGAGGCGCAGTGGGACATGTTCCTGCATGGGCTGGCTGACCGCGTCCAAAGAGAAATCTACGCCATGGACCTTCCCACCAAGTTAAGTGATCTCATAGCTCTGGCTCTGAGATTGGACGCACATCTTTCTCGAGCTGACCGACGTCTTCAACCTAATAGTTTTCCTGGAGGGATCGAGGGACAACGCTCCGGAGGCAGGGACGCAGTCAGCCCCGTCAACGATCACGAGCCCATGCAGGTGGGTCGAGCCCGGCTTTCCTGGGAGGAGAAGGAGAGGCGGAGATCCCTGGGCCTTTGTATGTACTGTGGAGGAGCGGGACATTTTGCTTACAGCTGTCCGTTAAAAGGCCCAGCCCGACAGTAAGTATGAGGCTACTGTCGGGTGGGATCTCTGCCGAGAAGACCTCATCCACATCTACTCTCCTTCCGGTAAGACTCCGATGGTCAACTCACCTCCACGACTGTCGAGCACTTCTGGACTCAGAGGCTGAAGGTAATTTCATGGACCACACATTTGCACGCAAGTTTCAAGTTCCCCTCAGACCCCTCATGCATCAGATTGCAGTACACGCACTCAACGGTCAAGAACTCCCCACCATTTCACTGGCCACCGAAGACATCACCCTCATCACATCAGGCAATCATAACGAAACCATCTCCTTTTACATTCTGGACACTCCTCTTGCACCCATCGTCCTTGGTCACCCATGGCTCACCCGTCACAACCCCATAGTGGACTGGCAATCAGAGTCTGTGTCGGCGTGGAGCAGTTATTGTCATAAGTCTTGTCTGGTGTCTGCCTGTCCATCTGTTTCTGTCCCTGTGTTTCAGGAGGAGGCAGTGGATTTATCTAACGTACCCGCGGAGTACCTGGACCTGAAGGAGGTGTTCAGTAAGTCTCGGGCTGCTTCTCTTCCTCCGCATCGTCCCTATGACTGTGCTATAGAGTTATTACCAGGTACGTCTCCGCCTAAGGGCAAGTTATATTCACTCTCTGTTCCGGAGAGAGAGGCCATGGAGAAATACATTTCTGATTCTCTAGCAACGCGGTTCATCCGCCCTTCCTCTTCTCCAGCGGGGGCGGGATTCTTTTTTGTGGGTAAGAAAGATGGATAGTTGCGACCTTGTATTGATTACCGGGGGTTGAACAACATCACGGTAAAGAATACTTATCCTTTGCCGTTGATGTCTTCAGCTTTCGAGAGGTTGCAGGGAGCATCTATCGTCACAAAATTGGATTTACGAAATGCTTATCATTTGGTCCGCATCAGGAAGGGGGATGAGTGGAAGACCGCTTTTAACACCCCCAGGGGGCACTTTGAATATTTGGTTATGCCTTTCGGCCTTTCCAACTCCCCAGCGGTCTTCCAGGCACTTGTCAATGACGTGTTACGAGACATGGTCGATCAGTTCATATATGTCTACCTGGATGACATATTGATTTTTTCATCGTCTCTCCAGGAACACGTGCAACACGTCCGACAAGTGCTTCAGAGGTTGCTAGAGAATGGGCTTTTTGTCAAGGCGGAGAAATGCGCTTTTCATGCACAGTCTGTTCCTTTTCTAGGTTACATCATTTCGGATGAGGGAATGCGCATGGATCCTGAGAAGATTAAGGCTGTGGTGGATTGGCCAAGTCCAGATTCCCGTAAGGTCCTACTGAGGTTTCTGGGGTTCGCCAATTCCTACCGGCGTTTCATTCGCAATTTCAGCCAACTAGCCGCACCTCTGACCGCCTTGACCTCCCCCAGAACGACGTTCAGGTGGTCAGACGCAGCCTTGGCTGCGTTTGCAAAACTGAACGGTTGCTTTGTTTCAGCCCCCATTCTGATAACCCCTGATCCATCACGTCCGTTCGTGGTGGAGGTCGATGCGTCAGAGGTGGGGGTAGGTGCAGTGTTATCCAGCGTTCTCCTTCAGACGACAAGATGCATCCTTGCGCGTTTTTGTCGCATCATTTATCCCCTGCCGAGCGCAATTATGACATTGGCAACAGAGAGTTGTTGGCAGTCAAGTTAGCATTGGAGGAGTGGCGCCACTGGTTAGAAGGGTCGGGGGTACCTTTTATCGTCTGGACCGATCACAAGAACTTGGAATACATTCGGACTGCTAAAAGATTGAACTCCAGGCAGGCTCGGTGGGCTCTTTTTTCGGTCGTTTTGATTTTACTCTCTCGTACTGCCCGGGTTCCAAAAACATCAAACCCGATTCTTTATCGCGTATTTTTGACCGTTCCGAACGCCCGTCTACTCCCGAGTGCATTTTACCAGAGAATCTATTCATCTCTACACTCACATGGGAGATCGAATCGAAGGTCAAGAAGGCCTTAGAAGGGGTAACGCCTCCGGCTCGTTGTCCACCGAATCGTTTATTTGTGCCTGAGGGTTTACGGTCCAGCATTATTCAGTGGGGTCATTGTTCCAATGTGGCTTGCCATCCAGGAGTTAATCGCACTCAATTTTTAGTCAAGCAACGACTCTGGTGGCCTTGTATGGCTCGTGACGTTCACAGTTTTGTCTTGGCTTGCTCAGTTTGCGCCATGGGTAAGACTTCCAATCGACCTCCAGATGGGTTACTTCAACCGCTGCCGGTGCCTTCGAGACCCTGGTCCCATATCGCTCTAGATTTTATCACCGCCCTCCCACCCTCCCAGGGTCACACGGTAGTTTTGACCATGGTGGACCGGTTCTCGAAGGCGGCCCATTTCATTCCCTTGTCCAAATTACCCTCAGCCAAGGAGACAGCGTTGATTGTCGTTAACCACGTCTTTCGGCTACATGGCCTCCCGACAGACGTGGTTTCTGACAGAGGACCCCAATTTGTGTCCAAATTTTGCTGAGAATTTTGTAAACTCCTAGGGGCAACTGTCAGTCTGTCCTCTGGGTTCCATCCCCAGAGCAATGGTGAAACTGAGCGAGCCAACCAGGATTTGGAGAAAACGTTGCGATGTTTAGTGTCCAAGAATCCTTCCTCTTGGAGTCAGCAACTGTATATGGTGGAGTACGCCCACAACACGTTGTCAGTGTCATCCATGGGCCTATCACCGTTTGAGTGTAGTGTAGGGTACCAGCCACCAATTTTCCCTAGTCTGGAATCCAAAGTCGCGGTCCCCTCCGCCCACGCCTTCGTCCAGAGGTGTCACCGCACTTGGACTAGAGCCCGTGAGACTTTACTCCAAGTGGGGGCGCGCACCAAGGCCAAAGCCGATCGCCACCAGCGTAGGCCTCCCGTATACGTCGTCGGTTCCAAAGTGTGGCTTTCTACCAAGGACATTCCTCTCCGCTCCGTCTCTAATAAGCTTGCACCCAAATTCATTGGCCCGTTCTCTGTCACTAAAATCATTAGTCCGGTGACAGTCCGCCTTAATCTTCCTCCAGTGTACAGGAGGATTCATCCCGTCTTTCATGTGTCCAAAATTAAGCCCGTTTTTTTTGCTCGCATTAATCCGCCAGTCCCGGTTCCTCCCCCGCCGCGACTCGTAGATGGGGAACCTACTTATTCGGTCAATCGTGTTCTGGACTCGAGACGAAGGGGACGCGGATTTCAGTACTTGGTGGACTGGGAAGGTTACGGTCCGGAGGAGATAAGTTGGGTACCAGCTAGAGACATTCTGGATCACTCCCTTATCGATGATTACAATCGGCAGGTAAGGGAGTCTGGGAATGCCAGGAGGCGTTCCTAGGGAGGGGGGTACTGTCACGGTTCATAAATCCTTTGTCTCCTTCTTGTCTCGTGTTCTGTTGTTGTGTGTGTGTGTGTACTGATTGTGTGGGCGTGCCGGCTCATTAGCGCTCATCAGCAATCAAGCTCATCACTCCCGTCACCAGCTGCAGCTCATCTCATCACCCTGTTGGATTACATATTTTATTAAATGTTTAATTTAGTTTGCAACAGTAAAAGTTGAGTATATTGAAGTTAGCATTTTAAGGTTAGGATAATGGTATCAACAGTTCCTGCCAGTCCTTTTTTCTCTATTGTGTTTTAACCTGTTAACCGTTGCCAGAGCGCGGGCGCACTGAAGCGGTTTTTTTTATAAATAGTTCAAAGTTACTATCAGATTTAATGTTATACCTTGACAAACTATACATCATTACAAAGATATAAGACTCAAGTTTCAGAATTTGACCACTATTGTATTCTGAGAAACTTATAGCGACAGTTATTTCTTAATTTGTGTCAGGAGTTATGAAATGAAAAAATGAGTCGATACCTTTGATATGAATTATGCGCGTCAGCCGCTTTCATTCATAAAAAAACTCCCGTGCCGTCGTCATGACAGCGATACACAAAACAACGTCCTTCCGGGCTTTTAGCTAAAAAATGTGCAGATTTGGAGAAATATTGATATATTCTCATAGGTTTACATCAGATTTCTATAGACAGGAATAATATTTATTGAATTTATACCCAAATGCGTCGATGTAATCATTATGAGCGTTTGTATACTCTGTTAATGCGTTTTCAATTCATACCAATAGCATGAGGGCGCCATCGCCGCCCTGTGCACAGTATTAGAACATGAAGAAGTGCCATAATCATGTGACAATCCAGGAAGCCTCGAACACACACACAGCTAACAACAGATCGCGCTGTAACTATGGCTGTAACATGGAGATACAGTCGTTTTGAAGACAATAAACATGTTTGCTATGATATTTGAGTTACCTGTGTTTTTCAATCCATGCCAGGTATTTCCATAATAATAGATTATATTTATAATGTAATGCTAATCTATATAGACTATCATTGTGCAGAACAGTATACAATAGTATATTTTCTGTCTGATTTTTTTATCTGAAGCCAAATTAGATCACAGAAAATTATTTAAAATACTCGATTTGCTTTATAAAGTAAGTTTATAAGCACAAACATGGTTTTAATCTCATAAATTGTCGTGTATTGATGGTGTGCTAAGCTAACATGCTAGCTAGCCCTAGGTGCACCTGCCACCTAGAAGTTATATTTTTATTATTTTTTGAATGCTTACTGAAATGTTTCTTTATTCAAGAAATGCATTTAAAACAGTTTAGAATGTAAGGGTGAACTTTGAGAAAATAAATTAGTGACTGAAACCATATGAATAGCATGTGAATAGCCAGTCGTTAGTAACTAATGCAGACAAAAGAAATGCATATTTAGAGCCATAACCTGGCTGGAGAGGTGTGAATGTGTGCAGGGGGAGACTGAGACTGAATGGGGCTCGTTTGCACCACAAAACAATAAAGACAATATACTGCATAGATGGTAAGAAGATGACACTAAATATCAGTAGCATTTTAGCATCAAATCAAAATAAAGTCACATGACATGGTCTTGAAAAACATTTCACTAAATACAGAGTTTTGGACTTATTATCTTAAGATTTTAAACATAAAATGTTTAGACAAGTGGCATTAGCTGTAGTGCATTTCTAGACTGCTCCAGGGCCAACTTCAATTTTATTTTCATGAGGATGTTTCATAAAAAATAATTACTAATAACTTTACAAAACTTTGAAGCTATTTATAACAATTTTTGTCATTATGACAATAATTAATTCTACATTACAATAAACTGCCAGGTGTCAGCTTTCAAATGAGATCATACTTGTGCTTTTAGTACAAAGGGTTCATGAACTGTATCTGTTTCAGTTTGGGTATGTCATTTCTTGGGATTTTTCAAAAGTGGGGTTGCAGCTTAACAGGTTAAATGAGTCTTTAATGGCTCTAGCCAGTAGCTCCAAGACGCACCTTTTGTCTTTAATGGCTCTGGGATGGCCCGTGGAACCAGAGTTCCTGGCCAGTATCAGCATTTGAATAGGTATGCTTTTTAATTTGATACTGGTAACACGCTGGGGTCTGGGGCGGGTTCCTTAACCTGTATACCTAATTTGCATGCTTTGTTCAACCTCAATGTAAATCCCTCCCCCTAAATATCTATAAATTTGCAAGGCAACTGTCTTGAGTTAGTCTTGATGATGATGATGAACTACAGACTACTTGGAAGAATAAATCTCTTCTGCTTATAAGATCCATCTCAATTCTCCTGGTCTCTGCTTTGAAGAAAGAAAAACTTTACAACAGATGGTGCCGTGACCCTGATGGAGACAAAGGAAACTCAAAGAATTTTAAGCTCAAAGAACTGAATCTTGAAACTTCAAGCTCAACAAAAGATCTGACAAAGATTGCCAGACTGAATCTTTCCAGCTTCCTCCAGATTGAAAACTTTAAGCACCAAAAAGATCTCAATGCCTGACTGAGTTCCAGATTGAATCTTGAAACTTCAAGCTCAAAGATCTCAACAAAGCTGACTGAGTTCCAGACGAAATTTTTCTGTACAACCAACGATTCGATGAGTTTCACTCCATTCAAAGAACCAATGCAGACCAGTACAAATGTGTTTTTCCTCTGCGCCGTTCAGAGAAGTAGTTAACCAACAGCTGTAGAGTTTGGTTAACTAAAGATGAGCCTCTAAAAAAGTTTTTCTTTTAGAGATTAAATTTACCCTCTGTTGTGGAAGATTAACAGTTACATGTTAATATTGTTTGTATGCTCTTGCTAGAAGAAGACCTTTGTAAGCTAGAGAAGATTTAGCCTCATGTGCTAATAAGATTGTACCCTCTGTTTGCAAGACAGTAGAGAGAAGTTTTTTTTAGTGTTTGTTTGTGGTAACAGAAATTCACAAAATGTTTAGGAAAAGTACTAGAAAGATTACACCTTTTTGGACAGATAGTGAAATCAAGTCTTTGTTATCAGAGCACATGGACTCCATCGTGACTGAGCCAGTCAGATTGAATTTAACAAAGAAATTTGGCATTGATGCAGACAAAGTATGGTCAATTGAAGATTGGAATAAGGTACTAGGAGAAAGTCTTCGCAAGAACAATGTGAAAGGTATTATCTGTTGTCACAGAGAATTTGGTTTAACACTAGCTACAGAACAGTCTAAGCGCAACTCAGAGCTAGAGAAACAGATCAAAGAGCTCCGTACTAGATTATCTTCTGTGACTAAGAAAGTAAACCGCAACAAAGATGCAGAAAAAAATGATGTGGTAGAAGTTAGTCAGCCTGATAACAATTATCCTGACTTAAAAGCTTTCTTTGAAACAGATGTAGCCATCCAATCAGTAACTGATGAGCCTGTAGATTCAGTGCAGGTTTGTGGGGCTGGGAGAAGATCTCAGGGAACTGAAAGTGTTACTCACAACTCTTCTGTTGTCCAAATACAAACTGTTGTCAAAACATCTTTAGGTCCTAAGGATATTGAGAGAATTGCTGAAAGTTTGCCATCAGTGCAAATAATTTTTTTCTGAATTTAGAAGAGCATTGTTCAGTAAAATGCATCTTTACGACATGTCGTTGCCGGAAGTTACACAGCTGATGTCACAAATTCTAACTGAATCTGAATTCAACTATTTTGAGTCTGCTGTTACTTCCGAACTGCAACATGTCAGTAAAGGCGATTTGAGAGAAGGTGTTTTGAAAATCCTAAAGAATATCTTAGGACCCAAAATCGATTGGTCGAGAGTGAATATACTGAGAGGTTCTGTCAGGTAGCTGTAACGCACAGTGGAATAGTGGATGATTCCAAAAGTGTGTTAGCTGACAAAGGAGCTCTAATCCGAATTTGGGCAGATGGTCTTGTAGCTGAGTAGAGAACAGCCTTGCCATTCCTAGATATTACGTGGGCTAAAAGAACTCTCTGAAGTAACCTAGAAAGTTTAGCTATTTGGGAAAGAGATTCTGATGTCAAAGAGAGAGTAAGAATTGCAGCAGTTTCTGTTAAGGTCAACTCAGAGAAGCCAAAGAAACGCAAAAGTCCTAGAGAAGCCAGTTGTTCTTACTGTGGCAAGCACAGACATTTTGGAAAAGAATGTAGGAAAAACAAAAAGAACTTTAAAGAAGTTAACAAGGTTAATCAGCTTCTGCTTAGCCTGCTTGATATTCTGAAGCAGCCCCTCCCCTCCTCGTTAAACTCGTGGGGCAACTTGATACAGTGTTAAGCATTTAGGCTGTGAGTGCTTAATTTCCCCAGTAACTCACAACAAAGATGAAAAACTTATTTTTGTTTAATAGAACAAAAGGAAAGTGACTGTCTCAGCCTTTGTTTGGGGGACATTAAGTAAGACTCACAGCCTTAAATGTTATGCCACAGAGTATTGCAGTCAGACAACCATCCTCTGTTAATGATGTCTACTAGGACTGATGTTTCACTGGAGAATGGAAATGTGCCAATTTTCTCACACACTCTACAGTGTGCACACAACACAGGGACAGAATAGGACACGGACAAGTGAGGTGCCCTGGGAAGAACTGAACGCAACATGCGTTCGGGGGTGAACCCAGGGTGAAGACACTACCTCATAGGCCTTTCCGATTTAGTCCATCCTTGCCTCAATGGTCCATAGGTGTCAAATAAATTAAGAAATAGGGAAAGAATGAAACAACAACAGTAGACTCTGAAAACGATAGAACCATAGTGTTTAAACTGCTACAACCGTAGTGTTTTGAAGAAATACTGCTCTCTGTTTTTCTGTTTTTCTGTCTTACAGTGTGCAGATAAAACTTGATGGCTTTTTCAAGATCCATATGCAATGACCGTCTCATCTGCGTATGAAGCCCCAACCTCAAGAAGACAACCAGACCCACTGCTGAATGAACTATCACAAAAGAAAATGAAAAATACACAACGCAGGGAATTCACGGACCCTAAATTGCATGTTTGTTTCTGTGTCAGCATGCAATTACAGATGAACAACACAGAGCAAGTTATATGTGCCTGTAACTTACACCAGTTACAAGAATGAACTTTATGTGTCTAAATTTGGAATGGAAGTGATGAGTAAACAAGATGGATGAAGTTCTCTACTTCTTTCTCGTGTGCTTTATTATTAAATAACAGATACCACAAATTGGCGACAAGGTTAAGGCTCTAGGTCTAGTTTGGGGGATACAATTTTTTTTTTTTATAAAATATAATGTTAGCCTATCCAAAAGTTTATGTAGCCTATTTAAATGCAGTATTACCATCACATACCAACAATTCAGGAAAAAATCTAATGAAATATGATTTTCAAACCCTCACTCCCCATTGGGCTGTACCATTTCTCTGGTAGGTTCAGACTGTCTTCTTTGCTATGGTTCTTTGATATCACTTAACTAGCTGTCAAAACGCAGGTGCTGGTGTATCAGCTAAAAATTAAGAGTAAGTGGCTGAATCAACTTTAATCTCTGCCTATGGTTTTGACTGCCATGTATATCGTACTCGCTTACTAACGTAACCTCGGTTCCCTAAGAGTAGGGAACGAGTATTGCATAGCTATATGGAGTGGGAAACTCCTTTCCTCAGATTATTGAAGCCTATATTGGCTGCAGCAACTGCACACCCAATGGCGAGGCACCTCTGGGCGTGGCCAAAATGGGCGTGGCTATGTCTATAAGAGAGCCCGTAATTCGGCGTTATATCAGGTTTAAATCGACTGAGCTACAAGACCCTGACAGGTTACGATAGTGCGGCAGACTACGCAATACTCGTTCCCTACTCTCAGGAGTTGGGTTTCATGAATAAGGGGCTGAAGCATAAGAGCCAAGCTCACTTCCAACATAAGTCCCAGGACAATTGTGCTTTTGGACAGTAAAAGATAGACTGATAAGACCGGACACCATCGGGTCTAATTCTCATATTGAGAGGACTCGAGCCTGCAGGCAAGGAACCTCCATGTTATAAAATCTCACAAAATGTGGACGGCGAGGACCAGCCGGCCGCCGCACATATGTCTTGAATTGGTACACCACTAGACCAGGCCAACGAAGAGGCCATGCCTCTCGTAGAATGGGCTCTAGCGCCTATGGGGCAAACCTGACCCACGGCAGCATATGCTAGAGAGATGGCGTCCAATATACATCTAGAATAGATAGTCTCTGCTTCGTAACCAGAGCCCCTTTGGTGCGGCCACAGAAGCAAACAAAGAGCTGCTCTGATTGCCTAAACGGCGCAGAGTGCTCCAGGTAAATTTTTAGAGCTCTGATGGGACAGAGCAAATAAACCTCCCCATCGTTCTCTGAGGGTGGAAGAGCTGGTAATGTAATGACCTGTGCTCTGAACGGAGTTGAGAGCACTTTAGGTACATATCCATGTCTTGGCTTGAGTGTGACTCTAGTGTCACGCACTCCAAACTCCAAGCAGGAAGGACTCACGGAGAGCACCTGCAGATCCCACACTCGCTTAACTGATGCCAGAGCCAGCAGCACAGCAGTTTTCAGCAAAAGTGGCTTAAGATCGGCCAAATGTAGCGGCTCAAATGGGGGACCTTTCAGGGCCCCAAGGATCATGGAGAGGTCCCAAGCCAGTTTGGAGGGGGGCCTGGGGGGGTTCAACCTCCTGGCTCCTTTGAGAAAACGAATGACGAGGTTGTTTCTTTCCAGTGATTGGCCAGCCACAGGAGCATGGTAGGCTGCTATGGCTGCCACATATACTTTGAGCGTGGATGGAGAGCAACCCGCATCCAACAGCTCTTGCAGGAAGGAGAGTACCATTGGTACCTCGCATGACTGCGGTTCTAAGTCTCTGGCTGTGCACCAGTCAGTGAACACTGACCAATTTAGGGCGTAAAGGTGTCAAGTAGACAATGCTCTAGTGATAGTATTCAAGACCCTCTCTGGGAGGTCCCTGGATACCCGTTGAGGGGCCATACATGGAGGGCCCACAAGTCGGGGTGAGGGTGCCATATCGCCCTGTTTGCCTATGCGAGGAGATCCTTCCTCACTGGCACAGGCCAGGGGACCTCCTCCGTCATCTGAGTCAGCTCTGGAAACCACGCCTGGGTTTTCCAGAGGGGGGCTATTAGGAGGACTGAGCATCCGCTTTCTCTGATCCGTTTGATGACCTGAGGGATCATAGAGATGGGAGGGAATGCATACCACTGACATGTTGTCCGTGCAGACCAAGATGTGGTGTCCTCTGAGGTCTGGCAGAAACGCCTTCAGGGCTAAACAAACTGCTTTCATTTCCAGGCAGTTATTATGTAAACTCTTCTCCGGGCTCGACCAGAGGCCGGAGACAGGCTTGCCCTTGTGCAGCGCCCCCCAACCTAGGTTGGAGGCGTCTGTGAAAATCACCTTCCTCCTGGAGGCCACACCCATGGTCACGCCCGACTGGTACCAGTCTCAGGCTTTCCAGGGAACCAGGGCTCGTAAACAGCCGTGGTTCACCATAATGCGCAGACAACCTGATCGCCACGCATGGGCTGGCACAAGGGCGTCTGATTTAGACAAGGAGCTGGGAGATTTAGATGAGCTCTTTTCGAGGGCCGTCCGGCTAAAGCGAGACACAAACCCTCTCTCTTTCCTTCCGCTGCTAGGAGGTCTTCGGAGGCTCAGGGTCCAACACAATGCTGGGTCGATGGCGCCTGACCGGAAGCAGAAAACGCGCGTCCAGCTAGGGCTGAGGTGTTTCGGCAGGGCTTAGATGGATGTACCGCTCTAGATCTCCAGCCAGCAGCAGTGGGCTGGCACAAGGGCGTCTGATTTAGACAAGGAGCTGGGAGATTTAGATGAGCTCTTTTCGAGGGCCATCCGGCTAAAGCGAGACACAAACCCTCTCTCTTTCCTTCCGCTGCTAGGAGGTCTTCGGAGGCTCAGGGTCCAACACAATGCTGGGTTGGGGGCCCTGGTGCCGCGGCAGCGGGTAGCTTCTAGCAGATCGCGAGCGCCGATGGGTATCAGCCGCAGGGCGGGGCTGAGAAGCCAGAGATGCTGGCTTTGCTGGCTGAGAAGGCGGTGTGCTCTTGGGGCGGCTCGTGGTAGAACTGGAGCGCTTGGGCAAGAAGTGTCGCATGGCCTGGGATGACTTCTGTGCTTCAGTGAAACGCTCAGAAAATCCCTTCACAGCCAGGCTGAAGAGACCTGTGCTGGAGATGGGGGAATCGAGAAAAGCCTTCCTGTCCGCCTCCTTAATGTCTGTGAGGTTCAGCGACAGATGGCGCTCGAGCACGACAAGGTTAGCCATGCCTCTGCCAATCGCTTGAGCGGTAGCTTTTGTAGCATGCAGTGCTAAGTCTGTGGCACTGCACAGGTCACGGAAAGCCTCAGGGTCCGGGCCAGACTCGTCCATGGAATGGATAAGCTTTGCCTGGAAAACCTGTAACACCGCCATGGTGTGCAGGGTCGATGGCGCCTGACCGGAAGCAGAAAACGCGCGTCCAGCTAGGGCTGAGGTGTTTCGGCAGGGCTTAGATGGATGTACCGCTCTAGATCTCCAGCCAGCAGCAGTGGGCAGGCAGAGGTGAGCGGCGACTGCTTCCTCGAGAGGGGGCAGTCTCTCGTATCATCCACCGTCCACAGAGGAGAGCGTACCGGAAGCGGAAGCACTCGTGCATGCAGAGTCAAGCCTGAGGTCTGAAACGGCCACAGTGAAGATGCGCAAGCGTCTGAATTAGTCTTCGTAGCAGTAGCGCTAGCGCCAGACTGTGAGAGGAGGACGAGGTCCACTGAGCCCGACCACTCTTCTCCAGACGCAGCAATGGAGAGGCTTTCGTCCTGCTCTTCGTCCGATCTGCCAAAGGAGATGAGACCCGCCGCTCGACGAGAGGGGCACTGGTCTGTCTGGGTAAATAGGACCGGCGAAGGAGACTGTGAAAGTGAAAGCGAAGCACGCGGGGACGCGGCCGACATGGGTTCACTTAATCCCATGTGTTCGGGCTGCCGTTGGCTGCAGTGCTTCTTCTTCCACGGCTGAAGTAGTGCGGAGAAAGGAAGAGCAGGGAGAGCAGTGTCGCCGTCTTTAAAGAGAGCTAAACGCGTCTGCAGCGTCGAGATCGGCAAACTCTCGCAGTAAGAGCAACCTACGGCAGAGAGTGCAGCTCCAGCGTGGGCAGCTCCCAGGCACGCGGCGCACTCTGTGTGCCCATCGGGCTCATGCAGACAGGATCCGCACGAGGTGCATGAAGAGCGAGGCATTTGCAACAAAGCCTCACAAATTTGCTCTTTTAGAAACTGCAGTGTCACAGCGGCGAGCGCACAGTAGCAGTGAAAGGATATAGCGTTGTTCCCTGGATGGCTACAGGAGAACGGCGACAGAAGAGAAGCGGCTTCTAGGTGAGTGAAGAAGGCACTATCCGCTGTATGCAAGGCTCGTTCTGGCTGTAAAAAGGCTTGTTTCCACAGCGAAGGCTTCAGAGGAGAAAGAGACATGAAGTGTTGCTGAAGGAGATAAAATCTGATATTTGGAGAAATCTGAGCCTATTTATAGACATAGGCCCCGCCCATTCTGGTGGAAATTGAGGTGCTATGCCATATGGTGAGCTAGACGCTCTGCTGTGTTCGCTGTGTAGCTGCACTGCGTTTTAAATTTAGTCTTCAATATTTCTCGAGGAAAGTAGTTTCCCCACTGAGTATTAGCTACGCAATACGAAGAGACCGTTCTCGAAAGGGAACTCGTGGTTATGGTAAGGTGCGGGACATTTCCCGAACATGCAGTGCCAATCACAACACACGGGGCTAGCCAACCAATCATAACACATTTCAGAAGGAGGGGCTTCATCGAAACAGGAACTAACGACACGTTCAAGCCAAATCTGAATATATGTGAAAAAATAATGTGTTTTTTGAACAATCCCTCATGAAAGCATATTCTAGTCAAGACAAAATCAAGACTTCCTAAAAGGATATAATAGGACTCCTTTAAGCAAAAATAATCATGTGCATTTGACAAGCCCGCATTAATGCACGGGCTTACCTGGGCTGAAGCCCAGGGGCCTCCCAAGTTCAGGGGCCTCCCATGTTCAGGTTTATGATGAGCTGAAAAGGTCATATTGTTTTAACTTGTCAGATTTTGACGCTGTATGTCGCTAGTCGCTTGTGGACGTTGGTAGTGCTGTCGCTCTAATGTTATTGTTATGGTGCGTTTATACCAAACGCGAATAGAGCGTCTGGCGCGACGCCGCGCGAGTGATTTCAATGTTAAGTCAATGCAAAGACGCGTTTATGCGCGTCTAGAGGTCCCGCGGCGCGAATGAGGCAAAAGTCCGCTCAGTGCCGCTAACATCTCGCTTTGGGGTGTGTCTGTTGCGAGTGTGTTTAATCTAATTTTTTTTTTCAACACACGGACAGATGCACGCGATTACATTTAGAAATAGACAAGCTTTGTTTCCAAATGCACCAAGCAATTATCCTTTCAATTTTATAAACTTTTATAAACCCAGCCAATATAATCACAATGAACACATCCAAAATAAAATCTTTAACATGTAGGATAACAACTGCAAAGCATCTAATTTGTAAACAAAATGATTTACGCACTAAATCCAGCATAAACTCACTGAGACTGTCGACAGTTTCTTTTCTTTTCTTGCATCATTTTATTATAGCCTATTCATGTTTGTGGTTAATTAGTCAAATCATATAAAACAGTGAAATCGCCCTCGAACTCTTCTGTCTTGCCTGCACTGCACTCGAGACGGTGACGGGAGCTGAGCTCCACTGAAAGGCTTCCTATTGGTTGTCGCTCGCAAAAATCGCTTCTCATTTGCATATAGTTGAAATTTAGTTGCTGTGTGTGGTTGTTAAATAAAGTGTCTTGTTGTGTCTTGTGTTTATGTGCTCAGTGATATGTTAATAACAATATTAAAATTGAAAACAATATTACAAAAAACTCACTGTTGTAGGTCTCGAAAGAAACTAATGCATTCTGTGATGTAGATTACCTAGATATTACACTTTTTTTTTAAATGAGACTCTATAAATCGAGGGGATGGGGGGCCTACAAAACCTCTCAGCCCCGGGGCCTAACATTAGGTTAAGGCGCCTCTGGCATTTGATCTGATATAACTGGAGTACAATGTTATGAGAAACATTATGTGAATGTTTGGTTAAAGAGATGTGTCTTTAATCTAGATTTAAACTGGGAGAGTTAGTCTGAGCCCTGAACATTATCAGGAAGTCTATTCCAGAGTTTAGGAGCCAAATGCAAAAACTCTCTCCCTCCTTTAGTGGACTTGGATATTCTAGGTTCAACCAAAAGTCCAGAGTTTTGTGACCTTAAAGAGCATGATGGATTGTAGGATAGAAGATCGGTTAAATACACAGGAGCTAAACCATTTAGGGCCTTATAGGTCAGTAACAATACTTTGTAATCGATACGTAACTTAAGAGGTAACCAGTGCAGAGATGATAAAATTGGTGTTATATGATCATATTTTCTTGACCTGGTAAGAACTCTAGCAGCTGCATTTTGGACTAATTTTAGCTTGTTTATTGAGGATGCAGGACAACCACCTAGTAATACATTACAGTAATCTAGTCTAGAGGTCATGAATGTATGAACTAGCTTTTTTGCATCAGTAACAGATAGCATGTTCCGTAGCTTAGCAATGTTTCTGAGATGGAAGAAGGCTGTTTTTGTAAGATATGAAATATGATTTTCGAAAGACAAGTTGCTAATATAACCAGGACTTTTACTGTAGAGGATGAAGTAACAGTACATCCTTCTAAATGCAAATTGTATTCTAAAAGAGCATGTGTATAGGTTGTTGATTCAATAAATAATATCTCAGTCTCATCTGAATTTAATAGAATGGTTTTCCAATATTTTATATCTTTAACACATTCTGTCAAGTTGTATAATTTACAGATTTCATCTGGTAGTGATAAAATATTGAACAGATTATCATTGGCAGAACAGTGGAAACTAATTCCATGTTTTCTTATAATATTACCAAGTGTATATATAAATAGAAAATAACAGAGGGCCTAACACAGATCCTTGTGGCACTCCATAATTTACTGACGTTATCTTATATTTTCCCAGTTTGAATAGACAAAATGAAAACGGTCTGATAGGTACGATCTAAACCACCTTTATGCCTGTCCCTGAATACCAGTGTAATTTTGTAGTCGATCCAAGAGTATTTTATGATCAATAGTGATGTAGCACTAAGATCAATTAAAACTAGTATTGAGATTTGAGCTTTGGTCAGAAGCCAGAAGTAAGTCATTTGTATTTTTAACGAGCACAATTTCTATGCTATGATGGGGTCTGCGATTAATTTTTTCCAATTTAATGCGTTAAAAATATTTACACAGCATCCGTTTTTTCTGTCATCCTTTGGCTAGTGTATATGACCACTCTCCTATTTATCCTAATGCTTTTAAACTATTCAAGTGCAACAAAACAAAAGAAAAAAACGCTGCCTGTGAATGTCCTCTTTATGTGACACACAGGATGCACAGAGAGACGCGCGCCAGAATCGAGTTCTATTTTACGCTTGAACGAACAACACATTTACTGTATGCCAAACTGTCTGTTTTGTTGAGTATCCTCATTATCATAAGAGCAGCCTTAAATTAGTTAAATAAAGTCTTAAATGAACGTAAAGAATTGTGAGATAATGTCAGCAGCAGCAGGTATTAAAGTGACAGCAGCCACTAATTCTGTCTGTCAGAAAAGTTAATCAAAGAACAAAGGTAACATAAAAGGACTCACTGCTCTTGACTAAAGAACTTTTGTAGCTTCAATAAAGATTAATCTATATTTAACTTATAATTTATGCAGTGCTGACTGTTTGAAAACATTATTCAATTTCTGTATATGTCCTACCTGTTAGACAGGTAGGAAGGGCACAGGTAAATATGACATTTATTATGGGTTTATGTGAGGATTGTTTTAAGTTCACTTAAAAAATTGATAACTTTCAATTACACTGTAATGTTGAATGGCTATAATTAATGTTTAAAATGATGGTAGTGGTGGTGGGGGTGGGTGGAATCATTTTCATCGAGACATCAGTAGCAGTATTGGTATCAGTGATACTGGCCTTCATTCATAAAAAGATGCCATTAAACAAATATTTAATGTCTTTATTTTGTCTCTACATTAAACTGTGAAATGAATGTAAAATATATCAAAAAAGTTTTAATCACAGAAAAGAAAAAATGTGATTAATCTAGTTAATTTTTTTTAATTGAATGACAGCACTAATATTTTTCATCAAGATCAATGTCAGGATTCAGATAGGGAAGACCCAGACGCAGAATGAGCAGAGGAGTGATATTTATTACAGAAGACAGTACAAGATAGGGTGAGGCAGGAACAGTCCAAACAGAAGGGTCAACAGGAAAAAACGACAGGACAGCTTTGGGTGACTGCTGGAACCAACTTCAGAGGACAACAGGTCGAAGAACTGCTGAGGACGTGACCAGGCCAGGGAGATGGTTGTGGTGAAGACAGAGCAAGGAACCATGAAGCAGAGATCTGGTACTTGCTGCGCACAGACCCTGAACCAGTCTTACTACCAGGCAGAAGGAACCAGCAGGCAGGGAATCTCGGGGAGCAGACAGGAACCAACACACAAGACAAGACTCAAGACAACAATAGAACAAAAACGAGCAAAATAAAAACTGTCAAAAACTAGAACACCAGAAAACAATAATAACTGGAGCTTTAGCAAAGGAAAAATAAATTAAATTCTATAAATTAATAACTGGAACTAGTAAACACAGAAATGAAACAAGACTGCAAACTTGAAGGCAAGCTAAGAGCAAAAACAAGAGATAAACCAAACATAAAGCTTGGGAGAACTAGAGCAAAATAAAGACTAGGACTTGACTAAAAACCAGGCATGAGGTCGCACCTTCCCGGATGGGGTCGTTATGTCACAAACTGCCTGTTTTTGTTTCGTTTTCATGAACTTTCTATTTGTTTTTATCAGTCACCAGTTTTCCTTTGTTCCAGTTTCCCGCTCCTCAATTGTAACTGGTTTCTGATTAACGAGTCACCACCTGTTCATCATTTGAGTTCAATCACCCTGTATATTTAAGTTCCTCCTTTTCATTCAGTTTGGTATTGTTTGTGTAACGATGCATGCTTGCCATACATGAGGTTTTTTAATTAAATAACTTTTGTTTGTAGAAACCTGTTTTAACCGTTGTAAACTAACTGTGACAGAATACCAGATTACTCAATATGAGAAGAACAGCAATGAACATTGCTTCTATTAAGCAAGGGGTGGCCATGAAAAAGCCTAGTATCCAGAGAAAATAAAACATTTGAAAGTAATTGGAGCCCAGTCTTTGACCAAGCTTATACAGCCTTGAGGAAAATTGTATTCTGCCTACCTGATTTCCCAGACAGCAACATAGTGTCAGCCCAGATCCAGCCCACATCTGGGCAGTGTGGAATCGACGTGTACCTGATGTGGGCTGGATCTGGTTCTTTTAGAAATTAATGCAACTCAAAAAGGTCTAAGTGTTGTCAATTGCTGCCAATTGTTGAATTGATTGAATGTCCTGGTAAAACTAAATTCCATGCAGAATTTCCGTCAGTACCTTGTAGTCCTTTTCATGATATGTGTTTCAATCAGAAATTAACAAGGCGGGGACATCACACCAAACAAATTCTTATGAGTCTGTTGAAAATTGTATTGAGTGACCAATGTGACAGGGGCCCCACTTCTACTGAGGTTCTCATTAATTTCAGTGATGCCCCTCTTGACCGGGTCTGAAAACAATTCTGTAGAAGACACTGTGCTTACTAAATTAGAGACCTTTGAGAACTTTCTAAATTAAATAATTTTCTTCCTTTGAAAAAAACAAACAAACAAGGACTATCCTTTTTATGAGTGTAAAATCAAGTGCAGCCAACCATGCATGACCAACCCAATCTCGTGAGAAAAGGTGGTGATTTCGTATGAATGATGTATACGATGTAATTCAAAAAGTAAGAACGAAGGTCCACCCCTAAACCTAATTGTCTCTGGGGTCTATGTGGGGTCAATGCAGATACAAAAATAGTTAATAATTGCCATGAGAGTGATGGAAATGATATACATATGATTAAGAGAGTGTGTTTATGTTAAGTCATGAACACTTGGCTAAATACCTGTTGATGCACTGCTTGATTTTAGTTTCGAATTGGATCTTAATGCTGAGATAGATCTAAAAAGGATCATAGGAAATGATGGTGTTCTTGTTCATGCCAAATCAATGTGTGTTCATTGTGACATTCTCTTCTTTAAGCCTCCCATGTTACAACACACCTCTAATGCTTGTACTAAATTAACCCTCCAGCACTCCTCTAACAACCCCCACCTATCAGAGGCCATTTGGCCCATCACTCACTCTAACTCTCTCACCTTCTCCACTCTCCTTATTCCACTGACCATGCATGTTCCAAAAACAGATCAACTTTTCATTTCAGTGCTACCCCCTACATATGCTAACCCCTCATGCTCCTTGCCCACCAAATAACCCCCCACATCTTCAAGTCTGAGACGCCGAAGACGTTCAACCCCTAGTCTATAACTCAGTCCTGCAAAGCCATACGCAACTGACTGGAATTTTGGGGTGTGGCGATGGGCAACTTTGACCAATAGGGCAGCTGGCAGCAGTATAAAACAGTGCACATGTGTGAATTTAATCGCTCTTTCTGTCAGTCCATCACTCCTGTACGGAGGGGGTCCAAGTAGCGGGGGGCAGATTTTGTAGTACAGCGAGTAACAAGAGCAATAAAGACTAAAAAGCACGGATAGACCTGTTTAACTAAGCTTTTGCTATTCGTAAAGATCCTTCACCCCTGACAGGATGGAGGACGCCTACGCCAAGTCCACGGCTGAATGTCTGGCCTACTTTACGGTTAATGAGACCACCGGGCTTACCCCTGATCAGGTCAAGAAGAACCTGGATAAGTTCGGCTTCAATGGTGAGATCAATGAGATGTCTTGAAGATGCATGCAGGGTTTAATACAAAGACAACCAAACACTCTAAATGATGGAAGCATTTATTTTTAGGAAGGCACACAGATAGACACATACAGTTAGTACAACAGAGCTTTTGGGTTAAATTTTTAAATAGTGAAAAAACAAATTGTATATACAATTGCATAGATCTTAGATAATCTTGATAATGGATGGTTTAGTATATTCTGAAATGTTCAGACTCTTCAGTAGCATTTAAAGGAACACAGATAGGTTGTGGCACAGACACTGAGAAGCTGGGATTGAAAATAGACTTTGGCAGAAGAGGAGAAGGGAAGAAAGACAGGTGATGGCACAACGGCCTTGCTTGGATATTTGAGAGGTCTTATTAGATTAGCAGTATTTCAGGCAGATGGGGGAAGGGAAGTTGGCATGAGAGATCAGATATGTTACTGGTATTACAAAGTCATGACTTAAAAACATAGCCACTTGTACAGAGAGGCCCTAGCATGCACAAGCACTTTTTACATTTCAAATATAATGATTACAAGTATTGGAAAGCAGGTTTCACATTACTGTTCAGGGGTGTATTTCTATTTAGGCTGTTATTATAATTATTATTATTAGTAGTAGTAGCATCAATAAATAATATTATTATTGTTGATATTTGCATAATTAAAACTTTTTAATTTAAGCTTTAGCGGGGATTTATATGTTCATTATTTAAACATTCAAATATTTCTCATATATGTATTCAAATATATTTGAATACACATGAATACTGAAGCTGGGACTGAATGTCAGCATTGCTTTCAAACTGTTCACATTTTAAAAGTTGAAATATGTGTTTATTTCCTGTCCAAAAGCTGTTTCAGTGTGAACATACTAATACTTGTATGTCATCTGCAAAATGATTGAAATGCCTCAGGTTCCTTTTTTATAATAATTTTCAAATGAAATCAATTAGAAATGGTAATGCCATAATAGCTCTTCTGGGATACAGTGAAAGAATGGCCAGAGTAAATGTTGTCTTGATTTCTGGTCAATTATTTATTTATTTATTTATTTATTCTTTCTTCTCTGTCTACTTTGTTTCTCAGAGCTGCCAGCTGAGGAGGGTATGTACAAACATATTGCTAATAAAGTAACAACATTAGAAATGAACAAAGTTCATATTAGTCATCAATAGAATCTCAAAATCTACTAAGTAACAACTGAACTATATTTCTGTTCCTTTTAGGAAAATCCATCTGGGAGTTGATCGTTGAGCAGTTTGAAGATCTGTTGGTCAGAATTTTGCTGCTTGCTGCCTGCATCTCTTTCGTAAGTTACTTAAAAGTGAATAATTCAAAAAAGACTGTAAATAAATCAGCAACCACAGAGCCAACAATCTCACCACATCTCACCAACAAAAAAAATTATTATTACCATATATTAGTGTCTCTTTGGTCCCAAAAAATATTTTAGGAATGTATATATTGAGCAGAAAGAGAGCATTACACACACATAAAAGGTTGGATATGGATATATATATATATTTTTTATTTTTATTTTTTTTTATTTTAGAACAAAATAGTTAAGTCGAAACCCAACAAAGGCATTAATGAGTATGGTGCCATAGTGATGTACATACAAAACATATCAAACACTTTGTTTCATGGGATTTAACCATATCTGTCAGCATATAGATACAGCATGACACACACTTTTAAACATACCCTTTCAATTTGAGTGGTGTGTCGTGTAATCAGCTGTTGTAACATAGTGTAGGTCGCCTTCCTGCACTTATTGCTGTAACATACACCACGGCCATTTATGGTGTTATGCAACAAGGTACACTTGGTAGTTTGCCCTTTTATTTAGCGCAAAGGTTATTTGTAAAGGTCTACATAGTAGTGTGAACAGTAAAGCATCAGCCTTAAGATTTGATAGCAGTATTACATATTCCAATGTAGCACCAAATAGTTTCCTATTGAGTTGATTGATCTTAATTTATTGTGTCAGGAAGCCATCGGGTGGTGTTATTTATCCCATAGTTTTCTAAGCAGGAAAGACTGGATGTTTGTAAGTTTTAGCGGTTATTAGGAGGTTAAAGGTGAACATGGGGGGTATTAATGTCCAACCCCCACCACACTGCGCCTCAACCAGCTGTTCGAATGGCCTTAGAAGGAAAATATTGAGGTGCTCAGAAGATGTGTGAGAGGGCGAAGGGGTTTATTTTAAGCAGGACTCAAGTTGAAGACAGAAACTCTATCCTTTGAAAAGGTCAGGATAGATGCATGAGAGGAAGGCAAGGGAGAGGAGATATAACTGCAGGCCTGTTAAGCAACCTTACCAATAGCATCATGATGTGAGAATAGTATTTCCCGTATTCATAAATAATATTTAGGATTGGCCTAGTGAGCCTCTAAGCCTTCCACTGGTCAATAAATCAAGAGTTTATACAAAGGTGGGAAATGTCTTTTTTATTTTCTCTGAAACCTTCATATTAATGGAATGATTGCCTAGAAATTGTAGCCAACTACATTTTGACACCAGATTTTACTCCAGATTATTGTCTTCCTTCATATTGTGTATGACACAATACTTTGAAAAATTACATTAGTCAAGTGCATTCTGAAAATATTTTAATTAAAAGTTATTTCAATATATTCCATTGATGATATAAGCTTATTAGAGTTCTAACTACATAAAAATTATTATATATATATATATATATATATATATATATATATATATATATATATATATATATATATATATATGAATAGTTCAGATGCAAAAGCCTCTAAGTGCCATCTGAAATTTTCTTCTAGAATGATCATTTTTATAAAGCTTGTATATTTAGGTTAATTAATTTCACTTAAATGACAATTAATAGGTAATTTGCATTGCCATTTAAGTGAAATTATTTAACTTAAATATACGAGCCTGATAAAAATGATCATTCTAGAAGAAAATTTCAGATGGCACTTAGAGGCTTTTGCATCTGAACTCTTCATATATATATTCAGTAGATATCACCAAGATGTGCAGTCTTAACACTATCTGCTGTAAGAGATGGAAATATAAACCCTAAATGGAAATCAAGAGCAATATGTATCTTGTGCTGGTCACATATGTCTGTATTTGTGTGTTTTTTTAGGTACTGGCCTGGTTTGAGGAGGGTGAAGAGACTGTGACTGCCTTTGTTGAGCCTTTTGTCATTTTGCTTATTCTCATTGCCAATGCCATTGTCGGTGTGTGGCAGGTAATGCACCAAATGTACACAGTTACTTAATCACAGAAGAAGATATAAGTAGATTATTGATTTCACAAAGTAAATGAAGTGAATGCATAACACATAGGCATCTGTATGCTCACCAAGCAAATGTATTGTCTGTCATACAGGAGCGTAATGCTGAGAGTGCCATTGAGGCTCTGAAGGAGTATGAACCTGAGATCGGTAAGGTCTACCGCACGGACAGAAAGAGCGTCCAGAGGATTAAGGCCAGAGAGATTGTCCCTGGTGACATTGTGGAGGTGTCTGGTATGTCTCCTTCATGTCATTCAATCTTTAATTTGGAATATACTGTGCACAGTTTGCATATTTTCTGAATGTATAGAGTCCCCTGTTGACCCATTATCCAGTATCTGTATTACACCAAAAGGATTTGAAATTATTATTTTGAGTGTTGAGGTATATGCAGAAGTGATACAGCCAGGCCAGATGAGATTGATGCTGTCAGTCTATCTTGGGTCCTGAAGGAAAAGTTTAATGGTAGAAAGATACTACTGTAAAATTATGCTCAATCTTGGATATAAGTTGTATTACCTGGTTTGCACACTACAAACCCTGCAAAGCAAGTTTGATTAACAGAAGCAACAAGGTGTGAAATAGTATATGGCTACATAGTGTGTGGTAAAGAACTACTCACAGTATTACATTTATAGTTTGAGGTAGCATGTCTAGGTCATTATGATATAGTTCTCCACAAATCATGTGGCATTACTGCCACTGGCACAGAGCCTACATACACTATAATCTTTGTGATCCATGGCTATATATTCACATCATATATGTTTAGTAATTTCAAGTATCCTGTAGGTTAGATTTTTGGTTCAGGCTCTTTTTGTTGCAGCACTGGTCATGAATCACCACGATTTTCCATACTGAATACTCTCTCTTTCCTCTTCCCTAGTCGGTGATAAAGTTCCTGCTGACATCAGGCTTACTTCTATCCGATCCACCACCCTTCGCGTTGACCAGTCCATCCTTACTGGTTAGTGCTTTTAGCTTGTGGGGTCCTAGGTGTGATTGTGAAATTTAGCCCACTGGTGTCAAAATTGTCAGAACATTATATAACCACTACAAACATGACAAGTGGTTTCTTTTGAATGGAAAATAATTTGTAAAGCAGCTGTAGGCTGCTTTAGAAGCAGCTGTGCTGCTCTGCATCCCTCTGTTTTCCAGTGTATTGAGAACAAAAATGTTCTCACATCTGTAGTTACATTGAGATCATTATACTGTATGTGAACCTTCTCTCAGGACTCCCTCAACACAGCGGGACAATTGGTGACCAAAACTCTGCTGTAAATATTCTTCATAGGAAGATTATCCCCATGATTACGTAGCTTTTTTGGGATAAACCTTTGGGAAGTTTGTAATTTTGAGGTTATATTTTATTGTATTTGTATGTAAATGTAAATGTGGTAATCTTTTTGCATAGGTGAGTCTGTCAGTGTGATCAAGCACACCGATGTTGTCCCCGACCTTAGAGCCGTCAATCAGGACAAAAAGAACATGCTTTTCTCTGTGAGTTTTCATCGATACAATCCTCCAGCTATACAGATTAGTTTTCTACCTCTCCAATTAGCTACATTCCTCCATACACACAAGGTTCTTGAACAAAGTTCCTCTCAATTATTACCCTAACCTTAACCCAACCTGGTGACCGTGATTTCGGCCAGTAGGATGTGCTTTTGGAAGGTTAAGTAGATAAGAAAGTTGTTCAAACCCTAACACACCAGCCTAATCTCAATATCTTAATAATCAAAAGAAATATTGTTCCAAGAACAAGAATTTGATTCAGGAAAAAATACTATTTGGGTAAATCATTAGTTTCTTCTCCCACCTGTAGGGCACAAACATTGCTGCTGGCAAGGCTATTGGAGTCGCTGTCGCTACTGGTGTAGCCACTGAGATTGGTAAAATCCGTGACCAGATGGCTGCCACAGAGCAGGAGAAGACCCCTCTGCAGCAGAAACTGGATGAGTTTGGTGAGCAGCTCTCTAAGGTTATCTCTCTGATCTGCGTTGCTGTCTGGATGATCAACATCGGTCACTTCAATGACCCCGTCCATGGTGGATCCTGGATTCGTGGTGCTGTCTACTACTTCAAGATCGCTGTTGCTCTGGCTGTGGCTGCAATCCCTGAGGGTGAGCATGATAACACTTGCAACACATATCTCAAAGTTTTTTTTTCGTTTATTAAGTAATACCCACTATGCCCACAAGTGGGCTAAAACCTTGTCCTTTAGTCTATACTTTACATGAAGCATAGTTACTATCTAAATCTATCAAGAGTATCAATATTATTGACAGACATTAATCCATCCAAAAACTCCTATCCTCTTGTCAGGTTTGCCTGCTGTCATCACCACCTGCCTGGCTCTTGGTACCAGACGTATGGCCAAGAAAAACGCCATTGTCCGTTCACTGCCCTCTGTGGAGACCCTGGGCTGTACCTCTGTCATCTGCTCTGACAAGACTGGCACCCTGACCACCAATCAGATGTGTGTGACCAAAGTAGGTGTTGCATGTACAAGCGTCCACTAAGAAATAATGAAGCTATTGCTAATACTGATATACTGTAGTCTTAAAGGGGAAGTGTGTAACTTTTCCAGTGTTGAAAAACGAAATCTTGTCACAATTTAAAGGTAGGGTAGGCAATTTCGGAGCGGCTAACAATATCGAGCTAGCTTTGAAAGCATAAGGTCCCACCCTCCCTTCAGTACGCTGTCCAAAGCCACGCATCCTCTAAAACACATGAACGCAAAACGCACACACAGCTGTAGCAGAGTCTGCAAAGTGTCACGGGAGACAGCATTAAACTACCTCACGTCTCAAATCACATAACATTACAATGATAATGAACATACACAACTCAAAGAGCACTGACCTGTACCACCTCACTGCTGCACATTCATTTCGGGATTGATAGTGTTGCCATTGAAACACATTCTGAGAATGTGAACAGCTCCCAGTAGAATGTCACAGGTTGCCATCTCTTAATTTACGGCATGAACGCAGCATAAGCTTGTTATTTTGTACAACAGGAACTGTAAAAGGCAGCTGCTGTTAGTTTGTGTTACTCTGTGGCTGTCTCTGTCTACAACCATAGCATGAAACACGCTGATGATGTGTAATGTCTGAGCAAACAGGGTGCACAGCGGAGTGCAAATACATACATTGACAGGCAGGCAGGCATTGTATAGAACGAACATTTTATGGTCCTACTACGCCTTCCACAGAAGATATATATTTAGACCATTTTACTAAATGATTGCTTACAGGATATGAAGAGACTTTCAACCAGCATAACAAAAAATGTTTCTGGAAAAAAACGTATACCTTGCCTTTAATCTGTCATTAGTAGGCTAACTTCCACAATTCACTTTCAAAACATAGTTAAGAAGATAACATTTACACGTTTAAGCGGTCTGATTTGCCAACCCAGTGTTAAGAGTTTGTGGATGGTATTCCTATATTTTGAGCAATGGAAAAAGAAATAGGTGTGTTTGGAAATAGGACCTAGACACCTAGAAATATGTGTGTTTGGAAACCTTTTTCTAAAGCACATTATTTTTGCATTTTCGTTGGGTGTTGCAATTGGTGCAGAAATTACACACTTAACCTTTGAACATAAAGTATAAGTCTTCACATGTATATATTAATATGGACATATTATTACTTTCAGACTAAGATGAAATTGTTTATCATTACAGATGTTCATCATTGATAGAATTGAGGGTGATCACGTTGATCTTAACTGCTTTGATATCTCTGGCTCCAAGTACACACCCGAGGGTGAGGTGTAAGTACACAATTAAAAACTTCCCCTAAAATGCTCCTTTTTATTATCAGGCTATCAACAAGTTGAAGTCATAAATGTAATATGAGTGGCATCTTGTTTTCAGCACAAAAGGGGGTGCTCGTGTTGACTGCAGTCAGATTGACGGTTTAGTTGAGTTGGCCACCATTTGTGCCCTGTGTAACGATTCCTCCCTTGACTACAATGAGGTGAGAGACACTTACTCTTTTATACTTCATTCCTCCATTCTCTTATTTATTTTTGTCCCAAAAAAAACCCTGTAATCTTCCTTTGTGTTACAGTCCAAGAAGATCTTTGAGAAGGTCGGTGAGGCCACTGAAACTGCTTTGTGCTGCTTGGTTGAGAAGATGAATGTTTTCAAGTCCAGCGTCAACAACCTGTCCAAGGTTGAGAGAGCAAATGCTTGCTGTAGTGTAAGTATAGGTGTACCTTCCTAAAACATCAGTAATGTAGCTTGGAGCTGATTGTTATGTAACTCAAATCTGTTTCCATTTTCATCTTGTGCAGATTATTAAGCAGCTAATGAAGAAGAACTTCACTCTGGAGTTCTCCCGTGACAGGAAATCTATGTCTGTGTACTGTACACCTACCAAGGGTGATGCAGGCGCCAAAATGTTTGTGAAGGTATGCTATTTCACCATCATGTGTCTGTCTCAAAAAAATGTCATGGTTTCTTGGAAGTTCCTTGCAAATAAAATGGTATATGATATGGTACAGTGGTGTATATAAATGAAAGTACCATGGTATTGCTAATCCAGTACAACACTGTACCATGGTACCATCAGTTTTTTGGTTGTTTTTTTTTTTGGTTGTTTTTTGTAAGGATTTTAAAAAGTAAATTGTCACAAAAAATAAAATATTGATGGTGATCTTCTCCTAATAATAGACATATCTTCTGAATCCTCTTTTTTTTTAGGGTGCTCCAGAGGGTGTGATTGACAGGTGTGCCTATGTACGTGTTGGTGCTACTCGCGTACCCCTGACTGGAAATGTAAAGGAGAAGATCTTGGCTACCATCAAGGAATGGGGTACTGGCCGTGACACTCTGCGTTGCCTGGCACTGGCCACCAGGGACACTCCCCTGAAAGTCGAGGAAATGGTCCTTGAGGATTCTACTAAATTTGCGGACTATGAGGTGAACATCAAAACTAGCTAAGAAGGCTGCCAACCTATGGCCAAAACAGTTACTTTTTAGGATTTTTTTTTTATATATATAACTGAACAGCATGTCATCCGAGTTTGTATTGTGGCTTTAAATATGGACAGATACTTGAATGTGTCATTATAATATTAACTTTTTTCCAAAATCAAGCTCACACAGAGTTCAGTTTGTTTCAATGAGGTTTTGCCTAAAGTTTGAGAATCCATTGGAGTTACAAATTTAGTCACAACATTTAATTGGTTAAATATTTGTAAAACTCAGATACAAATGTAAAAGGTGACAGACAGCACTGATTTATGAAAAATGAGAATGGCGATATGCTCCAGCTATGCTGCCCTACAAAGCAAAAAGGCAGTAACTACGCAGAGTGCAGAACTGAAAAAAATGACTTTAAAGTTATCCTGTCATCCAGCCTAAGTAGTTGTAGGTAGATTATTGGACGTGGCTGTTTTGTTACTTTATATTAGCTTATTCTTTGTACATATTAATCCTCGTATTTAATTTGATATTTTACCCCTATTTTGCAGTTACTGTATTCTTGATTTGTAATACTTACCAAAAATGTGGCACCATTCCAAGGAAAAAGGCAGTAACTACAGATTTTCCAAAAACTATTTTGCCACAACTTGGGCTCTGGGTGTGTTAGATACACTGTATTTGAAATAATTGGAACCATTTGTTTTCCTGAACATGGATATACCAAACACAAACTAATTTGACCATTTTAGGTCAATATTTTCCACCCGGAAGCTGTTCTGGTGCTGAAACGGCTGCTTAAAGTCTCACATTGCTAAGGTGTATCAAGGCCCAAATGGGGACAATTTATTTTGAATAGGACCACATTATTATGTGTGAGTATTAGATTAATGTGTGTCTGGGGGTGTTTCTGTATCTGTAATGTAGTATCTGCTATACCTACAAATCACATTAATGTTAAAGCACTGCAAAACAACTTTTCTTTGGAGCAATATAGGCAAGTTAAACTCCAATTCAACAGAGCAAAACAAAATAATTTTGCTTAAGTGTTTCTAAAGCTTTTCAAACTCTTATGATGATAACTAAGATAAACAAGCTGATGATTTTATATGGTGCAGTATCTGTTTCAGTAGGTTTATAAACACAAAGTACTGAATGAAATGAATACATGGGACAGATATTTCAAATTAGTAAACATACATTTAATAATAGATTGTTTATATAAATCTATGATATATAAATCTCTATATATGAATAAAATAATAATAATGATAATAATAATAATAATAATAATAATAATAAATCAGCTGTGTGTGTTCACCATGGAAACAGTAACTTCACTGCGCAGCAACACGGTTATTTTTTGTTAGGTAAAACATAACAAGAATACAGTAATGGATGTTACTGTACTCATGCTTTGTTTCACTAGGGCTTTTTGCAGTTACTGTACAAACGACTACCATTTTTCTCCAAAACGACACACATTTGAGATAAGATGTTTTGTCACATAACAAAGGATGCCTTGAATGTCATGAAAATGATAATAACAAATTTTTGACCAAAAATGCAGTTACTGCCTTTTTGTTTTGTAGGGCAGTATGGTGGTCCAGCAAGAATGATGTATTAGGGTTAAATGAACAGGCTAAGCTATATAAAATCTTTGACTTTACAAATCTTTGACTTGCTACATCTTCTGTGTCTTGTTCAGACTGACTTGACCTTCGTTGGCTGTGTTGGTATGCTGGATCCCCCCCGTAAAGAGGTTTCTAGTTCCATTCTACTGTGTAAGGCTGCTGGCATTCGTGTTATCATGATCACTGGTATGTTTTTTTTTTTATCCATCCTCTCATCAATCATCTCTTTCAATCTTGCTACAACACCTGACCTGTCCTCCAAATAAATAAAAAAAATCATAAAAAAACGTTAACCCTCAGGTGACAACAAGGGCACCGCTGTGGCCATCTGCCGTCGTATTGGCATCTTTACCGAGGATGAGGATGTAACTGGCAAGGCTTACACTGGCCGTGAGTTTGATGACCTGCCCCGTTCTGAGCAAAGTGAGGCTGTCTGTAGGGCATGCTGCTTTGCCCGTGTTGAGCCCGCCCACAAGTCTAAGATTGTTGAGTTCCTGCAGGGCTATGATGAGATTACTGCTATGGTGAGACATACGTACACTTGCATGTTACAAGCCAACATCCACAACACTATATCACATGAGACCTGCATTTAAGATGATACAGTAATATTGTTATCTTTGCTCTAGACTGGTGATGGTGTCAACGATGCCCCTGCCTTGAAGAAGGCAGAAATTGGCATTGCCATGGGCTCTGGCACTGCCGTTGCCAAGTCAGCCTCTGAGATGGTCCTCGCCGATGACAACTTCTCTTCTATTGTGGCAGCTGTTGAGGAAGGCAGAGCTATTTACAACAACATGAAGCAGTTCATCCGTTACCTGATTTCTTCCAATGTTGGAGAGGTCGTCTGGTAAGAATTCATGGCATTTTTTAAAACCATGTCTAATGTTATCATGTATGCTCACACACAGAAGTGGATTTGAGTACTTTACTACTATACTTGAGTATTATTTGGGGGAATCGGTTTACTTTGAGTTCTGTTAAAACATACTTGTACTTAGTTACATTTACATGGTAAAAAAAATAATACTTTTTAATCCTTTACAAGTTGATGTAGACTTAAAAGTACAAAGTACATATCACACGACTTAAATCGTTTCGCAATTAAAGAGAAGTGTGAAAGACGAGGCTAAGTGATAACAGAATGTTAATTTTTGGGTGAACCATCCTTTCCAGACACAAACGTTAAAATAGAATAATTGGAGTTTTATAATAACCAATGCTGTAGATGGATGAACTTGAGTCAAGTGTGAACACAGCTTATGATTAGTTGATTATTATTCTAAAACTCACAATATTTAAATGTCAAACTACTGTAAAATAATCAGAACAATGAGAAAATAGTCATTTTTGACAAATTTCTTTACAAAGTTTTTGCATCAAAAATATTAAAATATCAAAATCTCTTATGCCTCTTGTTTTCAAAAGTCAGTTTAAAAACACTTCACATTTTCAACTTTGAAATCCTCAAGGACAATAAAATCTGGAAACTTTATTTACTTTCACTAATTTTTTTATGGGTAGGTACATTTAATTGAGTAAAAATTTTGATATAGTCCCTAGTGAAAAATATATATACTAAAATCTATTTGAAATAAAAATAATTATGCTAAGTATACAACAAATAAATTTACATTTTTATCTGCTTAAATTATATACTATGCAAATGTACTTTTTGTATACTTAATTGGTATACTTAAAGTCTGCTAAATTTGAACAACTAATTTTGTATTTGTAAATGTACTTTAGTTATCCAGAAATAGTGCTGAGGTTCAACTAAAGATATACCTAAGTATGCTAAAGTGGAACTATTGCAGGTGTACTTTAGATACACTTTAAATATTTTGCATTTAAAGACTGATATTATACAGAGATCATACTATCCATATACTAGTAGTGATATTAAAGACATTTTAGGCTTAATATTAAGATATGTGTATTGTGCAATAAAGAAGTACTCCAAATAAAGTTTAATTATAATATTTATATCAGTAAGTCTCAAGCAATATGTCAGTAAATATGTTAATGGATTTGTAGTATACTTAGTATGAAATAAATGTATTTTAAATACATTTTGGTGTAGGTTTTCTTTTCACTAGGGGTATACGTACTTTAACTTAAGTACTGTTAAGCACTGTTTACACCCCTTCTCACATGTGACATTCTTCTCATTTCTTTTAGTATTTTCCTGACTGCTGCTCTTGGTCTGCCTGAGGCTCTGATCCCAGTCCAACTGCTTTGGGTGAACTTGGTGACTGATGGTCTGCCCGCCACTGCCCTGGGCTTCAACCCCCCTGATCTTGAGATCATGGGCAAGCCTCCCCGCTCTCCCAAAGAGGCCCTGATCTCTGGCTGGCTGTTCTTCAGATACATGGCCATTGGTGGTTGGTATCCTTGCTATTTCTGTGGAATATTACTCATATTTTCGGGTCAGAGTTTTGGTGTTACTCTAACGACTTGACTGTCCTCAGGATATGTGGGTGCTGCCACCGTGGGTGCTGCCGCCCACTGGTTTCTGTATGATGAGGAGGGTCCTGGTATCACCTACTACCAGCTGGTGAGCAATATCTCCATCATATAATTATTATTTTAATATAACATGGAAAGAAAGCTTCTTTATCATATCTGTTCATGTCTGCTAATTTATCTTCCTGCTGTAGTCTCACTTCATGCAGTGCCACGAGGAGAATGAGGACTTCGTTGGCATTGAGTGTGAGGTGTTTGAGGCTGCTGCACCCATGACCATGGCTCTGTCTGTCCTGGTCACAATTGAGATGCTCAACGCCCTCAACAGGTTACATCTTCACTGCAGTTTTTGTCTAATGCAGTCGATTTTCAGTATTTAACTAAGTATATGTACAGTGTAATTTCAATTTCAATAATCTTTTCACAGAACAAGCCACAATGCATTATGGGAATTTATTTCTGTCAAAAATTGCCATCATTTCCTCACCCTTCAGTTGTTCCATCCAAACCTGTATGAATATCTTTTTTCTGATTAACACAAAAGAAGATATTTTGAAGAATATGAGTTTCTGGTCCCCATTAACTTCCATAGTACAGAAGAAAAAAATACTATGGAAGTCAATGGGGCCCCACAGCTGTTTGGTTACCGTCATTCTCCAAAATATGTTCAGCAGAAGACACAAATTCATGCAGGTTAGGAACAACTTGAAGGTGAGTAAGATGCGTGTAAGTGAGTAACCTAAGATGCATTACAATGCTGTCAGGTTTTGGAACAAAGCTAATGTTACCCTGACATTGATGGTGGTAATAAGTATTCCTCTCTGTGTCTTTCTCATTAGTTTGTCTGAGAATCAGTCCCTTCTGCGCATGCCCCCATGGAGTAATGGCTGGCTGATTTCTGCCATGACCCTCTCCATGTCCCTCCACTTCATGATCCTCTATGTGGACCCCCTGCCTGTACGTCTCTCACCTTTATGTTGTCCTGTTCATTATATTTGACTATATCTCTACACTGGCCACAACCTTCCTATTCCTATTACAGATGGTTTTCAAGTTGACTCATTTGAACGTGGGACAGTGGATGGTGGTACTGAAGCTTTCTTTCCCTGTTATCCTCATTGATGAGGTGTTGAAGTTCGTCGCCCGTAACTACGTAGAGGGTGAGTTCTCAAACAAATGTAAATATGCATGTTCACATAATTATAAAATAACATGCATTTAAGTAAACATATTTTAAATGTAAAATTACATTCACTCTCATACTCTATTCAAACTTACAATCTTATACTGTTTATTCTGACTTTTTTCTGAATGAAACTTAATGATTTACTCCTTTAACTTAACTTTAATCGAAATTTTCTTTGTCAATTTATTATATATTAATTGCACAATCTTTTTTCTCAATACAACTTGGTTGCACTAAAAAGCTAGTTTTTGATCCCACACTCATCGTTCTTCTATGCTTTATCTTATCTCTCACACTCTAATTTATTTCCCACTAACCATACTATTCATTTCTAGCCTAAACAGTCTCACCTCACAGTTTTCAAGTAACAGAAGCAAGGTATCCAATACCCCTCTCGTAACTGTTGTACTTGTCTTTATATATGTTTGCGTCTCTATACTTGTGCATGTTTAATGTGTGGGTTGGTGTTGCTTTGAGAGAACGTGGTCTTAAATTGGTCTGTAATTAATCATGCATGGAGTACCTGTGAAATGCATGCTGAACTTTTCATTTGTCTTCCTCAGTGGGAAGGGTTTCATCTAGTTCAAAGGTTGCACCAACCTGTGATTGCATTGTCAGCTCAATGTAAAAACATCTGCATCTTGAAATTGATTGATTTTTACTAAGTGAGAAGTTATATTTTACATCAAATACACTATAAACTAACTTGCATAAAATATAAACTAACTACTAGTTAAATGGCATGTTACACAGTGGATATGCAATGTGCATTTTGTTAACCCTAAAGATAACCCTAAAATCTGATTAACTGAGAGGAATGTTGTTCCAGGACCATTAAGGATGATCCAGGAATGTCCTATTTGGGTAAATCATGTTCTAAGAACATGTTTGGTTGTGTAAATCATGTTGAACTCAAATATTATATTTGTAATATGTTTCAAGATACAGTGTTGTGAATTAATACATTCATTTATAGTACAATAATATGTATTGTAGTAATGTAAGGGAATGTGGCTGTTGAGTCCAATAAAAAGGTAACTGGGATTTGTTTAAGATAAAAGTTTTTTTAGGCATGTGTTAAATTGTTTTTGTATTGTTTGCAATGTGAAGATGAGGCTTTGTGATATATTCTTGTTGATGTTGTAGTGATGTATGTATTTCGATACATATTGTATCGTGAGGTAGTGAACGATACCCATAACAGAGGTTCACAATGACATTTAGTGCTGCTTAATATTTGCTCAGTATTGACCTTCTGTTTATTAAAACTCCTCTTTTTGTGATTCCTAGGTAAATGTGAGATGTAAAGACAAAGATGTGGGAGTGAAAGAAACGGAAGATGAAGAAGAGAATAGGAAGAGAATGAATGAGGAAAAATGGGATTACATTATTTACATCTATTGAGACAGAAGCTGTCATGAGCCCATCCACAGAATGGAGAGCACAAAATTATTGGAATATATATATATAAAAAAACACACAGAAAAAATAAACAATACTAAGTTTAGGAACAGAGATTAATATATAGGTCAGCCCTTACAAATTAGTGTTTGAATGATGAATTGTTTTATTCTTAAAATAAGTGTATTAAACATTTTTTGTTAAAATTGTATACCATTTTACAGCCTTTTATTTCGCTTAATTCGATCTCTACATATACCTTCACATTTTGTTTTAATTCCATTCCTTTATTTACCTTCAAGGGGCATCTTCCCCAATAAAGTCATGAACGTGCCAATTATTTGGTAATTAATGATAATTATTATCATTAATTATTTTTCTCAGCTTTGAATAAATATATGGGTCAATGACGTGGCGTGTCAATTCTGGTGTCCAAAGCATATTCATAATATTAAAAATGTATACATTTTTAAATGCACTTCATTAAGTGACTCAATTTCCCCCTCTTTAATTACTCATGTGAGAATTTATTATAAATAATTAATCTTTAAAGAACTATTGAGCTCAAAAGTCCCAAAATGTCATTCCGAGTAACTGTCCCGGCTTAAAATCTGAATACAAAAAATACGACAAAAATGTAAAAAATATAAATAAAAGTATTTAAAATCTACTTGGGCATAATTGTATTGATGTTTCCAACGATACCTACAAATATAGTGATAATACTAAGCTTATTTAAATTTTTATGACAGAAAGACTTTTGTCTCCAAATTGTGATTTCTCTAATGTCAGTCCTGGATAACAGACATCAATGACCATTTTACAACATAATGCATTTTGGTATGTCATGTGACATAATATTGTACCAAAAAGAAGACCCTGAAGGAGCACCAGAACATGTGCAAGTGTCTCTTAAAATGTTGATATTTTGACCTTTTCGGTCACTGGTGCACTTTGTAGCAGTGTCCTTTTGGATAACACTAATAAAACATTTATAATGTTTTTATATTAAAAAAACGATCTATTTGATCTAAAAGATTACCTTAAGCGATGATAGCTAAGTTGTAGTTTTCCATAGTTGGTTAAGTTAGTGCCTGATTATAAAGAAAAATATTTGTTTTGTCATTCCTGGATAACAACATATTTTTTTGCTGTCATTCATCTTGATTTCATATGATTCAATGAGTCACATGAGTCATTATCATTGAATTGAATTTTGTAATGTTAATGGTAAAATCATGAATAATGTAATCAAATTTATTAATATATCAACATTTTATTAAAGCTTTAGTATAGCTTCTGTTGTTTTAAGGTCAATTCTGTCCTTCCAGATGTCTCTGTCTAATAAAGAGAGGCAGAGACGGTTCAAAGCCAGGATAAACGCAGATGCAGAAGCTAGGGCTGAGTAACTTGGAAAAAAGAGAGCAAGGTATTATAGTGATGACTCAGTGGAGTGATAATGTATTAGTAACAAGCAAACTTGAAATATTAATCGAAATAGGTTCACACTCCTATAAACATTCCTTTAATCTAAATGCGTAATACGCATGTGCACGCCATCAGCGTTCTCACAGGTTCGCGTTTTTAAAGTTTGCGCAGAGAGAACTAAAGGGTTTTCTGTTAGAATGGTGTCGTGTTAGCGGCCCCTAAGTTAATAACTAATGATCTTTGCGACGGAAGTGAATCAATCAAAACTAACTTTAGCTGGACAATAACTTTATTCTAGAGCTGATGTAAAGCCAAAACAATCTCTGTTACTTTAATCTCCTATTATCACTGTAAAGCTACTTTGGAACAATCTAAATTGTTAAAAGCGCTGTATAAATTAAGGTGACTTGACTCATTTGCAATAAGCCTAAGGGCCCTATCTTGCACCCAGCGCAATTGACTTTGTACACCGACGCATTTATCATTCCTACTTTGCACCCGACGCACAGCAGACTTTTCCCTCCACAAACGCACGTCGGTAAATTAGGGAATGAACTTGCGCTCCCAGCGGTTCAGCGGAAAGAGGAGGCGTGTTCCGGCACAAACGTTCCCTGGTGCTATTTTGCAGTTTCAGAAAACAATTCCGCCACTGACTTTAGACTAGGTTTTTCCTGGTCAGTGGCGGAATTGTTTTCAGATGCTATTTTAAGGGCGTATGCTTGGCCATAATGTAGCGTGTGCACAACGCACATACACTTTACTTCTCTCATCTACACAGACGCAGCAGTTCACATTTTTGCAAACCATACATAATTACAAGGAAAAATATTCCACATGAGGGAAATCATTGTGGTGCCCATGAAGATTTGAAAAAATAGGCATAAATCTAGCTTACACATTTACCCAAATTATCATACGCCTGTTTAACCGAAGCTAATTTGGGTGTGTTTCTCCATCCCCAATGTCACTTCTCTGTGTTTTACGGCCCTGATGAGAACGTCGGTCTCCTCGCTGTGAACCGCTCCTGGTGTGCGCCTGGCAAATCCGCCGTTATAATAGCGATCCGCCATGGAACAAGCGCGCCTGCTCTTAAAGGGAACGTGAGATGACGTTCTGATTGGTTTATTTCACGTTACGCCCAAACCACACCTATGAATAATGAAGCTACTTCAGACCAACCCATTTTAGATTTGCGCCTGGCACAAGAGTCATTTATCCCGCCGGTATAATAGCAACAGCGCCCGAGACCCGCCCATAAAGTTACTTGCGTTTTGCGTTTGATACTTGCGTTTCAGATCGTTAAAATGGGGTCCTAAATGTTTTAGCTGTATAATGTGTTGGACTATACCCTTGGCCATTGTTTATTAAGCATTATAATTTTACAAATTTACTAAAATTTTTACAGATTTTTAAATCATAAAAAACTTGTCAGTGTCTCTTACTTTGTTTCAAGTTTGAGTGTTGGAAAGAAAAATGATACTGAGGATGGTTTTTATGGTAATAATATTGCAGAATGTCCTTCCGGCTAACAGTTTGTCATTCTGGCTAACAATGACACGGGCAATTATTTTAACCCATATTTGTGTGTTAGATTACATAACTCAGTTTTTTGTTGAGTTAATGATAAAACAAATTTTATTTACCTTATTGGAAAACATTTTTAAACATTTTGCAGGTTTTTTTATTTATTTGGTTCTGAATTTTGAGTTATCAGCAGCCAAAAATGAGCCCATGTCTATATGAAATCCCAAATTGATTATATTAATTGTGATTAAAATGTAGTTTTCCGAGCACTAATTGTTTGTTGAGCTCCAAATATGGAGATCAGTACATTTGTATATGCCAACAATGGTATAAATATAGTTAATTTAAAAATTCATTACGTTACCCAGGAATGACATTTTCATGGGGAAAAATATCTGATTCACCCAAAAAATGATTCATTAAATTTTTTAAATGTGTAAATATCATTGCATTACATACACAACACTCCAATAAGTATAGAAAGTCCTACAATTTAAATTTTTTACCAATTTTATTTTCCTTCACATTTTAAATCCTTATCCGTCATTCACCCATATAAACATGGTGATATGAATGATGTGCATTGAAGACACAATGGATGCACACATCTACATAAATTGGTGAAGCAAAGTTGTGTTTAAAAAACAAATCAGGTCTTGAGGGGGACACATGGTTACACGTTGTTTGTCACTGCAATGACAATCAGTTGTCCATCCGTCTCCCTGTAGCACGGTCTTAGGTGTCTTTGCATTACAGACATTGCAGTTTATAGGGATGCACTTATGTATCGGTCAAAACAATCGGTATCGTCTGTTAAAATAAATTATTTTCAGTATTGTTTAAAAACAGGCCGATTATATCCTGTCAATCAAAAGGGGCGGGAAAATGTCAACATGCAACACATACTGTGTGAGAAGAAAACGTCTTGTGTTAAATTTAGGGAAAGTTAATGCAACAATAACGTATTAAGTAAAAAAAAAAAAACAGTGACGTTAAAGCAGGTTTTATTTTGACCCTATGAATCCCCGTAGTTCAAGCCAGGGTTGCCAGGTCCACAGTTTTTCATTACACCAAACATTATTTGTAGCTCCCCTTCCATCCAATAATTGCAAAGAGGGCTGCCTCTCCGACTAGAATGTCCTTCAAAACGTCTGAGTACAATATGTTTTCCGTTTTTTGATTATTCAGACGTTTTGTTGGATATTCTAGTCAGAGGGGCAGCGTGTAATAGGCTACTAGTAATGAGGAATGATTTAGTCCAGCAGGTGGCAGTTATGTATTGTATAAAATTAAGTGCATTTGCTAAGAAAGGAGAGTTGTAATTTGTATATGCTGTGTGTTCCACGTGGAATAAAGACAGTAGCACCTCACTGCAGTACACGAGATCCAGGGGGTGGAGTTGGATCCAGATATAAGGGGTGGAGATTGGTAGGTTTAGGGGTGGGTTTAGGGATCAGGGGGTGGAGATGGAAAAATTTGATGCTCACTGTTTGTCAAAGAAGAATGAGACATATGAACAATATGTATTCAGATCGCGAATGCAGCATGAAGGAGAGGCTTTTGATTGCTTTCTTAAAGACCTCAAGATAAAGGCAAAAACGTAACAAAAAAATAATAATTAATTGAGAGATTCATTGATTCGAGATCAGATTGTTTTTGTATGAGAAGAAACTGGGAGAAAGATTGTTACGAGAATCATAACTCACCTTGGATTATGCTGTCATATTGTGCCAATCCGGTGAATTAGCGAGACTGTAAGTGCAGCAGTTTGATGTGGCTAATTCTTCAGCGATGTCATCTCAGAGTGCAGAGGTAAGAGGTTAGAGGTAATGACAACGAAACATTTCCTTGCAAATGTGGGACCAAACATAAGTTTAGACAGTGCCCTGCCTTTGGTAAAAGATGTGCAATTGTCACACACAAAATGAACACACGGATCCATGAACCGTGACATCAATACCCCGAACCACTTTACAAAAATTTGCTTTTCAAAAGACAAAAAAATAAAGTGCATGTTGTGGAGGATGCAGATGACAGTGACACCTTGAATGATTAATTTTATGTGCAGATGGTTTCCGAAGAGTATACAAATCAGGATGATGCAAAATGGGTATCCACTGAGAATTCAATTAAGTCTTCCAAGTGGATTCTTCCTCTTGTGGCTAATGGGACAATAGTGCCTTTTAAATTAAACAATGGTGCAAAAGTTAATTTAATTAACATCAGAGATAATAATAATAATAATTCATTACATTTATATAGCGCTTTTCTCGACACTCAAAGCGCTTTACATAGAAGGGGGGAATCTCCTCAACCACCACCGATGTGCAGCATCCACCTGGATGATGCGACGGCAGCCCATGTTTCAAACTTTAGTTAGTGTGTAATGTTGCTGTTAGAGCATAAATAATATCTGTAAAATTATAAAGCTCAAAGTTCAATGCCAAGCGAGATATTTTATTTAACTGAAGTTGACTACATAAAACGGCTCGTTTGGACTACATCCCTCTACTTCCTTCATTAATGATGTCACTAGAACCGTTTCTTGACTAACCTCCGCCCACAGGAATGCTCCCTCAACTCTACTGGCTACTTGCGCACTTCTTATAACTTAGGCTACTGTGTTTACTCAGCTCTTACGGTGATTTTCTGAAGTAAAACTGATGCTTCATCTTTTGTGTGATGTACAATAAACTTTATTAAACTCATCAGTATATGTTTGATCATCATTCAGACAGCAGACTTGTAGGCTATTAATAAATAATGGATACATAGCCTACAAGCAGATGACAAATACGTTATAATAACCGTAATTAAACTACTAAACCATACCTGTTTCATCTCTATACAGCACTCTGACTCTGTAGGCATTATTGTCCGACTCGAAATGAACGCCGTTACTGAGAGTTTCTGATATTATCATCATTCCGTGAGATGATTTTTTCCTGACAGCCTGAGCGTGAGCTCATGAAGCTCCGCCCCCTGGGTCGTCCAGCAGCAGCTCATTTGCATTTAAAGGGCACACACTGAAACAGCTCGTTTTTCTGAGCCCCAAAAAATGTCAATTTAAACATGCTGTAAAAAAATTATCTGTTGGGTATTTTGAGCTCAAACTTCACATACACACTCTGGGGACATCAGAGACTTATTTTACATCTTGTGAAAAGGGGCATATAACGGGACCTTTAAAAGAATGATCTCTAATTCAAAAACGTACAGTTCCCCTCAAAGCCTACAATGGACATTCAATTGAAACACAAGGAATAGGCTATGTAGATTAAAAATACAAGTAAAAGGAAAGACGCAACATTTGATGTTTGTTGTAGTTCCCAATAGCCCTGAATCTCTTCTAGGAGATTATGCTTGTGAAGACCTTCAGTTGGTTAAAATAGTGTATCAAGTCAACATGGAAAGTCTTGTAGACTGTCTGTGACAATGTTACTGACATTGTGAAACAATTTCCATATGTTTTTGAAGGTCAAGGCACCTTGCCATTTACCTATAAATATAATTGAAAGATGATGCTACACCAGTCAAACATGCTCCTCGGTGGGTCCCTGCCCCTCTGCGAGACATTTTGAGGCAAGAATTGGATCGCATGACACAATTAGGAGTCATACAACGCATTGAACAACCTACAGATTGGGTGAACTCCTTGAGTGTGCTTAAACCCTAAAGACCTTAATGATATTAAATCAATAGAGAACACTACCAGATATCGACCCATAAAGAGATCATTAGTGAAATGTCGGGTGCCAAGTTTTTTAGTAAATTAGGTGCATCTCAAGGGTTCTGGCAGATCCGATTGGATTCTGACAGTAGCAAAAAAAATTACATTTAATACTCCCTTTGGAAGATATTTTCTTTGGCATCCATTTGTGATTTGAAGGTCTAGAGCAGGGATAGGCATCTTCGGTCCTGGAGGGCCACTGTCCAGTAGAGTTTAGCTCCAACCCTAATTAAACACACCTGAACAAGGCAATCAATGTTTTCAGGATTACTAGATAGATACACAGGTAGGTGAGTTTTTTATCAGGGCTCTTTTATCAAGCTAAACTCTGCAGGACAGTGGCCCTTCAGGACAGAAGTTGCCTAACTCTGGTCTAGAGGGTGTTTGCGTATATATTGATGAACTTGTAGTGTGGGGGTCTACCCTTCAACAACATAATCAGCGACTAATAAAACTGATGGAAAGAATTTGAGAACACGATCTATAGCTAAAAAATTCTGAAAAAAGCTGAAAAATTGTCAGTTTGGAGACACTTAGGTGACAAGCTGTCAGCAAAAGGGTTGGAGCCACACCCAGCTCTTGCCTCCTTGATATGTCTCCACCTAAGGCCCTTTCACACAGAGATTCCGGAAAATACACGGATAATGTGTCCCGAGATTTTTCCCGGCATCGTTTGATTTTGGATCATTCACACTGCCAGTGATTTTTCGGAGTCTGCGAGTGTGTTCATACACATCCCATAAAGATCCCGTAAAGACACGTGGCGTCAGGATGTCATTGTGATGGCACGTGCGTTAGGGCTGTCAAATTGGCTAAAAAGCTAAATTTGAATTTCTGTCTTAAATATTCGCAAAATTCGAATTATATTCCAATTCTAAAGGCAATACTTAACATTAGAGGAAAAAAGTACTGAATTGTCCTATGCCCACAAGAGGTGGCAAGCGAGGTGTTCACGCCATGCCTGCCGAGCCAGAGACTGTTCACGCCAGGTCAGCCATGCCTGTGTCTTCGGACAAGATGGCCGCTGCACCTGAGTCAGTTCAGGAAAAGACAGCAATTATCATAGTCACCATGGCTGTTTTGTATGTGTGGGCAGCGTACACATCGGCTCAGGCCCATGGGCCCTCGATCAAGAGCTTCGCCACCCTTCCAGAGTCTCGTTCCGTTGAGGCCACCTCCACGCCTGAACCCTCGTCTCCGGCCAAGATGGCCGCCGCTACGCCCGAGCCCTCGTCTCCGGCCGAGATGCCCTCGCCAAAGATAGCCGCCGCCTAAGGGCTTCACTACATAAGCCTTCAGCCACCATGTCTGAGTGTGTCCCTGAGTCTGTCCCTGAGCCTAAGCCCATAGCTCCACCCAAGAAAATTTCTATTTAGGTTATAGGTTAGCTATAGGTTATAGGCTATAGGTTCCCGGCTATAGGTAACCCATAAAGATCCCGTAAAGACATGTGGCGTCAGGATGTCATTGCGATGGCACGCGCGTTAGGGCTGTCAAAATGGCTGAAAAGCTAAATTTGAATTTCTTTCTTAAATATTCGCAAAATTCGAACTCTGACTCCGGTGCAGCGGCCATCTTGTCCGAAGACACAGGCACGGCTGACCTGGCATGAACAGTCTCTGGCTCGGCAGGCATGACGTGTACACCTCGCTTGCCACCTCTTGTGGGTGTAGGAGACAATTCAGTACTTTTTTCCTCTAATGTTAATTATTGCCTTTAGAATTCGAATATAATTCGAATTTTGCGACTATTTAAGACAGAAATTCAAATTTAGCTTTTCAGCCATTTTGACAGCCCTAACGCACGTGCCATCGCAATGACATCCTGACGCCACGTGTCTTTACGGGATCTTGATTAAAGCCTGGTTCACACGGCAGGATAATTAGGCCGATTTTAGGCCCGATTCACCCCTTCCGACAATCTTAAAGATGCTCCGATTATCAGATTTTCCTGCCGTGTGTGGTGTGTTAAGACTGCTCTCGTCTGCTCGGAAGGATGTCGGGACCGCTCCGATCTCAAATCGGGGATATCCAACATGTTGGATTTTTTTGGCCCGATTTCTCCTCGTGTGTGGTGTCCCCCGGGGACAAACGAGCACGCAGCCTGTGGGCTGTGGCATGTAGCCAATCAGAAAGCGAGGTGACGAGGCGGCGAGGAAGCACCGGGAAACAAAATCAAATCTTAAATCTTTTGATAACGTTTTTTTTTCAGTTAAAAACAAACTACAAATTATCACCACTACATCCTCTTTGTCCGCCTGAAGTCACGTTTGATTTCGAGGGATTTTGCGAGATTTCCCGTCTGACCTGGGAATGCTCGGGAGTCAAATCGGTTTGTGTGTGATGTGTTGATTTTGCCGTGTGGCTGGGCACCACACACTGTACGACCAAAACTGTTAGACTCGTGATTTTTTTTATCGCCGTGTGTGGGGTCTCTCAGGTAGAGGTCTTCTCGGGTCCTAAAAGCTGTACCCGATCCGAATCGACCCGAATCACTACTTACCCGAACCCGACGTGCATAAATTATTATTATTATTTTTTTTCAAACCGACCCGAGACAGACCGGATAAAATTAGACCCGAGTCCGACCCGACCTGACGCCATTTCCTTTAGAACCCGACTGGACCCGAACGTATATAAACGGCATTTACATTGTGCACAGCCTGCAGCCCTGCGTTTCTCAAAAATGCACTTAAAGGTGCATTGCGCAAGTCTCTGAGTTTTTGCAGAACTATGCCCCTTCTGGCGACACGCGAAACTGCAACCAGAGTTGTGTACGCGGTTACGTGGAGTTTGCGTTGGGGTTTGGGATGAACTAGAAGCCGGTCTCTTTGAATCCATCTTCTACTTTTGCCAAAGTCGCTTGAGTTGTCTTTGCTGATGCGGATAATGGCGGCGAATACACAAACCTGCCAGACATAGCCAGGTGAGCGTGAACGCGCATGACGTCACGTCCAGTTGATTCCGTCCCGAATCCCTCTTATTTATTTTACTGTACAGGATTATAGAGGCAATCGCAGAGATCATAGAAGGGCTCATTCAGCCTATCAGGCAATTGTTTAAGCATGTATGGGTTAGAAAAACGGGTATTTTTAACATAAAAAAGTTGCTTAATGCACCTTTAACATAGATGCACAATTATAGGCGCGCTGAAGTACTGAAATGTCAATCACACATCACTGTAACCCATTACGTCCTATAAAATTTGGCATAGGCCTAATGTTATTTACTGGACCATACGATGATTAGAACCACCACAGAGTAAGATTTACCTATGGCTGTTTTTCAAATGTAGCCTATAACAGATTTTCAATAAAATATCCAAAGTCTCCCAGTCATTGACTTTTACTAAAATTGTGTTATTTTGCCTACAATACCGTTGTTAAAAAAGTTGTTTAGATAAAACCAGATTAAAAACAGTGCATTAGAACTGCCATATCTGGTCAAATTTACCATGTAGGCATGTCTTTATTTTCGCAACTTTTCTTTATTTGAGCAACGTGTCTGCTTACTGTAAACAGTCACAACGCACATACAAAATAAGATGTTTTAGCCTACTCCTAAATGTTTAAACTTTGGATTAATTATTAAAATTTGTTTTGCAATTTTTATCGTTTATTGTTTGCTGGTTGCAATTTATTCAAGTCAAAATTCCGATCTATGATGTAGCCTAATGAATAAAACAATTTTTCAAATTACCCCAAGTTTATTGGGGTTGTTCTCTTATTCAAATTATAAATTATATAACTAAGAAAATTAATAATGTATTAGGTGAAACTGTGCGCGTTATTAATTGTTAAGTTGTTCATTTGTCGTTGCATCTTTATATCCTATGCAGTGCGGTGGATTATTATTGCTCATTATTGTCTATTTAGGGTATTTTAATAATTTAAATAATATTTTTCAAAATATTCAAGGTAATTGTCTAAATAATTAAATATTATTTCATTAGCCTATATTTAGCTTTTCTTCAGGGTTATTCACCAATCAAGCTGTGCTCTTTTTACCCTCAAACCCAAAGTGATGATGACAAATGGCAGGAACTGGGATGTATTTAGAGGTTAGAAGCAAAAGGAACAATGATATCACTTTCACAACCTTTGTTTTATTGTTCTTAAAAGTAATGTAAATTATGTTTGAATTAATGCTGTTTATGTGGTGGCATGGATGACTACTAGGCCATAATCGCTTTGTTTTTACAATCGCATATTATATATTTATTATCATTATTATTATCATTTGCTGCGGATCTCTAATTATTCATTGGAGGTCACAGAAAATGAAAATGCAGACATACATCAATCATTAGTTTATTATTTCATCTTAGAATGAACAGGGGTAATTTACTTTAATAAATCAATAAATAACTTTAAACATTTGATGATAATATTATGAAGCAAATTTCTGTCAACACAAAATCTTTGTGATCATCGTATAAACAAATAGCCTACACCACAATGCATACAAAACAGACAACCATTGACACTTGCTGTACCAAGAGAGGTTCTCGTTCTCCAGAGCGTGCCCAGACACACTGAACATTCTGTGGCTGCGATAGTAATATTTGGAACTGGAGGGTCCGTGTCTGTTGGGCTGGGAAGGCTGTCCAACTCACTCCGGGCACTTTGGTATATTTCGTCTCTCTCCTCATTTGTGAACATGCGTAGCTGCTTAAACTTAGGCCACAAAAGCACTGCAAGCTTTGCTTGTTGGTCGAGTAGTATTCGTTCACTCAGAAGGTCTTTGGCTCTGCGTTTCAGAATCTCCAGTGCTTTAGGGTCAGTCGGTGTAACCATGCAGTGTTCAAGTAGTGCAGATTTCCATAAAGCCAGCAGATGGATTGTAGGATAGTTCGACGCGCTCAGTTCATCGCTTGCCGTTTTGAATGGGGTCAAAATTTTAACTAGCATTTGGAGAACATCTTTTGAGATGTGACTCATTTTGTGTATTTCCCCTCTTTGCACATCATCGAAAGAACCGAGTACTGATTCAACCATTGCGAGCTTAGTGTTCCAGCGAGTCTCACATTCCTGTTTGAGGGTGCGTGTCAGGTGGAGCTGCAAACCAGAATGCTTAAAATATGTTGTCAGTGACTTACACTGATTAATACATTCTCTCACGGGCTGAAACAAAACTTCCTCCTCCTCATCAATTCCCTTCTTGAAAGTGTGTTTCAGCACAGTGTTGAGAACGTGCGCATTACAGCTTCTGTGTTTCCAGCTGCTGAGAGCAGCCTTTATATTAGCGCCTTGATCGCTAACAAACACAAGTTTGTCTATTTCAGCCTGTGATAGTCCGAAGTCATGCAACTGTTTCAACAGTTCCGTTTTTATGTTTGCGGCCGTTTTTGAGTCAAATGGGAAAGCACTGGTGCAAATTACCCAGCTCTGAAACATCCAGTCTTCATCTATGAAGTAAAGAGTGATGCATGTGTAGCTGACCTTTCTAAAATCATCCGTCCACATGTCAGTGGATGCTCCACAAGCAAATGCCTTAGCAAGAGCCTGCTTGACTTTAGGTAAAAGCTCTTGCTTCAAGGCAAGGCACCTCTCCAAAGTGACACGAGAAACAGTGACTCCCGAGGGAAGAATGTCTTTGACTTCACAGTGGCCGTGCGTAGCTCCAATCTCGATCAAGCTAACTGACAAAATGAGCTTGTTTCAAACATTCTGTATGGTCTGAGATCTTTGGCACAGACTCGAATGCAGTTTTCAAGTATTGTATTTTTATACTGGGCAGGTACCCCACTGCTCTTCCTCACAAACGAATGCATGGAGCTTTGCATTGTTTTTTTGTGCCGACATGATCTCTGGTGCTTCAGCAAATGGGACTTTCCAGTTTAAGCTGAATCAAATCTTAATATGGTATTGCAGTCAACGCATTTAACTGCACCAGTCTTTTCCTTCCTTATCAACAATGATCACAAAAGTTGCCCACACCGATGACGACCCTGGATGTTTCTGTTCTACATATTCGTTTTCCCTCACCTTTTTAGCAATGTCTGATATCGCCTCCATGCTTTTCTGATAGTGTCGCGTATTTTTAAAATTGATTGACAGGCGTGGCTTAACAACAATTCAAATACTTGCATTTAGTCAAACATCCATCCACATGATGGCGCACTAGAACTTGGCAAAGGGTTGGTTTATGTGGAGCGAGCAACTAAGTAAATAAATGCGGTCGCGGAGGCAACCGTGTCATGCTTATGCCATTGCACATAGAAGCGCGAATTCGCTCTCTCACTTAGAAAAAGTGAGAGAATGGTGTCATAGAGTTGTTTTAAATACTGCAATTTTGTTAAAATGCCCAACATAGTTTAAAAGAATTCGGGTCTTCTCGGGTCCATTTGGAAAAGGCATATTTATCCCGAGACACGAGGCCTCTAATACCGAACCTGACCCGTGTCCGAGACACTCATTGGAGTTTTGGACCCGAACCCGCTCGGGTCTCGGGTCAGACCTCGGGTTTTCGGATCCAAGTGGACCCGTGAAGACCTCTGCTCTCAGGTTTGGAAAATCGGCTGACAATTTTAAAATCGTCCCGTGTGAATCAGGCTTTATCAAGCTCAACTTGATCTGCAGCGAGTGCTGAGCGCTTTTTGTTGACAATGTTTCCAGCTGATAAAAACACATGCTCAGCTCTGACCAATGCCAGGCATGGTCAAGTATGTCTTTGCCAGCCACGCAATATGTGCATACATACCGCACTATTTTTGCCACCAACCGAGAGGGGTTTCGTCAGCTGGAAGCCTTTTCCCACCATTTATCAAATAAACAACTACACTACAGCTAACAGAAAAAACCCTGCATCAGTTACATCATCATCTGATCATGTCTCGCGCACCTCTTGACACACCAAAATTTTGAATGCACGGGGCGCGTTCCGGGACTGATCCCGGCATCGGTCCCAGTAACTAAACCTATGCCACAAACTCGACAATCGACTTCTGTGGACTTCGACCGAAAACAGGAAGTAAATACAGGTATGTGTGTTGGCTGAATTAACATCACTTTTATTCATATCTTTCACATCGACTGCAGTCAGATTCACCCGTGTTCACTCTGAAGGAATCACTCAACATGGCTGGACACTTGTAATGACACATCAAGGATGTTAAGAGGCTAAAAGCAGGTTTAAAACTTGCCCCATTGAAGTCAACAGGGTGCAAATTTTAAAAAGAGGATAACACGGTGTAGGCAACACCGATTTTTGTCATTGTTCTCTGTACTGACAGCACTCCAAATGTACAAATAAATGACCATGAATGTTAAAAATGTTCAAATTGACCGGAGTTCTCCTTTAATGAGTTAAGTTGCTACATAATCAAGAATGGAAGAGGTTAAAGGAGATCCTTACCACTAAGCGTGTCCTTATATATTTTTTCGATCACACATGGCCAACTAAGATCTCTACAGATGCCTCACAGGATGGATTGGGGGGTCAGCCCTATGTTCCCACAGCCCTATGTTCCCACAGCCCTATGTTCCCACAGCCCTATGTTCCCACATTTCTAAGATTTTTTTTTCACTGAAAATTTTGAAAATTAGGCCCTATGTTCCCACAACCATATGTTCCCACAGCCCTATGTTCTCTCGTTTAAAAATTATAATTGTGAAAAGACAATGCCTTCCCCTCAGACCGCCACTATGGGCTGTCCAGTTTGGTTTAGTATGAAGGGTAGGTTTTAGTGCTTGTGCTGGTACAGGGATAGCCCAATTACATCCCAGACAAGTCTCCCTCCTGTGAGGGGTAGGTTTTAGGTATGTCAAACAATCAAGCTTAATTCCCCCACGAAGGGTAGGTTTTAGTGCTTGTACTGGTACAGGGATAGCCCAATAACATCCCAGACAAGTCTCCCTCCTGTGAGGGATAGGTTTAGGTATGTTAGGGTTAGGGTTAGGGTTAGTGTAAGTGACTACCAAATTGGGAGAAATGGGGATACATAAGACTGTGGGAACATAGGGCTGTGGGAACATAGGCATGGTCCTGGATTGGGGGCTGTGCTTCTTCAGGCCATTGGGAATTCCTGGAGACCTGTGTGGCCTCTGCTTCTCAATCTATGACAGAGACTGAAAAACACTGCTCTCAAATAGAAAAAGAGAACAGGCCTGTGGCCTTAACTTCTGTCATTATGAAAGTGTTTGAGCATTTGATATGTAAACACCTGTCCAGTATTTCACTTGACCCCCACCAATTTGCTTATAGAGCAAATAGGAGTGTTGATGATGCAGTTTCACTCTGTTTGCATTCTATTCTTCAACACCTGGAGTTAAAATCTACATATGTACGTGTTCTCTTTGTGGACTTTAGCTCTGCGTTCAACACCATCGTTCCTGTGAAGCTGATCAACACTTTACAGGAGCTAGGTGTTAGTACATCACTTTGCAAATGGATTTTCAACTTTCTATGTGATAGGAAGCAGGTGGTTAAAAAAATGGGTGATTACGCCTCACAGTCAAAGTTTTTGAACACTGGCGCCCCTCAGGGCTGCGTCCTTTCCCCACTTCTGTACTCTTTATACACACAATTCTGTCAATCACACACCAGTTCAGTTTTGTTGTTTAAGTTTGCTGACGATACCTCTGTAGTTGGTCTAATTACTAACGGAGATGAGTCTGACTACCGCAGAGAAGTGGAGGGGCAGGTGAAATGGTGCGAAAGCTATAACTTGATTCTTAACATCTCAAAAACCAAGGAACTGGTAGTGGATTTTAGAAGGACCCCTAGCCCCCTCCCTATACGCTCTCCATTAATGGGGTGGAGGTGGAGAGGGTCACTTCCTTCCAGTTCCTTGGGACCACAATCCAGGAATCCTTATCATGGGAGCTCAACACTAATTCTAAGATCAGTAAAGCTCAGCAGCGACTCCACTTTCTGCAGCAGCTCAAAAAGTTTAGTGTCAGCCGAGTTGCCATGACCCACTTTTATAGGTCAACTATTGAAAGCGTGCTCACTTTTTCCATGCTTGTCTGGTTCGGTCACACAACCGCTCAGGACAAAACAAGGATGGAAAGAGTAGTACGCAGAGCATCAAAAATTACGTCTGAGAGTTGTACCAAGACAAATTCCTATCAACTTGTTGACATGGCAATAAATGTATTGAACTGAATTTAATTGAATTGTAATTACCTCCCTGTGTCGGTGTGATTAAATCAAACATAATATAAACTGCCAAAGAAATTGTCCCTGATTGTCTTAAATCAGCACCATTTTCTTGTTTAAAAAGATATTTACATATTTGTCAACCAATATTTTCAAACATGTTCAATTTCATACATTTTCAGAGGGTGAAATCCATTGCCTGCCTGTTAACATTAAAGGTAAGTGAATTGTAAAGTATTTCTCTTTGTTCAAATAACTACTCAACCCTACCTTACACATTAATACTGGAAAAAGAGCCTCTTTGGTGTAAAAAACATTTTTGATTTTGAATGATGAGCATTCACCGTAAATATTCATTCATTGATTTTGAATGATGAGTATTCACCCCCCCCCCCCCTTAAAAGACAATTTAACCACACTGTGTGAGACCCAGATGCAGAATGAGCAAGGGGTTGATATTTGTTCACAACAGAAGGCACACAAAAGGAAAACATGCTGGTCGGTGATGAGGTAGGTCGAGATTCTAAGGCAACTATGGAGACAAGGCAGCGGCTCAAGGAACCTGCTGTATCTTTTTTGGGAGATTGTCACAGACACCTTGGCACCTAGTTTTATTATTGTGTGTGGGGTCTGTTGGATTATTTATTAAATATAACGAATAATTGGGTCTGATTGGTCCAGCCACTACATGGTAGCACGAATACTATTATTATATTATTTGTACTTGTCATTTTCAAATGAGCAATTTGTTAATGCATTTGGCCTACCTGTCCCATGATGTGTGGTTTTAATTGCGTCAGCTATTTTTGTTAACTTAGGCTTAGTCCTCTGTTAAATATCTTTTATAGTTTTTATCATATTTAGTCAACCTGTTTTTTTTTTTTTGTTTTTTTTTGTTGTTTTTTTTGTCAAGTTTTAGTTGTCCCGTATTTGTCCCTCAAATGTTTAATTTTCAAAAGACATTAGTTCTTCTGTTTGAGCTTTCCCATCGCTTAAACAGTAGAACATTGCACTATAACGTCAAGGTTGTTATAAAACTTATAAAACATATACTTTTGTTGCAATGTAAGACTTTTTGGATAAAAGCATCTGACAAATGCATAAATGTAAAACTAGGATGCGGAATTGAAATTGGTGAAATCAGACACTAACAGATCACCTTACCTGCTCCCATAGAGCTCGTGCTCTGACTGCCGGTGGGAGTTGATTAATGCCCAACCTAGATTATTCAATAGGGAAATAATATTTTCACATTTCAAAAGTGAGTCAAGCAGGAATCCATTGCACTCTTTTGGAGCACCCAAATCAACGGCTGGAGGATGCCTGGAGCAGCTCAAAGTGGGATTCTGGAGTTCTGGGGAATGAAAGGTAGTGGATGGAGAGGAGGATGACGAAGGAGAAAAGGAAGAAGACAAGCTGCAGAGATCAGTAGTGACTTCTAAGAGTGACTCTGCAGGTCTCTGAATGTAGAGCAGCAAGCTCGTTGGCTGCTGATGCAACAGCAACTTATCAGCTGCGCTATCTAGATAACAGTGTGCCCGCTAACAAATGGACCTATAGGACCTATCAGCCTCCGCCATCTACAGTTTCATGACAGAACTTTGTATTCACTTCAACTACATTTCTTAGATTTTTAGAAAATATGGGGGGGGGGGGGTTCAGTTCAACCACATGCAGTTTCATGTCATCTATACATTACACACCCCATCGCCAAATCATAGAAAATTTCAGTTAAGACAGTTGTATTCATCTTCACAATACACAACAAATCAATATACAGAAAAACAGATTTCTAAAATAAGGTATAGGCAACACATCTGTGAGTAGGCTACAGTTTTCAAAACTGAACAGTGATGTTGTGTAATATTCAGTTACTGTAAGAAACTGTTCCAGCGGGTGGAGTTTACTGGTAGCCTACTGAATATCACCTGTGTATAGCCTACTCCCATTAACTGGAACAGATTTTCACTGGAACTGGAACAGATTTTCACTGGAACTGAATATAACATCCAAATATTGTTACGCAATCAATCAGCATATTGTTGTGTAACTTCACCTACTGGAACAGTATTTCACAATTTTTCACAGTAACTGAATAGGGGAGCCCGCGGGGCACGGGGTTAGTTGTAACACGCTTGTTTTAAATACTTCCGCACATGCTAGGATGACGAAACTTTGTGTATTTACTAGTATATTTGCCATATCAACACTGTTGATACTTTGCACGTGGTGTCAGTTGTACTGGCTGGCGGGCAAGAACGTCATTCTCTAGCAACGAAAACCAGTTAACTAATCAAGGATCTTGCCAGGACGTTGCCAGTTTTAATATACAAAAGTTGGTGTTTTGAGGTGTACACGACATGTCAGATAGTTGTTGTGCGATTGGATGCACTAACCGCGTTTGTTGCCCGACAGATATCACGTGACTGCAAAGTATCAATACAGAAAAAAAAAATTCCACCAAAATATTATTTTTTTGGAAGATATCCAAAGACATTTATTAAACCATAGCAAAAGTAAATTTCTTACTTAAGTTAATTTTTCATCTCTATTTTTTGTGTTTATTTAAAATAAGACAAATCTGATATTATTTTAATCTCCAAGATGTTATTTAACAGTTGAGACAGTTATTTAATGCTTCGCTAACTAGCAGAAGACATAGCCGGGTTTAAATCCCAGTTGTGCAGGCCTCACATGTTACAATGTACCCCACCTATGGGGCATGTTGTCACATTTCACTTCCATTCTTTCGTTTCGGGGTATATCAAGAAAAAAGTATATACTGTATTAATAAAACAAAAACACATAATTGTACTAGACATGTGGGAAATTAATGTGGGAAAAAATAAATACTCTGAACCATAAGTAGATTTACACAAACTGAGAAAGTCAAAAAGCGTTACTTTGTGCCCCGCTCTTCCCTATTACAAACAACTATTGCGAAAGAACGATTTAGGCCTACAAAACAACGATTGCGAATGCGTGCACGGATTATGAATTTGTTCACTGTTACCGTTGTAATTTTTTTTGTATAGTTCTATTTTGCTAATAAATTTTGCATTCTATTTTGGCTTTCTCGTGTGTCCCTATTTTTGTTATGTCCCTTTTGAGCCACGGGGCGAAACGGGTATGGATTGAAAAACCAAAGCAACTGTACGGTTTACAAATCTGAGCACAGCTGAGACTTTTTCTCTGGTATAGCCTACTTTTGGCGTAGGATATTTATTTCCGTCAAGGTCAGGCTGCGATGTCAAATGTATTCCCAGGAGTGAGTGATGCGCTTTCCGTTTTTAAAGTTTTTATAAAATAAGTTAGCCTAAGATATGGCTTGAATGGTTTAAAAACATTAGCAAGAATAAAAGCGCATCATATAATGTAACGCCATGCAGCCAGATGATGACAGAAAAAAAACGGATGCTGCGTTAATTGCGTTAAATATTTACTTAACGCTGAGTTCCCATTTCTACCAGTAACGCTTATTCAACTTCCCGCGTAGATATCGACGGCACAACTGGGTTGTAGGCATAGACTGTAGGTTGCCAGGTTGAGCTCACAAATGGGTTGAAATGTGTATGATGTGTTGATTGCGCGAGTAGGATGGGTTCATACAAGATCTGGCAACTGGACAACCTTTGAATAATATATTGATGTGATTATTCATATAACGACGTTTGTGGCATCTTTACAAATAGCCTACAAATAACGGGAGTTTCACGGGAGAAATAACAAAACGGGATCGGGCGGGAGATGGGTGTGAAATACGGGAGACTCCCGGGGAAAACAGGATTGACAGATGCTTCTGAGTGCTTGAAAAGAGATCCGTACTATCACGTGGTTTCTGGGAAGAGAAGCGTTTCTTTTGAAACGAATTAAACTGGCAGAAGGGAAATTGGCTGAGAGAAAATGCCAAAGTGGGCGGGGTTATTGATGTGTTAAGACATGCTCAGTAAAGATGTCACATAACACCTATGGCAAGCCATTTTAACATTTAAAAGGTAGACTGGATATGTGTTGCAGATATCTTTAATTCAGTTTTGCCAAGTCAAAAAGAACATTTCAGATATCCGCAACTACATTCTTCCTATCCATACTTGTCATTTCAGATATCCACAAAGACATTCTTCCTAGGACAAATGACATCACTTTTGCCATTCATTTGAATGGGGTTTATCATTACATATATCTACAATTCAGTTGCAGATATCCACTATGTGAATTACGGATAGGCCTATCTGTAACTGAATTGTAGATATCTGTAATTCTAGTTTGAGATATCTTCATTTAGATTCTGACTAGCCATAACTCCAGTTCAAGATATCTTTAATTCACCACAATTCAAGATATCATGTTCCTTTTCAGATATCTTGAATTAGAGTTTTGACTAGGCCAAATGACGTTGCAGATATCTGTATGCATGCATCACACTTTAGGCGGGAGCAGAGCGTGTTGTTCAAATCATCAAATCACATAGCACCTGTTAACTGTTAACTTTAATTAGCACTGATTAGCACCATGTTGGAGCAACCAGAGTTTTTAATCGTCTTTTTTCATGCTGTTTCAAACTGAAAAAATAAAATAAAAAATAAGAACTAATCTGAACTAAGAACTTTGTTTCTCATCTAAGGAAGTTAATGTTATATACTTTCAAGAATAGCATGCAAGTATCTTTATTAAAGTGAATTAGTGTGAATCTTTTTCACGCATAGGCTAAATCTTACGGCAACAACAACCTTTTAAGCATGAACATAAACATAGCATTGTAAAAACATTTTTTTTTTTTTTTGTATATAAAAAACATTTTCTGGTGTTTTTTTTCGATTACAGCCAACGCCATGCTTCTTTCTTCTTCCATTCATAGAAATAAAGAAATTAACCCACTTTTTCTTTGATTATGGTGGGGAGGGGAAATAGATATGTAAAATAGAGCAACATCATGCACAATAATTTGCACTAGTCATAATGACGTTTGAGATATCTTTAACTTTCATTATGCCTAGTCAAAACTGAATTACAGATATCTCTATCTGTCGTTTCGACTAGTCACAATTACGTTACAGATCTTGAATGACAATTCCAACTATCCAAAATGTAATTACGACTAGTCAGAAAGAGATTGTTGATATCTACAATGTTAATTCCGGAGTCAAAATTTGCTTTTAAATGTTAAAAGTGCTTGCCATAAACACCTGCTCATGTTGTAGTAATATTCATTATTCCCAAAGTGATGTAGCCGCACATTGCAAAAAAAAAAAAAAAAAAAAAAACCTTTCACGAATAGATTGTTAATTCAAAAAGATTCCGTATTTTCCAAAGACACTCATGACATAGCTATTTGACGAACAGTGTGATTACGCTGTGAGCCGATGAGCGCCCCCTACCAAAAGTCACTCAAACAGCTCAGGACGCTCCACTGTTTTGCTTTCAGGAATTTCTAGTGCGATCATCTGCGATGAGCCTGGGCAGGCAGACTGTGATCTCCAGAACTGCTGACAGTATATACGACCGAAACTAAAGGTAGGCTAAGCGAAACTACAAACAAACTAATAATTTTCACAAGTTTATACAAAAAATGACGTTTTTTCCGCGAACTTATTTATACAACGAGCTATAGGCTACATTGATTTTGATGTGGATAGTTTGGAAGAAATTGTTGAAATTATAAAATCCCTTGTATCTCTATTTTTATTTAAGCAGATAATTCGAATATAAGTTTACAAAAAGTATTGTGAATGCGTCTTAATAGAGTTAAGGCATATATAATAATAGTCATTTATGATTACAAATCATAGCGTATACGCTTCCTGTACTGCACTACCAAGGGAGGGAACCAAACAGCGATTTCTTTCGAAGGACTAGGGTGATTGCCAAATTAAATTAATTTAAGAATTGTCTAGAGTCAATATAATTTAAGAATTGTTTAGAGTCAAAATAAGATTTATAACAACCTGTGCGTAATTACAATTCATTGTATTAGTCAAGTGTGCTTATAAGGAACAGCTCCATTGATCACTGTTGTTCAAATAATAACCCCAAAAAGCTCACAAGAACAAGCTCAGAAACACATCTCAAACAGCATTATCTCATTTCATTGGGCTCACTCAGTTCTCTGAACGCCCCGGGGGGCAGTACCGCCCCCGTTGAGAACCACTTTAGATGAAAGATTCATCTTTAATTTAATACTCATTTTATTGGAATACTATTCACTCACTCACACACACACACACACACACACACACACACACACACACACACACACACACACACACACACACACACACACAACATTTAGTTGGGCTTAATAGAATAACTTCTGCATACCTTATTGCATACCTTCCATGGTACCGTGTCAAATAACATGGTATTACCCACCTCTGAACTGTCAAATGTGTGAGATGTCTGACTTTCTTAAGACAAATCAGCATCTGTCAATCAATGTGTTTTTCAGATGGCATCTGGAAGGATTCGCTCCACGCGCCGTCTGCGCTCCTGGATAGTGGAACAGGTGCGTGTGTGTGTGTGGTATGTTGAGTGTGTCAAATGATCTAAGTTAAAGGTATAGCGGAGGATCTTTCCAAATTTTAGATAAGACCCGCCCTCTCCACTTTTTGAAAAGTTTGATTGATTCACCAGAATGATTGACAATTAGGAGGACCAATAGTTTACACTACCCACCAGGAAGTAAAACATCCTCCGCTATACCTTTAATAAAATCTTAGATAGTTTAGATTTTATAGTTTTTCATTGAAATAATGCTTCTTCTTTTTTTATGTTACATCTTATGCTGTTAAATTAAAGTTTAAATCTGTAAATTAAATGAAAGTTTACGTCTGTAAAGTTTAAGTCTGTGTTACCACGATGGTGTTTTGTATTTGTGTGTATGACACATGCACCGTATCTCAGCTTGTGGAAAAGCTACATGTGATACATTATGTACAAGCTGTCTCTTTACCACTTGTATTTTTAAGGTGGATGTCAGTATAATATCAAGGTAAAAAAAAATGATTTGAGTAGTTTGGTAATAAATTAGTTATTATAAATTAGTAATGTATTTTAGTCATTTTAGTTAGTGAATTATTATTAATTATTTTTTTTACAGTAAATTTAACTCAAATCTGTAAAATCTAAAAATGTTGCTTGCTACCTATTTTTCTGGCATCCACAGTTGCCTTTTTATTTATTTATTTTATTTATTTTGTATGTGCAGGCAGAGTATCTAGCTGCCTAATATTACCTAAGGGTCTCAGGTCAGAAATATTAATAATTATGATTAATAATAATATCTGTTTCTTTCTTGTGTGTGCTTTGGGATATAGGTGAACAGTGGGAAGTATCACGGCCTAGTGTGGGACAACACTGATAAAACCATGTTTCGTATCCCATGGAAACATGCAGGAAAACAAGATTTCCGAAGTGAGGAAGATGCAGCTATTTTCAAGGTGGAAATATCTATATCTTTCTCTTTCTGTCTATGTGTGTGTGTGTGTGTGTGTGTGTGTGTGTGTGTGTGTGTGTGTGTGTGTGTGTGTGTGTGTGTGTGTGTGTGTGTGTGTGTGTGTGTGTGTTTGTGTGTGTTCATGTTTTTTTATCCCAGTGGGGACTTCAACCTGAACACTGACTCATGGGGACTCATGTCACTGTGGGGACCTAAATGGAGGTCCCCATGAGGAAACAAGCTGTAAAAAAAATTTTAAAAATGCAGAAAGTTTTCTGTGAAGGGTAGGTTTAGGGGTAGAGATAGTGTAAGGGGATAGAATATACTGTTTTTACAGTATAAAAAAACATTACGTCTATGGAGAGTTCCCACAAAGATAGCGAACCAGACATGTGTATGTATGTCTACATTACATTACACAACTGGACATTACATTGTATACATTGTTTTCACTCTTGATACCTTTTTTTCTGCTAGTATATCAAATTGTTTGTTTCCACCTCTGTGGAATTACATGTTGATGATAATTATTTGCACATTATTGATTATAATTAATTTGAAAGATAGTATGAGCAGTAATTCATTTATTAAGAAATAAAAAAAAATGTTTTTTTGAAATATTAATTTGAACTTTTCCGATTGAAGGCTTGGGCGGAGTTTAAAGGGAAGCTTTTGGAGACTGGAAATGACCCTGCATCTTGGAAAACTCGCCTTCGCTGTGCCCTCAACAAAAGTCCAGAGTTTAGTGAGGTCACTGAAAGATCACAGCTGGACATCTCAGAACCCTACAAAGTGTACCGCCTCGTACCACTAGAAGAACAAGGTAACAAATGGATGTGGAAACATTTGTTTGTAACATAGCAGGGTTGCCAACTCTCACACATTTTACACATTCAGTCTCTTTCTCTCATGCCGCCCATAGACAATAGACAAAAATCCTTAGCATTTTCCCACCATAATGAGGCTTGATTGGTCTAAACCAGGGGTGTCCAGTCTTGGGCCACTTTCCAGCAGAGTTTAGCTCTAGTCCTAATTAAGCGCACCTAAACCATCTAGGACCACTAGAAACTTCCAGGCAGGTGTGCTGGAGCCAGAGTATGTGAGCGGAGTGGAGCGGCAACAATTTTCCCTCCGCGCTCCAAGCATTTAATAATCACTCCACTCCAGGTTCACCATTTACCGCTCTCCACTCCTCGCTCACTGATATCAGAAACACCGCTCCGTCTTCGCTCCCCGAGGAAGTTGCGAATAAAGTATTTATAAGTATGCTTTGAAATCTCGCAAAAGTTCTGCTCATAATATGTAGGCATATTAAATGAAAAAAAAATACTAGGAGAATAGTTTCAATGTGGTTTATTGGATAGTGTGCAAACTTTTTTTTATGCACTACTTGGAATGATTACTATTTTATTCTGTATCCTGGTGGTTGGATGTTAACTGCATTTCATTGGCTTTGTATTTGTACTTTGCTCAATGACAGTAAATGGAAGTGAATTGAATCGAATGTTCTGTAAAAATACAAAATGGAGAAATTAAGCTTTCTTAAACATCAAACATTGACTATAAAAAATGACATTTGAAGTTTTGCACATTCCTACAACTTGCATGAACAGCAAAAAGTCTACAATAACTCCAATGAGTAGGCTATGTAAAGGAGTTACTTTTTTTTTTTTTTTTGATTTACTTCATTTTCCTCTCATCATAGGAGGGGTGAAAGTAAAAAAAGAGAACGGACAGAAAGCAGTGAGAAGCATCAGGAGGAGACACAGCGAATCTGACCATGATCAGGAGATCGAATGCAAAAAGATCAAAAAGGAGGTCGTTGTGCTCCAGCCCATCGACATGGTAAAAACATAACTAATCATTAAAGAGCTATACTGTTCAAACTTTAATTAAGATGCTATTTGCAACATGCATGCTAATTAGAGAAAGCCTGCCTTACAAAAGCAAAACAAACAGTAGAAAACATGCACTCAGACACATTTTACATTCCACTTAGCAGAGTATGAGTCTACAATTAATTGAGCTCTATTTCCACTTCTGATCTTAACAGAGTGCACAGGAAACTGTCCCACATGCAGGAAGTGAGATCGGGATGCAGACAGTCCTCTTAAAGAGTGACAGTAAGTATCTGGTTTTACTCAATGTTTTCGACTTGGTTCATTTGTGGTTAATGTAGATGTTAATAATGCAAAGTGGATGACTGACTTATTGTTATTCAACATTTCTTTTGAGGTGCTGAAGATATCCAGTTAAACTTTACAATTGAAACAGTGCCTTTGTCTGAAGAAAAGAGAGGTAACTAAAAATGCAATTTGATTCATTTATTGAGTACAACAAATCTGATCTCACAATTGTTTCATATTTAACCAAACTATCAGCAGATGGTTTCTAAAGACTCTTTTGTTCTTTCAGTGCTGAACACTTTCCACATAACCGTGCACTACTTTGGTCAGGAGGTTCTGCGGCGAGAAGTAAAGGGTAATGATGTTCGGATTGCTTATCTGCCTCCGTCACCGGTGCCTCCATCTCCACCGTCTCTGAACGGCCCTGGCTTCCATCGAATCCCTCTCCCAGAGCCCCCATTAGACATGGTTGAGGACCCCAGCCTTGCCCCACGTTTGAACGATCTTAACAAATTACTGCCCTTCATGGAGCGGGGAGTAGTGCTGACCTTGACAGGAGGAGGCATCTATGCCAAGCGTTTCTGTCAGGGACGGGTGTTCTGGAGAGGACCGCACAACACCACCACAGGACCCTGTAAAATGGAGAGAGGAAGCGAGCTCACCCAGCTGTTCAACATGGATACATTCAGACAGGGTAAGTGTTTCACAAGCAAATATTTTGCACTGGAAAACCCAGAATAAAACATTACTTGAGTGGTCAGCTCAAATTTCTGTTCTGGTAACACTTACAATAAGGTTCATTAGTTAACATTAGTTAACTACATTATTTAACATGAACTAATAATGAACTGCACATATACAGCATTTATTAATCTTTGTTAATGTTAATTTCAACATTTACTAATACTTTATTAAAATCTAACATTGGTAACATTGGTTAAGGCACTGTGAACTAACATGAACTAACAATGAACAGCTGTATTTTTATTAACTAACGTTAACAAAGATTAACAAATACTGTAACAAATGAATTGCTCATGGTTAGTTAATACAATAAACCTTATTGTAAAGTGCTACCTATGTTTCCTATACTGTGCTTTTTTGGCTTAAACGTTCAAACAAATAATGTCATCAAATACAAAAGATCTGGAACATACACACACACACACACACACACACACACACACACACACACACACACACACACACACACACACACACACACACACACACACACACACACACACACACACATTATATTAATTATATTTTTTGTTTTTATTTGTATATATCAGTGTATAATACGATATTCCTGTTGTTGCGGCCTAGCTTTGTAGTGGTAACAATCCATGAAATTACGTGGTCTTTCATTGCTCCCTTCGCCAAGAGTGTTCCAAACGGCTTCATTATGACACACAAGTGCCCTGCTCCCCCTAAAGTCCCCACTTCAATGGTTCTGCACTTCGGAGTGAGTAGGGCATAGGGATGCTCATTTCCGAATTTGGAGAGGTGTGAAGACTGGAATTGAGAAACCCTGCCATAGAAGAAGCTTTTTGAGTTCACTAAAGAACCTTTCAGTGAACTGTTATTAAAAGAACAGTTTTCTTAGTGTTAAGAACATTTTAATAATTTCAAGAACCTTTATCCACTATAAAGAAGCTTTTGTCCAGAGAAAAGGTTCCGTGGATGTTAAAGGTTCTTCATGGAACCATAGATGCCAATAAAGAACCTTTATTTTAAAGAGTGTAATAACATCCTAAATAGTGATCAGCTGATATTTGGCATTTTTTTTATTTCGTTTTTCTGTTTGCTCCAATTCTGTCGCCATTAGTTTACTGTCTCTGTTTTACAGTTCTGTCTAATAAATTATATATAAATGATGTAAGTATAATGGCATTTGCTTTTCTATTATTCGTGTTTTTTGTATAAAAAATTAGCAGTCGTCAGCTTGAGGTAGAGGGGGCAGAGGAGAGAACTTAATGTTTTGAAGAGTTTGAGTGTATCTGAAGTGCTATTGAGCTTGTTTTGGTAATATGGTGTGTTTGCATTGTGTGGAAATTGGTAGAAAAAGTGGAGAATAGTGGTTGATACATTCCAACGTCAGCAGAATCCTGATTTGTGCCATTACTGTGATAGAAGATGACCCATCTCGTGGCACAAGATTTTGGTCATAGTGCTCACCTTTCTGCTAGAAAGTAATTCCATAAATCTTTAGTCCTATAGACTTAGCCCTGTTCAGACTGTCAGTCCAAATCCAATTTTTGTGCATGTCTGATTGGAATCTGATCAAGTGTGAATGTCAAAATATCATGTGAATTGCAATTTTCACAAATCTGTTTCAAGCTACATTCATTTATGGTTTGAAATCCTATTCAAATCTAATTTCCAGAAATCCTTTTTAGTCTGACTGCTCTGATCGGAATTTGCGTGGTTTTTCTGCTTTTGTTACTTTCTCACGCCATGAAAAGCATAAACACATCAGACGTTGTAGTAGAAAATATGCTGAGAGTTGTTGCAGAAACAAGGTTGTGTTGTTTCGTGGTGTTGGTTGATTGCAAAATTACAATATACTGCTAATCTGCCTAAACACACCAAATGGTCTTAAAACTCAAAGAGGTGTGTAGAACACCTCTTTGAGTTTTAAGACCATTTGGTGTGTTTGTATCACCTTTATTTATATAGCGCCTTATACAATACAGATTGTTTCAAAGCTGTACTGTGATAACAGGAAAATAGTGTTCAGTGATACAAACAGATTTCAATTCTGCTGTAAAGCAGCTCTAAAAACACAGTATTGTCATTATTCAGTTGAAATCAGTTCAGAGTTGATTGTTTTCGGTATAAGACCTGTGTAAAGCTCATCAATTATGAAATGAGTTCAATTCTGCTATAAAGCAGTTCAGCAGAAAACAGTGATGTCATCGGTCCAGCTCAGTTTTCATCCGATAGTGTCAGTGGCAGTGCAGTCGAATCAAAAATACTGCTGAATATTAAGTGTCCCCAACTAAACAAGCCAAAGGCGACAGTGGCAAGGAACCAAAACTTCTTCAGGTGACAGAATGGAGAAAAAAAAAAACCAGGCTCAGTCAGGGGGCCAGTTCTCTTATGGCCAAACATGTGATTATGATTCCAGAATGCATCACAAGTGAGATTGTGGACTGTTCATTCAATATATTTCTTCCAGCTCCTTCTTCCTGAAGATCTGGATACATCACGACGGCATTTGGTGGGAGAAGTTGAAGGTTGCTAGGGTCTGTTAGGTCTAGAGGGAACGTTCCCATAACTTTCACTAATGTTCTTTAAATGTTATGTAAATGTTTGGACAAAATGTTCTTAAAATAATGTTTAAGGAACGTTTTAATGTTATTAATAGTTAATATACGTTCTTGCAATGTTAAGAGAAAATGTTCTTAGTACAACATTTATGGAATGACTTTACGATGTAATTTGTACTTGATTGTACTACTCATAATGTGGAGAGAAAACATTGTGAGAACAATGTCCTTACAATGTTATTTTTAATTAAATGTTCTCATAACATTGAGAGAAAACGTTCTTAAAACAACATTCTTGGAACGTCTTTATGATGCTATTAATATTTGCTGAATGTTTTTGGAATGTTTGCATAAAATGTTGTGGTCAAAATGGCCTAATATCTTCATGCCTTATAGTCACTTTTAGCATATTCCCAGCTAACAGGGAACGTTCTCAGAACTTTGGCTAGCATTCTTGCAAGATTCTCTTATGAACAAAGTTATGAGCAAACTTTCTTCCAGTAATGTTAAAAGAACGTTCGTTCATAGTTATCTGTACTTTTAAAAAAATCTCAAAACGTTAGCACAAAAACATTATTTATCATACATCGTTCATGAAATGTATTTTTGTAATGTTTTAGTTGGACATCTAAAACATCTAAAATGTTTTAAATGTTAATATCATTAAATAGAATTGAAGAGAAGAGAACATAAAGTCACAAGACACATGCATAAGGAACAAACATTGAATGCAAATAAAATATAAAGGCAAGCAGGTATAATAAACTGACTTTATTAAACCTAATGCATTACACTAAGCAATCAGGACTTTGAACTTTCCCTTCTGTAACAGCATTTCACCTGTTGTTCAGTGGTTCAACGGATCACAGAACTCATGGTTCGGATCATATATTACTGAGTCACGGATCAGATCATTTTTCGGATCAGCAAGAAAAAAACGATTGGGGGGTGTGTGGGTAACTTTGCTTTCCATTTATTACTTAAAACACACTTTAAGTACTCCGATACCACAGCAAAAAGTTCAAACATTATTAAAGGCATGTGTGAACAATCAGTAAAAATAAGAACAAATACACTAATTGCAAGCATAGATAAATACAACATAACAAAGTTACAAATAAAGTAAGAGGAATCAATTCGGAGTTTGCACGCTATCTGAAACACAACTCGCTCTGTGTGCATGCGCTTTGGTGTGTGTGCGGCTGTGCCTCTTTTAAATTCTCTTTTGCCTCTTCTAGCGCTGGAATGGTTTAAAATCTATTGAATGTGTAAACTGGCAAGACAAAACACGTGCAAATTATAAACTTTCACTTGGTGGTTAAACTTGCAATTAATCCACGAATCACATGCGTGCCAAATCATGGGGCCTGGTCCTTACGGATCATGGATCAACTGTCCATTTAACTCATAAAATCATCTGATTCTGGACTAAATTTTCTCATTGTCTTTCTATTACTCACAGCTCTGCGCATGTGTTTTGTTCCACGCCACTTTTAAGCCAAATGTCCAGAGTCTGCAGACAACCATTACACTATTATGTCTCTCTTCATCATGCAGCATCACAAAGCATTTTGTAAAATGACAGTGTTTAAACCTGAAAAATGAAACAGTTAATATATTCAAAATTTTAAATGAAAAATATAATATATTCGATTTTTTGGTGTTTTCTTTTTCTATTGTGTTGTTTTCCACGTCACGTTATATTTGACTTGTGTGCTGTTTAGTTGTGTGTTTGAGTTTGTGTTCTTTTGTTTTCTTGTTTAACTTGGTGGGGTTGTGTTTTTGGTTTAGAAAATGTAAGCTTTGCTCTTATGATTCACTGTCTTGGACTGTACTTCCCAGAGGCTCTTACACAGTTTAGAATCAGATCTTAAAACAAAAGGAACTGGATGAAATATTTGAATGCTACCACACAGCATCCACAATCTACAATCTGATTCTGACTTGTGATGTAGACTGAATCATAATCGCGCTGTTTTCATTTGTTGTCAGAGGAGAACTGGCCCCCTGACTGAGCCTGGTTTCTCCCAAGGTTTTTTTTCTTCATTCTGTCACCTGATGGAGTTTAGGTTCCTTTCCACTGTCTTGCTTAGTTGGGGACAATTAATATTCAACAATATTACTGATTTGACTGCACAGACGCTGTTGTATGAGAACTGAGCTGACCTGGACGATGACATCACTGTTTTCTGCAGAGCTGCTTTATTGATGAAATTAACTATTTTAAAATGGAAATGATTCAACACTGAACTAACTTCAGCTGAGCAATGACACTTTCTTTTAGAGCTGCTGTACAGCAGAAATGAACTCTTTTGCATCATTGAATCATTTTCCTGTTATCACTGTAAAACTGCTTTGAAACAATCTGCTTTGTATAAACAATATAAATAAAGGTGACTTGACTTGACTTCAGTGTACTACTACAGCAAAATGTGAATCTTAAAGTAAAGCCTTATCTGTTTATTTTATAATTCAAACATTTAATGCACTTAGAAACTTGTATACTGTGGGAAAATGTAAACACTCTGAAAATTGTATCTTAACACAGTTTTTGGAACTTTTGTTTAATTTTTTTCTATTTTTATAATTTGAATTAATATAAACATAAATATAAGCAGGACAGCTCAGTGGGTAGCACTCACCTCCCAGCAAGAAAATCCCCAGTTTGAGTCCCAACTTAGCCATGAGTCTTTCTGTGCAGTTTGCATGTTCTCCCTGTGTCAATGTGGGTTTCCTCCAGGTAATCTAGTTTCCACCAAGTCATGCAGCATAGGTAAACTGGTGATACTAAATTGTCTTTATGCCGCAAGACCAGCCGAACGCGGTGAGTGTGTGTTAGAAATCAGGAATGGTGAGAGAACATTGTGCTTGGTATGTTTTTCTTCTTCAACCCAAACTTGGGTCTTCATCCGAGAAAGTTTAAATCTTATCTGGCTAGCGCGCTTCCCATAATGATGTTTCATTAACAAAGTTCGGGAGGAGCACATTCAAAAAATGTATCCAATCAACTCTTCATCAGCAATTACCACGTAAAAAAAGATGGATGACACCCCCTCACTCTCTTCCATTGGTGAAAGTCCTAATATGGCGCTGACATCTTGCGCAGATTTGGGACATTGCTTCTGCGCAGTAGTGAGCACGGGACCCAAGTCTGCGCAGTAGCGAGCAGGAATTTAAGCTGCGATATCAAGGTCCCGCCCTCACTCCCGCAGAAACAGTTAGTACAAAGTTTACAGTCTGAAATAAACTGTTATGGACATGTAGAAATTTAAGTTGAATCTCCTCCCGAAAATCCCCCCAAAAAGTCTGTTGGTGCCTTGGTGATTACTTCGTTTAGGTGACTATTCCCGTTTTTATAGCATAAATAACGAACTAAGATCAAACTTATAAAAAATAAAATAAAATAAAAATAATAAAAAAAAACGAAAACTTGACCTTAAACCAGCATGATTAAAACTACCTAAAATGACAGAAATCATCTTTGGAAGAAATTTATTTGAAGTGTAATTTGATTGTTTATTTGCCATCGCGTCTATTAAACTTCATGGGTAGGGTGGGGTTTATGACCTATACTGGGACCAACCACTGGTCGACTGTACATATATACACATTCCTCTGGGTTCAGGCCAAATACCGAGCTCAGAGCCCACTCCTTGGACAGCACGCCAAATACGCATACCCATTTATTCTATCTGACTTATTTGTAAGTGTGAACTAGTGAAATGTTTACGCCTTAGGTCAGTAGGCGGAGAGTCGGCGGTCTTTAATGGCTGTTCAAATGCATTCAATCACAAGCATTTTGACTATGAAAGCAATCCGGTCGAATGCTGTTCCGACTACCTCTGAAAGTGGTCGAAAGTAGACAAGCTCAAAACGTTTTACACCCCGTTTACACCTGTATTTAGCGTCGTCCACTTGTCCACATCCAGTCGACCAAAAAGCATCGTACACATAAACCAAGAAAAACTTTCTTATATATATATATATATATATATATATATATATATATATATATATATATATATATATATATATATATATATATATAAAACTTAATGGCAAAACATTCTGAGAATATATTTTTGTTAGCTGGATATGGCCTTTGCTGGGGATCTGTGCACGGATCTGGCTGAGTACGGGCTCTGGCTAGAAATAAATAGCAACTGAATTTAAATAATATAATAATATTTTGGGCTCTGTTGTTAACCTTTAATGTTATAGTAATGTGCAAGTAAAATGGTAAATGGACTGCATTTATATAGCGCTTTCACAGACCTATGGCCACCAAAGCGCTTTACATAGCCTCACATTCACCCATTCACACACCGATGGCGGTGTCAGCCATGCAAGGCGCCATCCAGCTCGTCGGGAGCAGCTGGGGTTAGGTGTCTTGCTCATGGACACCTCAAAACTTGGTCAGGTGGAATCGGGGATTGAACCACCAACCTCTCGGTTTGTAGACAATCTACATGAACCACTGAGCCACTGCCGCCCCTAAGTAAGGGCTCCCTTATATACAGTTTGCAGCATTAGCAGAAATATTTTATTTATCCTTAAGAAACATAATTGAATTCATTTAAAGACAGAGACACAATTTGTTCATAAAACCACTAATAAAAAAAAGAAGCAATTTTATTTTTAGTTTTCTCCCCCACTTCTGTACCGAAACCATACCGAACCGTGACTTCAAACCGAGGTACTTACCGAACCATCAGTTTTGTGTTCCGTTACACCCCTACCGGCTACACATGTTGTAATAGAACAACTGTATTCCCAACGCCTCCATGTTGCTGTGGTTGTTTTTCGGCGTGTAGGCATACCAACGCAATGGCATTGCCATAGAAAACATTGCAGATATTTTGGAGAATGCAAGGGACACACAAATCAGACCTGAACAGTTGCAATACACAGTGTGGACGTTCAATCATTTAGATCAGATTACAATTGGATGAAGAAATTGGATTTGGACTGGCAGTGTGAACGTAACCTAAGTCCCCCAGTGAGCCAGCCAGAGGCAATTGTGGCAAGGAATAAAAAAAAAAGGTTGGTTTTAGATTCAGTAGAAAAAAACGATGGGTCAGTTCTCCTCCGGCTATGTTGTGTAAACATAAGGTCAACATTAGCTAGCTATATGTTTATTTCCTCTTCTGATTCCCTGTATATAGTAATACCAAGTTTTGACCAAGTTTTGAAGATTTTCTTTCCTATTTTCAGAGTTGGATGCTTTCCGCAATGGAGGAAAAGAACCTCAAAGTGAGATCACGCTGTGTTTCGGAGAAGAACTGTATGATGGAGACAACATCTCTGATAAACACATCATCATTAAGGTAAAGACCTTATGTGAAGAAAAAAAAAAGAATTTTACATTTCCGAAAGAGTAGTTGTTTTGGGTGCACTTTTCATTTAAATTTTTCTCTCTCCAGATCTCTCTCCCATGGGTTGAGTTGCAGATAGAAGAGGTCAAGACCCTAAGAGACCCTACTATTGCAATTCTCAAATGTTTGGCCAGCCAGTCTCCTACAGGGGAAGTGACTCTGAACCTTTGTTGAAGTATCAGAGTAACAAACCACTAAGATATCACTCGCAGCATTCTAACATTAGGGATCAAAATGAAGAGAAAAATGGCTTGAGACAACTTGTAGAAACCCATTACTGTATGTAGTTAGTGGAAATGCTGCAATTATTAGTTGCTTAAATATATAGCCAGAAAGCAGTTAAATATTTATAAGTAATACAAAGAGACGTCTTTAGTCAATAGCCACGTTGGCCAAAAGCGGGCCAACTGGGGCTCGAGGAGTGGTCATGAACAAAGGTGGAGTTTACCAGAGTCAGGAGATGGTCAGCACTGCTGTTCATTTCCCATGTTGTCATACCAGGCTACCAGCCGATTTCAACATTTAAGACATTTTAAACACTTTTCAGCTCAAAACTCACTTTCAGACAGCAGCGAGTGTTTGAAATAACTTCCGATAACGCTAATGTATCATCGAATTTGTCACTTTACATTAATCAATGGCAATAAATGTTGTTGTCACTTGCCTTGTCCTCTGCTGTCTCAATCGTAATGGCATAAACTGAGAGCTTCACTTTTCTTGGATTCCATCGACAAAAAAGTAAGTGTGAGGCTACTTGTTTTAGCTTATACCAACTTTAGTCATCAATAGCTATACAAAAACAATTAGCCATGCAAGTATCAGGGGTGTCATGTATCTGTTTTAGTGATCCAGTTAGGCACTGAAGGTGCTGGAACCCTCTTCTACTTCTTTTTCTTCATCATCCCCTAAAAGTGTGTGGACGTTATAACAATGCAATTTATGTTTTGGAAATCTTGAGAATTTTTTTCTTTTTCCCCCTGAATCCTTGAGTCAAAGACCAACAAAATGTACATCTCTGTTTTCATTTCTGGCTATACAATTGTTTATTCATTTTGTTTTTTTACTTTTGTACTCATTCTTGGCTATTGGTCTGATCTTTACCAAATTTCATAAACAGCAGCTAGGGACAGTGATGGCAATTTTGATTTATCAAACCATTGCAAAGATTTAAGGATAATTTAATCTGATCTAAAACTTAGTCTGCTGTCGCAGATTTTTCGCAAATTAACCTCTCCTGACCACAATGTTTAAACTTAACAAAACTTGATATAGACCAGACTAGAGGACATTCGGAGGACACGCTCCCAAGTCACATAAAAATGGCACCTATGAGGACACTACAATGAATGAATGAACGATGAAGTTGGTATTTGATATTTTAGGAAAATTTAATCCTCCATGATAGAATTTTTGCTTTAAGCAATAACAACTTATATTTTCTTATTATATTTATTTATATTTTCTTTATATTTGTCTTTCAAAATGTAAAATGTACATTTGTCAAATTTGTACCAAACACATCAGCTTTACACATTGCTGGCAAAAAGTTATCGAAATCATTTTTATACATTTAATCGCTTAGTAGATACTATCAGATACTCTCAGCCATTTCAACTGACAGAGGCTGTAATACTAATGTCTGTTTTTCTGTAAGTTTGAATAACAAATAAATGCACAGAACCAGTTCATTTGTAGAAATGACAATATAGTTTTATAAAATTTGTTTAAAAAGAACTCTGAAACGCTTATAGATCATTAAATGTTAATTTAACGTAATATTTTAAATACTGCAAAGTGGCCAAAATTCTTTTGGTTTTGTTTTCACGTATGTTTTAATATTCATACATCTGTATAACGAGTGTATTGTAGGTCTGTTTTATTGATTGTTGTGTTTGACCCTCTCCCTCTTCCCTCACACACCTTTACTCATCCATTTAATCTTTACTTTGTATTGCTACTCAGCGTGTGTTATTATTTGTTCCAATGGAGGGTATTCCAGAAAGCAGGCTTTACCTAACATGATAGTAACCCTGAATTCTGATTGACTTAAACAGATTAAATTTAATAGTGCCAGTTGACTTTCATTGTGTGGACAAAAACAGAGACAATTCTCAAAATATTTTTTATGTTCCACAGAAGAAAGAAAATCATACAGGTTTCGAAATGGAAACATTAGCAGCTCTGAAAAGAAGGGAAGAGAACCGCAAATAAAAGCTCCAGACACACCCAAAGATTCTCATATTTCAAATTAAAAAGGCACTCATGCTGCTCTGAGCGCTTTGATTTGTTCTCAATTTGCTGCAAGGAATCACCTGCTCATCTAAAGAGACTTTATTAGTGTACATGCCATCAGTCATTAATACAATCACCTTCATCTAGTTAAAGCTGAATATATAGACAATTCTACATTTCATTTTTTTTTTTTTTTCTGTTTTAGTCTGGATGAGTAAAAATTCTTGTTAAATCTAAAAAACAGAATCCCATGTAATGAAAGAAGAACCTGAAGAAGAACATTTTAGTTTTATTACAGAATTATTTAATGTTTAGATAGATCTTTAAATCAACAATTAATAGCTTATTATTAAATGACTTAAATATGACATATAGAATGATGAAAGTAAGGAAATATGCTGCTTGTATTGTATCCACCTCAATGTAAGTGTGTGTTTATTTTTAGGGTCAAAGCACCGAATCATAATGAACAGAAGAAAATGATGTTTCAGCATATTTCATTTATATCATATAAAATATGACAAAATTAAGCATGATACACAGTCAAATAATATTAAAAACAGAATTTAAGTGAAAACACTATGACATGAGCTGATTTAGTCTGTATAGTTAAACATTTCCATTGGCTGGGGAGACCAGCTCCATGATCTTGGCATTGAGTTTCGGATTGGTCCAATCTTTTGTGATGTCATCCAAATGGCTGTCAAAATCCACCAATAGTGCCTGATCACCAGAGCTGAACAGCTGATTAACTACGGAACAGGTTTCTTCCCACTGCCGAAGCATTATTCTAATGAAAACACGTTTCATTAAAAGCTGCACCACAACATTATCATCAAAAACAAAGCAGCACATTCTTTGAGATTTTCTTACGTGTGTTTGTCTTTGAGTGCCCAGCGAGCGTCTTTGCGCTCATACATCACAATCGGAGGAACACGGCAGCCTGGAAACATCTTTTCTCCATCAATCTGAGGCAAACATTTTTCCAATTAAGAAAAGGACTTTTCCTAGTAACTTTCGTAACAAGGTGACATTTTCCATAAGTAAATTTCCAAACAAAATTACCATAAGTAACACGGCATTGTTACACTGCTCGAAGATCTTCTCTGCGATCTTCAATGCACAGGGTGTAGGGCTGGAAAAAGACAGTAAGAGAAAGTGAAACGCAGTGGAAAAATAAGGAACTCAAAACATAAGAAAAGATGAAGGAGTACCTGCTGTCTGACACACAAGCGTTGGCCTGATAATATCCCACAATCCTTTGCTGTGTTTGTGCACACCAAACATCGACCTACAACAGGAAATATCATCATGAATTCCAGATTTCTAGAGCAGCATATAAATGTCATTACATTTACATTCATTCACGTAGAAAACCCCTTTATCCAAAGTAACTTACAAATGAGGAATAGAACAATGTGAATGCTGCTAATATAGATAATTCAACATCATTATTCAACTAGGCAGCCACATTTGGGGGAAAAAAAAAACTATTAGAAAACAATAAAACATTTAGATATTGGATATTTCAGAAGAACATGTAATCTACTTAAACATTGATTGAAATAATAAGCAAAAATATATACAAAATCATCATTATACAGAAATTTTCTATTAGGAATTGGTTGTTATAAACTAACCCTCCATTTTCAACTTATGAAAATACTACATACATCAATAAAGGTTCTTTACTGGTATAGATGGTTCCACGAAGAACCTTTAACATCTGTGGAGCCTTTTTTTTTATATATATATATATATATTGTATAAAAAAAATATTTAAGAACTGTTGTGAAACGGAACAAAATGGTTCTTCTATGGCATCACTGTGAAAAACCCTTTTCGGAATCTTTATATTTGAGAGTGTAGTCATTTATGTACTTATTTTTACAGTGTTGTTTTTAAAAATATATATTTTAGTTTTCATTGAAAGAAAAGAGCAAGATTCAGATTCTATCATTTCTAGTAAACCTTTACACATTCAAAAAAATAAATAAAAATCTGTCCCAAAAGTTTTAGTCCACTGACTGAACTTGATTTTCTACGCCCCGTTTACACCTGGTATTAAAGGGATAGTTCGCCCAAAATGATATTTAACCCATGATTTACTCACCCTCAAGCCGTTCGAGATGCATATGTCAATCTTTTTTCAGACGAACACATTTTCAGTTATTTTAGAAAATGTCTTAGATCTTTCAATGGTTATAATGTGAAGTAATGGGGTCCACCTCCTTCAAGTCCCAAAATGTGCATGCATCCTTCACAAAAGTAATCCATCCGGCTCCAGAGGGATAAACGAAGGCCTTCTGAGGGTAATCCGTGCGGTTTTGTCGTAAAAATATACATATTTAAAACTTTATAAACGAAAATAACTGGCTTCCGGTAGCGGTCGAAGCGCGTTCACGGAGATGGATGCTGGCGTAGGACGTAGCGTAGGAAGCGTCGTGATGTAGCCTGGCAAGCCAGACCTACATCAAGATGTTAGGTCTGGAAACTCACCATAGTCACGGCTCAATCCGAGGGGCGGGATAAACGGCTGTCTTTCAAATTCCCTCTGCACGCAATAGGACAGCGCTTCAACCAACCAGAGCGTTTTCCCAACAGCGGAGCTTAGTTAGTTGATAGATTCAACTTTTGCCATATCTGGCCGGCAAAACGACGAACACATCTTCCTTTTTTTAAGAATGACTTAAGTGCCGTTCTTTGCTCTTTTCTCAAAGAAAAACTTAACTCCAAGTCCTCCAGAGTCGCGGCCAAAGCCGATTCGAAAGACCGTTGTTCTCCATCAGCAGCCGCCATTCTTTGTTTTCAAGTAGCAGCAGCCAGGTAGGTAACCGTCGCAACTCTGTCGTGTATGTTAAGCCCGCTCCCGCCTACTCTATACACAACGTGATTGGCCTGACCCAATCTGGGTTTTTGCAGCGAGAAGGTTTATTGAGAGTTGCTAGACTACCCTGGCTGCGAAATACATTTTGCTGCCGCTAGGGTGCGTCTAGATTTCTAGGCTAGTCGTGATGTAGAACGAACGTGACAACGCAGCCAGAGAGCAGAGCAAAACAAAACTCTACGTTCGCTCTACGTCACGACGCTTCCTACGCTACGTCCTACGTCATACGCCAGCATCCATCTCCGTGAACGCACTTCGACCGCTACCGGAAGCCAGTTATTTTCGTTTATAAAGTTTTAAATATGTATATTTTTACGACAAAACCGCACAGATTACCCTCAGAAGGCCTTCGTTTATCCCCCTGGAGCCGGATGGATTACTTTTGTGAAGGATGCATGCACATTTTTGGGACTTGAAGGAGTGGACCCCATAACTTTACATTATAACCACTGAAAGATCTAAGACATTTTCTAAAATAACTGAAAATGTGTTCGTCTGAAAAAAAGATTGACATATGCATCTCGAACGGCTTGAGGGTGAGTAATTCATGGGTTAAATATCATTTTTGGGCGAACTATCCCTTTAAGATGTGTTTTGATCGATTGGATCACAAGTAGACAGAGGGAGACACATACCCATTTACACCTGGTGTTTTAATCCAGGACTTTTGTCCATTTTCAACCACTTCTGTCCTGATTTCTTCAAGGGGAGGGTATATGGGTGGGTAAATCTATGGGCTTTTTCAGATCTTTCAATCTAATGGACAAAATAAGCTCACTCAATTTATATATGGACGTGACCAAACACACAGAGAGCAGCAGCTTTCTTTTCTGCTCTGATAGCAACAAGAGCATGCCGAATGCTTTGAGTGCGTGTTAGAAATCAGGAATGGTGAGAGAACATTGTGAACATTACACCAGGTGTAAACAGGGCCCTTGTTCATCATGGCTGTATTGAGAGTACTTAGATCCCATCATGTGGAAGTACAATGCACTTCAAATAGAATAGAGCCCATCAAATAACCTCCGTGAAGTTGGCACCCCATAAAACGAAATCATTTCCAAAACTATGCCATTCGTTTGTGCTGCGTTTGTGCTGATTTGTGCCGCAAAAACCAACGTTTGTGCTGGTTTCGTGTTTGAGATATTGAACATTCTTTTTTGGGTTGCGTGACGTCACTCTCCACCCCATGTCCTTCAAATCGCTCCAAACCGGTGTCATTCGTTTGTGCTCGGTTTGTGCTGGTTTGTGCCGTTAAAACAAACACTGTATCTGTTTTCCTTTCGCAGATATAACAAATTTAATTCGGGAGCTGTGACGTCACTCTCCACCCCACCTCATCTAAATCGCTCCAAACCGGTGTCGTTCGTTTGTGCTCGATTTGTGCTGGTTTGTGCCGTTAAAACAAACACTGTATCTGTTTTCCTTTCGCAGATATAACACATTTAATTCGGGAGCTGTGACGTCACTCTCCACCCCACCTCATCTAAATCGCTCCAAACCGGTGTCGTTCGTTTGTGCTCGATTTGTGCTGGTTTGTGCCGTTAAAACAAACACTGTATCTGTTTTCCTTTCGCAGATATAACACATTTAATTCGGGAGCTGTGACGTCACTCTCCACCCCACCTCATCTAAATCGCTCCAAACCGGTGTCGTTCGTTTGTGCTCGATTTGTGCTGGTTTGTGCCGTTGAAAGAAACAGTGCAACTACGATCCCCTCTTAAACATAAAAAAAATAAACTTTTTAAGTACAGTTACATAACTGTCCACCCCATATGGTCCAAATCGTTGCAAAACTGTGCCGCTCGTTTGTGCTCGATTTGTGCCGGTTTGTGCCGTTACGATGAACATTGTATCTCTTTCCCCTCCTTAGAAATAACACATTGGATTCGGGACAGTGACGTCACTCTCCACCCCATGCCGTCCAAATCGCCCCAAACCGGTGCTTTTTGTTTGTGCTCGATTTGTGCTGTTTTGTGCCGTAGAAATAACCATAATAAATGATTCCATTCTTTAGACATCACAAAATCTTTGGAGGAGTAGTAACGTCACGCAAGCAAGCCGCGCTCTCCATCCATCTCGTCTACAAACCTGTCCGGTTCGTTTGTGCTCGCACAGGGCCGCAGCTGTCAGTGTTCTTTTCTTTAGATATGGGAATGTTTTATTTTAGATTTGTGCTATTGACATTTGGTCTTTATATAATCACCAATGCACTACGATATGTAATGTATAGGCTACTGTCACTACTCTGGCTGTAAGCTACGTGTGACTGAGGCTTAATTTTGTATTAAAATAAATTAAAATAACCAATAAAAAAAAATAAATGTATTAAAAAAAATTGTGTAGTGTCTTAAGTTTTCTGAATAGGCCTACTTTTAACAGCTTACAGTGCCTGTTTGTGCTGTAAAAAGTTTCGTTTGTGCTGCTTCGGTCTTTTAGATATTAAAATCTATGAATCTATTATAATCTATAAAATCTAAAATATTAAAAATTTGGTCATTCTGTTGGCACTCAAGGCACTCCAAATTCAACCCAAATAGGCTCGTTCGTTTGTGCTTCGTTTGTGCTGGTAAAAAGTAACAAAGTATAATGTATAACAGTTTGGAAGTAACTTGCACAACACTGCATTGTGAAAAACGATTAGCCTATAAATAGCCTAGATATTTTAATGTGATATTTTTTTCAGTTTTAATGTAATTAAAATGTAATTTATTCCTGTAATGTCAAAGCTGAATTTTCTGTATCATTACTCCAGTTTTCAATGTCACATTATTCTTTAGAAATCGTAAGATGTTGATTTTGTGCTCAATTATTGGTGCTCACTGCTCAGTTAAGAAATGCTCTTATATTTTAATAGGCCTAGGCCTACACATTGCTTGTTTTTTTTTATTTATGTTTAATATTTTTTTGTGGAAACCGTGAAACCTGAGTGACCTCAGAAAATATAATGACATGACACAAACGACACGTTTTGCAGCACAAACCAGCACAAATGACGTCATTGTCTATGCCTAATATTTTAAAGGCCGATGCAGCACAAACGGAAATTATACTGGCACAAACCAACACAAACGAAGCACAAACGAACGAGCCTATTTGGGTTGAATTTGGAGTGCCTTGAGTGCCAACAGAATGACAAATTTTTAATATTTTAGATTTTATAGATTATAATAGATTCATAGATTTTAATATCTAAAAGACCGAAGCAGCACAAACGAAACTTTTTACAGCACAAACAGGCACTGTAAGCTGTTAAAAGTAGGCCTATTCAGAAAACTTAAGACACTACACAATTTTTTTTAATACATTTATTTTTTTTTATTGGTTATTTTAATTTATTTTAATACAAAATTAAGCCTCAGTCACACGTAGCTTACAGCCAGAGTAGTGACAGTAGCCTATACATTACATATCGTAGTGCATTGGTGATTATATAAAGACCAAATGTCAATAGCACAAATCTAAAATAAAACATTCCCATATCTAAAGAAAAGAACACTGACAGCTGCGGCCCTGTGCGAGCACAAACGAACCGGACAGGTTTGTAGACGAGATGGATGGAGAGCGCGGCTTGCTTGCGTGACGTTACTACTCCTCCAAAGATTTTGTGATGTCTAAAGAATGGAATCATTTATGATGGTTATTTCTACGGCACAAAACAGCACAAATCGAGCACAAACAAAAAGCACCGGTTTGGGGCGATTTGGACGGCATGGGGTGGAGAGTGACGTCACTGTCCCGAATCCAATGTGTTATTTCTAAGGAGGGGAAAGAGATACAATGTTCATCGTAACGGCACAAACCGGCACAAATCGAGCACAAACGAGCGGCACAGTTTTGCAACGATTTGGACCATATGGGGTGGACAGTTATGTAACTGTACTTAAAAAGTTTATATTTTTTTATGTTTAAGAGGGGATCGTAGTTGCACTGTTTCTTTCAACGGCACAAACCAGCACAAATCGAGCACAAACGAACGACACCGGTTTGGAGCGATTTAGATGAGGTGGGGTGGAGAGTGACGTCACAGCTCCCGAATTAAATGTGTTATATCTGCGAAAGGAAAACAGATACAGTGTTTGTTTTAACGGCACAAACCAGCACAAATCGAGCACAAACGAACGACACCGGTTTGGAGCGATTTAGATGAGGTGGGGTGGAGAGTGACGTCACAGCTCCCGAATTAAATGTGTTATATCTGCGAAAGGAAAACAGATACAGTGTTTGTTTTAACGGCACAAACCAGCACAAATCGAGCACAAACGAACGACACCGGTTTGGAGCGATTTAGATGAGGTGGGGTGGAGAGTGACGTCACAGCTCCCGAATTAAATTTGTTATATCTGCGAAAGGAAAACAGATACAGTGTTTGTTTTAACGGCACAAACCAGCACAAACCGAGCACAAACGAATGACACCGGTTTGGAGCGATTTGAAGGACATGGGGTGGAGAGTGACGTCACGCAACCCAAAAAAGAATGTTCAATATCTCAAACACGAAACCAGCACAAACGTTGGTTTTTGCGGCACAAATCAGCACAAACGCAGCACAAACGAATGGCATAGTTTTGGAAATGATTTCGTTTTATGGGGTGCCAACTTCACGGAGGTCATCAACCATTGTAAATGGAAGCTCCAACATGCCTGCTTGTCATGCGAGAAAAATCTGCATTGCTTTAAGCTTGAAAATGTTGAGGACATGGACTTTCAATGGATGGACTTTCAAAGCATTTTTTAACTTATCCGTATCAGCCCTCCTGATGTGATGCACAAGAACCAATAAGGTCTGTTCTAGTCCATCACAGACACACACACACACACACACACACAGATGTTGGAGGTTCCGTGTTTAGCTATCTGATGCAAACTTTTGTAACGAATCACTCAAGACATTTAACGTTTATTTTTTATATGCAATCAGACTATCTGTCGTTGTCGTAATGCCTTGCGTCTTGCTTCAGACTTGACTGACAGACTGGCATTTTGACACCACGAACTTCATGCTTTCTAACCTTATCTCCACTTTTCTCTCGCTGTGCTAGTTTTCCACTGTCAACATTCATTAAAGGCGTAGTTACCTGTGTAAGAGCGAGCTGTGTGATTGGAGCCAAAGACAAGTGCGAGTGGAGCAGCGGCACACAGTCTGTGATACACACAGCTCCCCCTGCTGCACTGGAGGACAACAGCAGGCCGTTCACACTGCAGCGTGGAAACTGACTGGCATGTAGGAACATTTTGGCATAAGCCAGACAGGACAACTCCACCTCCCCCATCTGAGAAAAACCCAAAGGGGAAAAAAGACAGATTTTATCACTGTTTTGGAAAGTCTCTTATGCTCACCAAGGCTGCGTTTATTTGATCAAAATACAGCAAAAACAATGATATTGTGAAATAATATTACATCTTAAAAATAACCATTTTTTATTTTTAATATATTTTAAAATGTATTCCTGTGATGCAAAGCTGAATTTCTAGCAGCCATTACTCCAGTGATGATGGGGGATTATTACGACTGGCTGAGGCTGATTCATGATCCTTCATAAACCATTCTAATATGCTTATTCGGTGTTCAATTATTATCAATTATTACTGGTGCTGTAATCAGTTATTACAGGTCTAATAATTATATCAGTTCTTATTACTATCAACGTTTTTGCTGCTTAATATTTTTTGTGGAACCTGTGATCTTTTTTTTTTCAAGGATGCTTTGATAAACAAACATTTTTTTTATATATAGAAATCTTATGTAACATTAGTATAAATGTCACTTATGATCAATATAATGCATCCTTGTTGAATAAAAGTGTTTTCTTTTCTTTTTTTTGAATGGTACTGAATGTTGTGTTTTCACAAAAATATTAAGCAGCACAACTGTTTTTAACCTTGAAAAGAACATGTTTCTTAAGCACCAAATCAGCATAGAATGATTTCTGAAGGACCATGTGACTCTGACGACTGGAGTAATAGCTGCAGAAAATTCAGCTTTGCCATCACAGGAATAAATAAATAAATAATAGTAGCCTATACATTTTAAATAGTAACAATATTTTACAACATTGCTGATTTACAGTATTTTTAATCAAATTAAATGCAAGCTTGGTGAGCATAAAAAACGTCTTTTTTAAAAACATTTTAATCTTAAATTACTCCAAACTTTTGACAGGTAGTGTATGTGTTGGACATTATTTTTTGCCATTTCATTCTTCTGGGTTTTGTAAATAATTTGCACTTCCTTTTGGTGGAACTGTTTTCTCTTAGATTAACCATCATAACAACTGAAATAAATCTGAACAATTGCAGAAAGACTTAAACCAGGAGGAGGCCTTTTTGTGTGGTGTTTGTTTGCTTGCATGTTCACCCTGTGGTGCTTGATGTGGGTTTTCTTCTTCCGGGTGCTCCGGTTTTACCCATAGACAGTATAAGAAGGGTTTTACCCAAATCAAATCAAAGACATGAAGGACAGGTGCATTGGAGACAGATTGTTTATGGGTATGAGTGCGAATGTGAATGTGTGTAATGTGTCTGTGTATGTCACCCTTTGTTAGGAAGATGGATTGAATAATTTGAAGTAACAGAAAACACACAAGGTTCAAGCAAATCACAACAAACTGCCAAACTAAAAACACTCTAGGAAGGATTCTTTCTAGATTTTGATATTGCAAGCCTCACAATCTATGGCCAGCTAAGGAAGGTTCATAATAACAATAATAATCCAATGTACTTAATCAATCAATCGTTGATCACAGCGGCTTTATTCGCCATCTAAAATTCACAGAAGAATATAATTACCTTTGTGTTGTTCCCCTTTTGCAGTAGTAAATATGAAATGCCAGTAGTTAAATCAAACAGATTAAAACATAAATAGTTGACTGTTCACTTCATAAGGACTCGAAGCAACCGAACAGGATAACAGCAGCGTCCTTTTCTTCTTCGTGACGTCACTGTCATTCTTTTGCACATGTCGCGCATTACTGCCGCCTGCAGGTCTCAATAGCAATACCTTGTTTTGGCGTCAACACTTATTTATGATGTTGTTTTGTAGGCCTACATTTACACATACTTTAGTGCAGCCTGTGCTGTGTGTACTCTTACAAAAGTAAGATTCAGAGTTTGTGAAGGGTACTGTTCAAGTTGTGATTGCAGACAACCTGGGGGCCCATGGCGTAGCTGGCTTAGAGAGTTTTTCTGGTGAGTATTACTGCAGATTTTGCACTGGAAGGAGCTTGGATATTCAAAATGAGGTTAGGTCAAGTGTGTTTCCACAAGTTGCTGTGTTAAAAATATGGTAGGAGCAAGCTTTTTTCTACTTCCTGTTTACTGAAATAGTTAGCCTATCATATGTTCTGTGCTGCCTTTGCTCATATTCTGTAAGCTTCAGAATGCAGAAAAGCCCATACAGTAGCCTACTACGTGTTTGCTACTGTAGAAAGGTATGACACATTTTGTGAACTTTTTCTTCCCCCCTGTAAATGGATGTTATAGTGTATGTATGCCGTTTCTGTTGTCTTTTCTGAGTCACTGAAGAAAGATACAATTATTACACATAGTTGTATTAACCTGATGTCTAAACAAGAACCCTTAAATGTAGGATAACTTAAATTATTCAAGTTAACTGAAAACCATTAATTGAAGTTAAACCAAAACCTTTCATTCAAGTTAAATGAACACCATTGGTTGTAGTTGGTTTTACATGGTTGATTTTACTTTGTTTTATTTGTTCATGTTTTGTTAAAATTACTTGTTTTAATGACGTGGAACCACTGTCCATGAATGAATGAGTGTGACCGTGCACACTGTGAACCCTGTTGGCTATTTGGAGACCGCAGTTCACCCCACTACAATAATGCATGGGTGAAGGGAGTCAGAGATTGGGGCCATTTGTCTGAATTTTTTTTTTTTTAAATACACGGGTCCTCTCAGTTTCATGATCAAGCCTGCATGAAAACACTTGGTGCTTCCTGTTTGTCTTTCAGCTGCAGTCTGGGACGTGTGTGAATGCGGACCGAGCCCCGGTGTCCCTTCTTTAAATAGCTCTTTATTGGCTGAGACTCTCGCTTACGGCCATACCACCCTGAACACGCCCGATCTCGTCCGATCTCGGAAGCTAAGCAGGGTCGGGCCTGGTTAGTACTTGGATGGGAGACCGCCTGGGAATACCAGGTGCTGTAAGCTTTTGCTTTATCTTCACTAATACACTTCATGGCTCGGCTTCCACGGTTGTTCCTTTATCCTTTTAAATTCAATTGCTTCATTTATTTGTCTTTTATTTTGCTTTCTCCCTGGCTTCTGTCTGTTTTCGGTGTGCAAAGGACAGCTCAGCCTCGTCATTATTTCGTCCTCCTCCAGGGGGCGATCGACAGGCTTTTTTTCTCTCTCAGTCTACAAGCAACACAGAACTCTGAGCGCTTGTTCTTTTGTAACCAGCTCATTTCCTCAGCTTCAATTAGACCAGATGTTCCCAAACTTTTTTTGGCAGCCGAACGCTCAGATTTTAACTTAATATTTCAATAAATCCACACACATTCGCATGTTCATGGTTTTCTGGCGTTGGGAACGGTCAGAAGAGACATGCAAGTAAACAGATGAAATATTGAATCTTTTCTTTATTTTGGGTTTACTTGTTTAATTTTATTTGGTTTTATTTTAATATAGGGCTGCAAGTATAGGGCCTATTGAAATTATTATTATAAAATAGTTTTAACTCTAATTATAAAAATGAAAATATTAATATGTTGTATATTAGGTACAACTGTCCTGTTAAATACTTTAAAAAGGAGTATTTGATACGCCTAATTAATGGCAGAATAATGATTTGATTTTACAAGTTATTGTTTACAAGTTATATATTTACAAGTTACAAGCACTATAACTCCATATTTGTCATGAGTTTGTTGTCTACTTTATGAATGAAATGGTGATGTATGGGTTCCTGAGCGCACAACTGGATGATTCTGGACAAACTTTAGTTTACGGGCATTTGCGTGACTGTGAGAAAATGGAAGTATCCTAAATGGGGCCAAACCTTATACTAGTAATCTCAGTTTCAAAGATAAAACCACGCAGACATAAATAATGTGGTTGCTTTAATGTGGATTTTAGTGTTAAAAAATGACTCGCTAAACATTTTTGTGTAAAGTTATACAGTTTCACAACTTTTACTAGTTGTATGAACAGCGGAAACTTAATGGCACCATTGATGTGCAGTTGGAGAGGGACATGCATGATGTTGCGCTTTTTTTTAAACAGGTGCTAAAGCGCATTGTCCAACCTAGTGTTCCGGGGACACAGAGACATTTTGGGACAGCCAAACAGTGGGAATTTCCTCGCCATTATTGAGCCTTATTGACCTGTGACCCTGTGCTGCAAGAGCAGATCAAACGGCCCAAGGGGTCAATTAAATACCTCAGTCCCTCTATCCAAAATAAGCTCATTTATATTTTGTCACAGCGTGTTCAGCAGGAGATTACGACTGAAATCAACCAAGCACCATTTTTTCCAATTATACCACACAAGCCCTGTCCGAGCGATACCAACTTGGTCAAGTTTACAGATAAGTCACCACCATAGTGAGGAACACATTGGACATAGCTATCGTTATAGCTGAAGCTTTTCTCGGATTTCAGAAAACATCTCACACATCTGCAAGTGAACTGGAAAACAAAATCCTCGACAGCATTACGAAAAATGGCCTTGATATTTCTAAATATCGTGGACCGGGATATGACGGAGTGGTCAATATGAGTGGCGTCTATGCGGGAGGGCAGGCCAGGATCAGGGAAAAAGAGACACTTGCAACGTATGTACACTGTGTGCCACATAACCTGAACCTAGTGCTGAATGATGCAGTAAAAAACATTCCAGAAGTGTCACAGTTCTATGACAACATCGAACATTTGTATGTGTTTTTTGGCCACAGTATTAAAAGGTGGACCATGCTCACTGGCATCGACTCCACAGAGCCCTCACTCGGGTGTAACACTGAAGCGACTATGTCCCACCCGCTGGTCCTCTAGAAATGAATCCATTGTTGTTATTCGGTACAGATATGTGGATGTAATGGAAGCGCTGACAAAAATATATCTGACAAGTGCTTGTCACTTGTCAGATATATTTTTGTCAGCGCTTTCATTACATCCACATACATCCATTACATCCTCGTCCTTTTCATTTCAAGGACGAGTGTGGTGAAGCAGCAGGGAAAAAAAAAAGAAAAAATGAGAAATTCCCTTTCATTTTTCAAGTGATTCTGCAGACTAAAATTTTGGAGAGTGTGAATGCTGTATCTACAATGCTTCAAGCTACAAACACTGACATGCAGAAGGCATTGACATTGCTGGACAACACCATTCAGAGCTTGTCTGAGTATCGTGGCGCTTTTGACCAGGCAAAGGTTAAGGCACAGACGTTCGCAGAAAAATGGGGATCTCAGCCAACTTTCGAAAATGTGAGAGTCAAAAGAATGAAATGTCATTATCACTAGTTGTGTGAAGAAGAGCGCCTGTCCAACAAAGAACGTTATTTCAGAGTCAACATTTTTAACGCTAATCTAGACACAATAATCAACCAGCTCTATGTTCCCACATCCCTATGTTCCCACAGCCTTATGTTCCCACAGCCCTAACCCTAACATACCTAAACCTACCCCTCACAGGAGGGAGATTTGTCTGGGATGTTATTGGGCTATCCCTGTACCAGTACAAGCACTAACACCTACCCTTCGTGGGGGAATTAGGCTTGATTGTTTGACATACCTAAAACCCACCCCTCACAGGAGGGAGACTTGTCTGGGATGTAATTGGGCTATCCCTGTACCAGCACAAGCACTAAAACTTACCCTTCATAGGGGACTAGGGCTTAATTAGTTAACATACCTAAACCTACCCCTCACAGGAGGGAGACTTGTCTGGGATGTAATTGGGCTATCCCTGTACCAGCACAAGCACTAAAACCTACCCTTCATATGGGACATAGTTAAATGAGAGAACATAGGACTGTGGGAACATAGGGCTGTGGGAACATATGGTTGTGGGAACATAGGGCTGTGGGAACATAGGGCCTAATTTTCTAAATTTTCAGTAAAAAAAAAAATTCTTAGAAATGTGGGAACATAGGGCCATGGGAACATAGGGCTGTGGGAACATAGGGCTGACCCCCTCTCGGGGATTCAACAGTATGCGAACAACCTCTGACATGTTGAGGCCCTACACCCCATGACTCTTCAGCAAAAGTAAGATTCAGAGTTTGTGAAGGGTACTGTTCAAGTTGTGATTGCAGACAACCTGGGGGCCCATGGCGTAGCTGGCTTAGAGAGTTTTTCTGGTGAGTATTACTGCAGATTTTGCACTGGAAGGAGCTTGGATATTCAAAATGAGGTTAGGTCAAGTGTGTTTCCACAAGTTGCTGTGTTAAAAATATGGTAGGAGCAAGCTTTTTTCTACTTCCTGTTTACTGAAATAGTTAGCCTATCATATGTTCTGTGCTGCCTTTGCTCATATTCTGTAAGCTTCAGAATGCAGAAAAGCCCATACAGTAGCCTACTACGTGTTTGCTACTGTAGAAAGGTATGACACATTTTGTGAACTTTTTCTTCCCCCCTGTAAATGGATGTTATAGTGTATGTATGCCGTTTCTGTTGTCTTTTCTGAGTCACTGAAGAAAGATACAATTATTACACATAGTTGTATTAACCTGATGTCTAAACAAGAACCCTTAAATGTAGGATAACTTAAATTATTCAAGTTAACTGAAAACCATTAATTGAAGTTAAACCAAAACCTTTCATTCAAGTTAAATGAACACCATTGGTTGTAGTTGGTTTTACATGGTTGATTTTACTTTGTTTTATTTGTTCATGTTTTGTTAAAATTACTTGTTTTAATGACGTGGAACCACTGTCCATGAATGAATGAGTGTGACCGTGCACACTGTGAACCCTGTTGGCTATTTGGAGACCGCAGTTCACCCCACTACAATAATGCATGGGTGAAGGGAGTCAGAGATTGGGGCCATTTGTCTGAATTTTTTTTTTTTTAAATACACGGGTCCTCTCAGTTTCATGATCAAGCCTGCATGAAAACACTTGGTGCTTCCTGTTTGTCTTTCAGCTGCAGTCTGGGACGTGTGTGAATGCGGACCGAGCCCCGGTGTCCCTTCTTTAAATAGCTCTTTATTGGCTGAGACTCTCGCTTACGGCCATACCACCCTGAACACGCCCGATCTCGTCCGATCTCGGAAGCTAAGCAGGGTCGGGCCTGGTTAGTACTTGGATGGGAGACCGCCTGGGAATACCAGGTGCTGTAAGCTTTTGCTTTATCTTCACTAATACACTTCATGGCTCGGCTTCCACGGTTGTTCCTTTATCCTTTTAAATTCAATTGCTTCATTTATTTGTCTTTTATTTTGCTTTCTCCCTGGCTTCTGTCTGTTTTCGGTGTGCAAAGGACAGCTCAGCCTCGTCATTATTTCGTCCTCCTCCAGGGGGCGATCGACAGGCTTTTTTTCTCTCTCAGTCTACAAGCAACACAGAACTCTGAGCGCTTGTTCTTTTGTAACCAGCTCATTTCCTCAGCTTCAATTAGACCAGATGTTCCCAAACTTTTTTTGGCAGCCGAACGCTCAGATTTTAACTTAATATTTCAATAAATCCACACACATTCGCATGTTCATGGTTTTCTGGCGTTGGGAACGGTCAGAAGAGACATGCAAGTAAACAGATGAAATATTGAATCTTTTCTTTATTTTGGGTTTACTTGTTTAATTTTATTTGGTTTTATTTTAATATAGGGCTGCGAGTATAGGGCCTATTGAAATTATTATTATAAAATAGTTTTAACTCTAATTATAAAAATGAAAATATTAATATGTTGTATATTAGGTACAACTGTCCTGTTAAATACTTTAAAAAGGAGTATTTGATACGCCTAATTAATGGCAGAATAATGATTTGATTTTACAAGTTATTGTTTACAAGTTATATATTTACAAGTTACAAGCACTATAACTCCATATTTGTCATGAGTTTGTTGTCTACTTTATGAATGAAATGGTGATGTATGGGTTCCTGAGCGCACAACTGGATGATTCTGGACAAACTTTAGTTTACGGGCATTTGCGTGACTGTGAGAAAATGGAAGTATCCTAAATGGGGCCAAACCTTATACTAGTAATCTCAGTTTCAAAGATAAAACCACGCAGACATAAATAATGTGGTTGCTTTAATGTGGATTTTAGTGTTAAAAAATGACTCGCTAAACATTTTTGTGTAAAGTTATACAGTTTCACAACTTTTACTAGTTGTATGAACAGCGGAAACTTAATGGCACCATTGATGTGCAGTTGGAGAGGGACATGCATGATGTTGCGCTTTTTTTTAAACAGGTGCTAAAGCGCATTGTCCAACCTAGTGTTCCGGGGACACAGAGACATTTTGGGACAGCCAAACAGTGGGAATTTCCTCGCCATTATTGAGCCTTATTGACCTGTGACCCTGTGCTGCAAGAGCAGATCAAACGGCCCAAGGGGTCAATTAAATACCTCAGTCCCTCTATCCAAAATAAGCTCATTTATATTTTGTCACAGCGTGTTCAGCAGGAGATTACGACTGAAATCAACCAAGCACCATTTTTTCCAATTATACCACACAAGCCCTGTCCGAGCGATACCAACTTGGTCAAGTTTACAGATAAGTCACCACCATAGTGAGGAACACATTGGACATAAGCTATCGTTATAGCTGAAGCTTTTCTCGGATTTCAGAAAACATCTCACACATCTGCAAGTGAACTGGAAAACAAAATCCTCGACAGCATTACGAAAAATGGCCTTGATATTTCTAAATATCGTGGACCGGGATATGACGGAGTGGTCAATATGAGTGGCGTCTATGCGGGAGGGCAGGCCAGGATCAGGGAAAAAGAGACACTTGCAACGTATGTACACTGTGTGCCACATAACCTGAACCTAGTGCTGAATGATGCAGTAAAAAACATTCCAGAAGTGTCACAGTTCTATGACAACATCGAACATTTGTATGTGTTTTTTGGCCACAGTATTAAAAGGTGGACCATGCTCACTGGCATCGACTCCACAGAGCCCTCACTCGGGTGTAACACTGAAGCGACTATGTCCCACCCGCTGGTCCTCTAGAAATGAATCCATTGTTGTTATTCGGTACAGATATGTGGATGTAATGGAAGCGCTGACAAAAATATATCTGACAAGTGCTTGTCACTTGTCAGATATATTTTTGTCAGCGCTTTCATTACATCCACATACATCCATTACATCCTCGTCCTTTTCATTTCAAGGACGAGTGTGGTGAAGCAGCAGGGAAAAAAAAAAGAAAAAATGAGAAATTCCCTTTCATTTTTCAAGTGATTCTGCAGACTAAAATTTTGGAGAGTGTGAATGCTGTATCTACAATGCTTCAAGCTACAAACACTGACATGCAGAAGGCATTGACATTGCTGGACAACACCATTCAGAGCTTGTCTGAGTATCGTGGCGCTTTTGACCAGGCAAAGGTTAAGGCACAGACGTTCGCAGAAAAATGGGGATCTCAGCCAACTTTCGAAAATGTGAGAGTCAAAAGAATGAAATGTCATTATCACTAGTTGTGTGAAGAAGAGCGCCTGTCCAACAAAGAACGTTATTTCAGAGTCAACATTTTTAACGCTAATCTAGACACAATAATCAACCAGCTCTATGTTCCCACATCCCTATGTTCCCACAGCCTTATGTTCCCACAGCCCTAACCCTAACATACCTAAACCTACCCCTCACAGGAGGGAGATTTGTCTGGGATGTTATTGGGCTATCCCTGTACCAGTACAAGCACTAACACCTACCCTTCGTGGGGGAATTAGGCTTGATTGTTTGACATACCTAAAACCCACCCCTCACAGGAGGGAGACTTGTCTGGGATGTAATTGGGCTATCCCTGTACCAGCACAAGCACTAAAACTTACCCTTCATAGGGGACTAGGGCTTAATTAGTTAACATACCTAAACCTACCCCTCACAGGAGGGAGACTTGTCTGGGATGTAATTGGGCTATCCCTGTACCAGCACAAGCACTAAAACCTACCCTTCATATGGGACATAGTTAAATGAGAGAACATAGGACTGTGGGAACATAGGGCTGTGGGAACATATGGTTGTGGGAACATAGGGCTGTGGGAACATAGGGCCTAATTTTCTAAATTTTCAGTAAAAAAAAAAATTCTTAGAAATGTGGGAACATAGGGCCATGGGAACATAGGGCTGTGGGAACATAGGGCTGACCCCCTCTCGGGGATTCAACAGTATGCGAACAACCTCTGACATGTTGAGGCCCTACACCCCATGACTCTTCAGCTCGCAAGTGATGATGAGCTGTATGTCAAGGCAAAACATCTGTCTGACCACTACAACAGGGACATAGGATTTACATTTCCTGCACAACTACTGTCATTCAGGGCCTGTTTTAGAGCAGAAATTGCTCAGCAGTCCTCAATCTATCAACTTGCCAAGATGTTGATTGTGGACTCCATAACGTCCACCTATGGTGAGGTGTGCACTGCTCTGCTGTTATTTTGGACATTACTAAATAACTAAAACCTTTGATTCAAGTTAAATGAACACCATTGGTTGTAGTTGGTTTTACATGGTTGATTTTAGTGCATTTTATTTGTTCCTGTTTTGATAACTTGTTTTAATCACGTGGAACCACTGTCCATGAATGAATGAGTGTGACCGTGCACACTGTGAACCCTGTTGGCTATTTGGAGACCGCAGTTCACCCCACTACAATAATGCATGGGTGAAGGGAGTCAGAGATTGGGGCCATTTGTCTGAATTTTTTTTTTTTTTAAATACACGGGTCCTCTCAGTTTCATGATCAAGCCTGCATGAAAACACTTGGTGCTTCCTGTTTGTCTTTCAGCTGCAGTCTGGGACGTGTGTGAATGCGGGCCGAGCCCCGGTGTCCCTTCTTCAAATAGCTCTTTATTGGCTGAGACTCTCGCTTACGGCCATACCACCCTGAACACGCCCGATCTCGTCCGATCTCGGAAGCTAAGCAGGGTCGGGCCTGGTTAGTACTTAGATGGGAGACCGCCTGGGAATACCAGGTGCTGTAAGCTTTTGCTTTATCTTCACTAATACACTTCATGGCTCGGCTTCCACGGTTGTTCCTTTATCCTTTTAAATTCAATTGCTTCATTTATTTGTCTTTTATTTTGCTTTCTCTCTGGCTTCTGTCTGTTTTCGGTGTGCAAAGGACAGCTCAGCCTCGTCATTATTTCTTCCTCCTCCAGGGGGCGATCGACAGGCTTTTTTTCTCTCTCAGTCTACAAGCAACACAGAACTCTTGTTCTTTTGTAACCAGCTCCTTCCTTATGTCCCACCCGCTGGTCTTCTAGATATTAATCCATTGTTGCTATTCGGTACAGATATGTGGATGTAATGAAAGCACTGACAAAAATATATCTGACAAGTGACAAGAAGCACAAGCGTGGTGAGGCAACAGGAATAAAGAAAAAAAATTAAGAAATTCCCTTTCATTTTTCAAGTGATTCTACATACTAACATTTTGGATGCTGAAATGCTTCAAGCTACAAACGCTGACATGCAGAAGGCCGTGACATTGCTGGACAACACCATTCAGAGCTTGTCTGAGTATCGTGGCGCTTTTGACCAGGCAAAGGTTAAGGCACAGACGCTCGCAGAAAAATGGGAATCTCAGACAACTTTCGAAAATGTGAGAGTCAGAAGAATGAAATGTCATTATGACTAGTTGTGTGAAGAAGAGCGCCTGTCCAACACAGAACGTTATTTCAGAGTCAACATTTTTAACGCTAATCTAGACACAATAATCAACCAGCTCTCTCAAAGAGTCAAAAAGTACGCGAGCAACCTCTGACATGTTGAGGCCCTACACCCCATGACTCTTCAGCTCGCAAGTGATGATGAGCTGTATGTCAAGGCAAAACATCTGTCTGACCACTACAACAGGGACATAGGATTTACATTTCCTGCACAACTACTGTCATTCAGGGCCTGTTTTAGAGCAGAAATTGCTCAGCAGTCCTCAATCTATCAACTTGCCAAGATGTTGATTGTGGACTCCATAACGTCCACCTGTGGTGAGGTGTGCACTGCTCTGCTGTTATTTTGGACATTACTAAATAACTTAAACCTTTGATTGAAGTTAAATGAACACCATTGGTTCTAGTTGGTTTTACATGGTTGATTTTAGTGCATTTTATTTGTTCCTGTTTTGATAACTTGTTTTAATCACGTGGAACCACTGTCCATGAATGAATGAGTGTGACCGTGCACACTGTGAACCCTGTTGGCTATTTGGAGACCGCAGTTCACCCCACTACAATAATGCATGGGTGAAGGGAGTCAGAGATTGGGGCCATTTGTCTGAATTTTTTTTTTTTTAAATACACGGGTCCTCTCAGTTTCATGATCAAGCCTGCATGAAAACACTTGGTGCTTCCTGTTTGTCTTTCAGCTGCAGTCTGGGACGTGTGTGAATGCGGGCCGAGCCCCGGTGTCCCTTCTTTAAATAGCTCTTTATTGGCTGAGACTCTCGCTTACGGCCATACCACCCTGAACACGCCCGATCTCGTCCGATCTCGGAAGCTAAGCAGGGTCGGGCCTGGTTAGTACTTGGATGGGAGACCGCCTGGGAATACCAGGTGCTGTAAGCTTTTGCTTTATCTTCACTAATACACTTCATGGCTCGGCTTCCACGGTTGTTCCTTTATCCTTTTAAATTCAATTGCTTCATTTATTTGTCTTTTATTTTGCTTTCTCCCTGGCTTCTGTCTGTTTTCGGTGTGCAAAGGACAGCTCAGCCTCGTCATTATTTCGTCCTCCTCCAGGGGGCGATCGACAGGCTTTTTTTCTCTCTCAGTCTACAAGCAACACAGAACTCTGAGCGCTTGTTCTTTTGTAACCAGCTCATTTCCTCAGCTTCAATTAGACCAGATGTTCCCAAACTTTTTTTGGCAGCCGAACGCTCAGATTTTAACTTAATATTTCAATAAATCCACACACATTCGCATGTTCATGGTTTTCTGGCGTTGGGAACGGTCAGAAGAGACATGCAAGTAAACAGATGAAATATTGAATCTTTTCTTTATTTTGGGTTTACTTGTTTAATTTTATTTGGTTTTATTTTAATATAGGGCTGCGAGTATAGGGCCTATTGAAATTATTATTATAAAATAGTTTTAACTCTAATTATAAAAATGAAAATATTAATATGTTGTATATTAGGTACAACTGTCCTGTTAAATACTTAAAAAAGGAGTATTTGATACGCCTAATTAATGGCAGAATAATGATTTGATTTTACAAGTTATTGTTTACAAGTTATATATTTACAAGTTACAAGCACTATAACTCCATATTTGTCATGAGTTTGTTGTCTACTTTATGAATGAAATGGTGATGTATGGGTTCCTGAGCGCACAACTGGATGATTCTGGACAAACTTTAGTTTACGGGCATTTGCGTGACTGTGAGAAAATGGAAGTATCCTAAATGGGGCCAAACCTTATACTAGTAATCTCAGTTTCAAAGATAAAACCACGCAGACATAAATAATGTGGTTGCTTTAACGTGGATTTTAGTGTTAAAAAATGACTCGCTAAACATTTTTGTGTAAAGTTATACAGTTTCACAACTTTTACTAGTTGTATGAACAGCGGAAACTTAATGGCACCATTGATGTGCAGTTGGAGAGGGACATGCATGATGTTGCGCTTTTTTTTAAACAGGTGCTAAAGCGCATTGTCCAACCTAGTGTTCCGGGGACACAGAGACATTTTGGGACAGCCAAACAGTGGGAATTTCCTCGCCATTATTGAGCCTTATTGACCTGTGACCCTGTGCTGCAAGAGCAGATCAAACGGCCCAAGGGGTCAATTAAATACCTCAGTCCCTCTATCCAAAATAAGCTCATTTATATTTTGTCACAGCGTGTTCAGCAGGAGATTACGACTGAAATCAACCAAGCACCATTTTTTCCAATTATACCACACAAGCCCTGTCCGAGCGATACCAACTTGGTCAAGTTTACAGATAAGTCACCACCATAGTGAGGAACACATTGGACATAGCTATCGTTATAGCTGAAGCTTTTCTCGGATTTCAGAAAACATCTCACACATCTGCAAGTGAACTGGAAAACAAAATCCTCGACAGCATTACGAAAAATGGCCTTGATATTTCTAAATATCGTGGACCGGGATATGACGGAGTGGTCAATATGAGTGGCGTCTATGCGGGAGGGCAGGCCAGGATCAGGGAAAAAGAGACACTTGCAACGTATGTACACTGTGTGCCACATAACCTGAACCTAGTGCTGAATGATGCAGTAAAAAACATTCCAGAAGTGTCACAGTTCTATGACAACATCGAACATTTGTATGTGTTTTTTGGCCACAGTATTAAAAGGTGGACCATGCTCACTGGCATCGACTCCACAGAGCCCTCACTCGGGTGTAACACTGAAGCGACTATGTCCCACCCGCTGGTCCTCTAGAAATGAATCCATTGTTGTTATTCGGTACAGATATGTGGATGTAATGGAAGCGCTGACAAAAATATATCTGACAAGTGCTTGTCACTTGTCAGATATATTTTTGTCAGCGCTTTCATTACATCCACATACATCCATTACATCCTCGTCCTTTTCATTTCAAGGACGAGTGTGGTGAAGCAGCAGGGAAAAAAAAAAGAAAAAATGAGAAATTCCCTTTCATTTTTCAAGTGATTCTGCAGACTAAAATTTTGGAGAGTGTGAATGCTGTATCTACAATGCTTCAAGCTACAAACACTGACATGCAGAAGGCATTGACATTGCTGGACAACACCATTCAGAGCTTGTCTGAGTATCGTGGCGCTTTTGACCAGGCAAAGGTTAAGGCACAGACGTTCGCAGAAAAATGGGGATCTCAGACAACTTTCGAAAATGTGAGAGTCAAAAGAATGAAATGTCATTATCACTAGTTGTGTGAAGAAGAGCGCCTGTCCAACAAAGAACGTTATTTCAGAGTCAACATTTTTAACGCTAATCTAGACACAATAATCAACCAGCTCTATGTTCCCACATCCCTATGTTCCCACAGCCTTATGTTCCCACAGCCCTAACCCTAACATACCTAAACCTACCCCTCACAGGAGGGAGACTTGTCTGGGATGTTATTGGGCTATCCCTGTACCAGTACAAGCACTAACACCTACCCTTCGTGGGGGAATTAGGCTTGATTGTTTGACATACCTAAAACCCACCCCTCACAGGAGGGAGACTTGTCTGGGATGTAATTGGGCTATCCCTGTACCAGCACAAGCACTAAAACTTACCCTTCATAGGGGACTAGGGCTTAATTAGTTAACATACCTAAACCTACCCCTCACAGGAGGGAGACTTGTCTGGGATGTAATTGGGCTATCCCTGTACCAGCACAAGCACTAAAACCTACCCTTCATATGGGACATAGTTAAATGAGAGAACATAGGACTGTGGGAACATAGGGCTGTGGGAACATATGGTTGTGGGAACATAGGGCTGTGGGAACATAGGGCCTAATTTTCTAAATTTTCAGTAAAAAAAAAATTCTTAGAAATGTGGGAACATAGGGCCATGGGAACATAGGGCTGTGGGAACATAGGGCTGACCCCCTCTCGGGGATTCAACAGTATGCGAACAACCTCTGACATGTTGAGGCCCTACACCCCATGACTCTTCAGCTCGCAAGTGATGATGAGCTGTATGTCAAGGCAAAACATCTGTCTGACCACTACAACAGGGACATAGGATTTACATTTCCTGCACAACTACTGTCATTCAGGGCCTGTTTTAGAGCAGAAATTGCTCAGCAGTCCTCAATCTATCAACTTGCCAAGATGTTGATTGTGGACTCCATAACGTCCACCTATGGTGAGGTGTGCACTGCTCTGCTGTTATTTTGGACATTACTAAATAACTAAAACCTTTGATTCAAGTTAAATGAACACCATTGGTTGTAGTTGGTTTTACATGGTTGATTTTAGTGCATTTTATTTGTTCCTGTTTTGATAACTTGTTTTAATCACGTGGAACCACTGTCCATGAATGAATGAGTGTGACCGTGCACACTGTGAACCCTGTTGGCTATTTGGAGACCGCAGTTCACCCCACTACAATAATGCATGGGTGAAGGGAGTCAGAGATTGGGGCCATTTGTCTGAATTTTTTTTTTTTTTAAATACACGGGTCCTCTCAGTTTCATGATCAAGCCTGCATGAAAACACTTGGTGCTTCCTGTTTGTCTTTCAGCTGCAGTCTGGGACGTGTGTGAATGCGGGCCGAGCCCCGGTGTCCCTTCTTCAAATAGCTCTTTATTGGCTGAGACTCTCGCTTACGGCCATACCACCCTGAACACGCCCGATCTCGTCCGATCTCGGAAGCTAAGCAGGGTCGGGCCTGGTTAGTACTTGGATGGGAGACCGCCTGGGAATACCAGGTGCTGTAAGCTTTTGCTTTATCTTCACTAATACACTTCATGGCTCGGCTTCCACGGTTGTTCCTTTATCCTTTTAAATTCAATTGCTTCATTTATTTGTCTTTTATTTTGCTTTCTCTCTGGCTTCTGTCTGTTTTCGGTGTGCAAAGGACAGCTCAGCCTCGTCATTATTTCTTCCTCCTCCAGGGGGCGATCGACAGGCTTTTTTTCTCTCTCAGTCTACAAGCAACACAGAACTCTTGTTCTTTTGTAACCAGCTCCTTCCTTATGTCCCACCCGCTGGTCTTCTAGATATTAATCCATTGTTGCTATTCGGTACAGATATGTGGATGTAATGAAAGCACTGACAAAAATATATCTGACAAGTGACAAGAAGCACAAGCGTGGTGAGGCAACAGGAATAAAGAAAAAAAATTAAGAAATTCCCTTTCATTTTTCAAGTGATTCTACATACTAACATTTTGGATGCTGAAATGCTTCAAGCTACAAACGCTGACATGCAGAAGGCCGTGACATTGCTGGACAACACCATTCAGAGCTTGTCTGAGTATCGTGGCGCTTTTGACCAGGCAAAGGTTAAGGCACAGACGCTCGCAGAAGAATGGGAATCTCAGACAACTTTCGAAAATGTGAGAGTCAGAAGAATGAAATGTCATTATGACTAGTTGTGTGAAGAAGAGCGCCTGTCCAACACAGAACGTTATTTCAGAGTCAACATTTTTAACGCTAATCTAGACACAATAATCAACCAGCTCTCTCAAAGAGTCAAAAAGTATGCGAGCAACCTCTGACATGTTGAGGCCCTACACCCCATGACTCTTCAGCTCGCAAGTGATGATGAGCTGTATGTCAAGGCAAAACATCTGTCTGACCACTACAACAGGGACATAGGATTTACATTTCCTGCACAACTACTGTCATTCAGGGCCTGTTTTAGAGCAGAAATTGCTCAGCAGTCCTCAATCTATCAACTTGCCAAGATGTTGATTGTGGACTCCATAACGTCCACCTGTGGTGAGGTGTGCACTGCTCTGCTGTTATTTTGGACATTACTAAATAACTTAAACCTTTGATTGAAGTTAAATGAACACCATTGGTTCTAGTTGGTTTTACATGGTTGATTTTAGTGCATTTTATTTGTTCCTGTTTTGATAACTTGTTTTAATCACGTGGAACCACTGTCCATGAATGAATGAGTGTGACCGTGCACACTGTGAACCCTGTTGGCTATTTGGAGACCGCAGTTCACCCCACTACAATAATGCATGGGTGAAGGGAGTCAGAGATTGGGGCCATTTGTCTGAATTTTTTTTTTTTTAAATACACGGGTCCTCTCAGTTTCATGATCAAGCCTGCATGAAAACACTTGGTGCTTCCTGTTTGTCTTTCAGCTGCAGTCTGGGACGTGTGTGAATGCGGGCCGAGCCCCGGTGTCCCTTCTTTAAATAGCTCTTTATTGGCTGAGACTCTCGCTTACGGCCATACCACCCTGAACACGCCCGATCTCGTCCGATCTCGGAAGCTAAGCAGGGTCGGGCCTGGTTAGTACTTGGATGGGAGACCGCCTGGGAATACCAGGTGCTGTAAGCTTTTGCTTTATCTTCACTAATACACTTCATGGCTCGGCTTCCACGGTTGTTCCTTTATCCTTTTAAATTCAATTGCTTCATTTATTTGTCTTTTATTTTGCTTTCTCCCTGGCTTCTGTCTGTTTTCGGTGTGCAAAGGACAGCTCAGCCTCGTCATTATTTCGTCCTCCTCCAGGGGGCGATCGACAGGCTTTTTTTCTCTCTCAGTCTACAAGCAACACAGAACTCTGAGCGCTTGTTCTTTTGTAACCAGCTCATTTCCACAGCTTCAATTAGACCAGATGTTCCCAAACTTTTTTTGGCAGCCGAACGCTCAGATTTTAACTTAATATTTCAATAAATCCACACACATTCGCATGTTCATGGTTTTCTGGCGTTGGGAACGGTCAGAAGAGACATGCAAGTAAACAGATGAAATATTGAATCTTTTCTTTATTTTGGGTTTACTTGTTTAATTTTATTTGGTTTTATTTTAATATAGGGCTGCGAGTATAGGGCCTATTGAAATTATTATTATAAAATAGTTTTAACTCTAATTATAAAAATGAAAATATTAATATGTTGTATATTAGGTACAACTGTCCTGTTAAATACTTAAAAAAGGAGTATTTGATACGCCTAATTAATGGCAGAATAATGATTTGATTTTACAAGTTATTGTTTACAAGTTATATATTTACAAGTTACAAGCACTATAACTCCATATTTGTCATGAGTTTGTTGTCTACTTTATGAATGAAATGGTGATGTATGGGTTCCTGAGCGCACAACTGGATGATTCTGGACAAACTTTAGTTTACGGGCATTTGCGTGACAGTGAGAAAATGGAAGTATCCTAAATGGGGCCAAACCTTATACTAGTAATCTCAGTTTCAAAGATAAAACCACGCAGACATAAATAATGTGGTTGCTTTAACGTGGATTTTAGTGTTAAAAAATGACTCGCTAAACATTTTTGTGTAAAGTTATACAGTTTCACAACTTTTACTAGTTGTATGAACAGCGGAAACTTAATGGCACCATTGATGTGCAGTTGGAGAGGGACATGCATGATGTTGCGCTTTTTTTTAAACAGGTGCTAAAGCGCATTGTCCAACCTAGTGGAGACATTTTGGGACAGCCAAACAGTGGGAATTTCCTCGCCATTATTGAGCCTTATTGACCTGTGACCCTGTGCTGCAAGAGCAGATCAAACGGCCCAAGGGGTCAATTAAATACCTCAGTCCCTCTATCCAAAATAAGCTCATTTATATTTTGTCACAGCGTGTTCAGCAGGAGATTACGACTGAAATCAACCAAGCACCATTTTTTCCAATTATACCACACAAGCCCTGTCCGAGCGATACCAACTTGGTCAAGTTTACAGATAAGTCACCACCATAGTGAGGAACACATTGGACATAGCTATCGTTATAGCTGAAGCTTTTCTCGGATTTCAGAAAACATCTCACACATCTGCAAGTGAACTGGAAAACAAAATCCTCGACAGCATTACGAAAAATGGCCTTGATATTTCTAAATATCGTGGACCGGGATATGACGGAGTGGTCAATATGAGTGGCGTCTATGCGGGAGGGCAGGCCAGGATCAGGGAAAAAGAGACACTTGCAACGTATGTACACTGTGTGCCACATAACCTGAACCTAGTGCTGAATGATGCAGTAAAAAACATTCCAGAAGTGTCACAGTTCTATGACAACATCGAACATTTGTATGTGTTTTTTGGCCACAGTATTAAAAGGTGGACCATGCTCACTGGCATCGACTCCACAGAGCCCTCACTCGGGTGTAACACTGAAGCGACTATGTCCCACCCGCTGGTCCTCTAGAAATGAATCCATTGTTGTTATTCGGTACAGATATGTGGATGTAATGGAAGCGCTGACAAAAATATATCTGACAAGTGCTTGTCACTTGTCAGATATATTTTTGTCAGCGCTTTCATTACATCCACATACATCCATTACATCCTCGTCCTTTTCATTTCAAGGACGAGTGTGGTGAAGCAGCAGGGAAAAAAAAAAGAAAAAATGAGAAATTCCCTTTCATTTTTCAAGTGATTCTGCAGACTAAAATTTTGGAGAGTGTGAATGCTGTATCTACAATGCTTCAAGCTACAAACACTGACATGCAGAAGGCATTGACATTGCTGGACAACACCATTCAGAGCTTGTCTGAGTATCGTGGCGCTTTTGACCAGGCAAAGGTTAAGGCACAGACGTTCGCAGAAAAATGGGGATCTCAGCCAACTTTCGAAAATGTGAGAGTCAAAAGAATGAAATGTCATTATCACTAGTTGTGTGAAGAAGAGCGCCTGTCCAACAAAGAACGTTATTTCAGAGTCAACATTTTTAACGCTAATCTAGACACAATAATCAACCAGCTCTATGTTCCCACATCCCTATGTTCCCACAGCCTTATGTTCCCACAGCCCTAACCCTAACATACCTAAACCTACCCCTCACAGGAGGGTAGACTTGTCTGGGATGTTATTGGGCTATCCCTGTACCAGTACAAGCACTAACACCTACCCTTCGTGGGGGAATTAGGCTTGATTGTTTGACATACCTAAAACCCACCCCTCACAGGAGGGAGACTTGTCTGGGATGTAATTGGGCTATCCCTGTACCAGCACAAGCACTAAAACTTACCCTTCATAGGGGACTAGGGCTTAATTAGTTAACATACCTAAACCTACCCCTCACAGGAGGGAGACTTGTCTGGGATGTAATTGGGCTATCCCTGTACCAGCACAAGCACTAAAACCTACCCTTCATATGGGACATAGTTAAATGAGAGAACATAGGACTGTGGGAACATAGGGCTGTGGGAACATATGGTTGTGGGAACATAGGGCTGTGGGAACATAGGGCCTAATTTTCTAAATTTTCAGTAAAAAAAAAAATTCTTAGAAATGTGGGAACATAGGGCCATGGGAACATAGGGCTGTGGGAACATAGGGCTGACCCCCTCTCGGGGATTCAACAGTATGCGAACAACCTCTGACATGTTGAGGCCCTACACCCCATGACTCTTCAGCTCGCAAGTGATGATGAGCTGTATGTCAAGGCAAAACATCTGTCTGACCACTACAACAGGGACATAGGATTTACATTTCCTGCACAACTACTGTCATTCAGGGCCTGTTTTAGAGCAGAAATTGCTCAGCAGTCCTCAATCTATCAACTTGCCAAGATGTTGATTGTGGACTCCATAACGTCCACCTATGGTGAGGTGTGCACTGCTCTGCTGTTATTTTGGACATTACTAAATAACTAAAACCTTTGATTCAAGTTAAATGAACACCATTGGTTGTAGTTGGTTTTACATGGTTGATTTTAGTGCATTTTATTTGTTCCTGTTTTGATAACTTGTTTTAATCACGTGGAACCACTGTCCATGAATGAATGAGTGTGACCGTGCACACTGTGAACCCTGTTGGCTATTTGGAGACCGCAGTTCACCCCACTACAATAATGAATGGGTGAAGGGAGTCAGAGATTGGGGCCATTTGTCTGAATTTTTTTTTTTTTTAAATACACGGGTCCTCTCAGTTTCATGATCAAGCCTGCATGAAAACACTTGGTGCTTCCTGTTTGTCTTTCAGCTGCAGTCTGGGACGTGTGTGAATGCGGGCCGAGCCCCGGTGTCCCTTCTTCAAATAGCTCTTTATTGGCTGAGACTCTCGCTTACGGCCATACCACCCTGAACACGCCCGATCTCGTCCGATCTCGGAAGCTAAGCAGGGTCGGGCCTGGTTAGTACTTGGATGGGAGACCGCCTGGGAATACCAGGTGCTGTAAGCTTTTGCTTTATCTTCACTAATACACTTCATGGCTCGGCTTCCACGGTTGTTCCTTTATCCTTTTAAATTCAATTGCTTCATTTATTTGTCTTTTATTTTGCTTTCTCTCTGGCTTCTGTCTGTTTTCGGTGTGCAAAGGACAGCTCAGCCTCGTCATTATTTCTTCCTCCTCCAGGGGGCGATCGACAGGCTTTTTTTCTCTCTCAGTCTACAAGCAACACAGAACTCTTGTTCTTTTGTAACCAGCTCCTTCCTTATGTCCCACCCGCTGGTCTTCTAGATATTAATCCATTGTTGCTATTCGGTACAGATATGTGGATGTAATGAAAGCACTGACAAAAATATATCTGACAAGTGACAAGAAGCACAAGCGTGGTGAGGCAACAGGAATAAAGAAAAAAAATTAAGAAATTCCCTTTCATTTTTCAAGTGATTCTACATACTAACATTTTGGATGCTGAAATGCTTCAAGCTACAAACGCTGACATGCAGAAGGCCGTGACATTGCTGGACAACACCATTCAGAGCTTGTCTGAGTATCGTGGCGCTTTTGACCAGGCAAAGGTTAAGGCACAGACGCTCGCAGAAAAATGGGAATCTCAGACAACTTTCGAAAATGTGAGAGTCAGAAGAATGAAATGTCATTATGACTAGTTGTGTGAAGAAGAGCGCCTGTCCAACACAGAACGTTATTTCAGAGTCAACATTTTTAACGCTAATCTAGACACAATAATCAACCAGCTCTCTCAAAGAGTCAAAAAGTACGCGAGCAACCTCTGACATGTTGAGGCCCTACACCCCATGACTCTTCAGCTCGCAAGTGATGATGAGCTGTATGTCAAGGCAAAACATCTGTCTGACCACTACAACAGGGACATAGGATTTACATTTCCTGCACAACTACTGTCATTCAGGGCCTGTTTTAGAGCAGAAATTGCTCAGCAGTCCTCAATCTATCAACTTGCCAAGATGTTGATTGTGGACTCCATAACGTCCACCTGTGGTGAGGTGTGCACTGCTCTGCTGTTATTTTGGACATTACTAAATAACTTAAACCTTTGATTGAAGTTAAATGAACACCATTGGTTCTAGTTGGTTTTACATGGTTGATTTTAGTGCATTTTATTTGTTCCTGTTTTGATAACTTGTTTTAATCACGTGGAACCACTGTCCATGAATGAATGAGTGTGACCGTGCACACTGTGAACCCTGTTGGCTATTTGGAGACCGCAGTTCACCCCACTACAATAATGCATGGGTGAAGGGAGTCAGAGATTGGGGCCATTTGTCTGAATTTTTTTTTTTTTAAATACACGGGTCCTCTCAGTTTCATGATCAAGCCTGCATGAAAACACTTGGTGCTTCCTGTTTGTCTTTCAGCTGCAGTCTGGGACGTGTGTGAATGCGGGCCGAGCCCCGGTGTCCCTTCTTTAAATAGCTCTTTATTGGCTGAGACTCTCGCTTACGGCCATACCACCCTGAACACGCCCGATCTCGTCCGATCTCGGAAGCTAAGCAGGGTCGGGCCTGGTTAGTACTTGGATGGGAGACCGCCTGGGAATACCAGGTGCTGTAAGCTTTTGCTTTATCTTCACTAATACACTTCATGGCTCGGCTTCCACGGTTGTTCCTTTATCCTTTTAAATTCAATTGCTTCATTTATTTGTCTTTTATTTTGCTTTCTCCCTGGCTTCTGTCTGTTTTCGGTGTGCAAAGGACAGCTCAGCCTCGTCATTATTTCGTCCTCCTCCAGGGGGCGATCGACAGGCTTTTTTTCTCTCTCAGTCTACAAGCAACACAGAACTCTGAGCGCTTGTTCTTTTGTAACCAGCTCATTTCCTCAGCTTCAATTAGACCAGATGTTCCCAAACTTTTTTTGGCAGCCGAACGCTCAGATTTTAACTTAATATTTCAATAAATCCACACACATTCGCATGTTCATGGTTTTCTGGCGTTGGGAACGGTCAGAAGAGACATGCAAGTAAACAGATGAAATATTGAATCTTTTCTTTATTTTGGGTTTACTTGTTTAATTTTATTTGGTTTTATTTTAATATAGGGCTGCGAGTATAGGGCCTATTGAAATTATTATTATAAAATAGTTTTAACTCTAATTATAAAAATGAAAATATTAATATGTTGTATATTAGGTACAACTGTCCTGTTAAATACTTAAAAAAGGAGTATTTGATACGCCTAATTAATGGCAGAATAATGATTTGATTTTACAAGTTATTGTTTACAAGTTATATATTTACAAGTTACAAGCACTATAACTCCATATTTGTCATGAGTTTGTTGTCTACTTTATGAATGAAATGGTGATGTATGGGTTCCTGAGCGCACAACTGGATGATTCTGGACAAACTTTAGTTTACGGGCATTTGCGTGACTGTGAGAAAATGGAAGTATCCTAAATGGGGCCAAACCTTATACTAGTAATCTCAGTTTCAAAGATAAAACCACGCAGACATAAATAATGTGGTTGCTTTAACGTGGATTTTAGTGTTAAAAAATGACTCGCTAAACATTTTTGTGTAAAGTTATACAGTTTCACAACTTTTACTAGTTGTATGAACAGCGGAAACTTAATGGCACCATTGATGTGCAGTTGGAGAGGGACATGCATGATGTTGCGCTTTTTTTTAAACAGGTGCTAAAGCGCATTGTCCAACCTAGTGTTCCGGGGACACAGAGACATTTTGGGACAGCCAAACAGTGGGAATTTCCTCGCCATTATTGAGCCTTATTGACCTGTGACCCTGTGCTGCAAGAGCAGATCAAACGGCCCAAGGGGTCAATTAAATACCTCAGTCCCTCTATCCAAAATAAGCTCATTTATATTTTGTCACAGCGTGTTCAGCAGGAGATTACGACTGAAATCAACCAAGCACCATTTTTTCCAATTATACCACACAAGCCCTGTCCGAGCGATACCAACTTGGTCAAGTTTACAGATAAGTCACCACCATAGTGAGGAACACATTGGACATAGCTATCGTTATAGCTGAAGCTTTTCTCGGATTTCAGAAAACATCTCACACATCTGCAAGTGAACTGGAAAACAAAATCCTCGACAGCATTACGAAAAATGGCCTTGATATTTCTAAATATCGTGGACCGGGATATGACGGAGTGGTCAATATGAGTGGCGTCTATGCGGGAGGGCAGGCCAGGATCAGGGAAAAAGAGACACTTGCAACGTATGTACACTGTGTGCCACATAACCTGAACCTAGTGCTGAATGATGCAGTAAAAAACATTCCAGAAGTGTCACAGTTCTATGACAACATCGAACATTTGTATGTGTTTTTTGGCCACAGTATTAAAAGGTGGACCATGCTCACTGGCATCGACTCCACAGAGCCCTCACTCGGGTGTAACACTGAAGCGACTATGTCCCACCCGCTGGTCCTCTAGAAATGAATCCATTGTTGTTATTCGGTACAGATATGTGGATGTAATGGAAGCGCTGACAAAAATATATCTGACAAGTGCTTGTCACTTGTCAGATATATTTTTGTCAGCGCTTTCATTACATCCACATACATCCATTACATCCTCGTCCTTTTCATTTCAAGGACGAGTGTGGTGAAGCAGCAGGGAAAAAAAAAAGAAAAAATGAGAAATTCCCTTTCATTTTTCAAGTGATTCTGCAGACTAAAATTTTGGAGAGTGTGAATGCTGTATCTACAATGCTTCAAGCTACAAACACTGACATGCAGAAGGCATTGACATTGCTGGACAACACCATTCAGAGCTTGTCTGAGTATCGTGGCGCTTTTGACCAGGCAAAGGTTAAGGCACAGACGTTCGCAGAAAAATGGGGATCTCAGCCAACTTTCGAAAATGTGAGAGTCAAAAGAATGAAATGTCATTATCACTAGTTGTGTGAAGAAGAGCGCCTGTCCAACAAAGAACGTTATTTCAGAGTCAACATTTTTAACGCTAATCTAGACACAATAATCAACCAGCTCTATGTTCCCACATCCCTATGTTCCCACAGCCTTATGTTCCCACAGCCCTAACCCTAACATACCTAAACCTACCCCTCACAGGAGGGAGACTTGTCTGGGATGTTATTGGGCTATCCCTGTACCAGTACAAGCACTAACACCTACCCTTCGTGGGGGAATTAGGCTTGATTGTTTGACATACCTAAAACCCACCCCTCACAGGAGGGAGACTTGTCTGGGATGTAATTGGGCTATCCCTGTACCAGCACAAGCACTAAAACTTACCCTTCATAGGGGACTAGGGCTTAATTAGTTAACATACCTAAACCTACCCCTCACAGGAGGGAGACTTGTCTGGGATGTAATTGGGCTATCCCTGTACCAGCACAAGCACTAAAACCTACCCTTCATATGGGACATAGTTAAATGAGAGAACATAGGACTGTGGGAACATAGGGCTGTGGGAACATATGGTTGTGGGAACATAGGGCTGTGGGAACATAGGGCCTAATTTTCTAAATTTTCAGTAAAAAAAAAATTCTTAGAAATGTGGGAACATAGGGCCATGGGAACATAGGGCTGTGGGAACATAGGGCTGACCCCCTCTCGGGGATTCAACAGTATGCGAACAACCTCTGACATGTTGAGGCCCTACACCCCATGACTCTTCAGCTCGCAAGTGATGATGAGCTGTATGTCAAGGCAAAACATCTGTCTGACCACTACAACAGGGACATAGGATTTACATTTCCTGCACAACTACTGTCATTCAGGGCCTGTTTTAGAGCAGAAATTGCTCAGCAGTCCTCAATCTATCAACTTGCCAAGATGTTGATTGTGGACTCCATAACGTCCACCTATGGTGAGGTGTGCACTGCTCTGCTGTTATTTTGGACATTACTAAATAACTAAAACCTTTGATTCAAGTTAAATGAACACCATTGGTTGTAGTTGGTTTTACATGGTTGATTTTAGTGCATTTTATTTGTTCCTGTTTTGATAACTTGTTTTAATCACGTGGAACCACTGTCCATGAATGAATGAGTGTGACCGTGCACACTGTGAACCCTGTTGGCTATTTGGAGACCGCAGTTCACCCCACTACAATAATGCATGGGTGAAGGGAGTCAGAGATTGGGGCCATTTGTCTGAATTTTTTTTTTTTTTAAATACACGGGTCCTCTCAGTTTCATGATCAAGCCTGCATGAAAACACTTGGTGCTTCCTGTTTGTCTTTCAGCTGCAGTCTGGGACGTGTGTGAATGCGGGCCGAGCCCCGGTGTCCCTTCTTCAAATAGCTCTTTATTGGCTGAGACTCTCGCTTACGGCCATACCACCCTGAACACGCCCGATCTCGTCCGATCTCGGAAGCTAAGCAGGGTCGGGCCTGGTTAGTACTTGGATGGGAGACCGCCTGGGAATACCAGGTGCTGTAAGCTTTTGCTTTATCTTCACTAATACACTTCATGGCTCGGCTTCCACGGTTGTTCCTTTATCCTTTTAAATTCAATTGCTTCATTTATTTGTCTTTTATTTTGCTTTCTCTCTGGCTTCTGTCTGTTTTCGGTGTGCAAAGGACAGCTCAGCCTCGTCATTATTTCTTCCTCCTCCAGGGGGCGATCGACAGGCTTTTTTTCTCTCTCAGTCTACAAGCAACACAGAACTCTTGTTCTTTTGTAACCAGCTCCTTCCTTATGTCCCACCCGCTGGTCTTCTAGATATTAATCCATTGTTGCTATTCGGTACAGATATGTGGATGTAATGAAAGCACTGACAAAAATATATCTGACAAGTGACAAGAAGCACAAGCGTGGTGAGGCAACAGGAATAAAGAAAAAAAATTAAGAAATTCCCTTTCATTTTTCAAGTGATTCTACATACTAACATTTTGGATGCTGAAATGCTTCAAGCTACAAACGCTGACATGCAGAAGGCCGTGACATTGCTGGACAACACCATTCAGAGCTTGTCTGAGTATCGTGGCGCTTTTGACCAGGCAAAGGTTAAGGCACAGACGCTCGCAGAAAAATGGGAATCTCAGACAACTTTCGAAAATGTGAGAGTCAGAAGAATGAAATGTCATTATGACTAGTTGTGTGAAGAAGAGCGCCTGTCCAACACAGAACGTTATTTCAGAGTCAACATTTTTAACGCTAATCTAGACACAATAATCAACCAGCTCTCTCAAAGAGTCAAAAAGTACGCGAGCAACCTCTGACATGTTGAGGCCCTACACCCCATGACTCTTCAGCTCGCAAGTGATGATGAGCTGTATGTCAAGGCAAAACATCTGTCTGACCACTACAACAGGGACATAGGATTTACATTTCCTGCACAACTACTGTCATTCAGGGCCTGTTTTAGAGCAGAAATTGCTCAGCAGTCCTCAATCTATCAACTTGCCAAGATGTTGATTGTGGACTCCATAACGTCCACCTGTGGTGAGGTGTGCACTGCTCTGCTGTTATTTTGGACATTACTAAATAACTTAAACCTTTGATTGAAGTTAAATGAACACCATTGGTTCTAGTTGGTTTTACATGGTTGATTTTAGTGCATTTTATTTGTTCCTGTTTTGATAACTTGTTTTAATCACGTGGAACCACTGTCCATGAATGAATGAGTGTGACCGTGCACACTGTGAACCCTGTTGGCTATTTGGAGACCGCAGTTCACCCCACTACAATAATGCATGGGTGAAGGGAGTCAGAGATTGGGGCCATTTGTCTGAATTTTTTTTTTTTTAAATACACGGGTCCTCTCAGTTTCATGATCAAGCCTGCATGAAAACACTTGGTGCTTCCTGTTTGTCTTTCAGCTGCAGTCTGGGACGTGTGTGAATGCGGGCCGAGCCCCGGTGTCCCTTCTTTAAATAGCTCTTTATTGGCTGAGACTCTCGCTTACGGCCATACCACCCTGAACACGCCCGATCTCGTCCGATCTCGGAAGCTAAGCAGGGTCGGGCCTGGTTAGTACTTGGATGGGAGACCGCCTGGGAATACCAGGTGCTGTAAGCTTTTGCTTTATCTTCACTAATACACTTCATGGCTCGGCTTCCACGGTTGTTCCTTTATCCTTTTAAATTCAATTGCTTCATTTATTTGTCTTTTATTTTGCTTTCTCCCTGGCTTCTGTCTGTTTTCGGTGTGCAAAGGACAGCTCAGCCTCGTCATTATTTCGTCCTCCTCCAGGGGGCGATCGACAGGCTTTTTTTCTCTCTCAGTCTACAAGCAACACAGAACTCTGAGCGCTTGTTCTTTTGTAACCAGCTCATTTCCTCAGCTTCAATTAGACCAGATGTTCCCAAACTTTTTTTGGCAGCCGAACGCTCAGATTTTAACTTAATATTTCAATAAATCCACACACATTCGCATGTTCATGGTTTTCTGGCGTTGGGAACGGTCAGAAGAGACATGCAAGTAAACAGATGAAATATTGAATCTTTTCTTTATTTTGGGTTTACTTGTTTAATTTTATTTGGTTTTATTTTAATATAGGGCTGCGAGTATAGGGCCTATTGAAATTATTATTATAAAATAGTTTTAACTCTAATTATAAAAATGAAAATATTAATATGTTGTATATTAGGTACAACTGTCCTGTTAAATACTTAAAAAAGGAGTATTTGATACGCCTAATTAATGGCAGAATAATGATTTGATTTTACAAGTTATTGTTTACAAGTTATATATTTACAAGTTACAAGCACTATAACTCCATATTTGTCATGAGTTTGTTGTCTACTTTATGAATGAAATGGTGATGTATGGGTTCCTGAGCGCACAACTGGATGATTCTGGACAAACTTTAGTTTACGGGCATTTGCGTGACTGTGAGAAAATGGAAGTATCCTAAATGGGGCCAAACCTTATACTAGTAATCTCAGTTTCAAAGATAAAACCACGCAGACATAAATAATGTGGTTGCTTTAACGTGGATTTTAGTGTTAAAAAATGACTCGCTAAACATTTTTGTGTAAAGTTATACAGTTTCACAACTTTTACTAGTTGTATGAACAGCGGAAACTTAATGGCACCATTGATGTGCAGTTGGAGAGGGACATGCATGATGTTGCGCTTTTTTTTAAACAGGTGCTAAAGCGCATTGTCCAACCTAGTGGAGACATTTTGGGACAGCCAAACAGTGGGAATTTCCTCGCCATTATTGAGCCTTATTGACCTGTGACCCTGTGCTGCAAGAGCAGATCAAACGGCCCAAGGGGTCAATTAAATACCTCAGTCCCTCTATCCAAAATAAGCTCATTTATATTTTGTCACAGCGTGTTCAGCAGGAGATTACGACTGAAATCAACCAAGCACCATTTTTTCCAATTATACCACACAAGCCCTGTCCGAGCGATACCAACTTGGTCAAGTTTACAGATAAGTCACCACCATAGTGAGGAACACATTGGACATAGCTATCGTTATAGCTGAAGCTTTTCTCGGATTTCAGAAAACATCTCACACATCTGCAAGTGAACTGGAAAACAAAATCCTCGACAGCATTACGAAAAATGGCCTTGATATTTCTAAATATCGTGGACCGGGATATGACGGAGTGGTCAATATGAGTGGCGTCTATGCGGGAGGGCAGGCCAGGATCAGGGAAAAAGAGACACTTGCAACGTATGTACACTGTGTGCCACATAACCTGAACCTAGTGCTGAATGATGCAGTAAAAAACATTCCAGAAGTGTCACAGTTCTATGACAACATCGAACATTTGTATGTGTTTTTTGGCCACAGTATTAAAAGGTGGACCATGCTCACTGGCATCGACTCCACAGAGCCCTCACTCGGGTGTAACACTGAAGCGACTATGTCCCACCCGCTGGTCCTCTAGAAATGAATCCATTGTTGTTATTCGGTACAGATATGTGGATGTAATGGAAGCGCTGACAAAAATATATCTGACAAGTGCTTGTCACTTGTCAGATATATTTTTGTCAGCGCTTTCATTACATCCACATACATCCATTACATCCTCGTCCTTTTCATTTCAAGGACGAGTGTGGTGAAGCAGCAGGGAAAAAAAAAAGAAAAAATGAGAAATTCCCTTTCATTTTTCAAGTGATTCTGCAGACTAAAATTTTGGAGAGTGTGAATGCTGTATCTACAATGCTTCAAGCTACAAACACTGACATGCAGAAGGCATTGACATTGCTGGACAACACCATTCAGAGCTTGTCTGAGTATCGTGGCGCTTTTGACCAGGCAAAGGTTAAGGCACAGACGTTCGCAGAAAAATGGGGATCTCAGCCAACTTTCGAAAATGTGAGAGTCAAAAGAATGAAATGTCATTATCACTAGTTGTGTGAAGAAGAGCGCCTGTCCAACAAAGAACGTTATTTCAGAGTCAACATTTTTAACGCTAATCTAGACACAATAATCAACCAGCTCTATGTTCCCACATCCCTATGTTCCCACAGCCTTATGTTCCCACAGCCCTAACCCTAACATACCTAAACCTACCCCTCACAGGAGGGTAGACTTGTCTGGGATGTTATTGGGCTATCCCTGTACCAGTACAAGCACTAACACCTACCCTTCGTGGGGGAATTAGGCTTGATTGTTTGACATACCTAAAACCCACCCCTCACAGGAGGGAGACTTGTCTGGGATGTAATTGGGCTATCCCTGTACCAGCACAAGCACTAAAACTTACCCTTCATAGGGGACTAGGGCTTAATTAGTTAACATACCTAAACCTACCCCTCACAGGAGGGAGACTTGTCTGGGATGTAATTGGGCTATCCCTGTACCAGCACAAGCACTAAAACCTACCCTTCATATGGGACATAGTTAAATGAGAGAACATAGGACTGTGGGAACATAGGGCTGTGGGAACATATGGTTGTGGGAACATAGGGCTGTGGGAACATAGGGCCTAATTTTCTAAATTTTCAGTAAAAAAAAAAATTCTTAGAAATGTGGGAACATAGGGCCATGGGAACATAGGGCTGTGGGAACATAGGGCTGACCCCCTCTCGGGGATTCAACAGTATGCGAACAACCTCTGACATGTTGAGGCCCTACACCCCATGACTCTTCAGCTCGCAAGTGATGATGAGCTGTATGTCAAGGCAAAACATCTGTCTGACCACTACAACAGGGACATAGGATTTACATTTCCTGCACAACTACTGTCATTCAGGGCCTGTTTTAGAGCAGAAATTGCTCAGCAGTCCTCAATCTATCAACTTGCCAAGATGTTGATTGTGGACTCCATAACGTCCACCTATGGTGAGGTGTGCACTGCTCTGCTGTTATTTTGGACATTACTAAATAACTAAAACCTTTGATTCAAGTTAAATGAACACCATTGGTTGTAGTTGGTTTTACATGGTTGATTTTAGTGCATTTTATTTGTTCCTGTTTTGATAACTTGTTTTAATCACGTGGAACCACTGTCCATGAATGAATGAGTGTGACCGTGCACACTGTGAACCCTGTTGGCTATTTGGAGACCGCAGTTCACCCCACTACAATAATGCATGGGTGAAGGGAGTCAGAGATTGGGGCCATTTGTCTGAATTTTTTTTTTTTTTAAATACACGGGTCCTCTCAGTTTCATGATCAAGCCTGCATGAAAACACTTGGTGCTTCCTGTTTGTCTTTCAGCTGCAGTCTGGGACGTGTGTGAATGCGGGCCGAGCCCCGGTGTCCCTTCTTCAAATAGCTCTTTATTGGCTGAGACTCTCGCTTACGGCCATACCACCCTGAACACGCCCGATCTCGTCCGATCTCGGAAGCTAAGCAGGGTCGGGCCTGGTTAGTACTTGGATGGGAGACCGCCTGGGAATACCAGGTGCTGTAAGCTTTTGCTTTATCTTCACTAATACACTTCATGGCTCGGCTTCCACGGTTGTTCCTTTATCCTTTTAAATTCAATTGCTTCATTTATTTGTCTTTTATTTTGCTTTCTCTCTGGCTTCTGTCTGTTTTCGGTGTGCAAAGGACAGCTCAGCCTCGTCATTATTTCTTCCTCCTCCAGGGGGCGATCGACAGGCTTTTTTTCTCTCTCAGTCTACAAGCAACACAGAACTCTTGTTCTTTTGTAACCAGCTCCTTCCTTATGTCCCACCCGCTGGTCTTCTAGATATTAATCCATTGTTGCTATTCGGTACAGATATGTGGATGTAATGAAAGCACTGACAAAAATATATCTGACAAGTGACAAGAAGCACAAGCGTGGTGAGGCAACAGGAATAAAGAAAAAAAATTAAGAAATTCCCTTTCATTTTTCAAGTGATTCTACATACTAACATTTTGGATGCTGAAATGCTTCAAGCTACAAACGCTGACATGCAGAAGGCCGTGACATTGCTGGACAACACCATTCAGAGCTTGTCTGAGTATCGTGGCGCTTTTGACCAGGCAAAGGTTAAGGCACAGACGCTCGCAGAAAAATGGGAATCTCAGACAACTTTCGAAAATGTGAGAGTCAGAAGAATGAAATGTCATTATGACTAGTTGTGTGAAGAAGAGCGCCTGTCCAACACAGAACGTTATTTCAGAGTCAACATTTTTAACGCTAATCTAGACACAATAATCAACCAGCTCTCTCAAAGAGTCAAAAAGTACGCGAGCAACCTCTGACATGTTGAGGCCCTACACCCCATGACTCTTCAGCTCGCAAGTGATGATGAGCTGTATGTCAAGGCAAAACATCTGTCTGACCACTACAACAGGGACATAGGATTTACATTTCCTGCACAACTACTGTCATTCAGGGCCTGTTTTAGAGCAGAAATTGCTCAGCAGTCCTCAATCTATCAACTTGCCAAGATGTTGATTGTGGACTCCATAACGTCCACCTGTGGTGAGGTGTGCACTGCTCTGCTGTTATTTTGGACATTACTAAATAACTTAAACCTTTGATTGAAGTTAAATGAACACCATTGGTTCTAGTTGGTTTTACATGGTTGATTTTAGTGCATTTTATTTGTTCCTGTTTTGATAACTTGTTTTAATCACGTGGAACCACTGTCCATGAATGAATGAGTGTGACCGTGCACACTGTGAACCCTGTTGGCTATTTGGAGACCGCAGTTCACCCCACTACAATAATGCATGGGTGAAGGGAGTCAGAGATTGGGGCCATTTGTCTGAATTTTTTTTTTTTTAAATACACGGGTCCTCTCAGTTTCATGATCAAGCCTGCATGAAAACACTTGGTGCTTCCTGTTTGTCTTTCAGCTGCAGTCTGGGACGTGTGTGAATGCGGGCCGAGCCCCGGTGTCCCTTCTTTAAATAGCTCTTTATTGGCTGAGACTCTCGCTTACGGCCATACCACCCTGAACACGCCCGATCTCGTCCGATCTCGGAAGCTAAGCAGGGTCGGGCCTGGTTAGTACTTGGATGGGAGACCGCCTGGGAATACCAGGTGCTGTAAGCTTTTGCTTTATCTTCACTAATACACTTCATGGCTCGGCTTCCACGGTTGTTCCTTTATCCTTTTAAATTCAATTGCTTCATTTATTTGTCTTTTATTTTGCTTTCTCCCTGGCTTCTGTCTGTTTTCGGTGTGCAAAGGACAGCTCAGCCTCGTCATTATTTCGTCCTCCTCCAGGGGGCGATCGACAGGCTTTTTTTCTCTCTCAGTCTACAAGCAACACAGAACTCTGAGCGCTTGTTCTTTTGTAACCAGCTCATTTCCTCAGCTTCAATTAGACCAGATGTTCCCAAACTTTTTTTGGCAGCCGAACGCTCAGATTTTAACTTAATATTTCAATAAATCCACACACATTCGCATGTTCATGGTTTTCTGGCGTTGGGAACGGTCAGAAGAGACATGCAAGTAAACAGATGAAATATTGAATCTTTTCTTTATTTTGGGTTTACTTGTTTAATTTTATTTGGTTTTATTTTAATATAGGGCTGCGAGTATAGGGCCTATTGAAATTATTATTATAAAATAGTTTTAACTCTAATTATAAAAATGAAAATATTAATATGTTGTATATTAGGTACAACTGTCCTGTTAAATACTTAAAAAAGGAGTATTTGATACGCCTAATTAATGGCAGAATAATGATTTGATTTTACAAGTTATTGTTTACAAGTTATATATTTACAAGTTACAAGCACTATAACTCCATATTTGTCATGAGTTTGTTGTCTACTTTATGAATGAAATGGTGATGTATGGGTTCCTGAGCGCACAACTGGATGATTCTGGACAAACTTTAGTTTACGGGCATTTGCGTGACTGTGAGAAAATGGAAGTATCCTAAATGGGGCCAAACCTTATACTAGTAATCTCAGTTTCAAAGATAAAACCACGCAGACATAAATAATGTGGTTGCTTTAACGTGGATTTTAGTGTTAAAAAATGACTCGCTAAACATTTTTGTGTAAAGTTATACAGTTTCACAACTTTTACTAGTTGTATGAACAGCGGAAACTTAATGGCACCATTGATGTGCAGTTGGAGAGGGACATGCATGATGTTGCGCTTTTTTTTAAACAGGTGCTAAAGCGCATTGTCCAACCTAGTGTTCCGGGGACACAGAGACATTTTGGGACAGCCAAACAGTGGGAATTTCCTCGCCATTATTGAGCCTTATTGACCTGTGACCCTGTGCTGCAAGAGCAGATCAAACGGCCCAAGGGGTCAATTAAATACCTCAGTCCCTCTATCCAAAATAAGCTCATTTATATTTTGTCACAGCGTGTTCAGCAGGAGATTACGACTGAAATCAACCAAGCACCATTTTTTCCAATTATACCACACAAGCCCTGTCCGAGCGATACCAACTTGGTCAAGTTTACAGATAAGTCACCACCATAGTGAGGAACACATTGGACATAGCTATCGTTATAGCTGAAGCTTTTCTCGGATTTCAGAAAACATCTCACACATCTGCAAGTGAACTGGAAAACAAAATCCTCGACAGCATTACGAAAAATGGCCTTGATATTTCTAAATATCGTGGACCGCGATATGACGGAGTGGTCAATATGAGTGGCGTCTATGCGGGAGGGCAGGCCAGGATCAGGGAAAAAGAGACACTTGCAACGTATGTACACTGTGTGCCACATAACCTGAACCTAGTGCTGAATGATGCAGTAAAAAACATTCCAGAAGTGTCACAGTTCTATGACAACATCGAACATTTGTATGTGTTTTTTGGCCACAGTATTAAAAGGTGGACCATGCTCACTGGCATCGACTCCACAGAGCCCTCACTCGGGTGTAACACTGAAGCGACTATGTCCCACCCGCTGGTCCTCTAGAAATGAATCCATTGTTGTTATTCGGTACAGATATGTGGATGTAATGGAAGCGCTGACAAAAATATATCTGACAAGTGCTTGTCACTTGTCAGATATATTTTTGTCAGCGCTTTCATTACATCCACATACATCCATTACATCCTCGTCCTTTTCATTTCAAGGACGAGTGTGGTGAAGCAGCAGGGAAAAAAAAAAGAAAAAATGAGAAATTCCCTTTCATTTTTCAAGTGATTCTGCAGACTAAAATTTTGGAGAGTGTGAATGCTGTATCTACAATGCTTCAAGCTACAAACACTGACATGCAGAAGGCATTGACATTGCTGGACAACACCATTCAGAGCTTGTCTGAGTATCGTGGCGCTTTTGACCAGGCAAAGGTTAAGGCACAGACGTTCGCAGAAAAATGGGGATCTCAGCCAACTTTCGAAAATGTGAGAGTCAAAAGAATGAAATGTCATTATCACTAGTTGTGTGAAGAAGAGCGCCTGTCCAACAAAGAACGTTATTTCAGAGTCAACATTTTTAACGCTAATCTAGACACAATAATCAACCAGCTCTATGTTCCCACATCCCTATGTTCCCACAGCCTTATGTTCCCACAGCCCTAACCCTAACATACCTAAACCTACCCCTCACAGGAGGGTAGACTTGTCTGGGATGTTATTGGGCTATCCCTGTACCAGTACAAGCACTAACACCTACCCTTCGTGGGGGAATTAGGCTTGATTGTTTGACATACCTAAAACCCACCCCTCACAGGAGGGAGACTTGTCTGGGATGTAATTGGGCTATCCCTGTACCAGCACAAGCACTAAAACTTACCCTTCATAGGGGACTAGGGCTTAATTAGTTAACATACCTAAACCTACCCCTCACAGGAGGGAGACTTGTCTGGGATGTAATTGGGCTATCCCTGTACCAGCACAAGCACTAAAACCTACCCTTCATATGGGACATAGTTAAATGAGAGAACATAGGACTGTGGGAACATAGGGCTGTGGGAACATATGGTTGTGGGAACATAGGGCTGTGGGAACATAGGGCCTAATTTTCTAAATTTTCAGTAAAAAAAAAAATTCTTAGAAATGTGGGAACATAGGGCCATGGGAACATAGGGCTGTGGGAACATAGGGCTGACCCCCTCTCGGGGATTCAACAGTATGCGAACAACCTCTGACATGTTGAGGCCCTACACCCCATGACTCTTCAGCTCGCAAGTGATGATGAGCTGTATGTCAAGGCAAAACATCTGTCTGACCACTACAACAGGGACATAGGATTTACATTTCCTGCACAACTACTGTCATTCAGGGCCTGTTTTAGAGCAGAAATTGCTCAGCAGTCCTCAATCTATCAACTTGCCAAGATGTTGATTGTGGACTCCATAACGTCCACCTATGGTGAGGTGTGCACTGCTCTGCTGTTATTTTGGACATTACTAAATAACTAAAACCTTTGATTCAAGTTAAATGAACACCATTGGTTGTAGTTGGTTTTACATGGTTGATTTTAGTGCATTTTATTTGTTCCTGTTTTGATAACTTGTTTTAATCACGTGGAACCACTGTCCATGAATGAATGAGTGTGACCGTGCACACTGTGAACCCTGTTGGCTATTTGGAGACCGCAGTTCACCCCACTACAATAATGCATGGGTGAAGGGAGTCAGAGATTGGGGCCATTTGTCTGAATTTTTTTTTTTTTTAAATACACGGGTCCTCTCAGTTTCATGATCAAGCCTGCATGAAAACACTTGGTGCTTCCTGTTTGTCTTTCAGCTGCAGTCTGGGACGTGTGTGAATGCGGGCCGAGCCCCGGTGTCCCTTCTTCAAATAGCTCTTTATTGGCTGAGACTCTCGCTTACGGCCATACCACCCTGAACACGCCCGATCTCGTCCGATCTCGGAAGCTAAGCAGGGTCGGGCCTGGTTAGTACTTGGATGGGAGACCGCCTGGGAATACCAGGTGCTGTAAGCTTTTGCTTTATCTTCACTAATACACTTCATGGCTCGGCTTCCACGGTTGTTCCTTTATCCTTTTAAATTCAATTGCTTCATTTATTTGTCTTTTATTTTGCTTTCTCTCTGGCTTCTGTCTGTTTTCGGTGTGCAAAGGACAGCTCAGCCTCGTCATTATTTCTTCCTCCTCCAGGGGGCGATCGACAGGCTTTTTTTCTCTCTCAGTCTACAAGCAACACAGAACTCTTGTTCTTTTGTAACCAGCTCCTTCCTTATGTCCCACCCGCTGGTCTTCTAGATATTAATCCATTGTTGCTATTCGGTACAGATATGTGGATGTAATGAAAGCACTGACAAAAATATATCTGACAAGTGACAAGAAGCACAAGCGTGGTGAGGCAACAGGAATAAAGAAAAAAAATTAAGAAATTCCCTTTCATTTTTCAAGTGATTCTACATACTAACATTTTGGATGCTGAAATGCTTCAAGCTACAAACGCTGACATGCAGAAGGCCGTGACATTGCTGGACAACACCATTCAGAGCTTGTCTGAGTATCGTGGCGCTTTTGACCAGGCAAAGGTTAAGGCACAGACGCTCGCAGAAAAATGGGAATCTCAGACAACTTTCGAAAATGTGAGAGTCAGAAGAATGAAATGTCATTATGACTAGTTGTGTGAAGAAGAGCGCCTGTCCAACACAGAACGTTATTTCAGAGTCAACATTTTTAACGCTAATCTAGACACAATAATCAACCAGCTCTCTCAAAGAGTCAAAAAGTACGCGAGCAACCTCTGACATGTTGAGGCCCTACACCCCATGACTCTTCAGCTCGCAAGTGATGATGAGCTGTATGTCAAGGCAAAACATCTGTCTGACCACTACAACAGGGACATAGGATTTACATTTCCTGCACAACTACTGTCATTCAGGGCCTGTTTTAGAGCAGAAATTGCTCAGCAGTCCTCAATCTATCAACTTGCCAAGATGTTGATTGTGGACTCCATAACGTCCACCTGTGGTGAGGTGTGCACTGCTCTGCTGTTATTTTGGACATTACTAAATAACTTAAACCTTTGATTGAAGTTAAATGAACACCATTGGTTCTAGTTGGTTTTACATGGTTGATTTTAGTGCATTTTATTTGTTCCTGTTTTGATAACTTGTTTTAATCACGTGGAACCACTGTCCATGAATGAATGAGTGTGACCGTGCACACTGTGAACCCTGTTGGCTATTTGGAGACCGCAGTTCACCCCACTACAATAATGCATGGGTGAAGGGAGTCAGAGATTGGGGCCATTTGTCTGAATTTTTTTTTTTTTAAATACACGGGTCCTCTCAGTTTCATGATCAAGCCTGCATGAAAACACTTGGTGCTTCCTGTTTGTCTTTCAGCTGCAGTCTGGGACGTGTGTGAATGCGGGCCGAGCCCCGGTGTCCCTTCTTTAAATAGCTCTTTATTGGCTGAGACTCTCGCTTACGGCCATACCACCCTGAACACGCCCGATCTCGTCCGATCTCGGAAGCTAAGCAGGGTCGGGCCTGGTTAGTACTTGGATGGGAGACCGCCTGGGAATACCAGGTGCTGTAAGCTTTTGCTTTATCTTCACTAATACACTTCATGGCTCGGCTTCCACGGTTGTTCCTTTATCCTTTTAAATTCAATTGCTTCATTTATTTGTCTTTTATTTTGCTTTCTCCCTGGCTTCTGTCTGTTTTCGGTGTGCAAAGGACAGCTCAGCCTCGTCATTATTTCGTCCTCCTCCAGGGGGCGATCGACAGGCTTTTTTTCTCTCTCAGTCTACAAGCAACACAGAACTCTGAGCGCTTGTTCTTTTGTAACCAGCTCATTTCCTCAGCTTCAATTAGACCAGATGTTCCCAAACTTTTTTTGGCAGCCGAACGCTCAGATTTTAACTTAATATTTCAATAAATCCACACACATTCGCATGTTCATGGTTTTCTGGCGTTGGGAACGGTCAGAAGAGACATGCAAGTAAACAGATGAAATATTGAATCTTTTCTTTATTTTGGGTTTACTTGTTTAATTTTATTTGGTTTTATTTTAATATAGGGCTGCGAGTATAGGGCCTATTGAAATTATTATTATAAAATAGTTTTAACTCTAATTATAAAAATGAAAATATTAATATGTTGTATATTAGGTACAACTGTCCTGTTAAATACTTAAAAAAGGAGTATTTGATACGCCTAATTAATGGCAGAATAATGATTTGATTTTACAAGTTATTGTTTACAAGTTATATATTTACAAGTTACAAGCACTATAACTCCATATTTGTCATGAGTTTGTTGTCTACTTTATGAATGAAATGGTGATGTATGGGTTCCTGAGCGCACAACTGGATGATTCTGGACAAACTTTAGTTTACGGGCATTTGCGTGACTGTGAGAAAATGGAAGTATCCTAAATGGGGCCAAACCTTATACTAGTAATCTCAGTTTCAAAGATAAAACCACGCAGACATAAATAATGTGGTTGCTTTAACGTGGATTTTAGTGTTAAAAAATGACTCGCTAAACATTTTTGTGTAAAGTTATACAGTTTCACAACTTTTACTAGTTGTATGAACAGCGGAAACTTAATGGCACCATTGATGTGCAGTTGGAGAGGGACATGCATGATGTTGCGCTTTTTTTTAAACAGGTGCTAAAGCGCATTGTCCAACCTAGTGTTCCGGGGACACAGAGACATTTTGGGACAGCCAAACAGTGGGAATTTCCTCGCCATTATTGAGCCTTATTGACCTGTGACCCTGTGCTGCAAGAGCAGATCAAACGGCCCAAGGGGTCAATTAAATACCTCAGTCCCTCTATCCAAAATAAGCTCATTTATATTTTGTCACAGCGTGTTCAGCAGGAGATTACGACTGAAATCAACCAAGCACCATTTTTTCCAATTATACCACACAAGCCCTGTCCGAGCGATACCAACTTGGTCAAGTTTACAGATAAGTCACCACCATAGTGAGGAACACATTGGACATAGCTATCGTTATAGCTGAAGCTTTTCTCGGATTTCAGAAAACATCTCACACATCTGCAAGTGAACTGGAAAACAAAATCCTCGACAGCATTACGAAAAATGGCCTTGATATTTCTAAATATCGTGGACCGCGATATGACGGAGTGGTCAATATGAGTGGCGTCTATGCGGGAGGGCAGGCCAGGATCAGGGAAAAAGAGACACTTGCAACGTATGTACACTGTGTGCCACATAACCTGAACCTAGTGCTGAATGATGCAGTAAAAAACATTCCAGAAGTGTCACAGTTCTATGACAACATCGAACATTTGTATGTGTTTTTTGGCCACAGTATTAAAAGGTGGACCATGCTCACTGGCATCGACTCCACAGAGCCCTCACTCGGGTGTAACACTGAAGCGACTATGTCCCACCCGCTGGTCCTCTAGAAATGAATCCATTGTTGTTATTCGGTACAGATATGTGGATGTAATGGAAGCGCTGACAAAAATATATCTGACAAGTGCTTGTCACTTGTCAGATATATTTTTGTCAGCGCTTTCATTACATCCACATACATCCATTACATCCTCGTCCTTTTCATTTCAAGGACGAGTGTGGTGAAGCAGCAGGGAAAAAAAAAAGAAAAAATGAGAAATTCCCTTTCATTTTTCAAGTGATTCTGCAGACTAAAATTTTGGAGAGTGTGAATGCTGTATCTACAATGCTTCAAGCTACAAACACTGACATGCAGAAGGCATTGACATTGCTGGACAACACCATTCAGAGCTTGTCTGAGTATCGTGGCGCTTTTGACCAGGCAAAGGTTAAGGCACAGACGTTCGCAGAAAAATGGGGATCTCAGCCAACTTTCGAAAATGTGAGAGTCAAAAGAATGAAATGTCATTATCACTAGTTGTGTGAAGAAGAGCGCCTGTCCAACAAAGAACGTTATTTCAGAGTCAACATTTTTAACGCTAATCTAGACACAATAATCAACCAGCTCTATGTTCCCACATCCCTATGTTCCCACAGCCTTATGTTCCCACAGCCCTAACCCTAACATACCTAAACCTACCCCTCACAGGAGGGAGACTTGTCTGGGATGTTATTGGGCTATCCCTGTACCAGTACAAGCACTAACACCTACCCTTCGTGGGGGAATTAGGCTTGATTGTTTGACATACCTAAAACCCACCCCTCACAGGAGGGAGACTTGTCTGGGATGTAATTGGGCTATCCCTGTACCAGCACAAGCACTAAAACTTACCCTTCATAGGGGACTAGGGCTTAATTAGTTAACATACCTAAACCTACCCCTCACAGGAGGGAGACTTGTCTGGGATGTAATTGGGCTATCCCTGTACCAGCACAAGCACTAAAACCTACCCTTCATATGGGACATAGTTAAATGAGAGAACATAGGACTGTGGGAACATAGGGCTGTGGGAACATATGGTTGTGGGAACATAGGGCTGTGGGAACATAGGGCCTAATTTTCTAAATTTTCAGTAAAAAAAAAAATTCTTAGAAATGTGGGAACATAGGGCCATGGGAACATAGGGCTGTGGGAACATAGGGCTGACCCCCTCTCGGGGATTCAACAGTATGCGAACAACCTCTGACATGTTGAGGCCCTACACCCCATGACTCTTCAGCTCGCAAGTGATGATGAGCTGTATGTCAAGGCAAAACATCTGTCTGACCACTACAACAGGGACATAGGATTTACATTTCCTGCACAACTACTGTCATTCAGGGCCTGTTTTAGAGCAGAAATTGCTCAGCAGTCCTCAATCTATCAACTTGCCAAGATGTTGATTGTGGACTCCATAACGTCCACCTATGGTGAGGTGTGCACTGCTCTGCTGTTATTTTGGACATTACTAAATAACTAAAACCTTTGATTCAAGTTAAATGAACACCATTGGTTGTAGTTGGTTTTACATGGTTGATTTTAGTGCATTTTATTTGTTCCTGTTTTGATAACTTGTTTTAATCACGTGGAACCACTGTCCATGAATGAATGAGTGTGACCGTGCACACTGTGAACCCTGTTGGCTATTTGGAGACCGCAGTTCACCCCACTACAATAATGCATGGGTGAAGGGAGTCAGAGATTGGGGCCATTTGTCTGAATTTTTTTTTTTTTTAAATACACGGGTCCTCTCAGTTTCATGATCAAGCCTGCATGAAAACACTTGGTGCTTCCTGTTTGTCTTTCAGCTGCAGTCTGGGACGTGTGTGAATGCGGGCCGAGCCCCGGTGTCCCTTCTTCAAATAGCTCTTTATTGGCTGAGACTCTCGCTTACGGCCATACCACCCTGAACACGCCCGATCTCGTCCGATCTCGGAAGCTAAGCAGGGTCGGGCCTGGTTAGTACTTGGATGGGAGACCGCCTGGGAATACCAGGTGCTGTAAGCTTTTGCTTTATCTTCACTAATACACTTCATGGCTCGGCTTCCACGGTTGTTCCTTTATCCTTTTAAATTCAATTGCTTCATTTATTTGTCTTTTATTTTGCTTTCTCTCTGGCTTCTGTCTGTTTTCGGTGTGCAAAGGACAGCTCAGCCTCGTCATTATTTCTTCCTCCTCCAGGGGGCGATCGACAGGCTTTTTTTCTCTCTCAGTCTACAAGCAACACAGAACTCTTGTTCTTTTGTAACCAGCTCCTTCCTTATGTCCCACCCGCTGGTCTTCTAGATATTAATCCATTGTTGCTATTCGGTACAGATATGTGGATGTAATGAAAGCACTGACAAAAATATATCTGACAAGTGACAAGAAGCACAAGCGTGGTGAGGCAACAGGAATAAAGAAAAAAAATTAAGAAATTCCCTTTCATTTTTCAAGTGATTCTACATACTAACATTTTGGATGCTGAAATGCTTCAAGCTACAAACGCTGACATGCAGAAGGCCGTGACATTGCTGGACAACACCATTCAGAGCTTGTCTGAGTATCGTGGCGCTTTTGACCAGGCAAAGGTTAAGGCACAGACGCTCGCAGAAAAATGGGAATCTCAGACAACTTTCGAAAATGTGAGAGTCAGAAGAATGAAATGTCATTATGACTAGTTGTGTGAAGAAGAGCGCCTGTCCAACACAGAACGTTATTTCAGAGTCAACATTTTTAACGCTAATCTAGACACAATAATCAACCAGCTCTCTCAAAGAGTCAAAAAGTACGCGAGCAACCTCTGACATGTTGAGGCCCTACACCCCATGACTCTTCAGCTCGCAAGTGATGATGAGCTGTATGTCAAGGCAAAACATCTGTCTGACCACTACAACAGGGACATAGGATTTACATTTCCTGCACAACTACTGTCATTCAGGGCCTGTTTTAGAGCAGAAATTGCTCAGCAGTCCTCAATCTATCAACTTGCCAAGATGTTGATTGTGGACTCCATAACGTCCACCTGTGGTGAGGTGTGCACTGCTCTGCTGTTATTTTGGACATTACTAAATAACTTAAACCTTTGATTGAAGTTAAATGAACACCATTGGTTCTAGTTGGTTTTACATGGTTGATTTTAGTGCATTTTATTTGTTCCTGTTTTGATAACTTGTTTTAATCACGTGGAACCACTGTCCATGAATGAATGAGTGTGACCGTGCACACTGTGAACCCTGTTGGCTATTTGGAGACCGCAGTTCACCCCACTACAATAATGCATGGGTGAAGGGAGTCAGAGATTGGGGCCATTTGTCTGAATTTTTTTTTTTTTAAATACACGGGTCCTCTCAGTTTCATGATCAAGCCTGCATGAAAACACTTGGTGCTTCCTGTTTGTCTTTCAGCTGCAGTCTGGGACGTGTGTGAATGCGGGCCGAGCCCCGGTGTCCCTTCTTTAAATAGCTCTTTATTGGCTGAGACTCTCGCTTACGGCCATACCACCCTGAACACGCCCGATCTCGTCCGATCTCGGAAGCTAAGCAGGGTCGGGCCTGGTTAGTACTTGGATGGGAGACCGCCTGGGAATACCAGGTGCTGTAAGCTTTTGCTTTATCTTCACTAATACACTTCATGGCTCGGCTTCCACGGTTGTTCCTTTATCCTTTTAAATTCAATTGCTTCATTTATTTGTCTTTTATTTTGCTTTCTCCCTGGCTTCTGTCTGTTTTCGGTGTGCAAAGGACAGCTCAGCCTCGTCATTATTTCGTCCTCCTCCAGGGGGCGATCGACAGGCTTTTTTTCTCTCTCAGTCTACAAGCAACACAGAACTCTGAGCGCTTGTTCTTTTGTAACCAGCTCATTTCCTCAGCTTCAATTAGACCAGATGTTCCCAAACTTTTTTTGGCAGCCGAACGCTCAGATTTTAACTTAATATTTCAATAAATCCACACACATTCGCATGTTCATGGTTTTCTGGCGTTGGGAACGGTCAGAAGAGACATGCAAGTAAACAGATGAAATATTGAATCTTTTCTTTATTTTGGGTTTACTTGTTTAATTTTATTTGGTTTTATTTTAATATAGGGCTGCGAGTATAGGGCCTATTGAAATTATTATTATAAAATAGTTTTAACTCTAATTATAAAAATGAAAATATTAATATGTTGTATATTAGGTACAACTGTCCTGTTAAATACTTAAAAAAGGAGTATTTGATACGCCTAATTAATGGCAGAATAATGATTTGATTTTACAAGTTATTGTTTACAAGTTATATATTTACAAGTTACAAGCACTATAACTCCATATTTGTCATGAGTTTGTTGTCTACTTTATGAATGAAATGGTGATGTATGGGTTCCTGAGCGCACAACTGGATGATTCTGGACAAACTTTAGTTTACGGGCATTTGCGTGACTGTGAGAAAATGGAAGTATCCTAAATGGGGCCAAACCTTATACTAGTAATCTCAGTTTCAAAGATAAAACCACGCAGACATAAATAATGTGGTTGCTTTAACGTGGATTTTAGTGTTAAAAAATGACTCGCTAAACATTTTTGTGTAAAGTTATACAGTTTCACAACTTTTACTAGTTGTATGAACAGCGGAAACTTAATGGCACCATTGATGTGCAGTTGGAGAGGGACATGCATGATGTTGCGCTTTTTTTTAAACAGGTGCTAAAGCGCATTGTCCAACCTAGTGTTCCGGGGACACAGAGACATTTTGGGACAGCCAAACAGTGGGAATTTCCTCGCCATTATTGAGCCTTATTGACCTGTGACCCTGTGCTGCAAGAGCAGATCAAACGGCCCAAGGGGTCAATTAAATACCTCAGTCCCTCTATCCAAAATAAGCTCATTTATATTTTGTCACAGCGTGTTCAGCAGGAGATTACGACTGAAATCAACCAAGCACCATTTTTTCCAATTATACCACACAAGCCCTGTCCGAGCGATACCAACTTGGTCAAGTTTACAGATAAGTCACCACCATAGTGAGGAACACATTGGACATAGCTATCGTTATAGCTGAAGCTTTTCTCGGATTTCAGAAAACATCTCACACATCTGCAAGTGAACTGGAAAACAAAATCCTCGACAGCATTACGAAAAATGGCCTTGATATTTCTAAATATCGTGGACCGGGATATGACGGAGTGGTCAATATGAGTGGCGTCTATGCGGGAGGGCAGGCCAGGATCAGGGAAAAAGAGACACTTGCAACGTATGTACACTGTGTGCCACATAACCTGAACCTAGTGCTGAATGATGCAGTAAAAAACATTCCAGAAGTGTCACAGTTCTATGACAACATCGAACATTTGTATGTGTTTTTTGGCCACAGTATTAAAAGGTGGACCATGCTCACTGGCATCGACTCCACAGAGCCCTCACTCGGGTGTAACACTGAAGCGACTATGTCCCACCCGCTGGTCCTCTAGAAATGAATCCATTGTTGTTATTCGGTACAGATATGTGGATGTAATGGAAGCGCTGACAAAAATATATCTGACAAGTGCTTGTCACTTGTCAGATATATTTTTGTCAGCGCTTTCATTACATCCACATACATCCATTACATCCTCGTCCTTTTCATTTCAAGGACGAGTGTGGTGAAGCAGCAGGGAAAAAAAAAAGAAAAAATGAGAAATTCCCTTTCATTTTTCAAGTGATTCTGCAGACTAAAATTTTGGAGAGTGTGAATGCTGTATCTACAATGCTTCAAGCTACAAACACTGACATGCAGAAGGCATTGACATTGCTGGACAACACCATTCAGAGCTTGTCTGAGTATCGTGGCGCTTTTGACCAGGCAAAGGTTAAGGCACAGACGTTCGCAGAAAAATGGGGATCTCAGCCAACTTTCGAAAATGTGAGAGTCAAAAGAATGAAATGTCATTATCACTAGTTGTGTGAAGAAGAGCGCCTGTCCAACAAAGAACGTTATTTCAGAGTCAACATTTTTAACGCTAATCTAGACACAATAATCAACCAGCTCTATGTTCCCACATCCCTATGTTCCCACAGCCTTATGTTCCCACAGCCCTAACCCTAACATACCTAAACCTACCCCTCACAGGAGGGAGACTTGTCTGGGATGTTATTGGGCTATCCCTGTACCAGTACAAGCACTAACACCTACCCTTCGTGGGGGAATTAGGCTTGATTGTTTGACATACCTAAAACCCACCCCTCACAGGAGGGAGACTTGTCTGGGATGTAATTGGGCTATCCCTGTACCAGCACAAGCACTAAAACTTACCCTTCATAGGGGACTAGGGCTTAATTAGTTAACATACCTAAACCTACCCCTCACAGGAGGGAGACTTGTCTGGGATGTAATTGGGCTATCCCTGTACCAGCACAAGCACTAAAACCTACCCTTCATATGGGACATAGTTAAATGAGAGAACATAGGACTGTGGGAACATAGGGCTGTGGGAACATATGGTTGTGGGAACATAGGGCTGTGGGAACATAGGGCCTAATTTTCTAAATTTTCAGTAAAAAAAAAAATTCTTAGAAATGTGGGAACATAGGGCCATGGGAACATAGGGCTGTGGGAACATAGGGCTGACCCCCTCTCGGGGATTCAACAGTATGCGAACAACCTCTGACATGTTGAGGCCCTACACCCCATGACTCTTCAGCTCGCAAGTGATGATGAGCTGTATGTCAAGGCAAAACATCTGTCTGACCACTACAACAGGGACATAGGATTTACATTTCCTGCACAACTACTGTCATTCAGGGCCTGTTTTAGAGCAGAAATTGCTCAGCAGTCCTCAATCTATCAACTTGCCAAGATGTTGATTGTGGACTCCATAACGTCCACCTATGGTGAGGTGTGCACTGCTCTGCTGTTATTTTGGACATTACTAAATAACTAAAACCTTTGATTCAAGTTAAATGAACACCATTGGTTGTAGTTGGTTTTACATGGTTGATTTTAGTGCATTTTATTTGTTCCTGTTTTGATAACTTGTTTTAATCACGTGGAACCACTGTCCATGAATGAATGAGTGTGACCGTGCACACTGTGAACCCTGTTGGCTATTTGGAGACCGCAGTTCACCCCACTACAATAATGCATGGGTGAAGGGAGTCAGAGATTGGGGCCATTTGTCTGAATTTTTTTTTTTTTTAAATACACGGGTCCTCTCAGTTTCATGATCAAGCCTGCATGAAAACACTTGGTGCTTCCTGTTTGTCTTTCAGCTGCAGTCTGGGACGTGTGTGAATGCGGGCCGAGCCCCGGTGTCCCTTCTTCAAATAGCTCTTTATTGGCTGAGACTCTCGCTTACGGCCATACCACCCTGAACACGCCCGATCTCGTCCGATCTCGGAAGCTAAGCAGGGTCGGGCCTGGTTAGTACTTGGATGGGAGACCGCCTGGGAATACCAGGTGCTGTAAGCTTTTGCTTTATCTTCACTAATACACTTCATGGCTCGGCTTCCACGGTTGTTCCTTTATCCTTTTAAATTCAATTGCTTCATTTATTTGTCTTTTATTTTGCTTTCTCTCTGGCTTCTGTCTGTTTTCGGTGTGCAAAGGACAGCTCAGCCTCGTCATTATTTCTTCCTCCTCCAGGGGGCGATCGACAGGCTTTTTTTCTCTCTCAGTCTACAAGCAACACAGAACTCTTGTTCTTTTGTAACCAGCTCCTTCCTTATGTCCCACCCGCTGGTCTTCTAGATATTAATCCATTGTTGCTATTCGGTACAGATATGTGGATGTAATGAAAGCACTGACAAAAATATATCTGACAAGTGACAAGAAGCACAAGCGTGGTGAGGCAACAGGAATAAAGAAAAAAAATTAAGAAATTCCCTTTCATTTTTCAAGTGATTCTACATACTAACATTTTGGATGCTGAAATGCTTCAAGCTACAAACGCTGACATGCAGAAGGCCGTGACATTGCTGGACAACACCATTCAGAGCTTGTCTGAGTATCGTGGCGCTTTTGACCAGGCAAAGGTTAAGGCACAGACGCTCGCAGAAAAATGGGAATCTCAGACAACTTTCGAAAATGTGAGAGTCAGAAGAATGAAATGTCATTATGACTAGTTGTGTGAAGAAGAGCGCCTGTCCAACACAGAACGTTATTTCAGAGTCAACATTTTTAACGCTAATCTAGACACAATAATCAACCAGCTCTCTCAAAGAGTCAAAAAGTACGCGAGCAACCTCTGACATGTTGAGGCCCTACACCCCATGACTCTTCAGCTCGCAAGTGATGATGAGCTGTATGTCAAGGCAAAACATCTGTCTGACCACTACAACAGGGACATAGGATTTACATTTCCTGCACAACTACTGTCATTCAGGGCCTGTTTTAGAGCAGAAATTGCTCAGCAGTCCTCAATCTATCAACTTGCCAAGATGTTGATTGTGGACTCCATAACGTCCACCTGTGGTGAGGTGTGCACTGCTCTGCTGTTATTTTGGACATTACTAAATAACTAAAACCTTTGATTGAAGTTAAATGAACACCATTGGTTCTAGTTGGTTTTACATGGTTGATTTTAGTGCATTTTATTTGTTCCTGTTTTGATAACTTGTTTTAATCACGTGGAACCACTGTCCATGAATGAATGAGTGTGACCGTGCACACTGTGAACCCTGTTGGCTATTTGGAGACCGCAGTTCACCCCACTACAATAATGCATGGGTGAAGGGAGTCAGAGATTGGGGCCATTTGTCTGAATTTTTTTTTTTTTAAATACACGGGTCCTCTCAGTTTCATGATCAAGCCTGCATGAAAACACTTGGTGCTTCCTGTTTGTCTTTCAGCTGCAGTCTGGGACGTGTGTGAATGCGGGCCGAGCCCCGGTGTCCCTTCTTTAAATAGCTCTTTATTGGCTGAGACTCTCGCTTACGGCCATACCACCCTGAACACGCCCGATCTCGTCCGATCTCGGAAGCTAAGCAGGGTCGGGCCTGGTTAGTACTTGGATGGGAGACCGCCTGGGAATACCAGGTGCTGTAAGCTTTTGCTTTATCTTCACTAATACACTTCATGGCTCGGCTTCCACGGTTGTTCCTTTATCCTTTTAAATTCAATTGCTTCATTTATTTGTCTTTTATTTTGCTTTCTCCCTGGCTTCTGTCTGTTTTCGGTGTGCAAAGGACAGCTCAGCCTCGTCATTATTTCGTCCTCCTCCAGGGGGCGATCGACAGGCTTTTTTTCTCTCTCAGTCTACAAGCAACACAGAACTCTGAGCGCTTGTTCTTTTGTAACCAGCTCATTTCCTCAGCTTCAATTAGACCAGATGTTCCCAAACTTTTTTTGGCAGCCGAACGCTCAGATTTTAACTTAATATTTCAATAAATCCACACACATTCGCATGTTCATGGTTTTCTGGCGTTGGGAACGGTCAGAAGAGACATGCAAGTAAACAGATGAAATATTGAATCTTTTCTTTATTTTGGGTTTACTTGTTTAATTTTATTTGGTTTTATTTTAATATAGGGCTGCGAGTATAGGGCCTATTGAAATTATTATTATAAAATAGTTTTAACTCTAATTATAAAAATGAAAATATTAATATGTTGTATATTAGGTACAACTGTCCTGTTAAATACTTAAAAAAGGAGTATTTGATACGCCTAATTAATGGCAGAATAATGATTTGATTTTACAAGTTATTGTTTACAAGTTATATATTTACAAGTTACAAGCACTATAACTCCATATTTGTCATGAGTTTGTTGTCTACTTTATGAATGAAATGGTGATGTATGGGTTCCTGAGCGCACAACTGGATGATTCTGGACAAACTTTAGTTTACGGGCATTTGCGTGACTGTGAGAAAATGGAAGTATCCTAAATGGGGCCAAACCTTATACTAGTAATCTCAGTTTCAAAGATAAAACCACGCAGACATAAATAATGTGGTTGCTTTAACGTGGATTTTAGTGTTAAAAAATGACTCGCTAAACATTTTTGTGTAAAGTTATACAGTTTCACAACTTTTACTAGTTGTATGAACAGCGGAAACTTAATGGCACCATTGATGTGCAGTTGGAGAGGGACATGCATGATGTTGCGCTTTTTTTTAAACAGGTGCTAAAGCGCATTGTCCAACCTAGTGGAGACATTTTGGGACAGCCAAACAGTGGGAATTTCCTCGCCATTATTGAGCCTTATTGACCTGTGACCCTGTGCTGCAAGAGCAGATCAAACGGCCCAAGGGGTCAATTAAATACCTCAGTCCCTCTATCCAAAATAAGCTCATTTATATTTTGTCACAGCGTGTTCAGCAGGAGATTACGACTGAAATCAACCAAGCACCATTTTTTCCAATTATACCACACAAGCCCTGTCCGAGCGATACCAACTTGGTCAAGTTTACAGATAAGTCACCACCATAGTGAGGAACACATTGGACATAGCTATCGTTATAGCTGAAGCTTTTCTCGGATTTCAGAAAACATCTCACACATCTGCAAGTGAACTGGAAAACAAAATCCTCGACAGCATTACGAAAAATGGCCTTGATATTTCTAAATATCGTGGACCGGGATATGACGGAGTGGTCAATATGAGTGGCGTCTATGCGGGAGGGCAGGCCAGGATCAGGGAAAAAGAGACACTTGCAACGTATGTACACTGTGTGCCACATAACCTGAACCTAGTGCTGAATGATGCAGTAAAAAACATTCCAGAAGTGTCACAGTTCTATGACAACATCGAACATTTGTATGTGTTTTTTGGCCACAGTATTAAAAGGTGGACCATGCTCACTGGCATCGACTCCACAGAGCCCTCACTCGGGTGTAACACTGAAGCGACTATGTCCCACCCGCTGGTCCTCTAGAAATGAATCCATTGTTGTTATTCGGTACAGATATGTGGATGTAATGGAAGCGCTGACAAAAATATATCTGACAAGTGCTTGTCACTTGTCAGATATATTTTTGTCAGCGCTTTCATTACATCCACATACATCCATTACATCCTCGTCCTTTTCATTTCAAGGACGAGTGTGGTGAAGCAGCAGGGAAAAAAAAAAGAAAAAATGAGAAATTCCCTTTCATTTTTCAAGTGATTCTGCAGACTAAAATTTTGGAGAGTGTGAATGCTGTATCTACAATGCTTCAAGCTACAAACACTGACATGCAGAAGGCATTGACATTGCTGGACAACACCATTCAGAGCTTGTCTGAGTATCGTGGCGCTTTTGACCAGGCAAAGGTTAAGGCACAGACGTTCGCAGAAAAATGGGGATCTCAGCCAACTTTCGAAAATGTGAGAGTCAAAAGAATGAAATGTCATTATCACTAGTTGTGTGAAGAAGAGCGCCTGTCCAACAAAGAACGTTATTTCAGAGTCAACATTTTTAACGCTAATCTAGACACAATAATCAACCAGCTCTATGTTCCCACATCCCTATGTTCCCACAGCCTTATGTTCCCACAGCCCTAACCCTAACATACCTAAACCTACCCCTCACAGGAGGGAGACTTGTCTGGGATGTTATTGGGCTATCCCTGTACCAGTACAAGCACTAACACCTACCCTTCGTGGGGGAATTAGGCTTGATTGTTTGACATACCTAAAACCCACCCCTCACAGGAGGGAGACTTGTCTGGGATGTAATTGGGCTATCCCTGTACCAGCACAAGCACTAAAACTTACCCTTCATAGGGGACTAGGGCTTAATTAGTTAACATACCTAAACCTACCCCTCACAGGAGGGAGACTTGTCTGGGATGTAATTGGGCTATCCCTGTACCAGCACAAGCACTAAAACCTACCCTTCATATGGGACATAGTTAAATGAGAGAACATAGGACTGTGGGAACATAGGGCTGTGGGAACATATGGTTGTGGGAACATAGGGCTGTGGGAACATAGGGCCTAATTTTCTAAATTTTCAGTAAAAAAAAAAATTCTTAGAAATGTGGGAACATAGGGCCATGGGAACATAGGGCTGTGGGAACATAGGGCTGACCCCCTCTCGGGGATTCAACAGTATGCGAACAACCTCTGACATGTTGAGGCCCTACACCCCATGACTCTTCAGCTCGCAAGTGATGATGAGCTGTATGTCAAGGCAAAACATCTGTCTGACCACTACAACAGGGACATAGGATTTACATTTCCTGCACAACTACTGTCATTCAGGGCCTGTTTTAGAGCAGAAATTGCTCAGCAGTCCTCAATCTATCAACTTGCCAAGATGTTGATTGTGGACTCCATAACGTCCACCTATGGTGAGGTGTGCACTGCTCTGCTGTTATTTTGGACATTACTAAATAACTAAAACCTTTGATTCAAGTTAAATGAACACCATTGGTTGTAGTTGGTTTTACATGGTTGATTTTAGTGCATTTTATTTGTTCCTGTTTTGATAACTTGTTTTAATCACGTGGAACCACTGTCCATGAATGAATGAGTGTGACCGTGCACACTGTGAACCCTGTTGGCTATTTGGAGACCGCAGTTCACCCCACTACAATAATGCATGGGTGAAGGGAGTCAGAGATTGGGGCCATTTGTCTGAATTTTTTTTTTTTTTAAATACACGGGTCCTCTCAGTTTCATGATCAAGCCTGCATGAAAACACTTGGTGCTTCCTGTTTGTCTTTCAGCTGCAGTCTGGGACGTGTGTGAATGCGGGCCGAGCCCCGGTGTCCCTTCTTCAAATAGCTCTTTATTGGCTGAGACTCTCGCTTACGGCCATACCACCCTGAACACGCCCGATCTCGTCCGATCTCGGAAGCTAAGCAGGGTCGGGCCTGGTTAGTACTTGGATGGGAGACCGCCTGGGAATACCAGGTGCTGTAAGCTTTTGCTTTATCTTCACTAATACACTTCATGGCTCGGCTTCCACGGTTGTTCCTTTATCCTTTTAAATTCAATTGCTTCATTTATTTGTCTTTTATTTTGCTTTCTCTCTGGCTTCTGTCTGTTTTCGGTGTGCAAAGGACAGCTCAGCCTCGTCATTATTTCTTCCTCCTCCAGGGGGCGATCGACAGGCTTTTTTTCTCTCTCAGTCTACAAGCAACACAGAACTCTTGTTCTTTTGTAACCAGCTCCTTCCTTATGTCCCACCCGCTGGTCTTCTAGATATTAATCCATTGTTGCTATTCGGTACAGATATGTGGATGTAATGAAAGCACTGACAAAAATATATCTGACAAGTGACAAGAAGCACAAGCGTGGTGAGGCAACAGGAATAAAGAAAAAAAATTAAGAAATTCCCTTTCATTTTTCAAGTGATTCTACATACTAACATTTTGGATGCTGAAATGCTTCAAGCTACAAACGCTGACATGCAGAAGGCCGTGACATTGCTGGACAACACCATTCAGAGCTTGTCTGAGTATCGTGGCGCTTTTGACCAGGCAAAGGTTAAGGCACAGACGCTCGCAGAAAAATGGGAATCTCAGACAACTTTCGAAAATGTGAGAGTCAGAAGAATGAAATGTCATTATGACTAGTTGTGTGAAGAAGAGCGCCTGTCCAACACAGAACGTTATTTCAGAGTCAACATTTTTAACGCTAATCTAGACACAATAATCAACCAGCTCTCTCAAAGAGTCAAAAAGTACGCGAGCAACCTCTGACATGTTGAGGCCCTACACCCCATGACTCTTCAGCTCGCAAGTGATGATGAGCTGTATGTCAAGGCAAAACATCTGTCTGACCACTACAACAGGGACATAGGATTTACATTTCCTGCACAACTACTGTCATTCAGGGCCTGTTTTAGAGCAGAAATTGCTCAGCAGTCCTCAATCTATCAACTTGCCAAGATGTTGATTGTGGACTCCATAACGTCCACCTGTGGTGAGGTGTGCACTGCTCTGCTGTTATTTTGGACATTACTAAATAACTAAAACCTTTGATTGAAGTTAAATGAACACCATTGGTTCTAGTTGGTTTTACATGGTTGATTTTAGTGCATTTTATTTGTTCCTGTTTTGATAACTTGTTTTAATCACGTGGAACCACTGTCCATGAATGAATGAGTGTGACCGTGCACACTGTGAACCCTGTTGGCTATTTGGAGACCGCAGTTCACCCCACTACAATAATGCATGGGTGAAGGGAGTCAGAGATTGGGGCCATTTGTCTGAATTTTTTTTTTTTTAAATACACGGGTCCTCTCAGTTTCATGATCAAGCCTGCATGAAAACACTTGGTGCTTCCTGTTTGTCTTTCAGCTGCAGTCTGGGACGTGTGTGAATGCGGGCCGAGCCCCGGTGTCCCTTCTTTAAATAGCTCTTTATTGGCTGAGACTCTCGCTTACGGCCATACCACCCTGAACACGCCCGATCTCGTCCGATCTCGGAAGCTAAGCAGGGTCGGGCCTGGTTAGTACTTGGATGGGAGAAAAAAAAAAAAAAAGAAAAAAAAAAAAAAACACGCCCGATCTCGTCCGATCTCGGAAGCTAAGCAGGGTCGGGCCTGGTTAGTACTTGGATGGGAGACCGCCTGGGAATACCAGGTGCTGTAAGCTTTTGCTTTATCTTCACTAATACACTTCATGGCTCGGCTTCCACGGTTGTTCCTTTATCCTTTTAAATTCAATTGCTTCATTTATTTGTCTTTTATTTTGCTTTCTCCCTGGCTTCTGTCTGTTTTCGGTGTGCAAAGGACAGCTCAGCCTCGTCATTATTTCGTCCTCCTCCAGGGGGCGATCGACAGGCTTTTTTTCTCTCTCAGTCTACAAGCAACACAGAACTCTGAGCGCTTGTTCTTTTGTAACCAGCTCATTTCCACAGCTTCAATTAGACCAGATGTTCCCAAACTTTTTTTGGCAGCCGAACGCTCAGATTTTAACTTAATATTTCAATAAATCCACACACATTCACATGTTCATGGTTTTCTGGCGTTGGGAACGGTCAGAAGAGACATGCAAGTAAACAGATGAAATATTGAATCTTTTCTTTATTTTGGGTTTACTTGTTTAATTTTATTTGGTTTTATTTTAATATAGGGCTGCGAGTATAGGGCCTATTGAAATTATTATTATAAAATAGTTTTAACTCTAATTATAAAAATGAAAATATTAATATGTTGTATATTAGGTACAACTGTCCTGTTAAATACTTAAAAAAGGAGTATTTGATACGCCTAATTAATGGCAGAATAATGATTTGATTTTACAAGTTATTGTTTACAAGTTATATATTTACAAGTTACAAGCACTATAACTCCATATTTGTCATGAGTTTGTTGTCTACTTTATGAATGAAATGGTGATGTATGGGTTCCTGAGCGCACAACTGGATGATTCTGGACAAACTTTAGTTTACGGGCATTTGCGTGACAGTGAGAAAATGGAAGTATCCTAAATGGGGCCAAACCTTATACTAGTAATCTCAGTTTCAAAGATAAAACCACGCAGACATAAATAATGTGGTTGCTTTAACGTGGATTTTAGTGTTAAAAAATGACTCGCTAAACATTTTTGTGTAAAGTTATACAGTTTCACAACTTTTACTAGTTGTATGAACAGCGGAAACTTAATGGCACCATTGATGTGCAGTTGGAGAGGGACATGCATGATGTTGCGCTTTTTTTTAAACAGGTGCTAAAGCGCATTGTCCAACCTAGTGGAGACATTTTGGGACAGCCAAACAGTGGGAATTTCCTCGCCATTATTGAGCCTTATTGACCTGTGACCCTGTGCTGCAAGAGCAGATCAAACGGCCCAAGGGGTCAATTAAATACCTCAGTCCCTCTATCCAAAATAAGCTCATTTATATTTTGTCACAGCGTGTTCAGCAGGAGATTACGACTGAAATCAACCAAGCACCATTTTTTCCAATTATACCACACAAGCCCTGTCCGAGCGATACCAACTTGGTCAAGTTTACAGATAAGTCACCACCATAGTGAGGAACACATTGGACATAGCTATCGTTATAGCTGAAGCTTTTCTCGGATTTCAGAAAACATCTCACACATCTGCAAGTGAACTGGAAAACAAAATCCTCGACAGCATTACGAAAAATGGCCTTGATATTTCTAAATATCGTGGACCGGGATATGACGGAGTGGTCAATATGAGTGGCGTCTATGCGGGAGGGCAGGCCAGGATCAGGGAAAAAGAGACACTTGCAACGTATGTACACTGTGTGCCACATAACCTGAACCTAGTGCTGAATGATGCAGTAAAAAACATTCCAGAAGTGTCACAGTTCTATGACAACATCGAACATTTGTATGTGTTTTTTGGCCACAGTATTAAAAGGTGGACCATGCTCACTGGCATCGACTCCACAGAGCCCTCACTCGGGTGTAACACTGAAGCGACTATGTCCCACCCGCTGGTCCTCTAGAAATGAATCCATTGTTGTTATTCGGTACAGATATGTGGATGTAATGGAAGCGCTGACAAAAATATATCTGACAAGTGCTTGTCACTTGTCAGATATATTTTTGTCAGCGCTTTCATTACATCCACATACATCCATTACATCCTCGTCCTTTTCATTTCAAGGACGAGTGTGGTGAAGCAGCAGGGAAAAAAAAAAGAAAAAATGAGAAATTCCCTTTCATTTTTCAAGTGATTCTGCAGACTAAAATTTTGGAGAGTGTGAATGCTGTATCTACAATGCTTCAAGCTACAAACACTGACATGCAGAAGGCATTGACATTGCTGGACAACACCATTCAGAGCTTGTCTGAGTATCGTGGCGCTTTTGACCAGGCAAAGGTTAAGGCACAGACGTTCGCAGAAAAATGGGGATCTCAGCCAACTTTCGAAAATGTGAGAGTCAAAAGAATGAAATGTCATTATCACTAGTTGTGTGAAGAAGAGCGCCTGTCCAACAAAGAACGTTATTTCAGAGTCAACATTTTTAACGCTAATCTAGACACAATAATCAACCAGCTCTATGTTCCCACATCCCTATGTTCCCACAGCCTTATGTTCCCACAGCCCTAACCCTAACATACCTAAACCTACCCCTCACAGGAGGGAGACTTGTCTGGGATGTTATTGGGCTATCCCTGTACCAGTACAAGCACTAACACCTACCCTTCGTGGGGGAATTAGGCTTGATTGTTTGACATACCTAAAACCCACCCCTCACAGGAGGGAGACTTGTCTGGGATGTAATTGGGCTATCCCTGTACCAGCACAAGCACTAAAACTTACCCTTCATAGGGGACTAGGGCTTAATTAGTTAACATACCTAAACCTACCCCTCACAGGAGGGAGACTTGTCTGGGATGTAATTGGGCTATCCCTGTACCAGCACAAGCACTAAAACCTACCCTTCATATGGGACATAGTTAAATGAGAGAACATAGGACTGTGGGAACATAGGGCTGTGGGAACATAGGGTTGTGGGAACATAGGGCTGTGGGAACATAGGGCCTAATTTTCTAAATTTTCAGTAAAAAAAAAAATTCTTAGAAATGTGGGAACATAGGGCCATGGGAACATAGGGCTGTGGGAACATAGGGCTGACCCCCTCTCGGGGATTCAACAGTATGCGAACAACCTCTGACATGTTGAGGCCCTACACCCCATGACTCTTCAGCTCGCAAGTGATGATGAGCTGTATGTCAAGGCAAAACATCTGTCTGACCACTACAACAGGGACATAGGATTTACATTTCCTGCACAACTACTGTCATTCAGGGCCTGTTTTAGAGCAGAAATTGCTCAGCAGTCCTCAATCTATCAACTTGCCAAGATGTTGATTGTGGACTCCATAACGTCCACCTATGGTGAGGTGTGCACTGCTCTGCTGTTATTTTGGACATTACTAAATAACTAAAACCTTTGATTCAAGTTAAATGAACACCATTGGTTGTAGTTGGTTTTACATGGTTGATTTTAGTGCATTTTATTTGTTCCTGTTTTGATAACTTGTTTTAATCACGTGGAACCACTGTCCATGAATGAATGAGTGTGACCGTGCACACTGTGAACCCTGTTGGCTATTTGGAGACCGCAGTTCACCCCACTACAATAATGCATGGGTGAAGGGAGTCAGAGATTGGGGCCATTTGTCTGAATTTTTTTTTTTTTTAAATACACGGGTCCTCTCAGTTTCATGATCAAGCCTGCATGAAAACACTAGGTGCTTCCTGTTTGTCTTTCAGCTGCAGTCTGGGACGTGTGTGAATGCGGGCCGAGCCCCGGTGTCCCTTCTTTAAATAGCTCTTTATTGGCTGAGACTCTCGCTTACGGCCATACCACCCTGAACACGCCCGATCTCGTCCGATCTCGGAAGCTAAGCAGGGTCGGGCCTGGTTAGTACTTGGATGGGAGACCGCCTGGGAATACCAGGTGCTGTAAGCTTTTGCTTTATCTTCACTAATACACTTCATGGCTCGGCTTCCACGGTTGTTCCTTTATCCTTTTAAATTCAATTGCTTCATTTATTTGTCTTTTATTTTGCTTTCTCTCTGGCTTCTGTCTGTTTTCGGTGTGCAAAGGACAGCTCAGCCTCGTCATTATTTCTTCCTCCTCCAGGGGGCGATCGACAGGCTTTTTTCTCTCTCAGTCTAAGCAACACAGAACTCTTGTTCTTTTGTAACCAGCTCCTTCCTTATGTCCCACCCGCTGGTCCTCTAGATATTAATCCATTGTTGCTATTCGGTACAGATATGTGGATGCAATGAAAGCACTGACAAAAATATATCTGACAAGTGACAAGAAGCACAAGCGTGGTGAGGCAACAGGAATAAAGAAAAAAAATTAAGAAATTCCCTTTCATTTTTCAAGTGATTCTACATACTAACATTTTGGATGCTGAAATGCTTCAAGCTACAAACGCTGACATGCAGAAGGCCGTGACATTGCTGGACAACACCATTCAGAGCTTGTCTGAGTATCATGGCGCTTTTGACCAGGCAAAGGTTAAGGCACAGACGCTCACAGAAAAATGGGAATCTCAGACAACTTTCGAAAATGTGAGAGTCAGAAGAATGAAATGTCATTATGACTAGTTGTGTGAAGAAGAGCGCCTGTCCAACACAGAACGTTATTTCAGAGTCAACATTTTTAACGCTAATCTAGACACAATAATCAACCAGCTCTCTCAAAGAGTCAAAAAGTATGCGAGCAACCTCTGACATGTTGAGGCCCTACACCCCATGACTCTTCAGCTCGCAAGTGATGATGAGCTGTATGTCAAGGCAAAACATCTGTCTGACCACTACAACAGGGACATAGGATTTACATTTCCTGCACAACTACTGTCATTCAGGGCCTGTTTTAGAGCAGAAATTGCTCAGCAGTCCTCAATCTATCAACTTGCCAAGATGTTGATTGTGGACTCCATAACGTCCACCTGTGGTGAGGTGTGCACTGCTCTGCTGTTATTTTGGACATTACTAAATAACTTAAACCTTTGATTCAAGTTAAATGAACACCATTGGTTGTAGTTGGTTTTACATGGTTGATTTTGGTGCATTTTATTTGTTCCTGTTTTGATAACTTGTTTTAATCACGTGGAACCACTGTCCATGAATGAATGAGTGTGACTGTGCACACTGTGAACCCTGTTGGCTATTTGGAGACCGCAGTTCACCCCACTACAATAATGCATGGGTGAAGGGAGTCAGAGATTGGGGCCATTTGTCTGAATTTTTTTTTTTTTAAATACACGGGTCTTCTCAGTTTCATGATCAAGCCTGCATGAAAACACTTGGTGCTTCCTGTTTGTCTTTCAGCTGCAGTCTGGGACGTGTGTGAATGCGGGCCGAGCCCCGGTGTCCCTTCTTTAAATAGCTCTTTATTGGCTGAGACTCTCGCTTACGGCCACACCACCCTGAACACGCCCGATCTCGTCCGATCTCGGAAGCTAAGCAGGGTCGGGCCTGGTTAGTACTTGGATGGGAGACCGCCTGGGAATACCAGGTGCTGTAAGCTTTTGCTTTATCTTCACTAATGCACTTCATGGCTCGGCTTCCACCGTTGTTCCTTTATCCTTTTAAATTCAATTGCTTCATTTATTTGTCTTTTATTTTGCTTTCTCCCTGGCTTCTGTCTGTTTTCAGTGTGCAAAGGACAGCTCAGCCTCATCATTATTTCTTCCTCCTCCAGGGGGCGATCGACAGGCTTTTTTCTCTCTCAGTCTACAAGCAACACAGAACTCTGAGCGCTTGTTCTTTTGTAACCAGCTCATTTCCTCAGCCTCAATTAGACCAGATGTTCCCAAACTTTTTTCGTCAGCCGAATGCTCAGATTTTAACTTAAAAAATCCACACACATTCGCATGTTCATGGTTTTCTGACGTTGGGAACGGTCAGAAGAGACATGCAAGTAAACATATGAAATATTGAATCTTTTCTTTATTTTGGGTTTACTTGTTTAATTTTATTTGGTTTTATTTTAATATAGGGCTGCGAGTATAGGGCCTATTGATATTATTATTATAAAATAGTTTTAACTCTAATTATAAAAATGAAAATATAAATATGTTGTATATTAGGTACAACTCTCCTGTGAAATACAGGACATGCAGGAGGCATTGACATTGCTGGACACACCATTCAGAGCTTTTCTGAGTATCGTGGCGCTTTTGACCAGGCAAAGGTTAAGGCACAGACGCTCGCAGAAAAATGGGAATCTCAGACAACTTTCGAAAATGTGAGAGTCAGAAGAATGAAATGTCATTATGACTAGTTGTGTGAAGAAGAGCGCCTGTCCAACACAGAACGTTATTTCAGAGTCAACATTTTTAACGCTAATCTAGACACAATAATCAACCAGCTCTCTCAAAGAGTCAAAAAGTACGCGAGCAACCTCTGACATGTTGAGGCCCTACACCCCATGACTCTTCAGCTCGCAAGTGATGATGAGCTGTATGTCAAGGCAAAACATCTGTCTGACCACTACAACAGGGACATAGGATTTACATTTCCTGCACAACTACTGTCATTCAGGGCCTGTTTTAGAGCAAAAATTGCTCAGCAGTCCTCAATCTATCAACTTGCCAAGATGTTGATTGTGGACTCCATAACATCCACCTGTGGTGAGGTGTGCACTGCTGCTGACAGTGGCAGCAGTACAAAGTTATGCCACTGATTACAACATAAACGTTGTTTATGTGGACATTTCCTGAGGGATTAAAATGGCACGAAAAAACATGCTAAACAATGTTTAAAAATGCATAAGGTTTTCTGTGATGGTTATGTTTAGTCTTGGGGAATAGAATATAAGTTTGTCTTGTATAAAAACCATTATGATAATGAGTAGACCAACGTGAGTGTCTGTCTGTCTGTGTGTGTGTGTGTGTGTGTGTGTGTGTGTGTGTGTGTGTCTGTGCTCAGTATGTTTAGCAATACAGCTTCATCTACTCACTGTTAAAAAAGAGCCTCTTGTATTTCCGTCCATCGTGTTATTCTTCTTCGCGCTTTATTTTGTACAGGAGAATGGGTTCACTTTTACTTATCACTCTCTATAATATACCATTTTTATTTTCAATTTCGAAAAATTTCAAATTTCAAATTTTATCTCACTTCACTATTAATGTTTAAAACGTGTTCATGTGTGTAAGACAGAAATAAACTATTGAAATTAATTCCAAAGTGGTGTTTTTGGATCCCCCTGGCGTCTAGTGGGCGCATGCCTTGCATGTGTGTGCACAAAACGGCGCTTTTTAAATGAAATAATGAGGAATGTGTAAATTAATTATGAAAAGCTTAACACATTAATCTAAAAACGTAAATACAAAAATTTAAATATTAATAATGATGAAAAAAATTAGTAGCCTATTTCACTTTATCCTTTAGTAGTGGATTGTGGGCGTCATTATTAAAGCGAAAGTGTCGCGAAGTGAAAGTGAATTGCGCGAGCCACCTGAACGTCTGCTGCTAAGTGTACCGTGATCTTTTCCTCTGAAAATAACGCAGAATTGCTTTCATTATGTCCAGAGCTAAAGTACTGAAGATAAACTCTGATAATGCAGTGAGGGTAAGTTCATCTCTATAGATTTTATAGTATCTCCACTGCCAACCGATTCGAACAAATTTAAAGTAAACGCGTTTGCGTCTGTTTGAGCTGTGACGGTTTGGCTCCTAAGAAGATTTAAAGGGCTCTTTGTTGATTGTTTAATGATTGTTGAAAATAAAACACTACTGTAATCGCTGTTTATATGTAAAAACTAACAAAAAATAAAAAAAACCTGAGTCACACTTCCTCATCCACGAATGTTGAAAGTGAAAGTAAACATGGCCATAACCTGAATGCGCGATCATTTCATGGACAAAGACAACCTAAATATTTCATTTAAATATACATTTTTTAAATAAAAATAATTGTTCATCTGTGTTATCTTCATCCAGATAGAAAACTACCGCCAGTCACTGTATAAGCAGGTATGAATTCACTTGAAATAATACACGTATATAGGCTATTTGAGATCGTGCACTGTGGCTGTTTGTGCTTACAATATTCATTGTATTGGTAGGCAGAAGAGCTGTTCTCCAATCACATACCTTTGAAGATCTCACAGCTTGACAACCTGCTGAAGGTACTTTATTTATTTATTTTTTGTTTTCATTTGATAGATGCTTTTATCCAAAGTGACCCGTACCTTTAGGTATCCATGTGTCAGTCTGTATGTGTGTCCTTGGGAAATTAACTCATAACCTTGGTTTTGCTGCCCATGGTTACCAGTTGAAAAAAATGTACTCCAGCTACAAGTGAAATGAAAAATGCTTCTCTTTTATGGTTTTAGGGGGATGAGTTCAGTATCACTGACCTCTCGTCTCTCCATGCACCCCTGGACATTCCCATTCCTGACCCCCCTGCTGCAGAGGAGGAGGTTGGCATCCGGATCAGGATTCATAATAATTCTAGAAATAGATGTCCCTTACCCTAACATTTATTCAAATATTTTAATAGGAGATGGAGACAGATAAAAATGAAGATGATGAGAAAAAGAAGAAAGGTAATTTTGCGCACACACACGTAAATGAGATTTAACTGGTTAATCATGTGATCTCGATGATGATGAGGGTGGAGAATAAAGGCTTTGTCTTGACCAGGAGTGCCAATCCTGTTCCTGCATATCTTCCTTCCTGCAGAGTTCAGTTCCAACCCTGCTTCAACACACATGTCTGTAAATATCAAATGTTCTTGAAGATCTTAATTAGCTAGTTTAAGTGTGTTTAATAAGGATTGCTGAACTTTACAGAAAGGCATGTGCCCGTCAAGTAGAGGCAATAGTGCAATTATTAGTTCCGGGCACATGATTGACTAAGCAAAGTCGTAATTACAAGTGGGAAACGTTCATTCTTAAAATATTAATTCTATCAATTATAGAATTCATAATGGACAAATCACAGATTTAGAATTTTAGTAAATTTAACAAAATGTCCCAACTTCTCTGGGAATGGGGTTGTACTTTTTTCTCTTCTTCATTTGCACACCATCTAAATTTTGTCCTGTACTTCATCTGACCAGCACAAATCAAACAAGTGTTACTATACCAAACCAAAAGCAATGGAAAATTACTGCTTCACAACATCGCCCTGTGATGTTAAAAACCTTGAATCAATTTTAATCAATTTGTTTATTATGATCCTGGTATTATTTCTTTTTGTTTCCATCGATGCATTTTAGATAGGTGGAATACCTTTTTAAAATGTTTTTTTTTTTTTGGGCGGGGCGGGAAGGGTGGGTGGGGGGATTTCCGCACCACATGTTGGAGTGCTATTGTACGCTGACGTAGGTGGGGTTTTACCATAGTAAAGTTACTTTGTGCACCTTTATCCTTGTGAATTGTGACAGAAAATAAGTGAAAAGAGAAACTGAAAAGCATATATATTCATGATGGTGGATTATTGAAGCAGTCCGACAGGAGTGATACCAGTGAATGCTGGTTTAGAAAGAAAACACACTGGTGAAGTTAACAGCACCAAAAATACCTAGTAATCAACAAAAGAGTATGACTGGAGAATCTGCTAAAAAAAGTGGGTAAAAGGGTTATGCACTGATTAGATGAAAATGTATGTTTACCAGAGTGATGGTAATGTAAGAACCTAACCTTAACTGTAACTGTGTCAAACCTTAACTGTAAATGTGGAATTTTGTTGTAACGTTACATTTTCTTGTGTCAGCTCCCAAGTGTGGCTTCATCAAAGGAAATGAGCGGATTGTGAAGTTGCTGGATATTGTAAAACCGGAGATAATGGCTCTGAAGGAGACCTGCATCACTGTAAGTGGGCAAAATTGACTCGTAGAAACGTTTTCAGCATTTTCCAAGACCGTAGTTTGGCAGCTTTTTTCTTTACTTTTCTTCAGGTCTCTTGCTGGATTGCTCATCTGATTCCAAAAATTGAAGATGGAAATGATTTTGGAGTTGCAATTCAGGTTATTAACCCTTAATTCTTCTTTGAAGATGGCTGGTTTATAGACGGTGTTATAGACTGATCGCCTATGGCACATAATGTTTTTTGTTTCTGAATGGTTAACATGACTGGTTGAAATTTTAGGAAAAAATCCTTGAGAGGATTACTGCTGTGAAGACCAAGGTGGAAGGTTTCCAGACCAACATTAACAAGTATGCGCAATTCCTAACAGTTTCAGTTCATTGATTATGCACACTATGGAAGCTTGTTTCAGGCACGTAATAAAAAAAGGGAAAAAGTCATTGAAGACAACTTTTCTCTTGCAATTGCAACTTTAATCTTATCATTTTGACTTGTTTTCTTGCAATTGCGAGAAAACAAATCTGAATTTTGAGATATAAACTCGCAATTGCAAGAAAAAAGTCCACAATTAGCTTTTTTATTTGTTTTACACTGCCCTGATTTATTCATGTTGGTAATCAAGTGTGTTTATCTGCAGGTACTTCTCAGAGAGAGGTGATGCAGTGGCCAAAGCTTCCAAAGACACACATGTGGTGAGTTACCTATCCAGTCCACTTATTAGTGTAAACTTTTTTTTGTATAGCTACAGTTATTAAATAGGGCTTTCATTATCATATTCTCAGGGGTGTTTAGTATTTTTAGTAGATTTTTTGTATTTTCACACACATTAAACATCACCCTCACCCACCTTTTAAGAATATGAAAAGGTGTGTACACGGCAATAAAATCCTTTTTAATTATTAAAATGTATATTATTTCATTTAATAAATAAGTTTTATCTGAAGTTTGCTTTAAAATAATACATGATTATTACATGATTTGCATATTAACTGTTTGGGGGAAATCGCCAGTGGCCTGTTGCATGAAGAGTTTCAGAATAGGTTTAGAGTTGACAAAACCATGCAAATCCAACCTGAGCAACGAAATCATTTACTGTTCCCTACATTAATCCACTAATATACGCTCTTGAAGGAGTGAATGAAAACGAGCGAGCGAATTTGGGCACTGACTGTGCTGAAAGGGCTGCTGCTCTTTCAGTTTGTGCTTGCTGTTTAATAATCATTTGAAACTTAGCAAACTGGCAGCTCCAGTAGTAGTGAAAAGACTTTGAACTCTGTCATGGAAACTAGCATGTATAAAGCGTAATTAAACAGTTTAATTCACAGTGCATTATGGGTATTCTCTAGCTGTTGAGTGTTCATCCGTTGTATGCTCATTATTGTGGTGCATTATGGGATTGAATGAGTGTACTCGATAGTGCACTTGTAGTTGATTTGCACCTACAAATGGCTGTCCCCTCAAATAGTGCCCTATTTAAGGGTATAGGGGGCGATTTCAGACACAGCCCTGGTTTACATCAGATTCAGCAGTCTTGCAACATTGGTTATACAAACGTTCAACTCGGGGTTTGATGCAGAGTTTGTAATTAACTCTGGAGCGCGTGCACCTGAACATGTGATACGCCGAGAACATCCAACCACATGGATCATGGAGAGTGTCAGTTTGATTCTCTTCTCTCGAGTCCAACCAAATTAATTTAGCAGTCTTGCAACATTGGTTATACAAACGTTCAACTCGGGGTTTGATGCAGAGTTTGTAATTAACTCTGGAGCGCGTGCACCTGAACATGTGATACGCCGAGAACATCCAACCACATGGATCATGGAGAGTGTCAGTTTGATTCTCTTCTCTCGAGTCCAACCAAATTAATTTAGCGATCATTATGAAAAATATCATGAATTTAAATGCATTTACAAGCCAGGAATAAATACTGCTGCTGCAACAAAAGTTTGATAAGGCAGTTGAAAGAAAATTTCTGACTATATCAATGCAAGTTTAAATAATTTAAATTTAAATAAATGTATATATGTTCACAAGAGCTCAAAAGAAAATGTGTAAGTTTAAACAATTAAAAATGCTTTATATCATATTTATATTATATAGTATTTGTATGTATATATTTATATTAATTTAAATGCAAAGTTTAATATTGTCAATTTATTTAAGATAATGAATAATAAAATAATATAATTAAAATAATGTAAATATAATAATCAGCCGCAAAAGACTAGTAATTTTGTCTTTAAAATTTGTTCACTGGAAACTGCTTTAATTTGGAGCAAGAGATACAAGGAGAGTGCCTTTATTGCATCAGTTTTGGTTTTGCTCAAACTAATCTCAAACTTGCCTGGGTAGCAAGTTTGAAGTCACTTTCATATACCCTTTTGTGTAATGATAAAGGGCATGTTCTTTTGATAGATGGATTATCGCTCTCTGGTGCACGAGAAGGATGAAGCAGCATATTCTGAGATCAGAGTGATTGTGCTTGATATACGCGGATTCTACGTGAGTGGTTTACATTTATTTATTTAGCAAACAGCTTCTAAATGAGAAACGCTACAACACAAGCGAAGGATATGGCCTTTATGAATGAATCATGATAATTGTGGAATCATCTGTACGGCTGTACATTCAGATTTCTGTTGTTTGTACTCAGGCTGAACTATATGACGTCATCAGCAAGAACCTGGAGAAAGTGACAAACCCCAAAGGAGAAGAGAAGCCATCCATGTACTGAGCCAGATACTTGCTGGGATCTTAATATACATACAGTTGTACAACTAGACCAGTTTTAAGAATTTCTCATTTCTTTTCCTCATTTTTGACATTCTAGATACAGTAGTTGCATGACACTTTTGACAGTAGATTCATCTTTTAAATGGGTTTGTTACTAAACTTGTTAAATTAATCACAGTGGTAGTTGAATTCAATGCTACATTTACATCTATTTCAGCATATACAAAATAAAATAAGGAAACCCTAATAGCAAATTCACTCATAGGACATGTTCTTAAAGCAAAAAAAAAAACAAAAAAAAAAAACATTAAAACCAATGATTTCACAAAAGATCTTCAGTTTCTTTATCTACAGATTCCACTTCAAGAATATAACACAAAATGCTGTTATACAATGAATGACAACACAGTCCAGTTAATTTGATTTGTTTTATTGTAACAAGCAACAAATGTTTACAAAACCATTTTGGATCACTTAAAGAATAAAAGAACTATTGTGGAAAAACTCCCCTCATGAAATGAAAATGCCTCTTAAAAAAAAAGAAGTGATCAATTCTTCCATGAAACAGGAACATAATTTGTACATTTATTTTCTGTCATGTGCTACACGTTTCTCAAACTTCTGGTCCTTCTCCTCCTGGAATCAACTGGAAAACAGCAGAAACACATGGTTTCGTCATATATAACAAAGTGACCTGCCATGTTGATTAGCGTTCATCTATTAATTAAATTTTTTATTGTGTTGATTCATGGTAATGTTATTAAATGGAATACATGGTACAAATAATTAAAACCGCATTTCGACAGATGTAACAAATCAAACAACATGAGATCTGAAGTGGGTTAATAACTAGTCTTTCTATAGCCTTTATAGATCTAGGCAAGTATTTCTGTTAATTAATATGTTTAGTTTTACAGGTCCATATAAAAGAAAATGACTCAGTATCATTAGCTATGTTTGCAAGTTGCAAATTTAACTTAAATCGCAAAATATAACATAAAACATTTGTGAATAAAGCACCGTTTTCATCCCATGTGTTCAAGAGAACAAAATCGTCTTCCTAGGACATTGGTGCAAAAATATCAGCAATAAGAATGGAAATTGCTGCAATCGGAGAAGAAACTGCGGCTCTTTTTTTTATTCATCATAAAATGACTTGTGCCTCATAATACGCAGATGAAACGCTCTTGCGTTCGGATGCTGGTGTTTGGGAACACAATTGTGTGAGACGCTTCGATTGGTCTGTTGGCTACACATCACATCCTGAGAGTTTTTTTGTTGTGCATTGAGGGATTTATTCAGTAAATGTGAATCCATTATAGTTTATGTGCATGTCTTCTTAACGGATAAAGAAAAGTATCCACCTCAATTGACCTTTAGTTACTGTTGCTACGTCTGACAAGCAATGGTGCTCTCATGCCACACTTCATGTTCTCACGCAGTTTAAAAGATTAAATTGGACAGAATTACAAATCGGTAAAATGAAAGAGACAGCGTTCTTTTGGGCTTAAATGTTTGATAAATTCAGGTTACACATAAAATTAAGCAAAATACTATACCTAAACAAAAAAATAAACTTGCATAAGAGCTTTACTCATATCACTCGTATGCATATTCATATACTTAATCCATCTCAAAGCAAATTGCTGTCAATTCATGAAGTGTGGATTGATATTTAAAGATGATGATTTAAAGAAGAACTCAATGATCATACCATTGTGATGTTATTGCCATTGAGCAGAATCTGATCCAGTTTTGTGATTCTTCTTCCCTCTGGAGTGATTTCACTGTGACACAACAACTTTAGTTATGGCTCAATAACAAATAATGTTTAAGATGAAAAATAAAGCAAGTTTTCCCAAATGTAAATTTCATAAATTTTTGCAAAATGATCATCGAATTACATACTCATCATTCTAAAAAATGTGGGACCACACAAAAAGAGGTGTATTTTCCTTACACCTTGAAAACAATGTACACTTCATTTTCAAAAATGTATTCCAAGTGAGTTTTTGAATCATAAATATATAATATAGTATCACCTTATAATATAATAAAATATAATAATAAGGTTCCCATGGGGTTACTACCTGAACAATGTAATGAACATGTTTCCATTGAATGGAAAGGCTTTTTTTGCAATACTAAGATGTTTTTTAGAAATTTCAACTATGCTTTTGAAACGTACACTGATAATGTTGGAGACAAGACAGGTGGATGCCATTTTTAGTGGAAACAAAGCAAAGACACTCACGAGACACAAGGGAACCTGAAGTGAAGACATCATTTCTTAAATTTCAAATGTTCAATTTATTTATTTTTCTTCTTTTTAACGCTGGATGTTTTAAGGAGATAAAAAAATTTGACATTTTCCAAACTCTGTTTGAACCCTGTTAATAAGAACGCTATGGTGTCTGGCCCCCAAATATCCCAGAGAAACATTTAGCCATTAGAATATGTTTTATATCATGTATATTTAGTTGTATGTTTGTGAAGTTTAAGTCAGAGAAGTTGAATGCATAAATATGGTAAAAAGTTATTATTATTAGGAATATATTTGACATGTTTTGGGTAGGAACATCTACTTACAACTCTGTCACATCCTCAAGGACCATGTCTGATCAAAAGAATCAAGAAAATGAAAAACATCACAAAGAATGCATTACATTATGACATGAGAATCTTCAGTACATTCCTGGCACACTCTTTGAATTCAATGCACCTTCTCTTTCGTTACATAATATCAGCAGAATTGCTGCAGAGGTAGGCTAATTTGCTTTTTATTTCACTTAATTAAAACAGCAACAAAAATGGCATTGTAACAAATGTAAGTCTCTTACATTTACAGAACAAATAAGTGAATGTGTACCTGTATTATTGGCTACTTGTATTTTGCTCAATTAAGTTAAATCTAATCCTAAAATATTAACCATCACAAATAGGTGTCAGCATTTTTTTCCCCAGCAGTTAAAGGATACTGACAAAGTCATCGAACCCGAGCAGAGTTCCCACAATCTCTTTATCGTTCTTCATGACGATGTGAATCCGAGAGCCAATGCATTTATCCACCAGCTCTGAAAGACATCATACAAGTCATGGCAAACACAATCAAAGACAATAGAAGCAGTGTAAGACTGAGGCTGTGTGATGTTTGCAGTGTGCATACTGTTAAGAATCTGTAAAAGCTAACAGATGCAAAGACACACCGAAACGGTGAATAATAAAGCAGTTATATCGGCCGTCACGGTTACGCCTATAGTTTGAAGGGTTTATGAACTGCAAATGTATAATTTAATCTTCCACAAGTTTGACATTAATACTAATTTTTGAGTTAATTATATTTGGAGTTTGTGATTATTAGAGAAGTCACAGACAATTTTGTAACATGAAGGTGCGTGTGATATGACAATATTGTGAACATTAAAATGTCTCCAAGACCCGTCTTTACAGAGAGATCTAGTATCGTGCTACAGTGCACATTCTATCAGTAGCAGTTTTAAAGCTTTCGCCGACGGCCCAACCTGTATGTGTGTGAGTATGTGACAAATTCAAATCTCCTATTTAGCAACATGGATGAAGACAGAGTTGGTCCCTAACAAGAATTCAACATCGGTATTTATTATCAAGTTTAATCCTTCTTGTAATGAAGATATTCATGTCACACACACTGAACACATACCCTAGCACAGGGGTTTTCGAAGTAGAGACCTGGGACTTACATATACATATAGGATATAACATATACATATATAAACATACAAACATAAGTAAATGAATAAATCTAACAGTCCAGTACTTCTGAGAAAATAATATATTTGTAATGTACATGTAACTATAAAATAATATTTTGAAATTATTAATATAATTTTTTACAGTACAAATGGGTTCTTTTTTATACAAGAAACTATAAAGATGTTTTTTTTATTATTATTATTATTTTAGGATAGCGGTCCCTGGCATGAAGAAGATCATATTTGGGGGTCCATGGCACTTAGTTTAGAGTTCCCATGAAGGGGCCTTCATCATCTCATGCTGAATAAAATAGGCTAGATAGCCCAAATAAAACAAATTAATTATATTACGAACAATAAACCAAAATAAGTAAGTACATCTGAATTCAAAATTGAATATTATAAATGTATCACTTATTTATACATGGTATCAAAAATAAGTATTTTTGTTAAATAACGAAAAATCGCATCTCTAAAAACAATGTTTCAAATCAACGTCCCTTTCAACTTAAAAATTCAGCAACTGGTCATCTATCATCTAGAATTCTGTTTTACCCACTTGTAAAACAACTTTAGTCATGATGACGCTTGGTCATACATGTGCTTGTAACTCGTAATTAATATACTTGAAAGGCACATAAATGAACGAAATAGCCTAATTGTGAATGAGGCTATAGGTGCGAATTCGGACACAGACACGGTGATGCAGGCACTTTAACAGAATTCACCCATACTGACTGTGGGGTCTGATTTCAGTTTATATCCTACGATTCATTTGAATTAAAAAAAAAATGTTTCAACGATTATGCCTATAGACCGTTTGTGTACACGTGTGTCCGATAAAATATAATAAAAAGTACTCAGGTTTGAATGCGACTTACAGGGAACTCTATGCTCCCTACTACAAACTTAATCCAATAAAGCAAACAATCAATTAAAATAAAAGTCGCACATACCGAGAGGTAAAAGCTGCGAAGGGTTTGTAGCTGCTACTGCCGCCATTTTGATATTAGACCTGAATAATCAGTCACCGGAAACGAATGACAGACACGAGAAATCGATGTCAGATAGTTTGAAACGCGCTTGGCTGGCACTCACCAGCAGGAGGTGCTGCGGCTCTTCCGAAGTTTGAGTTCGTCGTTCAAGACATAAGATAGTAGCAGAGCCCGTCTACGGAGAGCCTTGGCACTCCCTATTCAGCCCCATTGTATTGATTTTGGTTGCAGTTCCATTAGAATTCCACTGGGGGTGATCGCGAGCGAGTGCAGACTGAATGGGAGTCAATGGGGCTATACGGCTAGTGTCTCTTTCACCCAAATGCCGTTGAGAAATCTCAGATTTTATTGTAGGTTTTGCAAGTTCAACATGGGTTATAGGTCGAAAGTTGAATGAACGAGTACTTATTTCTTTTCTATTTCTTACAGGTTGAGTTGTTGTTGCCCATAACACGCTAGCATTCTGCTAATGACGTCAGCATTCTGACGTCATTGACATTTTAAAAGACTTTTTAAACCAAATAAGTGACTCTAAAAAAATCGAACACCCAGCAATGTGTAATTTCTTTGCATCTCCTTTCGAATACAACATTCAAATTACTAGACAAAAAATTATATCCTGAGAAAAGTGGGTTTTGAGGGGTATTTCGCCATAGACCTCCATTCATTCTGCACTCGCTCGCGAGCGCCCCCGCATGGACAGAGACGTGTTACTGCAACCAATCCAGAACCCGGAAGTAACCCCCCCCCCTGATTTTTTTATTTTATTTTTTTAAATTCTCTCCCACAAATTAGATTCCTCAAGAAACTTAAGAATAAAAATATAACACTCATTTCTCGAATTATTTTGCAGAATATACTTTGGTATGAATTTCATTTTTATGTTTTTTAAATTATGAATTAACAACCTTCTTTCATTCTCATATTTCTGACAATGCATTAAAACATGCTCTACTGTTTCCTCTTGCCCACAATAATCACATCTTCCCGTATCATGTTTACCCATTTCCCCACTGTTTTTGCCACCTTTCCTTTAGTCTCTTCTTGATAATACTCTTAATTTCACTCTTACTTAAATTAACAATTAAATTAATGTCATTGTTTTTAACTGCTTCTTTTGCTTCTTTATCTGCAATTTCATTTCCTTAAACACCAACATGTGCAGGCACCCACAAAAATACTACTGTAATCCCCATCATTTGAATTCTGTATATTGTTTGCATTATCTCCATTAAAATATCTGGTCTACTATCTGAATGACTGTATTGTAAACTAGCCAATGATGAACATGAGTCTGAACAAATAACTGATTTCACAGGTCTTATTTCTTCTATCCACTGTATCGCTAATAATAATGCAACCATTTCCCCTGTATAAACAGATAGCTCATCACTGATCCTTTTCCTTATTGATAGATGAAACTCTGGGACAGTAAATGCTACTCCTATCTTGTTGTCTGAACTCTTTGATGCATCTGTGTATATCTGAACATAACTGTAGTACTCATTAATATGTGTCTGTACATTATATGAATTACATTCCTTACCCTTGTTTCTCTGTTCTAACAATGTAAAATCAACTATAGCATCTGGAAGTACCCAAGGTTTTATTACTGGTAATGGAACAGTAGGACTAACATTTAATCGATTAATTTTAAGTTCTGTTGCTTTCTGTATCACAGTCCATCCAAAACTTTTAGTTTTCCTCCTCTCTTTTTCCCAACATGGCTTTAACGTGTCTAGTGTTGGATGCTCTTGACTATGGCCTTGTAAATTAACCCAGTAATTCAATGATAGCTGTTCCCTTCTCATTTCCAAAGACATTTCACCCATTTCCACCTGTAGTGCTGTAATTGGAGTAGTTTTTATAGCTCCTGTACATAGTCTAAATACCTGATTCTGTATATTATCTAATTTTTTAAGAGATGTTTCTGCAGCTGATCCATAAACCACACACCCATAATCTAACACAGATCTAATCAGTCCATTATACATTGCCTTTAATGCCATCCTATCTGCCCCCCACTCACTACCAACTAAACATCTCATTGTATTTATTATTTTCTTACATTTATTTATTATATTCTGAATATGCACCGCCCACGTAACTCTTTCATCAAGCCATATCCCCAAAAACTTAAAATATTTTACTCTTTCCAGTTCTTGATTATATAATTTTAGTTTCACCTCACTTCCAATTTTCTTCCTTGTAAACAACATTATTTTTGTTTTATCAACTGAGAATTTAAAACCCCATTTATATGACCATTCTTCAACTATTGTAATAGCCTCCTGTATTTTTTTCACAATAAAATCAATATTCCTTCCCCTTTTCCAGATTGCCCCATCATCAGCGAAGAGTGAGAGGCCCAGCCCATTATCCAAATCTTCAAACACATCATTTATCATAATGGAAAATAATAAAGGACTTATTATACTTCCTTGTGGAGTACCATTTTCAATTGTAAACTTTTCTGAATAACTGTTTCCTATTCTCACTTTAAGTGTTCTGTCTGATAAAAAATCCTTGATCCATCTATACATTTGACCTTTGATACCTAACTTATACAGTTTAATTAACAACCCTTCTCTCCACATCATGTCATAAGCTTTCTCTATGTCGAAAAAGACAGCTACTACACTCTCTCTATTTATTTGTGCTTTTCTTATCTCATGTTCTTAACATACCGCCGGATCCATTGTATTTCTCCCTCTCCTAAAACCACTCTGATATTTGGATAAGACTTTATTAATTTCTACATGATACATTAACCTTTCATTCACCATTTTTTCCATTATTTTACCAATATTAGATGTCAACGCAATAGGTCTATAATTTCCTGGATTTGTACTATCCTTCCCCGGTTTACGTATTGGTACTATCACCGCCTCCTTCCACCTTTGTGGTAACTTTCCTTCTTCCCATGATTTATTGTACATATTTAATAAAACATCCTTAGATACTTCGCTGAGATGTCTTAGCATTAAATAGCAAATCTGATCTATACCTGGAGCTGAATTCTTGGTTTTCCTAAGAGCTCGATTTAACTCTGCCTTTGTAAATATCATATTCAATTGTTCATTATTATATTCCTCATTCTGTATTAAGTCTTTAAACTGTTCCAATGTCCTTTCCCTTCCTCTTTTACCCTCCTTACTACTATTATCTGATTTATGTATTTTAACAAAGCTTTTTGCAAGCATTTCTGCTTTCTCTTCATCTTTTATTGCTATTGTATCTCCATCTTTTAATACTGGATACCCAAATTCTCTTTTTATCCCATTCATTCTTCTTATCATATTCCATACTTGACCAATTTCAGTTTAGTAGACAGTCAGTAGCAAACATTCTCCAATAACAAGTTCCTTTTTTTAATTTTTTTATTTTTTTATGTGTGCATTTGTCTCCATAGTTCGTTGTTTTGTGTTTTCACCTGTACAAGATGACACTGTTCAGTTGTAGTACATTTTTCCTTTACAATTCATCACTTTAGTTTGCACTAATTACAAATTCATTGTGGGAAAAGCGTCTGTAAATGAATAGGCCTACATGCTAATGTAATGTAATCATGTAATGTCATTTATTCATTAACTGTAATGTACCATTACCTATAATTTTTGACTTCTTCAATGAAATGTAAAGTCCTTTGGCCTTCCATCAAGAGCAGGCTGGATGTCTTGTCTCTTGACCTTTGAGAGCTACAATGTCATTTATTGTAATACAGAAATGCTGAACTTTTCAATGATACTGAAAAAATATATTGTACTGATGAGTTGGGAAAATGAATTTTATTTTTTCATTTAAACCTGGAAAGTTTTAGGATTTTGAAACTTTTAAAATGAAGATAAGACAAGAAATGTCCCAGCTAACAGTGTTTTCAGAACTTTGGGTAATATTCTGGCAAGGTTCACTTAAAGTTTTCTTCCAGTAACATTAATAGAATGTGCATTTAAAGTTTAATAATGTTCTCAAAATGTTAGCACAAAAACATTATAATAGGCTACATCGTTCATGGAACTTTTTTCCTGAAATGTTTGTCGGATGTTCAAATAGCTTTTTTTTTTTATGTTACTACTTGTTTCTGAGAAAATGTTGAGAAAATTCAAAAGTATCATTCTCATAATTTTTGCAACATGATAAAATGGAATGTTTCCTTAACCTTTGCATAACCAAGCAAAAGTTTTTTTTATTTTATTATTGACTTTTTTAATGTTCTGAAAACATCCAGAAACAATGGCATCATGACTTGATGAGAACGTTACGTTCGCAAAACGTTCGAAGAACATATTTTGTTAGTTATTCTGAAATTTGACAATTGAGTTTATCACTCAGATTAAAAAGATACAATCAATCAATCAATACAAACTTGCAATATAAAAGCCAATTATGAATTGTTTACCCTTGTGTTTGCTCAAGCATCCAAAAATCTATCCTGGTTGGACTGCTGAGAAATCTGATAAGAGACTGAGCTACTAAAACTGTTATGATTGGATGATCACTATGCAGAGGACACAACTGTAGAAGAGAGAGCAGACTATTACATTGAGATTAAGTTTCAGATAGAAATACATGAGGTTTATGATTATGAATAGCAAAGACACAATTAAGTGTTTCTGTAGAAAGAGAAAAAAATACTTCCTTATTGTGTGCATATAATTAACATATTGATGTGGTGTAATGTGTGGGAGTATGGGTGAACGAACTGTCCTTCGATGTACAAATAGGAAAATTGATGTCAAAGCGAAAATGTACTCGAATTAAGAATACAATACGCATTTGTTTTCTTCCCCCTAGTATGAGATGTCTTTCTGCATCGACTCTTCACACTCCGGTTCAGTTGGTGGCAGTGATGCACCAAAAGAACAAGAAGAAGACTATTTCAGCGAGGGATAATTTCTCGCGTTCTCATTGGTCACTTGTCACACAGCCTAAATCTGATTGGCAGCAGCACACACCGCGTTGCCAGCGTCATAAACTGAGCATTTTTTCCCCCTGTAAACATAAAACATTATAAACAGCATCACTGATTTATTTCCCAAGCTTTAGCAAAGACTTCTAAAGGTAAGATTTATTCTTCAGGAAGTTTTTCGTCATCTTTATTAAAGTGCTGTTCTGTCATTGAATCATAGGAGATGCTGAAATTGATGTAACTGTTAACGTTAGCTTAGATATATTTCAGAGCGTGTTTTCAGTGTGTTAAAACACTAACTTAGGTGAAAATGCATTAAAAAATACGCATTTGAGAGGGATAATAAATTGTTTCGAGACGCCTACAAGACGTGACTCTGCCAAAACCCGTGCTTAAATTTTTCACTTGCCATGTCAAAATTGTCACTGTCTCAACCACAAAAGCGAACAAAAAAAACTGGGCCCATGTAAATCGCTGCATCCACGATGCTAGAAACGTCGTTTTCTTTTGGCCTCATAATTAGAAAATGCCTTTGTGTCGAAAGAAATGTCTTTCGCTCTAATCGGTACGAGGGCATTTTAATTAAAGGGACAGTTCACATAAAAAGTTTAATTCTGTTATTTACTCTTATGCCGTAAATAACTCTTATGTCGTCTACCCTTATGTCCTTTCTTACCTAAATAAGAACATTTTGAAGAATGTTGGTAATCAGACCCTGTTGGACTGTTGGTTACCATTGACTTCCACTTTATGGACATTATTTTATGTGCCACAAAATATAAAAATTCATCAAGGTTTGGAAAGACCTTTTGAAAATTAGAAATGACAGAATTTTCATGTTTGGATGAACTATCCCTTTAAATCAATGGTGTTCACAACATTCATTAAAGTCGTAGAAAACTACTTTTAATTTACTTTTAAGATTACTAAAATATCACACTATAGGCCTAAGTAATTTTATCTCACGATAAGGCTGTATCACAGTAGTTATTTTTGCTGCAAATTGTTACATTATCAAAATTTTAGATACTCATGAAACTTCACAATTCTTGGTACCAACTTTGATAACACAGCACAGCGAGGCTAACTAATGTAATAAACTATACTATACTAAAAAAATGACCAAGGATTTATTGAAGACAAGTAAACAGTCAATAACAAATAACAAAATTCAGATGTGGTTTTCTCCAGTGCTGACTGATTAGTTCAAGCGCATACTTGGGTAACATTTTTGTTTTTTGATGGTCCACTTAAACATTCCACTAACTAAGTAACTTTGCTAATCTAACCCTCATTAGAGTATTAGTAGACTGTCTGTCTGCTTAATATCTGCTAAAACTTTATTTTCATGGTGCCCCGCCAGACATTCTACTACTGACTAATGTGTAACAATGCAACTACCGGCACATGTCAACTTATTCCACAACCAGGCCTAACATCTAACCCTAACCTAATAGTATTCTAAAGTCTACTAATAAGTCTACTCTAATGACATGTAGTTGTAAAGTTACTTATAGTAGTAGAATGTCTAAAGTGGATCATTGAAATAGTGTAACCCATCCTTGTATGAAAATCTTCTATATCCATATCTTTCTTACATCCATGTCTTCTTTACAGATGTCTTTTCACGCTGGCCGCGGATGCCCATGGGGAAGACCACCCGCTCCAGGCCAAATGTACCGGCCCCCTCCACCACGCTATCACTACGACCCTCCAGCTGCTCCCGGTCCTGTCTATAACCCTCAGGGAGGCAGTGGCTACATGCCACCTCATCCTGACTTCATGCCTTTCCACTTCCCTCCACCATCACAGGGTTCTAACGTTCTACCCCAATGTCCCTTGCGCCCACCGGTCTTCCCAGATCCACCTCCTTTTCCTCCACCTGCTCCTCGCAGCTCAGAAGGCTCGGCTTCCGTCCCGGTTCAGAGCTCTTACCCCTACATGATGCCCACCGTCCCCCCTCCACCGTTGCCCCCTCAGCCCCCATCAGTGCCACCTTCCATGCCCTACTCGCCATCATATCCCATGAGCTACCCTCCACAGCCACAGCTTCCCCCTCCACCCAGTTTCAACCCAGCTTACGTGCAGCCCGGAGGTTCCTTCAAATCTGAACGCTCCCGCCCGAACACTCAATACAAGACAGACACATCCTCCCGCTCGCCCGAGAGACTCCGTCACCATGACGATCACCGGCACAGAGGCCACAGCTACGGAGGATATGGAAGCCGACATGACCGTGAGTTTGGAGGAGAGAAGCGGGACCGGGACAGAGGGTGCAGTTCAGAGCGCAGGCGGTCAGACAGCCCACGGTGTAAAGCGGACTACGATAGAGGGCGCGTGCCATCAAGACACCGCAGCAGGTAATGCGCTTCACTGCTCTCTATTAATATTTTTTTTTGTGCCTTTCATTTTACAAATTGCTCCCAACAGTAAGTGGTGACACAACATTTGGGACCCACAGTTTTTATGTTTAAACACCAGTTGTGAGTCATTAGTACACTACCGGTACTGCATGAATTTTTAATTTATGCAAAGAAAAGAAGTATTGCTTGTGTCATCTCTGGGTCCTTTTGACACTATTACAGTTGACCAAGTAATGACATCTTACTGCATTTTTGTGTGATTCAAACACACACATACACACTTTTATAGTCTTAGTTTAATAAGTACTTTCGCTGGGTTGTCTGTTCCGTTATTTTTTACCACAGTAATATTGCCTTCATCCACCAGAGAACGATATCGGCATAGAGACGAGCCAGGTTCGCCCCCCTCAGACAGACACAGGAAACACATTCACAGTCGCTCAGGCAGTCGAGAGAGAAAGCGCCGGCGTGTGGAAGAGGAGAAAGAGAGGAGAACAGATGGAGCCTCCAGCAGTCGAGAGAGATCTGTGAACTCTAGCAGGAGTAGAGAGGCAGAGGAGACGTCCACTGACCGCCACGAGGAGGAGAAAGGAGAGGAAGAGTTACTCAAACCTGCCTGGATCCGCTGCACACATGCTGAGAACTACTACTCCAATGACCCAATGGACCAAGTGGTAATCACAGGAGTGAACTATCAAAATATCAATGATTTACTTATAGAAACTCATTAAAGGAGTAGCCTAGTTCACTTCAGAATTAAAATTTCCTGATAATTTACTCAGCCCAATGTCATCCAAGATGTTCATGTCTGTCTTTCTCCAGTCGAAAATAAATGTTTTTGAGGAAAACATTCCAGGATTTTTCTCCAAATTGTGGACTTCAACAGGTTGAAGGCCCAATTTTCAGTTTCAATGCAGCTTCAGAGGGCTCTACATGATCCCAGCTGAGGAATAAGGTTCTTATCTAGTGAAACGATCAGTGATTTTCTGAAAAGAAATATATATTTAACCACAAATGCTCGTCTTGCACGTCCACGTAATCACGATGGAAAGGTCAGGCGGTAAGCTGACGTAGGCGGAAAATTAAGGGTAGGACAAACAACTCCATCTCATTTTCTCCTCCAACTTCAAAAATCGTCCAACATCGTTGTTTTACCTTTTACTTCCTTTTTTTTTTTTTTTGGAAAAGGCTTTTGACTGTTTTACCGACACTAGGTCGGTACTTCCACAAGCGGTCACGCGTGTCCTTTCAACGTTATTACGAAATGTGTGGCGCATCACAGCTAGTGCAAGAGGAGCTTTTATGGTTAAAAATTATATAAATGTTTATTTTTTTAGAAAATAACAGATCGTTTCTCTAGATGAGACCCTTATTCCTCAACTGGGATCGTTTAGAGCCCTGAAGCTGCATTGAAACTGTAATTTGGACCTTCAACCTGCTCCACTATATGGAGAAAAATCCTGGAATGTTTTCCTCAAAAATATTAATTTCTTTTCGACTTAAGAAAGAAAGACATGAATATGTTGGATGACTTGGATGTAAATTATCAGGAAATTTTAATTCTGAAGTGAACTAATCCATTAAACAAAATTACACACTACACCTTTAAAATGTGAACTATAGATGATCCAGAAGAGTTTTGTACCAAATATTGTCATGATGTTATGACCAAAATACATCAGATACTTTGACTTCAGGAGCTCTTACTTATCTTTCACGTGTTATTATTCATTCGTAGGGTGACTCTACAGTCGTGGGAACCAGTAAGTTGAGAGATCTGTACGAGCGCTTTGAGGAAGAGCTTGGCCGAAGGCAGGAGCGGGCCAAATCCACCAGGCCTAAATGGGATCCACCCAAGACCAAACTGGACCAGGATCAGGGTATCGTGTTCCAAGATTTTACTATTTCAAATATGCACAGTTTACTCTATGATATTTACCAACATAATATGGCTCAAATCTATTTCTAAACAACTCGATTCCATATATAGTTTCTATACGAAATATTTATTTTATAATTCATAATATTGTTTATTCCATTTTTTATTTCAATCTGTATGTAAAATAAAGCAAAAAAAAAAAAAAGCAGCAAAAAAGGTTTTGCTTGAATTGGAAATGTAAAAAGAGTCATTTGAAAGCCACAAGCATAGTCGAGAGGAGTAAAACTTCCCAGTGCTGTTATACTAAGGGTGTTGAAGTGAAAGGTGAAGACATGACTAAGTGGTTCATATGGACTTCAAAACCGAATGAGGGTTTCAACCTGTCTGTTAAAGGGTCATGAGACCCCCCGTCTCAGCACCAGTTGCTACAAAAAGTGCTACAATCCACAAAAAGGCTTCTGATTCAAACAGTTTTATTTAACTCAAATTAAGTTAAAGCATTAAAGCTTCCCACACACTGCAATTTACCATTACACGCAATAAATTTGAATGTTTATTTTACATGGTTTTGTAAGCTCACTGTAAATTAAACATACTTTACTTATCCTGTGACAACTACAATTTAATGCAAAAATAAATGCACATCCGCTCACATTTGTACTCTTCATTGAAAATAAATGAATTCACTGTTGCATCTTTAATAACTTTTGAGGCCTATTTTGCGCTGTTTGATTGGATATATCATGGAGCCATAAAGACCGATTGCAGCCACAATGTGGATGAATTGCATTTGTCGAGGACTTGGGTCTATGGAAGAGAACTTATTACTCTTACAAAGCAAAAAACAAACACTCATTTTGATCCGTTAATGCATCTGTTACAGACACCAATGAGTTATCAATGTAATATAGGTGTAAGTAAATATCACATCCTGTGGCGCTAACACGAAGATTTTAAACCTGGAAAATGAAAATAACACTTTACTTGTTGAACGTCTCTTCACGTCCTGATAGCAATCAATAATTAAAGTTGTCTGAATATTTAAAGTCAAGTCAAGTCATCTTCATTTATATAGCGCTTTTAACAATGTAGATTGTTTCAAAGCAGCTTTACAGAGATAAACGTATAATTTAAGGTAACAGAGATTGTTTTGGCTTTATAGGAGTTCTTTAATAAAGTTATTTTCCAGCTAAAGTTAGTTTTGATTGATTTGCTTCCGTCGCAACGATCATTTGTTATTAAATTAGGGGCCGTTAAGACCACACTATTCTCTCTACACAGACTTTAAACGCGAACCTGTGAGAAACGCAGATGGCGTTCACATGCGCATTAAGAATTGGTTCTATAGTTATGTGCGTTTGATGTACGCAGGTTTGGAATTCCCTACAAACCAAGCCTAAACAAAGTACTTGTCTTTCCTTATAAATTTTGATTAAGAATTTTATTTTATTTTGTCACTTCGGGGTAGGAACGCGAAATGGATTTTCCCGACAACGCCTTATCTGTAGAGTGGTAAAGGGATCCTCCATAGGGAGAGACTAGTTGGCACTTCAGCACTGCGTTGTCATCGGGTCCAGGCGAAGGTCCTTCATCAGATCTGGATACGGCCTGGATCCGGCAGGCTGCGGGAAAACCTCGGGACAAACACAGACACTAAAATAAGCGTAGATGCCATTCTTCTTATGATGTAACGAGTACATCAGGATTTATGGGAAGTGTTCCCGGTTCCGGCTGACCTAATCTATGCAGCCTAACATTGAATTATAGAAGTATATAGTGTATTCTGTGAATGCTAGGTCAAAGAGATGTGTCTTTAATCTAGCTTTGAACTGACAGAGTGTGTCTGCTTCGCGGACAATAGTAGGAAGACTGTTCCAAAGTTTTGGTGCTAAATAGGAGAAGGATCCACCGCCAGCAGTTGATTTTGATATTCTAGGTATTATCAACTGGACGGAATTTTGAGATCGCAATAGACGTGAAGGACTATAATGCGTTAAGAGCTCGCTCAAGTACTGCGGAGCTAAACCATTTAGTGCTTTGTAAGTAATCAGCAATATTTTAAAATTTATGCGATGTTTAATAGGGAGCCAATGCAGTGTTGACAGAACCGGGCTAATATGGTCATACTTCCTGGTTCTGTAAGAACTCGAGCTGCTGCGTTTTGGACCAGCTGTAGTTTGTTTATTAAGCGTGCAGGACAACCACCCAGTAGAGCATTACAAATATGTATGTATGTATATCTTCTTTGGAAGTCTCTCAGGACCAAAAAAGTTTTGTCCACTCATTGCGAAACTGCACAGCTTAGCTTTAAAATGAAACAATTAAAACTAACGGATGGTTGTTACATGGTCTTCTATGATGTGCAACACACATATCCTTATTAAAATATGAGAAAATGTAGTTTAGTGTTTCATGACCTCTTAAGACCTTAAAGAATATTATCAACATTTAAGCAGATGTTTAAGACAAGAGATTGTTTAAGAAGATGAGATTTTATACAATCAAAAATGGCATGCTGTAAAAGATGATTGTCGGTTTGTTTTAAAAGAAGAGAGCTCCAGCGAATCAGAGTGTGAGTCTGATGGAGGTGGTAGCAGCTGCTCCAGTAGCTCTGACTCAGATGTGTTTGATGTCATCGCTGAGATCAAGAGGAAGAAAGCGCACCCTGACCGCCTCCATGAAGAGTTGTGGTATAATGACCCCGGACAGGTATGCTTCACCTCACTGCAGACTCTTTGCTGAGAAATTTAGGTTTTATGGTATGTTTTGCTCAAATCCATTTTATAGGGGTCATGAATTGAGACATCAAAATTTCCTTGATCTTTTTGACATGTAAGAGGTCATTGTACTATAAACATATCCTGTAAGTTTCAGAACTCAAAACTTCCTCGTAAGTAAAAAAAACAGCTTTTATTGAAACCAAGCTCCTAGAAGTAGACATTACAAAACGTTTTGCCAAGTTGTGGAAAAACATAGTCTTTGCATTGCCCTTTTTGTGATTCTAACATTAAGAAAATGTTTCAACTATGAAACAAGATAATAAACACCTTTCTATATCGTCTTTGTTTAAACACTAATATAATAACTACCTTACAAATACTTAATTATAAATAAAGATGATTAATTACCAAGCTGTTGCAGACTGGAATATCCTTAGAATTTGATCTGTAGGTTGATTAGTTGGCTTCCAATTCAGGATCAGTCTCTGGTGGTTGCCATTTTCAAAACAATTCCACATGTAGTGGTGGGAATGTTGAAAATAATTTGAATATGCAAAAATGATTGTTACCCAGTCATAGCAGTGGGCGTTTACTTTCAAAACTTGTCAAATGCGGCATCAAAACGGAGTGTCAAAAATGAGAGAGAAAATAGCATATTTCTTCTAAATTAGGATATTTAAAAAAAAATCTTGCTAACATTATAAGAGGACCTCCAAGAACATTATAAGATTTAGAAAAGATGCTGTTCATGACCCCTTTAAACTAGTGATGCATCAAAATTAAAATAACTAAAACCAGACCATTCTGGACACTATAGGCCAGAAAATGAATCCAGAAATACTAATTTAAATTTTGGAATACCTAAACAAATTCTATTAATATTATATTTTTTATCAATAAACACTTTTTACTGACTTGCTCTGCAAGGTTCTCTTTAAGCAATAGTAAACATCTATGCCACAGCCAGTGATGTTCACTCAGAACTGATTTCAAATCTGGAGAGGAAAAGTAATCTAAAGAGTTCCTGAATTAACCACTAATTCTAAATTGTTTAATGTAAGTGTATTTCTATGGTTTAAAATGAAGTTACATGTATTCTTATTTTCTTGATCATATGCTTAAATCTCAGATGAATGATGGACCATTATGCAAGTGCAGTGCCAAAGCCAGACGAACTGGAATTCGACACAGTATTTACCCTGGTGAACAGGTATAGGCCTACATGCCTTTATTGAGTCACCTGAGTCATCTGTTTTAAAAACCTAGTTTAGAATTCAGTTAGACACTGTCATATGCATTGAATGTTTCTGAAATTTAGAATTAATAAGACAACAAACTTCTGTAGAATATGAAAAGCGCAAACAATATGGGTACAGGAGAGAGAAGCTTTAGAAGCTTGTGCTGAGGAGTTAGAAAAAGATGTAATATTCTGAAATGATACAGTTGTGAACCCTTAACAATGATCTAGATTTTTACATGAATGGGACCATGATGTACCTAGGATTGCGAGCACTTGGTAGTAAATATTCTCACATGTAGTACTTTGGTTGAACTCTGCATCGCCTATCAGCATAGGCTTGCTGCTGTAGTCGTTGTTACCGGCCGTACAGCGATTACATTACCTGGGCACTGCCCCCACTGCCGTTTTTCTTCTTTATAGAAGTAAAAACCATTTAGTTCAGTTAGATAATCGGATGCTACACTAAACTTAGCTGCAGAGTTGCAGCACAGTGCAGCAAGAGTCAGATTTCACTTATGTTGTGTCAGTTTATTTGTAGGATACTTCACAGAATTTTAGCTCTTTTTTTGTCTGATGTTAGACATTGTTGCCTTTGTATTTGTTTTATACACCAGTGAAAATTAACAATCATTTAGGAACTGTTCTCATTTTATTTTAGATGTGTAGCTATATGAAGAATTTGACATGCAGTTGTAAAAAAATAACTTTTAAAGTAAATTCTAGATGTAATGGTGATTACAGTGTTATCATAATTGTGCTGTTCTTGGTATTCAGGTTTTTTCTGTTTAACCCCAGCATTTTGAAATGTCAATCATCTGTCTGGGATATCAAGCTGATTGGATTGGTGATTTTCTCTCTCTCTCTTACAGCCGGTGAAACAGTGTCGTCCATTGAATAACAATGCCGGCAAGCTGTTCCACTACAGAATAACCGTGTCCCCACCTACCAACTTCCTGGTAGGTTTCTGTGCTGTCTTAAAGGGTTAGTTCACCCAAAAATTAAAATTCTGTCATTAATTACTCATGTTACCCTCATGTTGTTCCAAACCTGTAAGACCTTCATTCATTTTCGGAACATGAATTAAGATATTTTTGATGAAATCCGAGAGCTTTCTGACCCCTCCATAGACTGCAACTTTATCACAACTTTCAAGGCCCATAAAGGTAGTAAAGATATTGTTAAAATAGTCCATGTGACTTTATGTTTGTTTTTTTGGGCATAAAAATAGTATTCTTGTCACTTCATAAAATTAAGGTTGAACCACATGGACTATTTTAACGATGTCTTTACTACCTTTCTGGGCCTTGAAAGTGGTGACGTTTCAGTGTATGTGGGGTAAGAACAATCATGGCGTGCAAAGACCTGGGGGAAATCATGCTATACGACCGAAACGGGCACTTTTGCTTTCACGATTAAAGGGGCAGGGGCTCAAGCGCCCCCTGTGCACACCAATGGGTCAGAAATCTCTCTGATTTAAAAAAAAAAAAATCTTAATTTGTGTTCCCAAGATGAACTTGCGGGTTTGGAACGACATGAAGGTGAGCAATTAATGACAGAATTTTCACTTTTGGGGGAACTGTCCCTTTAAACTAACAAATTCAATCAGATAATTTTTTTATGTTTTCATATTGTTTCTACCATTCAATGTAACCGTTGCTCTCTCTTTCAGACAGATAGACCCACGGTTATTGAGTATGATGATCACGAGTACCTGTTTGAGGGCTTTTCCTGCTTTTCTCACACACCACTTAATAATGTAAGCATACAACTGCTGCATGGTTGCGTTCAAACTAGATAACCACATGATCTACTTGTGGTTTGTGCAATAGTTAAAAAAATAAAACCTTTTCATGATATACACAAGGACAGCAGATGAGCCATGCTGTGACAGTCAGTAAAGCAAACTCCACTAATAGATATTACATCAGCAACATATAAGAAGTTTTTCTGCTTATAACTAGTCCAACAGCTAAAATAACTCTTGATGTTCTAGTTTATCATTCACTCATTTATATGATGTTTCAAACTTGTATGACTTATTTTCTTCTGTGGAGCACAAAAGAAAATGTTTAGTAGAATGTTTGCAGTGCTTTTTGGTTCTTGCATACCTAGAAAAATTATTCTGTGCTGTAGATCTCTGATTTTAAACTTTTGTGAATGTCTCGCCTAATTGACTTGCGAGTACATTATTGTGGATTTTTTGTTGAGGGAAGTGTGAAAAGGAGGTTCAGTGGCAATTGACAACATTCCACAGATACTGTTATATATCATCAGTTGTATTTAAGTTCATAATCTCAAAAGTGCTTATGGAGTAAAATCAGTATCGATGGGTGTGAGTATTGATGAGATTTAACATGCCGACACGTGTTTTCCTCCCCGTTTTAGATCCCTTTGTGTCGGGTTATTCGCTTCAACATTGATTACACCATCCACTTTATAGAAGAGATGTCACCTGAGGTCTGTTATTAAATTTGACACTGTCCACATCTTCAACTTTTCGACATTGTCCACATCACATTCAAATGGTTATAATTTGTTTTAATTTGCACTTTATATATACAATTAACATTCTCATAATGAGACAAACATATCTTGACACTTTTAACTGTTAACAATTATTAATGAAAATGAATTTTATGGCAATTTCATTTTCTTGCTTTCCTTACCAATCACTTTGTAATTTGAGTGCTACTTTAGACATCTTGGTTGTTTCTAGCACATGTGAAGTGACCCAAATGCTCTGCTATTGTAATGTGTTATGTTTGACCAGAACTACTGCGTAAAAGGCCTGGAGCTGTTTTCCTCATACCTGTTTAAAGACATCTTAGAGTTGTACGATTGGAACCTCACAGGTAACAAGCACATGCACACACAGCTATACATAAACACATTATTGGCTAGGGGTGCAAACTCCTGCCATATAGCCATAGTAATATAGTTTTGCTGTCATACAGGTCCTGAAGAAAACGGCCCCTCAGGTTGTCAGAAGTTTCATTTCATGCCACGGTTTGTTCGGTTCCTCCCGGGTGAGTTTTAAATGCCTCTCTCTCCATTTGATTGATGTTGCTTTGTGATTGTGTCAGTCAATCAGCTTGTTAAAGTGGGCAAATACACTACAGCTGAAAGTGAACATTTCCTCATATGCAGATGCCAAATGATTGGTAGATGGCGGAGAACAAAATGTCATTTTGCTAACCATTTAAAAGACATTTACTTGATTGATTTTTATTTATTTTTACTGGAATTCTTTAAAAAAAAAAACAATTTATTTGTGTGAACTTATGAATTAAATGGAATGACTAATGACAGAAGCAATGTAAAGCTGCTATCCACTTTGTAAAATAAATGATGCTTTTTATATCAGATAAAATTTTACTAAAGTTTTTGTGTAAAAATGTTATTAATTTTATAACCCTACAAAGCAGAATGTATCATATTTGATACACAAATTTCTAAGGCCTCTAAATTCTCAACATGTTCTACTACAAAACAATCTACTACATGCCTTCTGTTGTCTGACTGATAGCAAAAAAGCCTTTAGTATAATTATAAAAATGTCCTCAGTCAGTCTTTTTGCTGTGAAATCTTTACTGATATTATTTATAAAGTAATCAAGAATATATTTTAGAATTTTAGTATTATTTCAAGAGAAACACTTACTAAACTGAATTAACTTCGATTTTCTTGATTATCCATTCATAAAAAAAAAAATAGGGCTAGTCCTTTGATATGCCCCATCCGACTTTGTTTTAATAGGTAATGTCAACACAATAAGGAAAACACTTTATCAATAAAAAAATGAAAGCCACTTCAAGAGTGTCACAACTGTCATTTGGGAGAAGTTGGATGTAATTTTTTTTTAGTAAGATCACAATGCACAATGCAACACAAATGAGTCAAGGCTCGTACCTCTTTCTCTGTAATTTTCTTGCACCACACATACAGAAGAGAGACTTTGCTTTATAAATACGTCATTAACTACTAGTTGTTCAGTCTGGTTCTGTACACGCTGCATAGAAATTTTGTTGTGGATGTTACAACCTGTTTTTTGTTTTTGTTTTTATTGGGAGTTCATTCGGTTGTAGAATGTGGTTGTGACTCCCGTGAATTACTGAATTGTGTGTACAGCACAGGCTGAAGCTCTAAAAGGTGAACTGACAACTAAATGTGTACGTGGCCTAAATCATGGACAGTGATTTATACCAATTGGGACCTAAAGCAGTAAAGAGATCTTAGTGATTTATAAAAGAAATTATGTATGACTCTTACTTGCATGGATCACAAAAGGAGATAATCTAATGAATGTCCAGTTGGGTGAAGTGTCAGCAAAAAAAGTTGTTGGTGAAAGTTAATTTAAAGTTGCAAACCAAATTATATTTAAGTAGTTTTACAGTAAAATCATAGTGGTGGAGATTAACCTTTACGGGTGGTTTGTAACTGCCATTGAGCACCAGAAGAAGAATGTGTTGATTTATCAGCGAGCTGCATGTAGTTTTTTTGTAGACACTCTCAGTGCTTTATAAAGCGTTACAGTGAATCATGATTTGCTGTACTGAATTAACCCATCAGCATATTCATTGTATTATCTCCTTTTGAGTGCTGCTGGGGAAAGTAAATAAAAATTGTAAATGATGGAATACATCTTTTTTTTTTTGACATGGTAGTAGTAATTTGACAAGATTCTTGTGTAAACACCAATGAGCTTTTATACAAATGAAACCCACTGTTTTATTCAAACTTCGATGAAGAAATTTGGTTGCCAATTCAGCTTAATAATGTGCATGTCCACACAAGGTGTTTTAAAATATTTTTTAGGGCCCGAGCACCAATGTTGTGAGGGAGCGAATTGCTCCGTTTATTATAAAATTATAATCCTGTTTACAGTGGTTTCCCTGTCTGCTCATGTGTGTCAGATGGAGGAAAGGAGGTGCTGTCAATGCACCAGGTGCTGCTGTATTTGCTGCGCAGCAGCACGCCTCTGGTTCCCGAAGAGGAGATCGCAAATATGCTACAGTGGGAGGAGCTGGAGTGGCAGAAATATGCTGAGGAGTGCAAGGGCATGATTGTCACCAACCCTGGCATGGTAAAACACATTTACACAAGTCAGGAGCAGACTGAATATTTAAATGCCTCTGTGAGATAATGGCACAGAGGAAGTCAATGAACCTTTTTCAATATGATGAAACATCGTGGAATAAAATAAGAAATGGGTGAGATGCGTCTGTGAATAGAGTCTTTCTACACTGACATCAGTAGCTAAAACCTTTCTGCTTAAAATGTTCTGCATGTCAAAAGTGTGCATTAATGCCTATCCACTTTTTCAGTTTAGTTGGTCTGGGAAATATTTTTTTCATTAATTTTTTTTCATAGGGATCTTAAAGTCTTTTGGTGCATGTCAATCAGCTCCTTAGTTCAGTAGTCAGGGCACTGATTATAGTGTCGGCCAAAAAAAGTCCCTAAAAAGTCCCACAATGCACCCTGAAAACCATGGGGCATATATGGTGCTCACTATGTTCCCCCTTAACTGAAGTTGCACACATAATGACACGTGAAAGATGTTTTTTAAAATACAAACCATTATTGCATTATATTTCAGCATAAACATACATCGATAGAGAGGTCTAGCTAACACATAGCAAAGTATTTATCATATTGTACTTTAAATAGCATTAAAAAATAATGTCAGAAAGATCTCAGTTCTGCTATTGTTTATAAATACCAGTAGTGATGGTGCACATTGAGGGCATTGTCATGTCGTGGGAAATAGTCACCGAGTTCCCAATGTGTAATGAGCCAGCGTTTTATATTGTCCTTACCAGTGCCCGAATTCGTGAACACGATATACTGATTCACGGCCTAGGAAGCTAGGGAGCTGATTGAATCTCACCCTTTGTTAAAGCGTTATGAGCTATGAACCAAGCCAATCAGCAACGAGGTGAAAAAAGTAATACAAAAATAACTACTTCAGTGAAGGAATTAACTACAACCCCACGCATTGCGAATGGTCATCGAATGAAAACTGATGGTGAGATTTTCATGGGAGAAGTTGTTTACCGCAATTTGCAACCTGACTGCGGTCTATAAGTTCAATACCACTGTCATGTCTTTTAATGTGTTTTTATGTGTGTGCTTATACTCACACAGAAACCCAGCTCTGTGAGGATTGACCAGTTAGACCGCGAGCAGTTCAACTCCAGTGTCATTACTTTCCCCATCATTGTGCACTTTGGTATCCGACCTGCTCAGCTTAGCTATGCCGGAGACCCACAGTAAGTGTGACGAGCATTCGCCACTTCTCTTCTTGCTTGTTAGGTTAACTTCTGATGGTAAGGGTTTTCTGAAGTGTTTCTTATAATTAGGGATGTGCGGCACAACTAATTTCATAAAAGTTTAAACCGAAATTTTGCTAATCTGATTAGTCTAACAAACTCCTAGAAGAAAAAACTGTGTATCCATTTGAAATGTCCTATTTAACATGATTCAAACAGACAAATCCCACACTGAATGCCACTGAAAAATAGGTCCTAAATATTCATAAACATAGTTTCCCTTTCAAACCTGTATAAAATTTCATACTTCTGTTGTCCCTCATAACCGGTAGTATACCAAGCCTATAAGAAAGTTCATCTTCTTAGTGAATATTTCTCTTGAGCCCACCGCAAGCTGCACAGATCAAATGCATCCAACTCAAACCTCTTTCACTTCAGGGGAAAAAGGGAAGAGTTAAAAAAAATATTGAGTTATATTAGGCAACATTCCCAGTGTTTTTGACCCATTCAGTATGATTATAAGATAATCATTAGGAGTATGTTTTTTTTTAAATTGTGAACTTATTCTGCTCAATTTATAATAATATGTATATTGCTTTTGTGATAATGCTATTCTGTAAAATAAAAAAGTGTTTGTGAAAATAATTTATTTTGCAGTACCACTGTAAAATTACAATACTATTATTTAAATAAAATCTTCAAGCTTTTATTTTGGTGAAAAACTGCAGGGAGCCCTTGAAGATTCTCTTTTGTTGGCAAAAAGTTTATAAATGCCTTTCATTGCAAATCTGGTTGTTATAAGCATGTTATAATCGACCCAAACTCAGTAAATCTGCTCTGTGAACAGACATCCTGACACTGGATCATGAGCTGCTTGTTTAAATGAACACAGTGCTGCACTTCACTCTGAAACAGTTTTATTTATTTTATAAAATCGTAGCGTAGAAGTATAATTTGATAATTTCACTAAGCCGTATCACGATTTCCATTTTATTTTGATTAATTGTTCATCCTTAATCCAACAGTTAGTTAGTATTAGTTTGAATTCTATATATGGGCTCGGCTCTTTTTGCCCATGAGTGTCATGAATAATGTTTTTCATAATAATATAATGATGAAATAGATTAAATGCTGCTGATTACTGCTTTCATTGCAGGTATCAAAAGTTGTGGAAGAGTTACGTGAAATTGCGCCACCTGCTGGCCAACAGCCCGAAGGTTAAACAAATTGACAAACAGAAGTTAACGCAAAGGGAGGTAAGTGTCTGCGTGTGCTGTTTATGTATTTAGAAATAGCTAATGTGACAGACGCATTAAAATAATAAATATGGCCACGATGGAAGGGTAGCATGATTTATTTTTTGTAAAAAAAAAAATTCTAGAAATTCTTTTTTTTTTTTTTTTTTTTTTTAAATACCACATCAAGGCTGTGCATTACGTGTAAGTACATTGTCTTAATGGTGTGAATACTGTGTCCAAAAACTGTGATTTACAGGAAGCTCTGCAGAAGATCAGGCAGAAGAATACGATGAGAAGGGAGGTCACAGTGGAGCTCAGCAGTCAGAGTTTCTGGAAGACTGGTATCCGCTCTGATGTCTGCCAGGTATAAACACACTCCCACACAGTGTGTGAGCTAGGGATGTCAAAATCAAACTTTGAATTTTTCTTTAGATAAACTTGCACATTTGAATTTAAGATTTTAATAAAAACAGTGATTTTTATAAATTACTTTATATATATATATATATATATATAATATAATAATGAAAATATTCTTCTTCACATTTTGTTCTGTTGCAGGTCTATGCTAAAATGTTTTAAATGATTATTAGTTTACATTTATGTCACTTTACTCATTATTGTGCTTGTCTCAATTAAAACCTGTTTTAGAAAACTCACTTGAAAAGTAAAAAAAAAATCTGTAGGACAACTACTTGATTGGCATTTCATTGCAATTGCGGACTGCATTATAAATATGCATGAAAAAAGACATGATTCATCATTCAAATCTTGGTAATTGAGTTATCTGTGAATTGAGCTATATTTAAATTAGTGCACTAAATATTTAAATCAAAGCACATAAATAATGATCTGGATCAAATATTTGTCTCCATATTAGAATATTTATAATATTTTATTTTTCTATTTTATTGTAGATATTTAATGTGTTGTACAAAACACTTTTTCTCACACATGCTGTTGTCTTAAGAGTGTTCAGAGGACTTAGGTTTTGCTTTTTTTGCAGCACGCCATGATGCTTCCAGTTCTCACCCACCACATCCGCTACCACCAGTGCCTGATGCATTTGGACAAGCTGATCGGTTACAAGTTCAAGGAACGATGCTTGCTGCAGGTTAGAGAGAAAGTGTAAAGTCTTTTGTAGGGTTGTTTTTCTTCCTGTAATATTGTGTGTTTTTAGTATATCCAGGAAAATGTCATAGTTCTTGGGCATTATATCCTTCTACCAAATGGTGCTTATGGTACATTTACATGACAACGATGTACTAAAAGTGGAAAAGTGTATCCTTTGTGTTTTTCGCATACAGACAACAACGTTGTCAAAATGATAAAAACAGTGTATTATGCATGCCAGGCCAGTAGTTGGCATTCAGTAGTTGGTCACTCTGTGAAGAAGCTACGCACTTATAGACTAAACACGTAATACTTATGCGCGTGACGTCACCGTTTTCTCAAATTCACGATTTTGTAGTTTACAATAATGGTGTCATTTTTAAAAACTTGCACTTTGAACCCTGTTTTCAAAAGTTAGCATTTTCAGGCCCTCAAAACACTGTTGTTGTGTATATGAATGACCTAAACACATTCAAATTTCTGTTTTTATTTGAAAAGGGGGGTTTTGTAAATGGCCCCTTAAGCCCTTTCACACAGAGATTCCGGAAAATACACGGATAATGTGTCCCGGGATTTTCCATAGTCTGTGAGTGCGTTCACACACATCCCGTAAAGACACGTGACGTCAGGATGTGATAACTCCTGTCAGATGTCAGTTCTGCTGATAACTCCCCTGGTCATTTCTACACAAAGACGAGTCCATACTCCCTAGTAGCGCCACTGGGTTTACCGAGTGGCTCGTTCCCCATATGCTGTAGCATAGGTTGTAGAGAGGCCCGTGCGATGGCATCAGCTTGGTGGAATTAAGGCTACGTCTACATTAATTTGAAAAATGCGTTTACGTTTAAAAACATTCTCTATCCATAGTAGCGTTTTCCAAAAGAGGATCAAAAAAAAAAGTTGACTGTTAAAAAGACCAGCCAAACATCAGTTAACAAATAAATATTCATAAAATATTACTTTTGTTACTGCATTCTTATAGTAATTTTGGAATAAATGTAAAAAATGCTAAGAAAGTACTAACTTGATGAGAAATAAACTAGAAATAAGTAGAAATAAGTATAACATTACATTAGCAATGTTAAAATACAAAATAGTACAATATTTGCTGTTTTCTTGATAGTGTAAGTCTTTGATAGACTATAAAAAGACTAACCCCTGGACTAAAATGCATGTTTGAGTTGTTTTACCTGAAAGAAACTTACACTGACATCTTAAAATATGTCGGTGTCATTTTGTCTCAAGATGCACATCAGTAGGCCTAATGTTTTTTTCTAAGGCTAATTGAACAGCTAATTGAACTAAGGCCTAATCCTGCCTTAATCTAAGCCTCTGTTTTTGAACTAAACACCCAACAACGTGTTAAGAACTGAAAACTGTTCTGCAGGATCAATGTAATTACTACTATGAGTTAGAATGTAGCCTTGCTTTAAAGTGTTTAATGGCCATAAAAGTTCATTATTGCGCACTGTGTTCAACAGCCAGTGCTGTGATTCACATTATGTATTATAATTCTCACTTTGTTTCTCTTTTGCTTTTCTTTCTTGCTAAGTTGGCAATGACTCACCCCAGTCATCATCTTAATTTTGGGATGAATCCTGACCATGCTCGCAACTCTCTGTCCAACTGTGGCATACGCCAGCCCAAATATGGAGACCGGAAAGTGCATCATATGTACATGAGGAAAAAAGGTTTGCAAATCTCTCTGTTCATGTATGTGAGAGCATTTTTTTAAGAAGTCCCACTCTTCTGACGGTTCTGTCCCTTTTCCATTAGGAATCAACACCTTAATCAATATTATGTCACGGTTGGGCCAGGATGACCCATCACCCTCCAGGTTTGTGGCTTTTTATTAATTTATTTATTTATTAATATTATTTATTTTTTTGTGAAAGAAATGTATTTTTTGTAACTTTGTCCATTTAGTGTTAATCAAATGTATGTTTTGTCCATGAAAAGGCATTATAACAACTCAAAAAAGCAAATATGTGGATTTTGTAAATGTGTTATCCCGGTCTTTAACAGAATCAATCATAATGAGCGGTTAGAGTTTCTTGGTGATGCAGTTGTTGAGTTCCTGACCAGGTGAGATCTCTGACCTTTCACCATTGCTATAAATCTGTGGCTACATAGAGCATGTCTCACTGAGTTTAGCTTTTGAAGTGGTTTTGAAGTTTTTGAAGTCTTTATGATTTTAGAGCTGTTGCACAGATTGCTCAAGCTTTCGTTTGTCTGCCTGTTGTAAGTCTTATATTTGTCGTACTTTCTTTTCCAGTGTGCATCTCTACTACCTGTTCCCAAGTCTGGAGGAGGGAGGACTCGCCACATATCGCACAGCAATCGTTCAGAATCAGCATCTTGCTATGCTTGCTAAGGTGACTGTTTACTAGATGTTCAAAGATGTGCTTTTGGAAAGAAAGTGTAAAAAGTATGTTCGTTAAGCTTATCTCAAAAAACACACGCTGTAAGGTCTGGTTTCACAGATGGGTTTAGATTAAGCCAGGATTTGACCTTACTTACTTCAATTAGCTATTATTAACGTGCCTTAAAAAAACATTACTGAGGTGCATTTTGAGACAACAATGGCACTGACATATTTTAAGATGTCTCAGTTAGGGATTCACCCAAATGAAAATTCTGGACAGAAACTGCAAAATCTGGAGGTTCTTGGCCGAGAACCGATATCGAAACTGAAAATGCTTTTTTAAAATTATATATTGCTTATTTAAAATTAGCTGATTTTTGTATAATTGTATTAATTTTAGACTTTTTAAAAGGGTGGTTTACTGCTTTTTTTCTTTGCATGATTGTGTTTATGGGGTGCAATATAACATGTCTTCGGGGTTTTTATTTTTGTTTAAGTCTTATTTTTCATAAATTTCACCTTTATTGTAAGCCGCTTTCTCCTCTGTCATTTGAACGACCGGTTGACTTCCTGATTCTATGAAAACACTCCCTCGGAAACAGGCAATGGGCTCAGATTGGTTAGTTGGGCCGGTGTGTTGTAATTGGCTAAACTGCGTAGTGCATGTTGTCCGGAAACTTCACGCCCATTACCTTTACGGGCGAAAGTTGCATGTGCTCCGGTCAAATGTAAATATCAGACCCAGAAAGCGGCAATGAAGAGTCAAGCAACCTCCGCAAACACGGCTCTTACAAAACGTTTCTGAATGGTACATTTTTTATTATTATTATTCTATTCTAATCTACTATTATTATATATGTATTTCGATATGCTGTTACTTGAAAATGCTACTGCTGCTTGTTAGCTTTTGAGATACGGTTTTCTCCTGATTAAACATTTAATATAACTGAATAAATGACTGAGTAATACCGTTTTTTAAAGTTATTGTTTTAACTTCAGCAGTTTGAAGTTTGCTGTTGCGATTAGGCTACATATATATATTTTTTTACTTTATACACGTTTGTCTTAAATACACACAAAATAGCATCGAACTAACTGGCTATAAACAAACAGCGTTGGCATTGGTTTACGTTCTTTATCAAATCGATCGTCATAAAATATACATGGAAAATACATTTACAAAATTAGTGCATAATTACAAATTCAGGTTCAAAATGTTTGTACGCGTTTGTACGTGTAAGTGGCTACTAAAGCCAGCGCTGGCATTTGTTTACGTCCTTGATAAAACTAAAACATTATGTCTGAAATTATACATGCAAATACATTTCAAATTATTAAGTCTTACTTACAGGTTGTGGCCCAACAACTGCTGTCTCTGGTTGTAAAGTTGGAACTGCTTCATGTTTTAGTAACAATTTCTTGTTGAATCCGGCATTGAATTCCTGGAGATTCTGGAAGCTGTCTTCCGTAAAATGCGCAGCACAGAGAGCTATTACGATTGAAATTTTCAGGAACATAATCAAACATAAATTTTAGCCATTGTTGATGAACTACAGCGTCCGTATGAAGCCCGAACACAGAAGACCTGGCAGCTGGGTGAAAATAACACACTTTCGACAGCATGGCTACAGCTCTCCACTATAACTCCTCTTCGACAAAGCCGCAGAAATATGGCCATGCCCCCTTTTTTGCATGGGTTAGTTACGTATAAAACCCGGGAAGTACCTCGTTGTAGTCCCATTCGAGTCATTTTTGTAGGCATTAAACTTCCTGATTTTTAAAAGTCGATATCTCTGCTTACATTGAACTTTCAGCGCAGCAACTTTGCAGATAATGTTCATGCACCAACAGCAACATTACACACTATTTAAAATGAAAAAAGTGAAATCACAATCAACCACCCCTTTAATGAAATTCAATCATTTTAATGAATTTTAATTTGAAGGCATTGGTGAGTGTATTTAGCACATAATTTCATATTTGTGTTTATTTAATCTTTATCATTGTTTTGGATCCCCAGAAATTGGAGTTGGATCGGTTCATGTTATATGCTCACGGCCCTGACCTTTGCCGAGAGTCAGACCTCCGACATGCTATGGCAAACTGTTTTGAAGCCCTGATAGGTAAGTGCTTTCTCATGCATGTCTGTCTTTATTTCATACTGTATTTCAACACACTGAAGTCAAAATGTTGCTTTTGACATGGTCACTAAAAGTACTTGATGTGCTTGTTAAAAAAAAAGTTAAGTGCAATAAGCAATTCCCAATTTTGTCTCTCTTATCGGTCACACTTAGGCTATGATCTGATTTTTTCATTTATTTTTTGGCTGGTCATGTTATTTTTTTAAATGTTGCCAGTATCCGGTTCGAGTCTGAACAGGTCCCAATCCTGAACTGACCCTCACGCGAAAAAGAATAATAACAAAGACGTCACGCAGCATGGAATTATACTGAAGCAAACAGAGGTTACTTAAATCAACATTTACGTGTTCATATAAGGTGCGCCGGCTATGAGGAGGACGCAGGCGAGGATGAGAAGTTTTTCTCGTACAGTTTTTTTCCTTACATTTGGTAACACTATTTTACAGTGTCCTTGTTACATATGCTACATGTACTTACCATAGTAATAACAGTAAATTATGCATAATTACATGCAACTAACCCTCAACCAAATCCTAATCCTACCCTAACCCTAGAGTAAGTACATGTAGTTGCTTAATATTACTCAGTACTTAAATATATAATTACACTGTAACAATGACACCTTAAAATAAAGTGTAACCTTACATTTTTGTTTGTATAGAGTTGTCTCTGTAATATTTATTAATATTACAGCTCACCATCTCTCCACTGACTAGCTTGGCTCCCGTCTTCCATATTCACAGTGTGACCAAAGAACCACCAGTATGTAAAATGTGTGCAGAATTGTGACGAATGTTGATCTAGAGTCGCATGAATTCCGGTATGACTATTCAGACTGAGGTCGCATTGCAAAACATCAGACCTGTATCCGATTTATTACCACACATAGAAGTGACCCAAATCAGAATTGAAAAGATCAAATTCATGTGGTTTGAGCTATTATGAAAAAAAAAAATGAAAATATAGCTGCGAGCAGCGATTACGGGCCCAAGCCGGTGGCACCGCAACCCCGGTGCCTTTAGTTACCTAAAGGCACCGGGGTGGCGGTACCCCGGCTTTGGTCCTCCATCGCTGCTCGCAGCTATATTTATATATATATATATACATTCATATATACAAACATATATATATATATATATATATATATATATATATATATATATATATATATATATATATATATATATATATATATATATATATATATATATATATATATATATATATATATATATATATATATTCATATATACAAACATACATATATATATATATATAATATACCGTTCAAAAGTTTGGGGTTAGGAAGATTTTTAATGTTTTTAGGAGAAGTCTCTTCTGCTCACCAAGGCTGCATTTATTTGATTAAAAATACAAACAAAAACAGTAATATTGTGAAATATTATTCCAATTTAAAACAGCTGTTTTCTATTTTAAAATATTTTACACTGTAATTAATTTATCTGATCAAAGCTGAGTTTTCAGCATCATTACTCCCGTCTTCAGTGTCACATGATCCTTCAGAAATCATTCTAATATGATGATTGATGGTCAATAAATATTAATTATTATTTTCAATGGTGAAAACAGTTGTGTAAAGATTTTTTTTCAAAATGCGTTGATGAATGTAAAGTTCAAAAGAACAGCATTTATTTCAAATATAATTTTTTTTTAACATTATAAATGTCTGTACTGTAACTTTTGATCAGTTTAACTCATTCTCGATGAATAAAAGTATTGATTTATTTGATTTCTTTCCTCCAAAAATAAAATTAAAATGATTACTGACCCCAATCTTTTGAGTGGTAGTGTTTAATGTTACAAAAGCTTTAGATTTCAGATAAATGCTGTTCTTTTGAACTTTCTATTCATCAAAGACTGTACACAACTGTTTTCGACATTTAAAATAATAATGAATGTTTCTTGAGCATCAATCATCTTATTAGAATAATTTCTGAAGGATCATGTGACAGTGACGACTGGAGTAATGATGCTGAAAACTCAGCTTTGATCACAGGAATAAATAACAGTTTAAAATATATTAAAATAGAAAGCAGCTGTTTTAAATTGGAATAATATTTTACTATATTACTGTTTTTGTTTGTATTTTTAATCAAACAAATGCAGCCTTGGTGAGCAGAAGAAACTTAGCTTAAAAATCTTACTGACGCCAAATTTTTGAACAGTAGTGTATTATATATTTATATAATTATATAAAAATGTAAGGGATAAGACACAGATAATTTTACTTGCCTGACCTGATTAGAACAATGAAAAAAACTTAAATGAAAAAATAACTTGGGAATCACTAAAACGAGGGCGCGATTGAACAGTGGACACATAAAAAACATACTCTGTCATTTTGTTCAGAACATCATTCAAACTGCAAAGTGTTAACTTATATTTTTGTACAGTAGCAATAAAACACAACATTGTGCTTTTTTAAAATACATTCAAGCAATCCGCCCCGAAAATGAAACTAAAATGCTCACGGCTGCACAGGCATTCATAATGGTGCGCGTCCTCAGCGAGGAACGAGCAGAACAGAGTCAACGTTTCTTAGGTCATTCCTCCTTCCATAGGAATTTATTGAAAACGCTCGCTCTGCTCCGCACCATTATCAATGTCCGTGCGGACGAACATATTTTACTTTCGTTTTTAAGTTAGCGATTAAAAAGCCCCCAGCAGTGTCACACGTCAGTTAACCGGTGGTAAAATATTCTCACCGTCACATACCTAGTATATTTTTATATAGATATAATAGGCCTACCTGATTTTGAACACAAGAGGGCAGTATAGCACTATGTTTGACTTTATTTATTTATTGTTTAGACTAAACAACCATTCTGGCAGTTTTTAAACTTAAACTTCATTCTTAAATTGAAAAAAAAAGAATAAAATGAGTTAAGTTCTGATATTTGTATACTTTTATATAGTAATAAATGGTGTATAATTACATTTTTAGAATATATGAGCCTTTTAGTGGTTCCTTTTTTGACATTACTTTAATCCCTCGCCATAGCAAGACCGTTTGAGATATTTATTATCCGTTCACAATTTAGCATCATTAATATATTTTTATCATGTTGAAAAAGTTTGGTGGGAATAAAATAACCACTTAGATAAAGGTGGCTAAAAATTCAGAGGCTGATTTTGCAAAAAAATCCACATTCAGACCAAAATATCTGACTTCCTGATGGTCAGAGCTAATGACTTTAAATTAGAAAGTTATCCGGGTCGATGAGATCAATATATGAACTGAGTTTTTTTTACTGTATTTAAAACTAACCCCCCCACTTTTGTCAAAAGCATGTTGAAAGTGATACACTTCCTGCTGCCAGTTGGTGGCGCTATAACTTTGAATCACAATAGTTACATCCATCTGATCGGCCTCTTACCACAAACACACTGCTGAAGTTTCATCAAGATCAGTTAATGTATGCAGAAGTTATTCCACTTCGTGTTTCTCTTTTCTCGCCATAAATTCGATTCCTCGCCACGGCCAAACCGTTCGAGATATCAAAAATCCGTCCGCAATTTAGCATCCTCAAAGTCTTGACTACATGCACACCGAGTTTGGAGGGGACACGGTGAATTTTCTAGGAGGAGTACTTCGCATTCCACAGGAAGCGTTTTCCAAACAACCAATAATTGCCGACTTCCTGTTGGGCTGGCGTAAAACTTGACCGGGGGAAAGTTGTTCGGCCCGATGAGATCTATATGTGTACCGAGTTTCATATTAATTCATGCGAGCGTGTTTGATATATGGATCAAGTTTTAGAACCCCGTTCAAGGGGGCGCTGTTGAGCCCCCCAGCCACGCCCGGGTACCAGCTTCAGCCCGGCCCTGATGGCCGTGGGTTCTGACCTGTGTGCAAAGTTTCAAGAGTTTTTGAGCACCCCTCCCCTCACACACACACAGACACAGAGAGAGGGAGAGAAAATTCTTCAGAAAATCCACATTCAAACCAAAATATCTCTCTTCCTGTTGGTCGGAGATGGTTCATGTAAATTAGAAAGTTGTCCGTCTTGATGAGAACAATACACATACCAAGTTTTGTGATTCTAGGAAAAACTAAGCCCCCATTTTTGACTAAAGGTGGCGCTACTGAGCCATTCCACTACGCCCGTTTCTGAAACTTTGCACATGTCTACGGGCTAATAAATGTGATGTGTCTGAGTTTCATGCAATTTCAAGTATGTTAAGAGTCTCAAAAGCATCAAAAAATAATATTAAAGTTTGATGCGTTGCCACGGCAACAGTATCTAAGATATCAATAATCCTTTCACAGGTCTACATCTGCCGTGTGTCTACATTGTACACATAAAGTTTGAAGCAAATCGGGTAAAAATAAGACACTGATTTCAAAGCATTTTGAAAGTGATGTACTTCCTGCTGCCTGTTGGTGGTGCTATAACTTTGACTCACAATAGTCACATCCATGTGATCGGCCTCTTACAACGAACACACTGCTGAAGTTTCATCAAGATCAGTTAATGTATGCAGAAGTTATAACACACTTCCTGTTTCATTTTTTCGCCATAAATTTGTTTCCTCGCCACGGCCAAACCGTTCGAGATATCAAAAATCCGTCCGCAATTTAGCATCCTCAATGTCTTGACTTCATGCACACCGAGTTTGGAGGCGAATCGATGAATTCCCTAGGAGGAGTACATTAAATTCCACAGCATGCGTTTCCAAACAACGCTAAATAGCCAACTTCCTGTTTGGCTGGCGTAAAACTTAGAGCACGAAAGTTGTTCGGCCCGATGAGATCTATATGTGTACCGAGTTTCATATTATTACATGCAAGCGTGTTTGATTTATGGACACGTGTTTGGATCCCGTTCCAGGGGGCGCTGTCGAGCCCCCCTGCCACGCCCGGGTACCAGCTTCAGTCCGGCCCTGATGGCCGCGGGTTCTGATGTGTGTGCAAAATTTCAAGAGTTTTCGAGCATGTTAAGGGCCCCAAAAGTGCCCGAAAGGTTGACAAAATAATAATAATAATAATACTTTCAGGGCTTGGGCCCTAATAATAATAATCCTACCGAAAACAATAGGGCCTTCGCCCTTTCAGGGCTTGGGCCCTAATAATCCTACCGAAAACAATAGGGCCTTCGCCCTTTCAGGGCTTGGGCCCTAATAATCCTACCGAAAACAATAGGGCCTTCGCCCTTTCAGGGCTTGGGCCCTAAATATAGCTGCGAGCAGCGATTACGGGCCCAAGCCGGTGGCACCGCAACCCCGGAGCCTTTAGTTACCTAAAGGCACCGGGGATGGCGGTGCCGCCGGCTTTGGCCCTCCATCGCTATATTATATATATATATATATATATATATATATATATATATATATATATATATATATATATATATATATATATATATATATATATATATGTATATAAATATCTATCTATCTATCTATCTATCTATCTATCTATATATATATATATATATATATATATATATATATATATATATATATATATATATATATATATACACACACACACACACACACACACACACACATACACATACATATACATATACATATATATATGTATATATATATATATAAGACAGAAAATATTACTTGTCTTACCTTATTCTGATTTTATGATACACTCAAAATATTCCACAACAAATCCTTTAAATTTAATGTAAAAATAAAAACGAAAGTAAGCAGTGTTGGTCTCACGTAACCCTCTCATTAGAATCAAAATGTTTCAATATTTGCGATGTATTTGGATGCTAAACTATTCTTTATTATAGGCTTTGTACTTCACTCGTGTTCCAATATCGATGGAAAAAATCATCCTCTTCACACGCACAAAAATGTGCTTGGAAACATCACAGTGGAGCTCTGCTTTCTGTGAATGGTACAAATTGTACTACTGACTATTTAAACAGAGCAGTGTAATTCGTTTATGTTAGGTTGACTATTTTTATTATTATATTGTATTAGGGCTATAATGAACAGGCTGCGATGTCAAGATTGCAATTCTGGAATGTGTGTGTGTGTGTGACGCGGTTGCGGTTGAACAGTGGACACAAAAACATAAATAAAATGTTTTAGTTAATTCCTACATCCATAGGAACACATTGAAAATGCTCGCTCTACTCCGCACCATTATCAATGTCTGTGCGGACGTCTGTATTTTACTAGTATATAGTATACTATAGTTAGCGATTTAAAAGCACCCGCTCGTGTCACACGTCGATTAACCGATGGGAAAATATCCTCACAGTCATATACCTAATAAATTTATATTTAAATACAATAGGCCTACCTAGTAAAACGTTTTATATACTAGTTTGATATCCTTTTGGACACAAGAGGGCAGTATAGCCCTATGTTTGCTTTTTTGTTGAACCAAATAGCACTAAATAGCCTGTTTTTAACTTTTTCATACTTCTTGAATTGCAAAAACAGAATAAAATAGGTTTAGTTCTAATATTTGTAAAATTTTATATAAAAATACATGGTGTATAATTACATTTTTAGAAGTCATGAGATGTTTCCTGCTTCCTTTTTGACATTAATTTAATCCCTCGCCATAGCAAAACCGTTTGAGATATTCAATATCCGTTTACAATTTAGCATCATTAATATATTTTTATCATGTTGAAAAAGTTTGGTGGGAATAAAATAAACCTTTTAGGAGGAGTACCTAAAAACTCAGAGGCTGATTTAACAAAAAATCCATATTCAGACCAAAATATCTGACTTCCTGTTGGTTGCAGCTAATGCCTGTAAATTAGAAAGTTGTCCGGCTCGATGAGACCAATATACGTACTGATTTTTGTAATTGTGGGTAAAACTAACCCCCCCACTTTTGTCAAAAACATTTTGAAAGTGACACACTTCCTGCTGCCAGTTGGTGGCGCTATAACTTTGACTCACAATAGTCACATCCATCTGATCGGCCTCTTACCACGAACACACTGCTGAAGTTTCATCAAGATCAGTTAATGTGTGCAGAAGTTATAACACTTTGTGTTTCTCTTTTCTCGCCATAAATTCGTGTCCTTGCCAAGGCCAAAGCTTTTGAGATATCAAAAATCCGTCTGCTGCATAATTGCTGACTTCCTGTTGGGCTGGCGTAAAATTTAGAGCACAAAAGTTGTTCGGCCCGATGAGATCTATATGTGTACCGAGTTTCATATCATTACATGCAAGTGTGTTTGATTTATGGACAAGTGTTCGGATCCCGTTCCAGGGGGCGCTGTTGAGCCCCGCTGCCACGCCCGGGTACCAGTTTCAGCCTGGCCCTGATGGCCGCGGGTTCTGACCTGTGTGCAAAGTTTCAAGAGTTTTCGAGCACGTTAAAGGCCCCAAAAGCCCCTGAAACCTTGAAAAACAAAGATTAAATGGAATAGACCCCCCCCACACACACACATAGAGACGGAGAGAGAGAGAAAATTCTCCAGAAAATCCTCATTCAAACCAAAATATATGACTTCCTGTTGGTCAAAGCCAATTACTATAAATTAGAAACTTGTCCAGCTTGATGAGAACAATATACGTACCAAGTTTTGTGATTCTAGGAAAAACTAAGCCCCCATTTTTGACTAAAGGTGGCGCTACTGAGCCATTCCACAACGCCCGTTTCTGAAACTTTGCACATGTCTACTGGCTAATAAAAGTGATGTGTCTGTCGAGTTTCATGCAATTTCAAGCATGCTTAGAGTCTCAAAAGCATCAAAAAAGAATATTAATGTTTGATGCGTTGCCATGGCAACAGTATTAAAGATATCAAAAATCCTTTCACAGGTCTACATCTGCCGTATGTTTACATTATACACATAAAATTTGAAGCAAATGGGGTAAAACTAAGAGGGTGATTTCAAAGCATTTTGAAAGTGACACACTTCCTGCTGCCAGTTGGTGGCGCTATAACTTTGACTCACAATAGTCACATCCATGTGATCGGCCTTTTACCACGAACACACTGCTGAAGTTTCATCAAGATCAGTTAATGTGTGCAGAAGTTATAACACACTTCCTGTTTCCATTATTCACCATAAATTCGTTTCCTCGCCACGGGCAAACCGTTCGAGATATCAAAAATCCCCTGGCAATTTTTCATCCTCAATGTCTTGTCTTCATGCACACCGAGTTTGGTGGCGATCGGATGAATTCTCTAGGAGGAGTATTTCAAATTCCAGAGCATACGTTTTTCAAACAACCCATAATAGCCGACTTCCTGTTGGGCGGAGCTAATAACATATAGTGCGGAAGTTGTTCGGCCTGATGAGATCTATATGTGTACCGAGTTACATACTAATACGTTCTTGTATGTGTCCAAGATTTCAGATTCTGTTCCAGGGGGCGCTGTCGAGCCCCCCTGCCACGCCCGGGTACCAGCTTCAGCGCGGCCCTGATGGCCGCGGGTTCTGACCTGTGTGCAAAGTTTCAAGAGTTTTTGAGCATGTTAAGGGGCCCAAAAGTGCCCGAGAAGTAGAAAAAAATAATAATAATAACAAAATATAGCTGCGAGCAGCGATTACGGGCCCAAGCCGGTGGCACCGCAACCCCGGTGCCTTTAGTTACCTAAAGGCACCGGGGTGGCGGTACCGCCGGCTTTGGCCCTCCATCGCTGCTCGCAGCTATATTTATATATATATAAATTATTGTTCAAAAGTTTGGGGTCAGTAAGATTTTTAATGTTTTTAGGAGAAGTCTCTTCTGCTCACCAAGGCTGCATTTATTGATTAAAAATACAAACAAAAACAGTAATATTGTGAAATATTATTCCAATTTAAAACAGCTGTTTTCAATTTTTAAATATTTTACATATTAATTCATTTCTGTGATCAAAGTTGAGTTTTCAGCATCATTACTCCAGTCTTCAGTGTCACATGATCCTTCAGAAATCATACTAATATGATGATTGATGCTCAATAAATATTCATTATTATTTTCAATGTTGAAAACAGTTGTGTACAGATTTTTTTTTTTTTTCAAAATGCTTTGATGAATGTAAAGTTCAAAAGAACAGCATATATTTCAAATATATATATTTTTAACATTATAAATGTCTTTACTGTAACTGTTGATCAGTTTAACTCATCCTTCATAAATAAAAGTACTGATTTATTTTATTTATTTCCCCAAAAAATAAAATTTTAATTATTACTAACCCAAAACTTTTGAGCGGTAGTGTTTAACGTTACAAAAGCTTTAGATTTCAGATAAATGCTGTTCTTTTGAACTTTCTATTCATCAAAGACTGTACACAACGGTTTTCGACATTTAACCCTCTGGGGTCTGAGCTGTTTTCTGGGCCCTGGAGGTGTTCTGACATGCTCTGACATTTGTGGTTATTTCTGTTACTTGTGACATTTTCATGGCTAAAGTCTAATTACACTGTATTCAGCACAAACTCTGCTACAATAATATATCAGCAGCATGTATGTAAAAGTTTGTAGTTTTGAGATAATGACATTTATGCGTGGTTTGTGAAAATACAAAAATAAATTCTCACTGAAATAAGGTCATGAAACCCATACTGATTATTTCTTCACAAGACTTTTGAAAATTGTATGACGTAGCCTAGAATATTTGCTGCAAAACTATGTGAGAATCACCCTGACTGCTCATTCAGAGAAGACAATATATTGATTTAAAAATTTTACGACGTGTTTTGTGTTAGAAAGCAATATGCGAAGGGGCGGATCACCTCATTAATATGAAAGCTTTCCACACCTGAGAAAGACAAAGAACCTCCCTAATGGCCCTATTAGGAGCTTATCAGGGCCCATCATTCTGACCACCCTTGCACAAAGAATGAGGAGATTTAAAAAAGAATGGCTTTTAAAATTGTTTGGATTTATTTACAACACAACATAATCCAAAGATACACAACAAAAAAGCACTTATTGAAGAAAGAGACCTTTGTGCCATTCCTAAAAACATTGTACATACCTTTCATTTTCTAAGGTGTTTGATTTTCACTTTACCATGTTCATGTACAGAGACATGTACTGTGAATGTTGAAGTCAGCAGGACTCAGTGGCATCTGGGCCCTGAAAAAAAAAGTAAAAAAAAAAAAGTGCTGATATCAAGAGAAAGGCCTGCACGATTTTGGGAATACATTTTAGATTTTTCTTGTTAAAATTGCTTTTTAAAATTCACAGAATACACACACACACTCACACAAATGTTTCCAACAATATATAATGAACACCAGGTTTGTTGTGCCTTGTAGGTATAGGCTATGCGCAGTGCTGCATAAAATAATAACAATATAGCAGCCTATATATTTTCAAAAAGATTTCAGTAACAACTAAGCTAGAGAAAAATATATTGATTATCATGTTACTTCAAATGTTTCCATTCGTTATGATGATATGAAATGAGACAATAGTAAAAACATGAAGCCGTTTGGAGCGTTTTGCTTTTCCAAAATATGATACATTCAAACGCGATCGCGATCAAAAATATGATACATTAAAACGCGATCGCGATCAAAAATATGATACATTAAAACGCGATCGCGATCAAATATAAAACATTATGGTTAGGTCTACCATATACATATCTACGTTTGAGCAGATATCCACAAACACAGTAACAGTAAACACGGGTCTAAATATTATAATATTCACCATATATCTAGCAACAGTTCAACTGCAATGTGAAATTTATGCAACAATAGCAAACTAATATGTAAGAATTTCTTACCTTATCTTTCTTGTCTTCAAATATCGTTCTTCTTCTTCTGATGTAAATCCAATGTAAGCTCAGGCAGGTCTTTCAAACTCGACGAAAAGTGAAGTGAAGTGTTTTGTTGTTGAGGTAATGAGGGCGATCGCGTTCCATGTGGAGATTTGCATGTGAATATCTTTTGCGCGAGTGGGCGTGGCCGAATTAAAAATAATTAGGAAACGTTTGAGAAGCTGGACATCTTGTTGGTTTTATACAAATTACTTAAACAGAGAATATATGTTTTCGTTTTGAATCCGATCATTTAAAAGTACACACTTAAATGTTTATAAAGGTGTATGGCTCATAAATGTGTGACAAGTATTCGCTGAGTTTTGTTTCAGTTTATAGACGTGCTCAAGAAAAAAAAGTTCACCGCGACGGAGAGGCAGAACGCACACACTGTTTATTTTCTTTATTTTACAAAAGCACAATGTTTTGATTTGATTGGAAGTGGACACATACAAAAGTAGAAATACCACAGATTCTTTTTTTATATTTCTTTTTTCTGTATGACCATAAATGACGGAGAAATTTAAGTTTATAGTGCTACAATGTGGAGAAAATCCAGCAAAACGCGCCGGCGCGTTTGTCGACCTCAGAGGGTTAAAATAATAATGAATGTTTCTTGAGTATCAATCATCATATTAGAATAATTTCTGAAGGATCATGTGACAGTGACGACTGGAGTAATGATGCTGAAAACTCAGCTTTGATCACAGGAATAAATAACAGTTTAAAATATATTAAAATAGAAAGCAGCTGTTTTAAATTGGAATAATATTTTACAATATTACTGTTTTTGTTTGTATTTTGAATCAAATAAATGCAGCCTTGGTGAGCAGAAGAAACTTCTCTGTTATGTGCGCGCCACAGACTGCACGCACGTCCGCTTAGAGTTACGCCTTTTGCCTTCCGTCAATATTACGTTATCAGAAAAATATTTTTTTAGAGAATCGATTTTTTGACATTTGTGAATCGATTCAGAATCGTCCACGTCCGCATCGCGATGCATCTAAGAATAAATTTTTTCTCCCACCCCTAGATTTCATACAACAGGTTAATAAACAGTTACAATTAAGTCACTTACATTTTAGATGCAATGTTGACTGTTTTTGTTCTGTTTCAGCAGCGAAAATAGTTAAACAAAGATCACGGCAGAACCATCACGCATCACGTGTTTTCTCATAACTGAACGATTCAGCATTTTTAACGAATCGGTTGACTCAAAGATTGAATGATCAATCCATAAACATCTGTCTTAATCATGATCGACTCATTCGAACAAATCGTTTGAACGAATGAATCAATGACTCGCTTATTAAGATGGATGCCTGGCGACACCTAATGGCGGTTTAGTGTTGTTTAAAAGCATCATTCTTTCCCACATGTGTGTGATTTGTGTGTGCAACATTATCATTATTTTTCTTACACTATTATATTAGCGATTTAAAAGCACCCACTCGTGTCACACGTCGATTAACCGGTGGGAAAATATCCTCAGACACATACCTAATACATGTATATTTAAATACAATATTGGCCTACCTGGTAAAAAGTTTTATATACTATTTTGATGTCCTTTTGGACACAAGAGAGCAGTATAGCCCTATGTTTGCTTTTTTGTTGAACCAAATAGCACTAAATAGCCTGTTTTAACTTTTTCATTCTTCTTGAATTGCAAAAACAGAATAAAATGGGTTTAGTTGTGATATTTGTATACTTTTATATAGAAATAAATGGTATATAATTACATTTTTAGAAGATTTTAAGTGTTTCCTTTTTGGACATTATTTAATCCCTCGCCATAGCAAAACCGTTTGAGATATTTATTATCCATTCACAATTTAGCATATTTAATGTAGTTTCATCAAAAAAGTTTGGTACGAATAAAATAAATAGTTTAAGAGGAGTGGCTAAAAATTCAGAGGCTGATTTTGCAAAAAAATTCACATTCAGACCAAAATATCTGACTTCCTGATGGCCAGAGCTATTGAATGTAAATTTTGTCAAAAGCATGTTGAAAGTGACACACTTCCTGCTGCCAGTTGGTGGCGCTATAACTTTGACTCACGATAGTTACATCCATCTGATCTGCCTCTTACCACGAACACACTGCTAAAGTTTCATCAAGATCAGTTAATGTATGCAGAAGTTATAACACTTCGTCTCCTCTCTTTTCTCGCCATAAATTTGTTTCCTCGCCACGGCCAAACCGTTCGAGATATCAAAAATCCGTCCGCAATTTAGCATTCTCAATGTCTTGACTTCATGCTGACTGAGTTTGGAGGTGATTGAATGAATTCTCTAGGAGGAGTACATCACATTCCACAGCAAGCGTTTTCCAAACAACCCATAATAGCCGACTTCCTGTTGGGCTGGCGTGAAACTTGACAGAGGGAAAGTTGTTCAGCCCGATGAAATCTATATGTGTACCGAGTTTCATATTAATTCATGCAAGCGTGTTTGATATATGAACCAAGTTTTCAGACCCTGTTCAAGAGGGCGCTGTTGAGCCCCCCTGCCACGCCCGTTTCTGAAACTTTTCACATGTCTACTGGCTAATAAGTGTTATGTGTCTGTCGAGTTTCATCCAATTTCAAGCATGCTAAGAGTTTCAAACGCATCCGAAAAGAATATTAAAATTTGATGCGTTGCCACGGCAACAGTATCTAAGATATCAATAATCCTTTCACAGGTCTACATCTGCCGTGTGTTTACATTATACACATAAAGTTTGAAGCAAATCGGGTAAAAGTAAGAGGGTGACTTCAAAGCATTTTGAAAGTGACACACTTCCTGCTGCCAGTTGGTGGCGCTATAACTTTGACTCACAATAGTCACATCCATGTGATCGGCCTCTTACAACGAATACACTGCTGAAGTTTCATCAAGATCTGTCAATGTATGCAGAAGTTATAACACACTTCCTGTGTCCCATTATTCGCCATAAATTAGTTTCCTCGCCACGGCCAAACCGTTCGAGATATCAAAAATCTGTTCGCAAGAATTCATCCTCAATGTCTTGACTTTATTCTCACCGAGTTTGGTGGCGATCGGATGAAATCCCTAGGAGGAGTATTTCACATTCCATTGTATGCGTTTTCCAAACAACGTATAATAACCGACTTCCTGTTGGGCTTTTGTAAAACTTAGAGCACGAAAGTTGTTCGGCCCGATGAGATCTATATGTGTACTGAGTTTCATATTATTACATGCAAGCGTGTTTGATTTATGGACCAAGTTTTCGGACCCCATTCCAGGGGGCGCCGTCGAGCCCCCCTGCCACGCACCGGTACCAGCTTCAGCCCGGCCCTGATGGCCGCGGGTTCTGACGTGTGTGCAAAATTTCAAGAGTTTTTGAGCATGTTAAGGGCCCCAAAAGTGTCAAAAAGGCAAAAAAAAAAATAATGAAGAAAAAAAAAAATAATCCTTACGGAAACAATAGGGCCTTCGCCCTTTCAGGGCTTGGGCCCTAATAATAATAATAATAATCCTACCGAAAACAATAGGGCCTTCGCCCCTTCAGGGCTTGGGCCCTAATAATAAATAATCCTACCGAAAACAATAGGGCCTTCGCCCTTTCAGGGCTTGGGCCCTAATAATAATCCTACCGAAAACAATAGGGCCTTCGCCCTTTCAGGGCTTGGGCCCTAATAATAATAATCCTACCGAAAACAATAGGGCCTTCGCCCTTTCAGGGCTTGGGCCCTAATAATAATAAATAATCCTACCGAAAACAATAGGGCCTTCGCCCTTTCAGGGCTTGGGCCCTAATAATAATAAAATATAGCTGCGAGCAGCGATTGCGGGCCCAAGCCGGTAGCACCGCCAACCTGGTGCCTTTAAAGGCACCGGGGTGGCGGTGTCACCGGCTTGGGCCCTCCATCGCTGCTCGCAGCTATATTTATATATATATATATATATATATATATATATATATATATATATATATATATATATATATATATATATATCAGACAAGTAATATTCTTTGTCTTGTCACTTAAAAAAAAAAAAAAAAATATATATATATATATATATATAATTACCTTTTTTTGGATGCTAAACTATTGTTTATTATATGCTTTGTACTTCACTCACGTTCCAATATCGAAGGGAAAAATTATCCTCTTCACATGCGCAAAAATGTCCTTGGAAAATTCACAGTGGAGCGGTGCTTACTGTGATTGTACAAATTGTACTACTGACTATTTAGAGCAGTGTAATCTTTATATGTTAGGTTGACCATTTTATTATTATATTTTATTAAGTCTATAATGAACAGGCTGCAATGTCAAGATTGCAATGCTAGTGTGTGTGTGCGTGTGTGTGTGTGTGTGTGTGTGTGTGTGTGTGTTCATGTTTTTCTGTCCCGGTGGGGACTTTAACCTGAATGCACACAGACTCATGGGGACTCGTATCACAGTGGGGACCTAAATAGAGGTCCCCATGGGTAAACAAGCTTCATACAGAATGAGTTTTTTTGGAAATGTAAAAATGCAGAAAGTTTTCAGTGATGGGTAGGTTTAGGGGTAGGGTTAGTGTAAGGAGATAAAATATACAGTTTGTACAGTATAAAAATCATTAAATCTATGGAGAGTCCCCACAAAGATAGTAAACCGTGTGTGTGTGGGTGGGTGTGTGTGTGTGTGTGTGTGGCGTGGGCGCGTTTGAACAGTGGACACATAAAAACATACTCCGTCATTATACAGGACGACATTCAAACTGCAAAGTGTTAACTTATATTTGTGTACAGTCGCAATAAAACACAACATTGTGCTTTTGTAAAATAATTTCAAGCAATCAACCCCCGAAAGGCGCTAATTTTAAAATTAAACTAAAATGCTCATGGCTGCACGGGCATTCATAACGGTGCACATCCACGGCGAGGAACGAGCAGAACAGAGTGAACGTTTTTCAGTTAATTCCTACTTCCATAGGAATTAATTTGAAACGCTCGCTCAACCACTATCAATGTCAGTGTGGACGAACATATTTTACTTTCGTTTTTAAGTTGGCGATTCAAAAGCCCCCAGCGGTGTCACACGTCGATTAACCGGTGGTAAAATATTCTCACCGTCACAAACCTAGTATATTTTTATGTAGATACAATAGGCCTACCTGATTTTGAACACAAGAGGGCAGTATAGCCCTATGTATGACTTGACTTTTATGGGACTAAATAGTACAATCACTATTTTTAAACTTATAAATATTTATTAAATTGAAAAAAAAAGAATAAAATGGGTTTAGTTGTGATATTTTTATACTTTTATATAGAAATAAATGGTGTTTAATTACATTTTTAGAAGATGAGGCTTTAAGTGTTACTTTACTTTAGTCCCTCACTATAGCAAAACCGTTTGAGATGTTTAATATCCGTTCACAATTTAGCATCTTTAATGTATCTTTATCATTTTGAAAAAGTTTGGTGTGAATAAAATAAACCAGTTAGGAAGAGTAGCTAAAAACTCAGAGTCTGAAATATCCAAAAAATCCACATTCAAACCAAAATATCTGACTTCCTTTTGCTCTGAGCTAATAACTGTAAATTAGAAAGTTGTCCGGCTCGGTGAGACCAATATATATTCTGATTTTTGTAACTGTTGGTAAAACTAACCCACCCACTTTTGTCAAACGCATGTTGAAAGTGACACACTTCCTGCTGCCAGTTGGTGGCGCTATAACTTTGACTCACGATAGTTACATCCATCTGATCTGCCTCTTACCACGAACACACTGCTAAAGTTTCATCAAGATCAGTTAATGTATGCAGAAGTTATAACACTTCGTCTCCTCTCTTTTCTCGCCATAAATTTGTTTCCTCGCCACGGCCAAACCGTTCGAGATATCAAAAATCCGTCCGCAATTTAGCATTCTCAATGTCTTGACTTCATGCTGACTGAGTTTGGAGGTGATTGAATGAATTCTCTAGGAGGAGTACATCACATTCCACAGCAAGCGTTTTCCAAACAACCCATAATAGCCGACTTCCTGTTGGGCTGGCGTGAAACTTGACAGAGGGAAAGTTGTTCAGCCCGATGAAATCTATATGTGTACCGAGTTTCATATTAATTCATGCAAGCGTGTTTGATATATGAACCAAGTTTTCAGACCCTGTTCAAGAGGGCGCTGTTGAGCCCCCCTGCCACGCCCGTTTCTGAAACTTTGCACATGTCTACTGGCTAATAAGTGTTATGTGTCTGTCGAGTTTCATCCAATTTCAAGCATGCTAAGAGTTTCAAACGCATCCGAAAAGAATATTAAAATTTGATGCGTTGCCACGGCAACAGTATCTAAGATATCAATAATCCTTTCACAGGTCTACATCTGCCGTGTGTTTACATTATACACATAAAGTTTGAATCAAATCGGGTAAAAGTAAGAGGGTGACTTCAAAGCATTTTGAAAGTGACACACTTCCTGCTGCCAGTTGATGGCGCTATAACTTTGACTCACAATAGTCACATCCATGTGATCGCCCTCTTACAACGAATACACTGCTGAAGTTTCATCAAGATCAGTCAATGTATGCAGAAGTTATAACACACTTCCTGTGTCCCATTATTCGCCATAAATTCGTTTCCTCGCCACGGCCAAACCGTTCGAGATATCAAAAATCTGTTCGCAAGAATTCATCCTCAATGTCTTGACTTTATTCTCACTGAGTTTGGTGGCGATCGGATGAAATCCCTAGGAGGAGTATTTCACATTACATTGTATGTGTTTTCCAAACAACGTATAATAACCGACTTCCTGTTGGGCTTTTGTAAAACTTAGAGCACGAAAGTTGTTCGGCCCGATGAGATCTATATGTGTACTGAGTTTCATATTATTACATGCAAGCGTGTTTGATTTTTGGACCAAGTTTTCGGACCCCATTCCAGGGGGCGCTGTCGAGCCCCCCTGCCACGCCCCAGTACCAGCTTCAGCCCGGCCCTGATGGCCGCAGGTTCTGACGTGTGTGCAAAATTTCAAGAGTTTTTGAGCATGTTAAGGGCCCCAAAAGTGGCAAAAAGGCAAAAAAAAAAAAATAATGAAGAAAAAGAAAAAAAAAAAATAATCCTTACGGAAACAATAGGGCCTTCGCCCTTTCAGGGCTTGGGCCCTAAAAAAAGCTGAGTCTATATGAGCAAATAAATCTGACTTGGGACACTTTTGCCTGCAGTCTCAACGTAGCCTAAGTTCAGTTCATGGAGCTGTTACCTAATACCTTGATAATTTGAATCATGTGTGTTAAATAAGAGACATACAAAATGTGCAGAGCTGTTGGTCCCCAGAACCAGGATTGAAACCCATTTCACTGGTGGATGATTGAAGTGCCAGCTAGATAGTCAAGAATATATAACAACAAAGTCACGACTGATTATAGCGCAGCCTACATATTTCCACTAATACCTGATGGGAACTTCTAATATAATGTTGTCCTATTAGTAGTAGCAGACTTTTCTTCTATAAATGATTAATTATTCATTACAGCAAATGTGGTATTTAATTTAAGCCTAAAAGATGTAGTAACCCTTTACAGTAAGGTTGCATTTGTTAACATTTGTTTATGCATAGGCTAATTTCTTAACATTACTATGTGTATATGTTAGTTAGTTTAACATTAGGTTAACAACACTTCTTGGTTTAATTTGTATTCTACACATTATATACACTGAACTCCTGTGTAAGTTTGGATGAGTGAGAGACAGTCTTTGTTGAATTCATCTGTTTGAAGATAGCGAGGTCATTTCCAGAGCAAACGAATATTCACTTTTCACTGAATTTAAAAATTGTGGTTTTTAGATCTATACTTTTTAAATGTTTTTAAAATAAGATTGTTTTGTGTTCACCAAGACTGTATTTATTTAGTCAGAAATAGTCAAAAAAGTATTTTTGTAAACAGTACAATATTATTTCAATACAAAGCTACTCCAGTTTTCAGTCATATGATCCTTCAGAAAACATTCTAATACCAGATCTAATACATTCTAAAACTGTAGAAAATAAAATCTGATTTGCTACTCATAATTTTATTTTCACAGTTAAAAAAATGGTTGTGCTACTAAATGAAGGGTGTTTTTGTTGTTGTTTTGTTGTTGTTGTTTTTTAGGATAATATATCCTAATATTATTTGAAATAGAAATATTAACATCATAAGTGTCTCTATGGTCACTTTGATCAATTTAATGTGTCCTTGCTGAATTAATGTATAATTTCTTTTTTTTTAAATGATAAAGATCACAAACTTTTGAACGGTAGTGTATTTGTTTAATTTTTGTTTGAGTAAACTTGAACTCTCTTTGATCTTAAATTTGATTTGCTTTAGCACAAAATGAGAGTTTTTTTTTTTGTGTAATTCAGTATTTCTTCTGTGGTAATTTTTTATTTAATTTTTAGGGGCCGTTTACTTAGAAGGTGGTTTAAAGGAAGCCAAACTACTCTTTGGGAGACTGCTGTTCAACAGTGAGGTGAGTTTTCTGTGTGTGTGTGTGTGTGTGTGTGTGTGTGTGTGTGTGTGTGTGTGTGTGTGTGTGTGTGTGTGTGTGTGTATGTGTTTGTAGGGCTAAACATGGTTTGCATTAAAAACAAACATTTATAAACTTGGATTTACGTAGTTTTGGTTTGAACACTTGGGGGTTGAAGTGTGAACCGTTTAACAGGGTCCCAAGGCATGCTCCCTTGTGAGGTTTATTTGTTTGTTTTTGCAAAATGGTCTTTTGCTAAATGGTCCACACATTGGAAGTTGGTTGATAACATAACTGCAATAAAGTAATAGCATATAGTTAACAATCACTTGTTTACAAAGTGCCATGGGAAGTCAAACTATCTTTACTTAAAATTTTCTTATACTGAACATGTTAATTTCCTGTCATCTCTTGGGATATCTGAACGCAGATTTTTCCTAATATCTTTCATTATTAGCAGGACACATATTGTACATATGGAGAATAATTCAAGAAGGTCCATACTTTAAAGCTCTTGAGTCTTGATTCTAAATCTAACTTGTACTTGGCCTTATGAAAAAGTAACCGTTCTTGTAATTGTTTATCCATAGCATTTTTTACAATAAGGATACAATTAGTCTACAGGCAAGACCACTTATGGCTCCTTATTTCCATGCTTAGGCCAATGTTAACTTTCTTTCTTTTTTTTTTTATCTGTAGCATCCCTTAACAGATTCTTTGGTTTGACTTTATTTTGATGGTCCGTTTAACACATTCTGTTGACTATAAGTCACATTGCAACCACATGTCTACTTACTTTCATTGGAGTGGTAGTATAGTATTAGTCGAGTGGTAGTATAGTATTAGTAGACTGGTAGGGTTAGGGATAGAATGAGTTGATATGTAGTTGCAAAGTTACTTAAAGGCAGTAGAATGTCTGTTGGAGGAGCATCACAATAAAAATTTAGCAGATATTATGCAGACAGTCTATTAATACTCTAATCATGGGATTTAGTTGACATGTAGTTGCAAAGTTACTTATAGTCAACAGAATGTTTAAAAGGGACCATCAAAATAGTGTTACCGATTCTTTTATAAATTCTACAACAAGTTAGTCAAAATTTACCACAATAAATACAATAGAACATGATACATTCTAGTCATGGTGGTCATGAGTAGTTTAAAAAGTTTTATGTTGGTTCAGGAGGACGGTGATCATGCAAATTTAAACAATTGGGCTTCAGTCATATTGCGCATAATAATTGATTTGTTCAGCTCGTATAGCTTATAAAAGCTCCAAACATGCAATGTATACAATTAATTAATTAATAGTCCAATTCTGTTTCGTGTGGGCTGTCAGAGTACCGGCAACATGTGAGAAGTGCCGGTACACTAGGGCTGAAACGATTAGTCGACATTGTCGACAACGTCGACAATAAAAAATTGTCGACAAATATCTTTGTTGTCGAGTAGCCGTTTGATCCCACGTGACCTAATGTAAGGGCCTGCAATATCGCGATTTGACCGCTACGGCGCTTAGTGGTGCAACGGATCATCATTGATCCGTGATCCGTTCGGATCAATATCTTCGGTTCGGTACACACGTGATCCGCGGATTGATTTATGAAAAAAAAATGCACTCAACATTTGCTTATATTTGTTGTTCATTTAAACCGTTATGAACCGCAGAGAGCGTGGCGCCTTATTCGCGCCCCAAGATCTCCAGACGCACGTAAACGCATCTTTACATTGACTTAATATTGAAATCACTCGCGCCATACGCTCTATTCGCGTTTGGTGTGAACGCAGCGCGAGGGCGAGAGAGAAAGAGTGCCTGTGAGTGTGAGTGAGCGAGCGAGCGAGAGTGAGGTCTGCGGTCTTGGCCATTAGTTGATTTACTTGTTTTTGTGTAGATAATACGTTGTCAAATATGTTTAAACTTAAATAAACTACCTATACAAGTAGTTATGTCTCTTTGTATTAATTTGTCCTGTTATTGACGTAATGCGCGTCATTGACAAAATGCGCAACCAGATGTTCGAATAGTTCGAATATATGTGTTTTTTTAGAGAGAATATTCGAACGTCATTTTTGAGCAATTTTGACAGCCCTATATGACAGTGGAAACACATCAAGCATTGGTCCATGTTTAAAGGAAGGAGATATGCCTTTTTATGTTGCACTTTAAGTTGTTTTTCATTAATTATGTTAAAAAGAAGATATTATGCCTTGTGCACTTTAAGTTGATTTTATGTATTTTAATTTAATAATTTAAAAGTGTTAATAAACAAAAAAACATTTTTTTTTGATGATCCGAAAAATGATCCGATCCGTGACTCTGATCCGAGAAACGATCCGAACCGTGAGTTTTTTGATCCGTTGCACCCCTAACGGCGCTGTAGCGCTAGAGTGTAATGCAGCCGTTACAAATGCTTTTGCGGTAGAAGAAAACACAGCGCGAATAGAGCTGGTAAGTCCCGCCCCTTCCGCTAATCCCCCTGGACCTCTAGGTTGAAAAATTGTCAATGCAAGTGAATGGGAGAAAATAATTATTTTCTGATCCCGTTTGAATTTTGCCATGAATGTGAACATATGTTGTCTGTGAATTTTTTATATAACTTTTCGTGTAAAGAATGATACAATTTAGCGGGTAGAAGTTTGATACGGTTAGACTTTGTGTGAGAGCACTTTGTGGACTACAACTCTTCGCTGCTTTCGACGCGTTTGAAACGTCAACACAATTCGCACACGGACACTAGCTCACGGATCCCGCTAAACATGACTGTGTCTTTGGTGCACTTCACCGCCTTCTTTCAGGGAGAGGACAAAATCGTTGAGGTTGGCGAAAACCACGGGTAAGTCAACTTTATGGGGTGACGTCACATAGGCGACATGTTGTCTTTCTCGTTATGTCTTTTCCACAACTGCTAGGCGAAGAATCATACCATATACTGTCAAACTCGTAACATGAAAAGTTATATAAAAAATTCACAGACAACATATGTTCACATTCATGGCACAATTCAAACGGGACCAGAAAATAATTATTTTCTCCCATTCACTTGCATTGACGATTTTTCAACCTAGAGGTCCAGCGGGGTTTTACGGATGGGCGGGACTTACCAGCTCTATTATGACGGAGTGCAAACGAATCCGAACTAGTAAGGTGTGTGAAAGTTTCATAAAACATCAAACCAAGAATGCTGTCGTGTGCAATACATGCAAGGCGGAACTTGCTTTTCACGGGAGCACAACATGCATGTTAAAACACTTAAAGAGGAAAAATCCGGCACGAGACGAGCCGGTGAGAGGTGAATGTTCTCCAGCTGAAGCTAAATAACTAGCAGTAAATTTATTAGAATGTATTAAATTCATTATCTTTTTATTAGATAATGCAATACTACTAATAATAGCAATAATATTAACAATAATAATATAATTACAGTAATTTGATGATTTATTTTTGCATAGAATAAAGCTTGATCGAGCTTAGGAGTCAGGGCTATTTTTATTATTGTAACTCTATTAGTTATTACAGTCTTATCACTTGCCTGTATTTTGTTCCATATTCATGAAGACTTACAAAAAGAGATGTTATGAAGAATATCATGTCAGTTATTTTTTTATACTGTAATTAAAAGGTGAATGAGAATGTCTCTGTCTGCTCAGCTGTCATTTTTTTTTTAAATTGTATTCTTATAATAATTGTTTGCAGTTTAAGTTTGTCTGTAATGCAGCTAATTTTTTTTGTTTATTTTTTTCTATTGAAAGAGAACAGAATATTTAACCAATGCTTAGAGAGCATTTGTGTGTGATTTGAGTTGGACAGAAATCTGAAAACTTAATCGTTCTAATAATCGTTAGATTAATCGATTATCAAAATAATCGTTTGTTGCAGCCCTACGGTACACAAGAAAGAGTGAGGGTACACTACAGATTAAAATATAGAAGTGCGTACCGGCCCACTTTCAGCACTGTTTAAAACTGATTCAGTTTTGGGGGGAAAAAATGAGAGCTTAAAAAAAAATCATCCAAGTTTGAAGGATAGTTTGTAATAGTTTTATAACTTTTTGTCTCTCTAAAATATTTTTTTCCTACTTCTTCAGAAGTTATTTCTATATTTGGGTTTTTCTCCTACCCAGACTCTTGAAACATCCCCAGTATAATTTGGAGTGTTAAAATACTTTTTATAAGATGTTAAAAGAAAACAAATCATGTCCGTTTGGTATTTGCAGACCCCCTGTGGTGGAAATCAAGTTTTTAATGTTGTTTATATGTCTATGTGGAGTCTCAAAAACATGGTTTGAAATCATTGGTGTTTCTTATGTCACAAACTACCTTGTAACCAATCACGTCAACGTGCTGGCGGGCTCTAGCATATTATTAACTATGCAGGGGAGTCTCAAGTGAAGCCAGGTATATTTTTCTGTTGATATGAAAAATCAGGTACATTTAGCAATATAGCGGATTTTTCCGAGTTCCTCTCCGGTATGTCGCTGTCTAAACCTGCTGCTTCTCCGGGGAACAGCCTATCATGGGCCTGCCCGGCCGCGTGTGGTGCTCTCATCGCCGCTAAGGACCTTCACCCATTCTGCATGGTCTGCTTGGGCCTTAAACACGCTCAAGAAGCCTTGGAGAACCCGGAAAATTGCAGTCATTGCCTTATGCTGCCCAAGAAGCTTTTACGTTGCCGTCTTAAAGTTGCTGCGATCCAGTGCTCCGAGCTCGGCCTTTCTGGCTACCAGGGGACTCCCGGGGCGCCTCCTCACTTATTTGGGCTGACCAGCCCAATCCTGCATTCCCCGAAGAGGACATCTTCGCGGGTAACCTCACGCTCGTTCCGGCAATGAGGATGATGCGGCTCTTCTTGGGGTCTTAGAGGACGAGGAGGCCATCCCGCCCTCTGGCGTTCCCCAGGCTAGCGCCCATGCAGCCTTGCCTCAGTCCATCCTCCTGGAAGTTTGTGAGTGAGCGGCCGCTCGCCTCAACATTGAGTGGCCGGCTCCACAGAGCGCCACCGACCAGGAAACTGATGTTTACGACGGGAAAGTGTTGGGACCTCCTCCCGGTCCGGGGAAACAACTCTTCCCCGTCCTTCCAGCGTGCGCGAAGCACGAGGCACAATTGGAGGCACTCTCCGCAGAGAGAGAAAATCTTTCTGAACCCCTGCATGTCGCCCGTAGTCTGTCCACTAGATGGCGCCATTGCATCACAAATAAATCAGCTGGGCTTACACAGCTCCGCTGCGGCTCGGGTGGGAACACTCGCGAGTCATGAATGGGCTTGGCAAACTGTTTCGGCTCCCGAGTGGGTAATGCGTACTATAATGCAGGGATACAGACTGCAGTTTGCAATGAAACCCCCGCATTTCAACGGCGTTCTCTCTTCACACACGGAAGAGAACGCCTCACACATTCTGAAAGAGGAAATATCCTCCCTCCTAAACAAGGGAGCGATTCAGGTGGTGTCCCCAGTCTGATGAATCAGGGATTTTATTCTCGTTATTTCCTGGTCCCAAAGAAGGACGGCTCTCTCCGCCCTATCTTGGACCTTCGTGTGTTGAACAAACATTTGAGGAAATACAATTTCAGAATGCTAACTCATGGCTCGCTCGCCCGCGCCATAAAACAGAACGACTGGTTCACATCGGTCGACCTGAGAGATGCTTTCTTCCATATAAGCATTTATCCGCCACACAGAAAGTTACGAATGTTACGAAGGCACATGTAACGAAATCACAGTTCTGCCGTTTGGGCTCAGTCTAAGCCCCCGGTGCTTCTGTCTGTGTGTGGAGGTGGGCTTAGCACCCATGAGAATGTCAGGTCTGAGGATTCTGACATACATAGACGATTGGCTTATTATAGCCGAGTGTTGCAGGACACCTGCCGTGTGCTCACGCACATCACATCTCTCGGGTTCAGAGTGAATGTGAGCAAGAGCAATTTTACACCCAGTCAGAATGTCATTTTCCTGGGTTTGGAGTTTAACTCAGTCTCCATGCAAGCGCGTCTCTCTCAAGAGCACGTTCTTTCTCTAATGAACTGTCTGTCGCAGTTCAGAGAGGGGGCGAAAGTACAATATCGCACATGCCTCAGGCTGCAGGGTCTTATGGCTTCGTCCATCCAGGTTGTGCCGCTGGGACTCCTGAGAATGAGAGCGTTCATGAAATGGGTTTTGTCACTACATTTCAGCCTGACACACGACCTTTGCCGCTCTGTAATAGTGACGCGCGCCTGCTCGGCAGCCTTGCGCCACTGGAAGAGCGCAGACTTTTACGCACAGGGAACCCCTCGGACGGTTATGATGCGGAAAGTTGTGACGACAGATGCGTCTTTAACAGACTGGGGTGCCACCCAGGAGGGCAGAACGGTGAACGGTCTGTGGCAGAGCAGACTACGTTCAGCACACATAAATTATTTAGAGCTTATGACCGTATAGAAAGCTCTGAATCATTTTCTGCCTCGCCTGCAGGGACATCATGTGCTCGTACGCTGCGACAATACCACGGCAGTGGCTTATATCAACCGTCAGGGTGGCGTGCGCTCGTCGAAACTTCACGCTTTGGCTTACAAGCTTTTGGTGTGGAGCAGACAGGTTTTCCTGTCGTTACGCGCGACTCATGTTCCGGGCATTCTAAACAGAGGCGCGGATCTTCTATCGAGGGGAAACCCAATCTACGGAGATTGGCGCCTTCACCCGCAGATAGTGGATATGCTATGGATGAGATTCGGACAGGCAACCGTAGATCTATTCGCCTCGCGCGAAAACTACTATTGTCCTACGTTCTTCTTGCTAAAGGACGTGGACGCGCCCCTCGGGGTAGATGCACTGGCCCACCCGTGGCCCAAATTGCTGCTGTATGCTTTTCCTCCCCTGTGCCTGATAATTCCCACACTGGCCAGGGTGAGAGAGCAGGGCCTGTCTCTCATTCTGATAGCACCCAGGTGGCCCAAAGCACCATGGCTGGTGGAGATAATCCCTCTGTTATATGCCGAGCCGTGGCGCCTTCCCACTCGCACGGACCTATTGTCCCAAGCCAACGGGGAGATTTACCACCCCCACCCGGACAGGGTGGCTCTCTGGGCCTGGCCCGTGAGAGGACGAACCTGAACGCACTTGGGCTTTCGCCGCGTGTGATCGCCACTATTCAGAATGCCAGGGCCGTCTCTACACGGTCCTTATATGGCTGTAAGTGGCAAGTGTCCGAAGGGTGGTGCGACAGGCGCGGTCTCACATCTTATCAGTGCTCGGTGCCTGATATTTTGTGTTTCCTTCAAGATCTCATGGAAAAAGGGAGGTCTTTTTCCACCATTAAGGTCTACCTGGCTGCGATTTCAGCCTGTCATGTGGGTTTTGAGGGCTCTACTGTCGGGCAGCACCCTCTAATCCGCAGATTTATGAAGGGTGCACGCCGCTCTTTGCCAGTCATCAGGAGAACTGTTCCGGAGTGGGACCTCTCCATGGTGCTGGAAGCGCTGTCTCAACATCCTTTTGAGCCTCTGGGGAATATTTCCCTTAAGCTGCTGTCCTTCAAGACAGCTTTGCTCTTGGCCTTGGCATCTGCTAAACATGTCAGTGAGCTACATGCACTCTCGGTTCATCCCTCGTGCACTAAGTTCTCCCTCAGTGGAGATAAGGTTTTCCCTTAAGCCTAACTAGAGGTCTGCTACCCGACCCGAGCCCGACGAGTCCCGAAAAATGTGCGGGTTTCGGGTCGGGTTCGGGTTAATGTTTAATGAACAGCCTCGGGTTCGGGTCGGGTTCGGGTTTGTAAGAAAAAATAAATAGGCTATATATAGTTTGCGTGCCGTGTGCTTTGCCTGCTTTCTGTGTTGTGGTGACCGGCACGCGCGAGACAGAAAGTACTGTCGATGCCGTTCTCTTCCTTCATAACTCATACTGAGAAGTATATATTTGTGTAAATAGCTCTGAAAGCGGCACTACAATTAAAACTTTCACAGAGATCTCAAACAGGCATTAAAACATCAAATATTAAGAATTGGCATATCGAGCAAAATAATATGAGTGATCTAAAATTGTAGGCTATCTCTCCCTCCTCATGCTCACCGGCAAGACGCACCAACATTAAATTTATTTGTAGGCTAATAGGCCTATGCAGTGTTTCCCACAGAATTAGATTCTATTTGCGGTGGTGTGGTGTTTGGGGACCGGGGGGGGGGGTGATTAAGTTAAATATATCATATATATGTTTAAATATACATCATATATATAAACTTTATATATATATCATATATTTTTATTGACAAGTACACATTCCCATTGCCAACAGTTAGTGTCAGATAACTTAAAGACTTTGCCATTGCCAAGTCAAGTCAAGTCATCTTCATTTATATAGCGCTTTTAACAATGTAGATTGTCTCAAAGCAGCTTTACAGAGATAAGCATATCATTTAAGGTAACAGAGATTGTTTCGGCTTTACAGCAGAGTTAAGTTAATTCCATCTAAAGTTAGTTTTAATTGATTTGGTTCCGTCGCAATGATCATTTGTTAAATTAGGGGCCGCTAAGACGACACCATTCCCTCTACACAGACTTTAAACGCGAACCTGTGAGAAACGCTGATGGCGTTCACATGAGCATTTAGAATGGGTTCTATAGTTATGTGCGTTAGAATATACGCAGGTTTGGAATTCCCTACAAGCCAAGCCTAAACAAAATACTTGTCTTTCCTTATAAATTTTGATAAGGAATTTTATTTTATTTGTTGCTTTGGGGTAGGACCGCGGGACGAATTTTCCCGACAACGCCTTATCTGTAGAAACACTTTCTATGCTATGACTGCTCCACAGACTTTTTGTTGCAAATTTTGCTCACACACAAACCTGGAACTGGACACACACACACACACACACAAACTCACAAACTTACTGACACACTCAAACACAGGCTCACACACTCAAACACAGGCTCACACACACACACATTCAAAAAGACTCACACACACAAAGATTTAAACACAGACACACACTCACACACATTCAGACCCAAACACATACTCAGACACACACAGGCTCACACACACACACCAAACTGGACCTGGAGGTGGACACACACAGACTCAGACACACACACGCGCACACCTGGAGATTGAGGTGGACAAAAACCAACACACACCAACCTGAACCTGGAGATAATAATAATATAATGTCTAGTCTGGTGGCTGTGATATGAACCTACCAACGTCCGTTGCAATGATTTTTGGAATGACTGATCGCGAGAGGAACAAATTATGTTTTAGTCGCATAACATCGGTTAATGGAAACGCCGTCATTTCGCAATAGTTGTAACGGATATTTAGAAAAAAAAATCGCAAAAGTTTTGCGCGAATCTGTAATGAAACGCGACCGCGCTTAACATCTACACAACTTCTCAGAGTTATGTTGAGCAACAGTGTTCATTATACTAACCATTCAACTCCGGATTGATTCTGGAATCTTCGCTGGGGAATAAGCATTAAGCACCGGCAACAATCCGCCCTCTACATGCTCATGTTTTGATTCAGATCGTGCGGTAAGAGAAGGAGGGGCTAGTCGTGCCTCCATTGTCAGTTTGTGAGAGAGAGGGGGAGCAAGCAGCGCGAATAAAATAAAATTTTACCCATATTAAATAGTTAAAAAATCTGAATCAATCCGTGGCGGTCAGCGTTGATATGTGGCGGGCCACCACAAATTAATGAATGTATGGGAACCCTGCTATGTGTTGTAACCCAGTCATTAAAAAACGATTTAGTTTTATATTCATGTTTAAATAAAAATAATATATATATTTTTTAAATTTCATGTTGAGATTATATGAAAAGTGAAAAGCATGAATAAGATAAGATGATCCCGAAAATATCGGGAGACAAATGGAGTGGGCAGACATGATTTTGACCACTTCATTAAGTTTGTTTTTTAGAAAGCCTGTCTTTAAAGTGAATTTCGTTTTGTATTAATTGTACCTTAATTTTAATAAATTTTTCATTAATCAATTTCTTGAATTTAATAAATAAGAGGCTAAATAGGCTATAGCAGGCAATATAATCAGGACACGGTGTCGCCGGCGCGTGAACTGGAGCTGGTCCGAAACACAGCGTATAGGCTATAAGCTATTTGCCTCTCAGACTTGAGACATATATTATATATAGAAAGCATGAAATGTGTACTTTTAAACAAAACAATTCAAAACGAAAGAAAACAGACTGTGCTCTGCTTAATGAAATGTGAATTTCTCTCTGGCGCGTTTACTGCGAAGATCGCGAATCAGCATCGTCAAATTTATCTTTGACACAGAAAACACTTGTTTATTAATAAACAATTGAAATGTCCTTGATATATTTGACATACTAATCATTAGGCTACTTTTCCCTGACAGCTTTTAGGCGCGTTATTGGCAGCGCACCCTATGGTATGAACACGTTACCACCGCTATAATATTATTCTTCGGTGTTCAGTTAAAAAAAAAAAATACAGACTGACCTACCGACCTTTTTTTGGCTGTTACGGCAAACCAAAATATTTTTAAGGATGGCCTTACCGTTTCAAGCAATCATTACACTATTGCAAAAATGGTAGTCTTGGTAGGCTGGTGTTAGAAACAGAGTGGACCTCGGGTTCGGGTCGGGTTCGGGCTTAACATGTAAATGTAATTGTCGGGTCGGGTCGGGTCGGGTTAAATGATCGCGGGTACGGGCCGGGTTCGGGCTTCAGTTTAAAGCCCATGCAGACCTCTAAGCCTAACCCGGCCTTCATGCCGAAGTGCTTCCCTGCGTTCACTTTGGAGCTGTCTGCTTTTCACCCTCCACCTTTTACCTCTCTAGAGGATCAGAGGCTGAATGCTCTGTGTCCGTGCTTTACAGACATATATGACCAGGACCAGCGCTTTCCGGAAGAGCGACCAGCTCTTTGTTTCACAGTCTTTCTCTGGCTTTCAGAACCTCACTGTGAGTGTATTGGGCAATCGGGGAGCTGTCCATGTCTCTCCCATAGGTGGATCTCGAACACGAGATGATGAAAGAGAACAATAGGTTACTATCGTAACCCCGGTTCTCTGAAACATCGAGTGGAGAGATCCACCAGCTTTGCCCCGCTTGCCGCACGAGAAGCGAATATACTTACTGAGGAATAGCAGCGCGCCCAGCCGTTATATGCCCGTAGGTAAGGGGGTGTGGCCTCACCTGGCATTGGCTGCGTGCTTCTGTCGTTCTAGCCAGACTTGGTGCAATTGGATGCTTCTGCAGAGGTCAGGTACGGATGCCCTTCCCATATGTGGATCTCTCCACTCGATGTTTCAGAGAACCGGGGTTACGATAGTAACCTATTGTTTTTTCAGCATAGTTGCTGTTTTGTTATGATGAAAATGAGAAGCACAGCAGAGTCATATTAAATTACAATTACAAATGTAATTTAATATGATCTGTGAGTAACTTTATTGGTGTCATCAAATCAGTTAATTGACTGTTGCCTAAAACTGAGAAAAAAAAAAAAAAAAAAAAAAAACTAATCACACACAATACCACAGGGGGGAAAATTGTCCATGACTCATTCTTTATTCCAGCATGTGATAAATGTTTTGTCATAGAAGTCTGAATTGTCCCTCATATACTCATTATAAAAGTGGACTGTCATTTTTTATTCAGTTTATTTCCTCTCTCTTTGTCTTTCAGGACCTGAGGGATGTTTGGCTCAACTATCCACCTCATCCTTTACAGGTGTGAGCAGACTTGGTTTTCAATGTTCGTTATGCACCAGTGTAAAAACACATACATACACATTCATGAGACACTTGGGTAAATATCTAGAAAAATAACAACGTGCAGTAAATGGTAAAAAATGTGTGCTACCAACTTGTGATAAATAATTAAAAATAAATAAATAAATAAATAAATTAAACTAATAAATTAAACCATGATAACAAATAACACTTTGCAAAATCAAGCAGCATAATGCATTCTTGTGTGTACAGATAAAATAACTGGAACTGTCTGAGACCAGAAGCCTCACACATTCAAGTTCAAAATGGCTGTGCCTGCTCTTACATTAAAAATAATGTGTATATATGTTGTTTCAATATTTGCTAATGTTCATTTGTGCAGGGCAATTTAAAGGCAGTTTACCCCAAAATTAACATTGTCGTCATTTACTCACCCTCTTGTTGCTCTAAACTCATCTCTAAAAGTATTTTATTTATCTTTGAAAAACAAGTGAAGATATTTTTTATATTCTGTAATCATGTTTGTCAATCCATTGAAAATCTATGCAAGCTAAATTTTCAAGCTTCAAAAAGTACATAAAAACATTGTACAAGGAGTCCATATGAATTTAGCGGTATAATCCAAATACTGTGAGGAGACCCAAATGGAATGCATGCTTGATGCACAGGGAAATAGCAGGGTGCTTGAAATAAAACTGCCTAATTCATATGGATTTTCTTTCTGAACTTTTTTAAAGCTTGAAAATGTTGATTGCCTAGACTTTTAATGGATGGACAAAAAAGAAACATTTTTAGATGAGTGAGGTCTTATAGGTTTCAAACATGAATTAGGACAACATTTTGTACTGAAGAAATAAAACTGAAGTTTTATTATAAACTAATGACATTTCACCTGTTTTTTTGTTTTTAATAAAGAAAACTGGTAACAGTTTACAATAAGGTTCATTAGTTAACCTTAGTTAACATGAACTAAGAATGAACAATACTGCAGCATTTATTAATCTTAGTTAATATTAATCTCAACATTTACTAATTTGTTATTAAAATCAAAAGTTTTATTTGTTAACATTAGTTAATGCACTGTGAACTAACATGAACAAAGATTAATAAATACTGTAACAAATGTATTGCTCATTGCTAGTTCATGTTAGTTAATACATTAACTAATGTTAACTAATGAACCTTATTATAAAGTGTTACCAGAAAACTGTAACATTTATTGTTTTAATAAAGTAGTTCTGTTTATTTAATGCATGAAAGCTCACACTTCATGTTCTGTTGTATGTTTAGGTGCAGGAGACACTGACAGACAGGCAGTTGATCGAGTCATCTCCAGTTCTGCAGAAACTCACTAGTTTTGAGGACGCCATTGGAGTGCTGTTCACTCATGTCCGTCTCCTCGCGCGGGCCTTCACTCTGCGTACAGTGGGCTTCAACCACCTCACCCTGTGAGTGCTTCAGTGCGTCTACAATGTATATAATGAACACTCACTTGGCCACTTTATTAGGGACACTTTACTAAAACCAGGTTGGGCCCTCTTTTGGCTTCAAACCGCTGGTTACGTATGTAAACGTGGTTCTGTGAATTCCGGATGACCCCCAGAGACGGTGTTATATGTTGGCACCGCAAGGGCATTGTTAGGCACGACGCGAAGCAAATAGCAACAGAAGTTACATTATTTTGCCATTAGATGGAGGCAAAGACTGTCTTTATGAGTAAGTGAGTCAGTAGAGAAGATTTTTATATTGAAAGGACTGAAACTAACACGGAGAAGCGAGACGCAAGTGACAAATGACTAGCATGTCAGGGCACGGGAAACCCCTTAACTGTTAAAAGGACAAGATATCGAAACGGACATTCCATCGGATTTTTTATTACGAATATAGGACTGACCTGAAGGAAAATGCTATGTCTACTGTAAATGCAGGTACACTCACTTACTTGATCTCTCACAATACTCTACTCTATAAGCTTCAATGAACAATATCAATGAGAACATGTTTACTTTGCTAAGAGTGGTTGCTAGGGGTGTTGTGTAGTCATAGCCGTGTTTTATTGTGAATAAAGTGCAGCTATTGACCAATCAGAATCAAGGACTGGAACTAACTGTTTTATTTTAGTGTATAATCGCAGCGCCAGCCAGATAGGTCGAAAAAATATTTACCGACAAAGTCACGTAGTGACGTGAGCTGAAGGAATCTAAGCCACTGCAGCTCAGCGCCCCACCTCAAAGCACCTCTCGCAGTGATAGGGAACTCTGGGGTTCATCCGGAATTCACAGAACCACAGTTACAAATGTAACCACCGTTCTGTTTCATTCCTCCTGACCGCCAGAGATGGTCCTATATTAGTGGATGACCCATACCAGCAAAGTCACGAGGAAAGTAACTTACATCCTGAGAAGAAGCAACAATGACGCTGTAGAACCTCGCTAATGTACAAGGAGAGGACCATGTCGCTGCTGCACAAATGTCTTTGTGAAACACACCATTATAAAACACACCTGAATGGCTGTGCGCATTTTACTTTCGCTTTCAAATTCAGCCAAGAGTGAGGCGAAGTGAGGTGAAATCTGACGACTGCTGCTGATTTGTGTTGCAACTCTCGTTAGGAAAAGTCTAAATTGAGCAAACGCCTTCATTTTTTTTTTTTTTGTTATTGTAGTGTCTGTTCTCTAACTGAACTAAATGATTTTTTTTATTACTATGAAAAATCAAATAAGCAACCGCCGCTTAAAAAACAAGCCCATTATTGTTATTCCGTCAAGAGCAATAAGTTATTCTGTCTCAATGTTAATCAAACAACAATTGAGAATAAACACAGGTGATCGGAGGATAGTGCATGCCCTCCTGCTTTTTGCAATTTGATGACTTTTGTAAAATCATTTCTGTTTTTGCTTTTTCAAACTCTGAGTGGTTTCAGTTTCATATGTTGCAGGCTCATTTATTGATAATAAATAATTGATAAATAATATTGATGATAATAAATAATACTTTTGTAGCTTTTACAAGAATGCCCAGTGAATAGATAGCCTTAATTCATTCAGTGAAGTCTAGACAGTGTTTGATTTTTACATTTGATTATTAAATTTCTGTTGCTAAATAACCTTAATGTTGGCCTACCTGAAACCCTAAACTTCCTGGTTTACACTGACGTAAAAATGACACTTACTTTTTATGTAGCTAATGCTACAGTAAAACACTCCTGTACACATTCAGAAGTTGAAGGGATGCTTTCTTCTCACATAAAGAATGTGAAAAAATTTGTTGGATGTATCAATTTTAGTTTCTAAATACTGGTATATTTAAATATAAATGTAATTTGTTTTACATACTTAAAGCATTATCGTATTGCAAATCAAATATCGCATTATTTAACGTGTTAACCCATATTGCATTTTTCTTAAATATCATGTAGCCCTGTTAGTTAACTATCGACTAGAGCTTCATGAAGCCAATTTATGTGTCTGCAGAGGCCACAACCAGAGGATGGAGTTCCTGGGAGATTCTATCATGCAGTTGGTGGCAACTGAATATCTGTTCATCCACTTCCCAGACCATCATGAAGGACATTTGACAGTGAGTATATCCATCATCTAGTGCTCATGTTATGGCCAAATCACAGCCATGCTGATATAGAGCCATTTAAATAAATATTCTAGGGTCATGAAGATTTTGTGAAAATGATCAGAAACCCTGGCGGTAGCTGGCAACGTTTTTTTAAAAATGCTGGCAGAGAAAGAGAGTTTATTCAAGATTGCAAATTCATTCAGGAATGAAACCAGGTTTTAAACCAGGAAATATTTTGAACTTTGCACACCACCATCATAAGTGATGTTAGAGGAAGCCATGATAGGGATCTACATCTATCTACCATAGTTTTTAAATTGTAAATATGTGAATCCTGTGCCAACAAACTCCCTGGTCTCCCCTACTATATAGTAGGGCTGTCACTTTTGTGAAAAAATCCTGTTCGATTTTTGAGACATAAGTGTTCATTGAATCGATTGAAAAATCGATTTTCCATGTCTAAAGACGTTTCGATTTTAAACGCAAAATATGGGCAAATCCATGGACAACGAACAGGCATTAGGACGAACGTAAAGAGGGCGCTTGAGACGCGCACAAGTCAGCAAATATTCCTGATGATTTATTGGCGTGAAGTTTCGTACAACGTGACAAACAGGAGTGCAACATTCTCAAAAAACAATAAGCAGAGTGGACTGCCATAGCATAAATGAAAAACATTACCTCAGTCTTCAACATGGCTGTGTTTACGATTAGAAATGTCAAACAAATTTCGCTTACGTAGGCGATTGTAGACGCGTAGCCCGAATTTGTATCTGAATGCATGAGACTGTGTGCATACCGGCAGAATTCACAGTTTTGCAGTAAAAAGAGACGCATTATGCAGAAAGATAATTTGCTGTTATGCGTGTTTGTCAGAGCCTGCAGTTGCTGTATGACGCGCGTTCGCTGCAGGCGTATCGTGACGAGCTGGACGCGCTCCGAGAAAAGACCGTTAAAATCGATTCCCTATTTTCGTTTTCGAAACTTGCGTTGGTTGGTCCAATCGACTGTGCAATCGATTTTCGAACGTAAAGTGACAGCCCTACTATATAGTACAAAAAAAATCCAGCCACTTTAGTCACTGGTTGGCCATCCCACCCAGAACAAAGGGGGGCAACACTACAGATTGTGTTAGGGAATGATATAATCAAGATGATGAGATCTGTTAAGTCAGTTAAAGTATAAAATGTTGATTTTTGTGATTTTTAGCTCCTGCGCAGCTCTTTGGTGAATAACCGGACTCAGGCAAAGGTTGCAGAGGAATTGGGCATGCAGGAATATGCCATCACCAACGACAAGACCAAACGGCCTGTTGCCCTGCGGACCAAGACTTTAGCCGATCTACTGGAGTGTAAGTATGATATGACACTAAAATCAAAGCTCCTTTGCAATTATCTGCATTCAGCATATATATATATATTAGGGCTGTGTATTGGCAAGAATCTGGCGATACGATACGTATCACGATACATGGGTCACGATTCAATATATTGCAATATATTTCGATACTGTGCATAAGGCGATATATTGGGATTTTTTTAAAGTAAAATATATAAAAAATATTTTAAAAAAGACATGATGTGCATAAAAGTCAAAGAAGTTTACTTTAGGTAAACAATTCAGTACACAGAAAATCAAACTGCCAGTTTTGGATTGTGGTTCACAGGTTCTTAGTGAGCAAATTTGTATGCTCAAGTAGGCCATAATAAAAGAAAATAGGTACATAGCCCCTGTCACAATGCAAAACAACAACGTGAACTGGACGAAAATGAATGAAAGTGGATGAAAGTGAAAAAATTAAAGGTGTCATATATTGAAAACAAGTTTTATGTGATAAAAGATTTTAAAAGAACTGGATGCACGAATGAGGCGAACCACGCCGCACTAAACGCCTCGTGCCGCAGGACCTCCAGACGCGCGTAAACGCGTCTTTGTATTGACTTAACATTGAAATCACTCGCGCCAGATACTCTCTTCGCGTTTGGTGGGAACGATGCACGCGATTACATTTAGAAATAGACAAGCTTTGTTTCCAAATGCACCAAGCAAAGATATCCTTTCAACTGTATAAACTTTTATAAAACCAGCCAATATAATCACAATAAACACATCCAAAATGAAATATTCAACATATATATATATAACAACTGCACAACGTCTAATTTGTAAACAAAATGATTTACGCACTAAATCCAGCATAAAATCCGGCACAATTTGCATATGTCTAAACTCTCAAGACAGACGTCACATCCCGAACCTCACAGCAATTGGCTGGCGACTGTGTTTTTCGCTTGATATTTGTATAAAGGAACTGCCCAACTTTCTAGTGGTAGGGATTTAAACAACATAAACGTGAACCACTGTCTTACAGTCTTACCATGAATATTTTTGGACGTAAAAAAAAAAAAAATCGATATTGCGTTTTTGAAAATCGATACAGTATTGCAAAATAAAATATCGCGATACTCAAGTGTATCGATTTTTTCTTACACCCCTAATATATACATATATATACATATATATACATATATATACATATATATACATATATATATATATTATTTACTATAAATAATATAATAATTATCAGAGGAACGAAAAGTAAAATTAAAATTACAAGTGAAATCCTTACAAATCCCACAGAATGTTTCGTTATTTATTATATAAATGATTTTGTGCAAGCACTGTTATTTTGTTTAGTATTCCAAATATACTTTCTTTCTTTTTTCTCAGCATTCATTGCAGCTCTTTACATCGATAAAGACCTGGAGTTTGTGCACACATTTATGAATGTTTGCTTCTTCCCACGACTCAAGGTATGGCAAACTTATTTGGAGATTAACAAAGAATCAGGTTACTTGATATTTTTTACCCATATTCACACATCTGCAGTTATCTGGAGCACAACCTTATGATTTGAAATGTTTTGTTTCAGTTTTTCAATCTTGGAAAAATGTGGATAGCAACAATAGACACCTGGCACATTTTATTTCAGAATCATTATTGGCCAGTAGAGAGGAAAAGTAAAAAACTGTAGTATTTTATTTAAAATAAGATAAAGAACCTCACGTCACGCAGAGGCATGTTATGAAATGTTCTGTGTAAATTAAAGCATTTGTAGAGTAATTTACAACTGCTTTGAACGTGGCTCAACCAATCATAATCAAGGACCGGAACTATCCATTTTATGAATACTTTAAGAATAATGCACTAAGCTTTCAATCACAAATGAAGACATGAGCCAGAGAAAGAGAACAAAGAGGGCTTCTTTACTATTCATTGAATAAAAGTTAGTTTAGGAATAGTTGGGAAAGTGCATGATATACTAGGGTAGTCTGTCCATGTAAGCATTAATGCATCTGGAACACTGTAATAAGGCCATGTGGACTATGGGTCTTATGCGCCAGAGAAACAAGCATGCTGCTATCTTTAGAATTTTTTGTTTGAAGTTGAACTTCTGTTTTTGTGGTAGCTTTGTATTTCTATGGCATTCTGTCAAAGAGTAATTAGCTTGTGAAGTGGATTTACTTATTGTAGAGTTAACTGAAGTTATCATGAGCATTGTAATGTTTGAAGCGGATGTTATAACAAATGTCAGTAGATTTTAAAATTCTTGCGGCTCATTCATAAATTACCTTCATGCTGTGGAAATACAAACCGGAAGACAACACAACAAGTGCAGTGTTGAAAAGGGGCGGGGCTACATAATCTTGAACTTGTTTTATGTACATTTCTGCATATACCTATTTTCATAAGCTGTTAAAGAAATGTAGCATCATTAAGACCTAACATGAACTAACATTTAACAATGGACATAAGGGTTTTTTGGCCCTCACTCTCAGACCCCATGAAGGTTGCTGTCTAATTCGCACCCTGACCAAGATACAGTACATTTAGGGAAGCAGAAAATAATCTTATAAATGCACTTAAAAAATGCAGAATCAAATTGTTAATCGAATCACATTGAATCTAACAGAGAATCGTCTCGAATCTAATCATTCTGAATTTGCAAATATCATTCTTGAATCAAATCGAAAACCTATGAATCGCAAATTGAATCGATTTACTGTTTACCCAAAGATTCACAGCTCCACTACACTGTGTTTTCTATCTGGAAAAAAAAAAGGTGCCGTTTAAACAGGACATGGTCTTGTGTTCTAACCTGGCTGTTTTTAATTGTCAGAGTCTATTGCTGTGAGCACATTTTTAAGACACTGTGTCAAGTTAAAAGTAATAAATCACCCGATACAGCACTTGTGGTTGGGAAAAAGATGAGAACAGGGTACCCTGTAAATATGAAATTTGAATATTCACTTTTTAGTTTAAAGATCACTTAAAATATAATTAGCTAGCTTGCTACTCGCTTGCATAGACACACGGCAACACTGAACCAGCTTGCTGTAATTACTACGCATACACTGCAAAGTCTGTAGACACTGAGATTGATCTACAGGAATTCATCATGAGACGTATCTGGTCTTAGCCTACACATCCAAATCCACATTCAAAGCCTTCAGCTCTGCGCCAGTGGACATGTGCAGTTAGTGTCTGCTTTTGTCCGAAAATAACTGCTGTATCTTGTGATTGTTTTGTATTTGTATATAAAAATGTTTTATTTTTCAATGTACTGCTGTTTGACCAGTTTAATTATTGTTTCAGGAGTTCATCTTGAACCAGGACTGGAATGATCCAAAATCGCAGCTACAGCAGTGCTGTTTAACCTTGCGGACAGAGGGCAAAGAGCCAGACATTCCTCTATACAAGTAAGAAGCTTCTGTCCATAAACATCCTTTGATTCACCTCTTCATCTCTTTCCACCTTTGAGTGTCTGTTTTAAGAGATTTACTGTGAGCGCAAACAGTATCTGGACACAAAGGAATACACATGTGGCCTTAGAGAATGCAAATTACAGGAAAACAGGTCCTGCATTTTCACACGGCATGCTGCTGCACAGAAAAGACATGATCTGTATAGTAGCACATTCAGTCTATACGAACACCGTGCCATGCAAAATTATTCAAAGCCCTTTATTTTTACGCATTGTTTGTTGCAGCCTTATGCTGTTTTTTCCACATCAATTTACACTCTACCCCAAAATGATAGCAAAAACCAGATTTGTGATAACTTTGCAAATTTATTAGAAAGAAGAAAACTGAATCTGTACTCAAGCCCTTTGCTACACTTGTAATAAAATCCCATTTCTCCGGATTATCTTTGAGATGTTTCTACACTTTGAAAAGGTGTACACCTGTCTATGTAAGGTCTAACAGCTGAAAATACATATCAGAACAAAAACCAAGCCACAAGGACAAAGAAACTGACTGCAAAGCTCAGAGACAGCATTTTGTAGAGGCACAGATCTGAGGAAGGCTTCAAAAATGTTCTGCTGCATTGAAGTTTCCCAAGAACACAGTAGCCTCCATCATTCTTAAATGGAAGAAGTTTGGATGGACCAGGACTCTTTCTAGGACTAGTCGTCCAGCCAAACTGAGCAATCTTAAGAAAAGGGCCTTGGTAAGAGGTGACCAATAATCTGATGGTCAATCTGGTTGTCAGAGTTCATGCATGGAGATGGGAGAACCTTGCAGAAGGACAACCATCTCTGCAACGATCCAGCAATCCAGGCTTTAAGGCAGAGTGGCCAGATGGAAGCCTCTACTCCGTAATAAAAATTAAATCCCACTTTGACTCTGAGAATAAGATTCTTGGAATCGAGGCCTCGATTCGAATCGTCATGTCTGATGGAAACCAGGTACAGCTCATCACATTTTTAATACCATCCCAGAAGTGAAGAATGGTGGTGGTAGCATTATTCTGTGGGTGTTTTTCAGTGGCAGGAACTAGTCACAGTAGAAAATGCTGCTGAATACAGCAAAATACAGAGATATTAATGAAAACCTGGTCCAGAGTGCTAGAAACTGGGCCAGAAATTCACCTTCCGACAGGATTAAAACTGCAAACTCTATGAAAGTGGCCCAGACTTGAACCTAATCAAACATCTCTGGAGAGTTGAGACTTGCTATATAGTATATCACTATGTGATTATACTGAAAGGGTTCTCAACTCTGGCCCTCGAGGTCCACTTTCCTGTAGAGTTTTGCTCCAACCTTGATCAAACGCACCTGCCTGTAACTTTCCAGTAAACCTGAAGACCTTGATTAGCTTGTTCAGGTGTGTTTGATTAGGGTTGGAGGTAACCTCCAAAGTGGACCTTGAGAACTCTTGCTATCCTGTATGTATGTGGGATAAAGTTATACACTTGCGGGAGTGTATAACTTTACTGCAAGAGTGGTTGAGAGTGCTAGAGTGGTTGCTAGGGGTGTTGTGTAGTGATACATAGAACCGTTGGGTGAATAACCGTTTATTGTGAATAAAACACAGCTATTGACCAATCAGAATCAAGGATTGGAACTAACCGTTTTATAAACATTGGATATTCAATGGTTGAGTTGTGATACTTTTTCTGTAGCTTTAAGGCATGTTGTTATACGTTTACTTACATTTACTGCTGTAAAGCCACTGGACTGTTTAAAGTCCTATCCTCTCTTTTTTTTATTCTGATATAATAATAGTATAATGTGACCACAAATCCACTTAATTGTTCTGGTTAGATGGTTTGGCTCATCTCCAGTGTGATGCTCCTCATCTTGTTTTACAGAACACTTCAGACAGTTGGACCCTCTCATGCCAGGACCTACACAGTGGCAGTGTATTTCAAAGGTGAACGTATTGGCTGTGGAAAAGGACCAAGGTACTAATAATACACTTATTTAATACTTTGCCCTCATTGCTACATTGCTGGGTATCTCCTCTTATAAATGTTGGCAGTTAAAATTAAAACTGTTGGACGATAGATTTTCTTCATTCTTTCTGACAAACAACAAAAGATAATATGAAATACAGTATGTGCACTGTTTCTACATTTTTAAATTGCAGTTTACAGTGTTTATTATAATTATACAAACACTGCCCGTGTGAAAGCACAATGTGTGTGTGCTGCTCCCGCTCTGCATACGCACAGCTTCTGCGACACGCGTTACCTGTATCTTGTGAGCTCATTGGCAAATGCCAAACACTTTAAACTTTACAAAACATTCTAATTGCAAACCATGTCATCAGTTTTCCATGTTTGAAGGCTCTATAACCAAGAATTTGGTATTTAGATGCATTAAAATGTTTGGCCTCCCTTGAATTTTAATTTATTATATCTGGCTGTCAAGAAAAAGTGGATAAAGATCCCTACCATAGATTCTTTGGGTCATTAAATCCATGCTGGATGTAATCCTTTCAGTAGAATGATAATGATCAATTGTTTGAGCTACTAAACATTTATAACTTTCCATTTTATCCCAACAGTATTCAACAAGCCGAGATGGGTGCAGCCATGGATGCCCTGGAGAAATGTGGGTGATTTTGTGAAAAGCTTCATAAACATTGTCATTCTCTATCAATAATCACAGCTATTAATCATTCCTACATGAGAATGTTTCTTTTAAAACCATTTACAGTTTAGTGAAAATTACCACAGTGTCTTGTGCCAAATGACACCTGTTTGATGGGACGGGAGCAATGGACGTTACTTTTGCAATTTAATTTGGTGCTGCTAGTGGTGCAGAAATGACACTTTAGGTTTAAGTGCACTGTAGCAAACATGTAATGGAAATAATGTTACAGTGCAGATTTTCTAATGTACATGTTTTTTTCTTGTCTTCTGCAGATAACTTTCCTCAGATGGCTCATCAGAAGCGCTTCATCGAAAGAAAGTACCGGCAAGAACTGAAGGAGATGAGACGAGAGCGAGAGCGTCAGGAGAGAGATAGTGATGAAGGGTAGGGCAGCAGAACGTGAAAGAAAAAAGTAGGATGTTATAGGAAGGGAGTTGCATCCCTTAATGAAGGCTTAATTATCTTTCTTGGTTGTTGTTTTGTGTATAAATCTGCTTTGATTGTTAATCTAATTCACACTGTTGATATGTTTTAAAAAGAGAAAAAAATTGTCAAATAAACCAAACCATTAATATGTTTGATTGTGTGCGTACTGAAGCCTAGAATTGTTATCCTTGCCAGGTAAAACCTCATCCTCTCCTTGGGTCATTTTGACCCGAAATTCATTTTCCTTTCAGTTTTAAACATTGAGTGTTCATCGGAGTGGTCCAACACCTTGGGAGAATTGTTGCTCTTGAGCTTGGAATACACAATATTAAAACACTTTAATTTTTTTTACTGGTTTAAAGGAGTTTATGTGATTTGTAATAAAAATAGTAACAAATCCTTCCCTTACAGGTCAATTTGACCCCCATAGGAATTGGAGGGAAATGTTTATTTTTATTTTTATTTATTTTTGTCAAAACAAATCTATAATAAAAAAAAATCTGGCTCAATCCAGGACAAACAAACACACACCCACACACACACACAAATGAAGGCATGAGACTATAGAACATCCCCGATGCAGAACACACCTAGGAATTCCTATTTAAACTCAGTCACAATGCAGACTACACACATTGTGAAGTGGTTAGATTTGAACACAATGCACAACTTTTATTTTTTCTGCTGCCCACCTTACTAGCTTAAATTATTACAAATTCTGACACAAACCTAAACAATTCTCAAAATTAAAACTAAAAATGCTAAAACTTTACCAAAAGAGCCATGAAATGGTTTATATAATTTTTTTTAGATACTTTTTGAGCTGTTTTTTTGTATTTAAGTGAAATAATATGAAGTATTCTGAATTATTGATCAAATCGAGTAATTTAGAGGTAAATAAAACATCTCCAAAAAAATCTGTATTTGTATTGTTTGTGATTGTTTTATTTAAAAAATGTAAAAATAAATTATAAAAAATTATATAAGCTTTATGGACAAAAGTAGTGTAATTTTATGGCTTTGGGGTCATTCTGAACTGCGAGGGAAGGATTTGTTTCAGGTACAGGAGGAGAGGATAAGGGTTAATCATGAATCAAAGGTGAAGTGCTAACAGAGTGCATCATTTGGTCAAACAATCTTTTGTGGATCAACATGAAACAGTGATCATAATATAGAACAGAATTTGTTTTGACTGTGAAAAGTGTCTGTTACATGCCAACATGGAGACAGGTGAATAAAGGGGAGGAAAATCATTCCAGATTTTCTCTTTGTTCATGGTCCAAACACAGATTTTGCTAGAATCCTGTTGAATTTTTTCTTCTGGTGTTTACTTTTGGTCACTTCATGTCCATTTTTATGGACCAAAAAGATGTCTGATTGTCTATGTACATTCAAATTACACTTGACCACATAAATGTGCCTTGACAAAATGGACATAAATCGAATATACTGTTCCTGCACTGTATGCAGAAATTTGACCATGATTCATGAAAACAAAATTCATATTGGTCTGATGTTGGCAATGGAAGATGCTCATGCTTCCAATCACTGTCTGATACCCCATAGTTTAACACGTTGGAAAAATGCAAGTTCAACCATATTGGAAACATGTTGGATTAATTGACTTTTGTTCTTTTATTTTGTTTTATATCTGAAGAATGAAGTGTTGTAACAACAGTGATGATAGAACAGTGACAAATTCTCATTGAAAACAAACAAATATATATTCTTTTTTTCTCTCTCTCCAATGTCTCAACACTTTATGGAGTACTAATTCATTTAAATATTAAAGTGATGTATAGCATCATTAAGAAATAACATAATTTAACAATGAACAAATTGTATTTTATTAAAATAACATTAACCAAGATGAACGAATATATAAAAACAGATATTCATTAAATGCATAGTCTAGAATGTAGGCAAATACATGTTGTATGTAAATGGTAATGTAGTATATAATATTGTTGTAAAGCGTTACCAGTCACAAAATCACAATCCCCATAATAAACCATAATTCTCTTTTTTCGTTTTTGGAAGGTGCGAGTTTTGACGTCATTAATGACATTCGCTCTGATAAAAAAGAAAAAAAAATCTATAACCGTGGGTACATGGTACTGCATACCACAAACCTTCATATTTATCCACACTGAAAAACTGAGCCAAAGCCCAAACTTACGTTATTATTAAAATATAGCTTATCTGCAAGTAACCTGCAGTTACCATAGTGCATACCTTTGAATTTCACAGAGCACTTTTTTTCTCTAGTTTCTTGAAAATCTGTACTGGTGGTGTGGAAAGCACTATTAGACACGAAGAGGCTTGTGCTGCACAGACCCCTTGAGGAGTGTGCTGTAGGTTTATGCCCTTGTTCTTCTGCTGGCTGAGGTCCTCTGTTCTTCACTGTATGTAGGTTAATATTTTTAGCAGTGACCTATTTCTGATGGTTGCTTTATTCTAGTGGTTTTCTGTGATTAGACGAACCCTGATAAAAATTACCCTGGCTAAAATTACCACCACAAGAAACAGCGAGAACTTCTCTTTTACCAGTGGATGGAGTACTGTATTTTAGAATCTTGACATTGGGTTGCAGACTGAAATCTTAAATGTTTTATTTTTCAGTTTGACAGCGATAGCATGTTATAATCATTTTCACATATTTGCTCTATTTCTGATTATATTATGTTAAATTATTATAAAGATTTATGATTTATGGATTTTAAGATTTATGAATGCCTTTCAGCTGTTTGGGCCTTGGTATTATAGGTGCTGCTACCTATTGTGTTTAGGTTTGTTTCATTCGATTGTAAGTACCCTGTGAAGTGGACTTCACATTGTATTCCAACATTAATGTGAAATTCCAATCCGATGAAGTGTACGTTTAGTTTGAAGGGGAAAGGGGAATTTACACACCAGTTATTGTGCATCACACCAGTACTGCAAGAAGTTTCGCTACATGAAAGATAATGAGAATGAGTTAAGACTCCAGCATTTTCATTGAGTTTTATTAGTCGCATGTGTGGTTTGTATGCAGTTGTTTGCGGATATAAAGTGTGTGAAATCTGACAGTTACAATGCTATCATGGTTAAATATTAACATTAAAACAGATATTCATCAGTCAGTTTAGCACTTACAAATATGACAATTTTTATTAATTAAATTACGCCAAATGTTTCCTTTGAATCCTTCATTCAAGCCCTACAAAACATAGATCTCATCATTTTAATTTGTCAATAAAACTTTTTGTCCATTTACTGAAAAATCTACTTTTTTAAACTCCTCTTAGGCCATTGATCTGATTTGCAATTTGACTCACATCGTCTTGAGACCGTCATGACAAAAAGTTATCAACATATTTTAGAAGCATCTAAGCATTGCAAAGAGCCAATGAATAATTGGGGTGTTGCCTAATTTTGACTAATAGTCTTTTATATGCCGAATGCAAAAATGCTAGCATTTTCTTAAATTTCACTCAAATACACCTACAAACATGGCTGCCAGAGGCCAATCACTGTTAATTGCATCAATTTTAAATGGCTTACCATTACAAAAATAGAAAAGTTCCTACATAATATAAAAACATGGCCATGTACCAAAATTGTTGAGAAGTTGCTGCTATAATACGCAAATTGATTTTGATTTTGATATTTTATATTGAAATAGATTTGTTTGCTAATAAATAGGCTGTTGTGTCACCTGGGGGATCTCGGATCTTGCGATGAACGGTTTGCGGATGGGGCCAAATGGATATTAGCGTTTGTAAGATATAAGCAGAAAATCCTTCAAGTAGCAGGAGCGCGGTGCTGGGAACTTTTATTTGTATTGCTTATATCTAATCCAAGCAGGTGTCTTAGGGCTCTAGACATCGAATGATGCCGTGTACAACTACCATGTACAACTAAAAATGTTTGATTGTGAAGATTATAATGTGAACAAAATGTGAAACAATCATAAACTTTTGTTAGTCACAGAGCTTATTTTCTGTAATTGTCCAAAAGTCAATGGAAAAATCCAGAAAATTATTTTTGCAGAGTGAAACTCAGGGTTGGCCTACAAAAATATTTCATTATTCATCACTTGTTTCTACTGCATTGTATAAATATCCCTTTGCTTCCTCAGTTTAGTGTCTAATCTTGCTTTTGTTAAGATGGTATGTTTGCACATACTAGGATTATCCTCTTGTGTTTGTTAATAAAACGTCTGCAATTAGATCAATGACTGTAACTGATCAGACAGACAAATGTATCAAGTGGTTGTCCAGCTTATCCTTCTAATTTAATTTAAAGGTTTAAAGCATCCTCTGATGTAATTAGTACATGCCGATGGTTTTTGCCAATGGTGTTTTGTCTTTTTTTTATTTTTATTTTTTTATTGGCTCTTCAAATGATGTGATGATGGAGGATGACCTCCAATTCACTGCTCCCCAGAGCTCATCCCTGAACCACTCCAGCCCTGGAGCTCTCAATTTTCTTCACTACAGACCTCGAGCCAGCACACACAGCTAAGGGCCTCGAGCTACAGTAGCACACATGCCTACCATGAACCCTAAGCTTGCGCAAATGTCTACAACAGACCCTGAGCCTGCCATAGACCCTTACATACAACAATTTTATGATTAATATCATGCCTCCCCCCTCCAGTGCTACCAAACCAGGTGTTGTAGGCATTATCTTTAAAACTTGGTGACACCAATGACGCTGCTCTCAAATGTTAGTCTGGAGCCCTGTTATGCCCACCCCCATAATCCTGCTTGAGGTTGATACAATTCTCATTATCCCGGCCATAAAAGCAGGTTTTCCTCATTGTCTGATGGCACAGTCTGGCTTAATTAACTCTTACCCTTCCTCCTCCGCTGGTTCTGTCCAGCATGATAGACTCCCTAGTCCTGCCAAGACCCAGCCCCTCCTCCTTCTCTGGTTCCATCCAACTATGGCTCCATCCCTCCAGGGGTGATGAACACTCAGGGGACCAAGGACCTCCAGCTTCACCCACTCTATCATGGTTTCCTGCCCCGCCAAAACTTCTGTGATCTCAGATATCTTGTCTCCACATTGGCCCTTTAATCCTTCAGCTCCACCTTGGCTCTTCAGTCCCTCAGCTGCACTGTGGTCCTCTATCCTGTTGTCTCTACTGGGGTCCCTCATTCCCCAGTCTCCACTTTGGTCTGTGATCCCCTGGCTCCACCTCGGACCTCCATTCTTCTGGCTTCGTCTTGGGTCTCCAATCCTTCCAGAGCCATCCCTCTGGCTCTGCATTGGTCCTCAATCCCACTGGCTCAGTCTCAGTTTCCTAACTGGCCAGCTTCACCTTTGTCCAAAGATCTCACTAATTATTATTCTTGATTAATTGGGTCTTGATTAATTGTTGTAAAGTACATTGACTCAAGTAAACTCATGCTGTTTTTAATAGTGTTATATTAATAAATTTGACATAGACATTGAACCTACCATTAACTATTCGTAATGAAATTTCTCATTCTGCATAAGATCCATTTGCTGTATAAATGAGGCAGGGTTGAATGTCCTGAGCACATAGTGTGGGTATCCTTTGGTGACCCAGAGAGGATTTACAAGAGTGCATTTGTCAATGGATACTGTGCAAAGTCATTCCAGGGATTTCCAAGAAATTAAAATCTTTGGTTCATATGAACAGATGGAAGTTTTGTTTTGGCAACATTTTCTATGAAGACCATGCTTATAATGAATTATAGCTCCATTTACTTATTTATAAGGAAGTATTACTATTCTATAAATATATTTATAAAGACTCATTATAAGAAAAGTTAAAGTTACATTTATATTATTTTTATAATTACTTGTCATGCATTTGCTTTTTCAAAGTGCATACTCATAATCCATTATACACTGATTTATAAATTATCAAATATAAAATAGATCCAGAGACACTTGTTTGCTGTATTCCAATTAGTTATCAATTATGTCTTTAATGGCTAAGGTTTGCATTAAGGTCATGAATGGTAATTTTGATTTGTTAAAATCAATATCTCCTCAGCTGTATGCATGGTATTGCTTATAGCAGTTTGGAATTATACTTTTTTTTATTATTGTTGCAGTGTTTTGCTAGTATGTAACATTAAAAAAGGATACTTTTTTCAACTGCTTGTATTAATGATTAATGATTCATATTAATGTTTTTCCCCCAATTATTTTATTAAAGGAATTATTGTTCATTAGTTACATTTACAAGTAAACAACTTAAAATGTATAATGAGCCAATCTTCATGATTTCTTAACATTTGCTTTAAGAAAATTGCATCTTATGTTTTCACTTTACTTAAAGCCATCAGTGATGAATTTATAGAGGTTAGTAATAGTAACTGGATATTAATAACAATGTTTTCACTTATTTGACAAAAATAAATCTGAATTAGTAAAAAGTCATTGTAACTATGATACAATAACATTTTAGAAATGCTGGTTGCGTCTTTATAAATACATTAATGGAATCATACGACTGCCAAATTAATTCTTATAAATCAGTGTATAATGGATTATGAGTATGTGCATTGAAAAAGAAAATGCATGTAAATACCTATTATTACCATTATGAAGACTTTTATTATGACTGTACAGGAATGATATGTAAAGATGAGTATGTGGGATAGATTTCTTTCAAGAATGTGTGTGTGTGTGTGTGTGTGTGCTCTCAGTGGCTGAAGAGAACTGGAGGAAATGAATAGTGGGTGTGGATAAAGAGAGAAAGAGCCAGAGAAGGAGGGGTGAAGACAAATGTAACTGTCTCTGTAGCTCTGCCACAGTGTATTACAGAACAAAAACAAACCCAGACCGTTTTAGAGATGCACGGCTTGTGAATTCTCCTGTCATGCAGGTGTACACAGCTGAGAGAGACTCACCAGGGAAGACAGAGGATAAGGAACTAAGTGGAAGTGTTCATCACGGTATGCATTAATAAGGAAAGGGATTGGTTTGTTTCTTGATCATTCATTCACTGGACTGAGGAAGTATACAGTGAGGAGTCATCATTTGGGGGGACGTTCGCTCTTTTAGGATGCGCTCTCTCTGCTGTACCTCACATCTGCCCTGGCCACCCTTTCTTTGGGATGTAAAGAAGATTGATGCTTTTCCCCTAAACATCTGCTGACTCTGGAAACCGGGCATCATGCCAGTGATGAAGGGGCTGCTGGCACCCCAGAACACCTTCCTGGACACCATTGCAACTCGTTTCGATGGCACTCGTAAGTACTGGCACAAATGCACATACACCAAACCCATATGAGAGAGAACACTCAAGCTGAAAAAATACAGTTGGTACCTTGAATGTGAAGGTTTTTCATTTCTGTAGGGTCATCAAATGGATGTGCAAAAATAATGGCTTTTTTCAAACATGTGTCTTGAACAAACTTATACTGTCTTGCAATTTACTATTGACATGTTCATAACTGCTACCAGAATTATAACACATCTGGTTTAATGACCCCCTTGAGCACTGAGGTGTGATACTGCCATAGTAGCGCAAGAGCACACATTAGTTATGTACAGTGAGGCTGCACTTTTAAAGTGTTTCTGGCCTGGAAATAAAGTGACTTAACTGATCTGACCCTTAAAAATAACTTCCGTTAGGCAAACTAATGTTGTGTGGTTGATTCAGTCATAAATAATTTACCATTTTAAATAATTCTCATGGTGCTAGCAACGCCAAGGTCATGGGTTCGTTCCTAAGTGATTGCATGATCGGCTAAAATTGTATGTATTTTTTTTTACCATATACAGTAAATTAAAGTTAACTAAAACAATTTTTTTATTGTAGCATTTTCTGTTCAAAGGACTATCATTTTGGTAGCACTTCCTTTTACAGTCCAGTTATCCATGTACATACAATTAACTTATTACAGTAATTACAATAACTGGGTAATAACTTGGTACTAACCCCGAACCTACTCTTAAAGCTAACTTTACCCCTGTAGGTACCTTATATTACCCAGTATTTTCTTAGGTAAGTATACCTGCGTAAGTACACGAAGTGTAAAATAAAGCGCCATCAACATTTGTATAGATTTTATAGATGGCTGGATCAATCTTGAATACCAATTTTTTTTTTTTTTTTTTTTACTGTTCATTTAACAGCAAAATGAAGGCATATCATAAGCTTTAAAGTGAAAATAACTGCGTAAGCAGTTAATACTGTATACACAGATACCATACTCTTGTGTGTTTGTTCTTGTTTTATCATGGGAGATGAATCTTGTGTTTTGCAGTAGCTGGAGTTCTCTCATGGCATTTGTCTTTGAGATACATGTGTGCCATGGGAAAAGTGGATGTCAAGGGACATAGCTGTTTGTGTAATACTTTTATCCTGAACCTTCTTAGCCACTAGTTAAAAGACTGTGATGGTTAAGGGTCAGGTTAAGGTTCTCATTCATAATAAAACCAGGATGTGAATTTTACTCTATTGCATTGAAATATCTATCAAATGACTACGATTTTTAGCATTACAACACAAAATACTAAAATATAATCATAAAGCAAAAAAAATTCACAATTCAACAAAGTTTTCAAATCTGAAGAAATTTGATAATATTCTTCCATAACAGTATTTGTACCAAGATTATGGGCAGCCATACCACACAAATCTGATGACATAAAAGTAGCATACAATCCTCCCATCTGTGCTTTCTTACCATAGTAATGAAGAAAACCCTTCACACAGCTTACATGCAAACTTAATCTCTTCTGTTAGATAACACCACTCTCACACAAACCCACAACTGCATGTTCATGCATATTCACAGCTTCTTATTCTAATAATATGCTATGCTGCAAGATATAATTGTACTCTGCATGAGTGTTTGATCAACTGAATTCGACAACATTTACACTGTTATTTTCCTGATTATTAATATGAAGCTGCTTAGCAACAATCAGTTTTGTATAAAGCACTATATAAATAAATGTGACTTGACCTAAGGACATAATTATAAAATATATATTATTAGCACTAAATGCTCACACAACCTCAGAGCATAATCACCACAACATTTATCAAGGTTACCAAGAGCTGGTTAAAAAAAAAGTGCAACTTTGACTTGGTGGTGATGCTGAAGTGTTTGAGAAGGGGCCGTCAGGAATGTTCAGAATCTCGTCTTTCAATGTGCCAAATTTCACTTTTCAGCTTTTTACCACATGGTTCTGTGGGCATGCCATTGACTCTCAGCATGAAGAAGGCGGCATTTTATGTGCTTGTGGATTCATTTCCTTTTTCTTCACTTTACTTATGTCATGTTCTTCACATGAGGATTCATTTGACATTATAAGGATGTTTTCTCACATGGGTCTTTATTTCTAACAACAGTTTGAGATGAAGAATATAGAGGAGATGTGTCGTTAATGTTAACTTCTCGTCTTGAGATACATTTCTTTTGCTCTTTCTTCACAATGCTGGATGTTTCTGGGTAACAGAGCACCAGTTTACTCACGGCCCAAAATAGCTGCCCTCTTGTTGCCGTAGAGACCAGCTTTTCTGCGCAGTAGACGCAGTGAAGCTGAGCTTGTGGTACTAACCAATGACTTACTGAAGACGCTTCTACAAACAACAAATGTTGATCATTTCACTTTCATTGTTTATATAACCTTTAATTTCATACAAATATATCAGTAGATCAGGGCTAGCTGTCACACAATTTACTTCAGTGAATATTTCTCAGGGTAGTTCATATTTGAATGTCCATTTCTGAATAGGCATATACCGTGCTAGTAGCTACAGAAAACACTATTGAACATTTCCACCGTTAATGACCAGGAAGAAACATGCAATTCATTTAACACGTATTGACCCTGCTATTGGGGCATGTTGTCACACTATATTGGGTAATGTATCACAATAGAAAAGTTACAGTAAACAGCCTTACAGCAAAATTGTAGATTGTTATCAAGCAAACAAACCAATAAAATCTATTTATGAAAGAGCAAAAATGTTGAAGATATACAACCTATCAAACTGTTTGGGCAACAAATAAAGTGTTTGTCCCCATCTGTATTTGTGAGTTTGTGCTCATTTTTTTATATTTTATGAGTTGAGATTTTATTATAGATTGTGGTAGCATATAAATAGAGTCAGGTGGTTTCAAAAGTCTTCCACCAGTTTGCGAGTTCACACTTACAACCCAGAGTACTTCCCCCATTTCCCTGGCTGAGATAAGAACAGATAAGAGTGAGGAGTGAGTTGGGGTGGAGGAGGGTTGCTCGAAAACTGTCATGGGACAGAGGTGAGTCTGCTATTTATATATAGGCCTCCTTGTGCTGATTGGGTAGATTATCTGAATGTGCTCCTTCGGAATTTTGTTAATAAAACATCATAAAGAGCTAATGGTGGGTTGTTTTTGATTGTTTTGGTTAATGAACAGCTTTAATTTGTCTGGCCCTGCCCAATATAAACCAGACTATTGCCTGAATTAGATTTACATTTACATATTTAGCCGCTGCATTTATCCAAGATTACTTACCTTGCATTCAGAGTATACATTTGGTATACGTGACATTGGCGTTGATAGTGCCATGCCATGCCCTACTGTTTGAGCTACAGGAATGCCTTGACAAAAAAAAATATATATATATATAATAATAATAATAATAATAAATAAATACTAAGGCTTATTAGTCTGGAAAAGGTCAAAAAGGCAAAACATTTTATTTTTTAATTTTTTTTTTGTAAAAGTACACACTGATTTGTTGCTTGAAAACATGTCTTACATTCATTATTGGTTTACATTCACAACGTTTCAGCACATGTAACACACACACATACATAAAGGGGGTTTATTTTATTGTCATTAAAATCATTTGTTAATTGAATTGTAATATACATTACCAGTCAAAAGTTTGGAAACATTACTATTTTTAATGTTTTTGAAAGAAGTCTCTTATGCTCATCAAGCCTGCAGTTAAAAAAAAAAAAAGCAGTAATATTATGAAATATTATTACAATTTAAAATAATGGTTCTCTTTTTCAATATATTTTAAAATGCAAAGCTGAATTTTCATCAGCAAGTACTCCAGTCTTTGGTGTCTTATGATCCTTCAGAAATCATTCTAATATGCTGATTTATGATCAATGTTGGAAACAATTGTGCTGCTTAATATTTTTTTTATAACCTGAGATACTTTTTTCAGGATTATTTGATGAATAAAAAGTTAAAAAGAACTGTATTTATTTAGAATAGAAATCTTTTGTAACAATATACACTACCGTTCAAAAGTTTGGGAACAATAACTATTTTTTTTTTTAAGAAATTAGTACTTTAATTCAACAAGGATGCGTTAAATTGATAAAAGTGATGGTAATGATTTATATTGTTAGAAATGTTTTTATTTTGAATAAATGCTGTTTTTATGAATAAATGCTGTTAACGTTTTACTCATCAATGAATCCTGAAGAAAGTATTCCAAAAAAATATATTAAACAGCACAACTGTTTCCATCATTGATAATAACTGAGTATCAAATCATCATATTAGAATGATGTTATGATTTGATTTTCTTGTATGTGTTACACTGCATTTCTGCCTAGTTTCATGTGTCTTGGTTTTTAATTCTCTGCCTGTTTTCTGGACTATACCCTTGTTTTTTGCCTATGTTTTCTGCCCTGTTGCTTGTCTGGATTGGTTGCCCATGTGTTTGACATTTTGCCTGTTTTATGGATTACGACAATGTGACAAAAAGTTGTGCTTCCAGTGTCGCTCTCCTGACCACTCCCGCCTTGTTAGTCCTGAGAGGGTGAAATCTGCGTCTTCTCAAAGGGCTAGGAAACTAGAATGGGCCTCTGAATTTAATTGAGAAGTATGAGTTGACCTTTGGGGAAGCCGACTGTGGGGAAGCCACTGACTTTGTCCACAAAATCCACTTGGTGGACGAGAATTGACGTAGTGTACAGCCCCCTGTCACTATGATAAGCTGTGCACTGTCTTAAATGAGATTGAATTGAAGGGCATTATGAGGAAATCTCAGAATGAATATGCATCTCCGCTAGTTTTAGTGTGGAAAATAAATGTTGACCCTCGTATTTATACAGATTGTAGATGGCTGAATGTGAAGACAGTGAAGGAAACCCACCCACTCCCACACCAAGCGGATGCACTCACAGCCCTGGGAGGCAAGGTTTTATATGGACTTGACTTCTGGGTTTTATAATGTTCCCTTGTTTGAAGAGCATAAGAAGTACACCACTTTTTTCTCTTCTTTCGGTCTCCATGAGTACAATTGGCTACCTCAGGGACTGACCAACAGTCCAGCAACCTTTATGAGGATGAGGATGTCCATTTTTGGTGATGGTATACGGATGGTATAACCCTTTCTCAAAAGAAGATCAGATCTTTCCTGGATATGATTTTATATTATCAGCATTTCATTAAGGACTGTTCTGCTAAGGCAAAACCAGTTTTCAGTCTCCTATCAGATCGGTCACAGAACATAGCTCAAAGGAAGTGTGGTCGAATGAGGCGGCCACTCAGTGTCATGAAGCTTTCTCCAGAGAATTGGACTAGTGAGTGTCGAATGGCTTTTGAAACTCTAAATTCTTGAACACCCAGATTTCAGTCATCCCTTTATTCTCTCTGTTGATGCTACATTGAATGGCATAAGTGCTGTGTTATCTCAGGTGCCGCCTGGTGAGAATATTGCATGCCCATTTGCTTTTGCAAGCAAAACACTCTCCAAGTCCCAGATGAACCACTCAGCACATAGACTTGAATTTCTGGCTTTAAAGTGGGCCATTTGCGACACGTTTAGCCATTGGCTAAAAGGGAGACATTTCACTGCATGGTCTGATAATAATCCCTTGTCCTATATTCTAACCAAACCCAGATTGGATGCGATTGAACAGCAATGGGCAGCGAAGCTCGCTGCATACGACTTTGATCTGAAGTATGTGCCAGTCACGAAAAACATTGTTGCAGATACCTAGAGCAGAGAGCCCTTTGTTAAGTCTTGTGTCAGCCATCATCTGTTGAAAGAACCATAAGTTTCTCTCTTGAATGAGGTCACTGGTGTTGTTATGCATGATGCCTTTCGTGTCACTAAAAACTGTCAGAAAACTGTCAACGGAGCTTCAGGATGACGTGAATGGCTCATGTCCTGGATCCTTCGATGCTGCTGAAGTTTCTCCTGTCTTGGGATGGTGGAGTTAGTCCGTTGACTGTGGCCAGGCTGCAGAAGATCCATCTGTTGCGAACCCATTTTCCAGACTTGTCCATCTCCAAGAGCAGTACAACATAGTTGGTAGAGTCATCAACTATGTTCTGAGACATAAACGTCCTTCAAAGAGTGAGAGAGCAAAGGAACCCAGCTCTGTGACAAACCTTTTGAAGCACAGGAAAAAGCTAAAGATTTGTAATCATGTGCTGTACAGCGTCTGATGAATAAGAAACTTCCCTGAAGCATGACATTCTCTGTGGTGTTCATGATGCAGCTGGACATCAGAGTAGTGTAAGAACTCACTCCCTCGCATCCGAAAGATTCTTTTGGCCAGGGATGAGTAAGGACATCAAGCTTTATGTGAAAAACATAAATGTTATCGGGAAAACTCCAGAAACAGATGCTTGTGCGCCCTGTCGCACCTCTGAAGCTATGGAACTAATATGCATAGACTTTTGGAGTGCTGAATAGACTTCAGGGAAGATGTCCTAGTAGTGACAGATTTTCTAAGATGGCACATGACTTCCCTTCACACATCACAACCAGTCTGCTAAGCAAGTTGCCCATCGCCTTTGGAATGACCTTAATGAAAAATCATTAAGAACTTGCTTGGTGATGGCTAGGGAATATGATAAGAGTTATCCCAGTCAAATCCAAGTCAAGGTGGCCACAGCCTCTAGAGACGTTAACATTCAGCAACAATAAATTGTACTGTACATGAAACAACTGGGTTTGTTCATTTTTATCTTATGTTTGGGAGTATTCCAAGGCTGCTGATTGACATGTTTCAGTATGTCTTTCTTGATGATAAGATGATCAGCCAGCTTGAGTTTGTTACTGCACTGAGAAGAGACCTGAGCACAGCTGCAGAAATTGCCCAGAAACAAAGTCTCAAAGAGCAGAACCGTCATGCCATTCTTTACAATTGGAAGGTCAGAGGCTCACCCTTAGAAGTGGGAGATAGAGCTTTGCTGCCTAACCGTGGAGAGAAAGGCATGAGGAAAGTTGTAGAAAGTGGGACTCTGTTCTGTATGAGGTACTGTCAGTGAGACCAGAGATTGATGTGTACAGGATTAAGGATGTTCAGACTGGCTAAGAAAAAGTGATGCACATGTAACCTTTGGCTAAAAGTACTTAAGAAACCTGACTACGCCACCTAGGTTATTTCTCCACTCAGGAAAATAAAATAAAAATCCCCCAAAAAGAATTAAACCAAAAGGAGTTACAATAATATGAAGGACCCTGCTGGTTCAGATTGGATTAAAGACAGATACGTGACTTTCCAAAATGATTAAAAAAATAATAATAATAATAATAATCACAAAAAAAAAAACATTCATTCTAAAAAGCACTCAACATAGATCTCTTGCCCAGTTTACCAATTAAATACCCAAAGTTAATAAGAGACCATAATCAACCCAACTTTAACAAGGGACAAACCACACAGCAAATCCGTGAATAAAGCTTCTTAAAAGCAAGTGATAAACAAAATAAAAGGAACAAAAAAAAAAAAAAAAAAAAAAAAACTCTCCCCTTCAGTTAAGCTTCAGTATCACAGTCATCAAGCATCCACATGTAGATATACACTGGCAAAGAAACCTGTCATACCAACAAAACAAACAAACAAAAAAAAATCGTTCAAGCTGTTTTAAGGAACCAGAAAACAGGCATGTTAGTTTAATTTAATAGCCCAAAAGACAAAAATGTCCATTACTTCATCACATACAGAGCGATAGGGCAGAATCGTCTGTAAACACTCGGTCGTTCAGTGGTTCAAAACAGCAATGTCCACCGCAGTCTGACACAGTCAGCCGGATGAACAGGACGGTGAAACAGCAATACAAACAAGTAAACAGCAGCACAAAACGGGTATACAAAACAGCAGCACAAAACAGGTACGAAACAGCAGCTAGCGCTCTTGGGCCGCACCTGAAATAAAAGTACAATAGAAGCACGAAAAGTGCATCAATTTCAAATGATTTCACCCCTTCCAAAATAAGAGAAAACCCACAATAAAGTTTCTTACCTAGTAGGTGAAATTTAGATTACTGTGAGCTTTATGCTACCTACGCTCGCCACTTCACGCACACAACATCCCTAATGACAAACATATATTTATCTGCGACTGTGAGAAAAAGCAATAAATCAAGCAATTCACCAGGCAGGGAAAAGCAACAGGAACTCTAGACCCCATTAGCCCTTTATGGCCCCCATGACATGAGCACACATAGAGGGAGAATGACACGACCACACTTAAACATGCTTTTTATAAAGCCTCTAAAACCTAACTCGCCTCAGTAATAGTGCCGCACAGGTGTGCTCAATGTCAAGACGAGGCTTAACGACAGTGGACGTGTCTTCCAATTTCAGATCTAATGAGTCAAAACAAATATTAGAGACACTCAAACTGTCACACACAGAAATCTGTTGCTTCCAGTGAATTTCTTATCCTGGGATGATGGAGAGGACTCAGTTCGATCAGATTCTACATATTCTTGGGACTGTGTCAGATCTATTTCCAGGCAGCAAAATGGACACATTTTCAATTGTTAATAAAGATGATTAATTTGTTTAATTGTTCAATGTAATACATATATAGACATCAAGTTGAGGTTGGGTTCTCCTACTCTTTTAATAAAATACTGTAAAGTGATAATAAATGTGTGCTCCATCCAAAATTCTAAATGCTGCCCCTTTACATAAATAATTTTGGCAATATATTAGCTAAGGCTCTGCAATTTTTCACCACTGTTGTATTGTAGTGACAGTACTGACAGTTCATTGACTGTTTATTAAACAGTAAGGTAGGCCAGCTGGTATGTCACTCCCATGGTCTCAAGAGATACACATTTAAAAATTAAAGCTGTAGAGTTATGAGATAAATATCATGCTATTTTGAGAATAAAGTCATATCAATATGAGAGTAGAGTCATAAACTGAGGAGGGGGTGCCTGAAGTAACATAAGGGGGTGATGACATAACGCAGAGTATCCCCCGCTAAAAAAAAAACATGTCGGACCATAAATAAACCTGTCACTACTACAACTATGAAACTAAAAACTACTAAGCAAATACAGATGGCAGAGCAGTGAATAATATTACTACATAAAACAAAATTGCCTAGGCCAACATGAAAATTTGACACATCAGCTCGGACTGATTTTAAAGTGTCATTTTTCCACCACTAAAATGGGCCATGAGCAGTTGAAATTTGCTCATTTAAGAACATACATTAGCCTATTGCATGGATCGATGGAGCAAAAACATAGTGTTTAAAATGCATATGCATAGTTGAAACCTTTCTCTCTTTGGCGTGCTGTTAATGCTGTTAAACTGAATGTACTCTGCTTAAATAACAACACTGAAATAAGAATGCGCTGTTAATCTTTCGATCAGTTACGACCAGTCACACAGAACGCAGGAACAGGGTTGCTGCAGTAGTCAATTACATTACAGAACATCAGATTTCACTTATCTTGTGAAGATAGTATGAGAAATGACTGACAGGACGATGTCAGAGGATTTGGTGTGCAACAGATCCTGGGTGTCATTGACAAATACTTTATCTTGTAAAATCTGTAAAGAAACAACTTACAGTATATTTCAAAATGCACTGCAATAATTAAAATTCTTAAAATATTAAAATTGTTAAAATAAATACAAAGTACTGAAAATCGAGTTATTACAATTTCTTCACACACACACACACACACACACACACACACACACACACACACACACACACACACACACACACACACGCACACACACACACACTTAGTATACTTCAAGTTCATGCAGTGTTCAAGTATATTTTTAAGTATAGAACATTTTAAACAAAAAGCTAAGAAAATCAAATTTTTGTCAAAGACTACGCCTGGATGGGATTCAGAATGATCAAAACACAGATGGAGTAGATTGAGTCCATTAACACCCCCAAAGCTTCACAGTTGTGGGGAAAGGGTAAAGTAGAAGTAAATTCCTATGTACAGTGTATGAAACCTTATAAACCCAATGAAACCTTATTGCAAAGTGTTACCGACTAGCCTACACATATTAGGAACCGTCACAGTTCTGTTCAGTTTTAATGGACTTTTAGTTTGTTTTCAATTTTTTGTTACCATGGTCCCTGTTACTATATGAGTTTGTTTGGTTCAGCTGTGTTCTATTAATTATCTTGTTTGAGTTACAATTTAAGTTGTACCCTCAGGTTCATTCTCTGTCTGGTCACGTTCACATTTACTGTGTGTCGCTACCTTCTGTTAACCTTGTGAATATTTGATATTAAAGGGGTCAACAGATGCTAAATTCACTTTTATGTGGTGTTATATAAAAGTGACACATATAAATGTGTATTTGCAGTGTGTGGACACAGCCACCATTTCATATAATGAAAAACATCCATTCACTCCTTTTTTTAACACTCTCAATAATCAAGCCGTTTGTATTTTCTGAGCAATATGATGTCATTTTGATCATGCTCAACCCACGACCACTGACGGACTGTCCCGTATTAGCATATTTCCACAAGGCAGGTTGCCATACTTTATGAGTCTTGTGTTGACACGCCCCATGGAAGAGAGGGGTGGGGTGAGCAGTTGCTCATCTATAAATTACAGAAACGTCTGTTTGTCTGTCTGTCTGTCTGTCTGTACGTCCGATGGATTTCAAACTTGACAGGTGTCTTGCTACGGGCACGAGTAAGTGCAATGCCAAGTTTGACGTTGTTTGGATTAGAAATGCAAAAGATATCAGTAAATATATTGATAAAAAAAGCACACAATGGCTTCTGCCGCTCTAGCCGCTGGCCACTCCCCCTCTCACACTGCACATTAAGTGAGCACAGCGCAGGACCAGAGGCCACTCCCCCTCTCACAGTGCACACTGAGTGCCACTCCCCCTCTCACACTGACACTGAGTGAGCACAGCGCAGGACCAGAGGCCACTCCCCCTCTCACACTGACACTGAGTGAGCACAGCGCAGGACCAGAGGCCACTCCCCCTCTCACACTGCACACTGAGTGAGCACAGCGCAGGACCAGAGGCCACTCCCCCTCTCACACTGACACTGAGTGAGCACAGCGCAGGACCAGAGGCCACTCCCCCTCTCACACTGCACACTGAGTGAGCACAGCGCAGGACCAGAGAGGGTCGAAGAAAGCACCGGAGCTTAAGTAGAGTTTTCTCTGAGTTCACTGTGTAGCCTGCTCCCTGAATCGTCACGCTTATTCATTTGTGGATGTTAACTGAATCTGTAAGTCAGCTACACTGTTTATTTCTGAATATTATATTTTATTCTGGTGCGCTTAACGTTATCGCTAACTGTGAAATAGTGATCAATATGCTATTCACCAAATAAACATATCCTATTCAATGCATTCACAGTCTCTTTCACTGCCATCATTTGTAGTAGCCTATTCACAAACTGTTTGCTCAAGTTCACTGTGTAGCCTGCTCCCTCAATCGTGTAGTTCAATTTTTTATATTTATTGTATGTCATTATGTCAGTATCAGTATTTGCTTTCTACCATGAACCACATGAAATACACCGAACCAACAATTACTAAAAACACACACAAAAACTGATTTTGCATGGGCACTTTGCACTAGTTATCATTTAAAAAGATATGCACCGAAATGGGTCGCTGTGAACAGAGCAGTTTTTGAGGAGGTAAAAAGGGTGTTTTACACAACCATTGAGGAATTTTAACCAAAGTATGGTACAAACTTTACATGAAGACCCTAAAGAATCATACCAACTTGTGGAAAATGGGCATCCAATGACCCCTTTAATATCGTGTTGGAACCTCCTTCTTCATCTTTGTCTGTTTACCTGCAACCACACATGGCAGATGACCGGGCTAAAAATGGATGGACTTGCTGTTGCGGCTCAGGAGAGCCACGATTTTTTTAGTTTTACCGAACGTTTTTGTCGTCTTGCCATCACCAGCCCCCATTCTCATAACATGAGAACTGAACTGAGCTGGACGATGACAGCAATTCTTTCAATGACAACGAGACCCTGAAGTCTCTGTTCTGGATAGGGGCAAATTACCATCATCCCATTGACCTCCCAGACACCACCGGACTGACCTTGAAAGAAGCCATCATCCGGTGTCTGGAGAGTGTCCTTCCCCCGATCCAGGACACAGCCAGACCCTGAGCCCGAATCACTACCATTGACCGCAGAGAATTCGTGTGAGCCACCCTGCAGACGGAGAGCTACCACCTGCCGCGACGTGTCAGCCAGAGCCAGATGAGAAGAGGACAGATCTGACCCTCGCCCCGGAAGTGAAGCTCCATCGTGAGTCTGACCAGGGGTGTGAGCCCACAACATCATTGGACGAGGGAGTAGTGAGTGCGGAAAATGAGGACTGGCTAATTGACTTCAACACAGGGGTATTTACTCCTACCCTATCCCACCCAATACCTTCATCATCGCAGTTTCTGTCACAGATTCCACCAACACGCCTTTAGCACCAGGTCCTTCAGCTCCACCCATCCGTTCACAATCGTATTCTAACCAGTCACATCTGTCACCACTTGATTACCTCCCTGACATATACTCACCATCCACACTCACCTGTTTTCCAGTCTCGTCAGTCTCTACAGGAGAGCGCTCTTGCTTGCCTGACTCCTACTTACCTGTATGCTCACCTTATACTCACTACACGCATCCTTGTACCTATGTTCCACATCTCATCCCTATACTGCTTTATCACCTGCAAAAGAAAGAAAGATCAATGAGCTAAGTGTGACTGTCTGCAACCTATCTGCAAATTACTCATTACCTGTTCAATAAAGTACCTGTTCAACAATAACTGTATTCCTTCTCCTGTTTATCTGTGACACCTACACATAGCCATTTCTTAAAACTTTGTACAGTTATAAAGAAAAACATAACAGACAGACAAGTGTAATCACAATTTATTTTTTGCAAAAAATGTCAAAAGCGATACCAAAAGGGGTTCAAATGACAATGTGTTGCAGTCGCGGTCCTCTCTGGCGGTGTGTAATAGTTTTGTATGAGGTACAGAGCATAATTTAAATTATTAATCCATGAAGATGTTAATCCGGCTTCACTCTGTGAAGGTGTGCATTTACCAATTCCAAATGTATAATTTTTAATTTGAATTCATCATAACGAGAGCAGGATTTGACGTTTACGGTCGCTGCGGAGAATGGAGATGAAGATCTCTGGATAAAGGGCTGACTTGGATCTGTTCCTCACAAACGTATGGCTTCTAAAGATTTGGATTACAGCGAACGAATAAAATTGTTGTCTTTTGTGAATGCCACAATTTTAATATTACTAAATTTGTACATCTGTAAAGTTGTTCATAAGTAAATAATTTACATTTTAGTGCTGTCAATATGTAGGCTAAATATTTTATGTTTAAGTGCTGTCAATATGTCATTATTCTACATTTCAGTGTGTATGAAAACGTAAGTGGCCTAAATGTACGTGTGGTAGGCTACACTTTACTTAAAAATACACACATATTCTCATGTCACGTTATTCTGTCGGTGTAAGTCAAGTATAAGTGCAATTTTAAGTAGCTTACATAAGTATATTTCTGAGAACATACAAAGTAGACTGGAAGTATACTTTCTTATTTTTAGTTTAAAAGTATAGCCTACTAATAGTACACTTGAATAAACTTCTTTTTCGTAAAGGGTATTCACATCCACTTGAACTTAATACCAGAAATACGTCATGTAAGTAGAAATGCAAAGATACCACATGGGGATATTGATTTGGAAATGATAAAATGGTATAGCAACAGTACTGCACAAAACACAATACTCAAAACTAACTTTACAATGTCTTTCAAAACATTATTATTCATGATCATGTTTTTGTTCCTCAGACAGCAACTTCCTCCTTGGAAATGCTCAGGGTCACCGGGGCTATCCCATTGTATACTGTTCCGATGGATTCTGTGAGTTGACGGGGTTCGGACGAACAGAGGTGATGCAGAAGAACTGCAGCTGTCATTTCCTATATGGCTTGGGCACTAGTGAGCAGGTTACTCAGAGTGTGGAGAAAGCTCTGGAGGGCAAGGAGGAGTACCAGGCTGAGGTGCAGTTCTACAAGAAGAATGGTAATAATACTGTAGAAATAATACTGTACTAACTTCAGTTGACAACTAATATGTTGGATAATCACTGCCATGATAAAAAACAACAACAACAATGCATATAAATTTAGGCATATCACCCAACCCTTAGCAGTTTCATAAAGAAGTTAAGTTGCCCTGCCCATTGTGCAAGCCAAATGCAACTGTGGCAAGGAACGTAAAACTTTTGTTGTTGAAAAATAGAGAGAAAACCTTTAGCGAAAACAGGCAACACCAGGATGTCAGTTCTCCTCTGGCTATACAGTTAAAAGTCAAAAATAGATATATCTGTTACTATAGTTATTGAACTGTTAGATTAAAGAGTATACGTTACTTTGAGTTCAAGGTAGGAATGAATGAGAAGATGCATCCTGAAGCATCCAAATTAAAACCCACCTGAAGAAGCTAATCAAGGTTTTCAAAAGTACTTAATTGCAGCTAACATAGATTTGTAATTTTAACTGAAACTGATTCCTCACTGAAGACCATTGTGAAATTGATGGTGTTCCCCTGTTGTAAAGTTACAGCTGTTACAATTGTTGTTACAATTGTAAAGCTGACTTGAAGCAATTTGTATTGTATAAAGTGGTATATACAATAAATAAACTGGACTTAACTTGATTTTTACATTGTCTGAATGAAATGTGAGTAGTGTTCGCAGATCCTGTCACTACAATGGGGTTTCTGGGTGTTTGCTTGGGCATTGCTTTAGGCCTTGTCCAATATCAAGTAAAGTCAGGTTTATTTATATACTGTAGCACAGGGGTTTTCAAAGTCAAAGACAGTGGGTCTCCGTTTTGACACAACGTACACAATGGCACCTCCCCGTCCCCCAATTTTTACACATTTTCAACAGATCAGTGCGCAAAGAGTGCTGCAAACACACGGTTTGTTTGCACATCAATAACAGACTCGTGTGCCTAATGTTCGACTCTGTATGTCACTGTAATCGTCTTTACCTTGATTACAATTGTCACCCATTGAAACTTTACTAGCGTGACACTAGTTTGCTGTATCCACCCTAGAAATTTAGTTTGCATATCATTTGCTCATGCAGTGGTTAGGTGTTTTGAGCCGCCGTTCAGTCTGTATTTCACAGCAGGATGAGGCTCCATGAAGCTGGCAACGTGATACTTAATGCCTTTGCAATACTAAGCATCCAACTAGTTGGGGAGCTGCCTTCAAGAAGGCCTGCTAAGGCCTAACTACTTGATAGCGAGGATGTTTAACAGAGCTAGCCTTCAGAAGCCTAGGTGCTCTCACAGACATTTCTGTGGGGCTGGTTATACTTATTTAACATTGCCAACAGGCAGTGTACTCAGCACAAGTGCTATCGACCCTTTAAAGCAAGGAGAGTACAATATCACGCTACCGGAGTATCGAGGAGGCCTACTGTAAGGCCTACAGCTCTGAATATCACAGGCGTCAGCCCGGGCAGTGCTTTGGCTCTAAGGGAGCATCCTCAACCATTCCAAATGGGAGGAAGTAACTAATATGTCTCTACCTGAGCCTGGGTGGTGAAGAGTGATAACATTCAAGCTATGGGTAGCAAAGTACTCCAATGAATGACCCTAACAAGGGGAGCACTATCAGCATGAGGAATGTATCAGGGTCGAGGCCTATTATCTTGTATTTTTACAAGACAGATTTTATATTCTCTACTAAACCCAAGGGAATGGAGGACTCATTAAGTGGCCAACAGCAATCGACCTTATGACTTGAATTATTTTATTCAAGGGGCTCAGGAGAAAAATCCTTTTTTAACTTAAGGCCTTGCTGCCAGCTACTACACTCAATTCTGTAAAGGGCGGAGGCCAGAGCACACTGCTTCTTACTCTCTAGAGAGAAAGACCTGACAACGCCCATAGATATCTGCATGGGAGGCTTCTTGAAGGTAGCCTGCAACCTATGCTGCTATCTACCCTGTTACACCACTAGCATTTACACCTAATGCAAAAGGTGGGCCTTAGACTCTTGTAGTAAGAGGAGGCCAGTACTTGGAAAAACTAGGAATAAAAACTAGGAATATGATTTACAGGAATAAAATCTCTTGATGGTCTAAGGAACCAACACTCAGATACTGAGAGGCACACGAATATTATGTGTCTGAAGTTCAGAGCTATAATCTCAAAACGACTCCCTAAAGTGAGAGGAGAACTACTGTTCTAGTATAAGGTGGCTATCAAGGTGGCCCGACGAAGGCCAATGCTTGATTTTGTAGTTCTATCTGGAGCTTGACAGAGCGGTGGCCTCAGTAGAAAAACTCCCAATAGGGAGGAAGCCATCTCACACAGAATGTCTGTTTGATGCTCAGATGAACAGTGGCCTGATCAAAAATCTTCTGTTTAATAAGGCCAACCTGTTCACTACCACAGATTGGCTCATACTCTAAATCAGAGGAGGCCTATGGGAAGGGTATGCATAGCCTACCTATATATGGGAACTTCAGGGCCCTATTTTTACTCCTATAAAAACCCTAGCTAACACACCCCTTAATACTTTCTAACAGGGAACCAAGGTCTACTGTTCAACCTTACTAAAAAACTCTCATAAAGGGAGGAGACCTACAGAGCTCAACCTGCTGCCCGTAGAGCAATGGCCTAAACGACATACACAAAATGGAGGCCTATCACCATAATGAGCACTGTAGCGAAAAACTACATTTTGGTGTTATATACACGAAAATATTGCTATATTTAGGGGCCAGTTCTCTTCTGGCTATAGAATTTAAAACACAATGTCAACATTAGCTCGCTATGTTACTATATTGTTTGGACTGTAAGAGTTAAGTGTGTTTGAGGTTTGTCCAAGATTTAGAGGTAACAAAGTAAAGATCCACACACCGGAGAGCTCCCATTTACATGATTTATTAATGTGTGACATTTCGGGCCTTTCGCGGGCCTTCCTCAGACTAACAGGAAGTACAATACAGTTGCCCTTTTCTAGTCTCTGTGTCATGTGATTACACCACAAAATTACCGGATTCATTTTTATAAATACATTCACATCCAATATTGCACAGTGCCCATGTATACACAAAACACTCATCAAGTAAAAATACATACAGGGAATAAATATACATATCAATATATCAATATCTAAATATACACAAATAAACACGCACCTGGGTTATTGCACATTGTCCGTGTAAACCTAACATCCATCAAAGAATGGACATATCAACTATTATACCATGTCTGTGTATCCACCATATATACATATAATCACATATCATACAGTATACATATTAACATCAAAACACGTTACAATCTTACTCTTAATGTGAGTGTATGAAATCACAAATCCAATACATATCATTACCATATTTAAATTAACAACATAATCAGGTAAAGTAAAGCGTAAAAAGTAAAAAGGTGAACCATTTTATCCACTCTATAAGACAAGTTAGAGGCATCTGTTTTTTCTCTCAAAACTGCATCATTAGACAATGAGGATCAAATATTCAGTGAAATTATACCAGTCCATATTTATAAAATAAATAACTACATAAAAAAAGAGAAATGTAGACAACAATAGAGAGTCTCAGAGCACCAGAAATACTACTCACATAACAAATTACCCTAAAAAAGGTCTGATATCAAATTCTTCATTGAGGCCTCTAGGAGCTAAAGTATTTAACGTATATATATATCCAAAATAATTCTCTCTTTAAGAGTATGTTATCAACGTTACCCACCCCACATGGACACTTAATAGTCTCTATTCCCACATACTGTATTTTAAACTAGATACATTGTGTTTGGCATTCATGAAATGTACAGCAACAGGGCTAGATATAACACCATTTCTGATAGCACTGCGATGTTCCGAGATCCTAGTTTTCAGTGTCCTAGTGGTCTTGCCTATATATGATAATCCACAGGGGCATGTCAGCATATAAATCACATTGGTAGTAGAGCAAGAAATTACCTCTTTTATCCTATATTTGTTGCCATTATGTGGGTGATTAAATGTGTTGGTTTTATAAGTAAAATGGCATTGTCGACATCTTCCACATGGGTAGTTCCCAGTAGGTATGTTGTACATTAATAAATCATTTAAATGGGAGCTCTCTGGTGTGCGGATCTTTACTTTGTTACTTGCATTATATATGAGATCCAGCACCCATACTTGGCTGGGATGTGCGCGATTAAACTGCTTCTTAAGATTTAGAAGTAGCCATATATCTCTGTGTAACTCTTCTTTTTGGTGTGTTATCACAGGAAGTTCGTTCTGGTGTCTGTTGGACATCGTGCCCATAAAGAATGAGAAGGGGGAGATGGTGCTTTTTCTCTTTTCATTCAAGGATATCACAGAAACATATGGCAAGAGCCATCACAGCAGCAGAACTGATGGTACTGTCTTCACTAAAAACATTATTCTCACCAGTCTTTTAAATGTTGTTAAAATAAATAGCCTTGAAAACACTTATTTCGATGTCAACACTTATCATTGTTTTCGACATTTGATAAGAAATAGCAAGTTTAGAAGCTAGAGGGCACATGTACTGTATAATGAAAATACTTTAAGATCGGATTAAAAATGATATGTGGGAAAAAAAAAACATTTTAGATACTATATAATCTAATAAAATCAATGTTTTATATTGTCTTCACAAACTGGTGGTTACATCTAACGCACAGAACTGCTAAAACACATGGAACATCACTCATGGACACACTGGCACAATCTTATTTTATAATTTATAAACTGTCAAGGCTATTAAGGCTATTTTAATTTTGTGCAGATAATAAGCCATTCAGCAGGACCACTGGAAACTCTCATATCAGTAGAGCCAGAAGGAGGGGTCGCACCATGATTTACCAGCTAACCAGCCAGTTTACCCGTGACAGCAAAAATGACGTCAGCCTAAGTCGGGTGAGTACATGTATGAACTACTTTTTTTATTTATTTGTAATACCTAGAAAGAGGACATACTTAGTCAGCACTTAACAAATTCAAGTTTCCTGTTTGTAGCATTTTGCAGTGTTACAATGTCTCATTGCACTATGGCAAAAATTATTCTATCAAGTCATTTACTTAAATACAGTTTTCGAGTAGGCTTGGACTTTACAATACAAACTGTGAGAATTGCCTTGACTTTGCACAATGTGGTGCCTTGATGGTGACATTGATATGTTATTGTAGGGTTTTCTCGGATGGGACAAGCTGCGTGCTTAGGACGGGGTTTGTTCAAATCACCAACCCTACATAAAGAGCACTGATAACATCACGCCAATAACATGCATTATATAATGATAAACATGTCATTAATGTCTTCAAATTTATATATATATTCACAATAGAATGTGCATGATACTGATCTGTTAAAATGTTAAAATAATTCTTAAAGGTGCAGTAAGTGATTTCTGAGAAACACTGTTTAGAGTAGTTCAGGATTGACTTCACTTTGTAGGCCAACCGACAGTTAGCATCACGCTGGTTCCCTCGACAAAAACCAAATAGGATTTTCCCTTAGGCTTTTGGATTATCAACAAGCTCTGTGACCAACAAAAGTTTATGATACTTGCACGTTTTGTCCATCAAGATAATTATCACAGATGAACACAGTTTTTATGAATTTTGAAGCCTGAATCCTAAAAACCTAAAGGTAGGTTATAAACGAACTACACCACGGTCCCACAAATTTAATGTCACCACCACTAAGCTTCCACCATCTCTTTTAATCTGTATCTAAAAAAAAAAATTAGAATAGTTTGTAAGATCACAATTATAAGCATAACAAGGCTGTAAAAGCAGACAGAGTTTACCTCTTCGGCGTGATGGCGTTTAATCTCCTCGACAGCCTCTGTAGTCCCATTTAGCCACTTATCAGCAATCGCCTTTTCAAGATGCGTTACAGCTTGAAAAAAATCATAAGTGGGGTAATACTGATTATTCTATGTCGTAGAATAAAACGTCAAAGTGTCTTGAGCTTGTGTTCACCACAGATCTTATTTCATTTAACCAAAACCCCATTCAAAAAACCCATTGACTTCGGGACGGTGGAACCGGACGTGCTAAAACACACTTCCGCGTTTTGGCCTACAAAGTGATGTCATATACTATACTCTATTTGACATCAACCCAGACAAACACACCCCTCCCTTCATTGCTCCGCCCCCAAAATGCACGAACACACAATGCAAGTGTGGATGTCCCTTTATCACAGCTGAAGCAAAGCAAAATAAAGCTTCAATGACACTCAAAATTGTCCTGTTACTATAGCTAACATTACAAAAACAGCATATCTCAGTTCTGTGAAACATAGTAAAACCAATGTTACTCACTTATGGAGCAGAAACAGTGCAACCCCAGTGTCTGTTTTCAGACTTAGGTCTTGTCAGTGCTGGAAAGCTTTTCTAACATTAACGTGGGTCCTAAAGCTCTTGCCTGATCTTCCCTTCTTTTCTGATATTCCTCTGACCTTTTCTCTTTTGTAATGTTTCTCAGCCATCTCTGTTTCTACAGTCTTTTCTTTCAATTTCCTTCTTGCTCACTCTCTCTCCTCCCCCATTATGAGTGTATAGGCCCCTTACTGCTAATTGGCTACAAGTGTGTTGTGGTGCTCAGTCCAGCTCAGGATGTGTGTGCAGGATCCTATTTTCCAGTGACAATTTGACTTGTTGTTCAAACAGTGTGAAAAGTGCAGGCCGAGAAGTTTTTAGGATGTCTAATCCTCCATGTCACATCATGTCACATGGCAATGGCGGAACAGGAGGGCATACTGGCAGGTCCCACTTCCGATCACTCCTGGTAACAGATGGCCATGTTTTCAGCTCGACTTTGCTCTCAGCAGAGCCACCTGGCTTTGTTCTATCACACTCCAACTGACTGAGAGAAAAATAGGCAAACAAAAGCATCATGAGAACGGCTCAACAAGAAGGATTTTTGGCCCAGTAGTTCATGAATGTGCCTGCCAATATTTTCACTGGCCCCATAAATTATAAATACAAACAATTCTCTTAGCAGCATGCCAGTGTCAGAAATTTGTATGTGGTTTTAATAAATTATAATTACCAAATAAAGCTGTAAATTCCACAAGAGATGTTGTGCTCATAGGGGATCCAGTTTCCATCACATATCACAAATCCCCTCTCCCTCCCCTGCCTTCCAGTAAAATAAAATAAAAATATATTCAGCCTGCATTACTGATGTGATCAAAACCTCATATATCATCCAGCCAGATGTTCATTATAAACAGAGCAAACAAATGTTTATGATTTGAGTGTTTTAGATAACTTTAGCCACATTAAGTGAAAAACGCAACAACTGAGACCATTGATTTAGCATTATGACCATCAGATCATGGGACTTCTGTTCAAATCAGTTTTATTTGTACAGTGCTTTGCAAAATACACATTGCTTCAAAGCATTTATAACATTAATGTTTATAATTCATTAATGCCTTATTGGCCATAACACTCTAGAGCTGGGCAATGAGAACGATCATTCAGTTGAGATTTGCTATAATTTATATACATTTATATTAAAGCCAGCAATTCTGTAAATGCATGTCTATATATTAAGAATGTTGTTATATAATTACTCAATATAGGAAACAATGTTTTCCAAAACCTGTCTGGAAATTCATTACTAGTATACTAGTAAACTTCTTTTCATCCCAGAACTCAGCAAATTCTCAGTAAATACCTTAAGTGTAATGACGGTTGCTTGCAAGGAGGTGCAGCTTTGATTTAAATAAGATTAAAGGTTACCTAACACATCTTTCAACCCCTTGACAAATTTTAACTTGACAAACTGAACATTAATTATTGAGAAAATATTTGATGGATTTAGGGTCCTAGACTATATTTCACTATATTAAAGGAATAATGTCAGAATCCCAGTGCACAATATCTTCAGAGAGAGTAATAAAGGCATGATGTACTGACGTGTTCAGCTGCATCATGGGTCTGTTCTTAAATCTTAATGAAGAGTGTGGCAGATGAGAGCACGCTGGATTAGAAACTACTTGATTTGCTGCCTCAAACTAATCCTGACCAAAGACCATTAGATTGACCCTTCCCCTGACCTATGTGATGTAAAAGTTAAATTAAAGAAACACCAAGATTTGTCATCTGTCATGTGCTGTCTTTGCAAATAAACATTAAATGTAGTGGTAACACTTTCTATGAAGCCCGTATTTATAATGCATTATAAGTTATTGATGTCTCAATGTCTCAAAAATTACAATACATGCATACTGCCTTATAAACAACCTTATAATATGTTGTATCATCTGATAAATAATCTTAACAACAGTTACAATATACAGTATAATTACCTATTTGCGTTATATGTTTCAAGAGTATAATGCATTATAACACAGATGAAGCCTGCATTTATAATGTATCATAAGGATATTCATAATGCATTATAATGCACACATAATGCCTAATAAACAACATTATAATGTGTTATATCATCGCATGAATAATCGTATCAACAGTAGCCTATACCTACCTAATTATTAGATTTGCTAAAGCCTTGTAATTTTACAGTTTTTTATAATTAAAATGTGAAAATACGATTTGCATTGTGGATGTATTGTTCTTTTGTACTTTTCCACACAACATTTTACCTTTAGGGAAATGTCATGAAACCACTTCATGATATCTTATGGCTGTTTACTTAACTATTGTCACTTTACATAAAACTGCAGTCCGTAGTTTTTCCTCTTTGTCGCCATCTCTGTTCGAAATCTGCAATTGTAGTTATTCGCGGAATTATCAACTTTACGTGGGTTTTGCCTCGGCACGGCACAGCGCGGATGAATCCAATGTTTTGAGGAGAATGTGCGGCTGTCAGTCGCCGCGCCGGTGTGGATACTGTCATTCGGAATCACAGATTCTACTTTTTGGAAGTATGACCAACATAAGAATTTTCACTGGAAAATGTCATCTGAAAAAGTAAGTAACATCCACTTTTGTTCTGACCAACTAAGGGAAAAAAGCATTGCAGTTAATCGTGCTGATTAAATCTAACGATTGCTTATCTTATCACGTCAAACCGTGCAAATTATACTTTGTTCTCAAATTGTTAATGTTAACAACATCAGCACTGTGTGACTACATTTAATGCCCTTCCGATATTATCCTTGTTTTCGCATGGGCCCGATAGTTGGGGGCCATAAGCACATAAATAGATAATTTTGCGCAAATTCATCTAAAAGCACCAAATTTGGCACAGATGTAGCTCAGGTCATACGGAAATGATTTAGCTAGGGCACCGGAGCCAGCGACCCTTGGGGCCAAGATGGCGACCAAATCCAATATGACAACTGCCCGAAAAGGGTTCCGGCTTTAACTTTTGAACCACATGAGTTACAAATACAAACTTGATATGTTTTTCAGCTTTATTGATCATGAGAAACACATAGGAATGTTTATATTTATAACCCAGTATATCTGGACCCCTTGATCTCCCAATTCCAATATGGCCGCTGTCAAAAAAGCAGTTTGGGCTGTAGTATGGGCCTTACACCCCATTGTTTGCGCAAATTCATCTACAAGCACCAAATTTGGCACAGATGTAGCTGAGGGGATACTGAAATGATTTAGCCAGGGCACCCGAGCCAATGGTCCCTGAGACCAAGATGGCGTCCAAAACCAATATGGCCGCCGCCTGAAAGGGATTCGATATTGAATTTAGGGAATTTGGGCGGTCCAATCATAAATATAAGTATTCCTATGGGTTTCCTATGGTCAAAGAAGGTAAAATAGACATCAAGTTTGTATTTGTATCTCATCTGGCTCAAAAGCTATAGACGAATCCCTTTCAGGCGGCGCCATATTGGTTTTGGACGCCATCTTGGTCTCAGGGACCATTGGCTCGGGTGCCCTGGCTAAATCATTTCAGTATCCCCTCAGCTACATCTGTGCCAAATTTGGTGCTTGTAGATGAATTTGCGCAAACAATGGGGTGTAAGGCCCATACTACAGCCCAAACTGCTTTTTTGACAGCGGCCATATTGGAATTGGGAGATCAAGGGGTCCAGATATACTGGGTTATAAATATAAACATTCCTATGTGTTTCTCATGATCAATTAAGCTGAAAAACATATCAAGTTTGTATTTGTAACTCATGTGGTTCAAAAGTTAAAGCCGGAACCCTTTTCGGGCAGTTGTCATATTGGATTTGGCCGCCATCTTGGCCCCCGAGGGTCGCTGGCTCCGGCGCCCTAGCTAAATCATTTCGGTCTGACCTGAGCTACATCTGTGCCAAATTTGGCACTTTTAAATGAATTTGCGCGAAAATGTGCTTAAGGCCCCCAACTACGATTGCAGTCTCTTTTTTTCTGTAGCCACCGCAAAGTCCGAAGTCTTTTGCATTTTACAACGGGTGAATCTCCAGTTGTTACTGGTGATTGTCGTTTGAACCTTTCTGGATCCGCCGTCAAATTGATAAGTTTAATTATATCAAGTGCTGTGAGAAAAGTCTATAAATCTCCACCTCCAAAATCCTCACACGCAATATAGCCTACTAGCTGAGATACCTTATGTGTGACGTAATGACGCAAAGACATGCTCGAATTTCCTGCGGAAATCCACCAGTACCACAGGAATTAAAAACATTATTACAAGCTTACTGTTTTGAATCGAGCTAAGGGAAGCAGATAGTTCTGAACACTGGCTGGTTATGTACTTGCTCAAAAATGTATTTTGGATAAGTTTTAACCCAAAAAAGTTACGGACTGCATCTTTAAAGCAGACAAAACACCACTTATAAATATTATGACCACATTATAAAGCTTTTTAGATGTTTAAAAGAAGACTGTTTTTGTCACTTTACTTTAAGCAGTGAAAGAGCATTCATGAGATGTAGTATGATACTGTGCAGATCTTAAGTAAACAATGTCAAGATATGAGACTATGGGATATATAATCCATTATAACTTAAGTGGTAAAAAATTGTGTTCATTGGGTGTTTTAATATTATAACCACAAATGCAGGCTTCATCTGATGTTACCATTGTAGTCTTAAAAGAAATAACCACAAATAAGTATTATAATAATGTATTGTAACAGTTGTTATGATTATTTATCAGATGGTACAACATGTTATAAGGTTGTTAAGGCATTATGTATGTATTATAATGCATTAAGAAAACCCTTAATAATGCATTATAAATACAGGCTTCATAGAAAGTGTTACCAATGTGGTTTCTTGTTCTTTAATGAATAAGATTATTCTGTCAGTTCTGCTTCTCTATTTCTCCAAAGGTCAAAGTTACTTACTGTTGAGAATTTTCTAAGGCAGTATGGCAGTATGTAATTTTTGTGACATTTGAACAGGATATTTAGAGATTAATTGCTGAATAATAATCAAGTGACTTCATAAGAAGTCTATACAGGCAAAAAAGAAAGATGCCACAAAAAGAATACTTGCGTTAAAATATTTGATAATGCTTTCATATTGTCAAGTATATATACTGCATATATGCAGTATAAAAGAGAATGTGGTATCAACAAACTTTCACAGGAGAAACACATGAGAAGCAAGAGACTTCAGAAAAACTCCTTATTTGCTCATTTAATCTCACAGCTGCCTTGAAGACGTTGAGATATGAGCTCAGCTGTGGCTTTCTTTCTCTCCTCAGGATATATTTGAAAAACCGTCCCTGCCTGAGTACAAAGTGGCAGCAGTCCAGAAGTCTCGTTTCATCCTGCTGCATTACAGTGTGTCCAAGGCATTGTGGGATTGGATGATTCTGCTGGCTACATTCTATGTTGCTGTGACCGTGCCGTACAATGTGTGTTTCACTCCGTACAGCGATCTGGAGACTGCAGGCAGGAGCACCATAGTTAGCGACATCGCAGTGGAAATGCTTTTTATTCTGGGTGAGTTTACTAAGAAAGCAAGAATTTGAACTATAGAACATTTGAGTGACCTTGTAGCATCAGATGGTGTACCATCAGCACATCAAACTGCAGTCATCACCAGTAATATATTAAGTTATATATATACATGAGTTTGTCTTGCAGTTGTGTTGGGCTATATTTTATATTTATCATATTGTTTTCATATCAATCATATCCAATTGTTTTCCCAATTGTTTTCCCTATCTATCTATCTATCTATCTATCTATCTATCTATCTATCTATCTATCTATCTATCTATCTATCTATCTATCTATCTATCTATCTATCTATCTATCTATCTATCTATCTATCTATCTATCTATCTATCTATCTATCTATCTATCTATCTATCTATCTCAGGGATAGATTGGCAAAAAAAAAGCCTCGAAAGAGAATTTTTTTTTATAAAATGTGACTTCTAAAATGAGACTTCCAAGCAAAAGTCATTAACCTGCCTTCTCTTTCAGACATCATTATTAACTTTCGCACCACTTACGTGAGTCAATCAGGGCAGGTGGTGTACGAGCCTCGCTCCATCTGTCTACATTATGCTACCACGTGGTTCTTTGTGGATCTGGTGGCCGCGCTGCCCTTTGACCTGCTCTATGCATTTAACGTTACTGTTGTAAGTTCCAATGTGTGATTGTAGAAACTAATTTGTATTAACTATTTTGTTCACATGTGTGATTGTAGAAACTATTATAAGAATCATATGGCTATTTAAAATAGTAGAAAGGATAAGGTATGATGATTCAAATGAAATCTCCAGAGGTCCTTTACAAAAATGTGTGGTGGTACCATGATCTACTTATATATGCCATGGTACAGATGAATGATTGCCATATTCAATTATCATGACATTCCATTTTTTATAATAACAGCAAAATATGTGATTACAAGTTATCAATTTTTATATAGGCTACTGACACACCACATGTTTGTGCTTGTTCAAGACATCTCTAGTGCACCTGCTGAAAACTGTGCGATTGTTGCGTCTGTTAAGACTGCTGCAGAAGTTGGACAGGTATTCGCAGTACAGCGCCATGGTGCTTACACTGCTCATGTCGATGTTCGCTCTGCTGGCTCACTGGATGGCCTGCATCTGGTATATCATCGGGCGCAAAGAGATGGAGATCAATTCCAATGGAGTCTGGGACATTGGTGAGATATTCACAAACTCTGATCACTAAATGGGATGTTTGAATAGAAAAAAAACACTCAATCAGAGCAAGTCTAATAAAGCCATCTAAACATGACAAAAACAGCCCATTTCTGTGCCCCTGATTCCCAGAATTTGCATAATGCCACCCAATCAGATTGGCACTGGCTATTGTAAACAGTGTGGAGGGATTTACAGAGGTTTACAGCTGTTGATAGACATTGCTCTTACAGGCCCAAAATTTACAGTATAAGGTGTTAAATATTATGATTTTTGCCTGACAAAGTAAGTCAGAGAAGTCAGCCGCAGTTTCATTACTTTTATTGTTTGTACAGTATATATAACAGGCTGGGACACGGCTTAACCTGGATTTAACTTTTATATGAATTGTCACCTATCTCTTTCCTATTTTTCCAGTGTCTTTTCGACTATAGCAGAAAATATGCTCTGTGACCAAGTCTATAATTCTTACACTGATAGCACTTTTTCTGACCTGGTTGTGTCAGTGGTTCAAATTTTTAGATACCAGTGAAATATCATAATTTTCTGCTACAGAATTTAAATAAAGTTGTCAAATGTAAAATAACACTGCATAGTCTTCACTGTATTAATTAAATATAGATGAATCTTTATTAAACTTACAAAAGTCATTCAGTCAAGAGCAGTGAGTGATTTTTTTTTTTTTGATTAACATTAAAAGAACTGCAGCAGATGTATTACGTTTTTTATCTCAACTGTTTACATTCAATTAAGACATAACCAACTATGTTTACTCTCCAAGATGGGCGTTTTTACATAATTTTGTGTGAATTCGTCAGTTTGAGCTCAAGAAGACATGAAAGAGAATTCAATGCAGGTTTCAAGTAGTGTGGGCACACACTTCGGTTATTTGCGCACAGTAAACTTTATGTTCTGTAAACGTTCCGTAATAATGTATTGGACCATTAGTTATACAAAAATCACTGTACATGTTCAAGTTTTTACTTAAAAAAACATTTCCCTGAAATATTTGAATTAAAATAGTTTTGCAAGAGTGTGATTAAACACACAATGAGGCTGCAAAAGCTGTGAGTGTAGGCTACCTGTCATTTAATGTTCCTACAACCTCTGTAGTACCATTTAGCCACTTGTTCAACTGCCTTCTTCAAGACAAGTAAAAGTTAAAAAAAAACATGAGTTGGGTGTTACAAATGTATTTTATGTTGTACAATAAAATGTGTGATATCTTGAATGTGTGTTAACCACAGACCTTATTTCATGCATTTAACCAAAAACCCATTCAAAAACCCACTGAATACAAGATGATGCAACCAGAAGTGCTAAAATGCTAATTCACTCAAAGTGCACATTGAGCAGCGTTCATGTTCTGAACTTCCTTGACCATTGGTTGAAAATCCCACAGTTAGAGGCTCTGCTATGTAAACATAGGGGCCTGCTACTCAACTAGCTACCCATTTTGTGTCTCAATGTCAACCATGGGAACAGTCTCTTTTTACCATTTTACCATTTCGAGGACATATTTTTCGATACTTAGGTCACTTTTTCAAAACTCCTCACACAGTTCTCCTCACCAACTTTCAGCTTGGTACAGCAGTAAATTTCCCATCCAAAATGCACAAAAATGTTGTCTTATTTAGATTTGTATTATGCTTACCAGTTTTGAAATGAGTATTTAAATGTGCAAATTGGTCTGTAGGTACTGTACTGTAACTGTAGGTTTGGTGGTGGTTGTGTCTGAGAGAGAAAATAATTCACATAATTTGAAAGATGTAATTATTGAATGCAATTTGTGCCAAACCAATGGAAAGCTTTCCACAGTTTAGGTCTTAAAGATTGTAAATACAACTGTAAGATGTCCAACTCTACTCAGTGACTATATGCGCATTTCACAGTCGAGCACATGCAAGCTATTCATCAGTTTGTGGTTTGTGGCAACGCTAGGGAAGAGTGCCTTAGAGCTGTGTCTGCCCTCACGCCATTGGGGACTTTATGCACATGAGATGTCTTCTGGCTTGAAACACTGTGTCCCACAACAAGTAGTTCAGTTCACAGTACATTCTGTCCCACACAAGCCCCATCTCTGCACTTATAACATGCATTTGGGTACGCAACATGCCAGGTTAATTTTTACCATTTATATTGTTCCAACAATTTTGTGAATAGAGCATTTTTAGCACATTTGTAATGAGAAGCATAAGTATGTAAATATGAGAAGTAAATAGTATTGAAATTTTAGTAATGTACTGTACAATAAATTATAATACATAATAATCACCATTATAATGTGAATGCATAGAGCATTTTTAACTCTGACCTTCCTGGTCACTGAAAATTGTCTTGGTTGATTATTGTAAATAGTTTACTCTTACTTTACTTTTGTGAAGATTGAACAGCCTTAAAAAGCAACTATTTCTACTGACAGGGCAGAGTGTTCTCTTTGTTCCACTTTTTTTTTTTTTTTTTTACAAAATAATTGCCATATGAGTTTTTGGCCAAATTGTGCAGCGCTGACATGCAGTTTAACATTTGTTTGTTTCTTTGCGTCAGGTTGGCTGCATGAGTTGGGCAGACGTTTAGACAAGCCCTATCTGAACAGTACAGTTGGTGGTCCTTCAGTTCGCAGTGCCTACATCGCCTCTCTGTATTTCACCTTGAGCAGTCTGACCAGTGTGGGCTTTGGCAATGTGTGTGCCAACACTGATGCTGAGAAGATCTTTTCTGTTTGTACTATGCTCATTGGAGGTAAGCAGTAACAGAATTCCTCCTCAGAATTCTATACAATTTCATTCGTGGAAGTAGCTCTTTGGAATACCTCATTCTGTTCCATCACAACATGCTGCTCCATTTTTACAGTATTTGACAATTGCTTAAACACAGCAACACTTTCAATAATGGTCTGTCATTAATAGGTAACTATGCAGTAGGTAACTAATTGGCTATTACCGATTAGTTCATATTGTTTCCATATTACTGACTGTTATCCTAAACAGTCCTAAAGTGTAACAGAAAACACTTCATTTAACACTATTTTACAGTTTTTCACAAAACACTTATGCCGTTTGCAGTGTCAGTGCAATGTTATTCTCAAGGAGTTTTAAAGACTGGTTACACTTATGGATGAATTGCATTCATGCCAGAGAATGCATTGACACACTGAAATGTAATCAATTAAATGAGAACAATGACTGCGGGGAAAGCCATGCATGCAATCATCTTGAAGTCTTAGACAGCGGAAACAAATACTATTTACTTGAAACCCATGAATGCATCTCTCAGCTGCTGTACATGATCTAAAGTGCCAGTCATAGGAAAGCGCCACAGGCTATCATGTATAATTGCGAAAATGTCTTCTCAGGATAAGGACATTCAGTCTCACGATTAGTTATAAGACACAGACGTATCATTGAAGTATACAGTGCTTCAAAACCTGTGACATTGACGTGTTTGCTGTGTCTCATTATCATACAGAGGTAGAATTTGTCAACCGCATAGATTATTGAGAATGTCTCATTTAAGAAGAGCAGGCAGTCTTCAAAATGAGACACATCTTACGTAGATTTTAAACTCAGAAGATGAAAATAAATAAATTTTCTTACTTATTAATAAATAAATATGAAAAGAATTTTAAATCTATTTAAAAAATGAACAGATCCTAACATTGTCTTCTATGATGTAACACAAACATCTTTGTTAACATCTCTGAAAATGTAATTGAGTGTTTCATGACCCTTGATCCGCACAAACTGAACACAATTAACACAATAATTTTCACCATGTGAACATAAAATCATCCGCAGCCAGAACCTCCTAATAACAACCAAAAACAGGATCACTGACTTTTTTCATAGTATTGTACATGTTTGCATGTTTAACATTACATTTTTTACATTAGCCTGTTTAATGACCTTGTCGCTAATTTGCTAGATCATAAATCATATTGGTTCTTTCTCTAATACAGCTCTCATGCACGCTGTGGTGTTTGGGAATGTGACAGCCATCATCCAGCGCATGTACTCACGTCGCTCACAATATCACACGCGCATGAAAGATCTGAAGGACTTTATTCGTGTTCACCGGCTGCCACGGCAGCTGAAACAACGCATGCTGGAATATTTCCAGACCACCTGGTCTGTGAATAATGGCATTGATGTCAATGAGGTGAGAATGTCCTTGGTTTTATCTATGCAGGGATATATTTTTTCCTTTTTTTTTTCTTTTTTTTTTTTTTTACATTTTGACCACATTTTTTCTTATAAACAGCTAAATATACTTATTTAAAATCTACACATGTCTCTTAAATTTCCTAATAATAAATTTGTGTTAGGTAATTATGGTTCCTAGCATTTGATGTCAGTCATACTAATCCACGGCCATGCAGCATATGATGAAGTGCTCATTTTGTGTTCATGAACTCTTTAGAAATTCAGATCAAGACATTGCATTAGTAGCTGTGATCTGTAGAAAGTGGTGGGGAACAGGTACCTTCGACTGAAGGACAGAGAGTGATATGCTCGATACAAACATTCAAGCACTGTAATGTGGCCAGCTTAGGTAAAGCTTTGTTCCCTTGTAACTGAGTTTTAAGAGTACCTGGAGGCATGTTTGGTGAAGCTCAGCCCGCTATCAGGCAGATGTTGCCCATATCTTTTGAATGAGCTCTCACTCTAATGGGGCATTGCAAGCCTTACAAGCTTTCCTGCATTTTTGGGGGGAGGGGGAGAGGGGGTGTAGTAGGCGCTCTGAGATGGGTTTGTGACAGGCATATTTTAATGCATTCTCCAGCCAGAGGAACCCTGAACCAACATAGAAAAAACAACATCAAAGTTATGTTTTATATCATTCTTTTCAAACAATTGTAAAGGAGTAAAGGAGGTTTTCTGTCTTTTTGCAGCTCTTGCGTGACTTTCCTGATGAGTTACGTGCTGACATAGCCATGCACTTAAACAAAGACATCCTGCAACTGCCTGTGTTTGAGGGTGCTAGTAGGGGTTGCCTGCGCTCTCTCTCCCTTCACATCAAAACCTCTTTCTGTACGCCGGGAGAATATCTCATCAGACAGGGGGATGCATTGCAGGCCAACTACTTTGTCTGTTCTGGGTCACTGGAGGTTCTAAAGGACAACATGGTCTTGGCTATTCTGGGTTTGTAACACACTTTGGGTTTGTAACATTTCTTTGATGCTTTGTTACCTTTTTACTTGTTTTTTCTACATTCTATATTGACTTTCCTTCTGAACACTGCACCTGATTTACTAATGCAACTGGCACAGTGTAATAGTAGTAATAAACAATATGTTGAAGGAATGTTTCAGGATGAATGTACAGCATGTGTGACATGCTGTCAATTACCACAACACCACTTTCAACTGTTCTCCAGTTTGTGAAAACAAATTAAAATCAAGCTTACCTACATTAGAAGTCTTAGTGTAACGGAGGCCAGCTAGTAAAAAGCTGTGCAAGTAAACCTCACTCCCCTAGTCTCAAGAGGTGCACTGGCAAGTCGCGACTGAAGTTAGGTCCAGTACACATTGTACGATTTTAATCAGTCCCAGATGAAAGATGACCAATCGTGGTGATTTCTGTGGTCGTGGCTCCTAGACGGTTGTCCTACGTCGTACATTGAGAGAGGTTCAAAGATGGCCGTTGTCACGGTCTTGCGACCAAAGATAGCCTGCAATAATTTTCTGACAGTGTCATAAATTTAGCATGATCATCTCCCAGTGTGTTTGCTGCCAGGACCTACATCTACTGACAAGCCCATAAAAATGCAACATGAAATTCTGTTGATCAAGCGACATAACTATAACCTCAAGCTCCATGTTGGCCTCTTTTCCCTAGCCATGACTGCGTCCATATTCTCCTTTTCACTTACTTTTTTTCAGCGCACATAAAAACCACAATTGCCAAAGTGCGATTCATCTTGCTCTATTTGTTTACCACTAGTGCATGCTGATGACGTTTTATTCTTCTATACTAACTCATAGCCTATGATTGAATAGGTGTCATCACCGTACAGTCTACATACATGCATGTCGTACCCAACTTTATTAGATCCATGTTGTACAGTGTGATGTAATGATCTTATAGGATTGCCGAAATTGTAGCAGGGATTAGATCCTCTGGCCTTTAGCATCCTTGTTAGCACACCCACCTCCCATGGTGGTGACGCTGGTTTGAATCCCAGTCGGAGCGGTGCAAGTATGACCAGTTACAATGGTGCTGTGACTTGGATGGAAGTAAACGGAGTCAAGCTAGTAATAGTAATTTGTTACATTTATATAACGCTTTTCTTGGCACTCAAAGGGCGTTTCATGGAATGGGGAATCTCCTCAACCACCACCAATGTGCAGCATCCACCTAGATGATGTGACGGCAGCCATAATTACACCAGAACTCCCACCACACACCAGAGGAGACAGAGTGATGAAGTCAATCAGTTCATATGGGGATGATTACGAGGCCAATGGGCAAATTAAGCGTCTTTGTTAGAACGCCCACCTCCCATGCTGACCTTGTTTCGAATCCCGTTGGTAGTGGTGGGAGTAGGACCAGTTACGTTAGGAGTAATTATTTTGCATAAAAATGGGTGTTGTTTAAGCTGTACAGTTGTCAGAAATATACTTCTAGTAGTGGGATTAATGGTCTATATAGTTTAGTGTACAGAAGTGGTTTTATGTTAAATGTAAGTCTATGTCTTGTTATACTTTTAAAACAATGTGTAGTGTATTCTAGTGCAATACCTTGCCCTTTAGAGTTCCTTTGTAAGTGCATTACTGTAAAAAGTATGTTGAACCCAAAACATCCTTTTAACAACTACAGTATTATACATAGATAAAAAAACATTAAAAATTAGATTGATATGGAATCGATGTCATTGATGTCGTTGATGTCATTACAGGAAAAGGAGATCTGATTGGCTCAGACCTGCCAAGTCAGAATCATGTGATCAAGACAAATGCAGATGTGAAGGCCCTGACATATTGTGACCTGCAGTACATCAGTGTGAAAGGTTTAAGTGATGTTCTTGAACTATATCCTGAGTATGCCAGCATCTTCACTACCGACATCCACTGTAACCTCACATATAATCTGAGAGAGGGCAGTGAGACTGAGGTATGGCTACGATCTCTAACACACATACTTACATACCTAGTCATAATTATCATAATCAAATCTGTCATATAAAAAACATTTAAAAAAATGATTCATTTACTTGCATATTCACTGTCACTGTCACAAAATAGTCTGTTTGTGAGTGCCCAGTCTTTATTTAACAGGCTCTATGACCAAAAGAGCAAATCTTATTGTTTAGGCAGTTTTTTTTTTTCTTAGTGGAATGGAAAAGAGATTAGAACACCTCTCCATACAATTGTGCGTTGGTGTAAACAGGCCTTCAAGCGTCCTACTGAAAATGCTAATTCAGACCAGTACAGTAAAGGGTGAAACACCAATGGACTTTATTCAATGTTTTAAACATTTTATCATCATTTTAGAATTTTTTTTAAAGTAGTCAATGTATTTTAAGTGTAATAGTATTAACAAATTATTTTTTAGGAGACCTTGAATAAAAAGCAAAATCTCATGAGTGTTAAACGTACAGTATGGGATTTTTTCTCCACTAGGGGTCGCTAACCTCTTTACAATAACAAAGGCGTAGTTTGATGACGCAACACATGCTAAGAATAATGGATGTTGTCGTCAACGTCAAGCCGGCCGATCTAATAATGTTTATGGTTGACTGAATACATCGATGCTTTTATCATGACTGTGATATGAAGCAGTTCGGGATTGCTAAGAGACAGCTATCAGCTCCAAACGCGACGCGAGTCCCGCGGATATACGTTAAAAGGAATACGGACATTTCATTCTACCGAACTACACGCAAGTGCAGAATTACTACTCACAGGTCAGTTTATTAGACAAATTAAACTTGTGAGGTAACGCAGCACTGTTTCATTGGTCTAACATTACACTAGCACACTAAACTGCATTTGAATGTGTTGAAAAGTATGTGTTAGTTTGTCTGTATGAGACTAACTTAGCAGTAAGCTAGATCAACATTAGAATAACATACAGATCATATTCTAACATTTTATCATTGTTGAACTAACGTTATATAACATTGATTAGTTTTATGTAAATGTGCTCACCTGTTTAATAAAGTACATGTAGAAGCGGTTGAAGTCTCGGACGTGGAGCTCTCGTTTATATAAGTTAACGTTACTGTCTATGGGAGCTCTCTGCATCTCGAAAACACCGCGCTGATATATTGATTCTCGTTTTAGTTCTCCTTTTTTATCCAAAGTCTGCTTGCCATGGTCCATAATGTTTGAACAAAACAACAACAGCGTGCAAATAGACATTGCGAACTCCACAGATGTCTGCGTCTGTCGCTTTGGTTAATCAGAGGGCTCTGCTCATAGCTCTGGTTACCATGGCACCATAGGCAGAAACCAGGGACAACGCGGATATGACGCCATTGGCTGCGACATAACGGAAATAAAGACACGGTCCGTGTCTTCGAATTAAAATATTAATTTCTCTGGATTTAGAAGTTAATTGGAACTGTCGGGATAATGTAAATACACAACTTTAAACAATATATAACATAGATATAGTGATTTTTTATATTTTTAAAGCAAAAAAAATACATATTGTGCCTTTAAGTATTACTGTAGTAACATGTAAGTCTAATGTAACGTGTTTTTATTCTGCTAATCAAAAACGTTCATTAATTGGAACTGATGGATATTTCAAAGTACTTTCCACCATTTTGACAGATAAATGCTTTAGAAACATTTCAGTAAATAATGCTAATAGCTATTTGAAAATTACCTTTTAAAGCACCCGTGTGAAAACAAACCAGGAAAGAGACATGAGTGAAGGTTTGGGGAGAAAACGATTCAGAAGTCTTCAGTATCTGTTGTCTTTTTCATATTGTTACAGCAGAATACAAAGAAAAACAGAAAGAAAAAAAAAGCTTTTGCCACATATTCTGGTCATAGTCATACCAATGTCACATTAAAATACAAAGCGTTACTTTATTTTACTGGCAGATAAAAATAGGGCATGAAAAATTTAAAACTTAAAAAAAAAATGTAACCACTGTTGTCATTTCTTTGTCTTCTCCCTGCCGCAGAACTACCCAGATTCCTGTGCATCAACTGAGAATAAGCGTCCATCCATTGTAGAAAAGGCTGATGATGCAAACAAGTACTTCCACATCCCACCTTCTTCCAACACATGCCGGAATCTTCTTCTGCCAAATCTGGGCAGCCCAGTGCGACGTACATCCTTGAGTAACCTTTTAGGGGAGGAGTTACTGCAATTCAATGCCCTGAGACATTGCCGTTCACCTGTCAGGGGTTGGAGTCCAAACCCCTCCCCTAAACCACAGACCAAAGAACAGAAACAAACCCATCCTCCCTCATCTACACCTAAACCCAGCCATAGGACACAGACAGATTCTGAAGGTACAGGACGCAAACCTGCCAAACTGCTCATCCCCACTTTCAACTGCTTTGGACCACCAGATCTTAGTCCAAGGTAACAGACAGTCTTAAGATTTACAGATTTTTACAATCACTAGGACACATTTCTCAATACTTAGATCACTTTTTCAAAACTCAGTTTTCCTTACCAAATTTCAGTTTGGCACAGCAGTAAATTTCACATCCAAAATGCACTAAAACCACCAAAACACTTCATTCATGTCTCAAATTAAGTCATTCTTCCATAACACTAGCAAAGGTTGTCAACCAACAAACATACTTTGTTACTCATAAAATAATGCCCTAAACACGAACAGGTACATAAACCATTATGCAATGCTTTCTTTTGTAAAATGCCTTTACAAAACAAGAATGACACCTATCTACTGTTTGTAATTCACTGCAGTATGTTACGTGATCCATGTTTACATTACAGTCCAAATTATTCCGAAGTTGATAGATGGTAATGAAATTGAAAGACTAACAACCATGTACGTGTTCAGCTAATTGCTTTAATGGTATTTAATTTTAGATATTTTATAGTAGGCCTATTTCATATATTTCAATATGGTAGTCTTGTTCAGTTTTGTATTTTGAACTTGAGTTTAAGCATGTAAACGTGCCTGTGAGTTTTGGTGGTAGTTGTGTCTAAGTGAGAAATGAATTCATGTCATTTGAAAGATGTAGTTATTAAATATATTTTGGGTCAAAGCAATGGAAAATTGTCCACAGTTTAGCTCACATAGATTGATTGGCTTGGTTAGTTTGGGACATTCAATTTAACATTTAATTTAATATTCAACAATAATATTGATCTGCCTGCATTGACACCATTATACAAGAACTGAACTGAGGTGGACAATGACATCACGGTTTTCTCCAGAGCAGCTATATATAGATAAATTAACTAAATTAATAACAAAAATGAAACATCACTGTACTTACTTAAGCTGGACTGTGATGCTATTTTCTTCTGGAAACAAACTTTTTTGCATTATGTTCCTGTTATCTCTGTAAAGCTGCTTTGAAACAATCTGTATTGTAAAAAGCGCTAGGCCTATATAAATACATGTGTGTGACTTGACTTGATTGATGTTGTGCTGTGTGCAGAGTGACTTAAGTATTGAGAAATGGGTCCAACTGTATAACATCATCTTAAAGACCTCATTAAATGGTTTGATGAATGCATTTCTCTTTCCTGTGTTGAAGTATTTCCCTTTAAAAAAAAAAAGAAGCAACATTTTTGGCATTCATGCCATAGCTCTTAAGGTCCTTAAGGTACTTAAGGTTGAAAATGAAAGGCATGTATGAGTCAGTTTTAATCAATAATTGCATTTTATTGAGTCATTTTAAAGAAATGTAGAGTTTTTGTACAATTGATATTTGTGCATAAAAGACTCGGTAACTGACTGTATGGCTTTTTAGAGTTGTAGATGGTATAGAGGACAACGGACATGCATTTCATTTCAATGTGGAGGACAAAACTGCCAAAACAGTGACATCATTGGGTAGTAAGACACTGGACGGTAAGGATATTTTAATCTTAGTATCTACAGTAAGTAACATAGATCATTTGGGTCATTGCTTCTTTGTTTTATTTCAGGGTCTGGTCAGGTGAATGCTTCACTGCTTCAGGAGACAAAAGAAGTGAGAGAGACCATTACCCAACTCAACAAGAAGGTACAGTGACATTCTATCATTCTTAAACTCAGATATTAAATCCTTCTAAAACGTTTATAAGCTCAGTAATCGGAATTGGCATGAGGTGCATTCAAATGAAAACGAAGTACACACATTAGGTTACAAACATTATTATATTAACAATTAAAGTTAAAGGGATAGTTCACCCAAATATTTTCTGCCATCCTTTATTCACTCTCAAGTTGTTCCAAACCTGTATGAATTTCTTTCTTCTGCTGAGAAGATATTTTGAAGAAAGTCGGTAACCAAACAATTGATTAGCCCCATTGACTTCCATAGTATTTTTTCCCCCTATGGAAGTCAATGGGGCCCATCAACTGTTTGGTAATATTTTTCAAATTATCTTCTTTTGTATTCAGTAGTAAAAAAGAATTTCATACAGGTTTGGGAAAAGCTTGAGTGTAAATGACCCAACAGATGATCATCCAACAGATGCCAGATCAATCCAACAGTTCATGAAAATATTTCACGACACCCTCAAATACCATGTCAGTGTATTACTTTTTAATAATACAATTACTCTATAACTCTCTCCAGATGGGCAATCTGAAAGAGGAAGTGTCAATTCTAACAAAGGATCTGCATCACATAATGCACCTGCTGCAAGCACAGATGGCCGTTCGTCATTACGCAGCTCCTATGTCTTCCTATCCCTATGGAGTCCACATGATGTCCAATTCTTCTGTCAGTTTGTCTCCGGCCTACATCTTGGGTTCCAGCATCCACATGCAGCACAAAGACCATGCTGTCCCTGAGAGTCACCTGGGGTCCACATCATGGAGTCATAGCAGAGCTGGTGGTATGACCAAAAACTCTGTATAGTTTTCGTTTGTTCATTGAATAAACCATTTGCATTTCTCTACACAAGTTTACTTTGTAAAGAGACTTTACACAGTCTTTGGCATCATTTGATTAAAAAGTTTCTCTGGTATGTGCAGGTGGATCTGGTTTTGCTCAGCACACTGAGAAACAGGGACACTTTCACCAGCATGAGTCTAATCAGCACTGTCCCGTCACAGCAAATGACCCCTGTTCCCATGACTGGAGCTCCATCCATTCCTCAACCGGCCACCATCACTTCTCCACTGGCTCCACTCTCCTTAGCATCAGCCCAGGAACCCATGGGCCAAAACCTGCAGAAGGCCCCCGAGCAGAGGGCTTATCACTGGGCGTTTGTGCTGGAGCTCATGCCAGTATCAGCCAATCGCAGCCTGTTTTGCATCCATTTCTTTCACAAAACTTGGGAGGTTCCTCTTTGTCCTGCAAGGTCACACCTAGCTCATATTCACACCTACACCTTTCCACAGAACCAGCGTTTTCCTACTCCACTCCAACCCTGGGTGAGGAGAACAGGACTCCAGAAGTGGCCCTCAATCAGAACCAAAATGTGGTTCCTTCCACTTTCCTACCAGAGAATTCTCCACCTTCTCCAAAGGAATCAGGTGTTCACTGTTCTCTTGGGGAGTCATCTGAGATAGAGCACACCAGTGAGGAGTGCCTACTGGGTAATCAAAGGCTGGGCGAAGACGGTGAGATATCAGAGAGCAGGTCTAGTGGATCCAGTGCAGGACTTCAAAGCCAATCGGAGAGCTCAGAGACCACATGGTGCTTGGATCTGATAGAATGATTTAGGAAAGCCTAAAATCAAGACAACTCAAACAGATTCTGCAGCCAAAATTTCAGTTTGAATTTCGATTGACACAACAGTCCTTTCATTGTGAATATCATAACTTCATGAGTATGATTAATGGGAACTAGCAGCACAGCAATTAACCTTTTCCTGTTGTACTGCAGAAAAAGGCAGTTCTGGCACTAGCCTCTAAAACCTGCTGGTCTTAAACGAAAAACCACAAAATATCAGAATCTGGGGGCCGGATGTTCTTTCCAAGTAAGTTTACAAAACTACAACAACTCATACAAATGACACTCACACAGACACACAATAAATGAAGCTATTATCATTGTTAATAGTATGCCTATTCAGTTGATGTACATCACACATAATTCTGTGGATCACATTCTATGAAACATTCTGTCATCATTTGATGACCCACGTCATTTTAAATCCACAAGACTTTTATTCATGTTTGAAACACAAAAATGAAGATATTTGTAATATTCTGTCATCATTTGGCATTTGTCACTGTCATCGTCCAAAGCCATGAAGACGCAGTAAAAGTAATCCACATGAATGGAGTAATCCAAGTCTTCCGAAGATTTACTTTTGAAGACCTACGCTGTAAACAGTGTAGAAATAGCTAGAACTGATTTACCAGTATTCTCAAAAGGTTCTGTTAACACATGATCTCTAAACAGTAATCAGTCATTTTGCAGGAAAGAATGTGCGTGTGAACGCTTCAATTGCAGACATAATTCTGCTCAGTTCTCGATGCAGGACACTAAAAAAAATTGTCTGCTTGAAGTTGTTTCTATTAAATCTTTTTTAATAAGTTTTACAAACTTACAGACTGTACATAAATATGAGCTCATTTTCCATTATCTGAGCACAGCACACTCATCACACTGGATTTAAATGCAAACTAATCTGAAAACTGCTTTTTTCTTTTCAGAAACTTGGTTCCTGGTATTCCGTCACTTTCTCAAAAACTGTAAAACTATGCAATGTCATTAAATTGAGAGCAACTCTACTAAAAATGACTGTTTTGTCTAGGTGTTCATGAGTACAGTAAACTAAACTTGTTAGTTTGTTACTGTGGACATCTGCTGTAATTCACATAATTTTAAAAACATTTCAAGAATCACTTTATGATTTAGATGGTAGTTTTTTTTTCTCCTGACTTGTATAGTTGTTAATTATTTTTCCTAAAGAAAATGTATTCTGAAATGTTGAATGAATATTCTAAATGTTTGCATACATCTAAGAACATTTACATACTTTATCATTTTCCTGTAGATCTTGACTGTTTATACAGATGGGACATGTAAAAAACAAAACAAAACAAAAAAACAGTCAAGTGCACTTAAGGAATAAAACAGTTTTGGCAGCAGACTGTTCTGACAAACTGCTATAATCTATGCCCTTAATATTTCAATCAGATGACCTCATGTAGCAAATATACAGATATAAAGAAAGCCACTTTAAAATCTATATGCACAATTGGCAACGAAAAAATACTAAATACTGCATGACGAATTAGTAAAGCTTATTAAAAATGTATGCATTTTAAAATATGCTGAGTAATGCTGTCATTGCTAAATCTGTGAATGTTGCATGTTGTTGGAATTCCATTAAAACATGTGATGCTTTAAAAATCTGCTGCCAGAATTCCAGTAGTACTCTATTGCACTAAATAACTGAATTTAATACTTGGATTAATGAGACTCAGGGTTGATTTTTTTTATTTGCACAATATGTGACCACTGCAATGATTAGGAGCTATTAAATTTGACTATGTATTGACTAATACTATGACCTATGCATGTAATTACAGTTTATGTGGTAACACTTTACAATAAGGTTTAATTTGTTAACATTAGTTAACTACATTATTTAACATGGAATTAAGAATAACCAATACTTCCACAGCATTTATTGATGTTAATTTCAACATTTACTTATCATTTTTTTTAAATCAAAAGTTGTATTTGTTTACATTATTTGTTAAGATTAATAAGTGTAATCAAATATATTGGTCATTGGCAATGTTTTATTTAATGCATTAAGTAAGGAAAAATTTACTACAGAATTTAGTTAAACAATTTTTATTTATTTTTTTGCCACTCATAAAACAATGACCTATAAACACTGAAAACAAGAGCATTACACCTTTTCTTTTGTAAAATTTCTTAAAAAAAAAAAAAAAACACTGACACTCATAACTGTTTGTAATTCACTAAGTTACATTACATTATCTGTGTTTACAGTACAAAATTATTCCTAAGTTTTCCCCTTTTGTATAGATAGTAATAAAATTGTAAGACTAACACTGTGTTCATACATCTAATTGTTTTGATAGTATTTTATTTTTTAGATTCGTAATATAGTTATATATAATAATATAATAATAATATAGTTCGTAATATAATATATAGTATTACTGTAAAATTGAGCAAATTTCCGTCTTCTGTCTGTTAGGATTTGAACTTAAGTTTAACAGTTTTGAAAAGAGTATGTAAATGTTCAAATTGGCCTGTAGGTACAGTATAACTAATGTTAACAAATGACACCTTATAATAACGTTTTATTTGGTTGAACCTTTAATGTTTAAACATTTGAGTGGTCATAAAAGTAGCATTGCAGTGGCAGACTGGGGAAACCTGATTCAACATTTGAGTGTATTTTTTTTTACTCCAAAACTACGACACTGAATACTAAATACAGATTTTTATCATTCTGTATAGAGGACTGTTAATGCTTTTATTGATTGACAGTTTTTGAAAACATCTCTTGATTGTTAAACTCTTTCATTGTTCTCATTTATAGAATCTTGCATCTTTTATAAAATGGTAGTTTTTCTTATTTTACCATATTTTTTGCATGGTAACTTATTTCAATTGTAAATTTGCTTGGTTTTTGTGCATGCAATTATATTACATTATGAGGATTCCAATAAAACAGTTTTTCCTTAAGTGTGTTCTAAATATCGTTGTCTCAACTTCCATTTCCACAAGACAAACATGCTGGATTGGGGCACAGGAAGAAATCCTGACCTGTTTTGGGCAGGGTCAGAAATGAACTTTTGCATTAAGGTGTAATATTTGCCTCCCTGAAAATTATTTCCATGGGGCATTGTTTTACCTTTATAAGGGCATTTTTATAATAACCTTATAAAATGTATTTGTGTTGTCAAATTTAATTAATGAATATAACAACTATGAATAAGAGATACTCCAGGGTCTGACATTGTTCATTAACATGTTTTTACGTTACCCAAATGTAGCAAACATCTATACACAATAATTGCATAATGTTATGAAATTAATGTTATTTTAAATACATAAAGTATATACATAATAAAAATATAAATCTATCATAAACAAAAGTTTCAGGTTGCTCTGATGCCTCTTTTCATTTACACAGAACTAAAACAACTTTTAGTTGAAGTTTTAGTCAAAGTCTTTTTGAAGTGGGTCAGAGCAGGCATCAGATGTAATAAATATAATATGCTTGTATGTATACTAATTTTGGCAGGTTATGATTATATTCTATCACTTTGGATGTCATTGCTATCAGAGCCTTTAACATTAGCCAAAAACAATGAGTATCACTTTGGTACACCAGTTTGCCAAAATTGCCCTCTGGCATCTTTATTGCGACAGTGTTGGTAAACCCACTGCATTCAGTGAGAAACATTCAATAATATGCTGATGGAAAGGGCATGGAAATTGTATTATCATAAAATTATAGTGCTGCAGTATAATTATGTCATCACGGCATGATATTTGGTGGTATAATTTTCATGATCAGATGCCTTAGGATTAAGAACAGGTTGTCTTTTTAAATGGATGTCATCGGAGGAGAGGCTTCATAGAGAGTTCAGTATGTTAATTATTTGTAAGTAAACAGCTAATTACTTTATGAATTGACAGCCTGTCTGTTAATCTTCAACCTGAGGGTCATAAGCTTGTTGTCATTGTTACTGTATCCAAATGAATTTACCTTCTTTCACAACACTTTTTCAGAACCTGAAACTGAACTCAATGATACTTTTATCCATTCATTACAGGGATTGCAGTTTGGCGAAATTCTGTTCCAGCGACGTGATTGGCTGTTGTTATAAGAGCTAGCCACAGTATGGCCTGTGGTGCCCACTTTCATAAAGTTTGCAGACTGAAGACTGACTTCAAATTTTAACCAGCATTATTTACTTTTCAAACTACTTCCAGATTAACCTAGGCATACATGCATTCATTTGTACCTCAGTAGGTAAGTCTGTATATATTGTTGTCACAAACAGCTTGGTTTGACACAAACCAAGTCCACTAAAGGAGGGGAAGCATTGTTGCATTTGGATCCTAAACTCTGGAATAGCCTTCCTGATGATGGTCGGAGCTCAGATGCACTAATAAAGATTCACATAATACATCTCATAACCTTGAAAGAGCCTGGGAAGATGCAACACTCCTAGTAGAGTGAGCTCTAATGCCCAGAGGTGTTGGGAGCTTCCGCACCTCATAAGCCAAAGATATTGCATCTCTCACCAATGAGAGATCCTGTGAATAGAGGAAACAAACCCTCTGTGGCCGGCCCAAAAACATTAAAACAACTGAGAGGACTTGTGCCACTGGCCAGAGCAGTCCACATACACCTTTAAAGCCCGAACGGGGCAAAGCAAATGGAGCCTAAATGATGTGGATAAAACTTTGGGGACATAACCAGGCCTGGGTCGCAAAAACACCTTCACAAGACCAGGGGCAAACTCCATGCAAGGTCCACTCACAGAAAGAGCCTACCTAAGGGGACCTGGTCTGTGCCCCGACATGCGGCGATAGAAGCCTTTCTAACCGTTAGATGGGAGGGTGTCAGCCGCGGGCCCAAAATCCGCAGAATCTGATGCCACAGTAAATACTGTCAAATATCCTCCATTCCAAGGGAAAAGGCATTGTGTGCCTCTGGACTGGGGCATAAATAATAATCGTGGAGAAATTCCACAGGAGAATCAGTGCGGTGCGAGCGCTTGGGCGAGAGACAGAGGGTGAAACCGGCCTAGCCTGTTTGCTCTTCAGCCTCGCATTCGACATCTGATCCCCGAGACTCAGATTCATGAAGGGCCTTAGCCACAGAGCAACGGGGGAGAGTGGATGAATCCATCTCAAAGCAAGACAACAAGCAAGCAAGCCTCGCGTCGGTTAGTTTTTATGTTTAAAATTCTCACAAAACCTGCAGCCAGGGGCACCATAAATAGCCTTGCGAGCATGAGACAGACCGAGGCATTTGGAAAATCTGAGGAGCAGATGGTGCGTTCACTATATCAAGAGTGAGTAACTTAGTGCTGATGAAGGCGGCGCCCGCGCCATCAGCCAGTATATTGACGTGATTTTATATACAGGTTCAGACAATCAGCACCGCCCCAAGGGCATTTCCCATTGTCATGAGTGAACCTAGAGAACATCATTGCGTCTCAGAATAAAAGGCCTCAGAGCATTATTACCAGCAGATAAATGGAGTTGATAAGTGGGAGAAAGCTTTTTTGTGATACAACCATACCATAATAATATAATAAAAAAAGAATGGTCAATCAAAAATGAAAATTAGTAAATATGACAGCACATAACTTTTAATGAATGCCTTTCTTCCACAATGCCACAGTTTTTCCTTCTCTTTGCAGGAATTTAAAATTCATATCATAATATTTCATTTCATTTATTCTAGAAATGATAGATATTATTCCTAAGAATAATTATAAAGATATAATTAGTGGTGCTTTGTTAGCTAATGAATCAATGCTTTTGAATGAATCGTAAAAGTGAAATCGTTACGTTCAGGTCCATTGTTTCACTTGTGAACAATTTGGTGTTTTCAACAATTCACTTGAATTGATGATTTAATGACATGCTAATAAGACAAAACGGTGGTCAATTATCACCACCTATTCACATAGGCCTACAGACAGTCACATACAGAGTCAAAGCTTTATTGGCATGATTGTCAGGCATTTACAAAACAATTTTTTTTCAACATTAGGTAACACTATTTTACAGTGTCCTTGTTACATGTACTTACTGCAGTAATAACAGTAAATTATGCACAATTACAACTAGCCCTAAACCAAACCCTTATCATAACCCTAAAATACACCATAAAGTAAAATTACTCAGTACTTAAGATGTACAATTGCATTGTAACAAGGACACTTGTAAAAGTGTAACCAAACATTAACAAAAAAAAGAGATTTATATTATAATATAATATAATATTAGAATGCCATTTTGTCCAATGGTTGATCAACAACAGACAGGCCAGATTTATTTCTGACATTGTTTTTTATTTATGTTGTTCAAAGTATGTTATGGAAAATACATAGTTTAATTTGCTACATATCCCTGCAACATTTCCATGAACATGGCCTGAAAGTTACTCAGGAACCGAACATTTGGGTTAGCGCTTACTCTAAATGAACTTACCTAGTTAAACTGCTAAATCTCCTTTCTTGAATACCTCCTAATGATAGAAATCTGCTGTGCTACAGTAAATAAGGGACACATCCGAAATGTGCAGTATTGTGGTCCTGCAGGATCAAGAACCATCACTCAACCATCAGTCCCAAGCAGATCTGCAGACAAGTTTCCCAAATGATCCTTGTGACCTCTGAAGGACACTCAGAAGCGAAGACCAGGAGACTTGGTTGCATCTGCAGCAGGATTCTTTATTGAGAACACGAGCTGTCGGTAGCTGCAGTCATCAAGTCTGACTACGGGAACTTTACATGGTATCTTATAGGCATTCAGTGGGCAGTCCTTAAAGGTGTTGCCAGTCCTTAAAAGTGTTGACCTTACACACAGCCTTAGAGATGACCACTAAATCAAATAATTTAAAAGACAATACAGGCAATTGCCTTCGACTAAAAAAACCTGACTGAAGATAATGGTACCCCTCAATTGTATAAACATCACATGGCCACAAGAACTAAGACTATGTAAACATTCACACATAGTTTGACTCTCAGTAGGAGGATCAAAGACTGACAAAACCCCTTCAACGGAAACTATATTGAATCTGATCAGTAAATTGATGCCCAATACAGTGTAGTTCACCTTAGTTTTTCATGTGATGTTATGTAAGGATGTAGGATCAGCAGACCTAATTAATTTGTAATCCTACACCTCCATCGGATGGACAACTCATGCCCCTGGTTGAGCCTATTCCAGAGGTCTGCATTGAAAATGCGACAGGGGCACACTGTTACACTTTTCAGGGAATCGCCCTACCAATGGGTTATTTACAGCTGTCTCTGCATACACAAATAGGATAGGAGAAACTACTTTAATAGCCAAAAATGACACCTCAGCTTTGTATCAGAGCCTTCATTTCTAATTGAAATGCTCATGAGAAAGCCCTCTGCAGTAGAAAGTCTGCAAACTCTCTCCTACGTATCACACGCTGCATTTTGAAGGTGTTGGACGAAACACTAGAGAAGGCCATCATGCGATCTTTCAGTTCTTGGAAAGTTCCATCGCGAACGAGCTGAACTCTCATTGGTCCGATGCTGCCCTTCATCCTGAAGGATCTGTAGATGTCAGAGTCCTCCTGTAGGCAGTGGTCTAACTGTTGGATTTGAAAAGATATCTAAATTATGAGCAGTTAAAGAGAAGGGTTTCTTAAAAGTTTTTTAATGAACATTATAGATAGTCACCTTGTATCTTTGTTCCTCTGAGAGGTTCCTCACACCCTTTAGCTCAACAAACACAAGATAATGCGGCTGAGATATTCCAGATGCATTGCCTACAGCAAACACAAATAACAAATTAAATGACAGGTTTACTGCACGGATTTCCATTTCAGTATTATACGCAAGATCGACCTTAGGAAAATTCAAGTTATGTTCCAGATTCATTACAACTTGTACTCTAGTTACGTTGCAGACAGGGTCAAAATTCAATCACACTAGTCTCATGCTGACATGTATAATGTACAGGGGAGGGTTGAAACGAAATTCCAGTCCTTCAGGTGCTGGATGCAGCCTGGAATCATAAATCACACCATGTTTGCTCATATGGCCAGAGGAGACGGGCCCCTCGACTGAGCCTAGTTTCTTCCATGATTTTTTTTTTTTTTTTTCATTTCTGTCACCTGATGGAGTTTGGGTTCCCTGACACTGTCGCCTTTGGCTTGTTTAGTTGGGGACATTGAACTGACTCAAGCTGAATAATGACACTATTGTGTTCTGTAGAGCTGTCTATAGTTGAACTGAAATAATTTCATAATAGATGAACTGATGCTGTGTTTCTTGTTTACCATTGTTAAGCTGCTTTGAAGCAATCTGTATTGTAAAGTGCTACTTAAAATTGCCTAGGCTGTATATCAGGGGTGCTTGTAGGATTTTATCTGAAGGTATGCACAGATGGGAAAAAACAATAAAAAGTAAAAAAAAAATATATGTATATATATGCTTGTGTTAATTTTAGTTTTTTTTTTTTTTGGAGTACATTTAGCATTCATGTAACTATTATTACACACTTCAAAAAGACTCTGCACACCTAAGCAGAACAAAGGTGCCTCTAGACACGTTTTAAAACACAAAAATGGCACACAAAAAAATGGTCAAAAACACCCATCTAGTGCATGTTCAGTAGATGCAGCTGAAAAGCACCTGAAAAACAGCGTAGGTGACAAAAATTTTGGTGTGAATGGTCACTTATTCACATGACAATTCTCTCTGAAAATTAAGTTACCTCTCAAAAAGTAGCCTCGTGTCTCAATTGCTTTGTAGGTGAATATCTGCTGTTGCAGATAGCACATTCCTTTAAATGACAAATAATTTGATGAAACATTACCTAGAATGCCACTCTCAACACAGCTGTAGTCTATGAGTCTGGATCCTGGCCACTGCGTCACTGTCCTCTTAAGGGCCCTCAAAAACAGCGATTCAGACACTTTCTCACCACGCACGCTCAACATCTGACCACGCCTGAACACACGTTAAAGAAACAATAACATAGAAATATGTTTTTAATTGATTAGATCAGTGCTTCTCAAACATTCAGGTACTAACTTTGATCAAATTTTCCAGCAGTGGAAAACAGAAATCTGTAAGTAAGAATTTGTATTGTGAGGACTGTGAGCAGCATATACATAATGCCATATTCTGCTGCAGGGGCAAACAGAATAATAATGAATCTGTTCAGTGTTATCTAATCACACCATTAGATAATACATTACATTAATGCATTTGGCAGGCGTATTTATCCTGCATTTAAGGAACACATTCCATCAATTTCATGCATTCCCTGGGACATGAACCCATGATCTCAGTGTTGCAAGTGCCACAAGTGTAGTTTGTTCTACAGGAATAGAGCTACAGCAACTAAAAAATATATATTTTTACTATTTTTCAAACAGTGTGAAATAGTGTTGTGCTGTGTACCACTGAGTAACACAGTTTAAGAACCACTTGATTAGATAATGTATAATAAACATGAGTACCTATACTGAAACTCCACTTTTGGACACTGGTTATGAAATCCGACAACTTTCACAACATCTCCAATGCGATACCTGAAAAACATAGATAAACAATTTAGTAAATGTCTAGTACATAATTTTACCAATATTTTACTTTTCTAAGTTTCTAAAATCTGTTTATTGTTTCTCTGAAAAGACGGAACAACAATAGAAGCCCACGTTGACAAGCCGCTATGTGAGACATTTGTATTGGTCAAAACGTCTGGAGAGAAATAACGCAGACACTGTACAAAGATTAAATTGTTGTATATATGTGTATGAAATCGAACATACTTTGAAAAGCTAAGCGTCTGCTGTACACACACTAAGAGTATCTGTCAAAACTGAAGTATACTTTGGGCTTAAGCAAAAAAAAAAAAAAAAAAAAAAACCTGTTGGAGGATGAATTGTACAAAGATCCAAAAGACTAAACATTTTATATGAATTGAGGAAGAAGCACTGCACCAATACATGATGCCATTAAAAAAAGATTGACTGAATTAGTTGTAGCCTATTTGCAGCATAAGTGTTGTTCAGAGTTTAGTGAAGATCAGGTACATTCCTAGAAATTGTCCATTCAGATATTTTAACAACATCCACTTCTGCAAAACTCTTAACATCGAATGAAAATGTACTGTGACATTTACTTTGTTTTTACCCTCAAATTATCATCCGTGTAATTATAACTGAGGAAAGTAACGTAATATCTCCATGGTAAAATCAGTTGTTTTTTTGGACACAAAAACATTTTTATTCCTACTTAAGACTATTAAGAACTGAACAGACAGATGGTATAAGAGCAGCGAAAGCAGGGTGTGTAAAGAAAACCAAGTAAATGTAAAGCAGCAGGGATCATGTACTTGACCTGAATAATCCCGAGGCATTGGTGACCAGCAGCTCATAGTTGTGTCCTTCTTGAAGCTGCTCTATCAGGAGAGCTTTGGGCTGCTCTAAATCCAGATCCTCCTCTGGTATAAACTCACAGAACATGGAGCGGGGACACAGGAGATACTGTCTGCTGTCCTGCAGAGGCCACAGGTTCACACCTATCAAGCCTGAAACATGAATTACAGACTATTACACACAACTAACGCATGTATGTAAGCTCTACTCGCTGCAAGTATATGCTCCATTCACAACTTTGCTGCTGAATGTTTGCTGTACTGAATAGTAGGCATTGCTACTAGTTCTCAATAATGTTTTAAAATATTGACCCAGCACCTGGACGGAGATACACTGCTAACCACAAGGAATAAGACACTCCACTATAATAGCTGTCGCTGCTTCAAGTTGCTCTGCATTGGCATAAAGTTTGCTGAAAAGCTCAACACGTCCAAAACTAGTTACTAAGAGTCAATTGAAAATGAGAAAATAATAGAAAATGAGGTCTGCCATTTACATTTATAAAGAAATATATGAAGTGATGGTATTTTCCAGTGCTGTATTGAAATACATTTAAACTACATATAGCAGGAATTTAGTTCAAATAACTGTATTTAACGTATTACCGCTAATAAAGACATAGAAAAACATTTATCTTTATCTCTATTACAACTTCAGGTAGTGAATTGTGAAGTATTCCAGACACAACTGTTTGATTTTGAATTTCATTTAGATAATTCTTGAAGTCAGAATTCAGTGCATGACATTATCTGCAGCAATCTTAGGGAATATGTTAAGAATAACACATAAAATATTAAAAACCAATGCTTATCATGGCTTATTTCTTTAATATATCACAATCCAATTAAGAAATGTACACACCAGGGTTTTCTTCCGAGGTGGCAAGGGAGGCATTGCGTCTTTTTTTAAAAACTGAATGAGAAAATAATCTACAGTACAAAAAATATTACATTAAAGAGTGTATAAATCTCCTGTTTTTCTAAAGCGGCAAACCAACAGCAGCGGTTAAAGTTTCGGTAGGAGGCAGCGTCCCTCTTGCCTCCCCTTGTATCTCATGCATAACCAAACAAACGCTGGTTTATGTCATGTCACATTCAAACCTGAAATGATCTGTGAGGGTTTTTTAGTGAACAATCAGTTTTATGAAATTAAAGGTATATCTCTCTGTCTGTGACCATCACGACACCTGCAGTGTTAACGGAAATTTGATGACTGATGATCCGAAAATAAGTTGACTATTAAAAAGAACAGCTTAACATCAGGGCATAAATAAAAAGTCTTACTGTGTTCTTGTAGTTATTGTTTTGAATAAATGTTTTTAAAAAATGCTTTAAAAGCACTAATTTGATGAGAAATATTTTTTTCAATAAATGAAACATTACTTACACTATTAAGAAAACAACAACTAATACAATTCTAAGTAATGTTTATTTAACCTGAAAAAAGTGTCAAAATTAAGTGTAACTGGAACATAAGACTCCTCATTTTTGAACACCACTGCACAGTACTGGTAAACACATACACACACACAGAAACACACCTTCAGTGGCAGCGTAGAAAGGGGAGTAGAACGGGACATCTTTACAGTAGTTCTGTCTTAACATCTCCCCATAAATCTGGTTTGAGCCCGAGTCAACTGCCAGGACCAGGTGTAACTTGGGCCATAGTCTGAGTGCAATCCCCTCAAAGCCTTTCTCAAACTGGGCTGTGAGCTCAGTGGCTCTCACTGGATCTGGCTTCATCAGCTTCTCTAAAGCACAGCGCACATCAGCCTTCAGGTTCAGACCGGAGTTGATCCTGCCCACTTCCACATCCACAACAAGATCTTTCCAATGTTCCTAAATGCAGATGAACACAAGATCATGGGGTCTATCTGATATATTCAGAGTCAGATATAAAACAATGAGCTGATCGGACAAGTCTAAGAGCGGGACAAGAATCTCAAGCATATTATATGTTGCACGCTATCTAGCTGCATTCATTGTTAGAACATATTTGAACAGCTCATCACAAAAAAGTATTCATGGTATCACTACTGTGTGTTTTTTTCTTTCTTTTTTTTCCTTTTGAACATGAGCAGTGCGGTCCAACAACACTGAAAACCTGGAATTATTTTTCGCTCTTTAAACCTGGAAATAAACTAAGTTTTGAATTCTGCATTATTCCTTGGTCACTAAACCAAAGACATTTTTGCATTTCTGTTCATCAGATGGCTTTATACAGTGTGGTCAGTGTGATCTGAGGCCTTGTATTTAAACCTTTAAAAACAAAGTTTTTTTAAAGCTTTATTAACAAAGAGAAGTTATGATGCTGCAAATGATAACTATCTGTGCACAACTTCTAGGTGATCACTCAAATTTTAATGCTGATTATAGAATTATTCAATGAATAATGTAATATAGAAGCATTTTCATAAGGGATCTCAGACCTTTGGTCCTCATTATACCTGCAGGGCTCTGAAGGCATAAAAGACGGTAGAGCAGAAGTTGGATTCCAGCGTGCCGAGATTGCGGTCCTTCAGCCCAAACAGCAGATGCAGATACAAGGCGTCTCTCTCATTCAGCACCTAGAGACAAAACAAACAGTATCTTTTAGATTCTGTATACTAGTGTTCTGATCAGAGCCTATAGGTTAAACACATTTCATTTTAGTTGGCAGGTACTTTTATCCAAAGTTACTTCCATTGCATGAACAGCAGCTTTGTGGACACCAGCCGCATGACTTGTACTTGAGGAACAACAGCATAATTAAACATAACAATCAGACATAATCAAAGAAGACTTGGGATTCAAATTAAAGAGACTCGTAAGCAGACTGTACGAAAACTCATGAATGAGATTCATATTAATTTATTCCAAAAACTAAAATTGTGTTGTTTCAGTTTTCTATTACGTGCATAAATGAATGCAGCAAATCAGTGATTCACTGACAGCAGTCAAGGCTTTTTTTGAAGGCACACAGTTCTGATTTATTATACTAAATTATGCAGGCAATGATTGTATTTGTTCTCAGCATTGGAATTAAAACTGCAGAAACATGTGTGACAGAAATAAGTGTGTTCATCAGGTTCATGTTCACTGAAATTTTGCATTTTAAATTTAGTTTCCGTTCATTTAGTTTTTATAATACTTTTAATATTTTATGGCTGCTACAGTTAACAAACTAATTCTATTATTAAAGACTAAGTAAAGGGAGAAAACAAGATAGGATTAATCATTTAACAAATGAGTAAATATAGAAACAACTGGACATACTCAGAAAACATGACAACAGAGGAGTCAAGAAATAACACAGGGAAACTTGAAAACCAGAGACATCATGTGACAAGCACACACTAGGGGTGCTTCTCATTTCTAATTTGTGCATCTTTGTGTCCTTTCCTCGTGTCTCAGCTCCACCGCCTTAGGATGCGAGGGAAGAAAATGAGGACAGAGGAATCGAAGGGAATCTTATTTTAAATTGGAATATTCTTAATCACTCGAGCATCACTTCAAGGAAGCTCGACGTAACCAGAGGAAGATGTGGATCTTGCACATAATGATAATTCCTCTCGAAACTAAACTGCAGAACTCATCCTCTGAGAAAATATTTCTCGACGTGAAAAATGATCAATGATGCACACTTTCGTTCTCTGGTAGAAGTGTCCATTAGCTAGCTTGAAAAAGTCGATGACAAAACTGTATAACCACTGCTGCTCCATACTTTCACATGAGTATAATTTAGATCCAACACTAATCAAACATATAAGAAAAATCGAATTCATATTTTGAGGATTACTTGAAAATTACAGCCAGGTGTGTTTGATTAGACATGGACATTATAGCACCCTGTAATGGGGGTGGGGGACTATGTATAAAAAGTATTGTCATTTGTACAAGTTGAAAGCAAGTATATGAAAATATCCTTTAATAAAACCTGACAACATGCGCTTTAACCTGTTGTGAATTGTTTGATTACAATTACAAATCTAAAACAGTGGAAAACAAAGAACCTCTCATGATTTGTCTCTCTTTTTACCTTAACATTTACAAATATTATCACTGAATATCATGTTAAATTCATATTCATCCATCCCCTACCTGATAGACTGGTGCTGGTGTGGTGTACAGATGCAGCATGTGTCTAGAGGAGGCAGGGGTTGAGGAGTTGGGGCCAGTGGGAATACCTGCCTCACTCTGACGAAAAAGGGGCGAGTAAAAAAGCTTCAGGGTCTTCTGGAGACAGTTGGTGGCTGGAAAGGCTCGACTCATAGCATCTAGACAAACAGTCACCCCCTGCCAGAAAAGTGCACAAAAATAATAGATTACATGCCCACTGATCCTCTCGAGCCATCTGGGAAATGTACAAAGACTTGAGAACTAATGATCATATTACTTTTATTGATCACAAATTGCAGTAAACTAGTTCAGCTATTAGATATCCAACCGTTGCAACAACCCCAAACTTGTTGCTAGTCGGTCTGCATTGACCCATTACTTCTAAAACTCTGCTCCTAAACATGTGTTAAGGAATCTGTCAGGTTTCTCCATGTTTTTTCACTGCCTTCTGTGCAACCAATCATACTGAATAATGCATTTCTACAATAATGAATGATAAATACTCTGACAAATAGAAAGACAGGGGGAGTGTTTGGAAAAGTGTAATGCTGACATAACTTTGTACTTGTAAAAAATGTTTATGTGTGACCTGTAGAAAGAATTCCGTGTTGGTGTCTCTGGTGCTCAGAAGCATTCGGCTGGTTCCAGACGTTCCTGATGTCATTGCCAGAATAAGAGGCTTCTCCGATATTAAAACCTTCTGCTCTCCTTTAGCCACACGCTCCACATACTTTTCATAATGGTCATAATCCGTGACCGGATGGCGCTGTCGAAATGTTTCTGTGTCTGAAATGATAGAATAAAAACTGTCATACATTTCATGACAAGATGGTGGCATGTCCCACAGGTAATTTCCATTGCCTAGAAGCCAAGAAGTAAAAAAGAATTGCTCCACATACAACTGAATTGTTTTTGTTTTGTTTTTTGTGAATTTTTTCAATGAAAATATACTATTGCCTAAGATTCTAATATATGTAGCCTAAAAAAAATTTACTATATATCTAATATACATAAATTAACTATACAGAATATCTGTGGCATGCAGTCAGAGCCTTCAAATGCTTCGGGAGAAGGGCGATAAAACATTATAGATTCAAAAGCTATGAAACTATATTTTGCACTTTCAATAAAAACCTTATGCATTCAATAATTTACAAATGCATAAATTATAAACTTATTTAAATTAATAATAAGTATATCAATGTAATATTTCAATGTTATATTTTTCATAAATTTGCAAAGTTATGAGGTATTGAGTAGATTGATGTGAAAAATGTGAATTTAAGCTTTTTAGCATAAAAACCATAGACAGGGAAATACCCTGGACAGATGGCCAGTCTATCAAGGTTACTACTTTCAGAAATTACAGGATGGCTGACACAAAACACAAATGTGATAGAAATAGTGGTAGAAAGTGGCCATTAGCCAAATAAATAAAAATTTAACAGAGGCTTTAGCTAAATGGACAACTAAAAACTGTCACCCTGTTAATACAGTGGGTGGGCTGAAATCAAAATGAGGGACTGAAATCAGAAGATTTATCTTATAATCGGCCATGCCAGAAAACCATTATGTCAAGAGTAGGGACTTTAAAAATAGGGCCCCCTCACCCAGACTATCCTTCCCCTAGTCAAGATGAATGTTGACAGTAATAGTTATACACCTTGTTTGCCCCAATGAGTTGAAACATCTGGGTTTCACTCTGAGGAAAAGTGGCATCATGTTCAGCCACCTGTAAAGAAAAAGTTCACCCTCTCAACTTTTTATATGAGTCAGTGAAATTTGAGACAGATGGGTGCAGAAATAGCTGTTTTTGGCATTTATCTTGACTCGCTGATCCTGATAATATTTGTAAAAGTATATCAAATAAAGCTTAGGGAATTGCCTGATATCAAGAGGTGCAATATCAAGAGTTTTATACTTGTACAACATCAAAATAGTCTGCAGGGTTATACTTCATTTTCCCAACCTGGCAAGACAGAGTGAAAGACCGGATAGGTAGTCCTGATACTCAGCCAGAAAAAAAATAAAAATGTCAGATTCTCATAAGAAATAAGTAATAAGAACAGGTTAAAGACCATCAGATTAAAGATATCCAGGTCAAAAGTTTAGACTGATCAGTTACAGTAAGTTTGGTCATAGAAAATAATCAAAAATAAAGTTTACTTAAGAATAAAATGAAGCTTTTACATTTAAACACAAAAAAACATGACATGAGTGATTAAAATATTTGATTAAATACTCAATTATTAAATCGAAATAAAGTGAGTATCAAATCTAAAATTGAACACCCGTTTTGATATAAATAAAAAAAAGAGTACTTTTTACAATTATTACACTGTACACGTTTCTAAATCAATCACCTTTAATTGATCCGAAGTCGTAGAGTTTGCCATAGACTGTGTCGGAGTGTTTGCGCAGGCGCTTGAGCAGAGTTTCCTCCTGAACGCGATGAACGTCCTGAGTGTCTTTCTCCAGTTTGTTTCTCTGGCGATTCCCCAGCCAGCACACTGCCTTCATCGCAGCATACTGAGCCAGAAGACTCGATATGGACCGATTCTCGATCTTTATCTTCCATAGAAGAGCCATACAGCAAAGACACAGGAGCAAAAATGAGCCTGCAGGAGCTGTTACACAAGAACATAACGCATAGCATTGACTCTTCCCGAACGAAAGAGGGCGCCAATGCACAAATCAACATTTAACCACAGACAGCACAGGGTTTATGTGTATGTAAATATAAAATGTATACAACTTTACAATTATGTATATATGTATTTATCATTTATAGCCAAAACATAAAACAACCATTTAGGTGTACTCAAAGAAAGCCTGGTCAATTGACACTATTCTAAGTAACAAATTCATTTTTGGATTGACAGCTCCTCACCAAGAAGTGCTGTAGCAGTACCATAGTACGCACAGCGATGGCAATACCTTGAATTAAGCAAAAGGGACCATACCAGTTTGAATGTACATATAGTATGATTATCATGTTTCTTTTTGATATTGTCTGTAACGGACAGAGCTACTATATTATTATCACAGAAACAAACTCACCACATGTAATGGTCACGGCCAATAAAGCAATAAAACATGGTAAAATGATCCACAAACGTTGATGTGTCCGAATCATTGTGACGGACAGTATTATTGAAAACTGAAACCAAACACTAACACCAACTTCTTCTTCTTCTGTGCAACACGGTAGGATCAAGCGCGCCATCTACTGGTCGTGTTCACTGCTGCCACCAAAGTCCCTGAAAAGGCAAGTGCTGCTCACTGCAGAACCAAAGAATGTCCAGCTCCCCTTCTCTGGACGTCATGGGTTGAGCTTGACCTAGTCTTGACCACCTCTGAGGACCTAACGGGTAGAGGGATGGGGATAGGGTGTGGTTGGACCTTCTAGCTCCACCCATTATGATGCACCCAAATTCCATCTAGAGAGCTGGACGTCCAGAGAGGGGGAGCTGGACTTCATTCTCCACCCACGGCTCTGCAGTGAGCAGCCTCTGAAGTTCAGTTGACAGCCTTTACAGAACCCATGAAGCTAGCTGAACAAACTCAGGGTTACAGGAGATTTTTCAAGTTGACAAAACCAAACCAATCAGGCTTTGCTAGTACCATGATACTGCTGATCAGCTTTTTCTATCAGATCAGACTTTGACCATGAGTTCATGAGAGTAACTATGGAGCGCAAGCATATGGAACTTCTCACTGCTAAAAATGTATATATGTTTATGAAATCTGAAGAATTTAAATGTATTTACACAGTAAGAAGAAATGAGTTGATGAAAAAGGATGATGAACAAATATCAGTAAAATAAGTTAATTAATATAAGTAGATTTTATATAGATAATATTTATACAGTAGGTACACAGCAACCCAAACATGTAATGTTAGTCATTTTAAAGCTTTACTTTATATATTGATTCTAAAGTTTATTTATATTTGTAAAACTAAAATTATAAAATAAATTGTTAATTTATTTTTGATTTTGGATTAAGGGAATAATTATAATATACAATATAAAATCATATCAAATTAAAATAAACCATTTTAATTACACGATTTTATGTATTTTATGATTTTATTATCACAATATAGTTATTTTGGTTATCTTATTCTATCTTTGTTATTAAAAATAAGAACAAAGATACAAAAACACTTAGGACAAATGCAATATAAGAGTTTTTCTCTTTTTCTTTTGTTGTTTAATTAACAATGAGGACAGACAGCAGCAGCAGCTTTATTAGGCTGTTCACTTAAAGAACTAATGCTTTATCACTTTAACACATCAATATATTTACTATATATAGCGCGGCTATATTTACATGCCACGGTATAAATGACAGCAAATGTTATAGTTAATTTAACATAATTAAATGGGAATTATATCATGCAAAATTTCCAGTTGAAGTGACGCATTCTCATTTTTTTTTTTTTGCCATTCTCTTTAAGCGTCAGCATCTCTGCGTCAGCCTTTATGACGTCACAAATAAATTGTGTCACCTATTACAGTATTTAAAAGTGTGAAAGCCTTTTGCTCATTTTGTTGGTTGAAGTTTTGGACTATCTGATATCAGAGTGACAAACAGTTTTATCATGGGACAGCTAAGTTCACAACCAAACAAAGTGTTTGATATGGAGTGTACACAAACCCTGTGTACAACTCAAATGCACCACCAACACGGAAGAGAAACATCCTCATTGGCCTGATGAGATTCCTGTTGGTGTTCCTGAGATTGATGGAGGAAGAGAGCAGAAAAGTGGAAGAAGAGCTTCTGGCAGTGGCCCAGAGCTGTTGCAGGCGTTATGAATTTGGCTTTGTGTTTGACTCGATGAACGGATGGACTTCAGTTTTTGTTTTTTTTACTAACAAAAATTACCATATCTGTTTGGCATCGTGTTTGGCATGATATGACAGATCTCTGTGCACATGCTAATTGTTGATTCTTTGTTTTGTTGATCAGGTGGCTGTGAAATTTTCAGTGACGCCAAACATGCCAAATATCAAAGTGGTGAGTAGACAGCACTCTTTGTGTTATTGCTTCTTCTCAGTCACTGTTTTGAATTTATAACATCTTATACTCATGTTAATCTCACTACAAATGGCCTGACATTGATGGCCAATAAGGGCCGCAGCGTTCCTCAGATAATTCAACTGCTGGACTGGCTGGATGACACAGATGACTACATCTTGGTCATAGAGAAGAGCTTGCCTTGCATGAACTTGTTGAGTTTCACTGAGCCCCACGGAGGAAGCCTTGACGAGAGGAGAGCACGACATGTAATGCAGCAGGTCATTCATCATGCCACTAACATTTGTTGCGAGTGTGGCGTATTTCATCGGGACATCAAACTGGAGAACCTGCTGGTGAACCAGGCCACTATGGAGGTCAAAATTGCTGTGAACTCATGAAGAAATCTGCCTTCAAAGTTAATTAGCTCACAGAAACGTATGGCGCTTTTCCACTACACAGTACCAGCTCAGTCGAGCTGAGCTGGTACTGGTAATGGAAAAGCGCCAATAGTCAACATGCTGTGGAAATGTATTTAACATCAGACTTTCCTCCAGGCACAAAAGCGTACTCTCCTCCAGAGTTCAAATTCAACAGTGGGTACCATGCAAAGCCATCAACAGTGGAGTCATTAGGGATCCTCCTGTTTGAAATGGTGTTATTCCAGGAATTATTCCACAGCCCACGATCTGTGCATGATCAGTGTTAGCATCTGGACCAGTCCTGTCCTGTCACAAGGTGAGATCTTCATCAAAGACCAAAAAAAGGAACATTTTATAAATCATACAAAAAAGACTAATAGCTTCAAAGAGAGCAGGTGTAAAGTAAAAGCTCTAATCAGACATCTCACTTGCCTTTTTGCACAGAATGCTGCGATATGATTTGTGCTTGTGTGCAGCCTAAGGCACAGAAGAGACTCATTCTGAAGGAGATCTGTCTCCATGACTGGTTGATGAAATAAGACATGGAGAACATCAGCAAACAACTCCTGTCATGGCCACCCTGTTGATTTCTGTCTTAACTCTGGTTTGCATCTGGCAGGCTGACATGAGTGGAGATCTGCTTGCTTGGAGATCAGTAAATAATAAAAAGTTAAATTTGTATACACTACTGGTCAAAAGTTTTAGATCGGTAAGATTTTTTATGTTTTTAAAAGACGTCTCTTCTGCTAACCAAGGCTGCATTTATTTGATAAAAAAACAATAAAAAAATATATTAAAAAAACAGTATTATTGTGAAATATTATGACAATTTAAAATTTTCTATTTTAATATATTTTAAAATGTAATTTATTCCTGTGATCAAAGCTGAATTTTCAACATCATTACTCTAGTCTTCAGTGTCACATGATCCTTCAGAAATCATTCTAATATGATGATTTGATGCTCAAAACACATTCATTATTATTTTCAATGTTGAAAACAGTTGTGTACAATTTTTACAAAAAAGCTTACAAAAGCTTTCCATTTCAGATAAATGCTGTTCTTTTGAACTTTCTATTCATCATAGCATCATGAAATAAAAATGTGTAAAAAATTGTTTTCAACATTGATTATAATCATAAATGTTTCTTGAGCATCAAATCATCATATTAGAATGATTTCTGAAGGATCATGTGACACTGAAGACTGGAGTAATGATGCTGAAAATTCAGCTTTGATCACAGGAATAAATTACACTTACCGGTAACTATATATTCACATAGAAAACAGCTGTTTTAAATTGTAATAATATTTCACAATATGACTGTTTTTTGTTTGTATTTTTAATCAAATAAATGCAGCCTTGGTGAGCAGCAGAGACTTCTTTTAAAAACATTAAAAATCTTACCGATCTAAAACTTTTGACCGGTAGTGTTTACAGTATATACAGTGTGTGCAGAATTAGGCACGTTGATTTTCTGATCATATTTTTTTTCCAGGCACATTTTACCAATTCCAAACCACATTCATCTTAATAATTACTATTAATTTTGTATTTAATCATTTATAAGCGATATATACTTGTTCATGAAGGATATAAATGAAAAATACCTTATATTCATGTGTGCAGAATTATCAGGCACGTTTTCTTTTACAGATAAAATAAGCCAAAAAAAGAGATTTAACTAAGACTGAAAAGTCCTTCCATCCATCCATCCATTATCCAAAAATTATTAAATGCCCATGAGAAAGATGCAATACTATAAATGGCAGTTAGGGCATGACCATTGGACAGTGAAATGCTCATTGAGTCAGCAGGGTCAGACAAATACAGGTGGAGAAGAAAAGACACGTTAACTGCAAAAGAATTAGGAATGAAGGTGAAGAATTAAGTGTTAAACCATCAGGAACCCTTTAGTCTCCAGCGCCACCATTTTCCAGAACTGCAACCTACCTGGAGTCTCCAGAAGGGCAAGGAGTCAGGATCTCAGAGACTTAGGTTAGGTAAAGAATCCTTAAAATGTACCCCCTCTTATTAAGAATCACAAGCTGAAGTGTAATAAAATACATGAAGACTGATTTTTTTTATAGGCTTTACAGACAGACAGATTGAGTGACTCTTGAAGGACCAGCACCACATCCTCTTGTACAACTGTTTGAAGAATTCATCTTCCAGAATCTGACAGTAAGTTTTGGGAGTTCATTTTTAGTCCATCTCTGCAAAACGGACTTCAGTGTAGGAGATGGACTAAAAATGAACTCCAAAAACTAAAAAACGTGCCTAATAATTCTGCACACCTTAATTAAAGGCATTTTCCAGCCTTCATGAACAATTATATATCACTTATAAATTATTAAAAGCAAAATGCATTGTAGTTATTAAGATTAATATGGTTTGGAATTGGCAAAATGTGCCTGGGAATAAAATATGCTAAGAAAATCAACGTGCCTAATAATTCTGCACGCACTGTATATATATATATATATATGATCACGCTCTTATTCATGCAAATGCTTTTAAACCATTCAAACGTGATAAGACACAAAAGAGAACTCAGTGCGTCTGTGAATCTCCTGTCTGTTTGACACACACACACAAACTTGTGCGCACAGAAAGCCGCTTATGACAGTGCTTGAAAAGATAAAAACACATTAAATTATGCCAAAATGCCCATTTTGTTGAGTATCCTCTCAAGCACATTCTTAAATGAGTTGAATGATGTTGAGTTGAGCTTTAATATAAGGATTAATCTATATTTAGGATTTATGCAGTGAAGTACTGTTTACAAGGTTAAAAAAAAAAAAAACTTATAACAAAAACAATAACTTGGCCAATAGACAAAAATTCAGCCCTGATATATCGAAGGGAACAGGTAAATTACATTTATTAAAATGGGTTTATGTGAAGATTGTTTTAAGTTCACTTAAATTGAAAGTTGTTATATTTTTTTAAAGCCTAAAAAATGCTATATTGATAGCTTTCAATTACTGTAAAGCTTAATGGCTATAATTGAGAAAGTATTGGTATTGGTGACACTGGCCTTCTTTCATAAAAAGATGCCATTAAACAAATATATAAAATATAGGCTACTGTATTTCTGTTGTTTCTACTTTAATTTGGAGATTACATGGAAATTATTATAAAAATGACATTAACATTACAAAAATAATCCTAAATGTAAAATTTAAAATCTTCCTTCTCTCAGCTTCTTTTTCTAACAGCAGGTCGAAATACTGGTCGCTGGTGATGACACGGGCTGGCAACGGAATGCGACGCCTCACCTTCTCCAGGGCTGGACTCATGAGGTCGTTAGCCGAGATTACAACTGCTGCCACCAGGTCATTTTTGGGAGCCACTCTATTACAGGTGGGGCCAGGTGTTTGAGTGGTGGAAAGAGTGGCTGATGTTGTGTCAGTAGGTTGAGTGCTGGATGTGCGAGTGGAGAGTGGGGTGAGCGCTGGATGGTGTAGCTGAAGGAGTGGCGGGAGTGATGGATGGAGTGGCGTCACTTCCATCTGCAGATGGGAGCATTCTCACCACCTAAGAAAGTAAAACATAATGTAAAACCTATTAGCACACTTGAAAAGAAATTCAAGTAGCTTAGAGGATGAATTATCATTGTATTAATGTTAAAATGACCTGGGTTGTGGCCACAGCACCCCTGGACAGAGGAAAGATACCAGCCTTGCGGAACCCAGCCTTGACGTTTTGGGCTGTGACAGCAGTGGGGTAAACATTTTTGAGGAGAGGTGAAAACACCTTCTTCCCCACAACAAGATCCCTTTGCACCAGACCCATCCTGGAAGCCATGGTGGAGAAAAAGCAGTCTTCAGAGGGTTGAAGACAGCAATATCCAGGGGCTGAAGGATGTGTGTGGTGTGGGCAGGTACTGTAGGCAGAGAATTTAAATTTTGTTTTCCCTGCAGTACATGATTACATCTTTTGAGACATGTGTCTCATGTTGGTCCATGATTAAAGTAAGTGGTCTCTCCTCAGGAGCATACCTGATCAAATGCCAGAGCAATTTCAGTAAGAGCTCTTGAGTCCATGTAACCCTTCTCCTGGATGCCATAGAGGGCGCTGGGGGGCCTATTCAGCCTAGAGGCATTACTTGGGTGGCAGCTGGGGTAAATGATGAAGGGTGGAATGTTGTCCCGGCTGCATTCACACAGCAGTGCACCGTGATGTGCTCCCTGGTTATCTGCTGCTGCTGGTATATATTTCCTCCCAGTCTGGCATAGGACCTTCTCCCTGGACTGAGGCTTGTCTCCAAAGTCAGTCTCATCACAGGTGTGGATAAGCTATGGCTTGTCCTCCAAACTGTGCTTCACATAGAGGGCCTCATTCAAGTTGAAGAAACCTTCAATGGCCTCCAGCTCTGTCCAGGCAATCTGTCGTCTGTGAGGTCCGTCTTGCTTCTGCTTTCACTTCTTCAACTGCCTTCTCTAACATCTCCTTTGGGTACTGCTTTTTATTTCCTGACATCTTTTCCTTTTGCTTTAATGACTTTCCTTTTAAATGAACATGTTATATAATTACAAAACTGTGTGAATATAAACAACAATTATTTGATGTATGAAATCTTATTAAATGTGAGAATATCCTATCATTGTGTTTAACTGTCTTGAAGTAAAAAAAACGTACTTTTTTATGAAAAGTTGGCTATGAAATAATATCATAATCAATTGAGTTATAGTTCATGTTTAATCTGTTAAAGAATGACAATTTAAAATGTTAAAATATATTCAATTCATGTCACAGTCGGGCGGGTCAATGGGGCCCGCACAAATCTGGCAAAGGATAGCCATCGGATGCGAGTAAGAAAAACGTTAGCTGCTACTAGTCCTCTGGTGCAACTTCAACGATATGTCTCTGTCTTGATCGGGGTGAAAGAGGGAGAAATTAATATGACACAAATATATAGTTTATGTATGACCTGGCAGTATTTATTAAGCGATAGGCGGTAAAAGGATGACCTGGAAGTATTTATTAAGCAATAGGCGGTAAAAGGTTAGGCTATCTGTATGGAACATCGTTGGTCTACGTTACCAGGTAACGTTAAGCTAGGTAACTAAGTTTATTAAATTCATTCACAATATGTGTAACGTTACATTCATTATTATTCGTATGTCTAATATGATGAAAACGGCTTCGTTAATGACAGTTGACAGTTAGCCTAACGTACTAATTGTTGGGCGTAACGTTACATGAATCACGTAAATATTTTCAATTCAAAATGGCCAAATTAGACAAAAGTTTACTAGTAAGCATCCCTGACTATTTTTCGTTGGTCGTTTAACATCTGTCCTAAAACATGGCCAAATATAAAATGTTTAGTTTTTTGGCTACTTACATCTGACCTCGCACTACCGTTACCTGAAGCGTCACGCTGCTCTGGATTTTTTTCGCGCTCAGCAGCTTCTGTCTGTGGACATGAACCCCGCCTACTTTGATTTGATTGGTCATCTCAAATATTTTGACATTGAAGAGGAGCGATAGCTCAGGGGCGTCGCACCCGTGGGGGATGTGGGTGTTTTAACACCCACACTTTTCCCGATGAGAGGGTTCAACACCCACACTTTTTCTGCAGGTTTTCCGCAGTTTTGCACAAACGCCTTACTACAGTCGTTCCTCCGTTTCTGCCGGAGAAGAGGCTGCCTCCTCTCCCCCTCCCTCTCAAACGTGACACCGGCTTTGAGTGTGACCGGCTGATGATTGGCTGTTCTGCCTTAAGTCCCGCCTCTCTTGGTGTGTTAGATGTATCGCCAGCTCGTGCTGAGGCGGGAACTTGATTAAAGTTACTTGAATGTTTATCGTTATTTACGTCTCCCCTTTCCAGGTACTTTGAATGAGTGTTTATGCTTTGGAGGTTTTTAAATAAGCTTGATATGTGTTTGGGAAGATGTTCTTTTTATGTTTTGTTGACATGTCGAGTGTTTTCTGTATTATATTTCGTTTTTTAGACTAATGCTAATTTGGATATTGTTCAGCAGCTAGCTAAATTCAGTTATGTATGTGGTATGTAGTGTATAAAGTAACTGTGATGAAGAAGGCAGGGGATTGACGAGGAAGAGGGACAAATAGCCATTATTAAGCAGTGTATTTATGGGTTTGTTGCCAGTGCAATTGATTTTGATGTTTTGAGCGTTGTTTGTTGATTAGCTGAATACTTTAGTGGATACTTACCTGTTGTGTTTGATTGTACCTTTTGAGGAGAAAAAAGTGAGAAATCATGACCTTGGGTCTCATTCATGAAACATTCGTAAATATACGAGTAAATATGTGAGTGATTTGCGAGACATTCCCGAAAATTCTTCTCCTGATTCACAAATACTTCGTAAACGTCAGATTTGATAGTGAAATGTGTGTGTGGGTTAATGAATTCCAATCAGTCGTAAATGGGACGCGCGTGCACGCTCATTCTCTCAATTACCATAAATCCCGCCCATTAAAACCAACTGACAACTATATATGGGCATCATCTTATGACACGAAACGAAGGATTTCAACATGTCTTCTCAAAAGCGAATGAAGAAGAGAAATTTCTCAGATGCAGAAATTGAAGTTTTATTATCAGAAGTTCATTCAAAACGCCACATTTTATTTTCAAGCATAGGCCTACATAGTGGCGTATCAGGTCCTAAAAAAAAAGGATTTTTTAGGTGCTTTAGGTAAAAATGCTTGGCAGCATATTACAGATGCAGTTAATGGAGTTTCATCTGTTAATCGAACAATCCCAGAAGTGAAAAGAAAATGGTTCGACATGAAGCTTGACTGCAACACTTGTGACTTGCGGACTTGTAAAAAAAAAAAAAAATGAATAAACAGCTTGAATATAAAATAAAAAAATAAATAAAAAAAATAAAAATAAAAAAACTTGCGGACTTGTGTGCCGTTTGCAGATGCTATTACTGCCTCTCGTAATAAAAGTCAAAAGAAAAACCGTATGTAATTACTATATAGGCCTATAATATTTTTTCAAAATGCTGTGTAAATATGTAGCCTACCCGATTAAGGTGAATTAAAATGCAGCCTTATTAATGAGCAAAACGTTCGGATGTTAAGCGCACTATTTACGTGTGGCTGGGAGCAGATTTATCTGGGTGTAGATTTCTTTCGTACCAACTAACATTTGGAAAATACGAACATTTTAATGAATCCGAAAATTTACGCCAGAACCACTTTACACACGATTTACACAAAAATTTGTTCTGCTCGTGTTTCATGAATGAGACCCATTGTTTGCATATCTGTTGAAGAACTATGAAAGAAAAGTGTATATTATTTTAATGTTTAAAAACAGTAAATTGTTACATTATTTATACCACCTGAGAAAAAGCTTTGGGTGGCCTTTTTTTTTTTTTTTTTATAAATATATCTCCCCTCTTCAGGGCGCAAGTAAGCAAAATTTAGCAGTCTCAGTCACAGTCCTGTCAGACCCATGTCACTATCAAGCTTACCACTGTCTTTTTGTCACGCAGTATCATTAAGATGCAGAAAAGAAAGAGGCAGGAGAAGATTGACATCTTTTTCAAGAGAAATCCTGTAAGTGAAGTTGAAAGCTGAAAGTTGAAAAATGTTGACATTAAACAACAGTAGCCTATTATCATTAGATATTGTTTGCATTTATTTCATGATATTACTTTTCAGTATCCACTGAGGTTTGCTAGTGCCACAGCTGTAACTGTTTGACCCTATTCCTTTACCACTGCACCCTTGTTTAGGAGAGAAAGTTGCTGGAGCCATCAGTTTCAGATAGAGCACAGGAAGGTTCACAGGTGAGCAATGAAATGAATATTACAGTTTCTGAAAGAGTTATATGAAGGAAGAGAGGCCATGCGTGTGTTTGTGTAATGTTTGGTGCTTATTTCCATCCCAGGTGCATGCGTGTGTCTGGTGTGTTTATATCAAATTCACAATTTCATTTCAAACGTTTTGATTAGGGTGTATGTGAGGATGTGGCCAGGAGTGAGGAAGACAGAGATGAAGAGGGAGGAAAAAGCAGACCCGAAGCAGGCAGGCACGAAGCAGGCAGGCCCGAAGCAGGCAGGTCCGAAGCAGGCAGGCACGAAGCAGGCAGGCACGAAGCAGGCAGGCACGAAGCAGGCAGGTCCGAAGCAGGCAGGCACGAAGCAGGCAGGCACGAAGCAGGCAGGCACGAAGCAGGCAGGTCCGAAGCAGGCAGGCACGAAGCAGGCAGGTCCGAAGCAGGCAGGCACGAAGCAGGCAGGCACGAAGGCAGGTCCGAAGCAGGCAGGTCCGAAGCAGGCAGGTCCGAAGCAGGCAGGTCCGAAGCAGGCAGGTCCGAAGCAGGCAGGCCCGAAGCAGGCAGGCACGAAGGCAGGTCCGAAGCAGGCAGGTCCGAAGCAGGCAGGTCCGAAGCAGGCAGGTCCGAAGCAGGCAGGTCCGAAGCAGGCAGGTCCGAAGCAGGCAGGTCCGAAGCAGGCAGGTCCGAAGCAGGCAGGCACGAAGCAGGCAGGCCCGAAGCAGGCAGGCACGAAGGCAGGTCCGAAGCAGGCAGGTCCGAAGCAGGCAGGCCAGAAGAACAGAGTGAGGGAGAGGTCAGAGAGGATAAGGATGAAGATGAAATGGTTGAGAGAGGAGCAGAGAACTCAGACGTGGCTGTTACTCGCCATCAGTTCAGTAAGCCCAATCAACCAGATCCAAAATTAATTGCAAAACAGTCCTTGCCCAAATATACTCTGAGTTTTCAAACTCAGTGGTACCAGAAATTTCCATGGCTCCATGTCAGTCCTGGTGTTGAGGGTGTATTGTGCTTTTACTGCTCCAAAGCCTTTAACTCTGAGACATCACCTCTTGCCAAGAATGCTGATTCAGCATTCATTTCATCTGGGTTTAAAAATTGGAAAAAAGCCCTTGAGCGATTTACTGTGCATGAGAGATCTGATAGTCATAAGACAGCCATGACAACGCACATCTATGAAGATCAATCAGTACAGGTTCAGCTATCTAGTGCGAGTGTGAAACAGCAAGAGGAAGCAAGGGGATGTCTTCTCAAAATCATTGGTGCTGTGCAGATGTTGGCTAGGCAGGGCTTACCTTTTAGGGGCCATGAATGTGGTGAGGGAAATTTTGAACAGGTTCTGAAGTACAAATCAGAGGATGACCCCTCTCTAACCAAGTGGTTGACAGGTGGTAGAAAGGATGTATATACTTCAGCTATGGTTCAAAATGAAATTCTAACTTTGTTCAGCAGCGTGATCATACGCGAAGTAGTTGAAAACATCAGATCACTTCCACACCTTCAGTTCTCTGTGATGATGGATGGGACACGAGACGTGTCTGGAAAAGAGCAAGAGGCAGTGTGTTTGAGATATGTTGACAAGGATTTAGTCCCTCGTGAAGAATTTATTGGTCTTTATGAGGTTTCTTTGACAACAGGAGAAAATCTAGCAAAAGTAGTCATGGATGTTTTGCAGCGCCTAAACTTGCCTATCACTGGGTTGCGTGGCCAAGCATACGATGGGGCCGCAAATATGGCTGGCAAATACAATGGAGCACAGGCCATTGTAAGAAAAACACAACCTCTGGCTCCCTATGTTCATTGTGCTGCCCACTGTGTTAACCTAATTACACAGAGGTCCTGTACTGCCTCAATATTTATACGGAATTCTCTGGATTGGGTCAATGAGTTGGGAGTGTTGTTTGGGCAGTCAGGGAAACTGAAGGGCATATTTAAGGGAATTGCAAGGTCTGAGGAGGGTGAGGGTCCATGTCACACTATAAGACCTCTGTGTCCAACAAGGTGGACGGTCCGCACTAGTGCCATCCGAAGTGTGCTAAACCAGTACGAGTGCATAAACAAGGCTTTGGCTGAGATGGCAATGAGTGAGTCTGATGCGGCTAGTAAGGCACAGGGGCTGTATGAGACATTTCAGCAGGGAAATGTTGTCCTTGGTCTTGTGTGTGCTTTGGAGATCACAGGGGAGTTGGAGGTTTTGAATATGTCCCTCCAGAGAAGAACACAGACCCTAGATGGTATGCTTTCAGCTGTTGCCTGTGTTAAGGAAAGTTTCAGCAAAAAGAGAAACACAGAGAGTTTTCAGGCTCTTTACACAAAAGCAACAAGGATGTGTGAGACACTCCATCTCACTCCAATTGCCTCTCCTCGTGTCCGTATCCCACCTCAGCGCTTCACAGGTAGTGCTCCTGCACATGTACATGTGTCCCCTTCTGACTACTACAGGACTGAATTCTACAAAGTTCTGGATGTTGCTGACATGCAGTTTAGAGAAAGATTTGAGCAGGAGGGAATGCAAATGTTAAGGCACCTGGAACAAATTCTCTTAACTGGAAAGATACATGATGTTGTCCAACAGTACCCAGAAATCAACCCAGACATCCTCAAAGTTCAGCTTGCGTTGTTCAGAATGAAGTACAGCTTCCAGTCTAGTACTGAAATTGTTGCTGTTCTTCAACGGATGACCCCAGAGGTCCGTGGTCTCTTTGACCAAGTCGAAACAGTTGCCCGACTCCTCCTAGTTGTGCCTGTGTCATCAGCAGAGTCAGAAAGGAGTTTCAGCAGCCTCCGGAGGCTGAAAACATGGCTACGCAGCACCATGACCCAAACCCGCCTCAACAGTGTTGCTGTGTGCCATGTACATAAAGACAAGCTGGACAGGGTAAACAGAAAAAAGATTGCTGAACAGTTTGTCTCCTGTAAGGAGGGCAGAAAGAGCACTTTTGGTTCTTTTAAATGAGAGGTAGTTGGTCATATGTTCATTGGTCAGTTTGGTTGTTGTTCTTTGCATATATATATATATATATATATATATATATATATATATATATATATATATATATATATATATATATTGTTCTTAATATATATATATATATATATATATATATATATATATATATATATATTTATATTGTTCTTAATATATATATATATATATATTATATATTGTATATCTGGAGTTTGCTGTAACAAAAATAGTTTCCCCCTCTGATTATTAAAGTATTTCTGATTCTGATTCTTTAGCAAGTCTACTGTTGCGTATTTTCACTTATTTTATTATTTTCCGTGTTCCGAGTGTGTTTTTATACTTTTCTAGAATCACTAATTTAAATGGGAAGCTTTTTATATCTTTTTTTTTTTTTTCGAAGAACTATACCATACAAAATGTTATCAAGAAACAAAAAAGTAAAAAAAGAAACAGAAAAAGATGGAAATACAAATTACAACAAACAAAACAATTGCCAGGGGGAGGAAAGTATTATACACGCATAAAATCAAATAAATAAATTGCAAAATTTACAAATTTTTAAAGTTCTTACTGCTTTCTTATTCTGAGTCTCTGATACTGTCAATATAAATACATATTTCAGTTAACAAAACCATAAAATTGTTTTTTTTTTTTATTGCTAAATTTACACTTATGAATGTGAAATTTGGTCAACAGAATAAGTAAATTAATTAAGTAAAAGTACTGTTCTTTTTGGTCAGGATAGTCAGTTAAGCCAAAAAGTACATCTTCCCATAAGAGTGAAAAATGTTTTAAACACTGAATATTCTCCCTAATAAACCTTTGGACCTTACCCCATAGTGTAACTGAGTGCACAGTGCCAAAATAAGTGCAAGGCAGTCTCCTCATATTCATTACAAAAAGTACAATTTACATTTATTCCTTTTTTAAAAATTTTGTAAGTAATGACTTGCTGGATAAAATCTGTGAATAAGTTTATAAGAAACTTCTTTAATCTTATTTCTAAAATAGCTTTTTATATCTTGTATGCTATACCTTTTGTACCCTTCTGTCATTGTATTCATCGTTTTTATTGTTAATAAACAAACCACATCCATCCCCCCCACTTTTAAAAAGCTTGCTACGCCCCTGCGATAGCTGACTGAACTCTGATAAGAAGGTCGGTTATCTTGGCCGGCCCAATGTCTACCTCATCGGTGATAAAACAAGTAAAGTTGTTAATTATCTTAACCTAGTCTATGTTACAGTTTTTCCTGATTCAGTTGCAGAGTTTCCCAAACCATTCATTCAGTTCTCAAAACAAAAACACAAGGTGATTGACTGATTGTGCTTTAGAAAATGCATCCTAACACTGTCAGAGAGCTGAAAAATCATCCACTGGGTTTTTATAGCCTATACCACTTGGACAAAATTACAGGAGCCTAGGCCTACACAGTAACGGCAGTCCCCAGTAGCCTACTTAAGCGAGCTTTGTGTTTAATTCATTCTAAATGTTGAATGGATTTGAAGTGTCAGCAGAGATTCTGTCAACGAGACTCTTCCCTGTGAAGGCCTCATCGTCACGACAGCCATCGGCACTGATCCTCAACAAACCCGTCTCCATACTGGCGTGATGACTCCGATCTTCAACCAGATGGAACTTAATAATATTCTGATTGTTCCAATCCAATCTGACTTTTGACCTATAATGCTGCCTGAATCATAATCATACACTGTTCGTTCGTTGGCCAGAGGAGAACTGGCCCCCCGACTGAGCCTGGTTTCTCCCAAGGTTTTTTTCTCCATCCTGTGTCACCTGATGGAGTTTGGGTTCCTTGCCACTGTTGCCTTTTTCACCTTTGTTGCCATTGGCTTTTGCCTTGCTTAGTTGGGGGCATATAATTTAATATTCAACAATATTGATCTGCCTGCATTGACACCATTATATGAGAACTGAACCGAGCTAAACGATGACATCACGGTTTTCTCCAGAGCAGCTATATAAATGAACTAAATTAATAACTTTTTTTACAGCAAAAATGAAACATCACTGAACTTACTTAAGCTGGACTGTGACGCTATTTTCTTCTGGAAACAAACTTTGTTGCATTATTTTCCTGTTATCTTATTTTCCTGTTTCCTATTTAAAAAATCAATGTAGGCAAGCCTATTTTTTATTTTTTGCAGAACTGAGAAATGACTGCCTAAGGGAGGTAAAGTTAAATAAAGCATTTTTTTGTCAGAAGACCAAAAAACTTTATAGTATTGTATACTGCAATGAAATTTGTCAGAAGGTGCCATAGAGCTGATTTTTTTTTACTGTAACTGACTGTATACTGTATGTGTTGTATACAATTTTCATATTCAATTATTTGGGATTTGAACTTTTCTAGTTCATTTCATCTACTGCAAGAACAATTTACAGTAGTGTAAAGAAAATACATTTTTCTTAAAGCTCACTGTATTTTACAGTAATTGCACTTTAGTTTCATATTGTATACTGTAACAATAGACCTTAAGCTGCAAAATTATTCTTAAGTCCTAATAAGATTTTTGTTAGTGTTATGAATTGATCTCACTAGTGTTCAATGGGCATGTATTTTCTTCCTTATTGAGATGTGTATCCAAGTGAAATGGCTTCTTAAATGAGAAAAACAACAGTAGGGCGGGACTTGATTTTGTCCAGCAGGAACTGATTGGATCATAGGGTCGTGGGCATCACAGGAACTCCCCTTTGCTGGTTTGAATCTAACCACACAGTAGCACTGCTAAGTAAATCCATAATCCTGTCTCAAGGCAACAGCACACTTTCCAAAAGAACGGACTTGAGTAATTATCAGCATTCACATGGCTCTTTGAAATATTTGATCATGACTGTAAAGCGGAGGATTGTGGTGGTTTTTCCACTCTCTTGAAGATAAAATAATTTCAACTCAAATCCATTCATTTATATTTTTATTAGTCAGGCAGCCATATAATAAGAGGGTTAGCGTATAGCCAGCCAATCATCATCAAAAAATAAAATAAAATACAATTCCAGGACAACCCATGCACTTAGTGATGGGGTCCTGATCACCCTGTGGGAGTTTATGCTGTGATGAATGGCTGACTGGACATCATCCTCTTACATACAGAACATAATGTGATGTTACTTCCAACACAATAAAAGTACAAATAATGTTCGAAAGAGTAGATTTTAAAGGAGAAAAAAAAAAAGACAAAAAAGACAAACCATCACATTAGGTTCACATTAAAAACAAGTTACAGTTGCTCTAAAGACAATACAAGCACAATTTATTTGCATCGCAACATTACATATTTTTAGATAATTATAACTATTTATCAATATATATATATATATATATATATATATATTTGTTTATTTTTATATAAAATTCTGTGTCTGCATAGGTACTATAAAGACATCTCTGTGATGCTTATGTTCCTGAGATCTATTCTTGGGGGAGCAACTTTATCTTGACTGAAGTGAATTTTTCATTACTCAGGTGGATTTTTTTGTGTGTGTGTGTGTGTGTGTGTGTGTGTGTGTGTGTGTGTGTTTTTAATGGACTGGCCCTTTAAAGACAAAATTTATTGATTAACATGGTAAACCTTTTCACTATAGAGGAACATTTGCCAATGGGCTAAGGAAAATAAACTTGATATTTTATGCAACTTTGCCTATCAAGTAAATGGGATTAAGATGTTTTGCAATGTCAAGTTAATTTTTAGATCAGTATTTCTGAAATCTAAATTTGAATGTGGCAGACAATCTGAAAGCTAACACAAGACTTTGGTATAACTACTGGACAAACCTCAGCTGTTTAAGGCACAGGAAGAGGAAATGACAATGGCTCAGGTAAAATGAAGAAACTAAAGTAGGGTGGAGTCATTTTTTAAGAAATGGCCAAAAGATGCTGGATAGATTAGACACTGATAATAAAAGCTTTTAAATGATTGTCACCTTTCAAGTTAAACGGATACCACCACCATAACATTGCCTACTTTTTGGGGACTCGCCTAATAATGGTTGACTGTCTCTGTAATTTAAGACAGGACAGAAGAGGATATCTGAACATTACAAAAGCTACGCATTTAAACCTTAACCAAGGGCCTAATATCAAATCTCAAAAAGTTATCAAAAGAGTTGATTCCTCAATTTGTTCTGAAGGTGTAAGTCTTAAGAGTGTGAAAGGTTGATCATGATACCGTTTAGCTGATATATATGGTGTGTGGCTGGTGAGAATCAGCCACATAATGACATAATGGCCTATAGCAAGCTAATTTATATTTTAGCTTCTTTATATATCTGGAACTGCATAGATGAACAGGATTCACAAAGATTAACCAAATTCCTTCAGTTCCCCCAAATCAAATGGTCATATGCATATACATTTCTAAAAGTTTTTTGTTTTTCACCACTTGGATTTTTCTTTTCTTTTTTTAACTTTAGTTATTCTAGGCTGTTTGTCTGAGTTGTTGGGTGTGGCTCAGGCTCATAAATACTAACACAAGCACAAAATCCAAACTTTACAAAACATGGATATTCTGAGTCAAATTTCATAAATTTTCAAAGCTAGGAAATACTGTAACTAAAGTTGGGGAGAAATAACACCAATTTAACATTAACCAAGACAGCCAGGACTACCTTTTTGGTAAACAATGAAGGGACCAAGCCACAACACAATGGAAACAAACATTCGGGTTAACAGTTCAAGTGGCTATAAAAAATATTGGTACAGTAAAAACTTTGGTTTTGTTAGTCCATTAACTATAATATAAAGCATTTATGGTAACTTTAACACAGCCTCTATGGTGGCTAAGAAACGGTGCTGTGAAATTGGCTGATTGTGCAATATGTGGCTCTGTGTATTCACCCATATGGGAAGTTCAAGGGTTCATAAAAAAGATTAGTACAGTAAAACCTGTATATTTAGATTGCATTAGGCCATTATTCTACCCTGGTAATCCAGAGTTCTCGCGAGAGCACAAGTTGAATTTCCTCAGCGAGTTACACTGGTGTCGAGTAATGATGCTCATTAAATATGCCCATCTATCTGAGCTGCACCAATCACATCAGGTTATCTAATATAGGCGGGCCAGAGGCGAGATGACGACAGCGCTGCGACATCGAAGTCATTAGTAAACATTGCAAGATGGCTATGGATGAACACCATTTGCTTGAAACGGCTTTGGCCGCTACAATGAAACATTTAGACTTTTTCTCTAAAAGAGGAACAGAAAACGGCGCTCGAATCGTTCCTTTGCAAGAAGGGCATTTTTGCTGTTTGCCGACCGGATACGGTAAGAGTCTAATCTACCAGTTAGCGCCACTGGTAGCTATTAGCTAAGCGATAACTTCTTGTGATTGGTCGTAGTATTATCCAATTGCGTGCAGTGAGATTTTCAAATGCATGCTTGGTGCCACCCTTCTAGCTTGCTGATTTTCATTAGTCGACGCCAGACCATTAATCTTGTAGATTTAGGTCTGGATTTCCAGGCTACCATTATTCCTAGTATGAAGCACTTGTGTTAAGATTTAATGCACGCTCCGTTGTGGCTGAGAAACGGCACTTTGAAACGGGCTGATAGGCAATAGGACGGCTCAATGTGTATTGTCCCTCATGGGAAGTCTAAGTGTTCATAAAAAAAAGATTAGTACAGTAAAAATTATTCAAAAGTTGCTTTTTGTTAGACCGTTAGAAAGTGTATGTTATATGAGAGGCTGTCTTGAACTTTGCATGAACTAATTATTACATTTAAATGAACCAGTTGAAGTGTCCATTAAAAAAAAAGATTGGTGTAATAAAAACTTAAAAAAAATTTTTTTATAAGATAATTAGACCCTGCTTTGTTGGATTTAACATACCATTTACAGGTGGAGAAGTTCTGACTTGGCCATTTTAACTCTTAACAGTACGTAAACATGCTAAGTTCACATTCCTTGTCTGTGTGGTCCCGCCCACTGCCAATTTACCCAGTAGTATTTCGACACCCTGGGTTGCCAGTTGGCGGAAAACACAGCATATTGCAGCCATAGAAGCCAGCAAACGAACTGGGTCAGAGATTGCAGATTCTACCCGACCTAAAAACTCTCGTCATCCATCTAAAAAGCTCTATGACCACAGGCATATTAAAACGTGGATAAATCAATTCATCAACTTACATCGTCAGGCTCGTTGCCTTCCATGTTGCGTGTCCTCAATCTGGCAACCCACGTGAGCATTTAGTCTGAGAAGGAGGGGCGGGGCAAACAACTCTCTACAATATTTTGACTGCAGTACCCATTTCAACCTCTAACTGTCAATATTACATACTGCAAGTAGTTAGTTTAGCACACTAGTGTGCAGGATCACTTCCATTGTGTTGTCACTTGATTCCCTTCTGTTGTGGCTTGATTCCCCCGTGTTGTTAACTTCTGTTTGCTTTTTACATTTTGTGCACCACTGGCCCACCATAGAAAAGACACCGCTGTAAAGCATTCTAATTGGAAGTGGACAAATTGAGAAGACTGAATACTGACAGCTAAATGTCTTAAATGTGCCAACCGTCTGATTGGAGATTTCAGGTAGGTGAAGTAGGTTTTTATAAGATGACTGTAACATAAAAGGTTAAGGGTAATGAAAGCGGAAAACCCACATTGGGCTAGTAATGCAGCCACTCATATCCAGCCAAATAAAAGTCTACACTGTGAAGTCCACAATGTGTATCACTGTATATGACATGATATTCTGTGCTTTGCTGGTTAATGATAGGAAATTACACATCAAAGTATCCTAAAAATGCAAAGGCAGATAGACATCCAATAATCAGCTTTAACAAACATAACATTTCACATTTGTTAAGATAAAAATATGGAATGCAACCATAAAGTGTTTGTGTAGTTGGGATGAGAGATCACAGGGTTAAAGGTCATGACTGTTGTCCACTCCATTGGGTTTCCATGGGCTGTCGAAGGAACTCCTCAACCTGCCGGGCCATGTCCATGGTCTCATCCAGATCGAATTCACCTTCAGTGTCTAACATGGATTCATTCCTTGAGAGACACACACAGCAATCATTCAATCATGCAAACAGACAATCATAGCTGCAGGAACATATTTTGAGCAGGGGTGGCAGTGAAAACAAGAGGAGACCAAGAGAAACTGCACAGAGCTACAGGAATAGAGTGATGCGTGATGACTGACAGGACGATGGCAGAGGCAAAAGCGCAAGAGAACTTTTGTTTATAAAAGTTCACTTTGGTTAAAGGGATGGTTCACCCAAAAATGAAAATTCTGTCATCCTTTACTCACCCTCAAGTTGTTCCAAATCTGTATGAATTTATTTCTTCTGATGAACACAAGATATTTTGAAGAATATTGGTAACGAAACAGTTGATGGGACCCATTGACTTACATTGCATGAAAAAAAATAGGGTCCCATTACCAGCATTCTTCAAAATATCTTCTCATACAGGTTTGGAACAACTTGAGGGTGAGTAAATTATGACAGAATTTGTTTATTAATCGGTAGGAAAATCGCACATCCTTAGTGTAAAGCCTAGACGCTTAAGTAAATAACTAGAATGCAAGATTAGTTGCTGCTGAGGGACAAACAGAGTCTTACTCTTTTTCTGCTCTCTCTTTGCAATGACTAGAAATTTTTGTTAATTATTAATGTTGGCTATAGAATTGTGTTACAGGTTGACTTTTTACAGTCAAGTCATTAATGTTTGCAATGAATTCTAATGAATAGATTAATTCATACAATTATTTTCTCTTTTTTTTTTGTTAAAACAATTTTAGTTATTTATCTTTAACACCCCCACCTAATTTTTTCTTGGGCTCCACGGCAGAGGAGCACCACTGCAGCACCCTCAGCACCCCTACTTCCCCCGGTACTGCATACAATCATGCAATCATGTTATTGGAGAGAATGACACTAATAGCATGGGGGAAAAATACTTTTACTGTTTCTTAGAACTCACATTGATGGATAGATTGTGAAGTTATGGTTTTGATTGACGGTGGGCGATGCTCCGTGCTCCATGAAGGAATTCCCGGAAGACGGTTCAGGATTGGGTGAAGAAAACCTGAGAAGGAAAAGAAAATACAAGCAGGTCATTTAACCTAAGGTCTGTATTAACATTTGATGTTCAGCTCAAGTCATTCTTGTAATATACTGAGAATCTGTAATGCTTCTGGTATATGCATTTAAATACACATTATAATATTGTGTCGAATAAGCGTTCAACTTCCAAAATTTTGTTTGCATCTAGTTTCCCATTATTAAATTAAATTATTATAATATACTGATATATACATATGGGTCCATAATAGGGCTTCTCGACTATGGAACAAATTATGATTATTTTGGTCCATATATTGCAAACAATAAGACAAAGAAATATAACAGAACAAAGATGCAAATGTAATAAACGGCACTTTAATTTGTGATAGTACATTAGGTAATATCTAACAGAGGAAATACAACAGAAATTGAGTACAGTAATCAAATATAATAATAAAACACTGCAGTCTTCACTGTATGAATTAAACTTATGTTGATTCTATAATAGGCTGCTGTCAGACCTAAAGGACAAATCCAATATATTGTATCCAATATGCACATTCGATATTATCTTAACTGCTTATGTTCACTTAAGACATAACCAAATGTGTCTACACAAATACATGCCAAGCTGGCATTTTTAAATATTTTGGGTTGTGCAGTATATGACTATTTAGGTGCATAACAAAGACCTTAAGAAAAGATGGTTGTCAGTGTGGAAGTACCCAAACATGGACTATATTACATATTCATTAAATTTCTACACCCTCAGAATGGGTCGCTTCCCCTTAACAGGACTCCTTCACCTGAATTCTAATTACATGTGAACTATTTAAGCACTGTGCATGCTGTCTTGTTCTGCAAATGCAAATGTTAGAGCGTTTTTTTTTTTTTTTTTTGCCTTGGATTACATGCATCATAATGACTTTAACTAAAACCAAAAGTCACAGTACGACACAAATATAGAGCATTTTCTCTGTTCTGTAGATAATGCTTCTATGACAGCATTATCTGCTTCCTCATTTCCAAAGATCCCACATAATCTGAAAATTTCACATTCAAGAGATGAAAATTTGATTAATGTGTTCACAATTGTTGGGTCATCTATTTGAACAGATCCCAGTGTTTACAGAGATGTTTTTGAGTCAGATATTTTTAGTTGTGGTGCATTATTTTAGTGATTTTTCAGTGCCAGCATTAGAGCACTAGCTTCTGAGGTGAAAATGCTTTGGTCAATACAAATACCCTAACATAGTTGTTGCAAAGACAGCAGATACAGTATTTCATAATAGATCCATTTGTATATATTGGCACATGAAGTAGGAAAAGTTCTCTAATATTTAGAAAATGCTGATGATAATCATGTGGATTTGATTTGGATTATTTTTGACTTTTTGTAAAATAAAAATCTGAAAGGAGAAAAAAAAAATACTCACTCCACTTTCACCACCTGCTTTATCTCTGGTTTGACGTATCCATCCCCCACTGCCTTTGCTGGAAAAGCAAGATCATGTTCATTAAAGACTTGCTACTGGAAACTCTTACATTCACAAGACCAAAAGTGAGCATTTTTCATCTAGACAGAGCATTATTCTGATACTGGTCCCCCTCCCCAACACTGCACATTTTGTATGACTCCCTGATTAAGCACTCCTGATTAGAGCAGTCAAAATATCATTTTGTTACTACACGAATAGTGTAATAGAATGTAGTAAATTACTTGTGCTTTATTTGCCTGTGGTTTAGTGCGTTAAGCACATCCACAATGGGAGTCACATATTCTGACTAGCATGGTTCAAGTTCACTTGTGCATTTGCATCCTTTTGTGCAGATGTAAGTTCTAGGTTATGTACTGTATATATCTGAATAATATCATAGGATGCATTTTAGTGAGTTTATTATCCTGTTAATCAAGTGCTACAAGTTTACTGGTGTTCATTTGCTCTTCAGCTTACGAAGCTCAGCTGGCGATGCCCTACATTATTTTAATATGATTGGAATATTTGAAAAAATTATAATGATAATAAATTATACACGCAAAGATCGCACCCTTTATTATCGTTAAAACTGTCATTTCAGTTCAGCACTAACTCACTGACATAGTTCCCCTCACTCCTCTTATCTGTGACGTTGCCTACATTGTACAATACATTTCAAAATTTTTATTTTTTACATAATGTTCATAATTTGTTGGTTATAATAAAAGGATTTGTGAGTGTACTGCCGCTTTGAGCGGATTCTGACTCACACACTAACTCAGATTCACACACTCAACAGACATGTCTGTGATTGGATCTAAAGCTCAACACTGAAAAAACATGTAAATGGAAACTTGTCGCTCTTAATAGAATGTGCATGGAAGTTTTTGAAAGCAGCTGCTACCGAATTTAGTCATACTACCATTATCGCAGAAGTCGGATCTACGCCAAGTAATTGTCTCTGCTAAATAATTGTAACTATGCTAAATAGCAATCATAACATTCCTGATACATTTGCAAAAGGCGGCATGCATACAGTTTGGAGGTGTGCAGTAACGGGAGAAGACTTCCTCTTTGGGCTGGTTGGGATAGAGGAAGAGCAGATGGTTCAGATCACTGATCCGATCGGCCAGAGAGCGGATGGAGAAATCTTTAGTAGTAAAGGGCATCAGGTTCCACACCATCCGTTCTCCTGCGCAACGAAACACACATACTCAGTATGATGGATGAAAGTCACGCATTTCTTTTCAGTTCTGACCCACGTTTGGCTGCATGCAACTGGGTTCTGATGAATATTGTCTTTACTAACCATTTACTGTGCTTCTTACCTGCTTTGTTCGGGTTTTCTGCGACCCATGCAATGGTGATGCCTCCGATTTCAGAGTCGCTGAAGCGCAGGAGGAACGTGCCGTTTGGTTTGGACATCAACATGTCCTGAGCTTGCTGCTTGTTAAGAAAACCCAAAATTGCTCTGCAGAGGAACATACAACATTTTTCCAAATGTACTCTCATTACTGACTGAAGTGTGTTGAATCAGTCTTTACCCATCATTCCAGTGAGACTTCAGGTGTCTTTTCATTAGCTCAATGACTCCATCAAACCACTGCCAGAATGTGAAGTTCCTGCCTGGCAAACTCTCCTGTCAACACAAAAACAGCCAAGACTGGATACTGCATTGCATTCATTTCATGTTCTGAGAAAAAAACTAAAGTAATGGCTCTAAAGTGAGACAACACATAATAGAAATGATTGCTGAACACTAGCGTTGAGTTAATAAGTCCAACTTATTTATATTGGTAGCTCTGGTGACCCGCAAGTTTATTCTGTCCCACCAGTTTAATCTCTCCCAAGAGTTTCATAATGAACCAAAACACTTCTCACAATAACATAAAAGGTCTCTAACGTTGAGTTTTGCACCATTGCTTTGGCAAAGCATTGGTCAACTGAAATAAAATCTAAAGCACGATATGGCTTAGTGTACTTATCAAATCACAAAAGGCTGCGATTTAATGAAATAACTACATATTCCGTTGCGCTGCGAGTTTCAAAGCGAAGTGTGCACTTTGCTCGCACGATCAGCTCGTGATCCTGTGTTTTCCGTGTCTCAGACTGAATGTAGCTTTCATACTATACTCCATCTCTTCATGTGCTGTGAGTTTAATGTGCATTTAGAAAAGCAAACAGCACGAGTTATACTTTATTTTCACAGTTTCTAACTTTTTTTTGTACAAATGATTAAAGCATTTGGGTGATTCGCATTGGTAAACGTGTTTACACAAACTTTTTCTAGGGTTTAACTCTTGCAAGTGAAAAAACAGTAAAACAATACTTAACATTATGTATACAATATAATAAAATAAAATGTATTTTACAGTGCATCTGTATTATAATACTAACACATTACTGTCTTAGGGATAATAATTATAGTAATAATAATTATATTATAATATTATTTTTACTATTATAATATTGCAATTGTTTGGCTTTCTAAAATACCGGTGTCAATGTAATGTAAACTGAGACAAGGCATACCCCACCAGAGAGACCGAGGTCCATCACCATAGTCTCACAAAATCCTATGGGAAACACTAATGCATGCCTCTAAAATGCTATTTATTAAAACTAAACTCTGCTTCATATGTTGCAACATTAGTCCCACATGACCAAAAGGCTGCATCAGACAATTCAACTGATTCCGTCCGAATCGTTCAGTCTGATTTGCCAACCATTGAAAAGAATCAATTTAAAGAAAAACATCTTCAGGTGATAAGCATGTACAGACACTGGTTTGTGTATTAGTGATGGTTACCCTATTGAACTGAGACCAGGTGATGGTCATGTTGCAGTAGTCCTCAGGGTTATTGCTGGAGCTGCTGAAGGCTTTCTGAGCGAGGAACACCAGATTGTCTTCTGACAGGCCTCTATCGCTCTGAACCTCTGATTTATATTTCATGTTCAGAGCCTCGCACAACTGCGGCCACAGCACCTTATCAGGCACTACGAACGGCACTCGACCCTAAGGAGACAACGAAGAACCTAATGAACACAGGTACATTCTGTTGTGAACACTGTAGTACGTGGCAAAGCACAAATGTTTCACTTTATTGCATTTTGGTCATGTAAAAGGATTTAAAGACATTTCCCCAACAAGCAACAGTATTAAAGATTTCCCCGACATACAACAGTGTGGATGCCAGGGCTGGGTTGGTCCTTCATTTTTATGAACCGAGATCTTTTAATCTATGCTGATTTCAGCTGATGCGTGAACACATTTATGCATATTTGCAGCGCCTCCCATCCAATAATTGCAATAAGCTTTGTGCTTTGATCATTCTGATTTGATACAAATCTGTCTGAGCTTTCAAATTCTATCAATTTTATCACGAAATTCAAACAATAAATGTCAAAAGCTGTTAATGTTAGTTAACTAGACAAAATAACCCTAGAGAAGAACATCTTGCAAAATATATGCACTATATTACATATTCATTGTATTTTTACTTAACATGTTGTCTTCATTATTTAATGTATATTTGAATAAATCTGTCATGAAAATAAGTTATTACAGCCAATATATGTAATACATATATACAGTACCAGTCAAAAGTTTGGAAACATTACTATTTTTAATGTTTTTGAAAGAAGTCTCTTATGCTCATCAAACCTGCAGTTAAAAAAAAAAAACAAAAAAAAAAAAACAGTAATATTATGAAATATTATTACAATTTAAAATAATGGTTCTCTTTTAATATATTTTAAAATGTAATTTATTTTTGTGATGCAAAGCTGATTTTTCATCAGCAAGTACTTCAGTCTTTGGTGTCTTATCATTCTTCAGAAATCATTCTAATATGATGATTTGATACTCAGTTATTATCAATGATGGAAACAGTTGTGCTGTTTAATATATTTTTTTGGAATACTTTTTTCAGGATTCATTGATGAGTAAAACGTTAACAGCATTTATTCATAAAAACAGCATTTATTCAAAATAAAAACATTTCTAACAATATAAATCGTTACCATCACCTTTTATCAATTTAACGCATCCTTGTTGAATTAAAGTACTAATTTCTTTTAAAAAAAAAGTTATTGTTCCCAAACTTTTGAACGGTAGTGTATATTGTTACAAAAGAATAAATAAATAGTTCTTTTTAACTTTTTATTCATCAAATAATCCTGAAAAAAGTATCTCAGGTTATAAAAAAAATATTAAGCAGCACAACTGTTTCCAACATTGATCATAAATCAGCATATTAGAATGATTTCTGAAGGATCAAAAGACACCAAAGACTGAAGTACTTGCTGATGAAAATTCAGCTTTGCATCACAAAAATAAATTACATTTTAAAGTATATTGAAAAAGAGAACCATTATTTTAAATTGTAATAATATTTCATAATATTACTGTTTTTTTTTTTTTTTTTTTTTACTGCAGGCTTGATGAGCATAAGAGACTTCTTTCAAAAACAATAAAAATAGCAATGTTTCCAAACTTTTGACTGGTACTGTATATTTATTTATTTATTTAGGTGCATCACTAAAAGATACCATTGATGATGTTTCAACCGAGAACAGTACATCTCATTCAAATATGCAAACAATATGTAAATGATGTGTCCTAACCGGCTCAGAGAAAGCATTATCCCACAATACTGTTGCTGTAGCATTATTGTCTTGACTCCCATGAACGATGACCACAACAGGCAGGGATAATGTCTGCATAAGAGAGAGAAACAAAAAGGAACAAATGTATTAATGATACAATGTTGAATAAGACAATAAATAGGAATGACTATGACAAGATTTCTGTTTTAGTTCAATGTTTCACCTTCACGTGAAACACAAGTTCATTTCCTCCCACACTGAACTGAGACTCAAATAGAACCGTAAACTTCTCTTCAGTCACTGACTCCGCCCCACGGCGATCTGAACGCTTAATACGCTTCAGAGACTGCAAACAAGAGGAAAAATAGTCATGAAAAAACAATACGTTTGATTCATCAAAACATCCACTGAATCAAATAACAGGAGGTCAAAAAATAAATTACTGAAATAAGTCAGAATTTTTTTGAAATAGAAGCAAGCTTTGCAAAACAACACAATACAATGATGATTGAGAGATGAACATTCTTCAAAAGTCTGGTGTTTCATATTTGATACTCGCAAATTAACATGATTTTTCTAAAAATGTATGTATGGATAAACAAGTTAACCTAAGTTTCTCATTAAATATTACTAACAACGTGTTAACCTTTAAATTTAACCTTTACATTTAAAAAAAAAAAAAAAAAAAAAAAAAAAAAACTGTATACACCTGTTGCATTCCCAGGTCCGTTTGGACCCTGTGGAACATAAGCTTATAAAACAGGGTTAACATCAGTTTGTGGTGCGTGCAAACTAGGGCTGTCACTTTTATGAAAAAATCCTGTTCGATTTTTGAGACATAAGTGTTCATTGAATCGATTGTAAAATCGAAAATTGAAAAATAAAACGCCATATATGGGCAAATCCACGGACAACTAACAGGCATTAGGATGAACGTAAAGAGGGCGCGCCGCGCCTGACGCGCACAAGTCAGCAATATTTCTGATGATTTATTGGCGTGAAGTTTCGCGCACAATGACTAGTGCAACATTCTCGAAAAGCAATAAGCATAGTGGACTGCCATAGCACGCAGCATATGAAAAACATTACCTCATTCTTTAACATGGCTGTGTTTACGATTAGAAATGCCAAACAAATTTCGCCCATGTAGGCGATAGACCGTTGCCCGAATCTATATCTGAATGCATGAGACTGTCTGAATACCGGGAAAATTCACAGTTTTGTAGTAAAAAGAGACACATTATGCAGAAGGATCATTGCTGTTATGCGTGTTTGTCAGAGCCTGCAGTTGCAAATGACGCGCGTTCGCTGCGGGCATAACATGACGAGCTGGACGCGCTCCGAGAAAAGACCGTTAAAATCGATTCCCTATTTTCGTTTTCGAAACTTGCGTTGGTTGGTCCGATCGATTGTGCAATCGATTTTCGAACGTAAAGTGACAGCCCTAGTGCAAACACACTAAATGTGTAACATGAAGCATTTAAGCACAGTTTACCATGGTCCTGAAGTGTGCGCTCAGGGTGCCAGTGGTTTGATGGTACTCCATCACACAGTTGTTGTTCAGAATCTCTCCACTGCTGTCACTTCAGTATAAAGAAAGGACAAACAAGTCATGTACACATGCAGGAACAAAACAGTGTTTCTCGACAGGCCTTGGAGGAGACGTCCATAAAACTGTACAATATGGTAGACATCTGTGATTCAGATGCACGTGCTGTATGCGGTACACGACTACAGATGCAGTGGGGTGTCTAGGGATGTGCCAGGATGGTGAACTGTTTGAATGGACATCCGACAATCATCTAGTCAAATGGTTTAATATTACGGTGGTGCAGAGATAAAAATTCTCAAAAAATTATTAGATGCAGCATCTCAGAGAGTACTTTAGCAGACAGTTCTACACTGTTCATAATAATCAAAAATCAATCATGAGAAGATCAAACTGAACTCAAATATACATGACACATCCAGATGCCTGTACCACAAAGCTAGTTAAACAAACTCAGGGTTACAGGATTGGTTTCGAGTAACCCTCTTTCAAAGAAATGAAAGGTGGATTAAGAATGTCGTACAATTCAAGAGAAATGGACAACGGAATATTTCTTCTGGGAAATAAAAAAAGAAAGTTGTTTTCCAAATGTGCATCTGCAGTTGTCTAACTATTTTCCCATTGAAAATAAAAATTTTGTATCGTATGAAGTAGGCTACTTTTCACTTTTTTTATTTTTTATGATCGGTGTTTTTATTTATTACATCTTACCCCTAGCGGACGTGATAAAATAGCAGCTCCGCCACTTCAGTAATGTTTGTAATATTTTGGACAATGTGGCACCCTACCCCAAATGAGATAAAGCAACAAGTACTAAATATCTTCCATGTTAAGTTTTAGTCCAAGTTGCTTGTTATTTATTTCTATAGCTAAAAAAAACTTACTTGCGGGTGTTCTCGTTCTTGAGTAATGCCTTGGCCTGCTGTTCGCTTATGATTGTGGCCTTAACCTGAGGAGGATTCATGTGGACGTTGAGTTTTCCACCGACCAGCAAGCGAACCGTCGCCGAAAATTTTGTCTGAGTCTTCAGCACTTGAGGAGGCTGTTTCTCAATAATAAATGTGCTGCAGAGAGACCAGAAGAAAAAGACACCGCTCAAAACCTTGCTTGTTGGAGAGAGACAATAGTGTCCAATGACGGCAGCGACTGCTTACGCACCTGGTGACGAGTGCTGATATGACATCAGTGACGGTAGCATTGAGTTCAGTGAGAAGTTCTTCTGTGGGTCCAGGTATGGGCAGCTGCTGTGTCAGGTGTTCAACTCGACGAATCTGCTGTCTGTTTTGCCAGATCATGTCGGCCAACTTCTCACACCTGCATTCACAAAACAAGAGCATAAAATACTGTTCAAGAGGAACCTGTATAAAGCAATGTAGCGCATGCACATCTCACACAAACAACTGAATCTCTGTGAATCCACTCTTCTGTGCTGCTTTGTCATCATTCAGCGGCCGTACAAACAGGCTGACACAACTGTTAAACTCACCTGATTGATTAACTGTTGGATGAGACTCAAAAATGGAGTAAAAACTAAAACCAATAGAGCAAAAAAGATTTTGCTATTTTTTTATATTGCGGTATGTAAATATATCTGTGCAGTGCAGTAAAGTTATTGACATGTCCTAATGATAAAGAAACATGCATCAATGAGAAAAAGCGTGCTTGAAGTTAAAGAGAGTTATTAAGCACAATAAATCCTGGCGTCTCAGCCTTGGTCATTTTTGTAGGGGATTTATTTATATTAACATTATTTTTATTCTTTTAATCCCTATATTTGCATTCTTTAATGAGGTTAAGTAGAAAAACATTGTAGATCAGATATATTTAATTTTTACCTGTCAAAATAACAGAAATCATTAATTATCTGTTATATGTTTTTAGAATTTGGTAAATTACTAAATATCAGTCAACGCAAGTCAACTGTAGGCGAATTAGACATTACTGGTCCGTGTGTTCATACAGAATTTTTTTTATTTCATAGGTTTTTATTAGGGATGCACCGAAATGAAAATTCTTGGCCGAAACCGAAAACCGAAAAAGAGGAAACCAAGGCCGAAAACCGAAAACCGAAACACCGAAAGAAATTATGCCAATTATTGTTAGTACCATTGCATTTATGGCTATGACTGTGTACTAAGTTTACTAAAATCAAGGCATTGCAATTGCATAAATTAATATTAAAGTTTCAAAGAATAAATCCATTAAAATTTTATGCAAATATTTATTTAGCATTTGCAAAGTATAAAATTAAATGTTTAACTTGACCCCACTCATGTATACATTAAATAATAATGTAAAAGCCTACTGGCCTGGAGAAAGGTTTAAAAATTAAATGTTCTCTCATAAAAACAAAGTGCATTTAGGTCAATACTGCCATAGCCCAAAATAATATCAGCAGTTATATGCTCATGGACGTGAGTTGCAAAAACCATAAACAGCTCAGGTAAACCTCTGAGAAATGACGGCTGCTCTGCACACCCACGCAAAGGTCTCTCGCTCCCTCTCTCTGCCGCGCGCGCTACGTATGCGCGCTCATGCTCGCTCGCGATTCCGGGAGATTTAAACTAATTTGCGGGCATTAGGGAGCCGGTATCAATACGCGGGAGACTCCCGGAACTTCCGGAAGACTTGGGATGTCTGTGTTTTGAAAATCGCTGTCCGTGGGTCACTCTTAGATATATTTAAATACGTCCACCCCGCAGATGTAATGTTGCTTCAGACAAGCACGTGCAGGTCGCGGTGTCTGCTGTTTGCGTCATCACAACATTTCGGCCGTATTGTTTCGGTGATAAAAGTCTTTCTACCCAGGGGGCAAAACACCTGTTTTTTAGGAAATCAGACATGGGCTGCTGTAAAAGGTTGTCATATATAAATGAAATCTATGATGTCTGAGGATCACAATCTGTGTGGCCAACCCGGTCAACAAGCTGCTGGAAACTTGTAATTAGGGTCAAAACAATGTTACCTCAAATTCGGCTTTAACTCCCAGAATCACCCAAACATGCTAAAACGGTTTGATTATATTCATGAATAGTGAGCCATATCTTCCTGATACTTTATGCTAGAAACAAACTGAGCACACATTTAGAAAGAGTGGAAGATAAGCTTTCATCTGATGCCTTGATTGTACATGTAATTAGAATGTAAGAGTTAACAATGCCTCTTAATTCATAGGTAGGCAAAAAAAAAGAAAAAAATATTGAACATTCCATTTGTAATCGGTAGCATTCTTTTCCCTTTGTTGTTGTTACAATAAACAAATTACCATGTAAAGTTAACTTTTACTGGATGAAATCATATTTTGATTTTTTTTTTTACTAACCAGACAGTCCTCATGGCCCATAACACATTTAGAGGGAATGCAATGTCAAGCCTATAATAGCCTGTCAATTCAAACAAGATCCAAGAAAGAAGTTTACCATTAACTGGTGTTAATTGTATACTGCTCTGTTTCTGTATGTACAGTATATCGTTTGCACATTTATGCAATATCAATTATTTGTATTGCAATGTCTATTTCTAATATTCTTTCACAAGTGGGATAGCTTTATTTATTCTATTGAAATAAAAAAAGGGATTTGAGGATTTTGGGTTAGGCTGGTTAGTGTTCAATCCAGGTGTTTGGAGTGTGAGACAAAGGTACTGACAACTAAATGCTGAAAGACTAAAACACACAGGAGTCATGTGTGGAGTAGGTTTAAAAGTATTTACTGATTAAAACTGTTACATTAAGTAGCAATTTGTACACACACACAAAAAAAAAGACGAAACAGACAAACAGATTACAATTCAGGGTGATAACTAATTTCTGTAATAATGTTTATACAATTTGTTTAGCTGTTTCGGAATCACCGCTGCTGTCGCTGCTCTATTGTTTCAGCATGCTGTGTCCTGCTACATTTGGTTGCCAACCCCTAGCAACGGCATCCTATGTAGCATGGAGCCGTTCTTCTGACAATCTTTAACCAGAGATGGGCACAAATACATCAAAAAGTATTTAATTAAAATACAAGTAATTTGTAATTTGAAAATACAAAAATATATTTTTTACAGTCTTCTGTAGTGTAAGTGTGGCGTTAGGTACATGTAAGAGTCTAGAATATTGCAATATTATTGTTTAGTGCAGAAGATGTGCTTTTAACGTACATGTTGCCACATACTGTCATAATAAAAGATAATTACGCATATAACACTATAATTGTATTATTTACACAAAAACTAGTTAACGCTGCTGTGAGGATGTTTCTAATAGCGCGGCTGTGACAAAGTTGACAACTTACTTTCTTCCGACTGCCATTATCTATTTTTTTACTCTTTTTGAAAGTTGTGAAAACACCGTTCACTGTTTCTTTTGCTATTTGAGCAAATTGGAACACAAAAATATATATTTAATGTAGTCTTTCATTCACTGCTATAGAAGTTAACCCAACTATGATGCCTTACACTTCTGAGAAACCCAGAAATGTGAACAGGGTCAATAGGATGTGTCACATCACGTGATTTACTTGCCAAAAACTGTGATAGGCAATTTGGTAGTCCTATTTGTATTTTATGTCTATGGTCCTAGGGATAGTTCACCCAAAAAGGAAAATTAGCCCATGATTTACTTACCCTGACGTCATCCTAGGTGTATCTTACTTTCTTCTTTCAGAAGAATACAATCAGAGTTATATTAAAAAGTGTCGTGGCTCTTCCAAGCTTTATAATGACAGTCAATGGGTATATTTTTCATCAAAGTGCATCTGTCCATCATAAAAGTGCATCTGTCCATCATAAAAGTGCATCTGTCCATCATAAAAGCGTATCTATCCATCATAAAAGTGCATCTATCCATCATAAAAGTGCATGTGTCAATCATAAAAGTGCGTCTATCCATCATAAAAGTGCATCTATCCATCATAAAAGTGCATCTGTCCATCATAAAAGTGCATCTATCCATCATAAAAGTGCATCTATCCATCATAAAAGTGCATGTGTCAATCATAAAAGTGCGTCTATCCATCATAAAAGTGCATCTATCCATCATAAAAGTGCATGTGTCCATCATACAAGTACGTCTATCCATCATTAAAGTGCATCTATCCATCATAAAAGTGCATCTATCCATCATAAAAGAGCATCTATCCATCATAAAAGTGCATCTATCCATCATAAAAGTGCATGTGTCCATCATAAAAGTACGTCTACCAATCATTAAAGTGCATCTATCCATCATAAAAGTGCATCTGTCCATCATAAAAGTGCATCTATCCATCATAAAAGAGCATCTGTCCATCATAAAAGTGCATCTATCCATCATAAAAGTGCATCTGTCCATCATAAAAGAGCATCTATCCATCATAAAAGTGCATCTATCCATCATAAAAGTGCATCTATCCATCAGAAGTGCATCTATCCATGATAAAGTGCGTCTATCCATCATAAAAGTGCGTCTATCCATCATAAAAGTGCATCTATCCATCATAAAAGTGCATCTGTCCATCATAAAAGTGCATCTATCCATCATAAAAGTGCATCTATCCATCATAAAAGTGCATGTGTCCATCATAAAAGTACGTCTATCCATCATTAAAGTGCATCTATCCATCATAAAAGTGCATCTGCCCATCATAAAAGTGCATCTGTCCATCATAAAAGTGCATCTATCCATCATAAAAGTGCATCTGTCCATCATAAAAGTGCATCTATCCATCATAAAAGTGCATCTATCCATCATAAAAGTGCATGTGTCCATCATAAAAGTACGTCTATCCATCATTAAAGTGCATCTATCCATCATAAAAGTGCATCTGCCCATCATAAAAGTGCATCTATCCATCATAAAAGAGCATCTGTCCATCATAAAAGTGCATCTATCCATCATAAAAGTGCATCTATCCATCATAAAAGTGCATGTGTCCATCATAAAAGTGCGTCTATCCATCATAAAAGTGCATGTGTCCATCATAAAAGTGTCTATCTATCATAAAAGTGTGTCTATCCATCATAGATGTACTTTTATGATGGACAGATGCACTTTTATGATGGATAGATGCACTTTTATGATGGACAGATGCACTTTTATGATGGATAGATGCACTATTATGATGGACAGATGTACTTTTATGATGGATAGATGCACTTTTATGATGGATAGACGCACTTTTATGACGGATAGATGCACCTTTATGATGGACAGATGCACTTTTATGATGGACAGATGCACTTTTATGATGGACAGATGCACTTTTATGATGGATAGATGCACTTTTATCATGGATAGATGCACTTTTATAATGGATAGATGCACTTTTATGATGGACAGATGCACTTTTATGATGGACAGATGCACTTTTATAATGGACAGATGCACTTTTATGATGGATAGATGCACTTTTATCATGGATAGATGCACTTTTATAATGGACAGATGCACTTTTATGATGGACAGATGCACTTTTATAATGGATAGATGCACTTTTATGATGGATAGACGCACTTTTATGATGGATAGACACACTTTTATGATGGATAGATGCACATTTATGATGGACAGATGCACTTTTATGATGGATAGATGCACTTTTATGATGATAGATATGCTTTTATGATGGATAGATGCACTTTAATGATGGATAGACGTACTTTTATGATGGACACATGCACTTTTATGATGGATAGATGCACTTTTATGATGGATAGATGCACTTTTATGATGGACAGATGCACTTTTATGATGGATAGACGCACTTTTATGATTGACACATGCACTTTTATGATGGATAGATGCACTTTTATGATGGATAGATGTACTTTTATGATGGATAGATACGCTTTTATGATGGACAGATGCACATTTATGATGGACAGATGCACTTTTATGATGGATAGATGCACTTTTATGATGATAGATATGCTTTTATGATGGATAGATGCACTTTAATGATGGATAGACGTACTTTTATGATGGACACATGCACTTTTATGATGGATAGATGCACTTTTATGATGGATAGATGCACTTTTATGATGGACAGATGCACTTTTATGATGGATAGACGCACTTTTATGATTGACACATGCACTTTTATGATGGATAGACGCACTTTTATGATGGACAGATGCACTTTTATGATGGATAGATGCACTTTTATGATGGATAGATGTACTTTTATGATGGATAGATACGCTTTTATGATGGACAGATGCACATTTATGATGGACAGATGCACTTTTATGATGGACAGATGCACTTTGATGAAAAATATACCCATTTACTGTCATTATAAAGCTTGGAAGAGCCACGACACTTTTTAATATAACTCTGATTGTATTCTTCTGAAAGAAGAAAGTAAGATACACCTAGGATGACGTCAGGGTAAGTAAATCATGGGCTAATTTTCCTTTTTGGGTGAACTATCCCTAGGACCATAGACATAAAATACAAATAGGACTACCAAATTGCCTATCACAGTTTTTGGCAAGTAAATCACGTGATGTGACACATCCTATTGACCCTGTTCACATTTCTGGGTTTCTCAGAAAAGTAAGGCATCATAGTTGGGTTAACTTCTATAGCAGTGAATGAAAGACTACATTAAATATATATTTTTGTGTTCCAATTTGCTCAAATAGCAAAAGAAACAGTGAACGGTGTTTTCACAACTTTCAAAAAGAGTAAAAAAATAGATAATGGCAGTCGGAAGAAAGTAAGTTGTCAACTTTGTCACAGCCGCGCTATTAGAAACGCCCTCACAGCAGCGTTAACTAGTTTTTGTGTAAATAATACAAATATAGTGTTATATGCGTAATTATCTTTTATTATGACAGTATGTGGCAACATGTACGTTAAAAGCACATCTTCTGCACTAAACAATAATATTGCAATATTCTAGACTCTTACATGTACCTAACGCCACACTTACACTACAGAAGACTGTAAAAAATATATTTTTGTATTTTCAAATTACAAATTACTTGTATTTTAATTAAATACTTTTTGATGTATTTGTGCCCATCTCTGGTTAAAGATTGTCAGAAGAACGGCTCCATGCTACATAGGATGCCGTTGCTAGGGGTTGGCAACCAAATGTAGCAGGACACAGCATGCTGAAACAATAGAGCAGCGACAGCAGCGGTGATTCCGAAACAGCTAAACAAAGTGTATAAACATTATTACAGAAATTAGTTATCACCCTGAATTGTAATCTGTTTGTCTGTTTCGTCTTTTTTTTTGTGTGTGTGTACAAATTGCTACTTAATGTAACAGTTTTAATCAGTAAATACTTTTAAACCTACTCCACACATGACTCCTGTGTGTTTTAGTCTTTCAGCATTTAGTTGTCAGTACCTTTGTCTCACACTCCAAACACCTGGATTGAACACTAACCAGCCTAACCCAAAATCCTCAAATCCCTTTTTTTTATTTCAATAGAATAAATAAAGCTATCCCACTTGTGAAAGAATATTAGCAATAGACATTGCAATACAAATAATTGATATTGCATAAATATGCAAACGATATACTGTACATACAGAAACAGAGCAGTATACAATTAACACCAGTTAATGGTAAACTTCTTTCTTGGATCTTGTTTGAATTGACAGGCTATTATAGGCTTGACATTGCATTCCCTCTAAATGTGTTATGGGCCATGAGGACTGTCTGGTTAGTAAAAAAAAAAAAAAATCAAAATATGATTTCATCCAGTAAAAGTTAACTTTACATGGTAATTTGTTTATTTTAACAACAACAAAGGGAAAAGAATGCTACCGATTACAAATGGAATGTTCAATATTTTTTTCTTTTTTTTTTGCCTACCTATGAATTAAGAGGCATTGTTAACTCTTACATTCTAATTACATGTACAATCAAGGCATCAGATGAAAGCTTATCTTCCACTCTTTCTAAATGTGTGCTCAGTTTGTTTCTAGCATAAAGTATCAGGAAGATATGGCTCACGATTCATGAATATAATCAAACCGTTTTAGCATGTTTGGGTGATTCTGGGAGTTAAAGCCGAATTTGAGGTAACATTGTTTTGACCCTAATTACAAGTTTCCAGCAGCTTGTTGACCGGGTTGGCCACACAGGTTGTGATCCTCAGACATCATAGATTTCATTTTTATATGACAACCTTTTACAGCAGCCCATGTCTGCTAAACCCCCTTTGCCCCCTGGGTATTCGGCCGAAAACCGAAAATGCACTTTTGGGCCATTTTCGGCCGAAAATTTTCGGTGGCCGAATATTCGGTGCATCCCTTTATACTTTGCCTAACAAACACAAACTTAAATGTGAGGAAAGTAAGGCAAGTCAAGTATATTTTGTCAGACAAACTGACAAGCTGAGCCATATCGCATTAAAATCGCAGGCGATACGTCCGCGATAATTAATGCGATATGGCTCAGCTTGTCAGTTAACTACGGCACTGAGTTGTAAAAGCCGCTCCATCTGAAAGCAGGTGATGGCGATTTACTACTAATCAAGGAACCGGCTTTACTGACGAGATGCGCATAACAATCTCATGCGATATATCGCCCAGCCCTAATTTGTAGTTGTAGCCAGTAATTCAGTTTTGCTTTAAATTCGTTTAGGCTTGGCGTTTATAATAAACACCACCACTGTTTAGGTTCAGTTTATATAAATATTACATCTCGTTCTGTATACCATTAAATATGATGGATTTTTATGAAGTGAGGGGAACTAAAATACATGTTTCTAGTGTTTAGGGCTGTCACTTTTGTGAAAAAATCCTGTTTGATTTTTGAGACATGTGTTCATTGAATCGATTGTAAAATCGATTTTTCATGTCTAAAGACGTTTCCATTTTAAACGGCAAATATGGGCAAATCCACGGACAACTAACAGGCATTAGGACGAACGTAAAGAGGGCGCTTGAGACGCGCACAAGTCAGCAATATTCCTGTTGATTTATTGGCGTAAAGTTTCGTGCACAATGACAAACAGGAGTGCAACATTCTCGAAAAGCAATAAGCAGAGTGGACTGCCATAACATCAATGAAAAACATTACTGCAGTCTTCAACGTGCCTGTGTTTACGGTTAGAAAAGTCAAACAAATGTTGACAACGTAGACGATTGTTAACCATAGCCCGAATCTGTATCTGTATGCAGGGTTTCTGCAGGGTTTGGTCAGTCAAATTTTAGACTTAAGACCTTTTTATGACCATTATGATTAAAATTTATGATCTACACGAATTACGAAAAATTCATTCAAATTCCTTTCAAAAGTTTTTTTTTTTAAATTGACTTTCATTGAAAGTAACAAGATGTATTATTTAAATGCCTAAAGACAGCTTTGAATATATTAATAGACAGCAATATTCTTGATACTGATTATTTGCAACGGGCTTGAGCCAACTACTAAACACACCAGACTTTAAAGGCAGACTGTTGCTTCTAAGTGAAAGTTGTAGAAACCAGAGCGTTAACTTTACTCTTTATTGTCAGAAAATATAATGACAAACACTTGCTAAAACAGGTGAACATTTCACAAATCTGAGGTAGAACATTCAAATATTTGTCATTTGTCCTTAACAAAAGAAATATCTTTATTGGGAAAATAATTACTTAGTTTCTGCATGTGCTAATAGGGGTCAAGTCTTGAAACAAGTTTGTGTTGCCTAACTTTGATGGCACGTATCTTCAGGAAATGTATGAAAAACAGTAGCCTAAATACATTATTAAATACTGTAAATATTCCATTAGTCCTTTAATACATTATCAGCACTAATAATATAATAAAATTCAATATGTATATCCCACATGGTGCAGTTAATATTACTAGGCTAATGTTACAGTAAATCCATGGTAAATGATGGGAGATTGTAGACGGAAAAGCCTTCTGACTATATCGTTGTGCAGAGTTTCTCCTGTTGGTCAGCACTGTTTCATCTGCCTTTAAACTGGTTTAAATCACTGAGACAGTGTGTTCTTCGCTGAATTCAAGCACTTCTCACTGGATCTTGTGACCGAGACCGGTCAGAGTAAACGCATCAATTGAGCTCGCGCTGCGCTGCCGTTTGGACTTGGAGCCGAGCGGGTAAATGGTCCGTGTGGCGCGCGGTTCAAATGATCGTTCCGCTTTTGGCGCATTTAACCTGTGCATTTAACATTATGCCGCCAGCGCATTTTCAGGGGCAAAAGGCAATGGTAGAACCAACGAATGAACGAGCATATCAATTTAAGACGTGGCTAAATGAAATTTATGACCTTGTATGGAAAATCCGGACTTTTTATGGCCTAAAATTCAAATTATTAAATTTAAGACATTTTATGACTTTTTATGACTCCGCGGAAACCCTGTGTATGCATGAGACTGTCTGAATACCGGCAGAATTCACATTTTTGTAGTAAAAATAGAAACATTATGCAGAAGTATAATGTGTGTTTGTCATGGTGTGTTCACAACGGACGTGAATAGCGCGTCAGACGCGAGTGATTTCAATGTTAAGTCAATGCAAAGACGCGTTATGCGCGTAAAAAATTCCTGCGGGAATGAGGCGTCAGAGTTGCTGTGTGATGCGCGTTCGCTGCGGGCGTATCGTGACGAGCTGGACGCATTCCGAGAAAAGACCGTTAAAATCGATTCCCTATTTTCGTTTTCGAAACTTGTGTTGGTTGGTCCGATCGATTGTGCAATCGATTTTCGAACGTAAAGTGACAGCCCTACTAGTGTTATAATGTTTATGTATCTAAAAATGAAATTCAACTTATATACCAATGTGACTTACCTTCAGATGCATTTTTCCAGGAATCTATGGTAATATATATTGATTTGCACTCTGATAACTAACATTTAAATATGCCAATAGATCCAAAAAACAAATGGGCTGCTTGTGTATGGTGTGGCCTTAAGGTTTGTATAAGGGTACTTCATATTAATTAGCTTATAAAAAGAAAAACAAGCCTACGGTACCCCCTCAGTAAATGTGTGAGTGTGTGTATATTGTGCATCAGTACCAGGCTTGCAGTATGTCCAGTCCTCCCTCTGATGGTCCTCCGTTTCCTGCGAGCTGCTGTCGTCTCTTCCACTGGATCAGTTCATCATCCACGATCACGGTTTGCTGTTTCCTCAACAGAGCTAGTGTTCTCTGATGCTTCTCCGCCAATTCCTATACACAAACACACATTATATTATTCAACTGCTGGAAAATATTAGTGTAGTAAGTAAAAAAGACATGCATATCATGGGGATTGAGTGTACCTGTCTGTATTTCTGTAAGGTGTTGGCCTCTCGTGTGAGCCAGGCCTCTAAAGTGGACTTCCTGCTCTGCAGACCCGACTCTCTCTGAACACGCTCGGCTGGAGGAAGGCTGGCCAAGCTACTCATCTGTGCTACTCGACACAGATAAAACCTCAATGAATCGGTTAAAAATACAAGCTACAGTTCAATGAGTACTCAAAAGCATTCCCAGAAAGCCTAGCATTAGATATGACATGTCTTTGCCATTTTGTTCAGATGGAATTGCTCAGCTTGAGTTCAATCAAGAGAAATGACGTTGTGGAGAAAGCAGTTGACAGCGTGAACCACATATATAGCCTACGGGAGTAAAGTGTACACCAACTTCATACTGCATGTTAACTTGATTTAAAAAAGGAATGGCATTCTGTTGTTTTGTGTAAATTAACTATAACAATCTGACATTAATTGCAATCTTGAATTGATTAATTAGCAGAAGTTATAACTCCATCACCTGCACCGATGCATCATACTATGGTAGATAAGCACGCAGCGACTTACATTGTTGTATGGAAAGCACCCCAGAGCTCACTGAACTGCAAGTTCCATATTAATGCATAATCAGGTAACACTTTATTTTACAGTGTCGTTGTAACATGTTACATGTAGTTACTATAGTGATAACAATAAATTATGCATTCTGTAATTACATGCAACTAACCCTAAAACTATAGTAAGTACATGTAGTTGATTAATATTACTCAGTACTTAAATGGAGAACTACACTAACAAGGACACCTTAAAATAAAATGTAACCCATAATTATGTTTGATTTTGTTGCTAATATTATCTCTGTATTTTTATTGAGTATACAGTCCTTTACTCTACTGCGTAGTTGTAAATTGCTCTATAATTAAACTCAAAAAATTGAGACTTGATAATCACTTTAATGTAGCCATTAGGCTGCTTTAACTTGCAGAGTCTCCAAGAGATAAAACAGAGATATGCAACTCCGGTCCTGGAGGACCACTGTCCTGCAGAGTTTAGCTCCAACCCTAATTAAACACACCTGAACAAGGCAATCAATAGCCCCGTTTACATGCACACTTTTTAGCTATTCTGATTGAGATCGTTCTGATTGACGGATTCCGGTTGACTGTTTACATGGGATATTATCTAAACCGATCTGGTGTTTACATGTGCTGACGCTTTCAATCGAAATCATTTTCTGACATGCGCACACAGCTTGTCTGCCGGATCTGGAAGCTCATTATTTCCACGTTTTCAATCCTGTCAAGATGGTGCATCACTTAATTGTCGCGTTAGTTGTAGGCATCAGCCGCGTTTCCACTGTCGGGCCAGTGCGAGCCATAAACGGGCCGTTTTATTGTATTGTGTAGGCTATTGTTCTTTGTTTATTATTGTCTTGTTTTGTATTTGCATCAGTTTTTCATTCTCATACTCATATCACACTCATTATAGCATATAATTAAATATATATTATTATTGTTAAAAAAAAGAAAGAAGAAAAAAAGGAAGTTTTATCAGAAAACTGATCAGAAAGAAATCACTGGAAACAGCGTGATCGCAAAACAAGAGCGACTGTTTGCTGGCATTTTTGTTGTTTAATTAAATATTTAAAACCCAAGAATAGATGTTTTACCACAGGTTTACAATAAAAAGCTATACATTAATCATAATGAATTAATTTGTGTCAAAATTGCACATTAGTCACACAGAAATAAAGTGATTTACCTTTTATGACGTTTGTGAACGTTCACAAAAGAAAGAGGGCACACAACTTATTCGCGTCTGTTTCTGTTTATTTGGTAGCCTAGTAAGGACGTATTTACATCACATTTAGAAAGAATGTTAATTTCTACAAATATGCCACCAAAAATATGACCTGAGGAGCTTTAGCACTCTCTCCCAGAAGGATACAGTTATATTTTCAGTCAGAGAAAAAAAGGATAGTCCGAGACATAGGCTACTGACAGATAAAATAAAAACAGGATTTTGATTTGTCTGATTTCTTCAAGCGTACATATTTACCATGTTTACTATGGTAATGGTTAGCGCGCATAGTTTTTTGCATCGGGTATAAATATTCCTACCTTATACGGTGATCAGAATCCACAACGGATCACAAACAGAAGGCATTATGTTAGCTGACAGAATTATCTGGCGCAAAACCAGGCATGCGCAGAAAGACGTACGCTCAAAGTAATCGGATCAGCTCGTTTACATGGTGTAATCTTTCGTTTGGTCGGTTCATGAAAAGGTTTATTCCACCCCCTTCAATCCGACTGAAATTTCAATCGGTTTGAGCATTTTTATTCCGATTGAGGTGTTGACATGGAGCATTTTCATTCTGATTGGACTTGCACCTGGTTATAATCGGAATACAATGCTACATGTAAACGGGGCTAATGTTTTTCAGGATTACTAGATAGATACAAGCAGGTGAGTTTTTATCAGGGCTGAAGCTAAACTCTGCAGGACAGTGGCGCTCCAGGACCGAAGTTGCCTATCCCTGAGATAAAATATATTCTCTCTTTATCTGTAGACATCAACGGCATGTACTCCATTTAATATTTTCTCCTAAAAGGTTTTGCTTGCAGAATCAAGTATTCAGCGGTGTTGTGGTATAATACAGAAAAACACTAAATAATATGTGCAGGATGAGATGACTTATATGTTCATACCCTGTATCCTCAAGCTCTCCTGGTATTGAATGATAAAGTATTCTTGACTGTGCTGCAACTTGCGGAGGTCGTTGTCTGTGTCCTGCGTCATGACACGCAGCTCCTCAAATGTCTGGTTGATCTGCTGGTATCTCTGAGGGGTCCCGTCCACCGGACCCGAACTGCTGGCCTGATCACCACAAACATACAAAATATCATTCAATTGTCACATTCCAATCCCTACATCCTCAGTGTAGATCAACAACCAAAGAAACTGTGTGTGAGACTTACATTGGATGCTTCCTGTACAAGTCTTTGCTCAGTGTACAGAATGTGTTTGACACATCGCACAAGTTCCAAAGGGCAAGGGTCATACGAGCTCTACAAAACATAGGATCATCAAAATCACATCATCGTGGGTATGAACTCAATTCATCAGAGGAACAAATCTTTTGAAATAAAACACGCGATTGACCTCAATTCTCAACCATTAAAGGGGTGGTTGAGTGTGATTTCACTTTTCTAACTTTAGTTAGTGTGTAATGTTGCTGTTTGAGCATAAACAACATCTGCAAAGTTACAATGCTCAAAGTTCAAAGCAAAGGAAGATATTTGCTTTTAAAGAAAAGGACTACAACAAATGGCTGGTTGGGACTACACGACATTCCTCTCGGGTTAGTGACATCACTAACCCTAGAATTTACATAAACCCCGCCCCCGGGAACACGCAGTCCATGTTGAGAAGAGGAAAAGTTGTTGTATAAGAGTACATTTGTGAGTCAGCTCAAACTTTAGCATCCATATTTTCACATGCAATAGAAAGTCACTCTGTGTGCATCTCACAACAGTTCATATATGAGTAATTTATAGATTTATCATGACAGAATATCCTAATTGAAGATAGTTAACTCCACATCAGCAACAAATTCATCAACTAACCATTCAGAGACGTCCTGTTGCATTCTACATGTTGTCACTTCTTCTTGAGTCTCTCCATCCTTATCTGACTCCGTTTAACATTAAAGGCAGAACAGTTTCTGTCATTTTAGTGTGTCTGCGTGAGGTAATAGCAGCTGCTAACAGACATGAGCTCTTGAAACCCCGCCCTCTGCAGCAGCTCTTTTGCATTTAAAGGGCCAGGCACAAAACGGTGCGTTTTTGCAAACACTCAAAAAGTGACAACTTTAAAGGAGAACTCCGGTCAATTTTAACATTGAGCTCATTTTTTTGTACATTTGGAGTGCTGTCAATACAGAGAACAACGACAAAAATCGGTGTTGCCTACACCGAGTTATTCTACTTTTAAAATTTGCACCCTGTTGACTTCAATGGGGCAAGTACTAAACCTGCTTTTAGCCTCTTAACATCCTTGATGTGTCATTACAAGTGCACAGAAAATGTGAGTGATTCCTTCTGAGTGAACACGAGTGAATCTGACTGCAGTAGATGTGAAAGGCAATCGATTACTTTGGACTTCAACCGAAAAACAGGATGTAAACAGGTATTTGCGCTGCCTTAAATAACATCACTTTTATTCATATCTTTCACATCTACTGCAGCAGCTCTGCTCTGGCAGCACCTTGTCACAAAATGGAGAATTCAACTCTCCCTCTGCAGAAGAGCACGTCCTAGAAAGAACAGGCTTAAAGGGCCATTAACACCCTTTATGAAACCATATACCATAAACCATATAGACCAAAAATCTATATGGTTTAATGTAAATAATTATCATACAGTATTAAACATGTTTGGTATCATTTGAAATGTCTCATTCCCAAATAAGTAAACCAAAAGGTAATAAAGTTCTTAAGAGTTTAGAGATAACTTGCACACAGAGAAGGGTGCAAATGTCCAGGCAAATGTCAATCTGTTCCCCAAAGGTGTAAACTCTGAATGCAATTTCCCATTGTTAGCAAATGTTTCCATGTGAAAGAAGTTTCTATCTATATAAAGAAATGCAACAGGAGGCTCAGGGCAATTCTGCAACTCAGATCAGCCCATAATGATGAAGGATCTCAAAGACTTCAGCATTATGTATTTTTCAAAATGTCAGGTTTAACCTACATCTTTTACTCTATCTCTGAGCATTTTATGTTATTGTATTGATTATCTTTGAACTGATTATGAAATTGGCATGATACATTTACCTGACATAAAAAATTGTTACATTTGATTTTATTCTGAATTACTAGATCCCAGTGTAGATGGAGCGTGAGGCACATCTGGTGGGGTTCTTGATTCCCGACTAACTGCTTGATTTTAACTAAGTTGTTGTGCAGATGCAAATAGGGGGCTAGATAAAAATACTATTAAGGTAATAGCAAGCGTTGAAGCGGCACTATCTTAAAGGGGGAGGTTAAATGCTATTTCATGCATACTGAGTTTTTTACACTGTTAAAGAGTTGGATTCCCATGCTAAACATGGACAAAGTTTCAAAAATTAAATTTTGAAGGAGTATTTCTGTGCCAAAAATACAACTTCCGGTTTGTCACAAGTTTCAAGTATGGGCCTGTGTGACGTCAGATGGGGCGGAATTTCCTTATAGGGTCCTAAGTGCACTTCTCCCGGAAGGGCGCACGCGCACCCGTAGACCAGAGCGAGAGAGCGAAAGCAGTACGCCCATCAAAGCGCTGTGATCGGCTTTAGGGAAGTCATCGGCTGCACAGATTCCCAAAGAACCCAGCGTTAAGGGACCAGTGGATGGAGTTTGTTTTTCCAGAGCATCAACGGAGTTGTGCAAGTGTTCTTGTTTGTTCCCTGCATTTCGACGATGATTGTTTTATAAACAAGGCCCAGTTCGACGCCGGATTTGCAGATCGTCTAATGCTTAAGGATGGAGCAGTCCCAACGATAAAGGTTCACGGTCGTACGTTGGAACCGCAGGCGGTGAGTAAAACTGCTTCAAATGTCTGTGTATTGTTAGCTATCGGCGTGTAAGCACAGCTTTAGCTCCGCCCACACGGCACGCCTTCAGCCGCTCGTTTTTTTCCAGAAAGACTCGGTACAGCCTATCTTTCTTTTATAAATATAATAAAACTAAAGACTTTTTGGAGATATGAAGGATGCAATACTACTCTATAGGTACTCAAGATTAACATGAGATTGACTGAAACTGAGTGTTTCAACCCCCCTTTAATGTACTAGCCATAACCTCTGGTTATTGTTTGGGCTTTAACTAAGTTGTTATATGGGTGACTGTAGGGGGCAATATGGGTACTTTTTAACAATAGCTAGCGTGTGTGGCATTGTTGAATCGCTTTAGCCATAACCTCTGGTTATCTATCAGACTGGCGAGTTTGTGACCGTGAGATCCGCGTAAAAGAACGGCCTGCGCGAGACTCTCTGAGCGACACAGATTCTTAATGAACGAGTAAAATATAAAGTAAAGATTTAAATAGAATAATCAAATGTATTGCAAAACTATTATATAATTGACCAATAAACAATTGGGCAATCTAACCTAAATTCAAGGTTGTGATAAATGGAGTCAGATAAAAGCTTAAATTAAATTAAATTACTTTGCCACACGGAAAAACAGTAATGCGCAGAGACCTTCACCTGTTCTATCGGAAACCGCCTTTGGGCCGATTTAGACGGGCTTACACCGTCTAGCACAATTGCCTGTTGTGAGATGTCACATTAAGTTTAATCATTTTTCTTTATTAAGGGTCTATTGGCAAGGAAATGTAAAACCATTTCAGAAATTCAATTATCTCCCTGCCCCCTGTACTTTTTCACAGGAAAGCAACCAAGAAACCCTAATGTTTTACCCTTGTCGGGTTTGCCTCATATACCTGCATCTGGTTCTCATACCTTCAGCTGTGTGGCATAATGGCCCAGTTTGATCTTCAGCAAGAAGCCATCTTCACCCATCTGATGCTCTGCCTTCCTCTGCAGCTCCTGGATCAGACCCTCCAGCAGACGCTTGGCTTTAAACTCGTCCAGCTGGTTCTCCAGGTCGATGGCATCCCTGCACACGACATAAACGTGCTTCAGTCCATTTCATGCCCTGCTACGATAGTACACAGACTTTATAGACCTTAGTCAGGGTAGTGTCATATTCCTTTTTTACAGGAAAGAAAACAAGGCTGTGGGGGTTAGAACAGTGTATTCAGACTGTACTGTTGTGAACTAATGAAATGCCATTCTGAAAAAAGAAAAACCTTGAGTCAAAAACTCCATGAAACAGTTTTAAGAGTTGTGAAAATTACATGATCTAGAATTTCATACAGCGCGTGTCATTGTAAAGACTAGGGCTATAACGATACCCTCATGTCACAATTCGATACATATCACAATACTGAACTCACAATAAGATATTGCGATACTCCAAGACACATGATAAAAGGTTAACAAAAAATGTACTGTTGATTAAAATGCTAAATTTGATACAATGTGGGTTTAAATGAATAGGCTTGGACTTGGTGCTGGTAACCCAATGCAAAGGACAATAGTGACACTAGAATAAAAATATTTATGATTCTGAAGCTGAAAATAAAGAATTATTTTAGACAAATATGCTGCACTCTGTCACTGACTAGATTTTATTTAAAATAATGTAGGCCACTTTTTACTGGTAACAAGACATTTGGCATTATCAGGACCCACAAATATTCCCCCATTGCATTGTTATACATTATAGGCTATTCAACATTCTATATAGTAGTTTAATGTAGCACTGACACTAAAACTCTGAAAACTTGATTTTTCATTTTGGGTGAACTATCCACGATACATATTGTCACTATACACGATACATATTGTTGCAGTTTTGTATTGGGATATATTGTGACATGAGATATTGTTACACCCCTAGTAAAGACTGTTTGTCTATCCCTCACAGCCTGGTTTTCATCTGCGTTAAATTCAATATGGCATCTAACCTGGTCTATTACATATACATAGATCTGAGCTTTTAGGGGAGGAGACACTCACCACGGCTGAGCCTCCAGCCACTGTGCCAGGTAGTGCCGCACCTCAATGGGGAAGTGCTGCCCATAGAGAGATTGCATCTGATGCAGGGCATCCCCCTGCAGCTGCTGTGCCTGAATCCACAGCGCCATTCCTGGCTCTGGACAGATAGACAGATGTGCGATTGCAACATTAAGAAAAGTATGGAAACTGTACGCCACAATGAAATGCGTTCGACTTGGCCTTCTGTTTGACAAATTAACTGAAATAAATATCTTGTTCTTGACTGTGAAGTTGTGCCTGGAGCATAAAACTAATGTATGTGTTCCACATTTCAGTTGTATCATTTGTCATGACGCAATGAAACATACTGAATTGTGTGTTGCACTCATTATCCCCAGCCTAGAATTCAATAAATCACTATGTGGCAAGTGTAATTATCTATATTATTACTAAAATGTTATTTTGTGTGTTTTAGTGAAAATTTTAGTGAGCTGTCCTCTGCAACAAATTGTTATTGTTAAAATGGCTAAATCTGACTAATCAGTTTTAAATATTGCTCATGTGCAGGATGTGAATGGTCATAATGCCCAGAGAATAACTATAAGAAGAATATGGGTAACCAAACAGTTGATGGACAATTCCATATACTATGGAAGTCAATGGGGTCCCATCAACTGTTTGGTTACGACATTCTTCAAAATATCTACTTTTGTGTTCAGCAGAAGAACGACAATCATACAGGTTTGGAACAACTTGAGGTTGAGTAAATGATAACAGAATTTTCATTTTCATGAAATCATATCAAAAATCATATATTGGGTTTTTGTTGAGGAAACCAAGGTGATGCCAACTTCCGGGCTGGCCTACAATAATGTGACATAACCCCAAAAGGGTGAATCTTTCCACAGCAAAATCGGACGGTTAAATATAATTGTGGTAATCTATATTATGTAACATACACTGCCTTAATACGTTGCCCATATGTTGCCTTGGCTTTTGGCTTGCTTAGTTGGGGACATTTAATATTCAACAATATTATTGATCTGCCTTACATAAGGTGGACGATGATGCAATTTTCTTCTAGAAACAAACTTTGTTGTATTATTTTCATGTTATCACTGTGAAGCTGCTTTGATGCAATCTGTATTGTAAAAAGTGCTATATAAATAAAGGTGACTTGACAAAAATAAAAATATAAATATATAAATATATATATATATATATATATATATATATATATATATATATATATATATATATATATATATATATATATATAAATATATATATATATATATATATATATATATATATATATATATATATATATATATATATATAACCGGTCAAAAGTTTTAAATCGGTAAGATTTTTAATGTTTTTAAAAGAAGTCTCTTCTGCTCACTAAAGCTGCATTTATTTGATAAAAAACAACAACAAAAAAACAGTACTATTGTGAAATATTATGACAATTTAAAATTAGTTTTCTATGTGAATATAGTAAACTGTAATTTATTCCTGTGATCAAAGCTGAATTTTCAGCATCATTACTCCAGTCTTCAGTGTCACATGATCCTTCAGAAATCATTATAATATGAGGATTTGATGATCAAGAAACATTTATGATTATTATCAATGTTGAAAACAGTTATTTACAAAAAAAATTCTGTGATGAATAGAAAGTTCAAAAGAACAGCATTTATTTAAAATAGAATATTTTCTAACATTATAAATGTCTTTACTGTAACTTTTGATCAGTTTAACTCATCATTGATGAATAAAAGTATTGATTTATTTTATTTCTTCCCCCAAAAATAAAATTAAAATTCTTACTGACCCCAAACTTTTGAACGGAAGTGTTTAATGTTACAAAAGCTTTAGATTTCAGATAAATGCTGTTCTTTTGAACTTTCTATTCATCAAAGAATCCTGAAATAAAAATGTGCACAACTGTTTTCAACATTGATAATAATCATAAATGTTTCTTGAGCATCAAATCATCATATTAGAATGATTTCTGAATGATCATGTGACACTGAAGACTGGAGTAATGATGCTGAAAATTCCGCTTTGATCACAGGAATAAATTACACTTAACTATATATTGAAAACAGCTGATTTACATTAGAATAATATTTCACAATATTACTGTTTTTGTTTGTATTTGTAATCAAATAAATGCAGCCTTGGTGAGCAGAAGAGACTTCTTTTAAAAACATTAAAAATCTTACCGATCTAAAACTTTTGACCGGTAGTGTGTGTGTGTGTGTGTGTGTGTGTGTATTATATATATATATATATATATTACTTCAGCATTGCGTGATACTATTTCAAAGTGATTACAGTCATTTTGACAGATAATATATTGTATATACCTGTGAAAAACCTGGAAAGAGACATGAGGATTTGGGGAGAGAAAAAAAAGAGAGATTCTTTGTGCATTTATTAATGGCAGAAGAGACCACAAATGTGCAGTATATGTTGACCTTTTTCATACTATTACTGCGAAATGCAAAAGGAAAAAAGAAAAGAATCATGAGGAAAAGAATGCAGTGACTGACAAGAGCTCTTGCCATATATTATTCTGTCACGTTAAAATACCAAGTGTTACGTTATTCTCATCTTATTCTTAAATAAAACATGAAAGAAAACTGATAGCGCATGGAGTCAAACTGACGGATAAGCTTTAGCCTATTTGTTAGGGCAACCTTATAATTTGAAATGATTAGTTTCAGTCTTTTTTGAATGAAAGTTCCCCCAACCGGAAGTGCCACCCATAATTCAAAACGCAGTAAACTCGTCAGGAATAAGGTGGACACACTTACAATAGAGGAAAAGTTATCATTCCACAAATTTTTCAAATAATGTGGAATTGGAATTATTTATATATAAAAAAAAAATTTAAGCCACTACACAGACAGTAATCAACATTTATACCACTCAAGTCAGTCCACTCAAGAGACAGTGCTGTGACAAAACATTGCATGACAACAAATCATCTGCACAAAAAACGCAAAGTGAGCTTCAACAGCTAAGTTACCCAACTTAAATACCTTTTTACAAACGCTGCAAAATCCTTCTTTATTTTGACCACCAACGGGCAGCAACCATGTCCTAAATTGTTTGTCTTCCTTGAACTTTCCCATTTTTCTGGTCTAGTTTTATTCCTGTTGTTCAAATTACCCGCGTCATCTCCCCATCACCGCAATTTTGCTCCGGCCGGAGGAAATCACCAAACTGGTTCCGCGTGTTTTTCTTACATATTTGGTTCTTTCAACTGGTTCTTACATATTTTGCGACAGCAAATAAAAAATATTAATTATGAAGGCTATATTCAAATAAATTGATAATATAACATTTTCTTCAAACCGATTTCAATGCCTGTATGATTACAATTTAATGCCATTTAAGGCCTTAATTATCGCAAAAATCCATTTAATGACTTTTAATGCTTTTTAATGCCCCGCGGAAACCCTGAATTACTTTAGCATTTAATACCATCACTGCACCATGGTAAATCACATGTAAGTTAGGCTAACTTACTCTTCCTGACGCCAAAACGGCCCATTTAGGTTCCCAAATAAATAAGATTTGAGATACACGTTTTGATAAAAACTAATATTACTTTGTTCTTTAAAAAATGTAGGCCTATTTGTTCGTATTGCTGTTTTTGAAGCAGACTATATTACATTAGCACATACAATTAGCATCAACATAAACCTGTTGCTTTAACCTCAAGAGCTAAGTTAACTGGAAGACAACAGGCAAACTGAAATTAAATATCCCAAAAATCATGTTTTACAATATGAAACACTACACTACACATTTATTTTCGATTATGAATTTGAGTACTCGTGGGTTGTTTAGTTAGCATTAGAAGTTAGCATTGGCAGCTAGCATTAGCTCAACCTTAAGGATCAAACATACAAACACAAGTGTTTTAAAGCGTCGCGTTAACATCAGACAGAGTATGTACCTGTGCCATGAACGATTTAAAAGTGTATTAGGGTCCGGAAACATGGTGAATTATCACCCACGGGAGCAGTTTAACATCTGAAGCAGCTCGAAGCAGTCACATGAGAACAACTGAATAATAAAGGTGATAAAACATGTGCTCACAGCATCAAAGGAGACTTGCAGCAGAAAGATGTGATGATGACTTGTGGATTTTCAAAGTTTGACACCGTTTATCCATCCATGAGCTCCACTGCATAAAAATACACAACTACAGCAACTCTAAACTGAGTGGTGCAGGTATGACATCACTTTGTATGCCAAAACGCGGAAAAGAGTAAACATTTTAGCACTTCCTGTTCCATCGTCACGAAGTCAATTGGATTTTTGTTAAATGGCTGAAATAAGGTCTGTGGTGAACACAAGCTCAAGACACTTTCACGTTTTATTCTACAACACTCTTGATTTTTTTTTAACGCTGTTTACGTGTCTTGAAAAGGGCGGTTGCTAACAAGTGGCTTAATGGGAGCAGAGCCTGATGGGAGTACAGATGCTGTCGAGGAGATTAAACGTCATCACGCCGGTAAACTCCGCTTATAAACTCTTCCAACTCAAACTTTCTTGGAAAACCAGTTGTAGTACTAGCCTATTTTAAATTGTAATAATATTTCATAATATTACTGTTTTTACATCAAATATGATAAAATATGCAGAAGATAATTATTTCAAAAACATTATACTGACCGGACCCCAAACTTTTGAGCAGTCATTATATAATTAAGCTAGTTTGTGCAATATATTTTTTAATTGATTGTTAAAATGGATTGTGTTATGTTCTGTAACTGTTTTTTTAACTGTAACTGTTGTAAAAATTTGTGCAAAAGTTTTACCTTTAGTTGTAGACAGACATCTATCACTGGCAGCCCTTTACAGTGGTTTAACTATACAGCAACCCTACACATGAGTAATTAGACGAGTTGAGAGAACAAATCACAAAATCTTTTAGTGGTGACAAAATATTCAGATTTAGCATATTAATGATGCATTCACCTCATTAACTATGGCACACTGGTCTCCTCTACTGGAAAGTATAAGTTCAAGTGCATGCTTTTATTGGTATCGGTATCAATATCGTAGATACTGGCCCTGTAGCCTATTTGCTTGGTATGGGATCGAAACCAGATTTTGCAGTATTGCACCCCTCTGTACACTAACATCTGCTGACCACCAGTCACCACTACACGATTTTTTTTAAATGTATTTTATTTCTATCATCTATTCACTGGCTGCCTCTTAAATTCGGGAATGACTTTAATTTACGAATTTACATGTTTTTAAAGCACTAATTGTGCTTTTCACTATTGTGGCTCCATAATAAGTCTCTGCTGAAAACACATATGTAATTTGAATTTTGAGTATCTTTTCTGAAATTTTTTTTTTTGATAGAGTTTATATTGTTTTGTTAATTTGCCTGTTGATGGGTTAAATGTGTTATAGCAAATAGTAAATGTGCTATACATACCACATTTAATTTCGAGTTATTTTATTTTCAATGAAATATAAATGAAATATAATTAATTTAGTTAAATAGCTAGTCGTTATTATAATGAATAATGCATTAGTAGCCTAATTAAAAATAGACTATCAAAAGACATCTCCGAATAAATAGGCCTAGTCAATTCCTTCTGCAACTGTGTCAATCATTTTAAAGTTGTTTAAATAATACAATGGATAGTCCATTTAATGTGTAGCTAACAGAACAGGTTTTTATTGGTCAGATAAGATTCATCTAATAAACACAGACATTAAATAGGCATACAATACCTTAACATAGGGCATTATGCATACTTAGCACAAAAGGGGGCAAATACACAAAAAACATTAATGTAACCGAGTTAAATTGATATAAATATCTTATTTTGTGTTCCGCAAACGAAATAAAGTCATACAGGAGGTTTGTAAAGATTCGCCTTTCTTCTTGAGCAATCACGCGCCATAACTATCAACCGCCCCCTGGCCTCAGTCACGTGATATATCTCAGAACAGAAGGCGGAGACAGTGTAGCAGAAAGAGGTGGTACTAGTACTGATCTACTGAACTTCTCAATGTCGAAGCGGAGAAGTGAAGCTTCATATTTGTAAACAGTCAGTGCAACACGAGAGGAATCGTCTGTTCGTTTCTTGTTTCACTAGTGCTTCAAGTGTAAGTACCCTACAGCAGAACATGCTCATGTTGTATTGCCTGATTGTTCATGTATGCAATGCATTTACTGACAGAAACATAGCAACACGTGTACTACTGTATATTGTCAGTGATCTTTAGCCTAGTTAAGGTTTAAAGGATTCTGCTGCCCTTTAAGCTTTTAGTCTAATGTGCACCTATTTATAACAGCTGAGCATCTGCAGACAGCACAGCGTTCAGACAGCGTTTTATCATAGAATTTAAATGTTCATTTATTATTTGCATATGCACGTTCTAATTTAAAATGATAGTTCAAAAAATGTTGTTCCAAACCTGTATGATTTAATTTCATCTCTTCTTTTTGCCAAGAGGAGGAAGAATCTTTCTCTCACTTATTTTATTTCTGTTCTTCTTACACCAAACATGTCAGCATCCTTATTTCTTGTGTTTTTCGTGTGATATTTCTGTCATTAATGTTGTTTTTCACGGATGTTTCTGGTTGTGATGGGCTGGCCCGGTAAATATGACATTTATTTTTTTTACTATTGTATTATTGAGACAAATAACAAGTTTGCAGTAATGCAAAGATGTCAATATTTAATTTTGTAAAAAATATTATTTTAATTTGAAAACACAGTGCATTTAGTTGTTGTTTCTAGTTTGAGTTGAGAAATACACATTTTAGCATTATCACTAATCTGTGTGTGCATTTTACTTGAGATCCAAGCAAGTTGACTCATGAAACCATTTGTTTATTATATCGCAATCGCAATATTGACCTCGATAATCGCAATATGACATTTTCCCCAAATCGTGCAGCCCTACTTTTCAGGGAAAAAAAATTGTATCATTGTCATGTGTCTTGTGAACTAGTCATTCAGCTTTTGACCAATAGTGATTTGGCATGTCAAATCCCACACCTGATGGGCCTTAGTACAGCTGGAGGGCCTTAGAATTGTGTGTGTGTGTGTGTGTGTGTGTGTGTGTGTGTGTGTTCCTTTGGAGGGTGTGGTTGTTAGGTAGAAGAGGGAGGCCCATGAGCTTCAGTGCCCAGGGACCCCTGAGGGTTACTAATCCAGCCTTGGTGATGGGAAAAACACGCTTGTGACGCCTGCTGGTAAAAAAAAGTGTAAATGCAACAAAAACTCATGCCAAACATGCAGAAAAACAGCTTTTACAAACCCATTGCAAATGTTTTATTGAAAGTATAGTCGGGCTGCCCTCGACTAAAGATTTTTCTAGATTAAGTCAACGATGCTGACTCGTCATCTCCACTGTAGTGGACGCGCCTATGCAAGTTTTTAACAGATTACATTCTCTCAGAATATTTGTTTGGTTTATTTAAAAGTAGACCTTTCAAGCTTTCTATAGATATAATTCTCATGTCTGTGAGACAAGTATACCCTGAATTTCGGTTAATTTTTACGACGTGCTCAAGTTCAGGGAGAACGAGACGGCAGAAAGCACATCCTTGTATGTTTTAATTATTTGACCAAAAAAAAATCTTTTTTTTTTTCTTCTGACTAATAAAATTTTGGTCGACCAAACCTCTTCTAGTCGACTAATGATTAGGCGAATATTAGCGGGCAGCCCTAATAATATGTCTTATTTTATCAATTTTCAGGGCTTGTTTTGTTTGTTCTATGGATGGGTCAGCTAAACAGAGACTATTAAATACTATTATTCATTTTAATTATACAAATACCTCATTAAAACATTTACAAATGTCTAAAACTCCTCAGAGATCAGGAAATAGACACTTAGACACTTCATACTCAGGTAATCGACATCATAGACATAATAAGTAGATGCCCGATTGGCCGCTTTGGAACGTTGCTGCGATATGTCAATGCGTCCGCCATATTGCTGAGGGCAAGACTGCACTATAAACAAATCCAAGTAAATGGGTGAGCAGCGGTTTTTCTGGATAAAAACAAAACTAACGTTTACATTTATCAACCAATTTCAGTGGTTTGTACGTGGTGTACAAAAAGTTCTATCTCTAGTTATTTCAAATCTTGATAGTTAGACTTATAAAATATTTTTTTAGTAAAGAATTGTCAAAGCTCAGGCTTGTCATGTATTTGGCTTTTTATTCTTGGATAAGAATTGTGAAAATACATTGTTAATTTTCACATTAAATGAAATAAAGTTTTCTTATTGTGGAAAAAGCATTTTCTGTCTTTGACCCAATTTTAGCAATAACAAAGATAACTGATGGATCCTTTATGGTAATACATATGATATGGTACAACTACAGTGCAATGCAAATAGTAAATATAAGATCAAGTTAGAAGTAATAGTAAATAGTTTACAGTATAGTCAATAAAATAAACAAACAGTTTAATGCAAATAAAATGGTAACGAATAGTATAATTATATAATATCATAAGTACAATAATATAATAATAATATATTGATAATAGCATATAGTTTATGTATATAATATTATAATAATGGGAATAGAATATGAAATATCAATTACAGAATATAGACAATAAAAAAATTATAAGTTAAATAGTGACTAGTGAATAGTACAATAATTTAACAGCATAACTATAATAGATTGATAATCGCAAGTGGTATAATATTATAATAACAATAATAAATATAGCTGCAAGCAGCAATTACCGGGGCCAAGCAGAATAAGACGACAATACATGTCTGAAAGTGTCAGACCAACTGCAACAATGAGCAATTAAAGATATTTAAAGAGGATTTTAGGCAAAATGCCTGAAAAATCATAGAAACAGTAAATAAAAATATGATATAATGAATTATCACTTTCGACCAATAGGTGGCGCAGTTACATAACTGATGTGATGTGGTCAGAGTGAAGTGTCAATGACACATACAAAGTTTGGTGTCAATATGTCAAGGCATTGCAGAGATAAAGCCTGAATAGTGCTTTTAGCATCATTCCTCAACTTTGCTGCTGTGCTATACAAAAACGGTTTCGTCTATCGACACGAAATCCATAACTTTTTGTCGGCACAGTCTTGAGATGACACAGTCTGGAGATGATACGATTCGATTTTAGTGAAAATCGGAGAAACGGTCTAGGAGGAGCTCGAAAAAGTAGGTTTTGAATAAAAAAATCAAGATGGCGGAGAGAAAGTTCGGCCAAATAAGGTAAACTTGGTATCTATGTTCTCTGCGTGACCGATAGAATCTATTAAGACCAGTGGCATTTCAATAGGCAGATACATTCAAAAGTTATTAGCCTTTTTGGAAATTTTGTTATAACTTTTGACCACTAGGTGGCGCTGTCTCAAAATATTTTGAGTACTTTAAGGGGATGGTGCTGATGGCACATTCTGAGTTTCGTAATATTACACCAATGCATTTGTTTAGTATAGCATTTTATTTCACAAAACTGTATTGAAGTCAATGGGAATTTCATGTTTTGTTCTATTATAGCGCCACCAAGAGGCTCAGTCCCACCATTTTTTTTATGTGTCCTCAGAGTGAGCCCATACATATTTGAGTCAATTTTGGTGAAAATATCTCAGTTATAGACATTTATATGAAAAAACACGTAAAAAATGACTGACACATGACTTTGATTGGATTTTACTACCCCTTACTATCAATAGCCGCTTTCTGACCAAGTAGTTCTAGGAACTTAGTTCTAGGAACTGTCCACTTCTAAACAGTTCTAAGAACTACTCTCCCCCAAACTCGGTTTTGCTGTTTGCATTCGCACTGGCCAAGTGGCCATAGGAACTGGTAGGAGGGGTAAGGGAGTGACGCAAGCACGGTGACTTTTATTTTGACGGCGCGACGGACCTTTATTTTGGCGGCGCTGAGAACGCCAGAGCAAACAATGCTCGCATTCTCTGTGTTTATTAGTTAGCGATCTGTCTAACAGTACTGTTTAATATCTTATTAGATAGAACTGTTATAGAAAGTAGACAGTATATGAAAAAAGGTTATTAGCCTACATAATCATGTTTGGCTTGGTCCCCTCAAAGTTGCGTTGGATTTTCTCTTCAGCATTTAAGGTTTAGAGACCCACCTATCACTGTTTTCCATGTTTGTATAGTTAGTTTATGGAGTAAATATATAGACTATAATCTGTGTGTTTACATTCTAGCTGTTTTAAAAATGGCGGGTGCTGGTGTTCCGCGTGCGTTCGGTCAATCAGCGTACACTAACGTCACGGATAGTTCCTATAGTGCTGGTTTAGACCCTACTCTGAAGTAGGACCTAAATTAGTTCCTACAAATGGAGTTCCTAGAACTAAAATCGTTCCTAGTTCCTGCGGTGTGAACACGCCGACATCCGGGTACTATAGCCAATAGTTCTAGGAACTGTGAAAAGGTTCTTGCGGTCGGAAAGCGGCTAATATTTTCGCATTTGGGTATTAGCATCTAGCTATCGACCTATGTTTCCAAACTTCTGACGGCGGTTTCGTCATCGATCGGACTAGCGGTTTCGAAGATATAGCCAAATGTTTTTTAAGCGCTAAATCACAACGCTACACAAACCGTAAGGCGAAACCTAGCATGTTTGGTATCATAGGACTCGGCAAGGTTTCAGGAGTCTAATTAGATGAGTCTCGTGAAAATAAGTAGACCACACCCAAAGTTATAAGCATTTGAAAAAAAATATTCACCACTAGGTGGCGCTGTTTTGAAACTTCTCACGCTCCTTCAGGACATTGTGCTGATGACCCATACCAAGTTTCGTAACAATCCGTTCATGCATTCTTAAAATACAGCATTTTAGCACAAAATTCAAAATGGCCGACAGTCAAAATGGCCGATATGGTAAAATTGGATATCAGTCGACTCGGCATGTCGCCCTGAATCTAACAAGAGCAATTTTATGATTTTTGGACAAACTGTTCAGAAGTTATAAGCAAAAATAGCTATTTTTCATATCTCCGGACCAGTAGGTGGCGCTGTGCCGAAACGCAGCATGTAGCCTCAGGTCATGCTTGTGATGACATGTACGTCATAGGGTGCAATTGAATCGTCATGAGCTCAGGAATCAGAGGGAAAAATAATTTTGTTGATTGGCCATACGGTTCAAAAGTTATTAGCATAAACATGAGTGCAACTTTGGACAGTTGGTGGCGCTAGAGGGATTGGTTTTAAGACACTAAATTTGCTATGGTGACTTTTCAGACCGTCATCTATCAGTGTGCCAAATTTCATAACTTTCCCGCAAGCGGTTCTATGGGCTGCCATAGGCTCCCAGTCGGAAGAATAATAAGAACGGGAACAGATACAATAGGTGCCTCCGCACCTTCGGTGCTTGGCCCCTAATAATAATAAGAGCAAATACAATGTAATATCAATTGCAGAATAATATAGACAATAATAAAAATAGTAAATGAAATAGTGACTGGTCTGCCTACCTACCCGAAACGAGTACTTGTAATAAAAGTCATTTTTAAGAAAATATAGATGAATATTTAGATTTCAGGAAATATAATTATAAGCTAAAACTATAATATAAATCATGTCAACTTCATGTCTCAACTTTCACAGCTGAGTTAACTAGCGACATCGCTATCTATTTTAGTCTGACTGACTCCGGTGGCCAACTAACGTTACTATTACTAATTATATAATGACCAAATACAACCAGAAACAAATGTTCAGTCTTGCTTGTGAAAGGTAATTCCCTGTGACCTGTTTTCAATTGTGCGGCAATTTGTGCAGCGCACGAAGCAGGGATTTTTCTCAATTCCAGTTATGAGAGGTATGGGATTTGCCCTCCGCAATATGGGGGTGCCGTTGACGTACGATCCAGCGGCCAATAGGGCGTCTATGTATTTATTATGTCTATGATCGACATAGACACTTGTTCAATGATTACTGAAATCATAAGGTCTTTGTCCACGCATGAAAGACAGAGTAGCTTCTTTTGGGTTTCACTGAAGAAAGAAATCAATTGTGAGTAAATTAATGAAGGCAGAATTTTAATTTTGGGGTTAACTATCCCTTTAATAAGTGTTACGAACTTTGAGTCTAGGAAATGTACCATAACATTTACATATTAACGTACTGCTGGTTATGGAATGAGGTGGAAGAACATGACAGACCACTTTGGAAGAGAAAAATACTGGACGTTTATTCACACAAAAAGCCGAAGCCACTAGATCCAGTAAAATAACAACAGTAGTAATGTGTGCTATGTACAAGGTGAAAATATAAACAAACAAACTAACAATAAAAGGGGAAAAGAACGAAAGCGGCGCCAAAGGAAAGAACGAAGTAAAACAAAACAACCCTTAATCTAAACCTAATCTAACCAAAGCAAAATGTAGAAAATAAACCGAAATCTTCAGTGCATCCGGCACCGTAACTAACTATCTAACAAAACAGAACATACATTAAGTGGCGCTCACTTCTTACCTAGTGTGTCTAGACAATCATTTGCTACGTGTACAGTGTATATCGCGATATACTGACCTGCGTTCTCTTCCCGCTGTCTCAGCTGTTAATCAAAGTATCATAGCAAACGAAAACAAAAGACAACACATCACAAATATCAAAGCACATGGCACACAACTCAGGTGCGGGCAGATACAAAAACTCGATTCGCTATAGGAAACTCATTCCGCTACAAAGAGCTCAAAACTCATTCCGCTACAAAGAGCTCAAAACTCATTCCGCTACAAAGAGCTCAAAACTCATTCCGCTACAAAACTCAGTTCGCGATCGGGAGAGAGACAGCATGAATGAAAACGCCATCCTTTTGAACCAGCTGAACGGCCTCCGATTGGCTCCCAAGCGCCGCCCTAATGATGACTGACGTCCGACTCGGCCAATCACAGCAACCTGCGAGCAGAGAGAGTGAGCTAGAAACAAAGAAAAGATAATGAGCACAACAGCCAACACGTGTGAAATACACAAACGTGCACCAAGCAATGAAAACAAAACACAAAACACACGTGGAGCGTAACACCTCCCCCCTTAAGAACCAACTATATGGAATAGATCAAACATATAGTTGTTCACACAATTATCAAATGCCGCAATAAGCAACTCTAGATAGTGCGTCAGCGATCACATTTTCGACGCCTTTTTTATGTTTAATCACCAGATTATAACCCTGTACAATCAGAGACCAACGCATCAAACGTTGATTCTGATTATACATACGTGACAGGAAAACTAAAGGGTTATGATCGGTAAACACGGTGACTGGAATATTACTCGAGCCAAGATACACATCAAAGTACTGGAGAGCCATCAGAAGTGCTAACGCCTCCTTCTCGATCGTTGAATAGTTTACCTGATGTTTGTTAAACTTGCGCGAGAAGTAGCAGATGGGGTGATCAATGCCATCTTTACCTTCCTGCACTAACACTGCTCCAGCGCCAACGGCACTCGCATCCACGTCAAGTTTAAACGCAAAAGCACAATCTGGTGCGGATAAAACAGGTGCATTACACAGAAGAATTTTGATCGAGTTAAAAGCATGCTGACATTCATCAGACCATACAAACGTTCGAGATGGACTAAGAAGTGAAGTCAGAGGGTGCGCAATCGTCGAAAAGTTTTTACAGAAGCCACGATAGTAGCCAGCCATCCCTAAAAATCGACGAAGTTCACGTCGGGTGGTTGGAGCAGGGAACTCAGCTATGGCGGCAACCTTAGCTTCTAACGGGCGCACTTGACCTTGACCAACTTCCTTCCCGAGATACGTAATTGTGGCCTGGCCAAATTCACATTTAGCTAGGTTTAACGTTAACGAAGCCTTCTCAAGTCGCTCAAACACAATTCGCAATAAAGACACATGTTCTGACCAATCGGTAGAGTAAACTACTAGGTCGTCTAAATATGCATTGCACTTAGGTACCCCAGCCAGCACAATGTTGATCAATCGCTGAAAAGTGGCTGGTGCGTTACGCATACCGAAAGCCATCACGGAGTACTGGAGGAAACTATCAGGTGTTACAAACGCCGAAATGTCAGAAGCACGAGCCGTAAGAGGAACTTGCCAGTACCCTTTTAACAAATCTAACTTACTGACATAACGAGCTGGACCGAGATTGTCAACGCAATCTTCCATGCGCGGTAAAGGGAAACAGTCGGGTACGGTGACTGAATTTACTCTCCGGTAGTCTGTGCAAAATCGCGCAGTACCATCGCTCTTCGGCACTAATAAACATGGAGAACTCCAGGGACTACAACTGAACTGAGCAAGTCCATGCTCTAACAAATACTCAACCTCATTCCGCATAATATCTCTTTTCGCTGGGTTCACGCGGTATGCATGCTGTTTGATCGGAACAGCATCACCCACGTTAATGTCATGCTCGAGAACTGTAGTACGAGAAGGTACATCATTAAACAAAGCAGGAAAATCATTAATCAACTGCATAATATCATACCCTTGTTGTTCAGTTAAATGAGATACATGAGATGTAAAATCAGTTAATACCTCCGAGTTTTTAAGACGAGCACACTGTTGGTGAGTATGGCGCAAAATCACTCCATCATCCTCTGGATCATCAACCCCGACAGCAGCACAAGCGGTCAACACAGGAACGGCAGGTTCGTCTGCAGATGGAACATCACTCTGGACAGCTTCCCTGTTGTGAAAAGTCTTTAACATGTTCACATGACACACACGAGTCTTTCGTTTCCTATCAGGAGTCCCAATTACGTAATCTGTATTACTAAGTTTTCTCACCACCTTATATGGTCCAGAAAACCGTGCTGATAAAGCAGACCCTACCATAGGCAGCAACACCAACACTGAATCGCCCTCGTTAAAGGAACGCTGTACAGATTTGCGATCGTAATGATTCTTCATTTTTTTTTTGTGCAACTTCAAGTGACTCTCTCGCCACTGAACAAGCGTTATGCAAGCGTTCCCGGAACCTGCTCACATAGTCTAACACATTCACTTTAGGACTAGACTCAAAAGACAACAGATTCTCCTTGAGCATTTTCAAGGGTCCTCTGACAGTGTGTCCGAATACTAATTCAGCAGGGCTGAATCCCAGACTTTCCTGAACTGCTTCTCTGATCGCAAACAAAAGTAACGGTACACCCTCATCCCACTCTTTACCCGTATCCATACAGTACTTTCTGAGCATTGCCTTCAGCGTTTGGTGGAAACGCTCAAGCGCCCCCTGGCTTTCAGCGTGATAGGCACTTGCAACTCTATGAGATACACCTAAACTGGACAACACCTGAGTAAATATTTTCGAAAGAAAATTAGTGCCTTGATCTGACTGCACAACTTTGGGTAAACCAAACGTAGAAAAAAACTTCAGAAGTGCTCTGGTTACAACAGGTGCTGTAATCTTCCTCAATGGAATTGCCTCCGGGAATCTGGTCGCAGTACACATTACAGTCAATAAAAACTGGTTACCGGTCTTAGACTTCGGCAAAGGGCCGACACAATCGACGATAACGTGTTCAAACGGTTCTCCTATCACAGGAATAGGAACAAGTGGGGCACACGGAATAACTTGATTCGGTTTGCCAGTGATCTGACAAGTGCGGCAGGTGCGACAAAACTGTGTGACATCAGTTTTTAATCTAGGCCAAAAAAAGTGTCTTAAAATTCGGTGATAAGTTTTCTTTATTCCTAGATGTCCTGACAAGTCGTGATCATGAGCTAAAGATAAAACTTGCTGGCGATAACAGGAAGGAACTACAATCTGATACACACTACTCCATTCAGCATCATCTGTGATATCAGAGCACCACTTACGCATCAGTAGACCGTTCTCAACATAATATGTAGCTTTTCTTTCTTGAGCTTTTTCCGGAGAAACAGCAGCAGAAAAACACTTTTGAAGGATTTTATCCTCCTTTTGGGCAGAAATCATTCTCTGGCGCGTCACACGCAGATTTATACTCGAGGAACTCGGAGCAAGTGATTTTTCAACAGCTTTACTCTCATCACAAGGTAACACCTCATTAATAAAAACAGGTGCCATAAAGGATGTAGCCAAATCATCAACATCCTTCACTCTACAAGCCTGAGACCGCGTAGTCACACAAACTGGGAAAGTCTCAGGATAAGACCTCGATAGTTCATCAGGCTGATCTGACACACCTGGATTATCAAAGGCTTCCAGCAAAGGCATGACTTTCCCACCGGCTAAATCATTGCCAAGGATAAATTGTACTCCACTAACAGGCAAACTCTCACGGACGGCCACCTTCACGAAACCTGTACACAATTCTGACTCTAAATGAATCAAGTGCAACGGAACTTGGACAAGACCCATCTCAATACCCTGTACTAGCACATTACTGCCGCAATAGGTTTGAACAGAAAACGACAGTACATCTGCACTAATAAAAGACTGCATTGCCCCAGTATCACGCAGCATTTTTACGCATATCTGCTCCTCAGAATTTCCCGTAATGGAAATTAACCCTTCCAGCAGAAAAGGTGTGTAACTAGGATCAGGCTTATCACTACGCTCGGTCTTAGTAGGACCAACCAGTTTAACAAAACCAGCGCTCTTAGGTACAGAATTTGACTGCTTTCGTTTTAACACAACACAATCAGCAATTAAATGACCAGATTTGTGACAATAAAAACATTCTCGATCCTCTTTCGACTTCAGATTAACTGGTTTCGGTCGTGACGAACTACTCGAATTCGCTGGAAAAGGTACAGCTTTCTCGGAACGCGCAGGAGTAAACACATTTTTATGCGTCAGTGTAAATTCATCTGCAAGGACAGAAGCTTGAGATAAAGACGTCACTTTTTGCTCATTTAAGTAAACGACAACACGCTCAGATAAACAATTCTTAAATTCCTCTAAAAGAATTAATTCTCGCATGTCTTTGAAATCATGAACCTTACTCGATGTGCACGGCTTATCAAATAAAATGCCTTTCTCCCTCGCAAATTCAACGAATGTCTGACTGGAATTTTTTCTATGGCTTCTAAACCGTTGCCTGTAAGCTTCGGGCACCAGCTCATAGGCGCGCAAAATTGCAGCTTTCACTGCTTCGTAATCCACGCTATCCTCCAAAGACAATGTAGCGCACACATCTTGAGCTTTGCCAGTTAACTTGCACTGTAACAACAACGACCAGACCTCCTTAGGCCACTGAAGTGTAGACGCAATCCGCTCAAACACACTAAAATATGAGTCAACTTCTGTTTCCCGAAACTGCGGCACAAGGGAAATATGTCTACTGACCTCAAAGGTGGTTCCTCCCAAGCCAGCACCAGCGGGCTGTAAGGGTTGCGTAACTGGAACAGGTGTCACCTTGCCTGCACCCAACTCAAGTTCACGCAGCTTCACCTGCGTTTCCGCCTCGATTTCGAGTCTGCGGACTTCAAGTCGGAATTCCATATCAGCCCGACGGACTTCTGCCCGTTCGCGTGACTCCATCTGGAGTCGCGTTATGCGAACTTTTAGTCGCGCGTCACCTCCTGTAGACTCATCTGAGCCTGGCGAAAAAGGATCGAAGGGCGGCAAAACGGCTTTGACTTCAGAATCCTCCATCTCCGCCATCTCGCTCTGCTCCTCCTCACCAAAGCGACTGTCAGCACCAGAGAGAACTTCACCAATACCTGCAGGTAACACTAAAACACCTAGTTCCACCAACCTTTGGGACACAGTAGACTTAATCTCTTTTTTAAGCCGCTGCCTCGAAACAGTAATCTGGAAATGAGCAGCGATACGCAACAAATCATCTTTCCTACATTTACCTAACTGCTCAACCGTAGGTGCACTCACAAAGGTGTCTAAATCAAAGTCAGCCATACTTACTCCAGTCAAAATCACTAACCATATAATCAACCAGCCCATCCGCTAATCACTGCCTCCCGAACACTAACTCTCTACAAAGAAAACACTGCACATGATCATTCCACCACTCACACCAGCAGTAATTAATATCTCGGGAAAAATATGTATATGATCCCGGACGAGCCCCCATTTAATGTTACGAACTTTGAGTCTAGGAAATGTACCATAACATTTACATATTAACGTACTGCTGGTTATGGAATGAGGTGGAAGAACATGACAGACCACTTTGGAAGAGAAAAATACTGGACGTTTATTCACACAAAAAGCCGAAGCCACTAGATCCAGTAAAATAACAACAGTAGTAATGTGTGCTATGTACAAGGTGAAAATATAAACAAACAAACTAACAATAAAAGGGGAAAAGAACGAAAGCGGCGCCAAAGGAAAGAACGAAGTAAAACAAAACAACCCTTAATCTAAACCTAATCTAACCAAAGCAAAATGTAGAAAATAAACCGAAATCTTCAGTGCATCCGGCACCGTAACTAACTATCTAACAAAACAGAACATACATTAAGTGGCGCTCACTTCTTACCTAGTGTGTCTAGACAATCATTTGCTACGTGTACAGTGTATATCGCGATATACTGACCTGCGTTCTCTTCCCGCTGTCTCAGCTGTTAATCAAAGTATCATAGCAAACGAAAACAAAAGACAACACATCACAAATATCAAAGCACATGGCACACAACTCAGGTGCGGGCAGATACAAAAACTCGATTCGCTATAGGAAACTCATTCCGCTACAAAGAGCTCAAAACTCATTCCGCTACAAAGAGCTCAAAACTCATTCCGCTACAAAGAGCTCAAAACTCATTCCGCTACAAAGAGCTCAAAACTCATTCCGCTACAAAACTCAGTTCGCGATCGGGAGAGAGACAGCATGAATGAAAACGCCATCCTTTTGAACCAGCTGAACGGCCTCCGATTGGCTCCCAAGCGCCGCCCTAATGATGACTGACGTCCGACTCGGCCAATCACAGCAACCTGCGAGCAGAGAGAGTGAGCTAGAAACAAAGAAAAGATAATGAGCACAACAGCCAACACGTGTGAAATACACAAACGTGCACCAAGCAATGAAAACAAAACACAAAACACACGTGGAGCGTAACAATAAGTTTACTAAATTTTGAGATCCAGCCAGTGTGTCACTTTTAAATGTTGTGTTCATTGCAGTCTTTGTCCCAGCATGGCTGAAACTAAAGGGAAGTTTGATTTTGCGATTGATCGGGGAGGAACCTTTACGGATGTGTTCGCCCGTTTGCCTGATGGGAGAGAGAGAGTCCTAAAACTGCTGTCACACGACCCCCAGAACTACAAAGACGCCCCTACTGAGGGGATTCGGCGAGTACTGCAGGAGGTGAGGAGAAAACCTTAACATATTTGGATGTAGTTTTTTTTTTTTTTTTTTTGGTTATGGATTAGATCTGGGGAGGATAGTTTAGAATGTAGAGAACAGAAGTCTGCACATCACTGAAGTATCACATAAAAGTCCACTTTGTCTGTTGGGTTCGTGTATTGAACAGGAAACGGGTCAGAGCTTTGCTCGAGATCAGCCCTTGGACACTTCTCAGATTGGCTGGATTCGGATGGGCACCACAGTGGCGACTAATGCCTTACTAGAGCGACAGGGTGAGAGAACAGCACTACTGGTGACACGCGGATTTCGGGACCTTCTACATATCGGCACGCAAGCGCGACCTGACCTGTTTGATCTGGTGAGTAAAAATTATTATGTAAATTCATCCCAGAGACTTGGTGTTGACTAGAAAAGGGTCTTTATAAGAGCTGAGCCTTTGAATGATGAATCATTCACTCAACAGATTCATTTAAACTTATAACAGTTCTTTACATCATGATACTTTATTACATTGGGCATGTGCACACAAGATACTCGAGAAATGCTTTTCAAGCATGACGGTTCTGTTACTGGGCCTTACACTACTATTTAAACGTTTTTATTTCTCTGATGGCAAAGCTGAATTATCAGCAGCTATTACTCCAGCCTTCAGTGTCACATGATCCTTCAGAAATCATTCTAATATGCTGATTTGGTGCTCAAGAAACATTTCTTATTATAATCAATGTTGAAACAGTTGTAACATGTATGTTCAGTTTTGGTTTCGTTTATCAGTGTTCTGTGCCTGAGTTCCTAGGCCCCGTTTACATGTACATGGTTATTTTGAAAAATGGAGACATTTCCCTTTGTTCGGAGAATTCGCCTCTGAAAACGATTCTTTCAAAAAACTCCGGCCAGAGTGGAGATTTTGGAAAACTTTGTTTGCACGTTTGCATGTAAACTGAGAAAAACGGCAGCCGACGTCACAGTATGCGACAGAACTTGCATCTGCGTCAAAAGTGCGACCTATTGTTCAAAAGAGAAAGAAGAAGTGATTCGTTGCTATTGTTGCTATTTTCGGGGTTCTGATTGACTAACGTGGGCTTGAGCTTTTTATTACACTGCATATACACACAGGTTCATGTAAACGAACACTTTTCTGAAAACTGACAGATGTGCACAATGTTATTTTTGAAAACGGAGAGGGTGAAATGTCCGTTAATGAAAAATAGCTGGCCACGTGTAAACTTGTTAGTTTCCTTGATTGTTAATTAGTCCCTCACACCTGTTACTGTTCAGTTTGATTACTTTCCCCGTGTATTTAAGCCCTGAGTTTCTTCTGTTCCTTTATCCGGCATCGTCTTAGGCTGGCCACACACTTTTTTTAGATTGAAAGATTTTTAGCCCGATGTGCAACCCTCAATGATCTGGTGGATGTGGCCCGATTCAAGGCTTTTTGCGACCGACTTGTTGTCCAAAAAATCCTCAATTTTGTGGCGTCATTATGATTATTTTACTGTTCCCGATTGTGTTGGAGCCCGCACAATCCCAAATCGTAAGCCTCTGAAGTGATACCTGCGTTAGCCAATGAGAGCTAGCAAGCTTCACCAACCGGATGTTGCGCAAACATGCCACGAAAGTGGAGTATTGAGAAAAACAATGATCTCTGATATTTTGAATTTAGACTGCAGTACCTATTTTGACCACTAGCTTTCTACAGTCATTCTTACACAGCACATGTACAAATTCATAAGTCAACACCATTTCTGAATATTTTCTCCTTAAAACTGCCGTGAACCAAAGACCTGTTTGAAATCGCTGGCATTTCTGACGTCACAAAGTACCTTGTAACCAATCAGGTCAACGTGTGAAAGTCAATGACTGGATCTCTGAGCTGCTGTGAGTGATTGGAGGCGGTGCTAATTTGCATATTCTTAGAACCGCATTTTCATAGAGTTACATTCAAGCTATTTTAAGGCATGAAGAATTTTTTCCAAGGAAAAAAAACATTTAAATATCATGTCATTTTGGTGATCAAAGATGAGTATTAAGGGATAAAATGATTGACTACACTAGGAAAAGGGAGCATATTACCCCAGTTTTGTCAAAACTGCACTGCACTGGTTTCCTGTTATATATCGGATTCATTATAAGGTGTTACTCTACGTTTATAAAGCTGTCCATGGCCTCGCCCCAGAATATATTGCTAATTTAATTCATATGAATTCATGTAGACCTCAACGATCACTTAATTGTTTACTTCTCGCAATTCCTAAAACTCGCTTGAAAACTAAAGGGGATCGGGCTTTTTCTGTTGCCGACCCAAGACTGTGGAATAACCTTCCACCTGACATAAGATCTGCACCCTAAATAATATTTTTAAATCTCGATTGAAAACACATTTGTTTTCTATGGCTTTTTAATGTTTGAAATTTTGGCAGGTGTATTTTGTTTTATTATGTGTATATTATGTCTTTTCATCGCTGCTTTTTGTTATTTTTGTTTGTTTGGTCTACTTTGTAGTGGAAAGGGCTCTATAAATAAACTAGACTTGAGACTACAGGGGGACTTTACGATTTGAAAATCGTTTAGTCCCAGACCTTAGTTAAATTCTCCTGTGAGTTTTAGTTTGTGGATTAAACAGAAACTGTTTTTGTTTTCTACTCCTTCATCATGTGCATCACATTACAGCCATTTGCGTCAACAGTGTGCTGCTTAATATTTTTGCAGACACCTTGATCGTTTTTTTTAGTATTCTTTGATGAAAAAGTTCAAAAGAACAGCATTTATTTGTAGAAGAAATCTTTTGTAACATAAATGTTTTTACCTTGACGTTTGATCAATTTAATGCATCATTGATGGATACAAGTATTAATTTCTTTAAAATAAAATAAAAAACTTTTACTGATCCCCAAACTTTTGAATGTCATTTCAACTGACCATCAGTAATATTACACATTAATCCCCCCCTCCTTTTTTTTTTTTTTTTTGATTAACAAGAGATTGTTTCACTTGCCAAACTGAATTCTTTCAGTTGCTGTTGGTCAGCAGGTTCTTAGAGTTCATTCTCACTCAAATACTTTCTGAATTTGAAATGGCATAATACTCATACTATTTCTGCTATTATTTAAAATGATATGGCAGAAATAATAAGAGTCGTGTGCTACTATACTCTGAATCCAGCCACCAACTCATTCAGTATTTGTTCAGTCGGTCCAACCATGGAAATTCTCCTGCATAGACCATACTCGAATGCTACTAGCTTGTGCAATGGACAGAATTTACAGGCAGGAAAAAAAGTCATAGGCTTAAAAAGTAAGAGACTTCAATAAACAGAAGTGAACGAGAACAATCTTAAAAGATTTGTTCGAAAATACAGATTCCTTCACAAATAGTGTTGAGTAATAGTAATTTAACAGCATACTTATAAGCGACTGACCCCTTACAGTTATCCAGGGTTAAGAGTTTTGCTCAAGTCAAGTGTATAAGGGCTCAGGGGTCACCCCTTGCATCTTTGAATCATTTGCCGCTACTATGCCACACCACCTCAAGAGTGAATAAAAGATTAGTGGGAGGGATGATAAAAAGTGAGTTGGAGATGGAGAAACAGACCTGATGTTACTAGTGGTTTGAATCGCTGAGTCCAGAAACATATGTTACACAACTATGCAAATGTAGGATGTAGGATGAGTTCTTGGCCAATAGAGTATGTATTCCTACAAATGTCTGTGCCATTAAAGTGCCTGTCTCATTATTCGGGTACGTTGTCCTTCAAACTGTCCATCTCACAAAAACACTTCTTTCTTTTTTTATCAAAAAAGACTTCTTGTTCCAAAAAGTATATTTTAAAAAGTTTTGAGTCAAATGTTACAACTGTTTGTTTTCTATAGTAGAGTAAAATTCTTAAATTGGAATAATGTTTGTGTATTCTGAATTGTAAAATTCCATTATCATATTTTTGTAAAAGCTCTTGGCTAAAAGGGGAACGTGATGAAACCACACTGATTTATAGTCTGGCTAGGGTGAACTATATAATGAAGTTAAATCTTAACAGAAAGTTTAAACTCTGTTCTCTGGACAAGTGTATCCATTTGGGAAACACAGTATATTGGAACCATGCCAGTTTTTGGTCAATATTGATGTTGTAATGATGTTGCAGTTTCTCCGGTTTCACCCCACCTCTTAAAACACAGTAGTTTTTGCTCAAAAACAGTATTTTTCAGAGAAAATCAAAGTACACACTGGAAATGCAGCTGTATGAAACCCCAGAAGAGAATGAATGATAATACTAAATTAGGTTAGTCTTTTAACAGTGTTTCATCTCACCACTGAAAATATGTTCACCACTGAAAAACTGTTCACAACCAACAATGCTTTGATGAAATTCCAAGATAATCAAGATCATTTTGTTGTTGTAGGGGCTGCGTATGAGTGTTTCAAAGTGTGTGTTGTTGTTTTAGGAGGTGTGTATGCCAGATGTGCTGTACGAGGAGGTGATTGAAGTGGAAGAGAGGGTTATTCTCAGACAAGATTCCTGTCAGCTTCCCAGAAACGAGCCCAAACGAATAGTAACAGGTGAACAACATGTCAACATCTACTACATAATTTTAACAGGTCATATCATGAGGGATTAAGGTTTTCTTGATCTTTTGTGGTAAAGGACTTTATATATAAGGACTATTCTACATCAGATTAATTCTATCACAAACAATGTATTGTTAGTTTTAGAGGTCAAAACATTATCCTCAGTGCAGAAGGGCAATTATGGAAACTGAGCTTCAAAAGCTATTTGGTCTGAAATTCTACAACTGCATTAACATTAATATCTATGATGCCGATTCAGAACCATTGTCAAGGTTATTACAGAATCAAGTCAAGTCATCTTCATTTATATAGCGCTTTTAACAATGTAGATTGTTTCAAAGCAGCTTTACAGAGATAAACGTATAATTTAAGATAAGATTGTTTTGGCTTTATAGGAGTTCTTTAATAAAGTTATTTTTCAGCTAAAGTTAGTTTTGATTGATTCGCTTCCGTCGCAACGATCATTTGTTATTAAATTTGGGTCTGCTAAGACGACACCATTCTCTCTACACAGACTTTAAACGCAAAGTCGCAAACCTGTGAGAAACGTTGATGGCTTTCACATGCGCATTAAGAATTGGTTCCATAGTTATGTGCGTTTGAATATATGTGTGCAGGTTTGGAAATCCCTACAGACCAAGCCTAAACAAAGTACTGGTCTTTCCTTATAAATTTTGATACAGAATTTAATTTTATTTTATCACTTCTGGGTAGGTACGTGAAACGAAATTCCCGAAAATGCTTTATCTGGAGTGGTAAAGGGATCCTCCATAGGGAGAGACTAGTTGGCACTTCAGCATTGCGTTGTCATCGGGTCCAGGCGAAGGTCCTTCATCAGATCTGGATACGGCCTGGATCCGACAGGCTGCGGGAAAACCTCGGGATAAACAAAGACACTAAAATTAGCGTAGATGCCATTCTTCTTATGATGTAACGAGTACATCAGGATTTATGGGAAGTGTTCCCGGTTCCAGCTGACCTAATCTATGCAGCCTAACATTGAATTATAGAAGTCTATAATGTATTATGTGAATGCTAGGTCAAAGAGATGTGTCTTTAATCTAGCTTTGAACTGACAGAGTGTGTCTGCTTCCCGGACAATGTTAAGAAGACTGTTCCAAAGTTTTGGTGCTAAATAGGAGAAGGATCCACCGCCAGCAGTCGATTTTGATATTCTAGGTATTATCAACTGGCCGGAATTTTGAGATCGCAATAGACGTGAAGGACTATAATGCATTAAGAGCTTGCTCAAGTAATGCGGAGCTAAACCATTTAGTGCTTTGTAAGTGATCAGCAATATTTTAAAATTGTTGCAATGTTTAATAGGCAGCCAGTGCAGTTTTGACAGAACCGGGCTAATATGGTCATACTTCCTGGTTCTGGTAAGAACTCGAGCTGCTGCGTTTTGAACTAGCTGTAGTTTGTAATCTAGCCTTGAGGTCATGAACGCATGAAATAATTGTTCCGCATTTGTCAATGAGAGCATATGACGTAATTTAGATGTATTTTTAAGATGGAAAAATGCGGTTTTACAGATACTAGACACGTGACTTTGAAATGAAAGATTGGTATCAAAGAGCACACCCAGGTTCCTAACTGACGACGAAGACTCGACAGAGCAGCCATCAAGTGTTAGACAGTATTCTAGGTTATTACGTGAGGAAGTTTTTTGTACAGAGTGAACAGCAGCGGTCCTAGTACTGAGCCTTGTGGTACCCATACTGAGCTTGTGATCGATGAGACATCTCTTCATTTACTGCTACAAACTGATAACGGTCAGATAAGTATGATTTAAACCATGCTAGTGCAATTCCACTAATGCCAGCATAATTTTCGAGTCTATTTAAAATAATGTTGTGGTCGATAGTGTTAAATGCAGCACTAAGATCGAGTAACACTAATAGAGAGACACAACCACGATCGAATGATAAGAGCAAATCATTTGTGACTCTAATGAGAGCTGTCTCAGTACTATGGTACGGTCTAAATCCTGACTGGAAATCTTCGCAGATATCATTTCTTTCAAGAAAGGAACACAGTTGTGAAGACACTGCTTTTTCTAGTATCTTTGACAGAAAAGCTAGATACGAGATCGGCCTGTAATTGACTAATTCTGTAGGATCAAGTTGCGTTTTTTTTACAAGCGGTTTAATCATAGCCAGCTTAAAGGTTTTTGGTACGTATCCTAGAGACAAAGATGAATTAATGATATTAAGAAGAGGATCTATGACCTCTGGAAGTATTTCTTTCAGTAGCTTAGTTGGTATAGGGTCTAACATACATATTGTCGATTTAGATGATTTAACGAGTTTAGTAAATTCTTCCTCTCCTATAGCAACGAACGAATCAACTTTTTCCTCTGGGAGACTACAATGCACTGCCTGATGCGATACTGTAGTAGACGGTTGCATAGTTATAATTTTCTCCCTGATATTATCAATCTTATAAGTGAAGAAGTTCATAAAGTCATTACTGCTGTGTTGCTTGGAAACGTCTGGGCTTGAAGCTTTCTTTTTCGTTAGTTTAGCCACCGTTTCAAATAAATACCTAGGATTATGTTTATTTTCTTCTAATAGGGTTGAAAAATAAGCAGATCTAGCAGATCTGCTTATTCCTCTCTGTAAGCAATCGAGCTCTCTTTCCATGAAATGCGAAATACCTCTAGTTTTGTTTTCTTCCAGTTGCGCTCCATTTTTCTGGCTGCTCTCTTAAGGGCCTGAGTGTGCTCGTTGTACCACGGTGTTGGACTATTTTCTTTAATCTTCTTTAAGCGCAACGGAGCAACTGTGTCTAAAGTGCTGGAAAAGAGAGAGTTAAAAGTTTCTGTTGCAATATCGAGTTCTTCTAAGCTATCTGGGATGCTGAGATGATGAAACTGATCAGGAAGATTATTAATAAAGCAATCTTTAGTGGCAGAAGTGATAGGTCTAACATATTTGAAACACGGAGTCGGCTTTGCAGCCTTGGCTAAATGAAGTTTACACGAGACTAGATAATGATCTAAGATGTCATCGCTCTGCTGCAGAATTTCAATGGCATCTACATCCATTCCATGTGATAATATTAGATCTAGAGTATGATTACGACAGTGAGTAGGTCCTGACACGTGTTGTCTAACTCCAATAGAGTTTACAATGTCTTTAAATGCCAATCCCAATGCATCTTTTTCATTATCGATGTGTATATTAAAATACAGAGGTAAATTACCTCTAGACATCCTAAAGGCATAGCAACAGAAATGGCATGTATAATTCATATGGTCAGAGAAAGAGTGTAAAATGGCCATTAAAGCTATTTGGAGTGTAAGAAAGCTTGGCTAACATTGTATGTTTATGTCATATGAAACTTGTTTTGTCGGTTTTATACAATCTCAGAAAAGTATCACTAATGTCAACTGCTTTAAATCTAAGCATGGAATCTCTGTTTCTCTCAGGCAGTACTGGAGAAAGTCTTGAGGTGTGGCGTGAGTTGGATCTTCAACGTGTTGAGCAGGATTTGAGACGTGTGCAATCCAAAGGCATCAGAAGTCTGGCGGTGCTGCTACTGCATTCTTACACGTTTGTATAGATCATTATATCTTCTGTATTTATTACATGGCTCTCTGGAATATGTTTTTTCTATTTGGTCAATTGCAGCATTCTGTGATCTGATATTACTTAATAATGACTGTAATCCATAGCAGTGCTGTATATCAGAACCGCTCACCTGATTAACACAAAACGGCTCTACTGTCTTGTTTCATACAAACAGAACTGGTGCCGTTATGCATTTCATTTATCTATTATATTGCAAATTAAATTGGAGGACTTTAGTATTAAAGGGGTCATGAATTAAGAATCAAATTTTCCTTGATCATTTGACATTTACATTTATAAGAGATCAATGTACTATCACAGATAATGCCCATTACCAGTCTCTCAAAGAATTTATTTTTATTTTATTTTATTTTATTTATTGTTTTTAATTATCATTTTTTGTGACAATTCACAGTATACTGTAACAATATTAGCCTAAATTGTTGTGTGATTTTAATTTAAGCATTTTTAGAGTATTGCACTCTCTAATAGTACTCAACAAGGAATTCCAATATTGTACGGTATGGATTTTAATCTACCACCTTTTTTAATCTAAATTTAGTGTAGCAATCACCTCTTGAAGATGAACCTGTTAAGATAGTAGCAGTAGTATAACGTGTTATGAGTTGTTTAAGAGGTGATGGAGCAAGACAATGTAAATGTCGGTACTTAGGTAGAAACCTATATATAGGAGTCTGATAAAAATGTTAATATTAAAGAAAAACGTTAGACGGACTTAGAGGCTTTTGCATCTGAAGTCTTCATATGTAACTTTGCCTGCTTCATTGCTTATTTCATTTTATAATCAATTTAAATTGCTTAATATTATATTTTACTGTTCCTACAATTTCTGCAAATTATTGTCAATAATCACACATAAGTATTTAAAATGTTTTACCACTTTCACTGTCTCACCCTCATTCTAATCTCAGGTAGTGTAATAAAACATTTATTACACTACCTGAGATTATACTGAGGAGTGGGACAGTGAAAGTGGTAAAACATTTTAAAAAAAATAATTTACCTGCAAACAGGCCTGTTGGTCTACTAGTCTAACCAGTATGCTGATTCATCTGCAAGAACCACTAAACACAGATCAACATAAACACTGCAAGGTGCAGGATCTTGCAATGCAGTGTCATGAGAGGATACCTGAGAGCCAAAAGGTGGACAAGAGAGAGTTATTTGATTATTATCTGTGTAAGAATGGCTCACAAATACTCATGACTTGGTATAAAGAGGGAGTGAAAGTGGTCTGTGCACTGAGCCCTGTGGGACACCAGTTTAGTTGGAGTAGTTGGTGTGGAGATGAAATTTCCTAATGCCCAATGTGCCATTATATCAAACACTGAAATAATTAAAACACACAGAGACATTTGATTATATTGATTGAAATCATATTTATCATTCCTCATTGTGTGTTTCAGATGGGCGGCTCATGAGAAGGCTGTGGGGTCTTTGGCGAAGCGTCTTGGTTTCACTCAGGTGTCTCTTTCCAGTGAGGTTATGCCTATGGTGCGAGCAGTGCCTCGTGGGTACACTGTTTGTGCTGACGCCTACCTCACACCAAAAATACACCTTTACCTCACTGAATTCACTGCAGGCTTTAAAGGAGGCTTGAAGGTATGTGCGTGTGTTGCAGTAAGCAATTTCTGAGAAACATTGTTGAATACTGTCGATACTTGAAATCAAGCCTCCCTTCATTGCTCCACCCCCAAAATGCACAAACATGCAATGGAAGAGTGGATGACGAATGAATGACAGGAACAAAAAAACTGTTACTATAGCTAACATTACAACAACAGTGTATCTTTGTTCTGTGAAACATAGCAAAACTGATGTAACTCACGTATGGAGCAGAAACAAGACAACCTCAGCGTCCATTTTTCATGCCTTCCTGCTTAGGTCTCTCCAACGCTGGAAAGCTTTTCTAATGTTTTCTAAAGCTCTTGCCTGATCATAAACCTTCTTTTTCCTGTTATATATCCTCCCCCATTATGAGTGTATATGCCCCTTACTGCTGATTGGCTACAAGTGTGTTGTGGTGCTTGGTCCGAACCACTTTCAACAGTGTTTCTCAGAAATCGCTTCCTGCACCTTTAATTTAATACCCCATTTCTCTCTCTCTCTCTCAGGGTGTGGATGTGTTGTTCATGCAGTCAGATGGTGGGCTGACACCAATGGAGCAGTTCTGTGGCTCTCGGGCAGTTCTCTCTGGTCCTGCTGGAGGAGTTGTGGGCTATGCTGTCACATGTTATGGGTTTACGGAAAAGAAGCCCGTCATTGGTTTCGACATGGGAGGTAAGAGATCATCATTAACTCATGTTGTTTAAAACTCCTATGACTGACATTTTTTTCTATGAAACACAAAATGAGATGTTCACTACGATACAGGTGATTCACAAGAAACCCAAATCAAAAGAAAATCTTCAGTGTCGAAATGCCCTAAATGAACTACTCTCACTACAAAAAACAAAAAAATAAAATACAAGAGGTGGCACATGTCACAAACCTAGTGTTCTAACACAATTGAAGCCTCATTGTGGGACATGTATATCACGCGATATTGTTTAAAGGGTCATGAAACCCCCCTCTTTCAGCTCATGTCTAGCTCACAATCTTTTTGAAAAATGCTAATTAAATGGACAGTAAAAAGTCACGCCTGATCTTCTTCCCACTAGGAACCCACTAGGAAGAGGATCAGGCGTGACTTTTTACTGCGCCGAGTCGAAGTACTTCCAAAAGTGCTATTCCGCCATACATTATAGTTATCCTTTTTAACCCGCTTAGAAAAGCGCCATGTTTTATTTTGTGTCACCATACTTGGTCGTATAACTACTCGTGTAACTGTTTTTAAATAGGGAAAACGTTGATGTGTTTGGTCACTTCTAAATTCATTGCTGCTAGATACCATTGAATATACTGGGGTAAGCTAAGTGCTTTCAAAGTGTCACTGCGCGCTAGAGTGATTAAGTGCACGCACTGAGACAAGAGAGGTATGTATCAACTCGTCTTAGTTAAGGGAATAACATAGTTTAATATGAAAAAACGGTGGAATATCCCTTTAAGAGAAAATGTCTTCTCATTGGATAAGAAAACTCAGTCATGAATAATTATGAGACACCGATGAGTCATCAAAGTACTATAGTGACATGATGAAAATTTTAAACCCGGAAGATGAAAATAGCGCAAAAAAACTAAAATTTAACCATTTTCCCCCTACTATTAAATCTAACAGATGCTAACATTGTCTTCAATAGTGTTCAACACACATACCTCTGTTAAAATCTTAGAAAATTTGGTTTAGGGTTTCATGACCCTTTAATAACAGAACAAACAAACTGTGAATTAACACAAAAAAAAAGGAACTAATGAGCCGTCATACACTAAGGGATCAAAAAACACAGACTTTACCATAAACATTATATATAGTCAAGATGATTCTGGGCAAACATTAACAACAGGTGCACAGGCATGAATCAAACAAAGAAAATCATTCCACTTCCCACGCAAGCGTTCTCTGTTATACTCACATAACCCGCCCTCATTGGTGGAGACACGTGTTGTTGTCATTATGCGTCTCCACGATTGACAAATGAATGAGCCAATTAAATACCTGCATCAATCTGCTAAAAATTAAAGTAAAGAGAGAGAGAGACAGACAGACAGAGAGAGACAAAAAAAGACAAAACACAGGTCACACTTATCACTGCCAAGTGAATTTTTTTTTCTCTGCAGAAGGGAGAATGATATAATATCAAATAAAACCAAATCAATTTCACAAGAAATAGCAAAGACATTGTTTAATAAATAGGGTATAGGAAAAATATGGGACAAATCATATGTCGTGATTCAATACAGGATGCATCATTTCACCTATAAATAGGGACAATCCTGAATTTTATGTGATGATTGCCATCCCTAATTAATAATAACAGTTCCTATATAAATACCTTAATGAACAGAATAGTGGTAAATAGTATATAGTTGCCTAAAGAGGAAATTGCGACCTATTATAATGAACCTAAATTAAGCATTGACAGCCAGTTGATCTTTACTGACATATCAGAATTACGTAGCCAGCATCGCATGTTACCTTTTATTTTTTGACAGAAACAACTGTCTGGGTTCAGAGGGGCAGCATAAAAGTCAGTGAGTCATAATCTGGTTACACAACATACATCCTAGTGTGCAAAATATTATTTACAGTGGCTCAAACACACTGAAGGTATTAATATAACCACATTTAGAACCAAAGATCTAGTGCTTGGCGGTATGACCAAAAATGTATATCACGGTATCATTATACCGGTTTCATGGTATATGACGTTATTATTCTTTATTTTTCTTTAGGAGTGGCAGAAATACCAGTTTCCCAGGTAACTGCTGTACACAAAGCAGCGCTGTGCTCCACTCATAAACGCTGCTTTATCAGGAAAGATAAAGAAAGATTAAATGAAAATAACATAGAAACTTTTCTAAAGACAGTCAGTTCCCTTCAAAGATACATTAATATAAAAACACCTGCGCCTGGCAGGTGTTGATATTGGGAACCAATGTATGGGAACACTGTAATATAATTTGACAGCTATCGATTATAGTTTAACCTATCCATCTTCACCGCCACACTTAGTAACACACACAGCTGTGCCCTCACCACAGTCCAACAGTGAAAAGGGACCCTCTCAAACAGTGTCGCGCCACGTTCTGAACGTTGTTTAAGCGACAATTGTTTTGCGGTATATTAAAAATTCATATCATAACAAAAATAAAAACCAGTATTTGGTATGAACCGGTATACCGCCTAGCACTACCAAGACCATTGACTGAATGCTTGATTCCCGAACAAAGAGTGAATTCTGTGTGTTGGTTGAGGTTTGATGAACAGTGCACAATTTAATCGGATTGCAGTTTATTTTTAAATTAGGTTAAAAGTTAAAAATATATAACAATTACATTTATGTGAACATTGATATTGTGGCTAGTCTAATGTTCACACCACTTTATAACATACAATGAAATCACAGTGACCAGGTTAAGATTCTAAAGATTCTAGGACAAAATCATACCATACCATAAAAGTATCATACTGTAACAGTAATGTAACTTGTGCACTCTAGTCCTAGTCTTCTGCATTCATATGATGCCTTGTGTGAGGAACTGACTGAAATTTAAATTAGTAGGTTATTCAATGAAAATTTTGCCTTCTGACACAGTGTTACGCGTTGTCACACATGCACGAGTCAAGGATCAACAAAAGTCTTTTTAATAAAATCTAATGAGCAGGAACACAGGCAAACAGGGAGGACTGAACCAAAACACTGAAACTAAACAAACAGAAGCATAACCCTGACAGTAGCTCCCCTTCCCAGAAGGCACGTCCTCACGCCGTGAAGAGTCAATCTGAGGAGGGAGGGGGCTCTGGTCGAGGATGTTAATTAACAGTCAGGGAAACTAATGATCAGGAACACAGGCAAACAGGGAGGACTGAACCAAAATACTGAAACTAAGCAAAACCGAAGTATAACCCTGACACACAGCTCTCAAATCTTATATTTTATGTATTTATTTGCTCATGCTTAGCATGCAGTGAAGGAGGTTTGAACTGGTTGAGCTGATTTCAGAAAAAAACATTTGAGCACTTTGACATTACTGATGATAGATTTATTTGTATAGGCACATCTACAGATGTGAGCCGATACGCTGGACAGTATGAACATGTGTTTGAAGCAACTGTCGCTGGCATCACCCTGCAGGCACCACAGCTGGACATCAGCACTGTAGCAGCAGGTGGAGGCTCTCGACTGTTCTTTCGGTAACAAACATACAATATTAATATAGAAAATGTAATTATTGATTTGTTGAGTCTGTGCTCTGATATTGTAATGCTTTTTATAATAATTTTTTACACATGCTTTTTATAATAATTTTTACACATTGTAAAGCATTCTTTTAGATTTAGATAGGTTGGTTCCGTTGTTCTCATTGTGATTTTTCATAAGATGGATAAGTAAGAACCAGTGGTTGACATGGGGTTGTTCATTGCTAAATCAATGACCAATTGTTTTGTTGTTAATAATTTAATTGGTTAAGATTACCGATTAATCAATGCCAGCACAAATGCATTCATGCAAACACTGACTGTGCAATCATCCGAAGCTAGTGTGCCCACTCAGTTTTGGAATGTGTTTCTATAAATAAAGATTATGTTCACTGCAAACATCCCTGTCATTTAGGTCAGTGGTTCTTAAAGGTCCCGTTCTTCGTGATTCCATGTTTCAAACTTTAGTTAGTGTGTAATGTTGTTGTTAGAGTATAAATAATATCTGTAAAATTATAAAGCTCAAAGTTCAATGCCAAGCGAGATATTTTATTTAACAGAAGTTGACTACATCGAACGGCCCGTTTGGACTACATCCCTCTACTTCCTTCTTTAATGACGTCATTAAAACCGTTTTTTGACTAACCTCCGCCCACAGGAATGCTCCCTTAACTCTACCGAAATTCGTTTATGTACTTGCGCACTTCTAATAACTTACTGTGTTTACTCAGCTGTTACGGTGATTTTCTGAAGTAAAACTGACGCTTCATCTTTTGTGTGATGTACAATAAACTTTATTAAACTCATCAGTATGTTTGATCATCATTCAGACAGCAGACTTGTAGGCTATTAATAAATAATGGATACATACAAGCAGATGACAAATACGTTATAATAACCGTAATTAAACTACTAAACTATACCTGTTCCATCTCTATACAGCACTCTGACTCTGTAGGCATTATTGTCCGACCCGAACTGTACACCGTTACTGAGAGTTTCTGATATTATCATCATTTCGTGAGATGAAATTGTCCTGAGAGACTGAGCGCGAGCTCATGAAGCTCCGCCCCCTGTGCCGTCCAGCAGCAGCTCATTTGCATTTAAAGGTCACACACTAAAACAGCGCGTTTTTCAGAGCCCCAAAAAATGACAATTTAAACATGCTGTGAAAAATGATCTGTTGGGTATTTTGAGCTGAAAATTCACATACACACTCTGGGGACATCAGAGACTTATTTTACATCTTGTGAAAAGGGGCATAATACGGGACCTTTAAACCTTTTTTGGGCCAGCGCCCCTATCCATTATCCAAGTGATTGCGGTACTTAGACTGCATGTGGATGTGACAAGAATAAACACATATGAACAATTAAATTATTATTGAATTATTTTTAACTTTCTTGAAAAAATCTTGAAACCATCCAAGCAGCGTTTCGCGCTCAGACGTGACGGCGGAATTAGTACATTACCAAAATGTGATTACAGAATATATTTAAATTATCCATCAAATTGTAATTTTCTCCTTACAGTCTTGGAAAAATTTGGTTTTACAGATTCTAGACACGTGACATTCAAATGAAAGATTGGTATCAAAGAGCACACCCAGGTTCCTAACCGACGACGAAGACTTGACAGAGCAGCCATCAAGCATTAGACAGTATTCTAGGTTATTACGTGAGGACCTTTTTGTCCAGTAATTAGAATCAGCTTTTTCAGAATTAAGTAGTTGGAAATTACTAGTCATCCAGGTTTTTTTATTTCAGCTATGCATTCCGTTAATTTTGTGAATTGGTAAGTTTCGTCAGGGCGTGAAGAAATATAGAGCTGAGAATCATCAGCATAACAGTGAATGCCATGCTTCCTAATGATATATCCTAAGGGTAGCATGTACAGAGTGATCAGCAAAGGTCCTAGCACTGAGCCTTGTGGTACCGATAACGGTCAGATAAGTATGATTTAAACCATGCTAATGCAATTCCACTAATGCCAACATAATGTTGTGGTCAACAGTATCAAATGCAGCACTAAGATCGAGTAACACTAATAGAGAGATACAAACACGATCGGATTATGTGGCGAGGGGGGCGTGGTTCAGCGAGGTCTGCGACAGGAGAGAGAGCGGGGAGAGAAGCAGCGGTAAGTGGGTCAAGTGCGAAATGATTTACACCTGTGTCTCGTTGCAGTAATTGGCGTGGGGAGACTGCATTTAAGGAAGCTTCTCACAGCCATCGAGGAGATAGAGGGCTGAGGACTCGTGGGAACCAGACGGAGGACGGAGTTGTTATTGAACTGAGATTACAGAGCTGTTTGATCCTGTAAAGAGTGTTGAGTTTTGAGAGCGCATATCCGCAAATGGCGTTCCCGATGTTGCTGGCGGAGATTGCATTTCGGCGGCGGCGTTCTCCTTCCTTCCCGGGTTTCGGCACCAGTGTAATATAAATCCCTTTGTTCATGTGTGTGAGAAGGAAGGAGACCGAGGTCGGCTGGCTGAGACTCGTGGGTATTTATTAACTCAATTCGTACATAACAATCGCGCCACATGCGCTCTCAAAACTCAACACTCTTTACAGGATCAAACAGCTCTGTAATCTCAGTTCAATAACAACTCCGTCCTCCGTCTGGTTCCCACGAGTCCTCAGCCCTCTCTCTCCTCGATGGCTGTGAGAAGCTTCCTTAAATGCAGTCTCCCCACGCCAATTACTGCAAGGAGACACAGGTGTAAATCATTTCGCACTTGACCCACTTACCGCTGCTTCTCTCCCCGCTCTCTCTCCTGTCGCAGACCTCGCTGAACCACGCCCCCCCCCCCCGCCACAGACGATAAGAGCAAATTATTTGTGACTCTAATGAGAGCTGTCTCAGTACTATGGTACGGTCTAAATCCTGACTGAAAATCCTTGCAGATATCATTTCTTTTTAAAAAGGAACATAGTTGTGAGGATACTGCCTTTTCTAGTATCTTTGACAGAAAAGGTAGATTCGAGATCGGCCTGTAATTGATTAATTCTGTAGAATCAAGTTGTGTTTTTTTAACAAGACTGCCTTTTTGGTTTAACTGGACTGGTTTAATCATAGCCAGCTTAAAAGTTTTTGGTATGTATCCTAATGACAAAGATGGATTAATGATATTAAGAAGAGGATCTATGACCTCTGGAAGCATCTCTTTCAATAGTCGGTATAGTGTCATATACATTTTGTCGATTTAGATGATTTAACGAGTTTAGAAAATTCTTCCTCTCCTATTGCAATGAATAATCAAATTTTTCCTCAAGGAGACTACAATGCACTGCCTGATGCGATACTGTAGTAGACGGTTGCATAGTTATAATTTTCTCCCTGATATTATCAATCTTGTGAGTAAAAAAGTTCATAAAGTCATTACTGCTGTGCTGCTTGGAAACGTCTGGGGTTGAAGCTTTATTTTTAGTTAATTTAGCCACTGTTTCAAATAAATACCTAGGGTTTTGTTTATTTTCTTCTAATAGGGTTGAAAAATAAGCAGATCTAGCAGCTTTTACGGCCTATCTGTATGCAATTGTGCTCTTTCCATGAAATGTGAAAAAACTCTAATTGTGTTTTCTTCCAGTTCCATTTTTTTTCTTTTTGCTCTCTTAAGGGCCCGAGTGTCCTCGTTGTACCATAGCGTTGGACTATTTTCTTTAATCTTCTTTAAGCGCAAAGGAGCAACTGTGTCTAAAGTGCTGGAAAATAGAGAGTGTCAAAAGTCGCAATATCGAGTTCTTCTAAGCTATCTGGGATGCTGAGGAGATGAAACTGATCAGGAATATTATTAATAAAGCAATCTTTAGTGGCAGAAGTGATAGGTCTAACATATTTGTAATACTGAGTCGGCTTCGCAACCTTGGCTAGATGGAGTATACACAAGACTAGATAATGATCTGAGATGTCATCGCTCTGCTATAGAATTTCAATGGGATCAACATTGATTCCATGTGATAGTATTAGATCTAGAGTATGATTACGACAATGAGTAGGTCCTGACACGTGTTGTCTAACTCCAATAGAATGTTCAGAATGTCTTTAAATGCCAATCCCAATGCATCTTTTTCGTCATCTACATGTACATTAAAATCACCAACAATTAGGACTTCTATCTGCAGCCAGTTACTGCCGTGCAAAGGCAAAAGACCGTAACTTCGTTTTTGGTCGAAAATGAGTTATTTATATTTTTGGCACATTCAAGACCTCCTTTATCATGTGGATAAGTATCTTGAATAAATTCCGTTGTTTTTTTTTTGAGAAAATAATGAGTTGTCTTAACAGTAACTTCCAAAAGCCCATGTGAAACCAAGGCAGAACACCATAACATCAATTACCGCTCTTTGGCTTTGTTTTGGAACGCTCAAATTACGAGTTACGGTGCTCTGCCTTTGTTTAGCCGCGCGTCAATATGAAGTTACTGTGCCGGTGTTCTATCAAATAATACTACCTACCAGATTGTACGGTTATCTGCCTTTGTTTTAATGTCCATTAAAATTTAAATTACGGTGTAGCCTGTGTACTTTGTACAGCTGCCATCAGTCCCTTTAACTTCTGATGTCCTCAGAGCTTTGTCCTGCACAATTGCGGTCAGAACATTTAGTATGGTGAATACAACCAAGAATTAAAGCCCCGCCTCACTCAGTTCGGGTACTGGACCTGGTTGAAACACTCATGCATCTAGCTGGCAGAGTGCCAAAACTTCGCTGGCACCGTCAGCCCCGCCCTAAACGCGGTCGAGCCAATAACGCTCGACTAATATATCTATGGAGGTATTTTGTCATGTCAAATGTATTAATAATGCCATCAGAATGCAACCAAAGCACAGGATAGCAATAAGTAGATGGCTATAAATAATTGTAAATCATACTAAATAAATGCCATGATCACTAGATTTTATACAGGTGTTACTATAATGATTTTGTTAATGGTGATCAGCAACCAAATATTGATCATGTGGAAGCTACTGCCTTTTGCCTTGGCATGACTTCTCACTTTTTGCTGACAATACAAAGGCAGAGTACAGTAACTTTAAAATAGTGGTCAAAAGTCAAGTTTGAGCTCAAGATTTTTTTATGTATATCATTTTCATTACTAAAACATCTATTTGCCAGATTTCCAGTGTCCTACCTATAATTAATTTGGTGGGACAACTAAAAATCTTTAAAGTCATTTTTCTCAGTTCCACACTCTAGCGACTTAAGGTCTTTTGCCTTTGTAGGGCAGAGTACTAACTCTGATAGAAAATCGGCAAATTCTTTGATAAAGTCTGTATGGTGCCCTGGTGGCCTGTAGACAGTAGCCAGCACAAATCTCAAATGTGATCTATCATTTACACTAGAAAGTGTTACATTAAGCACCAACACTTCATAAGTATTATATTTAAAAAACAAGACTTCTCTGTAATTCTGAAGATATTACTATAAATTACAGCAACACCTCCTGCTTTGCCTTTCAGATGAGGCTCATGTTTATATCAGTAATCTTGGGGGGTGGACTCATTTAAAGTAATGTAATCATCTGGTTTTAGCCAGGTTTCTGTCAAAAACAGCACATCTAAGTTATAATCTGTAATCATATCATTAACAATAAGTGCTTTTGAAGTAAGGGATCAAATATTCAGCAACCCGAGCTTTATCATTTGTTCATCTGTATTATAGCTGTTTTTTATTTGTTGAACATCAATACAATTTTTACCCTTAAATGGGTTTGGGAGTGATGTGAGACAGCTAGCAGACAGACGGTTTAGGCAGTCTGTCTGCTTCCTGACCTGAGCCCCAATTCATGTTTGAGCTCTAAGACTATGTGCCATATTACTAGAGAGAAGAGCAGCACCATCCCAGCAGGGATGAATACCATCTCTTTTCAACAGGTCAGGTCTGCCCCAAAAACTTTTCCAATTATCTATGATTTCAATATTATTTTGCGGACACCACTTAGACAGCCAGCCATTGAGTGAGGAGAGTCTACTAAGTATCTCATCACTCTAGCGAACAGGAAGGGGGCCAGAGTACTTGCGAGTTCACACACCTCTTTAACGTTAATTTTAGTGATCTCCGACTGGCTAAGTCGAACATCATTAGTGCCGACGTGAATAATAAACTTTTAAATTTGCTTTGATGTCAGGCGCTCTGGCTCCCGGCAAGCATGTGACTATGGTGGCTGGCATCTCTATTTTCACATTCCGTGTAATAGAATCGCCAATAACTAGGCCACATTCAACAGGATTCACTTTGGGTGTTTCACAGAAGCACTGTGTTTTGTTCCACAACTACAGTGTCTCACGGTCACAAAGTTGTCCTGCTGCACGGGCTCTATAGCTGGAACCGAACAATGTACAGAGTTCACTAAGCTAGTCGCATCCAAAGCAAAGCCTGGGACTCAGCAGCTCTGGTTGAGTTGGGCAGGTCATTCCACCAGCATGGAACAGACCAGAAAAAGGTCAGAGAAAGATTTTTGTGTCTCTTTGAGATGGCACCACAAGACGGCGTTCACTTGTAGAGCGCAAGTTTCTGGATGGCACGTAACTCTGAAGTAATGAGTTTAGGTAGGAGAGAGCAGAACCAGTGGTTGTTCTGTAGGCAGAAGTCAGTGACTTGAATTTGATGCTTGCGGCAACTGGCAACCAGTGCAATTTTGTGAGGAGAGGAGTGACCTGTGCTCTCCATGGCTCGTTAAAGACCACTCTAGCTGCAGCATTTTGTATCAGTTGCAGAGGTTTGACAGTGCAAACTGGAAGACCTGCTAGGAGAGAATTACAATAGTTCAGTCTGGATAAAACAAGTGCTTGGACAAGGAGTTGTGTAGCATGCTCTGATAGGAAGGGCATGATCCTCCTAATGTTGTATGAGGCAGGACCGGGCAGTTCTAGCAATGCGGTCTGTAAAGTTCAGTTGATCATCAATCACAACTCCAAGGTTCCTGGCTGACCTTGATGGAGTTATGGATGACAAACCTAGCTGAATGGAGAAGTTGTGGTGTAGTGTTGGGTTGACCGGGACCACAAGCAACTGTCTGTCAGGCAGGCTGAGATGCGAGCAGCAACCGTCGGATCATCAGGCTGGAATGAGAGGTAGAGTTGTGTGTCATCAGCGTAGCAGTGTTAGGAAAAGCCATGTTTCTGAATCACAGATCCTAGTGATGACATGTAGTGGGAGAAGAGAAGTGGTGCAAGCACTGAGCCCTGAGGCACCCCAGTAGGTAGATGTTGGGTCTTGGACACCTCACCCCTCCATGACACCCTGAAGGACCTACCTGAGAGGTAAGACTTGAACCATTGTAGTGTGGTTCCCGAGATGCCCTTCGTCTTTAAAATTGACAGGAGGATCTGGTGGTTAACTGTGTCAAAGGCAGTAGACAGATCCAGCAGGATGAGAACTGAGGATTTGGAAGCTGCTCTTGCCAGTCTCAGAACTTCGATTATCGAGAGCAGGGGAGTCTCAGTTGAAAGGAAGAAAGGAAGAGATCTGGTTGAAAACAACTCGTTCAAGTGTTTTCGCGAAATGGAAGAAGGGATACCGGTCTGTAATTTTCCAGATGTGCTGGATTTAGAGTGGGTTTCTTAAGCAGTGGGGTTATCTGAGCCTGCTTAAATGCTGTGGGAAAAGTACCAGTGTGAAGAGAGGTGTTTATGATGTGCGTGAGTGTTTCTTTCTAATGGTGCTACAAAAACACACTGTATAAATAGCGGGAGCTGGCTTAGGCCATGCCTCACTAGCCAAACTGTTTGCCTTGTGACTTAACTAGAACAATCGAGACTTCACCAACGAGATTTCAGCTTGTGAGCACAGTAAACAAACACTGAAAATAGTGACTATTGTGGTAGATTTTTTCCTAAACCTAACTATCTGGGGTGTCTCCAAATGGACACCCAACTCTGTACCTGGGTCTCGTCTCCTGGCGACGTCCCCACTTGGGTACCTGATACCTGAGTCTCGTCTCCTGGCGACGTCCTCACTTGGGTATATAAACAAAAAGTGGCAATAACAAGAGAAGACATTACTCACCGTGTTTGTTGACTGATCCTACTCACCACAGTTGTTTGATAGACTCGTAAAAGAGTAAAAAAAAGACTGCAAGCACGGATTGCAGGTTAACAGGCTAGCGAGATATTAGCGTGTTTTGCTAGCAATAACGATTTAGTTAAAAGCTAGCGTTGTCAGATTACTGTGATAGGCAATATTAGACAATATCTAATATATGTTGATGAGTAAGTTAAATTTAGCAAATAAAAACAACAAGGAATGAATGAACAGAAAGCTATACGGAGCTTACAGGCACAAATCAGCAGCAAGGAGGTCAATAACTGTATCCCTTAAAACTCATCTTTGATCACCAAAATGCCATATTTAAAAGTTTTTTCCTTGAAAACTCTACACCCTTGCCTCATTTAATAAGCGCGGTTCTATGAATATGCAAATTAGCCCTGCCTCCACTCACTCACAAGCTCAGAGATCCACTCGTTGACAATCACACGTTGAAGTGATTGGTTACAAGGTAGCTTGTGACGTCAGAAACACCAGTGATTTCAAACTGCGTTTTTGACACTGTCTTTGGTTCACTGCAGTTTTAAGGAGAAAATACTCAGCAATGGTGTTGACTTATGTATTTGCTCATGGTTTGTCTTAAAGCATATTAAAAACACCACAAAGACATATAAACAACATTAAACGCTTGATTTTCACCACAGGGGGACTTTAATAACTACATTAGTTAACCTGAATTAACAATGGACAATATTTCCACAGCATTTATTATTCTTAGTTCATGTTCATCTCAACATTTACTAAAACATTTAAGATGAAAAGTTGTGTCAGCTAACAATAGTTAATTTACTTTAAACCAACATGAACATGAATATTTTTATTTACTAACATCAACAAAGGATAATAAATTCTGTGGGAACAAATTGATCATTGTTAGTTGTTGTTATGTTAGTTTATTGTTAGTTGTTGTTATGTTAGTTTATTGTTAGTATGTTAGTTAATGAACTAATGTTAACACATGAGACCTTATTGTAAAGTGTTACCCTTTTATCTAATGTATCTACTATTAAACACATTTCTTACATACAGACGTTGTTTAAACCTATTAAAATATTTTCATGCATGACAAAAATGTGTATCATATATCACAGAAAATAACTTGAACTCATTTTGTATGTGAACTTGAACTATCCCGCCATCTAGCTTTAAAATTAATTACCACCCTGGATCACTTCCAGAGAGTACATTTTATGTACCATGCAAAACATTAACATGTCATAGTACATTTACATCCATAAAGAATGAGAGCTTAATATTAACTCTGTGTAAGTTAGGAATGTTGAACATTACTTTTGTCTGTCTGTATTTCAGGTCAGGGTTGTTTGTTGTGGGGCCAGAGTCTGCTGGTGCTCATCCCGGACCGGCCTGCTATAGGAAGGGTAAGAGGCGAGCGAATGTTAGGTTCTTATCAGACTCATAGAAAAATAAAATACATTGACGCCTCATTGGCCGCTTTGGACCGTTGCTGCGATATGCCAACGAGTCCGCCATATTGGTCCGGGCAAGACCAATAAACAAATACAAGTAAACGGAGCGCTGCAAAAAGCAGCAAAAAAAGTTTACATTTCTCAACCGATTTCAACGTTTTATGATCTGCCTGGAGTACGAAAAAGGTTCTGTCTCTTCTGTATTTTCTTCCTGTTTTCGGTCGAAGTCCAAAGTAATCGATTGTCGAGTTCACGCACATACATGGATTTCTCGGCGACGTCATTACTGCTTGCGCACGCAACCAGGAGGCAGAAAGACCCGCGGTCTATGACTGGAGTAAAGGGTTTAGGCTAGTAGCAGATAGTGGTGGTGTTGTCGCTAAGTCAAAATACCAAGGAGTTGTTGCGTAATTTATTTACATGCAGGCCTATCTGTTGTGTTTTATCTGCTCATTTAATTTTTACATGTTGCAAGTAATTCCAAATCTAGGCAAATGGAAGAGTGGGACAGAAGGAGGAAGTTGTATGTTATATTCTTTCTATTCATAATTTGACATGACCACATAGCACGTAGTTGTATGCATCAAGGGATTTGTACGCTCTAATCATTTCTCTTGTACACACTTGCTTGAATAAAATAATTATGGCTATATATCAGGCCATACAATTGCTGGCCACTTCTTGTCATCCACAATCCAAAGATCGTCATGTATTGCGTTGGGATCCGGCAAGATCTCACCATTGCTGAGAGTAAGTTTTATTTATTATTTTTGCCGCGTAGTTTTTCACCTACATTTAACAGCGCTTCGTCAGAAGTACAAATACAACAGCCGTTTTTTAAATCCTATCCAATGGTTGAAAGGAAAGGAGTAAACACGGTCAAGTTGGTTGTGACGGCTGTCAATCAAAATGTGGAACGGGGATTCTTTCCATGTGTTCCCTGTCAGAAAACAAATGGATAATTTGGTAAATTTAAATTTAACAGAATTTATCAACTTGTTGCCTGCTGTGGTTGTTTTAACTCACATCCTTTCTAAAAAATATGAACGTTTTTGGTTTAATATATTCATAATATATAAGACTGTCAGTTATCTAATTTCATGTTTTTTATTTTATTTGTTCATTGTTTATTTTGTTGGGTTTTAGTTGGAGTTGGTCAGAACTGTTAAAAAAAAATAATAATAATAATAAATTATATATATGTGATGTTGAATTTAAATGACATGTAAAATAAAGACATGTTATGTTACATAGTGATGTAATGGTGTTTTCTGGAAGGAAAGGAACTAAAGAACAAAGAATTTTTATCAGCTGAAAGGCAGAATACAAATGTTTTTATTAAATTAGATAAACATTATATAACAGTTTCAGGTTATGTTTTGGTGTTGGTAACTTGTCCCACACAAACTTATAATCGTCCCACATTTGGTTTGTTTGATGGTGGTCACCCTAATTACATTACTAACTTAGTCTAACATGATAATTCATACATACATCACAGTATGTCCGGATTTTGATTCGTAAACATTTGGACGTTTTACATAATGTTATATTAATATGAAACACAAACAGATCCAACTCTGAAATTGCAGTTTATTATTGAGTCAACAAGAAATTACAAACAATGCGAATATACGTTAATTACAATGTTCTTTTACAGAACACGGCATAACAGCTAGCGTTTTTTTGCCTCCTGGATGCGCGCGCATCCGGTATTGTTTGTATACAAGGAACCCGTGTATAGGTTTAGTTACCTATGATCACGCGCGTGAACTCGACAATCGATTACTGTGGACTTCGACCGAAAACAGGAAGAAAATACAGGTATGTGCGCTGGCTGAATTAACATCACTTTTATTAATATATTTCACATGTACTGCAGTCAGATTCACCCGTGTTCACTCTGAAGGAATCACTCAACATGGCTGGGCACTTGTAATGACACATCAAGGATGTTAAGAGGCTAAAAGCAGTTTTAAAACTTGCCCCATTGAAGTCAACAGGGTGCAAATTTTAAAAAGAGGATAACAAGGTGTTGGCAACACCAATTTTTGTCGTTGTTCTCTGTACTGACAGCACTCCAAATTTACAAAAAAATGAGCTCAATGTTAAAATTGACCGGAGTTCTCCTTTAATGTAATAAAACTTAATGTTCATGAAATGCTCACTTTGTTTTTAATTGTGGCTTTTCCGCACACCGTCATTTTAGCTTTTTCTCTTGTGCCTTTAGCTTTTCGCTTGAATCACTTCATATGATGTCACAGGACAATTTCAAATACATGTAAAGATAATTTGACACTCAATACCTTATTTATCTAAAGCATTTATCTTTTCTTTTTTATAATCTGTTTGGTAACACTTTACTTGAAGGGGTGTGCATAAGACTGACATGACACCTTCATTATCATGACATGACACATGTCATGAATATGAAGGAGGTTTTATGCATGTTTATGACAACTGTCATTAAGTGTCATTCGCTCAATTATGACTTTTTTATGTAAATGACATTGTAAGAGACGTCTTTGTTATGCCAACTTGACTTAAACCAATACATCATAACCTGCCAGTGTCTTTGTCATGACAACTTAACATAAACCAATACATCATAACCTGTCATAAATGTGTCATAAACATGACATAGCAGACTAATTATCAAACTTAAGAAACTACTTAGCTTCATGGGTTAACATTACATTAAACTGTCATGTGGTTGGTTTTGACATTGGCTGTCATGAGGCCATTATAACTGTGTCATGAATATATTTCTGACCACTTTTTTTTCCAGTATTCCAGTATTAGTTATAAAATAATTTGACAGAGTATTAACACTTAATGACATTTTAATGACAAATTCAATTTGTACCACTGGAAAAAAATTGTTCATAAATATAATGTAATGTTAACCCATAAAGCCAAGTAGTTTCTTAACTTTGATGATTAATCTGCTATGTCATGTTTATGTCATATGTCATGATTGTAGGCAATATTATTGTTATTAATAATAATAATAATAATAATAATAGCTTCAAAATACTATTGAGTTTGAGTATAATATAGTAGTAATATAATAATTATGAATAAAATAGCAAAATAGTGTATCAGAAATTGTAAAATAATATAGTCAATATAAAATAGCAAATAAAATTTTGACTAGTGAATAGTACAATCATATAATAGTATAAGTCATATAATTATATATTAATATAATAGGTAGAAGACGTTCAGTCTCTTGGAAATCCAGAGAACAGTCCACTGACAGGCATACTTAAGCCTTCCTTGAGGTTTGTGTTGTCCTGGTTCGACTGGCTAAAATGGGGAAAAAATATAAATGAGCCACGTTTAGAGAACAAGCAATCTGTAATGACACGTTTAGCTCTATCTGTAATTCTGACAGCCTGACGTCATAAGGATCATGTAAACTTTATATTATTTCTTATAGAGTCACAGTTTTTATAGCTAACTGACTCAACATAATGTTATAATGACCAAATAAAACCAAAAACAACTATTCAGACTTACATGTGAAAGGTAATTCCCCGAGAAATGGTTTGGATTGATCGAAGGTTTGTTAAACCTCAAAATAGTCAGGGATCTTGTCTACAGTCCAATTATGAGAGTTACAACAAGTTGCCTGGACCAATATGGCGGCGCCATTGACATACAATCTAGGGGCCAATTAGGTATATATGTATTTTATATGTCTATGATCAGACTCACCATCTTTCTGTCTTCTTCTTGCTTGTATATTTACCATTTTAGCTCTACATTGCCTAATACTTGCTCTTGCCATCTGTCCTTCAAATGTCTGCGTCTCCCGTCTATTGCTGTGTCACATACTTAAGTACATATTACATAAAATATTGTGTAAGTTGTTAGAAAGTATTCCAGTACTGGGACATTAAAGGGTTAGTTCACCCAAAAATTACAAAATTACTTACCTTTGTGTTGTGCCAAACCTATTTTACTTTTATTCATCGTCGAAACACAAATGAAGATATTTTAATTGAAATCTTAGAGATTTCTGTCCCTCCACTGACAGCCCACGCAACTACCACTTTGTCGCTTGAAAAAGTTCATAAAGAGATCATAATTATTCCATGAATCGAGCAGTTTAGTCCAAATTTTCTGAAGACACTTGATCACTTTATGATTTACAGATAGAATTTAGTCTTTTATTCACATATAAACATAGATCAGCGATCATAAACAGAAGCTCAACACACAAATTTCTGGGGGGTTTTCCCGGAGATTGCTATGTCACTCCACACGTTTACAAATGGTATTGTTTTCCTTGACATGTGAAATTTATACATGTCTGTTTTTCTCTTTCTCACAGATGTTGACATTTTTAAATGTTTTATAAGACATGCAGTGATTGTACGCTTGCAATTTGCTGTGACAGCTTCTACCTTACATACTCAGCCATGTTTTGTTCAACTGCAAAAGTCAGTGTATCATAAACACGGGACTCAAAGCTACACTCACTCTATGGCACATGCTTATTCTGTTTCTCTTTTGGTTCAGGTGGTCCTCTGACTGTCACTGATGCAAATCTAGCCCTTGGCCGCCTGCTGCCTTCCTTCTTCCCAAAAATCTTTGGCCCTGGAGAAAATGAGCCTCTCTCATCTGAGGAAACCATGAAGCATTTCCGCAAACTCACACAAGAAATTAACCTCTTCCTTTCAACTAACCAATCATCTAGTAGTGCTTCTGGAAGACACCACTCAGAAATGAGTGTAGAGGATGTTGCCATGGGCTTCATCAGTGTGGCCAATGAGGCCATGTGCCGGCCAATCAGAGCGCTGACACAGGTACAGCGCACTATTCTGTTATATTCTGTTTTTATAGTTTAGATAAGAGAATACGTATGGTCTTTCTATCCTTTAGCAGGAATTTCCAGGCTGGTTGTTGTGACAAAATTAGAAATAAGTTACCACCACCAACAAAAACATTCAATCTTCTTGAGACTGAAAAACCAGAGTCTGTTCAAAATAAACTTGTTTAGGTACTTAGCCACTGAACTTATCTAGGGAGCCACTTGTTGATTTGATAACAAGATTACACTGAGATCAAGGACAAAGCGAACACGGGCAGCTCTCATGCACTGCATTAATAGTTCCTGTTTCTGTGAACAGAATTTGTGCACTGCACATATAACCAATCCGCTGATATTTACATACTAGTAACAGAATTTCATGTACGGAACACGACTCACTCACGAAACTGCAAGTGCTGGCGTCTCGGGTGTTTGGTCTCCGCAATTCTGACCAAAGAAACAGTATAGCGTCAAAAGACTCGTTATGCTCAGCAATTATACTTAAGCACAGTCAGTGGAGGTGTTTTGTATGGCTTATGCTTGGAAAGGCTGCTCACACTTGCAGTTTTGCATGTCCACTTATTATAATCGTTTTTGGGCTTGTTGTTTTACTCATAAAGCTATTGAGTTTATGAAGTTATTTAAGTGAGCAGGTGTGGGTATTTTCAGCATAAAGCACTTGGATTTATGTCGGTTTATTGTGGGCTTGTTCTTGTTTGCTGTTTTTCTTGCAAGATCTGGAACACGAATGAGTCAAGGCTTGTACCACTTTCACTGTTATTTAAGCACATACAGAAGAGAGAAACATCTCTGATGCACGTTAAAATACGTCATTAGCAACTAGTTGTTCAGTTCGGTTCCGTACACACTGCGTAGAATTTTTGCATAGCATTTTTCAGGAGTTAATGCGGTTGTAGTATGCGGTTGTCACTCCCATAAATTACTGGTTTGTGTGTGTACAGAACAGAACCTCTATAAAGTAGTTTAACATAACATCAGATCAGATTTGACCTTGTACTTGTTTCTTGTGTTATCCTTATGAAAGGAATTGTTCGTCTTTATCTTTAATCAGAATGTAATAACTATTTCACTGATAATAACAGCTGTGTTGCCCAACAGTTGCCCAACAGCTGTGTAGATTTTTTTATTTTAATTTTATTTTTTACAATTTTGGAATGTAAAGCCCACCATCCAATCAATTGCTGTTTTACAGGACGGGTATCTAAATTTGTCTTTTGAAAATTAGCTCTCTCTCAACAGGCTAAAGGGCATGATACATCTGAGCATGTGCTGGCATGTTTTGGAGGAGCTGGTGGTCAACACGCTTGTGCCATCGCAAGAGCCTTAGGCATGAAGACTGTCTTCATACACAAGTATGTCTATATGTTTATATATGTGCAGTATCTGTGTGTTTCAGTGTGTTCAGCATTTGTCGCATGCTTGAATGGGATGACAATGAGATGCTTTTTCCATAATCTGTTGTTCTGTGAGTAAATTAATTTGTGAATGGCTGATGGTCATCAAATTTGTCTTATACATGCAGGGTGTGTGCATGACGCTGTCTTTAATATAATATATATTATTAATAATCTCAATTACCTGTTATTCTGAATCTATGGGTGGACCTGACTCGGAATTTTTTTTCTTCCTGCCATTGTGAACTTTGTTTGAACCCCTCCTAGGTCATTTATCTGACTTGCTTGAAGTTTGGTGTCTCATCTATCCTCAAGTCAATTCATTGGCGGATGTGGTCCATAATGACTGATTGCTCTGTATCTTGTGGTACACAATGGAAAATCTCATTCGTTTTTAATAACAGTGTGCACTATAACTTAAGAAAATGAAGAATTGTGCAACTGTGATCACAAAAGTTTTAATATGACATTGAAAAACTGTGTTCACATCATGTTCTCTTCACATGTCCTTAGACCCCAACGATTGGCTTCAGGGCCTAAAATGAACTCTTACCAAGCGCCAAATGCGAGTCAATCACCAGTTGGCCAGTAACATTTTTATGAATCCTAATGCAATGATGTGAGAACATAAACGTGAACGATGCTCAGGACAGTTGATGGGGCAGTGCTGCATCGTCATGAAAGTTTGAGCCTTGCCAATTTAAATATTCAAGAAGATGAAATTATGTATTATATGTTATACAAAATTTTGTTAAAAAAAATGCCCGTCTTGGCGAGTATCCTAGTAAACATATTCAGTTATGGCTTAAGTGAATGTAAACAGTCAAGAAAGACAACACATATTTACAGTATCAGTAAATTGGATCCCTGCATTATGTCTTAAAGTGACAACAGCCTAATATTCCCGCTGATGTCTGTTTTTAATGTTAATCAAACAACAAAAGACAAAGAAAAATATCTCTCCCTGAATATCTCCCTGAAAAACTTGTGTAACTTTATTAAGGATTCATCTGTTCAATTTATACAGTGAAGACTACAGACCCTTTCCACAAAATTAGAATATCATGGAAAAGTTTATTTATTTCCATGATTCCATTCAAAACGTTAAACTTCCATAGATTATAGATTCAGGGCCCACAACTTAAACGATTTCAAGTATTTAGTTGTTTCATTTTCCAACAGGATTTACACCTGCCCACACTGCCAAAAGAACCAAAACCTGGTTCAATGACCATGGTATCACTGTGTAATTACTGTGTGATTTCATGTAATATTCAAATTTTTTGAAATCCTGTTTTCGTGGGTTTTATGAGCTGGAAGCCCAAATTATGTACAAATAAACAACTAAATACTTGAAATCGTTTAAGTTGTGGGCCCTGAATCTATAATCTATGGAAGTTTAACGTTTTGAATGGAATCATGGAAATAAATAAACTTTTCCATGATTTTCTAATTTTTTGGAAAGGGTCTGTATATGCAGTTTTATTTTACATTCGATTACTTTATTAAATTTATATACCTGAAAACTACTGATAGCTACCTGATAAACCTTAAAAGCACTGTTTAAATTTTTTTTTTTTTTAATCTTTGTTCTACTGTATTTATGTGTGCTATTGCTTGTAATTTGATTACTTGTTCTTGTTTACTTAAAAAATGTTTTAATTTATATTAGTTAGGCTAGTAGTTTTAGCTTTGGTCTCAAAATTGGAATAGAGAATAGTGAATTTTTACTGGTATGGTGTCATTACTGCCCGCTTTTGCAGAAACAATTTCATTGCCATTGTCATGTGTGGCAAAAAGTTAGTTTTAGGCCCTTATTGGCTGTATTTCATATATATATTTATACTGTATTTAAAAATTAAGTGCTTTATGAGAACTGACAACCATGCCTGCTGGGGAGTCTTTATGAGCCGTTTAGAATAAGAACACTGGCATGAAGTGCTGAAGTTTTTAAATGAATTGGTGATAGTACAATACTCTCTTTTTTTACTGTTAGATACAGCGGAGTGCTGTCAGCATATGGTTTGGCTTTGGCTGATGTGGTGGAGGAGGTTCAGGAACCGTGTTCTCTACAGTATGAAGCCGGCTCATACTCCAAGCTGGACCGCAGGATAGAGGAACTCTCTCAACGCTGCGACCAAATACTGAGCAAACAAGGCTTTAGCAGGTCACTCTCAAGGATAAAGTCACATTGAAAAGCTTCTCTTTTTGCTGGTGTATGATCTGGTGTATCATTATCTTTTAACAAACACAAATGAAAATGCAACAAAATATTATTGTAATAATAAGTTGATAATTACATGATTGTGTCTGTACAGTTCTCAGATCAGTATAGAAGTGTTCCTGCACCTGCGCTATGAGGGCACAGATTGCGCGCTCATGATCACGGCTGCAGGTCACCCAAGTAACGCCCACTCCTGTCGCTCGGGAGACTTTCGCACGGCCTTCACTAAACGGTACTGCTGTTTATATTGTGAATGGTCAAAAATGACTTGATGCATCCTCTTCTGTTTCTCTGCTTCCACATCAGATATCTGAAAGAGTTTGGCTTCACCATCACAGATCGGCCAATCATGGTGGATGATATCCGTGTGCGTGGTTCTGGGAAGTCTGGAATTAGGTCAAAAGTTCAGCCAAAGGCAGAGCAGAAATCTCTAAGACCTATTAAGGTATTAAAAAACAAATGCAAACCTAATGCCCGTTTCACACATACTCCGTTTGCAGTGCGTATGCGGTGCGTTTTGCGGTGCAGGAGCAGCACGCGCTAAAACACATACTTATTATTTTTATTTCAAATCCAGAAGTTATGCAGCAACTTTTATTAAAAAAAAGTTTTGTCAGCATTGCGATTCTCTTTGTACACATATACACGCTTTAATAGACTATTATTCCATGCATTGCTCAAGCAAGTGGTCAAATTTAACCATGTACTTATATTAAAATCGCAAACAATTTAAATTAAAACTTAAAATTGACAAAAACAGCCGACTCCCATGCCTTTTCTTTTGCATTTAAATTTTAATACAGTAAATCTTGCATGTCACAAAGAACTTGTTTTTCCACCTCCACGAGTGAGACAAGTGTTGTTCATTATGTCGCCTTGTTGAGGTAAATTGTAGTTTTCCTTGCTTTACCCCAGTCTTAAAGTAAAAAGATGACTGTGAAAAAATAGTAGTATTTAATTAAATACATTTATGGTGAGATTGCTACATTTTATTTAATTAAACACATTTATGGTGAAATTACTACATTTTCAGGTCAATCTGTGTTCATTTTGACCACGGAACATGCGCTTTCACTTTAATTCAGCGTTTGCAGCACAGCAAAAATAGACTCGGTGCGGAAACGATCTCTGCACTGCTGTATACACACCACAACTGGAACGGATCGACGGACTGCAACCGCGTGCAGTGTGAAAGCTCTGACCTGTTAACATGGGTACGGAAAAAAATACGCACCGCATACAAACGGAGTATGTGTGAAACGGCCGTAACCATATATTTTAAAAGAATAAAAAAGAAAATACTGAAGCTGCTCCTCAGATAGCTGTAGATGTTAGGAAGTCAAGTCCCTTTTCACATTTCTGTGGTTCTCAGAAGCTTACCGAACTATGATGACCTTCGTTTCTATGGTGAATGGAAATTACAACAAATATAATTTGTATGTTTTCATTTGCTCCAATAGCAAAAAGAAAAAACTCTGCGTTTCTATTACTTTACAAAAAGCAGAAAAAATATAGAGTGATTGATTGCATTGGTCAGAAGAATTTTTCATCAATACCTCAGCCGTTATTAATAACTCTGGAAACGTTTCATCACAGTCTGTGAAAAGGGTCTTTGCCTTGACTTTACTGTTATTGGCTATGATGGAGTTTGACCTGTGTAGTCCATTAAAGCATAGTTAGTGTTGGTGATTTGGGGTACACAAAAATTGGTCGCACAACGGATGAGAAGTGCCTCGTCGTGGCTAGGAAAACTCTCAGGTATTTCATCATGTTCAGTTCAAGGCAGCAGTCCAAAGCAATGCTTGTAATCCCAAAACAGGCAAAAGTTCACTTAAAGAGTGAACAAAATGGCTTTGAAGTTTGGTAAAAAAAATAGAAAGAATGATCTATATTATTATAGTTCTCTATATGAAGGATATAGACTTTATTCTAGCCACACAACGCACAATCTTTCAGCCCAGGGTGAAGTCACCTGCTGCGCTTCTCGTCTGGTGTGCGACCCCCTTAACAGTGAAAGTTTGGGACATATTTGTGCTGCCATCCCAGATTCCACCTCTGCTCTCTTTGGTCATTACACCAACTTCTTTGAGGTATTGAAGATGTTCATATGCATGCAAAACGCTTTGATTTAAATTGATGGAAAAATATTTGGCTACAAAACAAATTTTAAGCGTTTTAGTAGAAGACTTTAAATAAAAAGGTTTTTAAGATCATATAAGAAACATTCTTACCATAAATTACCACTTGCCAAGATGCTTTACACATATTAGATTTTTTTATTGTGGCTGTTATTAATCAAATTATTAATAAAAAGGAATTATACAGGAATGTTATTGATTAACTTTTTAACTTTTTTCGGACCCAGGTGACCCAGTGTTACTTTGAGGACGGTTATCTGGACACCAGTGTGTATCTGTGGGAGAATCTTTCCTGTGATCACAGCATCCAGGGACCAGCCATCATTATTGATAAGAATAGGTGTGTGTGATTTCCTGAAAGTATCTAAATATTATATTATACATAGTCGTTATGCTTGCCACTTTAAACTTTTGCTAATTTTGGGGGTTTGATCAAACCTGTCAAAGTTTGGTATGTGTGTCATCCTGCAGCATTTGCTCCAGATATGATGAATAATGAATGATTCCTCAGATCATGTGTCTTGTTGAGGAGATTTGGGGAGCTGCACCCACAGTACTTTTAAGTAGCAGCTTTTAAGGCCTCTCTGTAAGTAATTGAGCTCTCCTTCCATGAAATGCGAAATACCTCTAGTTTTGTTTTCTTCCAGTTGCGCTCCATTTTTCTGGCTGCTCTCTTAAGGGCCTGAGTGTGCTCGTTGTACCACGGCGTTGGACTATTTTCTTTAATCTTCTTTAAGCGCAACGGAGCAACTGTGTCTAAAGTGCTGGAAAAGAGAGAGTTAAACGTTTCTGTTGTAATATCGAGTTCTTCTAAGCTATCTGGGATGCTGAGATGATGAAACTGATCAGGAAGATTATTAATAAAGCAATCTTTAGTGGCAGAAGTGATAGGTCTCACATATTTGAAACACGGAGTCGGCTTTGCAGCCTTGGCTAAATGCAAATTACACGAGACTAGGTAATGATCTGAGATGTCATCGCTCTGCTGCAGAATTTCAACGGCATCAACATCTATTCCGTGTGATAATATTAGATCTAGAGTATGATTACGACGATGAGTAGGTCCTGACACGTGTTGTCTAACTCCAATTGAATTTACAATGTCTTTAAATGCCAATCCCAATGCATCTTTTTCATTATCGATGTGTATATTAAAATCACCAACAATTAGTACTTTATCTGCAGTCAATATTAATTCTGATAGAAAGTCCGCAAATTCTTTGATAAAGTCTGTATGGTGCCCTGGTGGCCTGTATAGAGTAGCCAGCACAAATCTCAAACGTGATTTATCGTTTACACTATATATTTTTACATTAAGCACCAATGCTTCAAAAGTTTTAAAACTTGATTTCTTAGTGGTTTTGAAACTATTACTATAAATTACAGCAACACCACCTCCTTTGCGTTTCAGACGAGGCTCATGTTTATAACAGTAATCTTGCGGGGTTGATTCATTTAAAGTAATGTAATCGTTTGGTTTTAGCCAGGTTTCTGTCAGACACAGCACATCTAGGTTATTATCTGAAATCATATCATTAACAATGAGTGCTTTTGAAATAAGCGATCGAATATACATGGTATGAATAAACTAATAAACATTTACATGGCGTAATGTTTGAATGTTTAATTTAAGTTTTGATGAACTTGTGGGACTACACCCCCCACTGCACTAGGGTCAATCTTAATTGCCATATGCATTATGATTATTTGCCTTGTGCCTCTTGCACCAAGCGCTTTAATGGTTCATAACCCGTTGACACACTTAATGTGCAATATGTGTTGTTCATGTCTGTGCATTTGATGTCATTGGGTGGTATATGTGAGGTATATGTGTGGAATGTGTTTTAAACTGGTTTGGGTCGTACCACTGCGGAGTAGCCCTGTACCTGCGTGACTCGTCATAGATATAAACAGAGAGAAGTAGCTCCGGCTACAATGTTCTTCCGCAAGACTCATGAAGTTCTATTTATTAAGTGATAGAGCGCCAAAATTTACGGATTGCAGCTTTAAAATAAAGTGTTACCAATAAATGTTATGATGGCTTTTGCCACTCTTCAAGCTTTCAATAAAAATATCTTAAAAGTAGAGGGTTTAACTCTTCTCTAAACTGTTGATGTCCTTTCAAAGGGAAGCTGTCACTATCTGTTTCTGTCTCCAGCTCTTCCATCGTAATCGGTGAATTTGCCAATTGAGGGTTGATCTAAGGCGTTTAGAAATATTCTCATTGTTTCTGTAACCATATATTTTTTTATTACATTTTTTTTTATATTTATAATGATAATATTTCTTCTTTTGCCAGCACGATTCTCGTGGAGCCGGCGTGTGTGGCTCATCTGACAGAGAATGGTGACGTGTGTATTGATGTCGGTATGGGAACGCAGTGTGTCGTAGGAACTGAACTCAACACCATCCAGTTGTCCATCTTCTCCCATCGCTTCATGAGCATCGCAGGTTTGATGGGACAGAAAAAAGTTTGGAATGAATGAAGAGTGTGTAAATGTGAAATCTGATCAGTGTATATTGGGCTGTCTATGTTATTATCTGTAAGTGCACTGATGCTTTCTGGTTCCTCAAACACAGAGCAGATGGGTCGTGTCCTGCAGAGAACCTCCATATCCACCAATATAAAGGAGCGTCTGGATTTTTCCTGTGCTGTGTTTGGTCCAGATGGAGGTTTGGTGTCTAATGCTCCTCACATCCCTGTACATCTAGGGGCCATGCAGGAGACTGTACAGTTCCAGGTACACAAACACACAAATATACAACACACAATTGTTGAATTCTTGATTGTTGTAGCCAGTTTTGGGTTAAGTTACTTTTTAAAAAAGTAATCTATTACAATATTTCGTTAGTCCCTAAAAAAAGTGACTAATTACATAACTTTTTACATTACTCTTTTTCTAACCTTGTCTGGGCTTGCTTTTTTGTTTCATAATAACAAATATATATATATATATATATATATATATATATATATATATATATATATATATATATATATATATATATATATATATATATATATATATATATATATATATATATATATATATATATATATATATATATATTTGGCTAATGTAAAGGCCCTTTCACATCAAAAGTGAAATGAATAAACCTTTGAAGGAAATACAAATTCAACAAACCTTTCAGTCGTGCTGCCATTCTGGATTGCAGAAGAATAGGACGCAGGAGAATAAAGTTCAACACTCTTCAGCAATAAAAAACAAAAAGAAACTCATCTAAGAAAATTATCTAAGTAGTTTTTGCTTATTAGTATGGTTAAATTGGATCATCGAATGTCATCAGCAAAGACATTGGTTAATAAAGTGAGATGAAATACATAAAGTATATTTATGTAGTTTACATTTTTATTCATTTTGAGGAATACTGAATATGTTTTTGTGCAAGAGAGATGAATAAATGCATGTTCACATTTAGTCTAGAACTACAATAACTCATCATATTACTCATATACATGTGTGACCCTGGACCACAAAACCAGTCACATGGGTCAGTTTGTTGAAACTGAGATTTATACATCATCTGAAAGCTGAATAAATACATTTTTTTTGATGTATGGTTTGTTAGAATAGGACAATATTTGGCGTAGATACAACTATTGAAAATCTGGAATCTGAGGGTGCAAAAAAATCTGAAAAAATATTTACGGTAGGAAATTTACAAAATATCTTCATGGAACATGATCTTTACTTAATATCCTAATTATTTTTGGCATAAAAGAAAAATCGATAATTTTGACCCATACAGTGCATTATTGTCTATTGCCACAAATATACCCGTGCGACTCATGACTGGTTTTGTGATCCAGGGTCACATATTTACAATGCATCATATCACTCCCAACTTCTCTCAACATGGGGACCGAAGAGGTCTCAGTCAATAAATAGGAAAACAAAGTAACTTGCATTACTTATTTGAAAAAGTAACTAAGATATTTTATTGTAAATTTAAAATGCGTTACATTATTAGTTAAATTACAGTAATCTGATTATTTTTCTTGGCTTACTTCTAATGCGTTACCTCCAACACTAGTTGTCACTTATTACGCCAACTTTTGCCCTGATTTCTGCCTTCTCATTTATTGTGCATGAAAATGTCACAAAATATCTGAAGTAGGACGTTCCAGTCACGGCTGCTAAGCAACAGCTCTTCTTGGACAATGAAGAGACTGTTTTATTGATAAAACATTATGAAAGAATGTATCAACAGTTTAGACATTTTTAAAAATGTCATTTTTAGGACACCAGATAATGCTTGTTTTGACGTCACTACCGAAGAAATATCAGATCATTTCAAAGTCTTTTATCAATGTGATTTCTTGCATTGTCTGTTTATTGTTTGCTTTTAAACCTTTCAAACTAATCTGTATAATAAACAGGGTTACACTTTATTTGGTAACACTTTATTTTACAGTGTACTTGTTACATATGTTTGTATGTACTTACCATAGTAATAACAGTAAATTATGTATAATTACATGCAACTAACCCTCAACCAAATCCTAATCCTACCCTAACCCTATAGTAAGTACATGTTAAGTACTATTACTCAGTACTTAAATGCATAATTACACTGTAACAATGACACCTTAAAATAAAGTGTAACCCTTTATTTTAATCTGTCAGTGTTACAGTGTAATTATGCATTTAAGTACTGTGCAAAAATAATTAACTACATGTACTTACTATAGGGTTAGGGTTAGGTCTGGGGTTTGGTTTATGGTAAGTTGCATGTAATTATGCATAGTTTATAGTTGTTACTACAGTAACTGCGTGTAACGTGTAACAAAGATACTGTAAAATAGTGTTACCATAAACGGATGTTTGATAGTTATCGTCATATTAATGTGTATGCAACACGCTCAATGGCACACTCAAAGTCACACACACACACTACTGAACACATACTGAGAACACATACTGGAAATAACACAAAATCTCTCTCTCTCTCTCTCTCTCTCTCTCTCTCTCTCTCTCTCTCTCTCTCTCTCTCTCTCTCTCTCTCTCTCTCTCTCTCACACACTTACTCTCACACACACACACACACACACACACCGACACACACACACACACACACACACACACACACACAAACAGACACAATTTGTCAGACTAAGCTGTTCCTATTAGAGATGCTTAATCTGTGCTGAAAACCTAAAACAAAAGTTTTTGAGTTTTGAGAAAAACCCTTTTAAATGCAAAACCATGGTATAAGCGGAATAATTCACCCTTTGAACTATTGAAAATGAATGCACACGTGAGGTGCAACAGCTTCTCCGCTTTGCATTACCAATAACTGTCAATGATTGTTACATACACACAGCCTAACATATTGTGGCATGATGTAGATTGACTCAAGGAAACCCAGAGATGCCTGACAGCACACTTACATCTGCTCTCTCTTAGCAGATGATCAGTTTTTGTGATGTTGTGAATTTGAATGTATGAGAATCTGCTCTTTCTCAGATGTTTGTGCACTATAATCCGAATGAGGCAGATGTGCATGCTTGGTGTTGTATTTTGAATAAACTAACATACTAAAGCGTTGTAATAACTGTAAGTTTGATGTTATTTTAGATAAAGGCGTCAGGAGGCAGCATGCAGGAGGGAGATGTGATTCTCAGTAACCATCCGTGTGCGGGCGGCAGTCATCTACCAGACCTCACCGTCATCACTCCTGTAGGTTGCTCTTGATGAACTTTATGCAGTTTCATTTTGATATGCTAATGCTGTCACCAACATGTTTGACTCGTTTTCACATTACTGTAAAGTTCTCATTACTGTAAAGTTCTGGATGCTTTACTTTTGACATCATTAGTGCAATACAGTCATTCAAGGTAACAAACACAATTTCAAATGGTATATTTTGGATAAATAACATTTTTTAATATGTTTAAAGAAGTGTCTTATGTTCACCAAGGCTGTATTTATTTGATTAAAAATACAGTAAAAAGAGTAATATTATGAAATATTTAAAATATTACAATTTAAAATAACTGTTTTAACTGTCAATAACTGTTTTTCTGTAATATATTTTCTGTAATTTATTCCTGTAATGGCAAAGCTGTTATATTTTTTTAAAGCCTATTTAATGTTTAAATTGATAGATTTCAGTTATAGTGTAATGTTGAATGGCTATAATTAATGACTAAAATTTAGGAAAAAATCTATTTAATAGAGACATCAGTATCAGTACTGGTATCAGTGATACTGGCCTTTATTCAATATGCTTAGTAAATAGATGCATGAAACAAATATTTAAAATATACTGTATTTATGTTGTTTCTAAATCATTTTGGAGATTCAATGTGAAAGTATTACAAAAATAAATAAAAATCTTAAATGATAGGTGCGATTAATTAAAGAAAAATGTGCAATTAATTTTGTTAATCGATTGACAGCACTAATATATAGATAGATAGATAGATATAGATGTGTGTGTTATTGTAAAAATGATTGTCGTGTTATTGTTATTGTGTTTTTATGTAAATTGCAGGTGTTTCGTGATGGCATGAGTGCGCCGGTGTTCTTTGTGGCCAGTAGAGGGCATCATGCTGATATAGGGGGCATCACTCCAGGCTCCATGCCCCCCCACTCCACCTCTCTACAGCAGGAGGGCGCTGTCTTCACTTCCTTTAAACTGGTCACGGGTGGAGTCTTTCAGGAGAAAGGTTAGAAAAAACTATGTAACAGATGTAATGTAATGTACTGAATTATTATCACCGTATTGTTATACACGGGTATTTCCATGGTCAGTCTATATAAGATTGGTGGTGTTTATTTTCATTTTTGTCGTTATTTATTGTCATTTTTATGTCTATCAGCTGTGACAGAAGCCCTCATGGCACCTGCTCAATACCCAGGATGTTCTGGGACACGCAATCTCCGTGACAACCTGTCGGACCTTCGAGCTCAGGTAGCAGCCAATCAGAGGGGCTGTCAGCTTGTGGGGGAGATAATCACCAGCTACGGCCTGGAGGTCGTCCAGGCGTACATGGGGTACATTCAGGTGTGGACATTGGTGTGATGTGTCAAATACGGGTGGAGAAAATCTCAGCTTGATGTTTATTTCAGGGATTGCCATATGTCGATCAATGAAACGCTCTGTGTATATCTAGAGTAACGCAGAGCTTGCAGTTCGTGACATGCTGAAAGATTTCGCCCGTCGGCGGCGACAGGAAACGGGATCCCTCGAGGTTGAAGCAGAAGATCAAATGGACGATGGGACACCAATCAGATTGAAGGTCCAGATCAATGAACAACAGGTAAGAAATAATTGTAACTTTTTACATTTTCAAATTAAAATCAGTTTCTATATTAGAACTGAAACTTTTTTTTGTTGTTACTTGCATTTTGATCCTTTCACCCTTCTAGGTTTCATACTGTACTTAATATTGAGATATTTGGACACTTGAGCAGCATTTAAACATGTATAAATCTCTTTACATTATGTAACAAAATATCAAAACAAGTGGCATTTATTTTAAATACTTTGCAATCAAAACATTTCACAAATTGCAGTTTATTTGGTTTAAAATATGAAGCAATAGAACATACATTCTTGAGGAAGAATACCAATTAAAATGGCTGCATTTACAAATGCATTTTACTTGTTAAATTACACATACAGCATGACATTTGTTCATTCTTCAAGCACAAGGATTTGTTGCATTTGCGGATTGATGTGTGGTTCTGTTACATGTAGGTCTGCAACTAACAAGTATTTTGATAAACGATAAATATGTTATTTATTCGATTAATTGGTTAAACAAAGACAGATGATTAATTAATAATAAAAAATAATTGTATTTTTTTTAAATAAAAAATAAAAAATCTTATTTTAATCTGTAATTTACAAAATTGTTGTTCTACTTCCTGCCCAATGTTGTCCTCCAAACAATGTAGCCTACAATTTGAAAACAATGAAAGCAAATATACTTAATGTAAGCCATGTACAATTAAACGTGCAAAAATAAAATAAACCGATTGCTTACCATTTGAAAGTAGAAGTTACAATCAATTCATTTTTAAATGATGAATTCTAATTAAGAAAAACTAAATCACTAAATGTTAACTGGTACAAAGTTGAAGGAAAATCCACTCACTCATCTGAATATATTACATTTATACTCAATTACAATAGTCCATTTTCTGTTACTGCTCTATAAAAAAATATAATTAGTGTATTTTAGTCAGAATTATTGCACTCCTATTCTACTGCACCCCATCTGATTGACCTTTATGTGCACTGGAGCTCATTCTCTGAAGTCTGTGAAGACTCACATACTTTCAGGACGAGCCTTTATGCAAAATGGAAATATTCAGTTTGAGGTTCTATCTAGAGCCTTTTCTTCGGAGAATTGATGGCAGGCATGACAGCGGACAGTAAACCTTGGATGTGCTTTTCAAGGTGTGGAACATTTCTAGGAAGACTATTCCAAATCGTGTAAGAACATGCTCGTCCTCATTTAATGGTAAAGAATGTAAAACTGTACAAACAGTACAAACTGTTGCACTTCTGCAGACAATTTTTCAAGGTGCAGTACAGTGATGATCAATACCTCTGTCCATCTTTGTGTCTGTCTGCAGGGCAGCGCAGTGTTTGATTTCAGCGGCACTGGGACAGAAGTGTGGGGCAACTGTAATGCTCCTCGTGCCATCACCCTCTCGGCCCTCATATACTGTCTGAGATGCATGGTGGGCCAGGACATCCCCCTCAACCAGGTGACACACTTTGGTGGATTGTGCTCATTAATATGTTGTTGAAAGAAGTGTCTTGTGCTCTCCAAAGCTACATTAGTAGAGTAAAACAGGGGACAAAAAAACTGTTAATTATGTGAAATATTATTACAATTGAAAATAACCTTTTCTATTTAAACATATTTTAGGTAACACTTTATTTTACAGTATCCCTACACATCTTACATGTACTTGTGCATAATTTACTGTTATTATTACTATAATAATTACAAACAACTAACCCTAAACCAAACCCTAAACCTGGTTATGTAGTAACTATATTATAGTGTGTGTATATATATATATATATATATATATATCAGAGCCGAGGTCATGTTAGACTTCCGCATTGTCTGTCATTTTGACAGACAGGGTCGTAAAAAAAGTATTAAAAAAATGAAATTATTACCAGTCATTTTAATTTTCATATTTTAATGATAATAAGCCATTTAATAGGCTGTTTTTGTTTACATTTTCATTTGCAACCATGAATTTACAGGACAAGCATATAGGCTAGATTATTCATTCTTTTATTTATGAAGAGAACGTTGAACAGAGACTGTGGGTCACTTTTCAGGTTTCATGAATGTTTGTCCAATAAATCACAATAAGCTTTGTGCTTTGTTACTTTTACTTTTAAGTCTCAGCTTTCAGATTCTGTCCATTTTATCACAATTAAATGCCGTGTCGGTGCCCTTTAATGTAACGCAAGAGATCACTGAAGCGCCTCAGTTCAAGTGAAGCTGATCATCCCTTCCAATTTACTATGTTACAGAATGAAATAAACATAAATGAACATCAGATGAAAGATACAGTCCAACTTACCGAAATCCTTACCAAGTGGTCAGGGTTGAGAATTATATTTACAACTTGCAATAGATCACCCTCATTGTAATCTGCCAAAATGATGGACGGCTTTCAGATTTATCCATCACTGCTATAAAAAAAAATCATCAATGACGAAATATTTTCGGGTTAACGCAGTCTTTGTTTACAACCAGTAAAGAATTTTCAGCATCATTTCTCAGGCCTTAAGTGTCACATGATCCTTCAGAAATCATTCTGATATGCTGATTTGCTGCTCAGGAAACATTTATTATCATCAATGTTGAAAACAGACTTACCAACAGTGGTGGTTTGTGTGTGTTATGTGTGTGCACACATGCACATATTTGGTCTCATTAGCCACTTGCACACATTAAACTCAATAAATTACTGTAAAATTTCTGGTAAATACATCATATCTGCTGTTCACACAAGAAATAGAGATATAGAGCATCCTGTCTTTGAGCGTTAAAATTCACCTAAAAATGTAAATTCTTTCATTATTTACTCACGCTTGTCTCGTTCCAAACCCATAAGACTTTCATCTTCAGAACACAGATTATTTTTTGCCCATCCATTGAAAGTCTTATGTAATCAACATTTTCAAGTTTCAAAATGAAGACATCGTGAAAGAAATCCATATGAAACAAGTAGTTTAATCCAAGCCTTTTGAAGAGACACAATCGCTTTATATGATGAACAGTTTGATCTTTTATTTAAAATAAACATTGATCAAAGCACATATATAGAGCACATCAAATATGGTAACGGAAGCTCCAGCATGCATGCTTGGTGTGCAAGAACAGTGACATCAGTTGCTATAGCTCACTGCCATGGGTCTGCTCCCCTTTTTGTTTACATTGATTTGTTGCACTAATATTTATACACATAGTTGCGTGGGTAGTTTACCTGTCACTTAAATGCACTCATGCATTTAGATGCATTTTAACCTAATATCATCATAGACAATTCGGCATTTATGGTTTCAATGAGTTTAAAATGACACTTATCTTCGCACATTCAGAATATGTGTGTTAGGTTACTCTAGTTTATGTGTGTCCTTGTTACAGTGTTACACAAATAAGTACTGAGTAATATTAGTTAACAACATGTACTTACTATAGGGTTTATTTAACATTTAATTTAATATTCAACTATAATATTGATCTGCCTGCATTGAAAACAAAAATGAAACATCACTGTTACTTAAGTTACTTAAGCTGGACTGTGACGCTATTTTCTTCTGGAAACAAACTATTTTGCATTATTTTCGTGTTATCTCTGTAACAATCTGTATTGTAAAAAGCACTATATAAATAAATGTGACTTGTAACATGTAACAAGAACATTATAAAATAAAAGTGTTATTGCACTTTTTACAAATATGATTTCTAATTTAATAAATCGTTTTGAATATCATTATTTGCCATTTTGTCTCATGATTTGTTTTGTGTTCCAGGGCTGTCTGACCCCTGTTAAAGTCCTCATCCCCCCAGGCTCGATCCTGCAGCCGTCTGAGAATGCTGCAGTAGTGGGCGGTAATGTGCTGACCTCACAGAGAGTGGTGGACGTCATCTTCAGAGCCTTCCAAGTGTGTGCGGCCTCACAGGTGTGTGTTTTATCAAACAGAATGATCTGTATCTATCTACAGCAGCTTCTGAACTTGAGAAGGAAAAAATCCGGACCTGGATTTCAGACCGTACGCTTTTGGCTGTTTGAGTCAATTCCAATTATTTGTATAGCTCTTTTCTCAATACACATGGGGCCCTATCTTGCACCCAGCGCAATTGACTTTGTACACCGACATTCACCGACAAAATATCATTCCTATTTTGCACCCGCGCACAGCGGACTTTTCCCTCCACAGACGCACGTCGGTTAACTAAGAAATACACTTGCGCTCCCGGGGCGGTTCAGCGCAAAGAGGAGGCGTGTTTCAGCGCAAACGTTCCCTCATGCTATTTTGCAGGTTTAGAAAACAATTCCGCCACTGACCGAAAAAAACTAGTTTAAAGTCAGTGGTGCGTTGCGCATGTTATTCATATGCTATTTTAAGGGCGCATGCTTGGCCATAAACAATGTAGAGTGTGCACAACGCGCGTACACTTTGATTCTCTCATCTACACAGAAGCAGCAGTTTTCATTTTTGCAAATCATACATTATTACGATAGATAGATAGATAGATAGATAGATAGATAGATAGATAGATAGATAGATAGATAGATAGATAGATAGATAGATAGATAGATAGACAGTTTATTATAAAAGCATACATCTAGCTTACACATTTACCCAAATTATCATACGCCTGTTTAACCGAAGTTAATTTGGATGGGTTTCTCCATCCCCAACGTCCCTGACGAGAACGTCGGTCTCCTCGGCTGTGAACCGCTCCTGGCGCGCGCCTGGCAAATCCGCCGTTATAATAGGAATCCGCTATAGGAAGCGCACCTGCTCTTAAAGGGAATGTGAGATGACGCTCTGATTGGTTTATTTCACGTTACGCCCAAACCACACCTATGAATAATGAAGCTACTTCAGACCAACCCATTTTAGATTTGCGTCGGGCGCAAGAGTCATTTATCCCGCCGGTATAATAGCAACAGCGCCCAAGACCCACCCACAAAGTTATTTGCGTTTGGCGCTTGATACTTGCGTTTCAGATCGTTAAAATAGGGCCCATTGTCTTAAAGTATCTTTACAGAAAATCATAATTTTAATGTTTAGAATATTCATGCCTTATATTTGCATTTAGCAGATTAGAGCTGGGCAATAATATAGTTTACATTTTGCAACAATACAAGCAATCAGGCAGTTATATAGATATACCCCTAACCCCAGCCCTAAACATACCCTTTACTGGGTGCAAGCAGATCGTATGAAAATGAATGGAAATTATACAAATACCAATTAACTCGCCAAAACATAAAAGTTTTTAAGATAATCACCAGTTTTCAAACATAGTTACAAATTTGTTGATATAGTTGGGGACATTTTGGGACGATATAAAAAATCATGCAGCCGATATTTTCTGTATTGTATGTATTGCTTTACATGAGAATAATGTATGTTTGCAGGTGAAGTAAGACATACTATATAACCAACTTTTAATATATCACTGGACAACATAGTTAACATTTTTGAAGATTTTACAATCAAGCAGTACATAATGCTTAACATGAGTGTACTGTATATATTCAGGTAAGGTTGTATATATTTGTAGTAATTGTATAATTTGTTTTAAATTATATATTCATTAAATAATTGTTTAATTCATTAAGTGGTAATATTGAGAATTCTGAAACATGTAAGGTTTTGTTCAATTTTAAGACAATTTGGTGTGGCGACAAGCCTAATTGCTATTTGGTTATATGCATAGAAGTGGCAAAAAATCATGGCATAAAACTTATACATAAAACGTTGTACATAGTACATAATATATCTTTATTTAGTGTAAGCAAAAGGCATCTGTGGCAAGGAATGAAAACCTCCATTTGAGTCAATTTAGATGCAATTTATGATCCCACTTTGTGCTTTCTCTCATATTCTCTTTTAAGGGTTGCATGAACAACGTGTCGTTCGGCTGTGAGAAAAGCGGTTACTATGAGACGGTTGCCGGCGGTGCAGGGGCGGGGCCAAGCTGGAATGGGCGTGGGGGCGTTCACACTCACATGACCAACACTCGCATCACCGACCCTGAGATCCTGGAGAGCAGGTCTGAGTGTTTAACAGCATTATAGAAACAATACATTCATTCATAACGTGAAAGAGATATTTGAAGTCGAGTTGATGTCGCCGTCTCAGGTATCCAGTGATTCTTGAGCAGTTTTCTCTCCGGACCGGTTCTGGAGGGAAAGGTCTGTACCATGGCGGTGATGGTGTGATCCGGAAACTTCGATTTCGTAGTCCAGTGGTTCTGTCAGTATTGACGGAGAGGCGCTCTACACGACCCTACGGCCTACATGGTAGCTTCATCTGCATTTATGTATATATTTATATATATATTAATGCTGTCAATCGATTAAAAAAATTACTAATTTAACGGCTAATTTTTCTGTAATTAATCGCGATTAATCACACCTAACATTAAAGGTTTTAGTATATTTTAGTATTTGAATCATTTCAAATTTAAACTCCAAAATAATGTAATGTAGAAAAACAACATAAAGACAGTAGCCTTTATTATATTTGTTTATTGACATATTTTTATGAAGGAATGCATCACGGATACCAATATTGATTTCTCTATGCAATCGATTTTTTCTCAATTTTAGCCATTAATTATAGCCATTCAGGATTACAGTATAATTGAGAGCTATACATGTTAACATTTATTAAGCTTTAAAATACACAACAACTTTTAAATTAAGTGAGATTAAAACAATCACATTTCACATAACCCATTATAATAAATGCCCTTCAATAAATCAGGGTTAATTTTTTTTTTGGCCAGATCAGATTTTGACTTGCCCTGTCAAAATGCACAAAAAGTTATTGTTTTTGTCATTTTTGACCCATGTAACCTTGTAAACAGTGCTTTAAGATTTTCAGGTAGGTCTAACAGGTAGGATATGTACAGAATAGTTATTACACTATTAAAGTATCACAGTCTTCACTGGATAAATTATAAATTAAATACAGATTAATCCTTATTAAAGCTACAAAAGTTATTCAGTCAAGAGCAGTGAGTGATTTTCTTTTCTTTTGTTCTTTGATTATCCTTCAAGGAGTAGTTCACTTTAAAATGAAAATTACCCCAGGATTTACTCACCCTCAAGCCATCCTATGTGTATATGACTTTCTTCTTTCAAACGAATACAATCATAGTTATATTAATAAATGCCCTGGTTCTTCCGAGCTTGATAATGGCAGTGGATTGCAACCAACAGATTGAAGCTCAAAAAAGTGCATCCATCCATCATAAACAAACTTTGAACAGCTCCGGGGGGTTAATAGAGGCCTTCTGAAGCAAAACGATGAGTTTTGAAAATATTCATATTTAAAGGTATAGCGGAGGATTTTCTTTTTCCTTTTTTCTTTTTCTTTTTAAATTTCGGGTGGGTAGTGTAAACTATTGGTCCACCTAAGTGTCAATCATTCTGGTGATATGTTTACGTAAGGCCGTCGTACGTGCTCGTCCCTTAGTTTTCGCTTTCTGCGCATGCGCACTTTCAGGTGTTTATGTGTGGTGAGCTAGAGCTCAGCCATTCATTGAAGCTCGCCGTTTCACCGGGTCCTTTGAAAATGTCTGAGGGTCGCAAGAGAAAAAGTTTGTACGAACTGTATGAGAAGAAGAGAAAGGCCTCAGAAGAGAGAAACAAGATCAGAGTGTTTTTGGGAGATTGTTTCACACGATGGCGTGCGCTGAAAACACAGGTTGGGCTTCCCACTGATGCCTCAGTCGCGAAGTTTCTACTCGACAGGTAAAGTTTGGATTGCTATTTGGAGAAAAAGTGCAAATCTTCTTTTGGAAAGTAATCTTGTATGAGCGATGCCGACAGCAACTTGTAAACAGAGCGTGCACGAGGAGAACCTCGCACACGTTTAATAGGCGTTCCCTCTCGGGAACAGGTAGTGTGTTGCGCATGTGCATTTTTTCAAAAAGTGGAGAGGGCGGTTCTTATCTAAAATTCGGAAAGATCCTCCGCTATACCTTTAACATGTTACAAAGTAAAATAACTAGCTAAAGAGCCAGGACATTTATTAATATTACTCTGATTGTGTTTTTCTGAAAGAGGAAAGTCATATACACCTAGAATGGCTTGAGGGTGAGTAAATCATGGGCTAATTTTCATTTTAAAGTGAACTACTCCATTAATGACAGACAGCAGCAGGTTTATTAGGCTGCTGTCACTTTAAGAGCTGCCACGTGTGACAAGGATCTAACACGCATCCCATTTTCTCACAAATCTTTACGTTAAATTAAGAATTAATTTAACTCATTTCAGACTGTGCTTGAGAGGATACTCGACAAAATGGGCATTTTTGTCTGTTCAAGCGCTGCCTGAAGCATCTTTCTGTGTGCACGAGTGTGTGTGTCAGACAGGAGATTGTGCCAGTACAGCACAGAGTTCTCTTTTGTGTCTTATGTGAATGGTTTAAAAGCATTTGCATGAATAAGAGCGGGATCATATAATGTAACGCTAGCCAAAGGATGATGGGGAAAAAACGGATGCTGCGTTAATTGCGTTAAATATTTTTAACGCATTAAACTGAAAAGATTAATCACATGTGTTAACACTTTAATTTTGACAGCAATAATATATATGCTTTCATCTATGTGCTTAATGCTACATACGCATAATTCTGTCTTGTCTAGGAGGTAAAAATGGAGCACCAGGGCTGAATTTGTTACACAGAACAGACGGCAGAGTCTTAAATTTAGGGGCCAAGAATACCATCAGCCTGGATCCTGGGGTAAGACAAACTGTGTGTGTTTTTGTATACTTCTAAATACCTCCAAATCAATAATGTGATGATCTGAGGGAGGACCCAAAAGCAGAAGAATGCTTAACTTCAATTTATTGAAACAATAATAAAGATACAGCACCAGTAACAGTCCAAATGGTCTGGAGAGGAACAGGGAGCCACAACAACCTGGCAGAGAAAAAATATGTGCGATAAAAATAAAAAAATAAATAAAAAATTAACATAACTAGACAAGAAAAAACAGGCAGGTGAACAGCAAGAAGGACAGAACACACTGGCAGAGAACGAAGCACAGATATAGCATAGAAAACAAGCAATAAGAGGAGACAGGTGAGGGGGGGGTTGCTTAAAACAAAAGTGAGAAACTGAATCCTGTTAGAGAAGGGCACAAACAGTGGTCACTTCATGCCATTTGATGGCTGACTTCTAAAGAATTTCCCAGGCATCTTTGCCATTCAGAACTGAAGTGAGAATGCCATTTGAATTCCAATTCAGTTCCTGAATAGCAAACAGGATGCAGAATTGCCATTTGAAAAATTGAAATGCATCCTCTTTGTTATCTCAATTTTGAATGCAAGGAAGTTCAATTAAAATAAATTAAAATTCTGTCATTTGAATGTTAATTTAACAAAGCCTTAAAAATGTTGATAGATAGATAGATAGATAGATAGATAGATAGATAGATAGATAGATAGATAGATAGATAGATAGATAGATAGATAGATAGATAGATAGATAGATAGATAGATAGATAGATAGAAATGTGTACCTGCGTAACCTGTGGCATTCCTGACAGGACATGTTCAGTCTGTTCACCCCTGGAGGAGGTGGATTTGGAGGTGTGGATGAACAGGATGAAGACCAAACCATTCCCTCTAAACGTCGTTGCCTGCATAAGCCACAGGACACAGTTTAAGAAGACCTCATTGATTCATGCATTTTAGTGAACAAAGCATTGGAACATAGAAAACAGTTTTTTAAGATAGCTGAAATAAAGTCTAATGCAACCTCTTCTAAAGTGTATTTTTTTCTGTTCTGCTACAGTGTTTTACAAAGATTGGTTATACTTAATGTACAGTAGGCTATATAAAGTGATGAGAAAATCAATAATCAGTTTATTTCAATAACAGTTTATGCTATTATCATCGATAATGAAATTACAGTAAGCTTATGAGTTTAACCTGTTTATGGTCCGAGACACTGAGATAGACTTCAGCACCCGCTTCAATCTGAATGGATTTTAGGCTTCTTCTTTTTTTTTTTTTTTTTTTACAACATTTTCTTATTTGATTTCTTGATTAAATTAACTGTTGCCTTATACATGTGCGTATGCCATTTCCAGCACACACATCGGAGTGTATTAAAAATAAACTGCTATATGCGCTAACTGCAAGCATTTTAGCAAATGGGCCATTCCACCGAATGGGTGACATTTGCTTGTTGTAACTCTTCAAAAATAAACTTTATTTTTTAATTTTTTTTCAACACTGAATCTAATACTCAAATATTTAACTATTCAAAATGTGTATTGGTCAATCTCAGGCAACTTTATTACATTTTTTACAAGGTTTCTAAGCAGAAGATGGACGCATGTTTTCTCAGTCCTGTTACCGAAACTCATGTGACATTTAAAAAGCATGTTTAAAAGCATGTCAATTAATTCCTTTGTTTTCCCCACAAGAAAGTGTTTATTTTAAAGATATTGTTGGTTATATGTTCAAATAACTGATATTTGTGACAAAAAAAATCACTATATATAAAGGCAAAGTGTATTTTAATAAAAAAACACAAAGCCATTTTTTCATTTTAAAGAAAACCGAAGCCTCAAGTTTATATATATTTTTTTATAATTTAATTTATTAAACAATTGTATAAATGATGGACCAAACAAAACTGATAAAAACAGTGGTTTTACTTTATTTTTTTAGAAAATAAATAAATAATAGTAACAGGAATAAACACTGGGTAACAGGAATGAACTATTTCATAACAGGAATGAGGAATAGGAAACAGGAATGAGTGTCCATATGTGTGTGCATGAGAGAGAGTGTACATGACTGTGTGTGCATAAGATTTCTATGTTGAAGTGATGTACTAAATGCTAGTTGTACTTCACAGCAAAGGAGGTGGAAAGAGAAAGAAGGAGAGAGAGGGAGGGAGTAAGAGGAAAGGTAAGACAAAAAAGGGAGAAAAGAGAGGGTTGCGGATGTGTTTTGCTCCTTCCATTGCAATATGCCATAGGTGGGTGTTTCTGGCACCTGCATAGTATGGGTTTTCTCCTTCTTCTACAAAATATAAGGAAGACTAAGACAAAACGTTCGAGTCACTTTGTGGTGGACTGGCTTCCTGGAAGTACAGTGTTCACATTGTAAAACTAATGCTAATGTCTACAATATAAGTAATTGCAACCATAAAACTCATAATTCAGGTGAATAGTATTATATCAACTAATATTTACAGTATTAAATCAACAAAACTCACTCCTGTTACTTTAACTCACTCCTGTTATTTTCCATATAAGTAACAGGACTGAAAGTAACAGGATTGAGTTTTTAAGGAAAAAGTTATCAAATACATGACATATGGCCACATAGCATACATGCTAATAGCATGAGGACACTATGCAAATTCTAGTGACTTACCGAAAGTTAATATTTTTTAAAAATAAACAAATACATTCTAAGAAATTATTTAGGTAACAGGATAGTATGTTGAGATTGACCTTCTCAGTCATAGTTACAATTTCATCAAATATACAGAAATTAAAATGAGAGGACTTACTTATGGTCTTCCCATTGCATTTAGAAGATCAAGATGATGCAACTTCCTGTTGAAAATGTATCTTGTGGAATATTCCAAGTTTTTCCGAGGGCGGAATGTGTTAGGGTAACAGGACTGAGTGAAAACCCGGGGACATGACTAAAATGTGTATTTTATCTAAAATATTGGATAAAAAAATATATATATTTTTTTTTTCATAAAAACAAACAAACATTTTAAATAGATTGGATATAAAGTCACACAACAATCCCCAAAACCTAAGATTTCTGAAGGATTTTAATCATTATATTTCATGGCAAAGTTTAGAGACAGAGAGTGCATGGGGACATGCAGAAAATGCTATTTTTTGTGTTCTATGTAGTTTTTATTAATGTTTTTAATTATACATTTTATAATTTGTAGTTAGCTTAATATGCAGGACATTTTGCTTAATAATAAACTGTATTTTAGAGTTAATTTTCATGCAATTTTATACATATGATGTTCTGGGGACATAAATGTCACCCATTCGGTGGAATGGCTCAAATAGCCTACATATTCGTGCATAAATAAATAGATAGGTGGACAAATTATAGGCTAATTAAGAAGACTAACAAGCTTTATAAGGTTAGCCTTACAACTAAATGCATAATGATACAATATAAAAGTTGGGGAAATGCAAAAGGAAAACCAAAATGTAAATTTCTAAATCTTAAATTATCAAGCTTATATAAAAAAAGGCTAGTATAGATCAAAAAGCGACTTACATTCATTAAGCTGTAAATGCATATTCTGAAACACGTTTCTCAATGCCTTCTATATATAGGCTACGTTACGTTCTATGTTAATGACACAATGTGGTCAAACGCAGTGATTGGTCATGTTAGGTTTTAAATTGTAGGCTACATCTTGTAAATGTCTGTTTGTGTTTGCCTGATGAAGTCATGGGACCGAAAGGTTGCGTTTAAAAATGTATGTTTATTGAACATTGATGGAGCAATAAATTCTGTGTAAATATAAATCATAAAAGGGGTTAATTTTGTTTAAAAATCTTATAAACGGGGCACGGATCACGGGGTAAAAGGCTCATCTGCATGGGGCAAAAGGCACACAGTCTTGATACAATACTTGAACTAAAATAATGTGGTTTTAATAATGTCTAAGTTAATACTTAGGTTTTATTTTGGTAAATAAAATAATTCATTTTTGTTCAATAAATATTGGCTACTGTCATTAAAATATAGGCATGTTAACATAAAAATGAAGGAGATCCCATAATAATTTAATATAGATGTAGTAACAATAAATTATGTTTTATTATATGATATGATTGATATCATATTTTTGAATATGATGGGTTCATTATAAATATGATGTGATTATCTGGTGGACACCCAACTTAATATATTTATTTACCATCTGAATCTAACCATGTCATGTCAACAAATGGAAAAGTCAGACAGCAATTTATTATCATGTTTATTATTGCGCCTTTTGCCCCAACATTAGATGCGCTTTTTACCCCAAATATACGGCTTGGCTATGGCTAAAATACAAAGATACAAATAGGCAATAGCCTATGTTCAATTTAGTTTTTTACTTCTAAACCTCTTTACACTCTAAATTCAGCTGAAATGTTCCGTATTGATTTTTCATACGTTTTACCATTTCGAATTATTGTGTTGTGTTTTGGTTACTTTTTTTTTTTTAATTTTTATTTATTTATTTATTTTGAAGCTGCTCATGCTTTAATGCTAAGCCTAACTACCAATCTTTTTATGGCCTCTGTGACCATTTTACTTTTTGTTTGTTATATTGGTTGCGTCTTTGTTAAAATGTATTTTTTTATATTTTATTTTGTAGGCTACTTGATTGTTTTCTGTATTGTGTGTTTTATTGAAAACGAAATGTTTCAATCGCAAACCCCTTGAGAACGCGATAGCCTGTAAGCGGTTTGGATAATGGATGGACGGATCTTTTCAGTTTAAGCGACATTTACAGTTCTTTTTACATTTTTTCCTTGTAATATCACTTGTCTGGATATTTATTCAATAGCCTATATGCATTAGAAAATAATAAACAGATTGAGATACGCTATACGCGCTGTTATTTCGGGGAGAAGACGGATTTTGGTGCATTTTATTATAGGCTAGATATATTTGATTATTCATTAAAACATTCTTTATATCAAAGCATCAGTATTTCAAATGTGCTTACAAAGGTCCTTTGTCTAACACGAGATTTATGCTAGATTTATTTTGAGAAAATCAAAAAATGTATAAGGGCGTTATTTTTCGAGAATATCATTTCTGCCACACATTTCTTCTGTAATTTTGTATTTTTCATTTATTTAGGTAATACCAGTATAGGCTACTCACAGCAGCTATGGAAATACATAGGCTGTTTATATGGATAACATCATGAAGGATTTTTAAAAAGACATTTATTTGATCCTGACCCTTAAAAAGTTAATATAGCATTTCAATATGCATAAAATAAATACATAAAATAAAGTTCTATTTTCATAATTGTACATTTTCAAGCAATAGTACCACCAATTCTATTTTCTGTCATGTTCAAAGCAATAATTAGTCATTTTACGATTTGGTCAATTGCACTCAAAAAAATGATTTTAGCTCTTTGTTCAATTTCATTAATTAAAATGAGCATATACAACACAACCCTTCATAGAAATGATTCCAGCTTAATTTCATTAAACGTAATCAATGTAATTTGTAAAAAATTTGGTTTACCAAATTTTTTTTAATTGAGTCAACATGAATATTTTTTGTTCGTCTTAACCGGATGTCACTCAAAAAAAGAATTTTGGCCTCTTGTTAAAATAATTAATTACAATAAGCAAAAGTAACACGATTGTTTAATATTGTCACAACTTAATTTAATTGTGTTCAATCAACCTAATTCATTTGTGTGAAAACTACATGAATCATTGTTGCTGACATCTAACTGGGCAGTGGATCTGTAGTTCCCAGCATGCTTTGCAAGGGACTGCATTAAGAGGGTCAATTTAGGGAAAAAGTGTTATTTTATGTGTTTTTCAGTAAATGGAAAGATGTTGTTAGTTAATGTTAGTGTTTAATGTTCAGTTATGTTAGAAACTTAGAGGACTTTCTGTAATGTTATTGAATTTTGTGGTTACCATTATGCAGAAGAGTGGCGACTGTGTTTAGGCTGTGGGCTCAGTATTATGCTATATGTGCATTAAACCTTGTGCTCAGGCTGTGGGCACTCAGTACTGTGTACACTGTGTAAACCTCGCTTACAGTCCTGCACAAGTAATAATTCAATTGAATAATAGTAGTGTCTATCATTAGAAGTGACCATAGAGTCAAATTAACAAAAATTATAATGTTGGTTATTTAAGGCAGAACAAAAACTAAATGTAGTTAACCTGACAAAACTTTATCTAGCAGGAATGACTAAATTAATTTAAATTCATACAACAAGATTACAACAAATTATTTCAAACTATTTCGATTTTGTTGGAAAAATGTAATTCAATTTCGTGGAAAACCTTTCCTTAATTTAATTAAGTTCGTTCAACAGATTATTTTTTTGAGTGTGGTTGTGATTTTATTCCAATTTGATTTGTTCATTCTTAGGTCCAGTTAGTTTTCTTAGAGTGCCCATTTTGTCTCCGCAATGAAAACAATGTGGATAGTGGGTGAAGTTTCTGAATTAAAGAATGTGTGCTGAGCAAAACGAACTTAGTTTCAAATGAGGTTCAGTGTTGATTGAGCCTTTTTATTTACTGTGGTTATCAATATAATTTTTATAGATTCTTGTGGTTCCACTGCATCTTTCTTTGTTTTCTTTTAATTTGTAAAATTCCTGTCAATTTCATCACTGGGTTCAAGTAAAATAGCGATTTGCAGGGCTTCTCAAACCACAAAGTTATGATGTTACTGTCTGACAGTAACAACACATGAACTCAAGAACCGAACATTTGACTGACTAAATACAAAAGCAAAACAACAACAACAAACATGTATTTGCTGTGAGAATGTCTCTCATGCACACACACACACACACACACACACACACACACACACACACACACACACACACACACACACACACACACACACACACACACACACACACACACACAAAAAAACCTTTGGCCCACTTTCCCTTGCAAACTGAAAACATGTATACACACTTTTAAGATGAAATCTATATATGGGAGGCTTCTGGACATGTTTCCATGGGATTCCACCTAAAATGGACACACTTTAAGCACAGTCTGACTGCTACCATGACACAATAATAATACAATAAAGAAAGACTCTTCAGTGGAGCCAATTAATCAGCCACAAATATAAAGAAATGGACCTGTAAGAGAGTGGAAGTGTTGGGGGTGTGAATGAGTGATTTGAGGGAGGACAGGACAGAAAAAAACAGCAGGAGGTGGTGAGGTGACATGCACCAGACGGAGGGACACAACCACAGACCACCAGTTAAATGACCCTTACATTCAATTACTCATCAAATTGCTCAATATGAGCTTCTGGACAGTTTTATGCAGACATGCATGATCAAAAGGTGACAAACATTCATTTGATGACCAGATTATTAAAAATAATCATAGTTACAGCACCTATACTCCACAGGGACACAGAGGTGTGATAAGGCTTAGAGACACAGTGGACTGATAAAAAATGGCTCTAATTACAGTTCTTCAAAGTGAATGCATGCCAGAAAAAAACGCGCAAGACTGGATCTTATCAGATCTGTCAGGCCTCCACAGTTCTTATCAGAGCCTGAGATTGGACTTTTACCAAGTCGAGTGGGGGTGAAATGAAAGTTTTAAACACACAAATTAGGGGAAGAGAATCAGGTCAGAAAAGCCATACAAAAGTCAAGATTTTTTTTTAAAAAATGCATGTTTACTCTGCAACATATAAAAAGTGACACATTCATGGCAGAAAAGCCAGTCTTTATGTAAACATTGCAGGTTCCTTACAGATTCAAAAGTACACATTCACACACAAACACATCCTTAATCCCTACAAATGTCCAGCACAATATTTCTGGTCGATTCGTAGGAAGTTAAAGCAGCCACACACAATACTTCAGGCTTATAAACAGACAACATTCAATTGATCATGTGAAGTATTGCATTGCATGATCCCCAAACACTACAAGGGTCCATTTCAAGGAAACAAGAGCAGCGGAATGTAAATCTCTTCACTGACATTAAAGGTCTGAGGTAGTAATTGTGTCAAAGAAAGTCACATGAGTGGACGAACAGTGTCAACATTGGTCGGGTAGAATCTTTGGTCAATATTGGCCCGTCTTAACTCCAGTAACAGTTCAGTAATACAGAGGGATTTTCTCAACGAATTCCCTGAGACAATTCACAGATTGAGTGTTTTGTGTTGAGCAGCATTAATGCTTGCAAATCTGTGTGTGTGTAAACCTGGCCAGTGCCAAAGATGGGAAGTTTTTCCAGGACTATTATGAGAGACAGTTTAAAGAGAATATTTGCAAAGGGAAGGTCCGTTCTGAAGGGCATACTGGTTTGGAGTTGGGTGAGAAGTCTGATTGTTGGAGCCAAGCGCATCGAACACACTCTTATTGGGAGGAACAGATTGCAGCATGCTGTCCAAGTCCATGAGAACGGGAGGCGCTTGAATGGAAACCGGCCCACTTGGTAGAATGGGCCAATAAGGGTGACCGATCAAGTGTGATGATGTGACGTGCGCACCACCGTAACTGTAGAACGGAATCCCGCCCAGTGGCATAAACGGGTTTCCGTTAAAGCGCATGCTAGGAGGGGCTACCGCATTGGGGGGGGTGTATTTGGCGTAGGAGGTCGGCAGCTCCCACGGAGGAGTGATGCCACGCTTGGAGCTTTTGTTTGGCGGGGGGCAGGAGTCACTGTATTCATCTGAAGCCGATTTTCGATCACTTGACCTTTTCCCGACAAGCGTCACCCCTCTCCAGTCCTCGTCGGACAAATCTGACGCGGGACTGACGGAGCTGGCCGACGAACTGCAGTTGTACGAGGCGTTACAAGGGCGAGGTGGAGTGGCAGAGCGAGTGTGTGGAGGGGGTCCAACACCCCAACATTCCCTCTCTCGAACCCCCTCCCCAGCAGAACTGGCAGGCCTGAGGCTATGCAGCAGAGAATCTATGGCAAACGTAGAGTCCAGTTTGGGACGATAGGGGTCCTCTGATGGGGCCGGGCTGTGACGGGTGGGAACAGGGGGTAATGAGAGGTCAGCGGGCAGAGGTTTGGACTTGTTCGACGGAGCATAACCTTGAAAGATGTACGGGGCCAGGTCCTGAGCAAAGATGGTTTCATCCTGTCGGGACACTGCCGTATTTTGTCTTTTCAGCAGCTCCAGGGGAATTCTGTTCACTTCTACAGTCCAAAAGTTACCTTTACCTTGGGGTTTACCAGGATCCTTCAGAACCTAGAGAGAGGAGGAGAGGGCAACAGGATAATGTCAAACTAGCATTAAACTAACAAATAACGTCATGACTTTACTTGAAGTCAAACACACACCTTCACAAAGCAGTCGTACGAGGACAGGTTGTGTCGGACCGAGTCCCTCCAGCCTTTGTAATTCCCCTTGAAGAATGGAAAGAGAGTGCTGATCTCCTTCAGAATCTGTTCCATGAAGACAATTTATTGATACTATTTATTTCAAACATATCATCATGATTATTATTATTGGCCACAACTTCTAAACTGCACAGATTCAAAACAGACAGCTGATTACTATATTACTGAAAAAACATGTTAACTTCCTGAAAAAAGAAATCAACAGTCTGTGCTCGCTTTTATATATATATATATATATATATATATATATATATATATATATATATATATATATATATATATATATATATATATATATATATATATATATATATATATATATATATATATCACATTTATCACATATAAAATCACATTTTAAAAAGTGTTATTTTCTGTGGGGTGACATTTTATATATTTATGTAAAAACGTAAAAAAAAAAAAACGAATTTGCCTACGTTTAAAATGGGAATAAATACATAAATATAGCCTATTGTTTGCCTAAATGACCAAAAACAGAATCTAAGTGCCATTTTAATCAAATAAAATGTCGAGTCCAATCACCTGTCAATTCAACAAAAATTCACAGGAGTCACTCTTTAAGAGTCAGCACACTGTTAATCCCGATCGTGGATTTTTACACATTGCGACATTTCGAAACAATCGCCTATAATTGTGGCACAGTGTGATTCCAGCCACAGCTATCAGCATGATAGAGTATCGCCCTCTGCTTTCACTATTCACAACACAAACCCCATCGAGATCCAGACACGAGACAGATTACGCGCCCCAGGCAACCCGCACTAAAACTCACGTCACATGGAAACTTCATGTAGTTTCTTTGTGGAAATCAACGCCAGTGTTGTGATGGTACAATTAGGCTAAGTTTTATATTCATTTTCAGGTAATTCCTTTGAATCAAAGTTTCAAGTAGCCTATAACACTAATAGCCTACAACTTATATTCATTTGGAGCCTTAATTCTGAGGGGACCTAATAAGATCTTAGACAAAATTAAAAAGTTATTCTGCTGCCTCACAACTTAAATTGAAAGTGTACACGTTGCGCGGCACGGCTTAGGCTAAGAGTAATAGTTTCAGATGAAACGCTGAAAACTCTTAAATTAGAAAAGAATGGATGACGAAACATGATGAAATATTACCTTGTTAAAATATGTATTTTGAAGTTGTAATAAAAGTAAATTATGCTACTTTACAAGAAAATATTTATACTTAAAAAATGTCACGTTAAATCAATGTGCCGTTTCTTTGTAATCAATTGTGAAATTACAGTTCCTGATCGAGAATTGTTTCTGCATCTTTTTTCGCAATTAACTGTGATTATGAAACTTAATTTGCATTCCCTGTTGGATTTTGACCAAGACAACAACAAAAAAGGTTTTGTGAAAGTGTGACCAACCTCTGATAGAGTGAGCTTCTTCTCCGGAGAGTTCTGGATGACCATGGCAATCATTGCAAGGTAAGAGTACGGTGGTTTGGGATAACGCTGATAGTTCTTCTTCTTTCCTCCGCTGGAGTTTCCATCCTGCAGTTCCCATGCGCTCCGATCCGACGGTTTGCCTTTATAACAGGAGTCCTGCGCCATCCCTGTGGACTTATCCAGTCGGCCGCCGAACTCCAGCCGTGGGTTTGTGGTGCAATGACAGCTGGGGTTGGATGAGGAAAAGCTGGGTTTGCAGTCAAGGTGATGGTCGCGTTGGGCTCCTGCTCCTACAATGATCACGGGTGGTGCCAACAAGCCCGGACCCCCCCAGTGCTTTGTCATGCTGATGTAGAGGGGGAGGAGGGAGGCAGGGATGGTCGCTCCTCAACCCCTCAGACTGCTGGCTCCAGGTCAACTATATTTGAGCAGCAAACAATTCACAGTTTCATGTCAATCCCGCTGCGTAATGGGAGTGAGAATGAGGCGCGATGCGCGATCACCGCGGGGGAGGAGGGGGAGGACACGATCAAAATCAGCGCTCAGATTACCTGAAAGACATCTTAAGTGGCCTATCCATGATATGTCCTACATGAGTAGACCTTTCTCCACAAATCATGCTAATAAGAATAACAAAATCTCGAAGTTGGTCCTTTTATAGGCGATTGTGCTGGGTGGAAGATAATGGCCTAAATACTAAAGCTTCCTGTAAAACGAATCAATGTCACAGCAGAAGTGCACCAGCTCCACTAACTAGAGAGATCCAAATAAAGATTTCAGATTTTTGGGTAGCTGACATGCCATGCCATGCCAGTGCATGTGTGTGACATGATACTCTCTACAACGATAGTTTAGTGAAAACTGTTTTATTAGCGTATTGTATCCATTGCCGACATATCACAAAAGCTACTGGAATGAACTGCCAACAAAAAAACAAAACAAAAAAAAAAAAAAAAAAAAAACTAAATATTATTGTTGAGGAAAACCACATTCCCATACTGTCTGTCCGATATTAAGAGGTGTGAATAATAAAATAATGGAAACAGCAATACACAGATTAACACCCAATCCACAATCAGGAAATAACTGCAAACTACTTTATAGGCAGCATTGTCGCATATCAATACACGCATCTGATGCTTATTGCGTTTAAAAAAAAAGAAAAGAAATAGTTGGCCGGATTAAACATCGAATGTGGAAACTATGTGAATTTCCCCAGGCCGAAAGAAAGAGCTTTTTGGGATTGGGTTGGGTTTAAAGCAGGACTCTCATATCTCAGCAAGACAGAGAAAACAAGTTGGATTAGAGAGAATCTCTTCCGTCCCGGGGGCTCAAAAACACAATAGTGGGATGAGAACTAAATTTATCACACCGAGAGTCTGATAATCGCCTTGAAAACGGATTGACAACATACTGACTATTGTAGCACGTTTATTGGGATACTCGTCTTTCATATGCGCATCTCTTGAATCACTGGTTCCAAATTAGTAACAGGTAACAAGGTGTAGACCTAAACTGAACTTAAAAAAAAAAATATATATATATATATAGATATATTACAGAACATTAATGGTGTAGGCCTACGTGTTTTAAGGGAATTTATGTTAAGTTAACAGTGTTAACTCAGACGCGATTCATTTATTTCACAGGATATGCTTGGTTTATTTTCCACTTTACCTAACACATTTGTTTGAAATATAACTAAGAAACATTTGAAGTGATGTCAAAGGAGCTGCTATTGCTATTAAAGGTGAATGAATGAACGAACGAACGCGTGTCTTACCTGATCACGCGCTTTCTGACTGTTGAGAAGAATCTGCAGCTCGTTTGCGTAATGATGACGCGAAGCTCTAATCAAACGAACGCTCAACGCTGATTGGACGAACAACCCGTCATTTACTACGAACCTGTCCAAACTAAACATTCTCTGCAAAATCTAATTTTTTTAAAAAAAATGTAATTTAATATTTTAAAACAGTAAAATACACAAGTCCTGCCACTAAGAGTTTTTTTTTTATTGAACATTTAATAAAATAAGAGCAAAACAAATACAATAGGCTGACACAAATAATCAAAATTAGCCTACATAAACTATTTCGCACATTTTGGATCTGTAGCCTAGCTGTATAGCCTACTGTTTAGATTCTGTACTTCTGTTGTATGAAATCAGTGCTGGTTCTTCACTGGTGTAAAAACAGTGTAAAAAGTGATATAATATCATGCTGATGAAAAGTACATGCTATTTTAAATTTAGAATAATCTCTAGATTTGCGCACTATAACGCAAACAGATTCTTGTGTGAGGATGAGGAAAGATAAGAAAAACAATGAAGCTTGTGAAAAAAATATTGGGGGTTTTGCATTTATAACTGCACAACTTTAAGAAACTTTGTTTCTTGCATTAATTCATAACTAGCAAATGAAAAAATTGCCACACATGGTCTGAACCATTAGTTAGTAAGTAAATTTGAGATGTAGGTCTAAGTAACAGAAGTGGCAGCATGTTGATTTGCCAAAGATTTTGCTACATAATAAAATACTCATGATGAGGAATATATCTTCTTGTAATCAGTAAAGCAGAACTGTCTTCACTTCAGCCATGTAAAGAAAAGCAGAGGACTCTATTTCCTGCGTCCCTCTGGAAAAGATCAGAAGAAGCTGTGAGGTCATTTCAGGGGTCACCAGATTAAACACTTGAGATGAGGTTAGTGATCTCAGATAGAGATTTCCATTTTAATCTTTCCCCTTAAATAGTTTTTCCAATTTCAGTTCAACATTAAAAGTATTTCCAACCTGAAGCTCATCATTTCACTTTTGCCTGATTCTGGTTTATATGGCCCAATGTTCCGCTATTATTCAGCAGTTATTGCTAACTAGTGGTCATGATGACCCTTTTACGAGCCCTGTGAGTTAATAAACAGATAAGCCGTGTGTAACCTGCCTGCTGTGAGGGCTGTCCATGTACTAACTCAATCTAAATCAAAATTATCATAGGGTCAGGTCTGTACTTCCAGAGAAGCATTCTAATTCTTTAATCTGTGAACATTTTCACCAAGAATCTATTTTCTTATTGTAATGGGTAGGTAAATTAGTTGGAAATTGCAAGAAATATGTCATATCGTCATTCGAAGAAATTAGAAGGATTGAAGGATTGAAGTTTTGTTCATTTGTCAGGACACATAAGAGTTTCTGTGAGCAATTTTTCCGGTGTCATCCTGAAATGACACACATTCATCCGGTGTCATCCACTTCCAGTAATTTTAGATGTACAAAAAATTCTGTTATGTTGCTTGATGTTGCATTTGCTATCACTAATCTATTATTGGAATCATAAACTCACTGATTTGTAACGCAAATAGTTTTAACGTGTACTGCATTTTGTTACTCTTAGTTATTTACCTAAAACGCGGCTAAGGAATCGGAAGTCTCACAAATTCACAGAAAAGCTTTCTTTTGCACTGAAAAATAGTGGATATGACATTAAATTAATGTAATACTGCTTTGCCAACCAATTTGAGCTATGGAAGTCACTTTGTTATGGTAAAAATACATATAAAATACAAAATCCTTTACCCTTTGAAAAACAACGATCTCAAATAATTACGGTTTTGTATATTTCTGAAAGATAGACTTTAACTTCACAGAAACCTATGGACAATATAGGCCCAAGTCCCTCTTAAAAACCAAAATAGGTTTTCACAGCCATGCCATATAGGAACCATTTGAGTTCTCCAAAGAACCTTTCAATGAACAGTTCTTAAAAGAACCATATTACATTTGAATAATCTAAACATTTTCTATGAAAAACTTTTTTGTGCAATGGAAAGGTTGGATGTCAAAGGTGAAACCCTTGATGCCAATAATGAACCTTTATTTTTAAGAGAGTTCATGTATTGAGAGAGTGTAAATGTGCATAAAATCCAATTAAATCTAAAAACTTTATCCAGAGTCAGGTGGTCTGTAAGTAATTGCACCAAGTTCTCAAGTTAGATGGAATTTGTGCGCAAGAGGCAGTGCTTGTCGTTCTGCTCCCTGCTGGTGCCACCCATTACAAGTCTTTTCTTATCTGTCATGCACTATAAAGGCATATAATTCTGTGGTATCATTACATTCATTTAGTGGCTATCCTGAGACACTCCGTCATAATAGTTTGAACCCCTGTTTGGAAGCTAGACTCTTTGCCTCACATGCAAATACTCAAACTGCCAGTGAATTGGCTTCCTATGAGGTGTGCCAATAGTAAGGAATAAGAAACAGTCCATTTACAATTACAAGTCACCATAATGCATGACTATAACACAATCATTTTGCATGTGATTAACATGGGTCCTATTCCAAATTGCCAGAGTAAATATTAGGTGTGCTGATGGTTACGGTGGTAATCAACTTTTCTATATATTTATAAGCTTTCTACAGGTCTTTAAATTGACTAATGATATTATATCTTTGAGCATTTTGTTGAATTTGGATGGTTGCAACTGCTAGAGTATACAGACTTCATATTAAAAGTGATGACACTAGGATGTCCCTTGCAGATAATGGTCATTCTTTTCCTCAAAGATCTCAAAATTGGAGAAATATCATAAGATTTTTGAGCATTGTGATGTTGACAATGGAGGATGCTTGCAACTCCAAGCTGCTACAGTAAAATGTCTTCTGGCAAAGGCTATTTGCAACGACACAAAACGATATTTCTCCCCGTTATCTTCACAGTCATGATTTTTTATGGTAACGCCCCCAGTTTTTAACGCGTTGCCAACAAAGGCTATTTCACCCAAAATGAAAATTCCAAAAGTATCTCCAAAATTCTGTAATTTTTGTCAAACCTGTATGAGTTTTTTTCTTTTGTTGAACTGAAAAGAATATATTTTAAAGAATGTTGCTAACCAGACAGTTGATGGTAGGCTTAATTGACTTCCATAGTAAGAAAAAAATGTCTGTCAATGGCTACTGTCACACTCTTTACACTGTTCACTCTTTAAAATATATTATTTTGTTCAACAAAAGAAAGAAACTCATAAAGGTCTGGAACAACTTGAGGGTGAGTAAGTGACAAAAGTTTCATTTTTGGGAGAAATATCCCTTTAATAAACAAACAGGGGGCGCTTGACGGCTCAGATGGCATTATTCCCAATGAGAGCCATTCACATCTCAGGACGTCTTTTGTCTTGTTAGGAATTTGTACACAAAAAAATTAATTTGTTAAAACACTGTGAATGCAAAGGATTGCTGTCTGACATAAATACAATTCCGCCCAGCAATCTCTATAAAATGGTTAAACAAAAATCGCTATTTGATAATCACAACGAATGTGATTGGTTCAACTTGACCTGCGCTGAAAAAAGTAACAAGTATCACGGAATAACGCTGTCTTTTGCAACATCGGGAGATCTGGACCAGAAGTTACACCTGAAAAATAACACTGGCACAGAAATGTAATTAGAAATATGCTTCGAAGCGATAAAATAGAATAATTATTTTTCAGACCAACCCGCCCATTTCTTAAAACCTTAAAGGCTTTGCCAGCACATTCCCTTTCTGTGCAAACTCCAAGTGTGTGTGTGTGTGTGTGTTAGTGTAGCGCCGACTGTCGGGATGCGTTGAGCGAGTAAACGGACCGAAGGGCGCAACGGCTGTTATGGAGTGTCATGTTTTATTTAATTTATCCCAAAAGCTGACGAAAAGGATTTAAACGTGATCAGACGGACACAAATTTACCGATTGAGTTCAGCTGAAGCAACAGGTGAGACAGAAGCGTTGTGACATGACAAACAGGTGGTCAAATGACAGGTGTGTGTTCAGGTGCGTTCACAGGCCACTGACACTAACACACACATTAAAATTAACGCTAAAATGGCTTTATTACTGAATAACTGATTCAATACAATGATATGTTCAGGTATTCTTGTATCGTTTTTATTTTTGTATGAGGGATGAAGTTGGAATGAACTCTGGTCTTTAGACAGGTTAGCATTATGCTAGTAAACAGGAAATAGAACATTTCGAATAATGCTTTTTTAACACGTTCCTACGTATTACCACGTTTTCGACATGGTACGATAGTGTTGCCATTTTTTTTTGTAACATAGTAGCCTACCATTCTTGCCCCTTTAAGTAGTAGCCTCATGTCAGTTCATGAATGTATGGTAAGCCTTCATTACCATGGTATATATATCAAAGTACCATGCTTTTGGCATAACCAAGCATTGGCTTGTAATGGTTGGTTATACTCATATTCATAGGTTTTCGATTACATTCAAAAGCAGTTATTGCAAATTCATAACGATTCACTTCGATTCGTAATGAAATAAGATAAGAATATAAATTAAAATAATTTTTAAATACTTTGTGTTATGTGTTTTAAGCAAGAAAAAGAAGGAAGGCGAATTACTGCCCCCACAAACAGTCATCTGAAAGGGAACATTCTATGTGGATACTTTGAATAGCCTATCTGTGCACTGTGCCAATCACATTTTCAGCTCAGCTTAACCAGAACAAATATAGGCCTACCACATTTCACTAGGAAATTCCATGATTTTTTTGGAAGGATTTATTTTATTTCCATTTTATTTATTTATTTATTTATTTTGGCCTGGAACCTGCAATAGGCTATTAGAAATGGGTTTTCCATTACAATGGGAACCCTGAGTCAGTAAACTAATCTAGATATCATAACAGCAGCACCATGAGAGTAACATTGATTCATCATCAGTGTTTATGTTGAAAGGATTTGTCAATGTAAGGTTTATGTTTAAGGTTTATATTAGGTCTCCTACATGACAAGAAATCTAACATGATCTTGCCTTTACTCATTTAGCAGACATTTTATACAGCAATGTATCATATTATTCAGCAATATGCGCTTGTCTTAGGCTTAGTGCCATGATACTGAAATTTTAGTTGTCCCATACCTATACCTACTTTGATACCAAAAAATGCTATTGAACAAATGCCTTTGAACTTTTTAAAGGTAGGCTAAATATTAGGCTAATGTATATAATTAATAAATTAACATTAGTAATAAATTAACATTAGTAAAGAGTACATGAAAAAAGACAAATGGATGGCAGTAATTGCACAAAGAAACAATTAAAAGCAATGGAACAAATAGTGCCTGCTAGAGCTGCATGATTCTGGATAAATTGAGAATCACAATTTTTTTTTTCTAAAATATTTAATTAACTTTTTTTTTTTAAATCGGTTTGATATGAATGTTTCAGTGACTCACTCATAAAGACTTCACTTGTTTAATTACTGGATGAATCAATGTTTTTGAACTTATGTTTGAATGAATGATTCAATGACAAATACATTTTTAACAGTCATTTGTCGCCACCTACTGGTCAAGTCAAGTCAAGTCAAGTTTATTTATATAGCGCTTTTCACAACACAGGTTGTATCAAAGCAGCTTCACAGTAATAAATTAGAACAATACATCAATGTTTGTTTCTAGTGGAACGTCTACGTTCGGTAATGCTGATCAATAGTATCGTTGATTGATTAATTCAATTAAATATCCCCAAATATCCCCAACTGAGCAAGCCAAAGGCAACAGTGGCAAGGAACCGAAAAACTCCATCAGGTGACCTAATGGAGAAAAAAAAACCTTGGGAGAACCCGGGCTCAGTCGGGGGCCAGTTCTCCTCTGGCGTTTATGAACTAGAGGTCGGATTTAACTGTAGGATTAAAAGTATTATATGAATGCCTGGCTGAAGAGATGCGTCTTTAATCTAGTTTTAAACTGGGAGAGTGAGTCTGAGCAACGAACAGTATCCGGAAGACTATTCCAGAGTTTTGGTGCTAAATGTGAAAATGCTCTCCCTCCTTTGGTGGATCTGGATATCCTAGGTATGACCAAAAGCCTCGAATTTAGTGATCTTAAAGAGCGCGATGGATTATAGGGCGATAGAAGATCGGTTAAATAGACTGGAGCTAAGCCGTTTAGGGCTTTATAAGTCAGTAGCAATACCTTGTAATTAATACGGGACTTTATAGGTAACCAATGTAGGGATGATAAAATCGGTGTTATATGATCATATTTTCTTGATCTAGTTAGAACTCTAGCGGCGGCATTTTGGACTAACTGTAGCTTGTTTATTAAGGATGCAGGACAACCGGCTAATAACGCATTACAGTAATCTAGTCTCGAGGTCATGAATGCATGAACTAACTTTTCTGCGTCAGAAACTGATAGCATATTACGTAGCTTAGCAATGTTTCTAAGGTGGAAAAAGGCTGTTCTTGTAACATATGAAATATGATTTTCAAAAGACAGGTTGCAGTCTAATATAACACCCAGGTCTTTTACTGTAGAGGATGAAGTAACAGGACATCCTACTATGTTAAAGTTGTATTGTGAGAGGTTTTGTGGGTGGTTTTTTGAACCGATAAGTAGTACCTCTGTCTTGTCTGGATTTAATAAAAGAAAATTATGCGTCATCCAATCTTTTATATCTTTAACACACTCTGTCAATTTGGATAATTTAGCGTTTTCATCTGGCCGTGATGAAATATAGATTTGAGTGTCATCAGCATAACAATGGAAACTAATTCCATGTTTCCTTATAATATTTCCAAGTGGCAGCATATATATTGAGAATAATAGAGGGCCTAACACAGATCCCTGCGGCACTCCATAGTTTACTGGAGTTATGATAGATTTTTCTCCATTTAAATAAACAAAATGGTAGCGGTCAGATAAATACGATCTAAACCAGCTTAATGCTTGTCCTTGAACACCAGTATAATTTTGTAGTCGATCTAAGAGTATTGTATGATCTATAGTATCGAACGCAGCACTAAGATCAAGTAAAACTAATATTGAGATACAGCCTTGGTCAGAAGCTAAAAGTAAATCATTTGTGATTTTAACGAGCGCAGTTTCAGTGCTATGATGCGGCCTGAATCCAGACTGAAACTTTTCATAGGTGTCATTTTCTTGTAAGAAAGAGCCCAGTTGAGCGGACACAACTTTTTCTAGTATTTTAGACATAAAAGGTAGATTTGAAATGGGTCTATAATTTACTAGATTATTCGGATCTAATTGTGGTTTCTTAATGAGAGGTTTTATAACTGCCAATTTAAATGTTCTTGGAACATGACCTAAAGATAAAGATGAGTTAATAATATTGAGGAGAGGCTCTTCCACTACAGGTAACACTTCTTTCAATAGTTTAGTTGGTATGGGATCTAATAAACATGTTGTTGTTTTAGAGGAAATGATAAATTTATTTAACTCTTTTTGTTCTATAGTTGAAAAGCACTGTAATTGTTCTTGCGGCGTGATAATTGAGGCTGAATTATAAGGCGCGATTGAGGATTGAACGTTTACAATTGTGGTTCTGATGTTTTCTATTTTCTCAGTGAAGAACTTCATGAAATCATTACTACTAAACTGTAATGGAATACTTTGTTCAGGAGACATCTGTTTATTTGTTAGTCTCGCCACGGTGTTAAATAAGAACTTAGGATTGTTATGGTTGTTTTCTATTAGTTTGCGAAGATGCTCAGCCCTGGCCGCTTTTAGGGCCTTTTTATAACGTGACATACTGTCTTTCCATGCGATTCTAAAGACCTCTAAGTTGGTTTGTTTCCATTTACGCTCTAAATTACGGGTTTCTCTCTTTAGAACACGCGTAGTACTGTTGTACCATGGTGCTTTACTTTTCTCTCTGACCTTTTTTAATCTAATGGGCGCAACAATATCCAATGATCCAGAGAGAATGGTGCTCATAGTGCTAGTTAATTCCTCAAGTTCATCTGTTTGTTTGGGTTCACTGAGCAGCTGAGACAGATCCGATAAGCTGTTTGAAAAATTATCTATGGTGGATGGAAGGATTGTTCTGCCTAATCGATAACGCGGCGCAGCATGATATATTACAGGAGTACGTAATATGCAAGTTACCATGTAATGGTCAGTGACATCGTCACTTTGTGGAATGATATCTATATCGGTTGGATCGGTTCCATGTGATATAATTAAATCGAGTGTATGATTAAATCGATGAGTCGGTCCGGTAATGTTTTGCTTGACCCCAAAGGAGTTTAATAAATCAGTAAACGCAGCCCCTAACGCATCATTTTGATTATCTACATGGATATTAAAGTCTCCAACAATTAATGCTTTATCGAAGTTAACTAATAGGTCTGAGAGAAAATCTGCAAACTCTTTTAGGAAATCAGCGTAAGGCCCAGGCGGTCTATATACGGTAGCCAAGGCTAGAGATAATAGGGATGTTTTTCTATCATCTAAGAGCGTAACATTTAGTACAAGTACTTCAAATGAAATAAACTTATAACCCGTTTTCTGAGTAACATTGAGAAAATCTCTATAGATTGTTGCAACACCGCCGCCACGACCATTCAGACGGGGCTCGTGCTTATAGGAGTATCCTGATGGAGTAGACTCATTTAAACCGAAATAATCATTTGGTTTAAGCCAGGTTTCAGTAAGGCAAAGTACATCGAAGCTATTATCTGTGACTATTTCATTTACAATAACTGCCTTAGGTGTGAGTGATCTAATGTTTAAAAGACCTAGCTTTAAAAATTGTTTTTGATTACCAATAGCAACATTTTCTGGTTTAATAACAATTAGATTTTTTCTAGATCCTGCAGTAGATTTATGATTTGATCTCACTAAACGAGGAATAGACACAGTTTCTATGCAATGTTCTACACTATTTATATCAGTTAAATTGGTGCAGCAGAGACTATGATTTGGACTTTTGTTTACTAGTCAAAAGGTATTTAACATTTTGGAGATGTTATCTGACAGAAGATCCGATCCGAATCTGTTTGGGTGTAAGCCATCAGCACGGTAAAGCCTAGGACGCTCCCAAAACAGATTCCAATTATTTACAAAGAGAAGTTTCTGCTCATTGCACCATGACATTAACCATTCATTAAGCGCAAATAATCTACTAAACTTTTCATGACCTAGTCGGTACGTGGGAAGCGGTCCTGACACAATAATCGTTATATCAGGCGATGTGCTGCGTACCGTATCGATCAGATTCCTGAAGTCTTTCTTCAAAACTTCCGTCTGGCGCAGTCTGATGTCGGCCCCTCCCGCGTGCAGGACAACGGTTCCGACGCGCTCGTTCAGAATCTCGGGAACGTGAGCAGCGACTTCGGAAACACGAGCACCAGGAAAGCAGTGACTATGCACCTTACTTTTATTTAACGTAACGTGTACGTGTCGAACGATGGAATCGCCGATGATCACAGCATCGCGTTCTGTTTCGCGAAGAGGGGAGAAGCGGTTTTGTGTGGATATCTCGAAAACCGGGAGGGTCGGAGAGAGTTTTCTTGGTCTAGACCTGACTCGCGACTTCCGCTGCGGAAAAATCCAGGCTTCGTGATGGCATGTTGGAGCCGGAGTGAACGAGACCATGGCTGATCGCGACCTCGACGTTCGGGACCGATGTTGAGGAACGCACGGAGTAGACGAGGTCGGAGTCAGCGGGTTAGTAACATTAATCTCTGATTTGTGTGCCTCGGCGCGCGATGTTTCGAGAGCCAAACGCCGGTCTATCAGCTCGGCTTTTCTTACTAAAAGGTCGTGGATCTGTTTCTCAACAGCTTCCAGCTCAGACTGCACCGCGTGCAGCTCAAATGTGTCCTCACCTGCACCAAAAGGTAGACTACTTACATTTGATATATTCGCCATTTTAACAGATGGACAGTAAGTTAAGTTAGCAACGACGCTACCAGTGGTGCTATCAATATTAATACTAATTTATGGCTTAAGTCTTGGATATAATCCGTCTTTTCAGTGGTACGGGTGTAGAGTAGACGCACGATAGGTGAAAAATGTTTGTTTGTAACTTAAATGAGTGCGGAGAAGACGCGTTCAGCCGTGATCCACGGACGTAACCTATAAGAGTATCCAGCGTTGGATCACAAGGCTTGAGACGCGTCTGCTCAACAATCCGCGTTATAACTATGAGGTGAGGAAAAGTAGAAAATGTTCGTTGTAAGTGAGTTTAAAGAGAAATCAAGAATTATAAATCAATCGATGGAGCTCCAAAGACAACAACGCGCTCAGACGCGACGCATGCGCATTCGAAACAGGAAAAGTTACTGGTGTAACGATGTAATTGATAGTCTTTATTTGAAGCATCAAGTTACTTTCAAAAGGCGATTTACTCTATTTTGATTGCTACTGTAGTCATCAGTGTTTATATCCAAACTATAAACTTTTACCCCAGCACTTTGGTGATAATTTGAATAACAGAAATAATGATACTATGTGGTTTAAAAGACTGATTTGAAACAACTGCTCTCTGGGTCAATGTTGGCTGTGATCGTACTTGTCAAAAGAATTAATATACAGTCGAATCGTTGTCATATGAGATTGTGTGGGTGTTTGAATCGAGATCACGATCTTTTGACTATTAATCGTGCAACTCTAGTGCCCGCCATCTTTATTCAAACAAGCAGTGTGAATAAGATTCAAGAGGTTTTTGTCTGCTCACACGCAGCCACACACAGTTGCATAGGCCTATATTGTATTGTATAGTTCCCTGAAATATATTGTCCAGTTTGTCCCAAATCAGCCCAGGGCTAAGTCTGGAAATCTTCTCTTCTAAGGCAGTTCTGATACTGTCTAAACTGTTTTGAGTCATTATCTTGCTGTACAATGAACCCTTGAGCAGCTAGTCTTGGAAAGTGCCTTTGTACCTGGTTGCAAAAGAAACACCAGGTGCTGCTCCCTCTCTGATAGATAGTGGGAGTGGGAGATAATATATACGCGTATGAGCGTGTTGAGATAGGGTGCAGTTCTAGTGGCAGCATGATTGAAGATCAGACATGCTGCTGTGTTCTGGATAATCTACAGAGGCACCTTGAAGGCTGTCCAACAGAGCATTACAGCAGGTCAGAGTTGAAATGAGAAGCACTTGGACATATTCAGTCGGGAATAGAGGTGGGACATAAAAAATGGATGTGCAAGATCAATGGGCCATCCTTACGCCTGTTTCACACATACTCAGTTTGCAGTGCATATTTCTCGTGCCCATGTTAACAGAACAGCATTCTGTTATAAATACACTTGCAGTACATTAATTCATCTGTTCAAATATATGATCTGTAAAGCTGTTTAAATCAGCATTTTTACAGTCAGAGTTGTTTTGGTTATGTTGTTATGCTGAGAGTTGAAAATTGAATAAAGTCACATTCACTATTTTAAGTGCCTACTATAACTATAATGATTTTTGCGCTCTTTTAAAAAAAGAAAATAATGGATACACAAGTTTTTGTGGCAATCAACATGACAATATGTCACAAGTTCTGTCGATTGAGCTTGTACTGAACCTAGAATATTTTTTAGCTGTTGAAAATATATGCTGTATGTGGGTGTTCATAATGCTGTTCTCAATAAAGTGACAGGCTGTGTTTGACATTGAATTCTTCCAAATATTTACTGCACGTACTATAGCCTATAATGTATACTACTTCCTGATGTTTTTAAAACGAATAGTATGTTTCAATGTGATGTAGTATGCAATGATAAATGTTTCAAACAATGTGCTACATTGTCACTTGACCTCAAATTGCTGGTATTGAGTCATCTCAATATTTTTTAATTCAGTTTTATGTTGAAATGTTTGTATTTTTAGCAGGCAGATCAAACTATTTAAAGAGATTAAAAATCATGGATGACAACACTTTCGGTTGATTAGCAAAAAGAAGTAAAAGCAGTAAGAAAGAACAAAGAATGTAGAATGTGTTCTATACTAATCTAGAAATATATTTTTTAATTACAACAGCTGTACTATTATCACTTATAGTGCACTTCTGTTATTGTCATTAAACTGTGATATTCCTATATCACGCTATCTCAGTGAGTGAGATCTGTATGGTCAGATGGCAAGTGTCTGGCATTAAAGCATGTGACATGCTTTTCGTTTGGCTCTTGCTGTGAATGAGTCTTTATACTGCTGTGCTGATCCTGTCCAGAACATTTGGATTAGGAGAACTTCTCACTCTTGCTGTTCCGCCTCTAAATCTGCTTAGTGCCTATGAATAATTAATCTCTTTTCTTGGTGATTTACTCTTGTATTAAAACTGGGCTAAAAAGGAGCTGGCTTATCACGTGCATACTTACTGTGCTTTTTTTTTTTGCTTTTTACATTTGTCAACAATACAACCTCTGAAAACTTTTTAAATTATGGCAACTACACCTGTAAAATGCTTCTTCTAGAGGAGCCTTGTTAAGTCACCCCCTTGAAGTGAGTGAACATTTTTATTATGCATTTGTTGTAGCTTTGTCTGGCTGTTATCAGCACCAACTTTTACCATCTCAGATTCACACCTTACAAACGTGGCAAGTCAAGAACGCAAACCTTGAAATAGGGTCCAAGGTGCAAGCCTTGAAGAATGAATATATATATTATAGCGCAGTCCGCCGGAAACCTCAGGACAAACAGAGAGACTAATATTAGCGTAGACGCCATTCTTCCTATGATGTAACGAGTACATCAGGATTTATGGGGAGTGTTCTCGGTTGAATTATAGAAGTGTATAATGTGTTATGTGTATGCTAGGTCAAAGAGATGTGTTTTTAGTCTAGATTTAAACTGACAGAGTGTGTGTTCCAGAGTTTTGGTGCTAAATAGGAAAAGGATCTACCGCCAGCAGTCGATTTTGATATTCTAGGTATTATCAACTGGCCGGAATTTTGAAATCGCAATAGACAGACGCAAAGGACTATAATGCATTAAAAGCTCGCTCAAGTACTGCGGAACTAAACCATTTAGTGCTTTGTAAGTGATCAGTAATATTTAAAAATGTATACAATGTTTAATAGGAGCCAATGCAGTGTTGATAGAACTGGGCTAATATGGTGGTCATACTTCCTGGTTCTAGTAAGAACTTGAGCTGCTTATTAGGCGTGTTTATTTATTAAGCGTGCAGGGCAACCACCCATAAGAGCATTACAATAATCTAGCCTTGATGTCATGAACGCATGAACTAATTGTTCCGCATTTGTCATTGAGAGCATATGACGTAATTTAGAATAGATATATTTTTAAGATGGAAGAATGCGGTTTTACAGATTCTAGACACGTGACTTTCAAAATGAAAGATTGGTATCAAAGAGCACACCCAGGTTCCTAACCGACGACAAAGGTTTGACAGAGCAGCCATCAAGTGTTAGACAGTATTTTAGGTTATTACTTGAGGAAGTTTTTTTGTCCAATAATTAGAATCTCTGTTTTTTAAGAGTTAAGTAGTAGGAAATTACTAGTCATCCAGTTTTTTATATCACCTATGCATTCCATTAATTTTGTGAATTGGTAGGTTTCGTCAGGGCGTGAAAGAATACAGCTGAGTATCATCAGCATAACAATGAAAACTAGTGCCATGCTTCCTAATGATATCTCCTAATGGTAGCATGTACAGAGTGAACAACAACGGTCCTAGTACTGAGCCTTATGGTACGCCTTACTGAACTTGTGATCAATAAGACATCTCTTCATTTACTGCTACAAACTGATAACGGTCAGATAAGTATGATTTAAACCATGCTAATATAATTCCACTAATGCCAACATAATTTTTGAGTCTATTTGAAAGAACGTTGTGGTCAATAGTATTAAATGCAGCAATAAGATCGAGTAACACTAATAGAGACATACAACCATGATCGGATGATTAGAGCAAATAATTTGTGACTCTAATGAGAGCGTTCTTAGTACTATGGTACGGTCTAAATCCTGACTGGAAATCCTTGCTGATTTCTTTCTAAAAAGAAAAACAGTTGTGAGGAAACTGCCTTTTCTAGTATCTTTGACAGAAAAGGTAGATTTGAGATTGGCCTGTAATTGACTCATTCTGTAGGATCAAGTTGCGTTTTTTTTAACAAGCGGTTTAATCATAGCCAGCTTAAAAGTTTTTGCACTTAACTATAGAACCAATTCTTAATGCACGTGTGAACGCCATCTGCGTTTCTCACAGGTTCGCATTTAAAGTCTGTGTAGAGAGAATGGTGTCGCCCTAGCGCCCCTAATTTAATAACAAATGATCGTTGCGACGGAAGCAAATCAATCAACTAACTTTAGCTGTAAAATAACTTTATTAAAGAACCGCTATAAAAGCCAAAACAATCTCTGTTACCTTAAATTATACGTTTATCTCTGTAAAGCTGCTTTGAAACAATCTACATTGTTAAAAGACCTATATAAAGATGACTTGACTTGATTTGGTACGTATCCTAATGACAAAGATGAATTAATGATATTAAGAAGAGGATCTATGACCCCTAGAAGGCATCTCTTTCAATAGCTTTGTCGTTAAAAGGTCTAGGCTAACATAGCCTACATATTGTCGATTTAGATGAATTAACGAGTTTAGAAAATTCTTCCTCTCCTATAGCAATGAATGAATCTAATTTTTCCTCTGGGAGACTACAATGCACAGTCTGATACGATACTGTAGTAGACGGTTGCATAGTTATAATTTTCTCCCTGATATTATCAATCTTGTAAGTTCATAAAGTCATTACTGCTGTGCTGCTTGGAAACTTCTTGAAGCTGAAGTTGAAGCTTTCTTTTTCGTTAATTTAGCCACTGTTTCAAATAAATACCTAGGGTTTTGTTCATTTTCTTCTAAAAGGGTTGAAAAATAAGCAGATCTAGCATCTATTTAAGGCCTCTCTGTGTGATTTGGTGGTGTTCTGTTCAGAATCCGGGCAGCAGCGTTCTGTTTAAGTTGAGCTATAGCTTGGATAATCGGGGCTGCTATTGCTGTGGGCCATCCTTAGTTGAAATCACAAAACGTTAGATTTTGGCATTAACAAGTGCATTACATGGTGCGTGTGAGACAGAGTGAACGCGGGTTTATGCAGATGTATTTGGAGGTTATATGTTTTGCTATTGGCCCTCAACATATATTTTTGACCGATCTGCTTCAAAATCATTCTCACTGTTTGGTGCTTATTGTTTTGCAAGAAGTGAGCTGTGGAAAGTTTGAAGAGAGTGTATACCTGACAAATTATTGTATTAAAAATAAATTGTCCAACTTATTTTTAATAGAAATGTCTAAAAGACAGAAAAGCATATTTCCATTTTTCATATTGTTGAGTAAAGCTAATGGTGTTTGTTGTGAACTTAGAATCGAAAGACCAGGAGACTTGGTTGTTTCTTCAGCAGGATTCTTTATTGAGAACACGAGCTGTCGGTAGCTGCAGTCACCAAGTCTGACATGAAATGTTCTCTTACAGTTTATATACATTTAGGGGCAGGAACCGAAAAAGACAGGTTTAGGAACCGGTTTTAGACAGAGCATTGCCCACCCTAATCCACTCAGCATATCTATTCAAACACTGAGACCCGAGTACAGGACTGGCTGGACTTTCTTGCTAAAACACAAACTCCAAGAGTTTCAGTAAAACAGGACTGACCAGAGTCGTTTGCTAGAAAACTCTGATAATCATAATTTATACCTAACCTTAACATGCTAAATTCAATGTAAACCTAAATGAAACATTTTAATAAATATGCTTTCCCACACTTGCCCCTTTGAGAGTCTAAAAAAAACTCTCACAAAATACAAATTTATGCACTTAAAAGTTAATTCATGTAACTTGTGTAAGTTACAGGCACATAGCAAGTTCAATCTTGTAACGTATGTAAGTTACAGGCACAAAGCATGATCTGTGTTGTTTATCTGAAATCGCATCTTGACACAGAAACAAACATACAATTAGGGTCCGTGAAGTTCTTACGGGTAATATTCTTTTATGGTTGGACCAGTCATTTTCTCGTGCGAGGCGTGAGTCATTTGTTGAATGAAACACTTGATACTGTGGAAGCATACATAGAACGCCAGTAGGAGAAATAACAGCAGCATTGCTATTTCTTTAATCCACAGCCAGGGTTTACCTATCAAGTTTCCGAACCATGAAGAATTGTCTTCAGTCATCTGGTGTAATTTTGTTGAAAGATCAAGAATGTCTTGTTGGATTTTGTTCAAATTCTCTGTTGGATCCATTAACCCGGTGCAGCACTCAGGGCCGATAATGGTGCAGGCTCCTCCTTGTGTTGCAAGAATGTAATCCAAGGCTACTCTGTTCTGTAAGATCATTATCTTGTGAGAAGCGAGAGCGTTCGTGATGTTGCCCAGGGCCAAAGCCGTATCATTGGCCAATTTCTGTACAGAATCCGACAGGCTTCTGACTTGATCGAGAGCCTGCATGACACCATACGATGGGATTAAGGCTCCAAGAGTTCTTGACCACCACGTTTGAACACAAGTGAGTCCTGGAATGCAGCCATCTTTGTTGGTAGAAGGAGCTGAATCATGTAACTGTGGAGAGCTTGGAGTGTAGTGTGTGTTTTCTCTGATAGCTGGCAGAACATAAACCAAGGTGCACCTGCCGTTGAATTGGCTGGGTAGGATGCTGTAGACAGAGGTTCCACATAGCCAAAAAGTGCCAGTTGGTGGAGGAATCATACACAACTGATTTATTGCAAAAAGTTTCGGTAGGGATTAGGGATGTCAATTTTCACAAATTCCCATGATCGATCGTCGTTTAAATTAAAGATCAATTAATCGATTAATCGTTAGCCTTAATACTGCGATATGCGTCAACTGCAGTGGCATATGGCCAACAGCATGACAGGGTCTGCAAATGCTAATGTTCCTCACCAAATCGACTATAATGGTTTTAAATAAAAGGGCTAGTAGGATTGTAAAATGTTTCGATGTGATTGATAATTAAATTAATTATTTAATAATCAAATATAACTACTAATACAACGCGTCACCAGCGCCGCCTCATATGCGCTAGAATGTGTGACTGTTGTGGACGCGCTCTTCCTGGAACAACTGCACGCGCTGAATGAATCTGCAACCGTTAAACTGGAGCACTTTGCTAGCACGTTATTTATCTAAAAGAAACGCATCCTATATGAGATTAATCAGATATATTTAAAATAAACAATATTACAAATTATATCTGCACAAAATGACGCAAATTCATGCACAAGTGAACTTGAACTAAGTTACGTGCCATTCATTCAGAACTACTCCTTTTGTGGACGCGCTCTTCCTGAAGCAACGCGACACGGCAACTAAACCCAAATAATTCACAATTTTTTATTACAATATTGTTCTCTTTATAATGTTATGTAATATTACAGTCCCAATAGTCATTATTAGTCGTGCACTGCCGTTTGAGCTGCGCGCGCTGAAGCTGACGCTTTACTACAGAGTTCTTTACCAAATGCATCCAATATGAGATAAATCAGATATAGATAGGCATACACAAAATAAACAGTATTACAACTTACATTTGAACAAAACAAAAGGCTGCGAATGCACACGCAAACTTACATGATGATGAAGGTGTAAAATGGTCCCAAACATAACTCCGGCGCGCTCGCTTTACATGTTTCGCGGTTGAGCAGCACGCCGCGAACCCGCATGAAGACCTGCTTAATCGATGATCGATAAGTTCTATCGATTAAATGTATTATCGACAATTAATCGATCGTCGATTAATCGTTGACATCCCTAGTAGGGATGGATTCCTGGAGAGACACTTGTTTAAATCATTTTCCCGTTTCATTTTTGTAGTAGTGACGTACACATGGGAATCATCTGTTCCTCTTTCAATCACAAAACTGCAACGTTCACGAGGAATTTCACCCAGTGGAGTCGATGCTGGAGCATAATTTTCTATGCACCAGTGGAACATCATTGGCAGGAGTAGATCTGTCATGATGGGAGTAGCTGAAGTTAGGTTGCAGGATGGTAGTCCAGGAATGCAACACTGAGAAACTGGAGGAATGGTTACATTGTGACATGTATCCTTGTTGAATAATCCACTGGTATGATGATCGAATAAGGTAAACGTGTCACATTTGGACAGAGGGTGTGCAACCCATGGGATTCCGGCTCCTACTGAAGGTGCATGTGGCATGCAAACGTTCTTTCCAGCAAACAAGGCATTTCTTGACATATTCATCAGCTCTAAGAATATGTTGTTTCTGGGGTCTACACTTTGCGCTATGTCCATGATGGTTAGTATTAAGGCAATCTTGATCATGTTGCTGGATGACTGAAGTTCCCGTAGATGAGTTTTCTGCGTTGTGTATTTTTTTTTTTTTTTTCTTCTGTGTTGGTTGTAGTCTCTGCAGTTGGTCTAGTTGTTTTCTGGAGGTTGGGTATATGCAGGTGTGTGGGTCAGTGTATATGGTTAAAAACAAACAAACAAAGAACAACTGCAACAGACCAGTATTCATTGTAAAGACTACAAACATTAGGGTTGTATCCTCTATTCAATCTGAGTCTGCTAATTGTGGTTCCTTCTTTCCCTATTTCTTAATTTATGAGACACCTAAAAGGAACAGTGAGGTGAGGATGGACTACATGGGGAAAAGCCTATGAGGTTGTCTTCACCCTGGATTGGCCCCCGACGCCTGTTGCGTCAGTTCTTTCCAGGGCCCTCACTGGTCCATGTGTCCTATCCTATCCCTGTAGGGGGAGGAACCACTTTGCAATGTGACACATGAGTCCAGGTTTTCCTTCCCTGACACAATACTGCAGCTGCTGTAATCAACATAACTTGATGTGGTCCTTGCCACTTAGGCTCTAATGGTTTGTTTTTGAATGACTTTATCATGACCCATTGACCTGGGACGATTGTGTGTCCACCTTCTGGTGGAGTCTGCCAACAAGACTCAACTCTCTCTTTGGCACTCTGTACTGCCTTTGTGAGGTTTTCACAGTAAGCAATCAGGGCATCTGAGGCAATGTGTACATCAGCATTTCTAAGATCAATCACACCTGGCATCTGCATTGGGCGTCCTGTAATAATTTCATGAGGGCTCAGTCCTACTGATCTGTTAGGTGACGCTCTCATACTACACAGTACTGCTGGCAGTGCTTCAACCCATGACACTCCTTCCTGATGCATTTTGCTTAGCCTGGTTTTGATTGTTCTGTTTGCCCTTTCAACCTGTCCTGATGCTTGTGGCCTGTAGGGGCAGTGCAGATTCCACTTAATCTTCAACATTTTAGACACTTCTTTAACTACCTGTCCTGTGAAGTGTGTACCTTGATCTGAGTCAATGCAATCTGGTAAACCCCATCTGGGAATGAAATCAGTGACAAGACATTTAGCAGTATGTGCAGCGGTAGCACGCCCTGTTGGATAAGTTTCTATCCATCTTGAGAACTTGTCTATTACTACCAAAACGTCAGTTTTTCCCTTACAACGAGGCAACGATATGTAATCAACTTGCAAATGACGAAATGGTCCTGGTGGAGCTGGGGTATGTGCTGCTGGTGTAATGGCTGCTGGTACATCATTATTCTTCTGACATGTAACACACCTTTTGGCTGTTTCTGTGCCTACATTTCTGAATTTTGGATTCCACCATTGATTTGAGAACCTGTGATTCATCGTTGCTGGACCACTGTGACCCAAATTGTGTATTTGTTGAGCCAAATATGGCAGCAGTGATTCGGGAGCAACATACTTCCCCCCCTTTGGTCCAGCAGCCAGATGAATCAACGGTGGCTCCTTTGTCTAACCATGTCCATGCTTCATATAGAGGAACATCTTTGTACAAATCAATGATAGATTCAGGGGGCAGAATTGTCTTCTGTGCTGTACTACCTGAACACACTTGTACAGTTACATAGAAACAAGCCTGTTTAGCTGCTACATCTGCAAGAGCATTACCTTTAGCTTCTGTAGTGTTAGTTGTGAGATGTGCTTTCACTTTGATCACCGCTAATTTCTTTGGAAGTTTCATGGCAAACATAAGATCTTTCACTAATTCAGCATGCTTAATGGGGGATCCAGCAGAAGTTAGAAACTGTCTGCTTTGCCAAATGATGCCAAAATCATGAATAACCCCAAAAGCATATCTGGAATCTGTGTAGATATTTGCAACTGATCCTGAAGCTAGTGTGCATGCTCTAGTTAAAGCTACCAGTTCTGCAGCCTGAGCTGAAAAATGATCTGGAAGACGACCTGAAGCTACCACCTCAGTGGTGGACGTTACTGCATAACCTGCTCGTCTGTTCCCTTCAATTACTTGAGCTGAACCATCAACAAACAACTCAAATTCTGCATTTTCTATGGGAGTTTCTGCTATTTCACTTGTCGCTGTGTATGTAAGCGTAACACAATCATGAGTCATTTCGCCTTCATCCTCTAACACAACTTCAGTCATTGCAGACATATACATGAGGAGGGGTTCGTGACTGGTGCACGCTGTAAAACAATGTTCGGGGCTGTGAGAGTAGTTAACCAATTTTCCCAACGAGAGGAAGTGACAGAAGTGACTTTTGCTTGATTCATTAGTGCGGACACTGCGTGAGGGCATTTTACATTTACCGTCTGACCTAACACCATTACTGATGAAGCCTGAAGCGCTAGATGAACTGCCTGTACTGCTCTGAGGCATGGTCCCATACCTTGAGCTACTATGTCAAGTTTACCAGAATAGTAATGAATTGGACGTAAACTGCCCCCATGATCTTGCATTAGACATGCAGTCATAAAGCCCAAGTGTTCATGGACATAAAGCACAAAGGGTCTATTAGATTGGGCAATTCCTAATGCTGGTGCTTGACATAGTGCTCTCTTCAAATCATTGAATGCTTTGAGGTGAAGCTCTTCCATACAAACAATATCTGAATCTTTACCATGGCCTTTCAACAAGTCATAGAGAGGCTGAGCAATCGAGGCATATTCTTCAATCCACGGTCTACAGTAACCTGCTGTTCCTAAAAATGAGCGTAGTGTTTTAATGGTAGTAGGCGGAGGTATGGCTTTGACTGAAGCCGTTCGATCCTGTGTAATAGATCTATTTCCTGCACCAATTGTTTGACCCAGAAATGTGACTTGCTTTTTAGCAATTTGAGCTTTGTGAAAGCTGCATTTGTGTCCTTTTTTATGCAAATAGTCCAACAATGATGCCAATTCAGTTTGATGTACCTCGTGGTCTGTTGAGGCAATCAAAATATCATCGACATATTGGATCATAGTGGACTGTTTTACTGGACATTCTGGGTCACACAAATCACGTCTGACAGCCTGATGGTATATGGTCGGGGAGTTTTGAAATCCCTGGGCCAATCGGGTCCACTGATATTGTTCATGGTCAACTGTGAAAGCTAACCATGGCTGGCTGTCAGAGTGCAATGGTACAGAAAAGAATCCATTAGACATATCAATTACTGAAAAAATCTTACAATCTAATGGTAAGCCATTACAAATTGTAGATGGATCTGCCACTAGCGGGGTGATTTTATCAATGTTTTTATTGGCTACTCTGTAGTCTATGGTAAGTCTCCACGTTCCATTGGATTTCTTGATTGGCCATATGGGTGAGTTACAGGGACTGTTGGTTTTAACTAGCACTCCTTGCATCAGCAGCTTTTCTACAATAGGTTTGATTCCCTGTATGGCTTCCTTACTGATTGGATACTGTTTGGTAACCGGGGGTGGAGTTCCTGTCAATTTGACTGGTTCTACACCTGTCAATAAACCACAATCATCCTTGTCATTAGCCCAAATTGGATGATTCAGTAAGAAAGCATACTCTGGAGGGATTGCATTATTGGTAGAAACGTGTGCTGAGGAAATTTTAATGCTAGCAGATTCTGAGGACATGTCTAAAGTTAGATGTACTTGTCTCAGAAGATCCATGCCTAAAATTGCACCTGTATTCAATGGAGCACATAGCAATTTTGTAGTCAGAGTTTTCGGGCCAAATTGTACCTCTATGGGCGGGGTTTCATACAAAACAGAATCTTCACCTATTACGCCAGTTAAAGAAAGTTTGGTTTTCTTGTACGGGATGTCTAAACCTTTAGCCAATTTTGTAGGAATTATTGTAATCTCTGCGCCTGTATCAAGCAAAAAATCAATCTCTTTTTCTTTTATGCTACCTTTCACAAAAATTCTTTTGTCATTATGATGGATTACAGGGGAAAGGTAGCTACTCACAGCCCCAACAATTAGTTTTTTTCCTGTTCTTTTTGTGCTCTTAGAAGAGCCTGAGCGAGCTGCCCTAAAGTTTCAGTGGACATTTGCTGAACTACATCAGGATTGTAGGCAGGCTGAGAAGGAGCAGAATTATGCATTCTATTTCTTTTATTATCTTGCAACTTCTTCCTACATTCTTTCTCCCAATGCCCTGATTTTCCACAGTAGTGGCATGTGCTTTCTTTTTTAGTCCATCTATTGTCTTGTTTCATTGGGTTAAACGTAGCTGCTGCTATTCTCACTTGGGTTTTAACATCAGCATCTCTTTCCCATGTAGCTAACCTGTCTAGGTTACTTCTGAGAGTTTCGTTAGCCCACGTAACATGTAGGAATGGCAAGGCTGATCTGTATTCAGCTATAAGACCATCTGCCCAAATTCGGCTTAGAGCTCCTCTATCATCTAGTACACTTTCAGAATCCTCCACTATTCCACTGTACGTGGCAGCTGCCTGAGAAAATCTTTCAGTGTATTCACTTATAGTCTCTCCTTTCTTTTGTACACATCTAGTAACTTTTGACCAGTCTATTTTGGGTCCTAAGAGATTCTTTAGGATTTTCAAAACACCTTCTTTCAAATCGCCTTTACTGGCATGTTGTAGTTCAGACGTAACAGCAGACTCAAAACTGTTGAATTCAGATTCAGTTAGAATTTGTGACATTAGCTGTGTAACTTCTGGCAACGACATGTCGTAAAGACGCATTTTACTGATCAATGCTCTTCTAAATTCAGAAAATTCTGTGCGTGCTGAGGGTAAGCTCTGGGATAGTCTCTCGATATCTTTGGGTCCTAGCGCTTTGGCAACAGTTTGTACTTGGACAACAGAAGAGTTGAGAGGAACACTTTCAGTTCCCTCAATTCCCTGAGACCTTCTCCTAGCGCCACACACCTTCACTGAATCTACTGGCTTATCAGTTACTGATTGGATGGCTACATCTGTTTCAAAAAAAGCTTGTAAGTCAGGGTAAATGTTATCTGGCTGACTAACTTCTACATCAGTTTTTTCTATAGCTTTGTTGCGGCTCAATTTCTTAGTCAACGAAGATATTCTAGCTCGTAGCTCATTTACCTGTTTTTCTAGCTCTGAGTTGCGCTTAGACTGTTCTGTGGCTTTTGCTAAGACGAATTCTCTATGAACACAAATAATGCCCTTCATATTGTTTTTGCGGATGCTTGCTCCAAGCACCTTTTTACACTCATCTACTGACCAAGTTTTGTCTGGGTGAATTTCATATTTCTGAGTTAGTTCCTGTCTAACTTTTTCAGTGACTATTAGGTCCATTTGTTCTTTTAACATATTTTTGAATTCACTTTCTGACCACGATGGAGTCCCAAAGCCACCTTTTTCTGTTGTGGGGATCAGTCTGGCATTTTTTCTAAACATTTCTGTGAGTTTTCTTTGTTACCACACAATAAACAAAAAACTAAAACTTCTCTCTACTGTCTACAATAGAGGGTACACTTGTTAACACAGCTTAACTATTGTTAACTTTCCAAATGACCAACACTTCACACTTAACCTCCCTGCCTACAAAAAACAGAGGATAAACAAAAATAACTAGCACGTAAGCTAATTCTTCTCTGCCTGAAGCAAAGGATAAACCAAAATATTAGCACATATGCTAAAATTCTTCTCTGCCTAAAGCAAAGGATCAACTGAAAATAACTAGCACGTAAAGCTAATTCTTCTCTGCCTAAAGCAAAGGGTACACAATATTAACCTGTAATGTTAATCTTCCCTGACAGGCAGAGGGTATCTTTCATCTCTAAACAAAACCTTTTTTAGAGGATAACTTAGTTAACAAAACCCTGCAGCTGTCTGTTAACTCTTCTCTGAACGGCGCAGAGGAAAAAAAAAACACATATACTGGTCTGTAGCGGTTCTTTGAATGAAGTGAAAACTCACCAACCCTTGGTAGTAAAGGAAGATTCTGTAACTCAGTCAGGCTTTGAGATCTTTGAGCTTGAAGTTTCAATCTGGAGGAAGCTGGAAAGATTCAGTCTGGTAATCTTTGTTTAGCTGGAAGTTTCGCTCTGGATTTCAAAAGATGCAGTCTGGAAAGCAGATCTTTTGTTGAGCTTGCTGTTTCAATCTGGATTACGGTCTTTGAGCTTGAAGTTCTTTGAGTTTCCTTTTTCTCCATCCGGGTTCACGGCACCAAGTTGTTGTGAACTTAGAATCGAAAGACCAGGAGACTTGGTTGTTTCTTCAGCAGGATTCTTTATTGAGAACACGAGCTGTCGGTAGCTGCAGTCACCAAGTCTGACATGAAATGTTCTCTTACAGTTTATATACATTTAGGGGCAGGAACCGAAAAAGACAGGTTTAGGAACCGGTTTTAGACAGAGCATTGCCCACCCTAATCCACTCAGCATATCTATTCAAACACTGAGACCCGAGTACAGGACTGGCTGGACTTTCTTGCTAAAACACAAACTCCAAGAGTTTCAGTAAAACAGGACTGACCAGAGTCGTTTGCTAGAAAACTCTGATAATCATAATTTATACCTAACCTTAACATGCTTAATTCAATGTAAACCTAAATGAAACATTTTAATAAATATGCTTTCCCACATGTTTCTGATCAAAAGAGATCCCGAGAAGATGGAACTGCATCACTGACCATTCTACTAATACTTATCAGGACAGCGGGTGACACGAACAACGGGAGATAGATCAGTCAGAAATATGATAGAGCTAATCAAGTCGTCTAGTGAAATTGTTTTCATATCGCTATATCGCAGAAAAACAAAATATCGCAATGTCAGTTTTTTTTCCAATATTGTGCAGCCCTAGTTGTGACTTATTTATATTGTTTTTAAAGTGAGTGATGTCCTAAAATATTTGTTTGCCCTATTTATGTTTGGCTGAATTTATTCTGGACTTGGGGACCATCTTTAAAGTGAATGATGGCCTTAAATCTTCATCTTCTTCTTCTTCTTCGTATTCTTCGTATTCTTCTTCTTCTTCTTCTTCTTATTCTTCTTATTCTTCTTCGTATTCTTCTTCGTATTCTTCTTCGTATTCTTCGTATTCTTCTTCTTCGTATTCTTCTTCGTATTCTTCTTCTTCGTATTCTTCGTATTCTTCGTATTCTTCGCATTCTTCGTATTCTTCGTATTCTTCGTATTCTTCTTCGTATTCTTCTTCGTATTCTTCTTCGTATTCTTCTTCGTATTCTTCTTCGTATTCTTCGTATTCTTCGTATTCTTCGTATTCTTCTTCGTATTCTTCGTATTCTTCTTCGTATTCTTCGTATTTTTCTTCTTCGTATTCTTCTTCGTATTTGTATTCTTCTTCGTATTCTTCGTATTCTTCGTATTCCTCTTCGTATTCTTCGTATTCTTCTTCGTATTCTTCGTATTCTTCGTATTCTTCTTCGTATTCTTCGTATTCTTCTTCGTATTCTTCGTATTTTTCTTCTTCGTATTCTTCTTCGTATTTGTATTCTTCTTCGTATTCCTCTTCGTATTCTTCGTATTCTTCTTCGTATTCTTCTTCTTCGTATTCATATTCGTAACCGGTTCAAAAATAATTGTTAGTTGCAGTCTTAAGTGCTTACTGTATACTTCACTCTTGACCCAGTGGCCACCTGAACCAGCAACATTTACATGTGCAAAAATGGATTTGCCAAATGATGTGCGCCTCACCACTGGTGGTACTTCACCACCACAGTGGGACAGTTGTAACGGTTCCTTAAACCAAGGCACTTAGTGTACTTAGCAGTTAGTGGCGCACAAATGTTTCTCTCCTCTGCTCCTTGCTTTCTAATAAACCTGACTTTGTACACTGAATATTTTTATTTTTTTTACATTACCGTATCTGAATTTCATCTCCCGAGGCTTCCTCAGCACTTGTATAGCTACACAGTGATGCAAACAGTAAAAATGGCGTCAATTTTACCATATCATTTCTGTTTGTTGACATTGGAAACACTAGTCATTTACATTATTCTTTGCACATTTATCTTTTGCTATATATATATATATACATATACATATATATATACATATACATATACATATACATATATATATACAGTGAGGCAAATAAGTATTTGAACACCCTGCTATTTTGCAAGTTCTCCCACTTGGAAATCATGGAGGGGTCTGAAATTGTCATCGTAGGTGCATGTCCACTGTGAGAGACATAATCTAAAAAAAAAATCCAGAAATCATAATGTATGATTTTTTTAACTATTTATTTGTATGATACAGCTGCAAATAAGTATTTGAACAGGTGAGAAAATCAATGTTAATATTTGGTGTAGTAGCCTTTGTTTGCAATTACAGAGGTCAAACGTTTCCTGTAGTTTTTCACCAGGTTTGCACACACTGCAGGAGGGATTTTGGCCCACTCCTCCACACAGATCTTCTCTAGATCAGTCAGGTTTCTGGGCTGTCACTGAGAAACACGGAGTTTGAGCTCCCTCCAAAGATTCTCTATTGGGTTTAGGTCTGGAGACTGGCTAGGCCACGCCAGAACCTTGATATGCTTCTTACAGAGCCACTCCTTGGTTATCCTGGCTGTGTGCTTCGGGTCATTGTCATGTTGGAAGACCCAGCCTCGACCCATCTTCAATGCTCTAACTGATGGAAGGAGGTTGTTCCCCAAAATCTCGCAATACATGGCCCCGGTCATCCTCTCCTTAATACAGTGCAGTCGCCCTGTCCCATGTGCAGAAAAACACCCCCAAAGCATGATGCTATCATCCCCATGCTTCACAGTAGGGATGGTGTTCTTGGGATGGTACTCATCATTCTTCTTCCTCCAAACACGTTTAGTGGAATTATGACCAAAAACTTCTATTTTGGTCTCATCTGACCACATGACTTTCTCCCATGACTCCTCTGGATCATCCAAATGGTCATTGGCAAACTTAAGACGGGCCTTGACATGTGCTGGTTTAAGCAGGGGAACCTTCCGTGCCATGCATGATTTCAAACCATGACATCTTAGTGTATTACCAACAGTAACCTTGGAAACGGTGGTCCCAGCTCTTTTCAGGTCATTGACCAGCTCCTCCCGTGTAGTTCTGGGCTGATTTCTCACCTTTCTTAGGATCATTGAGACCCCATGAGGTGAGATCTTGCATGGAGCCACAGTCCGAGGGAGATTGACAGTCATGTTTAGCTTCTTTCATTTTCTAATGATTGCTCCAACAGTGGACCTTTTTTCACCAAGCTGCTTGGCAATTTCCCCGTAGCCCTTTCCAGACTTGTGGAGGTGTACAATTTTGTCTCTAGTGTCTTTGGACAGCTCTTTGGTCTTGGCCATGTTAGTAGTTGGATTCTTGCTGATTGTATGGGGTGGACAGGTGTCTTTTATGCAGCTAACGACCTCAAACAGGTGCATCTAATTTAGGATGATAATTTTACGATGACAATTTCAGACCCCTCCATGATCTCCAAGTGGGAGAACTTGCAAAACAGCAGGGTGTTCAAATACTTATTTTCCTCACTGTGTATATATATATATATATATATATATATATATATATATATATATATATATATATATATATATATATATATATATATATATATATATATATATATATATATTAGGGTGCATCAAAAAACACAATTCTTGAATTTTGATATGGCTGGGTGCTAAAAATGTTCCAATATATGTAGAAACAACACATGCAAAATATTTTTCCAGTACATGATGATTTAGGGGTGCCACCGCACATCTGGTTTCGTTGGATAAAGTGCTTAACAGTGCTCAATGGTCACAATGGAGATCTGAGGTAAACAATACTACAGCTCAAGAAAACTGAGATTATCTTTCTGTTTGAGGTGATCTTTCTGTGTTGGGTATGTATTATTACATAATTATCTGTAATTTTGTCTTTGTATACTTATTTATCATAAGTCATTTAAGTCATATTTATAGGTATTTGGTGCTCATTACATCTAGCTAACGTTAGCTAGCAACAGTTTGCTAACCACAGTTTGCTATCTATGTTAGCTAAACTATTAAGCTTAACATCAACAGTATTCTAGAGTGGACAATGACATATTCGGAGTATACAGTGGGGAGAACAAGTATTTGATACACTGGCGATTATGCAGGTTTTCCCACTTACAAAGCATGTAGAGGTCTGTAATTTTTATCATAGGTACACTTCAACTGTGAGAGAAGGAATCTAAAACAAAAATTCAGAACCTGTATAAAAGACACCCATCCACACACTCAATCAAACAGACTCCAACCTCTCCACAATGGCCAAGACCAGAGAGCTGTGTAAGGACATCAGGGATAAAATTGTAGACCTGCACTAGGCTGGGATGCTAGGCTGGGCGCAATTATTAGAAAATGGAATAAGTTCTAGGTGACGGTCAATCTCCCTCGGTCTGGGGCACCATGCAAGATCTCACCTCGTGGGGCATCAATGATCATGAGGAAGGTGAGGGATCAGCCCAGAACTACACGGCAGGACCTGGTCAATGACCTGAAGAGAGCTGGGACCACAGTCTCAAAGAAAACCATTAGTAACACACTACGCCGTCATGGATTAAAATCCTGCAGCGCACACAAGGTCCCCCTGCTCAAGCCAGCGCATGTCCAGGCCCATCTGAAGTTTGTCAATGACCATCTGGATGATCCAGAGGAGGAATGGGAGAAGGTCATGTGGTCTGATGAGAGAGAAATAGAGCTTTTTGGTCTAAACTCCACTCGCTGTGTTTGGAGGAAGAAGAAGGATGAGTACAACCCCAAGAACACCATCCCAACCGTGAAGCATGGAGGTGGAAACATCATTCTTTGGGGATGCTTTTCTGCAAAGGGGACAGGACGACTGCACCGTATTGAGTCATCTTGGTCTTGGTCAACAACCTCCTTCCCTCAGTAAGAGCATTGAAGATTGGCCGAAACACACAGCCAGGGCAACTAAGGAGTGGCTCCGTAGGAAGCATCTTAAGGTCCTGGAGTGGCCAAGCCAGCCTCCAGACCTGAACCCAATACAAAATGTTTGGAGGGAGCTGAAAGTCTGTATTGCCCAACGACAGCCCCGATACCTGAAGGATCTGGAGAAGGTCTGTATGGAGGAGTGGGACAAAATTCCTGCAGTGTGTGCAAACCTGGTCAAGAACTACAGGAAACGTATGATCTCTGTAATTGCAAACAAAGGTTTCTGTACCAAAGTTCTGCTTTTCTGATGTATCAAATACTTATGTCATGCAATAAAATGCAAATTAATTACTTAAAAATCATACAATGTGATTTTCTGGATTTCTGTTTTAGATTCCATCACTCACAGTTGAAGAGTACCTATGATAAAAATTACAGACTTCTACATGCTTTGTAAGTGGGAAAACCTGATAAATCTGAAGTGTATCAAATACTTGTTCTCCCCACTGTAGATGTCTCATGTGTATTGAGAGTAGCATTGTAATTGTTACAGTAAATTAACAGGGTAATGCCACGTGAACATGTCCCATTGACCTCCATTCATTTTGTCTATAGGAAAAATGAATGGAGAATCTTGAAAGTTGAATTCTGAGAAATGCCCAAGTTGCCCAAAGGGTTCAAACAAACAACTTTTACTTTGATAACCCTATAGAACATGTTACTGTATAAAAGTTCACTGTACTCAACATTTCCAGGTCAACCTTTTGGCAATTAGACTAAAAATTGCACATTTTTTGAAATTTCGCCAAAGTTCATGTGTTAGGTGGCACCCCTAAATCTCAATGGAATTCCTCAAAACTTTGCAAAAGTCATTTTTATGTTAATTGGAACAAAATGCAATGCCAGCCAAATTGATATTTTGAAATTAAAATTTCCCATTCAAATTTGATGCACCCTAATATATATATATATATATATATATATAATATAACTTTTTTTTTTTTTTTTTTTTTACAAAGGCTACGTTCAAATTACTGTCATGGTAATTAGTTAATAATAATTAATTATTTTATTTTATTGTAGACTATATCTGGAGCGGAAAACAAAATCATTCATTTTTACCTCAGAACTCAGAGTTTGCATGCATTTGTTTTCTCTGTCACTCATGGCAGGCTCAGAGAAATGTCCACTCAGAAGACAAGCAAGGTGAGAGAGTGTTTCGACTCAACATTCTTTTTTTTTTTGTCATGTCAAACTGGCATATAACAATTAGGCTTGCTTTTAGGCTTGTTATAATACCGGTTTTGAGGGAATATATATTTTTTTATAACATTTATAAGGGGCACCATTATAATAGAAACTTACTTTACAACAACTGATCCCGTATCAATATCCTAACGAATAGAATAGCCTACTCTTAAATAATTTATATTTGCCAGTATTATCAAGCTTTTCTTCTATTTTGTCCACCTGCCATGTGTAAAGTTATTTTTCATACCTGTATTTTCAAGGTATTGATATACCTTTTAGTTTTAGGAGTTCTGTTTATAATAGCCTATTGAGTTTGTACTTATTGGTCCTGCACTGCATTGATTCAGTGGATTTGAATAAATATGTCTATGTACTTATTTTGCAGTTATTAGTAAGTGAGACTCGGTCTCTCTTCCTCCTAAGTCCATCCAATAACTTTTGTCTTGCTTGTTTTGATGATCATTAATTTCACCTAAATAGTGGAGGTAAATTTGATTTATTTTTAAGTGAGCACAGCATGACCTAAGGCAGTGTTTCTTAACTTTAAAAAAAAAATATCTTAGGTACACCCACAGCCCCACCAATACTTACCCCTTCATTGACAACAAACCAAGAAATGTGTGCCTTTTAGGGATGCATGATATATCGGCACCTTATCAGTTATCGGTTGGTAATTTGTCATATGTTTGTATTTCATTTTACATGAGACTAACATAATGAACAAGTAATCTGATGTATCTGTCATTAAATTTCACCCAAATATATTAAAGACCCCCTGTGTTGAAAATCAAGTTTTAATGTTGTTTATATGTCTATGTGGTGTTTTAATATGGTTTAGACAAACCATGGGCAAAATCATAAGTCAACACCATTGCTGAGTATTTTCTCCTTAAAACTGCAGTGAACCAAAGACCGTCTCAAAAATGTGGTTGTTGAAATCTTGTTTCTTACACCACAAACTACCTTGTGCGGGCGGGCGGGCTTTAGCTTAAGTAGAAACCAGGTTATCTCAGTATATTTTTCTGTTGATATGAAACATTTAGCAATATAGCCAGTGAATTATGTATATCATGTATATCACGATGTTAATATGAACTATATGCCTTTCTCTACTGACATTCTGAGTTGTTAAAAGTGTTTCTAAGTATACTGATTTTTAGAAGGCAGCTGTCTGACTCTGAGCTTGTGAATGGGAAAATGATTTGTGTAACATTAGCAACACAGTGGCTGATTGATAATGTAGTCAAGCCAAAAAGGCTAATTATATTAATTACCGTTACATGTCCGTCCTTGTAAAGCGCGATACAATGGTGCAGTGTTTACTACAGTAAATTTGACTCGAGTGTGACTGAGTGGAGGCGGGGCTAATTTGCATATTCATAGTTTGCGTGTATTAAGTGAAGCAAGGGTGTAGAGTTACATTCAAGCTATTTTAAGGCATGACGCATTTCACAGGAAAAAACCTTTAAATGTATAATTTTGGTGATCAAAGATAACTGTCAACCCCCTTTTTGAGAATGGACGTTAAAATGCACTATTCAAACTTAAATGGTTGTAATTCAAGAATGCTTTGTAATATAGACCTAAGTTTGGTCTTGTTTTAAAAAAACACACTCAGCAGATTATTGCTGAAGTGAAAACACTTCAAAAAATGAAAGTATGAAAAAGTAATGGAAGTTTAAACTTACAGTAAATCAAATAGGCTATACTGTACTTAATATTTTTTATTTTTTATAAAATATGTATTTTACAAAATATTTTTTACTTAAGGGCTTAAGGAATACAATTATTGACTACATGGGAACTTTAAATATTCTTAGTTCCTGGAAGGCCAGCAGAGTCCTGCAGAATTAAGGTTCAACCCTAATTAACCGCACCTGATCCAGCTAATCAAGAGCTTTAGGCTTATTTAAAAAAACTACAGTTGGAGCAGGGTTGGAGCTAAAGGTGCCTTCAAATCATGTCATGATTACTGCAATTACGTGTTTAACTAGTAGAAAAGAAGTGTTCATTTCCTGAGATTGTAACATGACCGCTGACCGCTGATTCATTTAGGTGTTGATAGCAGTGTTATAGAAACACATAATGCCCTGTCAGCTCAGAATATAACATCACGTGTTGTCATCTGGAGACTACTATAATTGCCTCAGTCCCCTTTAAAACATAGAAAACGGCAGGCTTCAGCTCTTCCCCTTCTTTTAGTCAGTGTTGTTCAGCATGAGCGTATTTCTTAATGCGGGAGCAATACAAGACGGTTTCCCATGATCGTCTGTAAGAAGTTTTGCTAAGTTCATCCATCTACAGTTGTTTTCCTCCAGTGAATATTGAGAACTTAACACCCATGAAGACATGCTTGGAGAGCAAATCTAAGCTAAAGCCTGTATATAGGAAATATTATTGTTATTTCGGTTTAACAGGAGTTATTGTCCCTCATTTTTCACATTGAAGGTGGCAAACCTAGGGATAGATGATGACAGAGATTAAGCCCATCTCCTGAAGAGTGCTTTCCCTTTAAGAACGCATGTTGGCTGAGCAGAGATGTGTTTTTGCATAAAAATTTGTTATGTTAAACCATTGAAAAACATGCACTTTATTAAAGTTACTTTTAAATGTATAGTAAACTCTGTTTCAGACACACAAACTCTTGTATCATTCAGATTAATCTCTTGAGATCTGTTCTCGGAGTTCCTTCCTCTTGTATTATGAGCTGTAAATATTATCTCATTCAAACTAATTTTATCTATAGCACAGTTCAAAAAGAATATTTATCCATCTTTCATTCTGTATTTTTGGTGTGTAAATTCACTTAAAATGCAAGACATCAGAACTTTTTGCTCTTTCTTTGCAGAACTTGTCCTCCTGGTCCACGTAGGAAAAGTTATCAAGAATATGGTCCGTCTTTGGTTGTCATCAGCATCTCTTCATTATCCCATTGGATCTCGAGTTTGTATGCAGCTCTCATCAGGCACTTGGACATCAGAACGGCAGCTGTGAGAGAGTCGAATGTCTATGATAGGAGACAGCAGAAGGTCCAAGCAGTCTTCGTGGTGTCAGAAGGGACTGTGAAGACGTTGAGAGTCTTGACTTGGAAGATATGGCAGAGCATGCAGAGCTGCTAGCAGAAATGGCAGCTATCGGCCGTCTTTCCGCCACTGAGCGCCTGAAGCAGGCGCAGAAGAGACGCGCGCAGCAGCTGAAAGGCTGGGATCAGATGGACAAGGACAGTGCCCGTGTTCACAAGGGAGATGGGGTGAAGAAAAGCAGAAGGGTGACCTTCCACACCAACGTGACGTTACTGGAGGCTTCAGCCAGGAATGACATAGAGGAGGGTAAGAGTAGAGTAGCAATACTGCAAATCTCTTTCCCTTATTACAGTGGCTGTAGAAAGTCTACACACCCCTTTTAATAAAACTGCAGGTTCTTAAATGTAAAAAAGAATCCAAGATAAATCTTGATAGATCTTTTTTCTTTTGCTAGATCTTCTCTGTAATGTGATATTAAAAGCAGTTATAAATTTTATTATCAGCTGTTCAACTCCAAATCATTAGTAAATAAAATCCTACTATATTTTCAACAGAAGTTGATTGATATGCTATAAAGGCATTGTCCACACTAATCAATTTTCATTTGAAAACGCACCTTTTTCTTTCCATTTTGGTCTTCCGTCCACATTGAGACTGCGTTTTTCTTCTGCGAAAACTGAGCTGGATAAATTTGAAAACGCCATTTTTGCTTTGTAGTGTGGACTGTGAAAAGGGAGGTATTTAAAAATGATGACGCATGTTTAGTCATGTGACGCATATTCAACCAATAGATATCTATGTTTATACCGGTATTGTGCCAGTTATGTGCTATTCACTTTCACACTGTTGCTAAAGATATGTTACTTTGTACAATCTTCATATCACAGTCCTGAAAAGATGACACAATTTGACTCGCAATTGCTGTCCTGCGGCAAAACATGAGAGCAGTTGCGTTTTAGACCAGACATATAATGAGTGTGACCTTGGACGTATCAGTGAATGGTGAGATACTTTGCTAAATAAAATGATTCAGCAGAAGAGAACTTTAGTATGCCTGTTCTGTCTGTATCAACTCAGTGAGATTTTATAAGGTTTTATGCATGCGCAGTAAGGTGAATTTAGCGTTTTCCGATTTTTCAGTGTGGATGAGAAACTTTTGGAAAACATTTGAAGATGCTAGTGTGGACGGAGAGGGTTTTGAAACATAAATGCAGTTTTAAAATTTATCCGGATTAATGTAGACATAGTCAAAAATGTGAAAATATTAGTTTAATATTTAATTTTTTAGAATGTCAAAATAATTTCACACATCGGGCACATTTTTGAAAATATGTTTTCATGGTTTTCTAATATGTATATTTACAATTTGGTTTATAAACCATATTTACAAATTTGTACATAGGTCCAAACAACCCTCTTGGCTTCATTTTGTATGAAAAAAAAAAAAAAAAACTTTTTAAGAAAAGACGAATATAGTAAATATGAAAATTCTGTAATTTACTCACATGAGGGTGAGTAAATTATAACAGAATTTTATTTTTTTGTTGGATGAACTTTCCCTTTTATATCATCATTTGTTCAAAATGTTTAGAGTTTGTAGGCTTGGTGACTTTAGAGCATTTGTGTCTGTTGGCAGTACGAGAGTTGCTGAATAATGGAGTCAGTCCAGACCTGTACAATGAGGACGGGCTCACTGCGCTACATCAGGTACACACTCATCGACACAAACAACACACACATATATAATCTGTGTGTATGTGACCATTAAGGTATTGCTGTGACAAAGCATCTTTTAAATTTAGGAGCACAAGCAAAAATTTAGAAGTCAGAAACGAAATTTGGTGTAAGTCATGACTAAAGAGTTCACCTTCCCAGAAGTAAAATTTTCAGTTAATTTGACTGGCTAATTTGAGTGTTTCATCTTCTTTTCAATATAATTTTCACATAATGCAGTATCTGCATTCAAACTGATGCAGTAATATCTATGCATCATATTATATCATATTAAAATACAAAAATATACACACTTAAAGGATTAGTTCAACCAAAAAGGAAAGATACATGTACATGTTGTTCTTTGGCATGTCTGTGTGACAAAATGGAGCAACTGCGCAAATGTCGTCTACTGTGCAAAGAAAGAGATTTCAGTTTTGCAGTTATTTGTGAATTTTTGCCAAAACAAAAGTCTTTGTGCCATCAAAATTAAAGTCTGCTTCAGACACTTAATGAACAGAAAATCAGAAAATCATTGATTAAAAAATGCCAAATATCTGCCGGAATATCAGCCTTGGCAACCACTACAATTAACTATTTAGTTGTTGGAGGACTTAGCCGACTGACTTGGTACATCCCTACTTTTGAATCATGTTTGCTACAGCCAAGAATTCAAATAACTGTTTCTCCGCAGAGCTGCATAGATGATTTTTTGGATGTAGCTCGCTGTCTTCTGGACGCGGGCGCAAACGTGAATGCGTGTGACAGTGAGCTGTGGACTCCTTTACATGCAGCGGCCACCTGCGGGCACACTGACCTCGTCCAGATGCTGATAGAAGCGTAAGTCTCAGTTTATTTGTCTTACTGCGTTTTGTCATCCACAACCTTTATTCTTTAAAACTGTGACACAGACTGTCTGAGTTCATGTGTTTAGGGGTGCAGATCTGTTGGCGGTGAATGCAGATGGAAACATGCCGTATGATCTGTGTGAGGACGAGGCTACGCTAGAGCTCATAGAGATGATCATGGCAGAGCAGGGTGAGGGTTGCCTATAATTTACCTAATATTGAGCTAAATCAAACCTCTTATGTGCAGTGTTGATGAACATTACCTTTAAAAGATAAAAGCTCATAAACTAGTTATGTTTAACACTTTTACTTGGATAGGAATGCATTTAGAGTTGTCAAAAACTACTGACTTCAGTACCAAGTCTGTACTAGCATTTTGAGTGCCGTTGAACGGATTCTTAAACACCTCTGATTGGCCATTGTGATGACGCGCTCAACATATGTCTCTGATTGGCCATTGTGATGACGCGCTCAACATATGTCTCTGATTGGCCATTGTGATGACGCGCTCAACATATATGTCTGTGATTGGCTACAATGATCAACAATGACATCTTTGACGATCTTCATCGAACGCTTACAGAGATGCACACGTGAGCATTTGAAAGCGGCGTCTTTGAGTGGATCCATATATCAGCGGCTATATTAGGGATCCACTGATAGACGCCTGCTTTAAAACGCTCCCGTGTGTATCTGTGTGAGTGTTTAATGAAGAGCGTCAAAGATGTCATTGTTGATCATTGTAGCCAATCACAGACATAGCCTATATGTTGAGTACGTCAACACAATGGCCAATCAGAGGTGTTTAAGAATCTGTTCAACAGCACTCAAAATGCTAGAGGGATATGTTGGTATCGTCAGACCCTGTATATGTTTCTTGGAGTGTGTTGCGGCCATCAAAATCAAAATTTGCAAATACAATTCATTTGGCCAGTGAAAACATTGGATAACATACTTTTGTCAGTTAAATAAAGGTTAAAGAGAATGAACAAATTACAGATGTTTGATGTTATTGCATTTTACAAAATGTCCCAACTTTTCTTGAATTGGGTTTGTATTAAAACTAAAGATACGTTTGTGTTGAGTGCACAGCTGGCAGAAAACAAGACAGACTCATGACACAGATTAAATTTAATACCAATCTACACTGAGAACGAGAGGTTTGACACAGCAAAACTAGATTTTGCAACAGGTTACTTCAGTTGTATAACACTTGCTACTTATAACTATAAGAGCACAGACCCAACTAAATCATAATGACTGTTACTGTTTAATAGCATTTTAAACTGATGATTTTTATAGATTAGTTATTGCAGTCCAACACATTTAAACAGTGATTTCCTAATCATCTCACATAAGTCTATTATCCATATGTTTTTAATTAGGGATTACACAGGAGAGAATTGACGAATGTCGCGGAGCCAAGGAGAAAGCGATGCTGTCTGACCTCCGAGAGCTGGTGGCGAGCGGAGCTGATCTGAATGTGAAGGACGGGCAGGGGGCCACTCTGGTGAGAGACCGCAGTACATACAGACAGGACGATCATTTATAATATTACAAAAACTAAAGATCCAGTTCTCTGTGTAGCTGCATATAGCTGCTGCTAATGGATACATGTCAGTGGGGGAGCTGTTGCTGGAGCACAGGATGTCTCCTGACGACCGGGACGCTGATGGGTGGACGCCGCTCCATGCTGCCGCCTGCTGGGGACAGGTGAATACTGACACTCATGAGGGTTTATAGTCTGCAGCCTCTATAAAATCTAAATGTACCCCATTTGTTTTCTTAATGCATGTTACTGGTCTTATTGTAGTTTTTAAATCTTTTTTTGTAAAGACCTTTAAGCAAAATATAAATATCTAGTTTTCATGCTGACTTAAATGATCTAAAATACACCATCACAAAGCAAAGTTTCATAGGGAGTAGTAAAGAGTTTGTGTGTTAACAGACACAGTTTAACAGTTATGTAGAGAAATTACACAGTTATAACATCACATCTGAAATTTAAGAGAGGTATAAAATTAAAAAAAGGCCACTGGGAAGTCATGCTTGCGAAATGTGGTTTGTGTCGATCAGCTTGTTCACTTGTTCTCTGACTGTCATTATCGAATTTAGGACTTGAACTGATATGGCAAAACTGATGGCATAGTTAGCGTAGTTACAGTAGTATTTACAGTGCCTCAGCCTCCAGTGCTGAATTGAGACGGTTATGGTAAGGAAGGGGCGTTTTTTCTTATTTTTCTCCATTCTGCCAACTGATGGAGTTTTGGTTCCTTGCCACTGTTGCATTTTTCCACCTTTTTGCCATTGGCTTGACTTGCTTAGTTGGGATCACTAAATTTAACATTAAATTTAATATTCAGCAAGAATATAGATCTGCCTGCATTCACACTATTATACAACTGAACTAAGCTGGACGATGACATCACGGTTTATAATATATATATATATATATATATATGAACTAAATTAATAACTTTTTTTTTTTTTTTTTACAAAAATGAAACATCACTGAACTTACTTAAGCTGGACTGTGACGCTATTTTCTTCTGGAAACAAACTTTTTTGCATTATTTTCCTGTTATCTCTGTAAAGCTGCTTTGAAACAATCTGTATTGTAAAATGCGCTATATAAATAAATGTGACTTGACTTGACGAATCACAACAGACTGGGACCAACTGGCCAATCAGAACAGACTATGCTTTTTTTGGAAGGCGGGTAAAAAAAAACCCCAACAACTGGTAAACACTCTCTGCTCCAACACACCTCTCTGTAATTTATGAAATGTTCCTGAAGATCTTAATTTGCTGATACAGATGTGTTTGATTAGGATTGGAGCTAAACTTTGTTATAAGGTAGATCCCCAGGAACAGGATTGAGCGCCCCTGCTTTAATACAGCCTGCCATTAAAGTAAGGGTTGGCAAATTCAAACAGGCTAGCAATAGCAAGAAAGCTTTGAAAGCATAAGATCCCACCCTCCCTTCAGAGCACTCTCCAAAGCCTTCCTTCAAAACACTACAGCATCTGCAAAGTGTCACGAAATAAGAGACGGCGTTAAATTACCTCATGTCTCAAAGCACATAACATTACAATAATAATGAACGTAAACAGAGCTCTGTTTGTACCACCTGACTGCTGTAGATTATTTTACCATTGATAGTGTTGACATAGAAACGCATAAGTCTGAGGACGTGAACCACTGTGAGTAGAATGTCACGGGTTGCCATCATGAACGATTATGACATAGCGTGAACGCAGCATTAGCTCGTTGTTTTGGTTCAGTAGGCGGCTGCTGTTTGTCGCGATCAGTGACTGTCTGTCTGCATAGCCTTACTGAACGCGCTGATGATGTGTGATGTCTGCACGAGGTATGGAAATACATATGTTGTCAGGCAGGCAGGTAGGTAGGTTTTTGGTCCTGTGACTTCCACAGAAGATAAATGTACATGTTTTAGCATTTCAACCATTTATTGACCTATTATTGATTACTAGCAGGATGTGAAGAGCGTTTCAACCAGTATAAAAAAAATTGTCTACCTTTAACTGGCTATAACAACTAACCAATAATAGTTCATGACTGAGAATTTAAGGAAAGGCTCTTGGACTTAAAAAAAAAAAAATTTAAATGTCCTGCCCCACCTTCTGTTTAGTAGGTAATAAATGATAAACTTAGTAATTTCAAACATGTAATGGAGCTTTAAATCATAAAACTGTTAGTTGAAATGATTATATTGACTTTAATGGCGAAATTGATGTTTATTCTTCCGTGATTTGTGTCTTTCTGCTCTTATAGATCCATATGGTGGAGTTGCTGGTGGCTAATGGTGCGAGTTTAAACGCCAAGTCTGAGCTGGACGAGACGCCTCTGGGTATACGACACTTCCCACATGTTTGATCAGGAGTGACTTGGCAGGAGGCTTCACAATACTACTTGTGTTGTTTTGCAGATGTGTGCACTGATGAGGAGGTCCGGGCCAAAATGATGGAATTGAAACACAAGCATGATGCCATTATGAAGGGTCAGGACAAACACAAGAACACATTGCAGAGACGAGTGTCCAGCACGGGCAGCAGAGGGTGAGTACTAACAGCACAACAAAAGCATCATTTGCACCAGAGCATACACAAAAACCATAGAAACAGCCCAGGAATCGCTCAGTTGCTGTATCATTTACACTGGAATGCTGTAGTTGGCATTTTTCATGATTAGATAATAGTGTTATCATGCTAATTGTGATCTTAATATACAGTTAATAATGATAATATAAAGAACCCATCTGAAACAGTGTGTGTGAGCTCTTCTTTGTGTGGATTGTGTTTACAGTAAAGTAGTGAGGCGCAGCAGTGTGAATGAGCGCAGCAGTCTGTACCGCAGAGAGCATCAGAAGGAAGCCATGGTGTGGAAAGAGAGAGGAAGACAGACAGATGCTCTGGATGATGATGAAGACAGGCAGACGGATGCAGAACTGAACCTGCACGCTGCACTAGTGAGAAATGGGCTTATTCAGTGTTTAAAACCTTCTGAAATATGAAACATGACAGTTTGGGAACACTCTAAGCTTCCAATGATGAAGATCATGGATATTAAAAAAATAAAATACCTAGTTAAACTAATTGAAATCACATCGTGGGTCATTTGATTGTAAGGCCTCAGCCTGTATATATCCCTTCATCAAATGTGTTCACCATTTGCCTGAAGAAGACCCAGGAGGGTCGAAACGTTGCCTTTATATTAAATAGGGGAGTTTAAAGCAGTGTTGCGGACAATATATATTTTTTCATTTTATTAAAAAAAAATAAGACATAATCCTTTTTGGTTATTTTGGTCTTATTACTCTTAAGACTAAATAAGTTTTTTTTTTTTTTTTTTTTTTGAAAATACAGCTGTAAAGAAAGGAAGATGTCGCATTTTGACCAGATTTCAAGATGATATAGATCTGTTTGTCGTCTGCATAAAAATGTTGATTGGGGCCAAGTGATCAAGATGAAATTCAAGACAAACGAAAAGAGCTTTATCAAAATATTACAGAGGGGTAAAATGAAAGAAGCATATACAGATGTACAGATGCTTTAAATGTTTATCTCCTAGGTCCCCTTTAGTCCATTTTCTAATAAAAAATTATGTTTATTCTAAAAACTCCTACACATTCTATGGACCGTTTGCAAAGTTGTCAACTTAGCAAATCTAGTAAAGGTTTTCATATATATATGTTTATATTTATATACAGTGAGGAAAATAAGTATTTGAACACCCTGCTATTTTGCAGGTTCTGAAATTGTCATTGTAGGTGCATGTCCACTGTGAGAGACATAATCAAAAAAATAATAATCCAGAAATCACAATATATGATTTTTTAACTATTTATTTGTATGATACAGCTGCAAATAAGTATTTGAACACCTGTCTATCAGCTAGAATTCTGACCCTCAAAGACCTGTTAGTCTGCCTTTAAAATGTCCACCTCCATTTATTATCCTAAATTAGATGCACCTGTTTGAGGTCGTTAGCTGCATAAAGACACCTGTCCACCCCATACAATCAAGTCAAGTCATCTTCATTTATATAGCGCTTTTAACAATGTAGATTGTTTCAAAGCAGCTTTACAGAGATAAATGTATAATTTAAGGTAACAGAGATTGTTTTGGCTTTGTAGCGGTTCTTTAAAAAAGTTATTTTCCAGCTAAAGTTAGTTTTGATTGATTCGCTTCCGTCGCAACGATCATTTGTTATTAAATTTGGGGCCGCTAAGACGCGAACCTGTGAGAAACGCAGATGGCGTTCACATGCGCATTAAGAATTGGTTCTATAGTTATGTGCGTTTGAATATGTGTGCGCAAGTTTGGAATTCCCTACAAACCAAGCCTAAACAAAGTACTGGCGTTTCCTTATAATTTTTGATACAGAATTTTATTTTATTCTATCAATTCGGGGTAGGAACGCGAATTGAGTTTCCCGACAGCGCTTTATCTGTAGAGTTGTAAAGGGATCCTCCATAGGGAGAGACTAGTTGGCACTTCAGCACTGCGTTGGATCGGGTCCAGGCGAAGGTCCTTCATCAGATCTGGATACGGCCTGGATCCGGCTGGCTGCGGGAAGACCTCGGGATAAACAAAGACACTAAAATTAGCGTAGATGCCATTCTTCTTATGATCAGGGTTTCTGCGGGGTCTTAAAATTCTGAACTTTAAATTTAAGGCCTTAAAAAGTCTTAAAAACAGCCAGATTTTCATCCTAGGTCTTAAATTTCATTTAGTCAGGTCTTAAAAAGTGTTTACCCTCGTTCATTTCCAGAAACGCTGGCCGCAGAAAGTTATTACAAAGTAGCAAAAAAGTATGGAGTTGTAGCCTACAAAGCGGAGCCCTAGAGCAGGGGTCTCCAACACGCCGCTCGCGTGCTACCCGTTACCCGTTTGTTCAAATGTAGGCGCGCGGCAAGCGCGCTCATAATTGAAGCGACGCGATAATCTTTTTACCAGAGCGAGATGAAAAAAATCTAAACTTTTCAGAATGGCACAAACGCACCGCAGGTCATGTGACAGGAACCAACCAATCACCCCTTTTCATAACAACATTGAAAGCTCAGTCAACATGAAGGATGGGGGTGCACCCAAACACTACTAATAAATATAAGCTAATGTATAAATGTCAGTAATTTATCTTTTTTGACTCATTCTTTTTATAAAAAAAATGAATCCCTTGAACAGGATTCTGTGATAACTGTGATAATTTTGGTCGCTTTAAACATCTCATCATTTCCTCTCTAGTTATGATCAACTAAAATCAACAATAATTGTGTTTTACAGTATAATATGCAAAAGTACAATTTTCTATATAAAAAAATCTACCTATCCTTCTCTCTCACACACACACATCAGATAATCCTAGATAGATAGAAAGATAGATAGATACTCTAATGATCCCGAGGTAACTATCTATCTAACTTGGATAATGCGTCGTGTAGGTCTTAAATTTCAATCTTTATGGTCTTAAAATGTCTTAAAAAGGTCTTAAATTTGACTTAATGAAACCTGCAGAAACCCTGTATGATGTAACGAATACATCAGGATTTATGGGAAGTGTTCCCGGTTCCAGCTGACCTAATCTATGCAGCCTAACACTGAATTATAGAAGTCTATAATCTATTATGTGAATGCTAGGTCAAAGAGATGTGTCTTTAATCTAGCTTTGAACTGACAGAGTGTGTCTGCTTCCCGGACAATATTAGGAAGACTGTTCCAAAGTTTTGGTGCTAAATAGGAGAAAGATCTACCGCCAGCAGTCGATTTGGATATTCTAGGTATTATCAACTGGCCGGAATTTTGAGATCGCAATAGACGTGAAGGACTATAATGCGTTAAGAGCTCGCTCAAGTAATGCGGAGCTAAACCATTTAGTGCTTTTGTAAGTAATCAGCAATATTTTAAAATTGATGCGATGTTTAATAGGCAGCCAATGCAGTTTTGACAGAACCAGGCTAATATGGTCATACTTCCTGGTTCTGGTAAGAACTCGAGCTGCTGCATTTTGAACTAGCTGTAGTTTGTTTATTAAGCGTGCAGGACAACCACCCAGTAGAGCATTACAATAATCTAGCCTTGAGGTCATGAACGCATGAACTAATTGTTCCGCATTTGTCAATGAGAGCATATGGCGTAATTTAGATATATTTTTAAGATGGAAAAATTTGGTTTTACAGATACTAGACACGTGACTTTCAAATGAAAGATTGGTATCAAAGAGCACACCCAGGTTCCTAACCGACGACGAAGACTCGACAGAGCAGCTATCAAGTGTTAGACAGTATTCTAGGTTATTACGTGAGGACGTTTTTTTGTCCAATAATTAGAATCTCTGTTTTTTTAGAATTAAGTAGTAGGAAATTACGAGTCATCCAATTTTTTAGATCAGTAAGAATCCAACTACTAACATGGCCAAGACCAAAGAGCTGTCCAAAGACACTAGAGACAAAATTGTACACCTCCACAAGTCTGGAAAGGGCTACGGGGAAATTGCCAAGCAGCTTGGTGAAAAAAGGTCCACTGTTGGAGCAATCATTAGAAAATGGAAGAAGCTAAACATGACTGTCAATCTCCCTCGGACTGGGGATCCATGCAAGATCTCACCTCGTGGGGTCTCAATGATCCTAAGAAAGGTGAGAAATCAGCCCAGAACTACACGCGAGGAGCTGGTCAATGACCTGAAAAGAGCTGGGACCACCGTTTCCAAGGTTACTGTTGGTAATACACTAAGACGTCATGGTTTGAAATCATGCATGGCACGGAAGGTTCCCCTGCTTAAACCAGCACATGTCAAGGCCCGTCTTAAGTTTGCCAATGACCGTTTGGATGATCCAGAGGAGTCATGGGAGAAAGTCATGTGGTCAGATGAGACCAAAATAGAACTTTTTGGTCATAATTCCACTAAACGCGTTTGGAGGAAGAAGAATGATGAGTACCATCCCAAGAACACCATCCCTACTGTGAAGCATGGGGATGATAGCATCATGCTTTGGGGGTGTTTTTCTGCACATGGGACAGGGCGACTGCACTGTATTAAGGAGAGGATGACCGGGGCCATGTATTGCGAGATTTTGGGGAACAACCTCCTTCCCTCAGTTAGAGCATTGAAGATGGGTCGAGGCTGGGTCTTCCAACATGACAATGACCCGAAGCACACAGCCAGGATAACCAAGGAGTGGCTCTGTAAGAAGCATATCAAGGTTCTGGCGTGGCCTAGCCAGTCTCCAGACCTAAACCCAATAGAGAATCTTTGGAGGGAGCTCAAACTCCGTGTTTCTCAGTGACAGCCCAGAAACCTGACTGATCTAGAGAAGATCTGTGTGGAGGAGTGGGCCAAAATCCCTCCTGCAGTGTGTGCAAACCTGGTGAAAAACTACAGGAAACGTTCGACCTCTGTAATTGCAAACAAAGGCTACTACACCAAATATTAACATTGATTTTCTCAGGTGTTCAAATACTTATTTGCAGCTGTATCATACAAATAAATAGTTAAAAAAATCATTTTATTTTTTTTAGATTATGTCTCTCACAGTGGACATGCACCTACGATGACAATTTCAGACCCCTCCATGATTTCTAAGTGGGAGAACTTGCAAAATAGCAGGGTGTTCAAATACTTATTTTCCTCACTGTATATATATATATTTTTTGTTGACATATTTCTCTCTTATGACCAACGTAATCAGATTTTAAATTGTAATAATATTTCACAATAACGATTTAGAGGGTCACGATTTGTTACACTTCTCAATCCATCTTTTCCTTCAATTCTTTTATTAATAATAATTACTATTCAGAATACTATTAATAATCACAATCCTTTTCTATTTTCTTTTTCTTATTAAAAATAAGACAAAAGATAAAAATAACAAACAGGATTATGAATTATGTTTGCAGATATTTAGGAAATATGATTTGCTAAATTCACATACTCGTTTCTCTGAAAAACAATGCTACAGCCAGCTATTGTACTTGTGTGTGTGTGTGCGTTCTGTGTCGGAATGTCTGTTTTTGTTTGGGTCTGTTATCCTGCCCACTGCCAATTTACCCAGTAGTATTTCGACACACCGATAATAAGACCGGTGATCTTACATAACCGACAGATCTTATAAAATGTTTGACATGTAAGACATCTTTTTTCCCCCAACTGCTTACGTTCACTTTAGACATTTACATTTGATCATTTAGCAGACGCTTTTATCCAAGGCGACTTACAAATATGGAGAGCAATAGAAGCAATTAAACTAACAATAGGACAACAATATGCTAGTGCTGTGACTCTTCTCACTTTAGTCTAACGCAGTATATATATTTTAGTCTAACGCAGTAATTTTTAATTTTTATAAATATATATAGATTTGAAGAGAAAAGAAGTAGCGTTAGTATTAATGGTTCCAGTGTTGCTGAAAAATTTGAATCTTCAGCCTGCTTATGGCTATTTTGAATTTAACGATTGCATGAAAAATAGAACGATTGTGTAAGTAGCGACCTGATCTTGAGCTCTGTGATGTGTTTGTGTCTTACATATAGATATATAGATTTGACCATCCTTGGTGAATTTTCTTGTACTTTTCCCTACTTCACTTTAGGTGTCCGGCACTAATGCCACCCCTGTTCCTCCATTAGAGGTTGTCGAGGTGGAAAACGGAGCTCAGGTTTTGGGGAACGGCGGCACAGCGTCCTTTTCTTCCTCGCTTCCTGGAGAACTCCAGGGCGGGGGCCGCAGGGATCGCAGCGCCTCCTATCAGCTCACTCCGGATTCGGATGCTACCGGCGGGGACAGCATGAGCAGAGAGAGATCTCACCACACGCTCGCAGATCTCAAGCGGCAGAGAGCTGCAGCTAAACTACAGAAACACCCAGCACCTCCTTTACCCCTGTCTGCAGGCCCTCAGGATGAGCTCGTCCCTGAAGGACCCCAAGGGCCACTGGAACCCCCTGAATCGGTACAGCAGGATGCGTCCCCCAATGCAGTGTACTTTACCAAAGCTAGTGGAGATCCACCTCTACTGAAGCTGAGAGCACCAGAAGAGGACACGACTAACACAAAAGAGCCGTGCTGTGGACTCATGTAGAAGCAGCAAATGAACACGTTTGGCTTCATATGATCGCGCAGTTCTTATGTGCTACATGGACGAACGAAAAATATCAGGCAGGTACGTGGAAATGAGTTTTTATGCTCAAGTCAAGCTTTCTCTCATAGACTGAGTGAACTCACATTTTCAACACTAATGACGGAATAATGATGGACTACACAGCTTCTTGATTGAATAACACATGAAGAAATAATTAGAAAAAAAGAGCCCACGTTTTCATTTTTTTTTTTTTGCAGTATTTCACACTATTATGCTAATCCTTTTTTTTTTTTTTTTTTTGGTCATTAAAGTTTCAAAGACTCAATACTGAAAAAAAAACCTGACACAGCACTTTACTTGACCAAACTTTCAGCAATCTTCAGAACTTTAATGGATATATGTACTATATATGTAAAAGTATATTGGTACAAATAAGCTCATTTGAATTGCACTGATCAAAGTAAATCATTTCATTAACCGTTCTTGCATTTTTAAGGGCTGTAATCTAACAACTAGTACGCTTGCACTTCAACACCTGGTTGCACCATTTGCTTACTGCTCTCAAAACCCTCAAATCCAAGCTTCTTGATGTTTATTGCCTTTGAGACTGAAGGTCTTAAGCTAATTTTATATTAATGTAAAATAATAATTTAGAAATAAAAAGATGCACTAAGGTCAGTGTACCTTCAGATAGTTTGTTTACTTCAAACCTTCTCATGAACCATCTCATCTTTTTTCTCTCTCTTAGTTTTAATGCATCAAATGGAAATACAAAAAAAAACATCCAATTATGAAGTTAAGACTTTTTGGTCTGAAAACCTTCTAGCCATTTCATTTTCCATGTAAAAAAATACAAAATAGCAGTTTAAAAACGGAAAATTAGAATTCGGCTTGATTTTTTTTTTGTTGTTGTTTTTTTTTTTTTTTGTTTGTTTGTTCATCAGTAAACACATGAGTTTACAGCTTGAATATTTTATGCACACATGTGGACTGCACTGAAACACCGCTTCTCAATGGTCACCCGCTCCATCTCGCTTTTACAATGATCATTTTAACAAACTTAAAAATGGTTGTAAACAGCCTACCTGAATCGTGTAGATAGAACTTGGATCTGGCGCTTTCATGTTTTTATACAGAAAAAAAATCTAAACCATTATGACTGTTTGTGAATAGCCGGTGTTATATTTAACACATGCCTGAACATAACCAAGCACAACCATGAAAAGCGCCCAAAATGGCAGGAAGCTCTCATTCTGTAATTTTTCCATGTGTCATAAACCCATATAGTCCCATTTGAATTTATATTTCAACCCTAAACATGACCACTGTTGCCCAAGAAATGTATATTTAGAATTATTATTGCTCATATATATTATATATTAATATATTGCTTATATGTACACATACATACATACATGCATATATATACACATATAAATATAAATGTTTATAATTTCTATGATTTTGAATAAAGAATTTTGTATAAGGAAAATGAGCGTATCCATCATTGTTTTAAACCAGAAATGAAATATAAATAATCTTTATGGTTTAAGTGACTGGTTTAAGTTGTTTAGTTAGTTTTTATTTTTTCATAACAGTGCAGGTTTAATTAGTTTGTGCTCAAATGTTCAGTGAGATTTGAATAGAATGAGTGAAAGAAATTAAGGTTGTTATGACTGGCAGAAATGGATGGATGATTTTCAAAATATCTTTAGTGTTTGCACTTTGAGGCTTAACACTGTATTTCACAAGAAATAGTTCTATAGTACTGCTTTATTTGCAAGCAGATTTAACATCTAATAGTTTTGTGTAAATGACAGCCATTCTTTTCTTCAGGAACACACCCTTTTGCACTTTGTTTGCCTTTTCTGATCACATCAAGTGCTCTTGTTCTTTGCTATGATGCTCCAGTCTTAAAATGTAAAGAATATGTGTCAGTGTCCTAAATGCAACTACAGACGAGTTTTGTTTTATGCAGTTTGGCTTTCCAATGTGTTTCACTAAAAAATAATGCAACAATTTAACATCATTTACTCTGTCTTACATGCATATGCATTACTTGTAAATCTCTGTTTTTCAAATTATGAACTGTAAAAAAGGTTTCATGGATTTAATTGATTTTTATTTAATGAACTTTGAACCGTTTGTGTGATATGTTTTAGATGTGTTAGGATATAGAGACTCAATGAAGAGCAGATGCTTAATGACATTATTGAGAGATTACATGAACTCCATGAATGTCAAACATTTCACATTTATCAAATATCTAGAAGCTTATCATGATAACTGGGGAATTACCTGAGCTTTATATTCTAGAAAACTGTGTAAAATAGATATATTCCTATAATGTGACGTTAACGTGGCACCAACTGGGTAACAAGTAACTGAAGGTCTCTGAGGTGCAATGATCAATTTGGATGTAGAAGTCTGTATTTAAACTGATAACAGTTTTTCAGGGATATTTTATTTTGGCAATTTTTATATATTTAAAATTGAAATATCTCTGGACTACGTAATCTGAACTCTACCATGAAACACGTGCAAACATTTAATCTTGACATGCAGTGTTTACTACTGCACAGCACTTTTCACATTGTGAAATGCCTTAAATGTAAATGTCATAAAATTCCATGTTTTTTTTTTTTTTTGACATCCGTTTTATACATGTTATACTTTTCTATGTCATCTACTTGATCTGTTAAATTTAACACTGGTGTCTGTAAATATATTCAGAGACAGAAAAGTTTGAATAAATTATACATGCCTATTGAAAGTTTATGAATAATTCAGTTCTTGACAATTGTTGCCTCTGTGTCCTGAAATGGATAAAAGTTTGTTAGGAGTATTACTGAATTTCTTGCCAATTTCTGCATATTTGTGGCTTTAAAATCAGTCACATAGGCCAATTTTATGAAATTGAGATTTATACAGCATCTGAAAGCTGAATACACAAGCTTTTCATTGATGTATGGTTTGTTAGGCCAGGACAATATGTGGCCGAGACACAACTATTTGAACATCTGGAATCTGAGGGTAGCCAGAAAATCGCCTTTAAAATTCTCCATTTGTGTTCGCGATTGTGCTGCATACACTCACAAAAATAAATATTTTATATATTTATGGTAGTAATTTGACAAAATATCTTCATGGAACATGATCTTTACTTAATATCCTAATGATTTTTGACATAAAAGAAAAATCGATCATTTTGACCCATTCAATGTATTGTTAGTTATTGGCACATCTTTACCCGTGCGACTTGTGACTGGTTTTGTGATCCAGGGTCACATTTCTCCTTGAACAGAACCTTTTTGGCATAAAATTGAGTCTATATGGAAACCCAGTGAACTTTTTTAATAACAGTGCAGAGCACCTAACATCACTGCACTGGCTAAATCTAAACATGTTGGCACTAATGATGTCAAACTTCGTCAGTTAGATATCACTAAAATTAACATTAAAGAGGTGTGTGAACTTGCAAGTATGATGTCATACACCGTAATATGCTCTAACCCCCTCCCTGCTTACCGGTGAGGAGAAACATAGGAGATATGTAGTTCGGCCTTGGGTGCAAACTGGTGGGACCGGACCCCGTGGTGAACAGACTGCGGGGAAATAGAATACAAATGAACATTTTATAAAGCTTAGCTTGATGAATTTAGATCTATTTCTACTAACGCACTTATCGTTAATGACATGATCACTGATCACAACCTAGATGTGCTCTGTTTGACAAACCTGGCTAACCAGATGATAAATGTCTCTACACCCCAAAGAAAGGTCTAGTTTTCAAGTATAGTTCTTTTGAAGTGATTGTGCTTTATATAACATTGATTAGTGTAAATGATACATGCAGTCTCACCACACAGACTTTATCAAGGAATTTGCTGATTTTAGAGTTAGTAGGCCTACTGGCTGCTAGATTGGCATTATAGACCTTCTAAACTATTGGAGTTGGACAACACGTGTCAGTACCCACTCATTGTCAAAATCATACTTAAGATTTAATATTGTCACATTGATGACACTGAAATTCTCAACAAAAGTACTCTTAAGTTCGGGCAAAATTCCGAGCTCGGAGTCCTCTCCTTGGTCAGCACGTCAAATACGCATATTTTACACTATATCTGATTATATGTAAGAGTGAACTCGTGAAATGGTATCTGTGCTGAATGCCAGTTGGGATTTAGACCATTTCATCTCTCTATTGGTTTTACTAGACTGTGCAGCCTTTGATACTATAGATAGACCACAACATTCTCTTAGGTAGACTCTAGTGGAATTCTTGCATTTAGGATGGTTTAAGTTGTATTTACTTGACCATTATCAATTTGTGGCAGTAAACAAAGAGGTATCATATCAATCAAAAGTTCAGTCAAGTCACCTTTATTTATATAGCGCATTTTACAAAACAGATTGTTTCAAATCAGCTTTACGGTGATAACAGGAAAATAATGCAACAGAGTTTGTTTCTGCTGTACAGCAGATTTAGAAAACCTCCTACAATTCTCCTAAAAGTTCTCCTCTGGCCAACGAACGAACAGTGTGTGATTATGATTCAGGCAGCATTAGGTCAGAAGTCAGATTGCATCAGAACATTCAGAATATTATCCAGTTCCATCTGGATGAAGATCAGAGTTCAGTGTGGAGTGCCACAAGACTCAATACTAGAACTGTTGCTTTTCACCCTGTGCATGCTACTCATCCCATCAAATGGCAGCGTGATGTATCCTGATCTTCAAGCAAAAGGAGCTGGATGAAAATGTTGAATGTTATCAATACACAGTCTGATTTGTGATGCAGCCAGGAATCATAAATCACACCATGTTCGTTCTTTTGTTCTTTTGAGTCTGATTTCTCGAAAGGTTTTTTGCTTAATATCTAAATCAAATTTGTTTAATAATTGATGAATCCTGCAACATTAACACTGTTATTAAACTGAATAAAATCAACACTGAACTGACTTATATGAACTAACTATTGTCTTCTGTAGAGCTTCTTAGCTGAATTGAACTAATTTGATAATTGATTAACTGAATCAACACTGAACTGACTTGAGCTGAATAATGAGACCAATGTCTTCTGCACAGCTGCTTTATAGCAGAATTTGAATTCGTCTCATTTTATACAGTATGGCAATGACAGATTTATTGTGTCTCCATATACAATACCTGGATGTTCCCAAAACATTTTTATTTTTTTTTCCCCTGCACTGGCATTTTCTTTCTAGTAGAAAATAAGCTCTGTGACCAACAATAGATCATGATGATCTTCACAATTGAACACAATTCTTATGTTTTGAAGAGTATACACAACAACAAGACTGTGAAAGCGGACTAGTTGATGAGTAGATTAGATGCGATGAGAAGAGTTTACCTGTTTAATGTCACCAATAGTCCCATTTAGCCACTTTTTCCAAGACAAGTAAAAGCTTCAAAAACACAAAGAGTGCTAAAACTTGTTTCTGGGTTCTGGCCTACAAAAACACTCTTCATCAGACCAAATGAAAAATAAATCTACTGAAAAGCATTTACATGTATATAGGCTACCACTAGTTTATGTTGTATTACGCTGGCATTAAATTACAATAAACTGGTAATAACATTAAACACTGCTGTAATGGGGTTACTAATAAAGCTTCTGAGGGGAAACCTGTACATTTGACATCTTATCTCACTGCCATTATACTTCTCTCTATATATTTTGTCCTCTTTAGGAAAGTCAAGGGAATGCAATACTGGATTTTTTTTACTTGCTTTTTCAGTTACAGCAAATGGGAATGTAAAAATTATATTTGCTTTGGTCTCCCATGTACTCTCTATACCAGGGTTCACCAATCTCGGTCCTGGAGGGCCGCTGTCCCTGCAGAGTTTAGCTCCAACCAGCTCCAACACACCTGTTTGAAAGTTTCTAGTATGCCTAGTGAGACCTTGATTAGCTGGTTCAGGTGTGTTTAATTGGGGTTGGAGCTAAACTCTGCAGGACAGCGGCCCTCCAGGACCGAGATTGGTGAACCCTGCTCTATACAGTAGAATTTTTTCCTTGCTGTATATAAAAAATGATCGTAATTTTAACGGTAAAAGACTGTAAAAATGCTACAGTGAAAAACTGTTAATTGGTTAACAGAAAGTTTCCGTACTATATACGGTAAATAACTGTGATAGATCTAACGGTACATTTAATGTAATTTTACTGTAACATACCGTTAAATTTGCAGTTTTTGAAAGTGAAAAAAACAACTCATTGTATAATTTACAGTGAAAAACCGTAAATTGACATTCCCACAATTCCCTGTGACACTTCACATTTGATGTATTTTTGTTGAAATAACTATGTTTGTTTCTTCATAGTTTTCTTCGTTTTTTCTAATCAGTTATGTACATTAGGGGTTTATGTTACATTTAATGTTGTTAAATTAATGTTTATTGCATTTTTAAAATTTCATGTGTTACCATGATGGTGTTTAATGTTTGTGTGAATGACACTGTGCAGCTTCTATATATATTAGTATTAACTTTCTTTTAGAAGAACTACTTGTGTTGAGCTTTGATTGATCATGTGACTATCATCACTGCTGTGATTGGTGGTTATCAGTGTACAAAACAGATATTAATACTTCAATAGGACGGTAAATTAACATTATATCACATTACTGAAATTTACTGTTATATTTACTGGTTTATACTGTAAAATTGACATGTTGTTCAGAATAGCACGTACATTTTACAGTTTAAACCAGTAAATATAACAGAACTCCAGTGTGTTATATGCTGGTTTAAACTGTAAAATGTGCATGTTATTCGGTAAAAGCAATTACTGTTTTGTTGTATATTTTACGGAATTGTTCTGGTAACCCCAGCTGCCAGTTTTTTTCCGTAAAAACTACGGGATTTTTTTTACAGTATACTTTCCAAAAATGAAAATGTAAAAAGGTGTGTATGTAATTATGTGAATAATTATACTTGAAATAGTTTATTAAAAACAATGCAAGAAATGTTCAAGTCTTTCTTTATTTAAGCTTCGTAACTTGCAAGTCTCGTCAACATTCCCAGTGTTTTTTGAAGATTAAAAAAAAGAATTACATTGCATCTCGTCTGAAAAAAAGAACAGAAATGAGTTGTTTTCAACATTTCACTCACATGCATGCTGAGTAGATTTTTTTTTTATGGCAATTTAGACAAAATCACTGATGTGTCTACCTCTCCTCCATTCAGTTAGTTTAAGCTTCAGGTAAGCTATTACAAAATGTACACAGTCTCACACCCCGGAAGACATTTCTCCAGGAATTCTTGTTTTTTATGGCAGTTGTTATACACAAATATACAATAAAACATTGCTACTCTTGAATGCTTTCGAAGTTTTTTTTTTTTTTTTTTTTTTTTTTTTTTACTACATATTGATACACAGTAGATACTTGTATTTGTGAAATTTGACAAATCATGACAAAAATTGTCTAGTACATTTGTGTTTTCTGTGTTACAAGTACATTTAGACCTTTGCATACAGACAATAATAATATACATAAAAGAAACATTGTTCTGCTCTCTTGCTGTTGGCATTAATGTCGTCGTTTACAGCTGATACATTCTGAAAAAAATTATCTTCCCAAACATTAGTGACAGAAACATAAAAAATAAAAAAAGCTTTAATTTGCTGGCAGCCTGTTCTTGGCAATACAACAAATCATCAAGCAAGTCGTGGAAAGAAGAACATTTTTCTGGGATGCTTTTTTTTTTTTTTTTTTTTTTTTTTACCACAGTGCTAATCGATGTTATTGAGATGTTTAATACAAACCACTGGAAATGAGATAGTGTCGCATCATTGAGGAAAATTCTTATTTGCAGTGAGCTTTAGCTGAACCTGATATTACTTAGATGTCATTGAATCTATCAATCAAATTGTCTAAAATGTATTACAAAGTATAATATTTCCATAATAACCCTAGACATAGAAATCTATAAGAAGTTTAAAAATCACACTCAAAGAGAAAACGTCTAAAACACTGGAACTCAGTGAATGAAAGACACAGTGATTTTAATGAAACGTTGGAATGTGACTGAAGGCAATATATTAAAAACACGTTATTGGCTACATTAACAGATTGTCCTTAAAAATTCCTCTCAGCATCTATCAAGTTGATGTTTTTTTTTTTCTTCACAGAGGTTCTTTAGTGGTCCAACAACACGCAACCTAAACTATCAGTTGGATGGAAACGTGGCTCATGATGTAGGGTGGACTGCACTAGAACTTTTAACCCCAAAATCAATCAATCAATAAATACATTAAAATGAAAAAACCCATTCTTTGGAATCTTGCACATGCTCTATATTTGGTGTAGATGTGTGATTGTGTTTTTAAAGGACCCAATATATTTACATTATCAGATAATTAAAGACAAATATAAATGTATACATGTCGTTAATTTAATACTGTATGTTCATATCTGATTTTTGGCTGTACTGTATTTGATAACATTACACATGACCACATGTACCTCTATAGTAACCTTTGGAACAGGCTGATCATTGGCGAATGTAACTTTGATTATGAAGTATTTTTGAAGGCACAGGAAAATACGACCAAACATTTAGTCTGAAGAAATAAATATTGCTAAATAATCGTTACTTGATTATACTAAAACAAAAGGCTGCATGGATACTTTTTAAATGACTTAGATGAGACAATATTTGCAAGCATGTTTTTATGGAAAAGCACCCAAATTCCTGTGATCACTGTAAAGTATCCACTGTGTATTATTCAGTAACTGGCTATTCCTCTTCCTCTTTTATTCCTCTTCCACAGTACTTTTATTCATTTTTAAAAGTTGAAAAGGTTAAAAATGCTTAAGTTGTAACTGAAGGTAGTTCTATAATAAAGTACATTAGACTCTTCTACAAATATGTTCTGATCTGTCTCAGTCTCTTAAACATTATTCAACACAGCTTGATTGTACACAATAATCATGAACAGGTCTCCATCATGCCTAACAAGTTAGAAATAAAGTTAAAGTTCTTGACATAGCCGAGAGACACTGGGGTTAGCTCATAAGAGGGTTTCAAAAAGTTAGTTTTTATATATATATATATACTGCATATACTAAATTGTTATTTTATAATACAGATTTTCACAATGAAACTGTAAGTGAGCTACACTAACACACTCTTAGAAGAAAGGGTTCTGTCATGGGATCATTTTATGGATTTAGTTTGAATGAATTCACTTTCATGAATTAAGCAGCTTGTAAACACTTTTAATGAAACATTTCTCCTTATGTAGAACCTTTTTGGCATAAAGCGTTCGGTAACACTTTATTTGACAGTGTACCTGTTACACATCTTGTAATAACATAGTAATAACATTATATTATATATAATTACGAGCAACTAACCCTAATTACATAGTAAGTACATGTTGTTAATTAATATTACTCAGTACTTATTTGCAATTACTCTAAGGGCACCTTAAAATAAAGTGTAACCGAGCATTCTTTAAAATTCCGTCAAGAATTCTAGAAGCCCACTGAACCTTTTTTCTAAGAGCGCAGAGCATCGCATCATCAAATCCAATGCTAATACGTCCTTTTTTCCCCACCAAAACTTCTTGAAGGATGATGTCATTTAAGAACTGGTCTAACAGGATGGAAAATGATTGAAGAAAACAGTACAATTTGTGAGTTTGATCTTTCATTCCGTGCGACATGAAAACGTACAAGAGAGTAGAAATGACCCAGTCTGACTCTGCACCTTTTGTGTGTAAACGAACTGCCGCCCTACTGGTTTTCTGCTGGCTGTGCGCGAGAATCAATGAACATGAGCATGGAGCTGATATGTTGTTTTGTATGATTTATTATAAATACAAATGTTTCTTTCCTCTAAAGTCTTGCTTGTTTCTGAATGTTTGAAACAAAAGTACTGTATGTCCATAAAAAAAAAACTAAAAAACAATTATCTATTATTTTTCAAAACTACTAGTAACTAAAAGGACTTTTAAAAATAAATAAAATAAAGTTTAATAATTTGAAAATGTAAAATGATAACCTTGATCCACACTGCTAGGTGTGAATATTAAGTCTAAGAGCTCTGTGACATCAGCCAGCAGAGTCACTATATAGTGGACACGATTGTTGTAAAATAAAAATGATTGGAAATATGACTTTGAGTATTGTTGTTTTGCCCATCTGTCAACGTTGTCTTCATTCTCGAGTCCCCTATAAATTTGTTTGTGCTTTTATCTGACAGTGTTATTTTTACAGTCGAAGGGCAAAATAGTGCTGTCATGTACATTATATACATACATATGTATCCTCAGCTCAGTGTTCCTCTTATAAGATTTACAAATTATACATATTTTACTAAAATTACCTGGCCTTGCCTCACTCAGCTATGTGCTTATGAAAAGTATATACTACATAAAACTTGTTACATAAAAGTACATTCATATGGTTATGCATGTTTTTTAACTATCATGGATGATATTAAAAGCAGTAAGAGTATAGATAGCAGACTTGTATGAGGGTAAACATGGAATGCAAGCAGACATTCCATTGCAAGATATACATTTTTTTTTAGGTAGATTTCTACTGGAAAATCCATATATATTTTGAGAGATTTTCTCCAAAATGTTTGGGGAAGAATCTGTCTATCCGCGTGGAACAACTTGAAAAGTCACAGCTTCTCAGTGTCTGTTTCGATTAATGTGGCAGCTCGCTGATTAGGACCGGTATAATACATAACAATTTCTAATAATTTTAATAACATTTTTGTTTTTGTGGAAAAAATAATGAACTGATAATTCTGACTATTGACCTGAAGTGATGCGTCTCGAGGCGCCATGTTTGAATATGCAGTAATATATCTGCATATAGCACACAAGCAATCTCGATGGTGCTTTTAGGTCCTTTTCCGGAACTCAACAATGCGACATTTCTGCTCAACATCTCATTTTGTGCTCCGCAAAAGAAAGAAAGAAAGAAAGAAAGAAAGAGAGAGAAAGTCATATGTGTTCAAAACAACATAAGGGTGATGACTTTTTTCATTTTCTGTGCTAGGTTTAAAAGACCAAAACTGATTACTAATAACTAACATCTTCAAAACTGAAATCAGTTTAAGAATGTTACCATGGGATGTACTGGAGTGTTTTGAGGCAACAGGTGACAGGCAGTAACAGGAGTGGAAGAGACAGAAGGGAGTGACACTGGAGTTTGTTGAGAGAGTGGAAGACATTGGTAGTTTCTTCTGTTTCCCTCAAAGTTTAAAGCACAGGAGAGCAGATGACATGCTTTATCCCCCTCCAGATCTGAAGAATAGACACAGAAAAGAAGGAAAATATAGGAAGAGAAAGAATATGTTAAATGATGCAATTCACTATGTATTGTAGTTTATATTCTTTATTTGCCTCCAAAATGAAGACCACACGAGTAACTTCAAATACTTTTTGAAGCAATAGCAATTATATGATTAAAATGGCAAGGGTCATTTATTGTTCACAGCTCAAATATATACGTTTTATGAGGTTATGGGATTGATTCTGATCCAATGAGGTCTGCATTATATCTACTAACTGGAATTTGTGAATAAATGTGGTGTCTTTTTATTGGTATATTGATATGAATATGTAAAAAAGCATTGCAAACATTTTTGGTCACACTTTGTATTAGGTGTCTTTAATTGCTATGTATTTACATAAAACATTTTTATGTTAAGAACAACGACTTATTGTGTTAGGTTAAGGTGTAATGGAAGGGTTAACATTGTAATTGAAGAATTATTGACAGCTGCAATTATATGCAGGTAATTTAAAAATATAACGTAAAATCGTATGTACACGATAAGTACATTATATAAAATTATGAATTTAAATGGCAAAGACAGTTAATATAAAGTGGGACCATGTTTCTTTCTATCTTTATTTTTAAAAAATAAAATAAAAACAAACTAAATGGAGAAACTAAGATGTGAAAAAACAGCTGGTGTGATATATGCTAGGTGGACATGGGTGTATGATATCACATGTCTTGTTGGGCGGGTTCATACCTTCCTCTTCTGATATTTCTGTTGTCAAGAAAGAAAACAGAGAGATAATAGGACTGTATTTGTGTATCTGTATTTGTCACATTAAAACACTGTGCTGCATTAACCATAAAAATAAGACAAGCAGTCAAGATAATTAAAGGGGTCATATGATGCTGTTAACAGAATAGGGTAACATGTTTTAATGTTCAAAAAACACATTATTTGCACATAGTGTACATTATTGCAGTACCTATTATGCAAGTACAAAGCCCCTCCTTCCGAAAACTCCACAGTGCTCTGACTGGCCAGCTGACCCAGTGCACTGTGATTGGCCAAAAACCTCGAATGTGTGTCGGAAATGTAACGTCCCTTACTATAATTATGACCGCCGCTAGCGTAGCTAGCGAAAGCGGTCATATAGGGATTGTCAAAGTTTTTTTTTTTTTTTTTTCCCGTCACCTTACTGAATTTTTCGTCAACGATACCAGGGACACCGAAGCACCGGGGAACATGAAATTTGGTGGGCATGTAGCCCCACTAGACTTCTAAGGAAAAATTTCGTTTGGTCCCCGGGGGCCACTCCCCCCCCGCGCTGGGCCCCCCCCAAACCCCAAAAAATGCAGTTTTTCCTAAATAACTACCTGAACCGTGACACCGAGGATGAAGAAATTTTTATGGTATGTTGGTCTACTAGACTTTTACGGAAAAATTTCGTTTGGTCCCCGGGGGCCACTTCCCCCCCTGCGCTGGGGCCCCCGTAAATTTTTCGTCAACGATACCAGGGACACCGAAACACCGGGGAACATGAAATTTGGTGGGCATGTAGCCCCACTAGACTTCTAAGGAAAAATTTCGTTTGGTCCCCGGGGGCCACTCCCCCCCGCGCTGGGCCCCCCCAAACCCCAAAAAATGCAGTTTTTCCTAAATAACTACCTGAACCGTGGCACCGAGGATGAAGAAATTTTTATGGTATGTTGGTCTACTAGACTTTTACGGAAAAATTTCGTTTGGTCCCCGGGGGCCACTTCCCCCCCCCGCGCTGGGGCCCCCTTAAATTTTTCGTCAACGATACCAGGGACACCGAAACACCGGGGAACATGAAATTTGATGGGCATGTAGCCCCACTAGACTTCTAAGGAAAAATTTCGTTTGGTCACCGGGGGCCACTCCCCCCCCGCGCTGGGCCCCCCAAACCCCAAAAAATGCAGTTTTTCCTAAATAACTACCTGAACCGTGGCACCGAGGATGAAGAAATTTTTATGGTATGTTGGTCTACTAGACTTTTACGGAAAAATTTCGTTTGGTCCCCGGGGGCCACTTCCCCCCCCGCGCTGGGGCCCCCGTAAATTTTTCGTCAACGATACCAGGGACACCGAAGCACCGGGGAACATGAAATTTGGTGGGCATGTAGCCCCACTAGACTTCTACGGAAAAATTTCGTTTGGTCCCCGGGGGCCACTCCCCCCCAGCGCTGGGCCCCCCCAAACCCCCAAAAATTCAGTTTTTCCTAAATAACTACCTGAACCGTGCCACCGAGGATGAAGAAATTTTTATGGTATGTTGGTCTACTAGACTTTTACGGAAAAATTTCGTTTGGTCCCCGGAGGCCACTTCCCCCCCCGCGCTGGGGCCCCCGTAAATTTTTCGTCAACGATACCAGGGACACCGAAACACCGGGGAACATGAAATTTGGTGGGCATGTAACCCCACTAGACTTCTACGGAAAAATTTCATTTGGTCCCCGGGGGCCACTCCCCCCCCCCGCGCTGGGCCCCCCTTAACCCAAAAAAAATGCAGTTTTTCCTAAATAACTACCTGAACCGTGGCACCGAGGATGAAGAAATTTTTATGGTATGTTTGTCTACTAGACTTTTACGGAAAAATTTCGTTTGGTCCCCGGGGGCCACTCCCCCCCCCCGCGCTGGGGCCCCCGTAAATTTTTCGCCAACGATACCAGGGACACCGAAGCACCGGGGAACATGAAATTTGGTGGGCATGTAGCCCCACTAGACTTCTACGGAAAAATTTCGTTTGGTCCCCGGGGGCCACTCCCCCCCCGCGCTGGCCCCCCCCAAAACCAAAAAATGCAGTTTTTCCTAAATAACTACCTGAACCGTGGCACCGAGGATGAAGAAATTTTTATGGTATGTTGGTCTACTAGACTTTTACGGAAAAATTTCGTTTGGTCCCCGGAGGCCACTTCCCCCCCCGCGCTGGGGCCCCCGTAAATTTTTCGTCAACGATACCAGGGACACCGAAACACCGGGGAACATGAAATTTGGTGGGCATGTAGCCCCACTAGACTTCTAAGGAAAAATTTCGTTTGGTCCCCGGGGGCCACTCCCCCCCCCCCGCGCTGGGCCCCCCTTAACCCAAAAAAATGTAGTTTTTCCTAAATAACTACCTGAACCGTGGCACCGAGGATGAAGAAATTTTTATGGTATGTTCGTCTACTAGACTTTTACGGAAAAATTTCGTTTGGGGCCCCCGTAAATTTTTCGTCAACGATACCAGGGACACCGAAGCACCGGGGAACATGAAATTTGGTGGGCATGTAGCCCCACTAGACTTCTACGGAAAAATTTCGTTTGGTCCCCGGGGGCAACTCCCCCCCCGCGCTGGGCCCCCCCAAAACCAAAAAAATGCAGTTTTTCCTAAATAACTACCTGAACCGTGGCACCGAGGATGAAAACATTTTTATGGTATGTTGGTCTACTAGACTTTTACGGAAAATTTTTGTTTGGTCCCCGGGGGCCACTTCCCCCCCCGCGCTGGGGCCCCCGTAAATTTTTCGTCAACGATTCCAGGGACACCGAAGCACCGGGGAATATGAAATTTGGTGGGCATGTAGCCCCACTACACTTCTACGGAAAAATTTCGTTTGGTCCCCGGGGGCCACTCCCCCCCCCCGCGCCCCCCAAACCCCAAAAAATGCAGTTTTTCCTAAATAACTACCTGAACCGTGGCACCGAGGATGAAGAAATTTTTATGGTATGTTGGTCTACTAGACTTTTATGGAAAAATTTCGTTTGGTCCCCGGGGGCCACTTCCCCCCCCCTGCGCTGGGGCCCCCGTAAATTTTTCGTCAACGATACCAGGGACACCGAAACACCGGGGAACATGAAATTTGGTGAGCATGTAGCCCCACTAGACTTCTACGGAAAAATTTCGTTTGGTCCCCGGGGGCCACTCACCCCCCCCCCCCCCCCCGCGCTGGGCCCCCCAAAACTCAAAAAAATGCATTTGTTATTGCTTTGTAATTTGTAATTGTAAACATTTGTAATTGTTATGGTATGTTGCTCTTAAGGGCCCACATCAACCTAGCCCATAATCACTCATTTGTGATTTGCGCCCCTCCCATAAAAAATGAAAATGCAATATTATTCTGCTTTGATCGCCCCTATCTTCAGTGGAGATGTTCAGAACTGCACCATATTTCATGTGTATGATTAACTTGACATCCTCTGGGGGTATCCTCTGCTAAGTTTTGTAGAATTTCATCCATGGGGGGGTATAAAATAAATTCATTTATGTGCACATTTAGTGACTGTACACTCATCGGCCTGTAGATGGTGCTGTTGAGCGAAGGGTTGCTGGTTTAGGATGATACTGTCACACACACACATGCAGGAATACAAACAAACGCAAGCATGCACACACACTGACATCCACACGCACAGACACACACCCATACACACACACATAAAAATCCACATGCACAGACACACAAACACACACGCGCACACATGTACGCACACATACATACACGCACAGACACACACACACACACACACACAGACACACACATACACACACACACACACACACACACACACACAGACAGACATGCACATACTATTACTTTTTTTAGGTATATACATAAACACGCAATACAGCCAAATTACTCCACGTCATTTATTTTTGTGGAAAGCCAGTGCAGGCCTGAGCGGCGGTCATATTTTGTACCGCGATGCGGTACATCTAGTTGTGAGCTTCAGGTTCCAAGGCTTTAAAGGGGTGGTTGAATATGACTTCCCTTTTCTAACTTTAGTTAATGTGTAATGTTGCTGTTTGAGCATAAACAACATCTGCAAAGTTATAATGCTCAAAGTTCAAAGCAAATGGAGATATTTTCTTTTAAAGAATTTATTTTTAAGGACTACAACAAACGGCTGGTAGGGACTACACTGCATTCCTCCCGGGTTAGTGACATCACCAACCCTAACATTTACATAAACCCCGCCCCTGGGGACGCAATTTAAAGATTATCAAGACAGAATATGCTAATCAAGTACTAGAAGATAACCACACATACTGTAAGCTACATAAATACACAAAGATAACTACACATAAGCTACATAAATTCACCAACTAACCATTCAGAAATGTTGTCTACATGTTGTCACTTCTTCTTGAGTCTCTCCATCTTTCTGACTTCGGTTTGAACATAAAAGGCTAAAAGTTTTTGAAATTTTCAGTGCATGTGTGTATGAGGTAAAAGGACACAAGCTCTTGAAGCTCCGCCTCTGTGCCGGGAGCAGCAGCTCATTTGCATTTAAAGGGACAGACACAAAAACGGTGCGTTTTTGCTCACCCTCAAAAAGTGACTTCACATACACACTCTGGGGACATCAAAGACTTATTTTACATCTTGTGAAGAGGGCATTAACCACCCCTTTAAGTAACTGTAAACACACAGTTAATAATGTCGACGGTATTACCATATGAGTTCAATCCAGAGTCAGATTCTGAAAGGATCGAGCAGATAGACCAGAACCAAGCACGACTTAAGCAGAGTGTTTCACAGTGGTGAGTTTTTATCTCTTACCTTTCAGATACAATTTTACATGGTTTCATTTGTCTTCTTCAACCTAACAACTTTATGTCCTGAAGTGACAGCCTAAAATACTGTTTAAAAAAAATCCTGAATGTATTTTTCTAGTTTATTTAGGTGTGTGCAGCCAGAGTTGTACGAGCTGGAATCTGTATTCTGTAAAAAGTGCTGTACACAAGCTAACTTTTGGGTTGTACTGCTCAGGAACAGCATTATAAATAAATCTTAACCACTGGTTTTGCTTTTGCATCCTAAAAACACAGCGTTTACATCTGGACTTGGATCATCTGGTCTGGATTAGTGTTTAAATCTTTAGTGGGAGACTATGAGCTTTGTAAGATCTTGTAAATGCACAAACAGATACATTACACAAGCATCCTATGACTCCTTTAAAATTATTTATTGAAGTCTATTTTAAGTGAAAGGACAATACAGTAAACCACAAAAAAAACTTAGTTATTAATAAAGCATAAATAATTTATACTGAATGAGGAAAATGCTACTTGAAAATACATTTTTGAATGTAGTTTGTTGTGGATGCCTTACTTGAAGCCCCAGCCTGTTCCTCCCAGTACTATAGCTGCCAGCAGTATCGCTCCTGCTATGGAGCCAATGATGATGTTTGTACCGCTTGGACCTGTGAACAGACAGGTAAAGGCATATCTGTCACGTGGGTTTCAGTTATATTCTCGTTTTTTGTTTTTATTCATGACTTTTATTTTGTCAAGTGCTTTCATTTTGAAAACCCATCTTCCTGTTAACTGTACTGATTAGTTTTAACTTCATGCTCCCTGGAACAGGCGGCAGTGACATCTTGCGGTAACATTTGGTTTTGTTATTTGTTTATTTGAGATATGAAGAACCTGCCTCTCAAAGGGAATCAATGTTTCTAAATATCGGCTTTCGTTTAGTGGAACAGGACAATTTTTTTCCAAACTATGGAATTCAATAGGGTCCATCAAATGTTTTGTTTCCCATATTCTTCAAAATATCATCTTTTGTGTTCATACAGGTTTGGAACAACTTGAGGGTGAATCAATGTTGACAGAATTTTCATTTTTGGGTGAACTATCAATTTAAGTGGGTCAAGAGCTCTTAAAGGAATAGTTCACTTCAAAATGACATTCTGTCATCCTTACTCACCCTCAAGTTGTTCCAAACCTGTATGAATTTGTTTCTTCTGCTGAACACAACGGAAGATATTTTGAAGAATGTTGGTAATCAAACAGTTGATGTGCCCCATTGACTTCTATAGTATGAAAAAAAACAAAAAAAATACCATGGAAGTCATTGGGGTACATCAACTGTCTGGTTACCGACATTCTTCAAAATATCTTCTTTTGAGTTCAGCACAAGAAAGAAATTCATACAAGTTTTAAACAACTTGAGATTGAGTAAATGATGACAGAATTTTCATTTTGAAGTTACTGCGTTTAATATAAATGTATATTCATGAGTGCACTTGATCATATAATCCGAGAGCATGCTGTCCATTACTGGAAATTGAATGTTGAATTAAGATCCGATCCGGAGAAATCATCATTGGAGGATGATAGGCTGAATTACTGTTTATATACCCTTGAAGCGTGATTGGCTGGATTAGATGAACAAGCACCTCCCAAACATATGTCATGATGTTTATCTATAATACATTTTCATTTAATTGTAAATAATTTGTGTAAAATAGGGTTGTAATGGTATGAGATTTTCACGGTGTGATAACGTTTTCAGAAAATATCCTGTTTCAGCAGAAATATATAGGCCTATTTATCCATATGTATATACGGATATATAGTATATAAATATATAAATATATGTATATATCTATGCATCCATCCATTCTCCAAACTCCTTATCCTCTGTAGGGTCATGGTATATATTTATAATAATAATTACTGTTATACTTACATTCAATATTTTATATTAGGGCAATATACATACTTTTATGGAGATTCTAGTTTCCAAATGTGTTTGGTAAATTTTTTAATACAAATTCTGCAGTTTTCCATTCACTATCACTCCTACTCTGTGATTAGGGGAATAAAGAAAAAATCTCAAGTTTTCATACAATAATGTCTGCAATGTATTTACACCTGTGTCCCACCCCAAGCATTTTTTTGTTTTGTTTCTGCATATTAAGATTTTTCTTTATATGGTGCTGAGCGCTACACGTCCACCTGAATAAAAAATTAAGTTAGCGGCTCTCACAATTGTGTCCACTGGACCCCGTCCTCACCTGAACCAAACTGCCCTCAGCATTCACAACAAGGACAACGAATCCCCCCTTTTCTTCTGACACTTTTCCCATGGACACGATTTATCCCCATTTTGAACATACATTTTAAGTTAAATAGACACCTTACGATCCCAGTTACACCACTAAACATGCTAGTATTACATTCGGAACACTGAATGTGTGGTGTTGTGAACCTTTGTATTTCTCAGGACCGTCTAGAGGCTGGGGGTCTGGAATGGGGTCATACACACTGCAGTCCTTCCCAGTGTAGTCGGAGTCACAGATACACTTCACCTCATTACTGCATGTCTGGAAAGGAGAGGCAGAAAATATCTAGAAAAGCCAAAACCTGGAAAAAAAACATCTTGGCTCATATTATTACAGTATAACAAACCTATCTGAAATAGCAGTCAAAGTTACAATGAGAATTAAGGATGAATGACAATTTTGTTACTTTATGTCACATGGTGAAATCGGCTATTTTTCACTTAGATGTTTTCTGCTTACAACAAAACCAACCGTTGTCTAAATCGCTTAATTACTTTGTCCCTGCGTGAATATAGTTATTTCTAAAATGTATCACCCGTATCATCGTTTTGTATCGTCATATCACCCAGACCTAAAACTTGCTCTATGGTACAGCTAGAAGGCATTGCAGACATACAGTATCAGTATGAATTTCTGTGAAGCTGCTTTGAAACGATGGGAAAGTGCTATACAAATAAATTGGACTTGACTTGACATGACATGGCGTAAACTAAGTAAAAAGACATGCTTTACTTACATCCTTATATTTTCCATGTGTGTGGACATCATAATCTTCATTAAACAATCTAACTTTATTTTTACATAAAAGTATTTAAGTCACTTCTGACAATCTGAACTGACCATAGCATGTCAGAACAAGATTAAATTATCTTATTTTTTCATAAGAGGCTTTATAACATTTACACACAGACATAAGGGTCTACAAGGATGATACTTTCCTGTTTTGTGGTTTTCTTGTCACATGGCAACAAAATGGATTCCTCCATATTCGTTATGCCACACATTGTAAGATAATAAGAAAAGATTATACCAAATACCAGACTTTATTGCCAAGAATATCGGCCTTCCAATTCCAGGGCAACACAGTACATTTCTGTAAGTACTCACAGCAATAAACATGGTTTGGCAATGGAGTGCTTAAGGAAAGACCCCTGATATTATTGTAAAGCGCTTGGGGTAGTACATTGAAGCGCTACAGTATATAAATCCTTATTCCATTTCACGTAAAATATTAGGAGTGGAAGATATTCAATGAGTTTGACTGAAAAGCAGCTCTGTAGGCAAGGCAAGTTTATTTATATAGCACATTTCACACAGTTGTAATTCAAAGTGCTTTACAGATTTAAATTAGTTACAATTAAACAAAGATTACATTAAAAATATCTGCCAGGTATTTTGGTCCAAGGCTATTGTTTTCAGGCGCTGTGCACGATCACAAAGAATAACAAAAGGAGTCTTCAATAATAAATTCCGCAAGAACACACAGGAGAATCATGGGGGAGAAGCTCAGGAAATAACCACACTTGACATAAACAATGCCGGACAATGAAACAAAAGAAACCGAGGGCTTAAATACAAGAGAGAGTAATCAACTGAACAGTAAACAGGTGTGTAGAGCTAATTAACAACAAAGGGGTTGAGCAAATACTGTACCATGATGGTACAGTTGTCAACATTAGAAGTGGATCAAAACCTTTCATCAAAGTTATACATGAATTTTGAACAATTACCGTTCTACTAAAGTTTTTCAGACTATGGTGAATGAATAAATCCAATCTCTCTTTTCACTCTCTTTTGTTTTACCACAGTATTTGTTATTAAAGCAGAATTTTATTTTGGACTTTATACAGAAGAATGTGAATCAAGGGTAAGTTCACCCAAAAATATCAATTATTTACTCACTCTCATGTCATTCCAAACCCTTTTGCTAATCTTAGGAACACTAATGAAGATATTTTTAATATTCTCACATCATTTTTGTCCATCCATTGAAAGAACAAAAAGTTCATGAAGACATTGAAAAAGTAATCCATATGCATCAAGTCGTTTAACCCATGTACACAATCGCATAAATGGAGCACATCAAATATGTACTTGCATGACACACAAGAACAAACCTCACTGATTCTCACGTCAAGCACGCAGGTTTATGTTGTCTTTATGTACTTTTTTAAGCCTAAAAAAGGTTGATTACATAGACTTTCAATGGATGGAAAAAAGGATAAGAGAATATTAAAAATATATGTTTTTGTGTTTTGAAGATGAACGACAATCTTGTAGGTTTGGGATGACATGAGGGTGAGTAAACAATCCCTTTAAGAATGAGTCTACCCTTTTGTCAAATGTACCAGCCTCTGGCAAATGTAACGTTGCATATTTTATCTGTGGCACTGCATCTCATTTAAAAAAACAGCACTGACCTCAAAACAGACAGTATGTGACTGTGATATTAGATTTGTCAAAGATGAGCAGCTCACCCCGTGATCAGAGCACACTTGAGAGAATGTCGAACCGGGACAGGATGACAGGTTGAAGGTGGTTACCGGCAGACAACGATGGTCCAGGCACATCATATTAGGACCACACGGTGTGCCGTCCTCTACGTACCCGAGATCAGTGCCGTCCTCTAGCACAGCATGACCCCCACTGAACACACACAAACAACAGCTCAGTGTTACACACAAACACACACTGCAAATGTGATTTTGTCATGTGAGACAGTTCTGGGAGGTCATTATACCAAATCATTCTGATGACAGACTTTGGCTCAGGCATTTCAGAATCATCAAACCAACATTTGAGATGCTGTGCAATAAAATGAGTCTGCTGGATAGTCCAGATCGCATCCACTGTTTAGGCAAAGTCACGGGAATTTTTAGTTGCGCATCGAGGAATTCATTTGGTAAATGTGTTTACATCGTAGTTTATGCACATCTTCTTATTGGATAATAAATTTATCGCTTTGGAAATTCTTACAATCTCATCCATACATTTTTTACAATTTGCTTATGCCTCACTTATGGTTAATTTTAGGTGTGGACCTTTCTAAAAAAATCATACGTTGTCATACAAATCACATCATAAAAATGCATACATTTTTACATTTTCTAATGGGATTAGGTTATTTGGCCTAAATGCTGCACATTTTGGCCAGGACACTCCTGTGAAAGAGATTTTTAATCTCAGAGAGCTCTTTTCTGGTTAAATAAAGGTTAAAAATAAATAAATAAATAAATAAATAAATAAATAAATAAATTTACTTAAACTAAAAGAACTTTTTTTTATTTGACTGTGCCTTAAAAATGTGAAGGATTCTGAAAAAGCAGAGAGACTCCATAGACGGGCGAAAAGACCTCCATCTGACCCAAAACCCCAGAGTATTCGGGCTGTCCTAAATTCACCTTAAAGGGATAGTTCACCCAAAAATGAAAATGCTGTCATCATTTACTCTTCCTCAAGTTGTTCCAAACCTGTATGACTTTCTTTCTTCTGCTGAACACAAAAGAATATATTTTAAAGAAGGTTGGTAATTAAACAGTTGCTGGTCCCCATTGACTTCCATAGTATTTTTTTTTCCTACTATGGAAGTCAATGGGGTCCATCAGTCGTTTGGTTACCGACTTTCTTCAAAACATCTTCTTTTGTGTTCAGCAGAGGAAAGAAAGTCATACAGGTTTGGAACAACTTGAGGAAGAGTAAATAATGACAGCATTTTCATTTTTGGGTGAACTATCCCTATCCCTAACCAGTATACTGTTTTCCAGTAAAAATATCTGAGCATGCTTAAAATATATGAATTATACAGAAGAAGAAAATATATGCATTTACCGACAATCCAGGTACTTGTTCTGATGGTAGATGGTGAGACTTGTGATTTCTCCATGTGAGTCTCCATACCGTGGTTTCACTGTGATATTAGTGCACAATAAAAATCCGCACAACACATCCCTGTGAAAGAAAACACACGACAGTGAAAGACAGATAAAGAGGAAAGAGAAGGATTGTTCCAGCAAAGAGAGAAACGATGCCACTGAAAAGGTTGTGAAGCTGTGTTCTGGTTGTTACTCACTGTTTATTGCACTGAATCCAGTTGCGCGAGCTGCTGTCCTGACCGCAGTTGCCACGCTCCGTACCCTCGATGTTCAGCTTTTCATAACACATGCGATCTGCTGCATCTAATGGCACACACGGTCAAATAACTGAGCATTGTGCATGTGCAATTTCAGTATTAGAATTAGAATTAAACAAGTGAAGTGTACATGATTCACATAGGCACTGATTCCTTATTCCTTATATGACATTACAAACCTTATATGTTTGTATTCACTAATAATTGTGATGTGTGGTTAAAATATAGAATTTTTCTGTAGTTTGGAAGATACATTTTTCTCTAAATTACTTTGTATGGATTTGATTTTTCATAGATCTTTCTATCATTGTTACAATTTAGTGATTTTTATTTATTTATTAAACATTACTATACACTTTAAAAAATATGGTAAATGTGCAGTAAAAATACATGGTGAATTTACAGTAAAAACAAAATGCCCACTTTGGTAGCCAGAATTTCACTTAAAAAAAATTTTTTTATCCAGAATTATGGGATGGCATAGTGTATATTTTTACAAATAACCAAGCCACAAAAATATATTTTTACCTTAAAATTTACTGAAAACTACCATTATGATACAGATAGTACAACAGAACAGGCACATGCTGAATAAGAGAATGGCCTGTCCATAATACATGGCCTAATCGCTGTACAGTGTCATGCACACAAAGACAAAATACCATTAGGGTAACATGCATGAGAAATTATGCAATAAACATTAACTAAATAACAGAAACTGTAACACAAAACACCCCAATGTACATTACTAATAACACAAATAAGAAGAAACTAAATTATGTATATAATATATACTGTAAACATGTCATGTGCCACACACAAACTTCTAGGAAAGGTTTCTACAGTAGCCTTTTTTTTTTGGGTTACAATTACAGTTAAAATTTTAAATAATCTATTACATTGAATCTTTTAACAGTCTTATCCAGGATAAAGAATGAACCAGGGTGCAGGGACGAAATGCTACCAAAATATGTCTGAGAAATGTCAATGTCCAGTGCAAAAATATTCCTATAGTGAATTTGTCTGTTTTTATTTAACCTTTCATATGTTTCATTATATTTTATTCTAGTGATGGGTTTAGTAGTTTAATGTTTCTGCAGACAGAATGACCTGTAGCTATTAGGTTTGTTATGCATTTACTGTCTCTGTCTCAGAGACATACATTTCTTAATTATTTACAGCTACTGCATTTGACAATGATTTGATTTTATAGACAACAGCCATAATCATCCATGTACAAAATGTATGTTAACTAAATTGATAAATTGCCCTTTTTAAGTACTGGGCATAACATGATACTTATTAAATTAACATTAAAATTACTTCAAGTAACATGTGACACTTTCCATGACAAATATAACTGAAAAATGATCCTTTCCCATTCTGGGTGAAACCCTAGGTATTTACTTGAAACAGTGGCTAAATTAACAAGAAATAAACCTTCAACTTCAAATGTTTCCAAACAGCACAACAGTAAAGACTTTATGATTTTTTTTTTTTATTTGCAAGATTGATATTATTAAATAGAAAAATATTACCATGCAACGTCTATGTATCAGGTGACGTGCTATAGACTCCCTGAGGAAAAATTCCATTCTTCCTCTCCTATAGCAAAGAATCAATTGTCTAAACTTGTTAAATCATCAAAATCAACAACATTAATGTTAGACCCTATACAGACTAAGCTAAAACCTTAAAGCTGGCTATTATTATACCTCTTATTAAAAAACGCAACTTGATCCTAGAACTAGTTAATTACAGACCGATCTTGAATCTCCCTTTTCTGTCAAAAGTACTGGAAAAGGCAGTATCCTCACAACTGTGTTCCTTTTGTAGAAAGAAATGGTATCTGCAAGGGTTTCAGTCAGGATTTAGACAGTACCATAGTACTGAGACTGCTCTCATAGTTACAAATGATTTGCTCTAATCATCCGATCGTGGTTGTATCTCTCTATTAGTGTTACTCGATCTTAGTGATGCATTTGATACTATGGAACACAATGTTCTTTTGAATAGACTCAGCAATTACACTGGCAATAGTGGAATTGCATTGGCATGGTTCAAATCATACTTATCTGACCAGTATTAATTTGTAGCAGTAAATGAAGAGATGTCATATAGATCACAAGTTCAGTATGGAGTACCACAAGGCTCAGTACTAGGACTGTTGCTTTTCACTATGTACATGCTACTCTTGTATGATATCATTAGGAAGTAGGGGTGCACGATATATCGGCCGCCGATACAATATCGGCCGATATGTTCATTTTTTTTACACATCGGTATCGGTCCGATGTCAAAATAGGGCCGATGTGAACAGGCCGATATTTGACGTGTGAAGTTGAAGATGAAGTTACTGATGCTGACTCGTGATCTTAGCAGTAGTGAACGCGCCTGAGAGAAATACACATTTCATACAGATGACATAAGCAGAGAACAGTCTGTTTTCTTTCTTGTTCTGTTTAAAAATAGATGTTTCAAGCTTTCTATATAGGCTATGTCTCAGGTCTGTGAGGCAGGTAGGTTTCGGTTCATTTGAGACGCGCTTCAATTCACGCGCCGTCGCCTCAATGTCCTGATTAAATATTTTCTAATATTTACTTCTTGTTTATTTTTGATGAAACATTGATCAAAATTAAGATACAATTAATACAAAACGAAATTAAATTTAAAGTCAGGCTTTGTGCTTTCTGTTTGAGGTCTCTGTGAAAGTTTTAAAGCAGTCTTTTAGTGCCGCACGGACGTCCGTATAGCTAATGGAGAACTGTCCCGTCAGTAACATTGTTAACGCAGTCCAGTGCGACTAATGTTTTTTCCTTCTTCATGACACATTTTTGATTGATCGTTTTTTGACTCGTAGATATTTGAATATATTGTTTGATATTCGATACCCGTTCGGATTTGATTTTTCTCAAAAGTGACCGCACGTGTGATTTGTGGATTACTGATAAGCGCGAGTGGAGAAACAGGCGTTTATTTATTAATTCTCAGTGTTGAGAAACGTAGCCTTCATGTGTTACGTTATTGTGTTAATAATAACTAAAGTAGCCTACCTAATTATGTTACATATTTATTTTGTATGAAAACTAGCGCATTCGTTACTTATGTATTAAAAAGTAGGCGTTGTATCAGTGCTGCGCGAGCTCTCCCTCACAAACACGGACGCGCGCACACAGAGAGAGAAGATAATTGTAAAATGAAAAATTGACGGGCTAAGTTTAAATTTTGTTCTTGCTCGTTTTTTTTCTATCAAAATGTCAAAGCATTTTGTATTATCTATCCGTGTTTTTAAAATTCGTTAAATGACGGACGTTTTACTGTTAACAGCCCATAGCCTATGTCGGATTCGTCTTAAATAGCCTGTTATTATTTTTAGAATAAGTGATTCGTTATGCTATTATTGGACTCCTGTCTATTCATTGTCAACTGTTTTCTATAAATATGTTTGTATTGGCTAACATTTATTCAGCTAATGCGTGTCCTGTTTAAAATGTGCAGTGTTCAAAGGCAAAGACAGCACGTCAGAAATAGAAGCCCTTTTCCCTGTGCTATTTAGTATCATATTTGGATATTGGAATAAAAAATTAAGTAGCCTATCTTAATTGTACACAATGTTCCTGTTTTTTTTTTCCTGTTTTCTAAGGGTTTCTTAATTTTAGACATGTTGACCAGCACACATTAGGCTATATGCAATGCAATAAAATGCATGTGTGTCGTATGTGTGACATATTTTGCATACAGGTAAAGGTGCCCAATATTAGTCATTTCTAAAGTAAAAAAAAAAAAAGTGTTTTGGAAAATAGCTCTTTATTTGATAATCATTAAAATTTGTTTTCTATACAGAGATATCGACATCGGTAAATATCGGTATCGGCCATAACAGCAATATTAATATCGGTTATCGGTATCGGCCACAATTTTCACATCGGTGCATCCCTATTAGGAAGCATAGCGTTCCTTTTCACTGTTATGCTGATGATACTCAGCTGTATATTTCTTTGCCCTGACAAAACATACCTATTCACAATATTGACAGAATGCATAGTTGGTATTAAATAAATGGATGACTAGTAATTTTAGTCTATAGTAAATAGGTTTTAATTATTGGACCAAAGACCTCTGCACGTAATAACCTAGAATACTGTCTAACACTTGATGGCTGCTCTGTTAAGTCGTCATTGTCAGTTAGGAACCTGGGTGTGCTCTTTGATACCAATCTTTCATTTGAAAGCCACATTTCTAGCATCTGTAAAACCAAATTTTTCCATCTTAAAAATACAGTATACAGTATATAAATTACGTCAATTTTCAGCTTTCAATGAAAAATGCGTAACAGTTAGTTCATGACCTCAAGGCTAGATTATTGTAATGCTCTACTGGGTGGTTGCCCTGACCCGCTTAATAAACAAACTACAGCTGGTCCAAAACGCAGCAGCTCGAGTTCTTAGGAAGTATGACCATTTTAGCATGGTTCTGTCAACACTACATTAGCTTCCTATTAAACATTGCACACATTTTTAAAATCTTGATAATTTACTTACAAAGCACTAAATGGTTTAGCTCCTCAGCACTTGAGCGAGCTCTTAACGCCTTTTAGTCATTCACGTCTACTGCGATCTCAAAGTTCCGAGCAATTGATATTGGTAGCGGAAGATCCTTTTTTTTCTCTTTTTAGTGCTAGTCTTTCTAGCTTTGTTTGGGAAGCAGACACTCTCATTGAGTTTAAATCAAGTTTTGTTTTTGATTAGTTTGTTTAAAAAAGTTTAGCGCTGCAATATAGATCCACCTCTACATCTTCCTTGCCTGCAGGCTGTAACACTTCTGCTTCCTCGATGGCGTCGGTTTTACTAAATCAATTAGAGCCAGAGCATGAAAAGTGGATTTGCTTTCGCAGCGCAGAAAAGTTATTTGAGGGCAGGTCAAAGTAAACATTATTCGTGGGCAGCCATTAGCCATGTTTCCACTGCCGAGCCAAAATCGAGGGTGCTAATGTGCTCTCTTCAGATCGCAGAATTTTGTGGAAAATAGAAAAGCTCATTCTTTATAAAGAAATGTGATGTAAACATTTGATATTTTGTCAATATTTATTTCTAAATGTGTAAGCCTTTGGACTTAAAAGCCTTCATGGAGTTGTTTCGTGCATTCTTGTGATCACAATTCTCATTTTATTTGAGCTAATAAATACCAGTTTGATTCAGAATTATTGATGTGCAGTCCTGACACAAATGAATAAATTACTGTCACGAACATTTTTTATTGTAAATCATTGGTCAAATATCGATGCTGATATCGAGTCTTTAGGTAAAGACGAAACGTCCGCTTCTATCATGCTCTAGCTAGTTTTTAGTCAGCTAGCCCGATGCTGGTGAAATGGTGTAACGTCATATATGACGTTGTTCTATAGGGGTGTGTTGAAGGTGAGTTTTAGTGTCATTATTTGTTTTGAGGTTTTTAAACACGATACTGTGCAATATTACTCACTGTGGCCCCAGAGCGCCTGACACTGGGCATCTCTGGTCTTACAGCGGCCCCCATAGCAGCGGCCCTGAGAGAGCCAGAAAAGAGAACATCAGCTTATAGTATGCATACAGTATACACACACTCTACGCACACTCTCTAAGCCTGACAAATAAAAAAGACACTTGGCTGATGTCCTCTGTGACTACAGTCACATAAAAGAATAAAGGTGAATGAAATGAATACGTAAAAATACCTTACATAACAAATAATTAATTAGTTATATCAGTAGCCTCATGTGTGCAGACATGCTGAGATCACACAACCAGTCAGAAACAACTTTGTTACTGGAGAGATTTGCTTGTGGGATAAATGAATAGTAAATAATGTATAGTGTAAACACCACATTTCTACAATTAATGACATCGGGAACTGAACACTTATGTACTGTATCTACACAAAACTAAGTGTAACTATAAGGCCAAAATCAGCCAGCACACTCAAAAAACTAAAAATAAATAAATAAAATTGCAGACTGCCCTTTTAATTATTGAAACATTTTCATTCAATTTAAACCATAGTTCATGTACAGTAAGTCTGCCAGTGTTATGCTGTAATTCATGCAAACAAAATACAGTGACAATGGTTAGTACTGTACTATTGTAGTAAGAAATGTTCATATTAGATAGAAAAACTGAATATTTTACCAGTCCAGCATCGCACATGTAACCATCCAGTTTGTGGACATTATGTGGACACTGTTTGAGAAATGAATGAGAAGCACATGTGAATCTCTTACGTTATTCGGACTATTATGATGGTAATGATGATTTTATATAAATGTATCATTACTTTACTCGAATCGCCAGTGCACGTTTCTGGCACATCACAGTCATTCACTGCATCCCTGCAGACCACTCCTCTCTGCTCATACTGAAACACACAATCTTTCAGTGAGTTAAATACACAACAAAAATATCCACAATTAATAACGCAAAAAAATGAAATAAAAAATGTTTTGACTGTTGACTTGGGATTTGTCCCTTTGAAAATAAAAAAGTCACGCTCATGCTTTTTCAAACCTGTATGACTTTCTTTCTTCTGTGGAACACAATAAGATAAATTCTAAGTAAAATTTTACAAATGTAAAAGAAAGTTATTCACAGATAATCCTTTTCTCTAGTGAGTGCACAGCTCAAGAACCACTGTGACTGGATAATGGAGTCACCTGACTGAATAGAGTCTGATAAGAGAATGAATCATTCAGGCTGATTTGTAAACCAGATCAACTGATACAGTGGCAAAAAATAAATAAATAAATAAATAAATAAATGGTATCCCAATGTATAAAATATAAATGTAAGTAGTTTCTTGGACCGATTTACAGCAGTGGAGCTCCAGTGTGATGAGATGAAAAGACACTGAGTTGGGAAATAATGACAAAAACAAATATTCTCAATGGCTCATGCAGTTCACCCAATCTAGTCCAAACAAATGACTCTAATTAACCAGTTATTTTTAGTGAATAAAAAACATACAATGCAACCAGTGTTAGTCCTCAGGTAACATCTTAAATAAATCACTTTGGTTCTTTTAAAGAATCGAAGCATTTGTGTAAATATACATCAGTTTATTATTGGCTGTCAGAAATAGCGTGTTCATTTGAAAGATTACTATTTAGTTTAACATACTAAAAAGATGTATTCATTTTTTTCCTTCTTGGCATAGTTACAGTATATGATTACACTATCTGGATTCCGTTTACCAGCTTTTAAAAGCGAGAGAGAGCAGCCAATGCCTTTTGCCTTGCTTAGTTGGGGACACATAATATTCAACAATATTATTGATCTGCCTGTATTGATGTAAATGTAACTAAATGAACTGTAAATGAACTAAATTCATAACTTTTCTACAACAGAAATTAACCATCAATTAAGCTGGACTATGACACTATTTTCTAGATCTGCTGGACAGCCGAAACAAATTTTGTTTAATTATTTTCCTGTTATCACTGTAAAGCTGCTTTGAAACAATCTATATTGTAAAAAACACTATATAAATAAATATGACTTGACTTGACTCTGACATTTCTTGTAAAATCTACAGTATTTTTAATAAAACTAAATTGTCAAGTTTTTAGAATTGTACTGTAAAAAAAGCATGGTTTTACTGTGAGTTTACATTATTAGAAAGCACAAAAATTACTATAAACAAACAATATCATTCTATATTTCTCCAGTGCATATATAGGCTACTATAAAGGTGCATGCAATGCAGCAAGAATAGATTATTACGGTGGCCGAGAGAGTTCAATGCGCTGCAACTGAAGAAAATTCACAAACAAATAGAAAACCGGTCAATTTGTAACTGGGCAGCACTGTGTTTCTGACTCACAAAGACCTGGTTCATAAGAGTCATTTGTTAATGAAGCTGACTACACTGTGTGCACTGCATCCACGTGCCATCCGCTAGGACAATTTCTAGAAACGTGTCTTATTTGCCATTATTTTGCGATATGCTTGAATTGAAGTGTCACTGCTGAAAAGTGGAGCCTATCCCAGTATCCTAGGCCGAAGACAGGGAAAATAACTGACAGCCCTTGGTAAATGATCAAGTAATGATGTAATGTTGTACAGATGTAATGATCCCATCAAGTAAATGATGTTTTGGGTGAACAATTCTAACACAACTTACCTTGCAACGGCTACAACAGAGTCCATTGCTACACATTGCATCATGGGTCAAAGTGCATTTTTTACAGCATGCACCCCCAGCGCGAGAGCAATCCTACAAGAGTGCACAACCAATAAAAACAACCTGTTAGCTTAACACACTTCAAGGCAGGTATCACTTCAAGGATTTAATTAATTAATACTCAAAGAATTATTTCTGTTTCTGTTGGATTCTCAAAGGAAATTTGTGTTAAATTATCTTGTCACCCACCACTTGAGAGCCACAGTCGCATTCTTCTCCCTGTTCCACAAAACCATTGCCACATTCAGGAGGATCCAACAACTGTAGTGACAGAAAATATCATGTCACTGCCAGATATTTATAATAGATATGCAGTGTTAAGCAAGCTACTCAAAAATGCATCAAGCTCTCTATCAATTAACATAAAAGCTAATTCCACAATAAGCCACACAGTAAAAGTAGCTAAATATAAGCTACTTCATATATGTATTGTTATGTCTGTGTTTTTGAAGGCGAGGTTCCTTTTCTGAGAATGCAATGCGGCTTTTTTACTGACTATGGTGTCTTCAGGATACAGAACAATTTGTCTACTGCTGTGACCTCCGCACATCCCAAAAGGGACCAAGTGCAGTGGGTCACCACTGGGGCATGCACTGTAGGGGTGGACATCCTGGCCACCTTCCAGGTAACACTCAGTACACGAGGAGCTGCACAGTGTCCAGAGGAGGAACTTTGAAGCACAGGTGTTCATGAAAGGTCTGTCAAGAGCTTGAGGCCCAGGAGACCTACACTACACCCCTGAACCCCCAAAGTGATGGACTGGTAGAGCATTTCAACTGTACCCTAACCACCTAGCTTGGCATCTTGGTTGAACAACATTAGCATGACTGGGCCCACTATCCCCCCTGGTCCTTTGGGCATATCGTTTTGTTTGACAGTGCAAGAATCCAGAAAAACACACCAACATCCCTCATGTTTGGACAAGACATTCACTTAAGATTTGGTGTTTGGGTTACCACTACAGCCAGATGTACCACTGGAAGCAAAGGAGGAGTACTTCGTCCAACTCTGAAAGCAGTTCAGAGTGGTCCATGGCTTATGCCGGCAAGCAAAAAGGTTTTCACTAAAGGGAAAGATTTTGCCCTTGAAACATGGTATTGGTGTACTGGCCAGAGAGAATTTCCAGTGCAGGAGCCTTGAGACGTTGTAGAATGGATCTCAGGCATGGCTTACCATGTCCAATGTCCAACTAACATGTTAAGTGCAGCCAGAACGTTACTCCTACATGCCCATGGCTGCATTTCCCAGAAGCATTGTTAGCTTAAATAGATTGTGGATGCTTCTGGGAAAAGCAGCCCCTCATAGAGGTCCATCTAAAACTGTAGAATCACCTTGTGAATCACCAAGTATATGTGTGGGAGTGTGGGATCGCTAAGCTCTAAAGCCTAAAGTATACTTCCCTTGTCCGCGTTCTGCTCTGGCTCGCAGACAGTCCACTTGACGTAATTTCGTAATCAACACAGTTCGCTGATGTCTGTCCACACGTCCGCATGCAGGCAGATTTTTGTATCCGCACAGAGCAGACAACAGAGCATGAGCAAGTGATTTGAGCACTTAAAAAGGACAGTCCACTAGAATGTGTCTCCACACGCTCACGGTCAAAGGAGTATACATTGAAAGGCTTGTGTGCTCAACGGTGCAGAAACAAGCGATATCATACGTAAGGAGATGCATATGCAAAATAACCTCAAAATTAAACAGCATATAAATAAAAACTGCCAAATGTTACAGAATGAAATGTCAACCCAGGAGGAACTATAGGACTGTGCAAGCTTTGGGGGTGTTGATGGACTTGATCTACTGCATCTACTGTATGTTTTGATCATCGTTCTGAATCTGGATCTCAAACTGGATGTAGTCTTTGACAAAAACGTGATTTTCTCAGCTTTTTGCTCAAAATGTTGCATTTTTATTAAACTTACCCACATGCAAGTGTTGATAAAAAAGGAATGCATGAAGCTAGAATAAAACATTTTTGTTGTTTAAAAGCAGATAGTCTGTTCTTTCCTTTGATATATTGCACATTCAGATATTCATACAACAAAATATTCTGAGAGCCATGCAACTTTTGTGAAAATGATCAAAAATGCTGGCAGAGTATGGAAACTTTTTTCAAAATGTTTTTTTTTTTTTTTTTTTTTTTTACATTTAACTGGATGTTCCAGACAAACCTTGTTAGGTTTATTGAAGAGGCAGCTCCCTCCTCCTTGCTGGAGGAACTGAATGTACTCCTCTATACTGCACCGTGAAAACTTTCTGGGTAGATAGTATCTGTCAGGATCACATTATAGAGTTAATACTGTTCAGTTACCCTTACATGGAAACAGTGTGTAAAACTATTAGAGAAGGAACAGCAAAATATAATTTATATTTGACAGACACTTTTATCCAAAGCAACTTGAGGCCAATTCACACTGCACTAACATGAGCCACATTTGTCAGGTTTTGTCGGAACAGTGAGTCACACCTTTCGGCATTATTTGGCTTTTAATTTTGCAGAAACATGCTGAATCTACATTTGTCAGGTCTTGAAAATGTGACATTGTAATCTGGTGACTGTCGCCATTGGTCGGTGTCTGTCGGCGCAGTGTGTGAATTGGCCTTTGCAGTGCATTCAAGGTATACATTATGAGTGATCATGGGAATCGAATCTATCACTAGTACTGCTAGTGCCATGCTCTACCAGTTGTGCTGGTAGAGCTAAACTATTTAGCTGACTTGAAAAGACTTGAAAAATACTCTCCATGGTGAAGCAAGTTTAAAAAGAATCAAGCTAACTTGAAAGCAAGTTAGCTAGCAATCTTAATAGTAACTTAGTAAAAGTAAAGACAATTGATGTCCATCACTAATTTGAGTACTGAGATTACAGTAAAGCAAGTAGCAAGGTTGTATGCAATTCAGAAATTAATTGAGAATGCTTTTAAAATTTCAATTCAGTTTCTAAATTTGAAGAGAATTTGAATTAAGATGAAGACTGAATACATGATTCTATTCAAATTTCAATGTAAGAAAGTAGAATGAATTGAAATTCAAAGAAATTCACATACTGTAACTGTAACTAATTAACTGTAACTAAATAAGATAAGATTTGTTGGCTTGATAAAGCATTGTTTGCTAAATAATTAGAAGTTTCAAGGTTTATAGGCCTCATGGCCAAAATAAATAATTATACAAATATAATTCCATTGTATTAAATTATTTAGCTTTAGTCGACCATGGTGGGAGAACTCTTACAGAATGCTTTACCTGTGTTGAATTTCTTTGAATTGCAATTAATGAATTCCTCTTCAAGTTATCCTGTGGGTCATGGTTAATAAAAAAATCCTCAATTCTGTATTTTGCTTACTCTGGCAAGAATTCACATCATATACAATAGGGCCTCATGCTTGCAATCCATTTGCCAAACATTTGTGACTGAGCTTGTGCACTTGCATAGAGTATATTTCCAGCATGAATGTTGCAATAAAAATATACTTACACAAAGACCCAAAAACTTGACTCACCCAGTATCCTCCATGATGCAGCCTAACCACGGATCTGGACATCTGCAGTCTCCTACCACACACACACACACACACACACACACACACACACACACACACACACACACACACACACACACACACACACACACACACACACACACACACACACACACACACACACACACACACACACACACACACACACACACACACACACACACACACACACACACACACACACACACACACACACACACACACACACACACACACACACACACACACACACACACACACACACACACACACACACACACACACACACACACACACACACACACACACACACACACACACACACACACACATTAAAACAACAGTCCCCCCTTTTTTTGTTATATTTTGTCAGGAGTGGAAGGATGGTTACCTGCAGTAGCACGGTCTTTGTTCCACATCATTCCAAGGTTCTGTCCTAAACTCTGACATAATGTGATAGCCATGGGTCCCACATTTCCATACTGACATTAACACAAAGATGGTAGATGGTATGTTGGCACTCATTTAGCAGATGCTTTAATACAAAATAACTTACAGCACGCTTATTATATATATATATATTTAAAAGTGCTTTTGCAGTCAGTTATTTGATTAAGATTATGAAGAAACTTTTTTTCCCTATCTGTCAATCACTTCGGCGTTGTGTCGATGTAGTGACACTAGGGGTTCGCACTTGGGAGCCCCAAACACCTCTGATACTTCAGAAAAGGCCAATGAGAATTGGCAAGTGGAATTTACATGCCTAGGCATTTGCTCTGCCTAGAAGCTTCATTGGTTTCCTACTGCACATTTCAACAGTTGTTTCTATTATACACACAGATAAGAACTCAGAGAGTTCCCATGGGCACTTCAATGAGCAAGTAGGAAGAAAAAAAATCCAAAAGAGAAAATTCTCTAACAAGAGAGTTTCTTTATAAAAGAGAGATTTCCTCTAAAAGAGCAAACACGGATGAAGAACATCTTTTTAAAGATGCTTTTTCGCCCGTGCATTTCTGGATAAGGTCACGATTGCTACTGCAGTTTGGGCCATGCCCATGCTGGAGCACCTTTTGTGAATGGTGCATTCTCTCATTGCGAGAGTGTGGCCATGGGAACGTTGCGGTCAAAACTTTCCTGCTTTTCTAAAGCAGGAAGTCACCTCGGATGCTCCAAGTCCTGGTCCTTCTGCAATCATACACAAGGCCGCGGCACTGAGGGTGATCTGAGGGTACGAATGGCAGGTCTTCTGATGGGCGCTACTAGTGCTTCCAACCCCTTGTGCTGGCTCAATAGACCAATCAGACTCAACTACGCGATTCAGTTCAGAAACCAGTTTCACTAAAGTTGCAGCTGTAGAGCCTGTTTTCACCAACCAAGGTAAGGAGAGGGTCACCTCCCTCGATCATAATGAAGCTAAGTGGTGGGTTGCAACCAATCTTAAAGCAGAAACGCAGTTGTTGGCGTGTGTTCGCCATCAAGATTGGTTCATGGCAATAGACCTGAAAAATGCGTACTCTCATTTCTCTGGTTTGTATCCTTGATCATGGAAGGCATGGAGGATGTCCTTGCCCCGCCCAGAGAAGTGGGTATTCACATTATCAAATCTGGCTAATACTAGCACACTCTTACGATCTATTGCGTGTATACAGGGGCCTGGTGCTTAGACACCTTAGCCAGGTGGGGGGGTTCGGGTCAACTGGGAAGAAGCAAGCACAGAACTATCTGAAGTTATTCAGTTATTCAGACAGAAAACAGACAAACTCAATAATGCAGTGAATGCACTGTCGTGATTGGACAAGCTTCAAAGAGAGTAGAGAATCCATTCCTGGGTAGTCCAGCTGATTTGGAGCCGATTAGTCGAAGCTCAGGTAGACTTGTTTGCCTCCTGCCACAACACTGAACTACCTGCTAAATTGGCCAGGACACTGTTTCGGCTCCTCAGCACAAACCTGAATGAGTGGATGAGAGATACCATCTCATTTTATACCCGTATGTCTGGGGGAGTGGCATGCAAATTCCACTCGCCAATTCTCATTTGCCTTTTCTAAAGTGTCAGAGGTAAGTGCGACCCCTAGTGTCACTACATCAACACAATGTTTCGTTCCCTCTATCAGGGAACGGAGGTTACGTCAGTAACCAAGACGTTACACTTTATTTCGATAGTCCACTTTAGACATTCTATTAACTGTAAATAACTTTGCAACTACATGTCAACTAACTCTCAATTGAATACAAGTAGACTGTTTGCTTAGGGTTCAGGTTAGTAGAATAAGCTGGCATGTACTTGCAAAGGTACCTATAGTCAGTAGAATATGTTGGGGGACCATCAAAATAAAGTGTAAACAGATTTTAAAGGTAGGGTAGGCAATTTCAGAGAGGCTAGCAACAGCAAGATCCCTCACTCCTTTCAGAGCGCTCTCCAAAGCCACGCTTCCTCCAAAACACATGAACACGCACAGCCAGCGCAGAGTAAGCAAAGCGTCACGAGAGACAGCAATAAATTAAGTTGTTTCAAAGCACATAACATCACATTAAAAAATTACGTAAACAAGTTAAAGAGCTCTGACTTGTACCAACTGACTGCTGCTAGGGATGGCGAAAACTAAAAATTTTCTTGACCGACCACCGCGCCTCATTAGCCGGTTGAAACTTTTAGTTAAAAATCGATTAGTTTAAAATATGCTACGCTATTTGAAATAACAGCCATTTCGAGCCGCGCCTGCAATTTCGCAACTCTGTCGCATCTCTCTGCCGCTCTGCCTCCCGCTCACACACAAACTGCCGCCCTTCCACTCACGTCACTTTTTTTAAATCCCCTACAGCGCGAAACATGAGTCCCGCAAACGCGGCGACGAGGAGCTTATATGTAATCGGAGGACAAATGGCTCCTTAGTTTCGAAATGGTTTGGGTACAAGGTGATCGCGTTGAAAATAAAGGAGTTTGTCTAGCATTAGAAGCTCATTTGAAACATTGCCGCGGCTCATTTAAGAAAATGACAGCTCCGAAGAGACGCTGCTTTAGTTTGAGGTAGTGCTAACAATAATAAAGAAAGACGATGATCATCATCACCTTGCATCATAGATGATGTGCTACTACTCTATTTAAGCACTGTATCACACAAGTTGCAACTTACATCTGTGTCAGTCTTTTTGGTGAAATGGTCCCACACACTAATTTTCTTTGCACGCTTCATCCTGTCGTCTACTCTGGCTCTAACCTTGAGTGTTTTAGCCTGTAGCCTTTACTTTTCACAAACCTTGTGAGCGCGCGAACCCAAACGCTGTGACCTCGCGCCAAATGTTTTTATTGGTTTATTAAATACAAACAGGCGAGTTATGAAAAATTGAGTGTGAGGGATTTGTTCACTTCACACAAAAAGATCTTGGAATGAGATGGCTAACTGTAGTAGCGTTTAGTCCACTGTCTATAATAGCCTAATTTAGAGATCACTTTTTTTTTTTTTTTTACCGACTACCGACAACTTTGATCGGTTAACGTTGATACGGTCAACTATCGGTCAAACGGTCATCGGTTAACATCCCTAACTGCTGCAGATTATTTTTTGCCATTGATAGTGTTGCCATAGAAATGCATAGCTCCAAGTAGAATTTCACAATATAATTACGATATGGCGTGAAAGCAGCATAAGCTCGTTGTTTTGGTTCAGAAGGAACTGTAAAAGGTGGCTGCTGTTTGTTTGCGGTGCTCGTTGACTTTCTGTCTACAATTCTGCATAGCTTAATGGAACATGCTGCACAAGCAGAGTGCGCAGATGTATGGGAATATATAGTTTGACAGGCAGGTAGGGCATCCTATGATTGCATTTGGATTGAATACAATGATTGGACACATTTTTTTTGGTCCTAAGACTTCCACAGAAGATATATGGTATTTTTATTTTATTTTATTTAGACCACTTCTATTATTGATTTCTATTTGGATGTGAAGAGAGTTTCAACCAGTATAACAAAAAGTGTTTATGAAAAACCTACCCTACCTTTAAGCAGACAGTCTACTAATACTCGAATGGCTGGTAGCTGACATGTAGTTGCAAAGTTAATTATAGTTAGTAGAATGTCTAAAGTGGACGATCAAATAAAGTTTTAGCAAAAGTAGCTCTGAGCTTTAGCCATTGAGCCCTCACCTCATTGACTCCTCCACCTCGTGTCGGTGAGCAGATCCCCTCGATGTATGCAGTGCCACTGCGACTGCTCTGAAACGTGCGTCCCCTACAGGTCAAATAGTTCACAGAATATTTACCTTACAAAGGTTTTGAACTTCTTACAGAGTTGGTTATCATGAAAGTCATATGCAATCTTAAATTGCAATGCCACTGGTGTGATGCAAATTTGTTGCATAAGGCCCCATGAAATGGTTTGACAAAGTACATTTTCTTTCCTCTGTTGACGCATTTCGGATTGAAACCAAAAGTTTTTAGGGGGAAGGATATTCTCAGGAGCAAAAATTTGTAGATGCCACTAAACAGGAGACAATTACATATTTTCAGTCCAATTCTTAGGAAGAGAAAGGTTTTAAATACCTTTTGTAGTACACTAGCATATACTGTAGACTAACAAAAACACAAACAAAGTTGATTTCATGGGGCTTTAATTATATTGAATGGATATTTACATTCAATATATATTGTATGTGTCAAATGCAATGACCGAGCGTGTAAAAAATGTGTCGTCTAAGAGGGAAGCATAACATACGAGAGCAGGTGAGCTGCATCACTCTTCTCTTTGATATTCTCCTTCCTGTATTTCATAAAGTCACGCAGGGTCACCAAAGGGTCGTCGCCAACAGAAACCATGTTCTGAGTTGACCACGTCTCCATGGCGACAAGCACTATTCTAGTGTTCAGCTGCTCCTTGTAAATCTGGAATTTAATAGGATGTTTAAAAATAAGTATAAAAATTGCTACAGTACTTACTCAAGGAAAACATCATGAGAAAAAATCGTGAATATGTCTGTCAAACTTCAGGACGTACAGCATCAGCCATGTTCACTACAGCTTTAGCAAAGTTTCTCGTCTGAGAGGTCGATCTTCGCATCTGTACAAACTACAGAGAGAAACATCAATACAAATATTACACACCACATGCAAAAAGAAATACAGAAAAGAATAACTGTTAAATAATTTACTATTTTCAGATCTTACCAGTTCGTAATCATTGACCACTAGTAACTCTACATACTTTGTTTCACTCTGAACTGTGCGCGGACCCCTCCGAACCTGCAGGGGGACACAGGGAATCACAGTTTAACCAAACCGATGTCTTTAAAGGGTTTAAGCAACATAACAGAATGTGATGTGACATAACATGTTAGTGTACAGTTCAATGATACAGCAAGTGTGAATTACACAACATATTGTGATGGAAATGCTTGTTTGTTTTTAAAAGAGTGTTTAAGGAATATGGAAACTCTTATGATTCTTTTTATCAAACTAATTAATCAATTTCATTAATTCCTATTGTAATGTTTTTTTTTTTTTATTGCATCTTTTTATCAACATTTCGAACCATTAACAACCCAAGCAAAAACCAAACAAAGAAAGCCTGGCAATTACAGTGCAAAAAAAAAAAAACATGTAATAAAATAAAAAATGAAATGGTAGCATTATAATATCCCAAACCTCTAAATATTACTTAAAGAAACATCAATACAATCAAGATATGGGGTCCAGACCAGATGGAAATCTTCAGTTGACAAGTGAGTAACACATGTTAGAAATTCTAAAGGAATCGTTTCCCAAATAATCTTATGCCATCCTTTTAAAGCAATACTTAAAAAAAAAAGATCATTTCCTTTTTATATCTTTCTGCTAGACTTAACAGTTGATAAGACTTTACAGTTTTATTTACATCACCATCTTTGGTATTATTTTAGTCAGTGTCTCTATGGTTACAGTTATGGATTTGATAAAAATCTACACACCCCTGTTAAAACAGCTGGTTTTTGTAATGTAGAAAATGAATGCCGCTGAAAACCAGTGACACATTTCAGAGAAAAAAAGATAAAAATAAACCCTAACCTTATTATAATTAAGTATGTGCTTGTTCAGAATGAACTAATCATCAAGTTCATGTGAAATAGTTCACAACAGGCTGTCTTTGCTTGAAGTGACTCCAAATAAATCTCAGCTGTTCAAGTAAGATTTTAGAGATCTTCTTGGTTGCATGCTACGGGGTTATTTACACCTGGTCACTTCATGCATTTTCTTTGATCGGATAGTTTCCGATTGTGAAAAGAACAGGTGTAAATGGAACTGCAACTGGACAAGTGCAAATTCATCTGGTAGTTGAAGCCATATATGTAAAGGCAAAGTCACACCGCACAGACAAACAAGTTGGCCGTTGAATTTAGAATTTTATGAAAAATAACTGTCAATCATACTGCCTCAGCAGACACTGACAAACGCTGATTGAACATGTTCAGTCTGGTGAAAACAAACCCAGACCAACGCCGACAGGGGTAACGCACTAATCCGTCAAAACCCAACAAACGTGTATGCTGGCATTTGCATTTGTATGTGCAGTGTGATTTGGACTTTAATTTTACTCCACCCAAAACGGTAAAAAACAAAAGTGTGAGAGCAAGTTATACCAGCTCCAGGTAGTCTACCACAGTGCTACTACAACATACATCACCACAGATATGGGCCGCCGCAGGTGAGAAGCCTATCTCTTTAGAAAGTCCTGGGAGAGTACCTGTGCTGATGTCACTTTAATAATATTTAATAAAAATTTGTTACATTTATATAGCGCTTTTCTCTGCACTCAAAGCGCTTTACATTTGGAAGGGGGGAATCTCTTCAACCACCACCAATGTGCAGCCATACTGCACCAGAACACCCACCACACACCAGCTTACTGATGGAGAGGAGATGGAGAGTAAAGCCAGTTAGTAAATGGGGATGATTAGGAGGCCATGATGGACAGAGGCCAGTGGGCAAATTTGACCAGGATGCCAAGGTTACACCCCTATTCTTTTTCGAAGGACATTCTGGGATTTTTTTTTATGACCACAGAGAGTCATAAAGTGTCCCCATCATCCTGGGGCGTTAGGACCCACACAGACCACAGGGTGAGCACCCCCTGCTAGCCTCACTAAAACCTCTTCCACCGGCAACCAAGTTTCCCTAGGAGGTCTCCCATCCAGGTACTAACCAGGCTCAGCCCTGCTTAACTTCAGTGGGCAACGAATCTTGGGCTACAGGGTGATATGGCTGCTGATATGGCTCAGTTGAACTTGCATATAGTGTGGGAATTGAAGATTGGATTTATAGTATAGTTTTGCAGAGACACATTTATGTTTTCAAGTGTAAATGGAACAGTTTTAACAAATTGGATAGCTATCTGATCAGTAAAAATGCATAAAGTGACAAATGTAAGGCCCTACTACAGAGCCGTTGACCACAAAGAGTTTAAGAAGCATCAAAAGAGTCTCAGGGAGACCCAGCGCAATTGACTTTGTACACCGACGCATGTATCATTCCTACTAACCAGGAAAAACTAGTTTAAAGTCAGTGGCACGTTGCGCATGTTATTCATATGCTATTTTAAGGGCACATGCTTGGCCATAATCAATGTAACGTGTGCACAATGCGCACTTTGATTCTCTCATCTACACAGAAGCAGCTGTTTTCATTTTTGCAAATCATACATTATTACAATAGATAGATAGATAGATAGATAGCCAGACAATTTATTATAAAAGCATACACCTAGCATACACATTTACCCAAATTATCATACGCCTGTTTAACCGAAGTTAATTTGGGTGGGTTTCTCCATTTCAATGTAACTCCTCTCTCTTTTACGGCCGTGACGAGAGCGTTGCTCTCGTTGGCTGTGAACCACTCCTGGCGCGCGCCTGGCAATAACATTATTGTGGTAGCTACACAGTATATATATACATACATACACACACACACACACACACACACACACACACACACACACACACACACTATGTATAGGTGTATGTGTGTTAATGCACAAGTATATTCAGATATATAGTATTTGAAGTACTTCGGGTTGAAGTGTAAAGTGTATCTGAGAAAAAGTAAACAAAAAAAATGCTACATTCATTACGTTAACTGAAGAGGCTTCAGTACGTTGAATAAACCACTTTTGTGAGGAAACTTCTCATTGCTTAATGGATTGACAGCCAATCCTCATATGCCATCTTAAGTGAGATTCCAATCCAAAGGGAGAATACATGTTCAGTTCAAAAGAAATTAAGAACGACATAGGGAATAAGGGTACATAGATACATCACTTCACAGGAAGTGCAGAAGGAAATGTACCCATCAGTCATTGTATATCAACCCAGTATTTAAAGAAACTTGACTAAAAAAAACTAATTGAGGTCCCATCATTTTATTTAGTCCCAGTTGTGGGGCAATAAACTACATTTTGCTAATGATACAAAATGTTTGGTGAGCACAGAATCAGCATATTAGAACGATATATGAAGCGATAATATATGATATATTTTTTTTTTATCAAATAAATGCAGCCTTAGTGAGTAGAAGGCAGAAAAAAACACTTAAAAAATCTTAATTGCACACTTTTGACTGGTAGTTTAAGTGCATTAGTAGTGAAAGACACCTAATGTAATGTGAGACCAGGACTCCTAATCTGAAACAACTATGCAGGGCCACAGTTAGGAATTCTTGGGCCGGGCACAAAACTATCACCACAGCCCTCCCCTGGTTGAAACCGATTTCTGGATGCCCTTTTTGGCAGCTTGTTATGCATGACGAATCTTCAAAAAAAATCAACTGATGTCAAAAATAAAAACTCTCACCTGTCTTTTTGCCCGTCTCAGCCCATCTGTGAGCTCCGATTCATTCGTCTCCATAGAAACGGGATAGTCACTGTTAATGTCAGAGTCACTGCCGTTCATGGTGCTTCCTGGAAGAGAAGAAGCCATTGGTTATACAGCCTAAAACCTTTGTCGTCAGCTTTCAGTGGATCGATAAAGATGTCTATTACTGAAAAATGATCCATGCAAAAAATCAATATGCAGCAGACGGAGAAAGAGAGAAAGCAGGAAGGATACAGTCTGAATGCTAAAAAAAAAACACACTTTAGTATAGGTCATATAAGACAGCGACTATGTCTAACTGTATTAAAGGAAAAGTCATTTTGTCAAGGTGATCTTTCCATACAACAAATGTGAATGGTGATTTTTGCTATTATTAGTCTGTTCATTAGAGACGATGTGATGCATGGTGACTTTTTGCAGTTTGCCTTTTACTCTTCATATCTTCAGCCACTAAAGAAAGAAAGTCATACAATTGACATGAAGGTCATTTTATGTGCATGTGAGAGGAATCTATGTCTTACCTGAGTTTTGTGGCATCAGCCGGATGTCTGCCATTCTGTATACAACATGAGTATTTGCATCCTGTGTGACAGAATCATGGAAGTCACCTACTGTATGAAGCATTTTTCTCTTGACATTAGTCACATGACGGGTTATTCCTGTAAGGTTTCACATAGCCGCAACTGACAATTACTAGGGTCTAAGCAGTTCAGTAGAGTAGAGATAATAGATAAAATTTGAAAGAAAACAAGCTGCTGATGCTGTTGAGCCAGTGGAATTATGGTAAATGTCAACACACAGTTTAAAGGTTTAGAGGTTCTGTAATGTTCATTGTGGAATTTTGTATTTTATGTGACAGTATTGTGGATTCTATTGTGGATTTTTAGGGTTTGGGGATCTATGAGTAATGATAATTGTGAATGAACATACTGTTACTCAAGAAAAAAAACAGACTTTGTCTGACAATATAGTTATATCCAGGGGTGCACATAACTGGTGTGCATGCGTGGTAAAAAATAAACGAGGCGCGGCAGAACGTGGAGTGAATTGCTTTTGAGTAAAAACATATTTGGGGACAGGGACATTTTTACTTACTGGAGTAGGATTTTTCTCCATCTCTTGTAAGATAGCAAATCAAGATGATAAGTGTGTTCATTAATTATTAGGGTTGCATTGGATCGCAGTTTATCCATGATCCGTACGGACCAGGCACAATATGATTTGAGGATTAACTGCTAAGTTTAAGATTAGTGAAAGAGTGAAAGATTATTATTTGGACGTGTTTTTTCTTGCCAATTTTGCGAGCTGTTTTCTGTGCGCACAGCCGCACACACTCGAAGCGCGTGCACACACAGAGAGAGAGAGGCACGTTTCATATAGCATGCGAACACAGAATTGATTCCTCTTTCACGTTTACTTGAACTTGAACGTACACATATACAAAAAAATTATTGTCATAAGTGAACAGTTTAGAAAGAAACCGGATGTGTGTTAGTATATTCGGTTCGTGCAATCGGCCTTAAAGTGACAGCAGCCTAATATTCCTGAAGTTGTCTTAATGTTAATAATAATAATGGTAATATTTTTGCTGGCACAGTCCAAAGATACTAGCTAAAATGTAAATTAGCTTTTTATAGCGTTACCTTGTGGCTGATTTTCATCCAAATTTGGTACCTAATCTATATGCGCTCTACATAGTATCTGCCAAATTTCATTAAAATCAGCCAATTCAGCCTGTTCAAACATATTTATATTTACATATTTACATATTTATTAGCTGCTGAGTTAGAATGTAAGCACATCCCCAAACATAGTTATGGTGTTGTTGTTGTAGTTTGCCTTATGGGTGAAAGTTTACACAATGTTGCTTGTATCCTCATAATGTCCTTGTGTTTGATTTCCAAATTTAGGCAGTTGCAGCATTTTTCACGTTTACCACATTGTTTTATTATCAGCATTCATTTTTTACATGGATTCTCAGAATCACAACTTCGTCATAACAATTTTTGTGGCCTTTTGAGAAAAGTAGGCCACACTCTTATCTAGTCCTGCTGAAAAGTCATGTTGTAATTGAACTCACAATATTTGGTACATACTGTATATTTTGGTACCAAATTGTATGAAAATGTTGTTGATAAATGTGCTCATTTCTGGCTGAATTATTTCCTGCTGTTGGGTAACGTTTCCTCTCAGATGAAAGGCTCACTGATGTACTGAGCTCTGCCACGTAAGGCTATTACACAACTATTCATTATTAATCTCCCATCTACCCAGACAGAGAGAGACACTTTACATGTGGCTTTGAATACTTTATGAAAATGACCCATTTAAGAGAAGTGAAAGAGGAGTGGAGAGAGAGTGAAAGAGAGATAAATAACAAACACAGATGAAAGGACCAAGAAAAACAGCAAAAAAAAGGTGAAATGAAAGAAGAGAGAATCGCTCAGACACATCTGACATGCTATTTCAATGCAACAAGAATTGCAATAGTAATTCTAAGTTAATTTAATTCACACAAATTAAGGATTCATCTTCATCTATGCTTAAAATAAGCTTGGTTACTTTTGAGGCTTCTCTAATTGTCTTGGAACAAACTCCTCCCACAGAAATGACATTACTAGAGTGCTGCAAGGATAATGTCTTTTTTTCTAGGCCAAAAGTCAGCATTTAGGACTTCCGGTTTCATCGTCCCAAAGTCATTGGGTTTTTGGAATGGATTTTTGCCTGAAAAAAGGTCTATGGTTCACAGAAGCTCAAGATATTTGCACATTTTATTCTACGACATAATACACCAGGAATACTGCCTTGTGATTTGTTTTTAAGCTTTTACTTGTCTTGAAAAAAGCAGTTGCTAACAAGTGTCTACATACGACTACAAAGGTTGGTAATTTCCACTGACACAGGAAGACAGAGCAGGACATATCGAACAGCTCCTCCCCCTTTTTAAAATAGCCAAAAACATTTTGTTTCTATCACAGCTCGGCTAGAGCCGTTGAGCTCGGTAAAGCCGCAGTTTCCTCCAAATCTCTAAATCTAATCGCTTTAAAGAATTCAAATGGGTCTGATACGTTTTCTGCACTGCACTGACCCGCATATGATCCGCTCTGTGCTATTGTGTCTCTGGACCGGAGCAGACTGTGTGTATGCACTGCAGCGGTTAGTGTGACACTAACGTCAAACCAGAGTTCATTCACCCCAATGGAAAGCATATTTACACTGTCTGAATTGTTCCCTATCCCCTATATATTACACTGTGTGACCGATTTTCGCCGCAGCTTCAGCGTGTATTTATAATGTAGGGGGCGGGACGCTTTAGATTCAAGAGATAACAGTAAAGCTAACATATTCATACTAAAAGCCAATTTTTATCTCATGTGGACTTTATCATCAAACCGAACAGGTAAACTCATCTACTCACTAGTCTGCTTTCACAGCCTCATTGTGTTTATAATCACACACTTTCAAACTATTCTTTGTGATGTTCAAGTCATGCAACCCTGGTGTAGTTCACTTTTAGCCTTGTTCAGGCTTCAAAATTCATAAAATGAATTTTTGCTGGTCAGAGCGTATTTTTTTGCAATAATCCAAAAGCCAATGGGAAAATCCTGAATCACTGCAGAGATCTATTCCTCCATCTTGAAAAAGTAGCCCTGCCTCAAATCCACCATTCAAAGAGCATCAGAGCCGAAAGGACAAATGAAAATCGAATGAGGCTGTTTTAACCAAAATACAAACGTCACATTACTGCTCTTACACCCTCCACTTGCCGTGCCTGTTATGCTTCCATCGCAATGGCATGACTGTAAATGTATTTGAACTGAGAGACGAGTGGAACGATGTCCTCTGGTATTCGACTGCAGACCACAGATGCTGTCGACAGAGTTTAACCTGTAGTTAACCAGGAATAGTAGTCTATATTGAACTCATAATTAAGTTCTTATACTTTTAATGTCTAAATTAAAAAGTATACGAATCAATTACTTGACAGAAAAATAGTCTCAAATAGGCATTCTTATTATTAAATCGAATTTCTTCATTCATTTTAAAGTGACAGATTTCTATATGATAATGCAGCGCTGCTAATATCACGCATAAGCTGCTCTGTCTCATATTTTCTCACTCAACACCCTCCTTCTGCTCTTCACCTCCGTCCCACATACAGGCGTCTGCTGATTCACCTGTCAGTCAACGGCAGTAATGCACATTTCTGAGCATGTGGCTAAAATTCAGTGCTTCGCTGTCTCTTCTGTCTCTCATTGAGCAGGACTGTGTATCTATTTGTTTTTCCAGGCTGCAACATGCAGATGAGAAAGATGAGAGAGATGAATATTTCAGCTGCGTACTGACCTGCTCGCTGCTGTTGTGCACGGGCTCGATGCTGTAGGAAAAGTTGCCATCTGAGAACATCCCTCTGTAGACACACCAACGTCACAAATGTGAGACACTCCAAAGACAACAACGCCAATAAAGCCTAAAAATGCAGACTCTTTCAATAAGAAGCATTTTTTGGGTAACACTTTACAATAAGGTTCAATTTGCTAAAATTAGTTGATGAACTAACAATGAAAAATACTTTTAGTCATCTCAGATAATGTTAATTTGAACTTCTGTCAGGACCACTACCGTCAAATATGATTGACAATTAGCATACAGTTTGGATTGGCGGTATGGTTCCGTTCTGGGCGAGAACTCCCTGTGCATCCATGCAGCCTAGCATGGATAAGAGCAGGGAGAGCAGCAATAACCCCCCTTGGGGTAAACAGAACAGAACCAACATGAATGTTTGCAAATATATTTAATTCAAGATTTTAAAGTACAACATTTTAAAGTACAACATTATTCGATAATTATTCTGATTCAAGGGGAATCAGAATGTCAAATCCTGACTGGGCGAGACGAGGAGCTGGGGATGGAGGAGGGTAATTAGCTGCTGAGAAACGCGATAGCTGCTGATAATACTGAAGGAGCTTATATATGTATACGGTGATAGGCGTCGTATTCCTATAGGTAGATGTGGATCAGCTGAGGGTCAGCTGATGCGAGCTTGACTAACGTGACCTGCCAGAACTAACGCTACGCTTGATATTTACTAATACATAATTAAAATCAATTAAAAGTAAGTTGTTGTAACATGTGTGTTCTGTTATGATTATGTTCCTATTATCCTGAGTTCCTAGTTAGTTTTCCTTGGTTTCCACACACCATTTCTGTTTCTCTTTTATTACATTTCCCATGTATTTAAGCCTTGGTTCTCTGTCCGGTATGGTCTATGTTATACGTGGTTGTGTTTAGGGTTTCTTTTACGATCTCCTGTGTGTGCATTTAATAAAAAAAACGTCATGCACTTCTCTACAACCCACCATGACAGATGTATCTGTTATATTATTAAATGGACTGGAGTTAACATGAACTAACAATGAACAGTTGTGTTTTTATTAACTAATATTAACAAAGATTAATAAATACTGTAAAAAATTGCATTATAAGTTAACTAATGGGACCTTATTGCAAAGTGTTACCATTTATTGTTATAAAACATATCTGCACACATACAGTACAGTACACTAAACCGTACATACAGTATGTATAGCCATTTATACTATAATAAATATATATATATATATATATATATAACTGCTGCTTGACTTATTTTGTTGCAAAATTAATTTATTTTAGATTAGATTCAACTTTATTGTCATTGCAGAGGACAAGCAAGAGAAAATGAAATGAAAATGTATCTATATTATCTCCAAGCTATTTATTTAAATTTGGATATACAAGTATGTCCAACTTTATCCAGATACATACAGTATACTAGTGCAGAGTGATATACTATATAGCATATTTTAATGGTTTGATTGCTTGTATCATCGCAAAGTGTAAACTATATTATTGCCCAGCTCTAATCAGCTAAATGCAATTATAGGGCATGAAGATATTGAGATATTATAAACATCAACATCATGACTTTGTGTAAAGCAGCTTTAAAACAATTTGTATTGTGAAAAGTGCTATACAAATGAATCTATCTTGACTTACTTTAGGCCATGTCTGGAAAACCATAAAAAAACGGGAAAGTACTAAAAAGTTGCTACACGTTCAACAAAAACATAGTATTAACATGGGACATGTCCACAAAACACAAGGTGTGTCCCAATTTGTGTGCTTATGCATAATTCTATCATGCACCTATTTAACAAAAAAAAAAAAAAAAAACAAGTGTGGAATAGTACTTTGTATAAGTGCATAAGTGTCCAAAAATGCCCAAACAGACATTTTGATATTGATGTCACCAAAGTGTAAGTGTGAAAACAACAGTAAAAAAATTATAGAAGCTTATTTCCACCATGGAATAATATATTTAAAAAAATTAATTGTGACTTGCAAGTGGAAGTTTATATATCACAGTTTATATATAAAAAAGCCAGAATTGTGAGTTATAAACTCGGAATTGTAAGAAATAAAGTCAGAATTGCTAGAAATAAAGTCAGAACTGTGAGATATAAACTCCCAATTGTAAGGAAAGAAAGTCTGAATTGTGAGATTGTTTATAGCCCGTGTTGGAAACAAGCTTCCATAAAAAGCAGCTGAGGTAATGAAGTGTTTCTTTAAGGGTAATAAACACATTGATTGTATTGTTAAAACAGCCAAAGGGTTGCGTCTCACTGTAGGCCGTGACAGGTGGAGAGAGCTGCCCATGACCTCTGAACTCCTCTCACGTGGCCGTGATAGTAACAGTGCTCTCCTCCCTGAAACACATCAAACCATCACACATTGCACCGAAGTGAAATGATTAGACAGTGAACGCTGAACAACAGTCCTCAAATATGACAGTAACCAAGGCAACATTCCCCCATTAAAATTCATCAGATCACTTTTCCTATGTCCATTAAATGCTTTTAGAATGAGCCCCACCCACCCCTCGCTCAAGTCTCGATGATATTCTGGTCTATATGCCTCTATAGTGAAAATATTGCATCTAATCGCTTAGTAAAGTAACAGCACACCTCTACTCGACAAGACACAGGATTTGAAGAATCATTCATCATTTCCGCAGCCACATTCTCAATCAAATTTAAGAGCCGTGGGGTCTGTAAGTCTGTAAGCACCCACACACACTGAACGCGTGGGAGACATTCATGGCAGTGGTGTGATTGGCGTATCCGAGGTATATTTGCAACTGTTGCTGGGATTTCATTTTACCAGTCTGGATGTAGTTTTCTGCACTGCAGTCCTGGTTCCTCCGTGTCTCTGCTGCAGTGTAGTTGCTTAATGACTTCAGCTTCTCCACTCAACGCTTCATTCTTCCTGCGTGTGTGTGTCTCTCTCTCTCTCTGACTCAGTTGGCCAAAGTGGACTAGAACTGTCTATAAGCAGTTGTCATGGCAACAGCGTTGCGATTGGTCAAATGCGGCTGACACTGAACAGGAGGGGCGGATGCTTTCCCAGGCTCCTTTGCCTTGCTGCATCAAAGTCAAGCACTAAGAAAGGGAGTGGGTATATTCCCAGACCCACAGATGATACCGCAGAAGATTTCATTAAGAGTGCCAGTGAAATAGAATTATTAAGGAATCTGTTAATTACATGTCTCATATTACTCAAAAATCATTGTTATTCAATTACATTTAAATGTATACATTTATCAGAGACTTATCCAAAGCGACATACAAAAGAGGAGCAATAGCAATTTGTCAAATAGCCAACAATATTCGTTATAAACAATGCCTGGTTTATTAGACAACTAGACTAGGAATCAAGCAAGAGAAGAGGAGAAATGCAGAGAATATATAGAAGTGTTTTTTTGTGTCTACAGAATGTGTGTGTGTGTGTGTGTAACAAAAACTGATAAAGTCATATTACCACGGTTTTATGGTACACAATCCTGGGTGTATTACGGGCTAACTACCATTACAAACAGACACAAAGATATTCTTTGTAACAGGAGATCTAATACTAATAAACATGTTTGGTCATTATGATATTAATCCCCCTAACAAAATCAATATAAAGGGATACAAATAGAAAAATAGTGATTGTTTTCCTTACCGGACTCTTAAAAGGTCGCCCGTCCTTATCGAAGTGGCGTTCAACATAGTTAGACGACAAAAGATCGCTGTAGGTGCGCACACACACACACACACACACACACACACACACACACACACACACACACACACACACACACACACCATCATCATCATCATCAATATACAGAGGGAATGAGAACAAATGTGTCTCTGCTAGTGTGTGATTTTGCACATACTGATTGAGCTCCAGGTCTAGAACAAACTGGATTCCAAAGGCCTTCACCAGGAATGAGATCTGAGCCAAATGAATGGGCTGAGAGAAAGAAAAACAGATAAAGGCATGTTGGTTACATACTAAAGGAGCCATTCCTCATCATTTGGGGTTGACAGGACATCATCATAAAAAAAGTATGTAACAGGGTTGCCAATTCTGTGAAACAAACTAGCCCAATGGCCAATCAAAACCAAAAATAGCCCAATCACCCAATCCCAAATATCAAAACTCAAAATATGCCACTCCATACCTATACCTACATATATATTTTACAGTCACTGTTATGCATTATACGTAATTTCAACTAACTTATTAACTTGTTTTAAGGCATGCTACTCCATAATTATGCTACCTTCTTTTGGACAAGTTGAAAGTCGGTACCGGATGTGTAGTTTTCAGTGAAGTCAATCCCAGAATGCATTTTAATGGGCTCAGTGAAAAACATTTTTTTTAATCCAAGATGGCGAACAAGGCAAGAGAAACAGTGATTACTGGACTTTTGTTAAATCTGGAAAATTGTTAAATCTAGTTTAAAATGTAATATTTTACCTAATTGTGTACTATGTATCTTTATGCTTAATTAGTTTTGATGTAAGTAAAAAAAAAAAATTGCTTGTATTCATCATTTATTAGTCGCTTTAAACGCTTTAAATAAAAGCGTCTTTTAAATGAATAAATGGAAAAATGGAAATGGAAACTCTGTCCCTCAGTAGAAGTATCTTCAACTACTATGTACTAACATTTAAATTAATAATTTTATACAATGCAGTTGTGCATGGCTACACGTATTTTTACATTTGTACTTATTTTAAAAATACCTGCATCTAATTACAGCTTTAATTAATTTCTATAATTACATCTATAATTACACCGTTGACCCTTCTCTTACTCCTTAACCCTCCCTTTTAACCCATGGGTTTCAAACTCAGTTCCTGGAGGTCTAAAGTCCAACATTGTTAAGTTCCAACCCTGCCCCAACACACATACCTGGAGTTTTCAAATAAGCATGAAGGACTTTATTAACTGAATCAGGTGAATTTAAACTCTGCAGGTACAGTATGTGGCCCTCTAGGAACTGAGTTTGAAACCCCTGCTTTAACCTAACCATACCACCAAACCTGTCCCGAATCTTGCCCGTATCCCACCTCAATAGCAGCAAAAGAGTTTTGCAATACAACATAAACACAAGTACATTGTACCTAACAATTTTTTTAATGTAAGTATACATAGTAACCTAGTTAATGACACTCATTTTGAATCATATAGAGCTGGTAAGTCCCGCCCCTTCCGTAAAACCCCGCTGGACCTCAAAGTTGAAAAACCGTCAATGCAAGTGAATGGGAGAAAATAATTATTTTCTGGTCCCGTTTGAATTGTGCCATGAATGTGAACATATGTTGTCTGTGAATTTTTTATATAACTTTTCATGTTACGAGTTTGACAGTATATGGTATGATTCTTCAGCTAGCAGTTGTGGAAAAGACATAACGAGAAGGACTACATGTCACCTATGTGACGTCACCCCATAAAGTTGACTTACCCGTGGTTTTCACCAACTTCAACGATTTTGTCCTCTCCCTGAAAGAAGGCAGTGAAGTGCACCAAAGACACAGCCATGTTTAGCGGGATCCGTGAGCTAGTGTCCGTGTGCTAGTGGTGTTGACGTTTCAAACGCGTCGAGAGTTGTAGTCCACAAGTGCTCTCACACAAAGTCTAACCGTATCAAACTTCTACCCGCTAAATTGTATCATTCTTTACACGAAAAGTTATATAAAAAATTCACAGACAACATATGTTCACATTCATGGCACAATTCAAACGGGACCAGAAAATAATTATTTTCTCCCATTCACTTGCATTGACGGTTTTTCAACTTTGAGGTCCAGCGGGGTTTTGCGGAAGGGGCGGGACTTACCAGCTCTATAGAGCTGTGTATATAAACAACTTCTTAGGATTAAATTCAGTTCAGATGCTTCATAAGATTTTAGCGATTTGCAGCGAGTCTCCGATTTCTATAGTGACAGAGATCATTCTGCTGGTGTGTGATGCAGCCCCGTGATACAACTGGATACTACAGCAAAACAAGAATGCCTCCAAGAAACCAACAGAGTATACACTCGGCGACCTCCAGCAAGTTAACCGGCTTTCAACCAACAAATCTTTCTTCAAATCTTTTAAATGCTCTCCCTCTGAAACATTTCAAACAGATATCATAAACCCCTTCCGCTCCAAATACTTGTCATATAGAGAACACATTTCACCAGCCAATCAAATTCCTGATTAAAAATCAAGTCATGACTACTTAGACTTTTTTGCCTTTATGAGAATGAGAAAGGTCAATGGAGATCAGGTGTCACAGGACAGATTCAGACAGAAGTCATTGGGTCCAGCGCCTGAAGGACGGTCACGTAGGGTTGGCGTGTGCTCTGCACCAGTGTCAGGTGAGACAGCTCAAGGTTATGAGGATATAAAATGGCCTTTGACAGACAGGTGGTATATATTGCACCCATGGTTACAGGAGACGAAACGGTGTGGGTGTGAAATGTGATCACCTTGCAATACTTGCAGTCTAAGGCATGAAAACGAATACCTATCTGAATGCAAGAAAGCGGGGAGTGCATCCACACTCATTTATTTTACTAAATAAATCATTCAAAAACTTAAGTCTCACACTGTACACAAGGTCAGATCAAATGCAGCCAGGGAAGGTAAAACAAAACCATATGTTAAAGCAAATAAATGCTCAGGACCCCATTGTAAAGCGATAGCACAGCTATTTGGGCACAAAATATTGATTTGTGTTTTATATATTTTATTAGCTCACTTCCAATAAACTCTTTGCTTCCACAGAGAAAAACTATTCCCAGCAAGTTCCTAGCAGTTCCCTTTGATAATTTTTTTGTTCAAATTCATTGCTTTTTGTCAAAATTAGCTATTTATTTATTTGTTTTTGTGGTTGGGCACATCTCTCCAAAATTTTACAAAATATTCATTTGTCAATATAAGACCACTGAAGAGTTTTAGCATTTAACAAGATATTTATTATTTATCCATATGTGAAAATGCCATTTGCTTGGCAGATTGAATGGTTAAACACAGGAACATGGCGTTTTCTTTGGATATTCTGTAGAGAACTGTTTTCATACGCTTCCAAACACAGAGATAAGGTGCTTGTACAGAGCTGATGGTTTAAATCCATTCTTCACTGTATATAATACACAGGATCCATGCAGTTGAAATTTTGCTTGGTTTATAATTAAAATATATAAATATTGCTGCAAGCACCAATGAACGGGGTTCAGGCGCTTTAAGCACATGCAAAAAAATGTATAATGTTTTATTTAGCAAGCCTGTAACCACCTAGATCATAGATGGAAAAGCCAAAATATACTAAGGAAATATACTGTATGTTTTAAAACTTTTTAACAGTTATCGAGGTTGAGCCAAAAACCTAGTTTCTAGTTTATGGAAGGTGATGTGAGGATTTTGAAATAATGTCCAATATTTAACGAACGATTCGACTGACAGCGGTGGTCCTAGAGACAAAGTTGCTCAGAATGAGGAGTTCTATATGGTATGAATGTTGTGGGCATGTGCAAAAAGATCTTGTGATATACAAAATGCGAAGGCGCCCCCGGTGGCCGATTTCTTTCTAATTTCTCATAGGCCTCTAGGGCCTCAAACAGGCCCAGTGATGGCCTCCGTTAACCTCGTCTGACAGTCGCTCAAATTTCATTGGCCGACGGCGGCCATGTTTTTCGAGATACACGAAAGTCCTCATAGACAATCGTGGCACCGTGGACAAAGAAACCACATGCCAGTTTTCAAATCAATCGGACTTACTGTTACGCAGCTATAGCTGTCCCCACCTTGGGCTAGTTCGCAAAAGTTTTTTCTAAACTTTTTTCGAAAAAATCCAAAATACACAAAAATGTGGTGGATTTGTGGTGTTCAAATCCAAGGTATGTGTCTTGTTTGTCTTGAGCCAAAGATTCCAACTATACAAGAAACTTGAGCCTGCAACAAACAGTTTAGGAGTTATAAGCCATTACATAAATTTGATTGCTGTAGCACTAACATCAGGCCGATTGGGACGAGCTTTGGTGACGTTGTAGACAGGGTGGGTACTACCATCCCTCAAAGTTTCAAGTCTCTGTGACTTACGGTTTTGTTTGCCCAATCACTTTTAGGGAAGAATGCTGATCCTTGGAAATTCTAACAATTACAATAGTGTTTCAGCGCTACGTGCTTGAACCTCTAATTAAATATGTTAAAGAAGGATTTGAACCCGGGTCCTGTTGCATACTAAATTTGCATAGTAAGTCTGTAATAGATGCATTATACCAATAATCAATAATATCAGCAATATTAAATCAGTAATATCAGTACAAACAACAGCAAAAATCATAACAGCAATAATCAATAACAGAAAAAAAAAAAAAAGAATCTCCCTCAATCATGAATCAACCTCCAAAAATCAAGATGGCCGCACCAGAACCACTTATCAGTTCAAAAATCATGAATCTGAAATCTAATCACTATTCAAAATGCTATGAGACAAGAGGTTTATGGTGATTTTAGTGGATTCACAGAAAATTGAATGCAAACAGTAAAAATAAACTTAAGGAACATCTTTACCCCTAAAAGGTTCATAGTAGGTTATATATTACTACTCTAAGGTACTAATATGAAACTTTTAGGGGCTTTATGTATAGGGTTGTCCCTTTAAGGGTACAACACAGTATTTCTTTGAATGCTGAAAGGTTTGAATAAAAAGTTTCAGTCCTCTAATTTGATTGGCCAGGCAGCGTGTACTGATATGACCAGTCCAACAGCACTGGGACTTCACACTGTTTCACTGTTTGTATCACTTCATTTTATTCTGTTTGTGTCATTCTGGACCAGAGTATGTGAGTGTTTTCACCAGTGAGTGAGGAGAAGGAAATTGAGAATGAGGAGCCGAGCTGGAAAACCACGGTGGAACTCTTCAAACAATCGTTGGTAGGTGGGCTAATCAATAAAATGGGTTTATTGAAGTTTAAACTAGTCTGGCGCCAGCATTCAGTGTCAGGTGGTTGCCTCTTTTGTACTGTTTTGTATGATCCATAAGATGATGCTCTGCCTTCTTTTGAAACTATTTTTTGTTGGTGGATGAAAAAAACTGCATGTAATGTACTGGTATTAACACGATCGCTTTATATGATGAACAGATTTAATTTAGGCTCTTATTATTCACATATAACCATTGATTGACTCAAAAACATAGAAGACAACAAATATGGTAAACGGAAGCTCCAAACATGCTTGCTTGATGCCTAACAAGAACCAATATGGTTTGTTTTCACGTGTCAAGCAAGTACTGTTGAGTTTCCTTCAGAAGACTACTTGATTCACATGGATTATGTTAAGAGTGTTTTTATAAATGTTTTGAATCTGCAAAGTTTTGGTTACATGATTTCAATATGGGGACAGAAATCTCTCAGGTTTCATTAAATTATCTTCATCTGTGTTTCAAAGATGAGGTAAATGATAAAAAATTTGGGTGAACCAACCCTTCATTATTCAGTCAATACCTGCACTGAGACAGGCCCGTTTACTCTTCCCCCAGCTGTTTACATTCCACTCTCCTCTACAGCAAGAAGTCAATATTACATTAAAGTATACATTTACAAGTATAACCTTTAATGTGCACTTTACCTCTCTGAAAAGGGCTTGATGCCAATTCTCTCTCTGCTCTATGGAGTTTGCTAAGAATGTTTTTTTTGTATTTTTTTTTATCAAGGCCATAAGTGCATTTTCATGATATTGGGAGTCAAATTCATTGATTTAGGGGTCAATCGCTTTAAAAAAAAAACATATCAGTCAATCATTATGAGTATTAGAGATTAGATGCCATGGTATTTGGAAGATTCTGAGATTTTTGTACATCTTTGGATTGCATCTGGTGCAGCAGGCCCAGATGGAGAGATGAGCAAAGAGCTGAGAATACTACTCTGTTATTGGCAGCCAGACACATAATCAAATTGAGCAAAATATTTCATTGACACGCACACACAAAAGCCACAAAACTAGAATTTTCAATTCATGGCCTCTTTAAAAAACAATAAAACATGAAAGAGTATTTTAATATGTCTCAAAATGAGAAAGAACGTGTGTGCAATGCGCAAATTAGGACGGGGCAGGTGGATGGAAGGAAGGGGATGAAAAATAAGAGGGTTTGGTGAAATCAGACAAATAAGTAATTTCAGAAACAAGCTATAAGGCTATATTTTGGTTAAAGTTTAGGAAGAAACTAGATGCTTGTTTTTCACTGGAATAACGAGAGCCACGTGGACCGTAAACAATACGACAACATGAGCATTAAGAACGTAAATGGGGTCGGTTTTTATTTTTTATGTATTGGTGGAGAGTTACTTACATGCGCTCCATCAGCATCACTCTTTACTAGGGTACCCAAGTGCCCGTGCGGCAGCTCCTCCTCCGCGTCAGTTCGCTGCAGCAGGCGCTGAGGCTTCGTGCGCTCCTCCGCAAACGCGTTCTGCTCGCGTCCCCGTTCCGCTCCGTCCCGTTTGATGCTGCTGCCCCAGCCTTTCAATATAGGACACATTCATAAAAAAATCTGCACGACAACCGTTAAAGCAATGATTCGATGTATTAGCAATTCTAATGCGTTTACAGCCACTACACTTTATCTAGCCTGCGGCATCATTTGCGTATTCTGACGCGACACTGAAAATTCACAGCCATGCCCGTGATAGAAAACGGGGCCATCCGTGAAATGAAGAATTCGTTGCACCTGTTGGCGCACATTATACATAAATAGCTACACCGATGGAGCTTATACTAATATCACGAATCCGCTCCCAACGCGGCGTCCGTCGCTCACCTGTCACGGCGAGTCGCGCGGTAACCGCAGCCCACAGGAGGCAGCGCGTCGCCAACATGATCACATACTCCTGCGGATTCAACCGGAGCGAAAAGATTCGAAACGCGACATTTACCGCCTCATCCCGTTCTGCACAACAAGTCACGAGGAAGACGTTAAGGGCATCCGTGAAAAACAAGACGACGCTGACGGGACAGAGTTTAGAAAGTGTCCGTGATGTCCGCTTTTGTCGGTCAGAGATTGCGGGCGGAATTCATGTTGGGATTGAAACGCTCCTTCTGCGGGACTCCCATCCGCACCTCCTCCCACTCTCCTCTCCTCCCCTTCACTTCACACCGCACTCACATGCAACATCAGATTCCACTTAACAAGTATTATGTTAAAAAAATATAAAATATTACAATGCAAAATAAACGTAAAACTCGGCAATAAATGCATATCACATATATAATTATATAATACGAAATATTTTATTGTTATATACACTGTGTATACATATATATATATAGAGAGAGAGAGAGAGAGAGAGATATAGATAGATAGATAGCCTAACTAATAGGCTATAGCATATAGGCCTATATTAAAGTTCTGTCAAGTGCAAGTTCGATGTGTGAGTGAGAGATCACGTCATCTGAGAGATAAAAGCATATCAAATATTCTCGTCCTCAGCAATATCTCTCATGCCTGAGGACTAAATCGATCTGTACTAACCCTTAGTTACTTTAAAAACCGTTCCCATCTCCAACACAATAAATCATTCATAGACTATATAGTGAACAGCACATGGCACACTATTTAGGGAACATAGGAAAGACAGATCTGATGGGCAAGGAATTTACCATTGTAGAATACACATTTTTATCTAGAACTATGGCTGAATGGAACAATTGTATGCTGCTAACTGCACACAATACACTGCATGTTGCCTATACTTTTTTATTATTAAATAAAAATTATGTATGGACGACATTTCAATATGCATAATTGGTATCCAGTTTTCTTAAGACATCAAAAAACAATTTCTAATTCAGTTGTGCGAAAACACCTGAGTCAAACATTGAGTCAAGAAAAATAAAAATAAACTTTTAAGTTCCTAATGTTCCTATGTCACATTGGAAATGAAAGGTCAGGTCAAGTACACTTCATTGTGGAATACATTATCTCTTATAGCATAGGAATGGTTGAATTACATGGCAATCAAATTAACTTTAAAGATCCTTGTTATTACCACAATACATGATTATAAAAACACATGGCAACATGCCCTCCCATGGTACCTGTGAGTCACTACAGCATTACTAAGCATTGACTGATTATCCATAATAGAAATACTAAAAACATATCTATTCTACAGATTATTTATTTCAATAATTACATAAATTACAGAAGAAATGATTAATGTGTAAATAATAATAATCAAAACACTTGTCATTGCCCTATAGCTCCTTCAACATAACAGACCCATTCATAAAAAACTCCCTGTAATAAACAAACACATCTACCTGAAACTAAAGACTAGCAAACATTAGGAGATAACATCATTCAACACAAGTCAATGTTTTACATAAATAAGCACACAAACTGACCATTTTGTCTGATTTTAATAAGAATGCATGAAACTCAATAGTAGTAAATTAGCATCTTCTTGAAGTAAACAGCTTTTAATATAGAACTGTACATAATACAGTAAAAATTATATAATAATAAAAAATATATATTGTAGAACTCTAAATTTATTCAGGAATTGGTCTTAAAACATGTATAATTGCCCATAGGCCTTCTTTATAAAGCTAATTTCCAGTGTTTATGGAAAATCATACAAGTTCAAGATTTTGGTCATGCTACAGAGACAGCAGAGGTACATGCTCCACATACTCCTTTCAGAACTAATAATATGAATGCACATAGTTCTGTCACTAATAGATGACATTAAACATTAATCAGCATCAAATAATTAAAACATTGTCCATTGTACAAGCCATACCACTAAACCTTTTAAAGCACATTTGCAGGAAATCGGAAAGATTTGATAGAAATGACCTCAAAATACCTCAAAGACCTTCATGAAACCACAGGACATTTCTGCCTTCACAGTGTATTCTACCCTGCATGTTCTTCAAAATCCACCACAGCATTGTTCTACCATCAACACTGCCTCTAAACTGGAGAGAGGCCAGGCACAGCACTTAAACTAATTGGATAATGCCCTCTCCAGCAAAGCCTCATTAAAGTCTCAATACCAGCACATGTTCCCGGATATTGCTGCTGAAAAGTCATGGTCAAAACCGAGGGAAAGAGAGAGCCAAAAGAGACGTCATGGAGGTCACTCGAAGAGGAGAGCATGAAACACTTGTCAACTGTTGATTAATACTATGTTTGCTTGGTTGTGGTGAGATATCGCATACTAGTAGACAAACGTACAACACTGAAATCGAATGTCTGATTTGCTTGACAATATGTATAAATATTGATGTAAGACATGACTGATTCATTATCACTACAATCTTTATCAAATAGAACATATGTGGAAAACGCTGGGATTATTTACACATTCGCTGCAAAAAGGTGTACAGAAGCCCACCTCTATAAATAAATGTTCTACATAAAATACAAAGCTTTTCACAACAATTCAGTCAATAAGTCTTATTTCTCAACTTATGGTGACTGTAATCTTAATTTAGTTGTATAAGTGAAAATGAGAGAAAATGAGTCACTAATGAGAATGGAGAGTGAAGGAATCGACCGATTTAGGATTGAATTCATCAGTCGCAATTGTCCTATTGCGTGTATTGTGGCAACATTATTCCTATAATTGTGAATCAAGAGGGTTGCAGTATGGAGCACAACCGTGATGTATAGCTTCCATCCTGCATGGCAGTGTGTGGTTTTTGTAGTAACTGACCCAGGTCATCATGCCCCCCTTTAGCCTGAAGAGGAACAGCAGTCGCAATCCATGACAAGAGTCCAGAGTCCCAATCTGATTCTGAGGAGGCCGTGGACCACGTAAGGTTAGGGAGCAGAGCCGATTCAATGCAAACAGAGGCTCCGGAGTGTGACTGGAATGAGCTGTTTGAGGCTTTACTGACTGATGTATGGGAGGTATCTTCGGGAAACAATTCTGGAGGATCATGATATTGAGGGCACTGGAGTCGATGGTCTTCATGGAAAAATGGAACCAACTGAGGAGGGTCCAAATCAGATGAGTAAGTGGTTACTCGGGATTCCACTGGATCTTTGATTGGAAACAATTCATGTGACTGCTCAACATGGACACAAGTTTGACTTGCGTCATTGTCCTGTTGGTCAACTTGAAGCAAATAGTGGGTATTGGGAGGTGTAAAATATTTTAGGGAAGGCTGCGTTGGGATCTGCTTTGCAAAAGAAGATTCTTTCAGTGATGATTCATGGCTTTCCGGTAAGGAACCTCCAGTTCGATTATTAATCTTTGTTGCAAAACCCACCTTGGGGACTGGTAAACAAGAAATGGTGGAAAGTACAGATGAGTACCGTCTTATCCTAGGAGCACTGCAATTCCAGGATAGCTTTGGCTTTTCGCTTTGACTAATCTTTCTTCTCTTTGCAAGTTTTGGACTTGGAGTGAAGGACCTGCAGCGCTTTTTAAAGTTTACTAAAGAATATTGGTAATCTGACAAATGTGGAAATGGTAGTAAATGGGGAAATGAAAAGTAAGGGATGCCAAACTCTGGAGACCCAACAATATCTTGGGCCAATTTTAGCGATTGTTTTGTTGAAGACAACTTTCTATTTTCCATCACAAACTGGCCACAACTTTCAGAATCTTCCCTTCCGTGGAGTAGCATTTTAGGGCTGTTTGACCACATTTTTGAACCTTGGTTCCAGGTCTGTTTTTGATTTTGTGAGCAGACTGTGTTTAGAACAGCGCCTGTAAGACTCTCTGACATATGCAATGCAAGTCGACCATGACCACTTTCACATTGATCCTGAGTTTCAGGAACATATTCATCAACAGAGATGGTGCATGGGATTTTGTCATCTCTGGAGGAGCTTAGGATGAGCATTTTAGACTGAGTTTCTGAGGGTGTGACAGAAGAGAGGCTTTTGAGTTTCTTCTCTATAGACTGGGATTCTGAGAAAAACTGATGTGGGACTATATCCATGCAGAGAACACCAGATTGAAAGTCTTGAACCTTTGTGGTGCAGCTGATGTAAAGGCCTAATTTGTCATGATCAAGAGGATCAGGGCAGTTATTTTGAATTCTATCAAGATGTGAGGTCGCATTTTGTTGACCAGATGGACTGTGGCTAGGTTCAGGAAAGTTTTCTCTGTTGTCTAAAGCTGAAGAAAATATGTCAGTAATTGGCAGTACATGACCACAGTCTTCAACCAGTGGAGTCTGCAGAAATGTTTCATCCTCACTGACAGTATTCTGAATCTCAGTTAAATGATTCAAATGTAATGGAGAGAAGTCTGCTGATGACCTGAAGAAAAAGAGTAAACAGAGTTAAAACAGAGAAACATTCAGTGTTGTACTGTCAACATGGCAACAGTGAAAGTCAATCACATGAACTGCTTCCAATCAAAGAAAGCTTTTGTAAAATAGGCCCTTACTTGATTAGAGTTGGATCCACTTCTTGATTTGAATTACAAACAAAGCTAGCATTCATGCCAGCAGTTAGTTGGTCCACTACAGCATAGTTACTGTCATTTTGAATGAAAGAACGATGCTTCTCAGATTGCAAGTGCTAAAAAAAAAAGAAAGAAAAAGAATTTGATGTCTATCAAATGAGATCTTAGTAGGGGTGCAACGGATCGCAGTTGACCCGTGATCCGTACAGACCAGGCCCCATAGTTCAGCATGCATACGATTTGCGGATTAATTGAACAGTTAAGAAAGAAACTGCGTGTCAGGATTTTCAGTTTGTGCATTCAGTCTTGAAGTGACAACATCCTAATATTCCTGCTGCTGTCTATATCATTAATGTTAATAAAACAACAAAATACAGCTTCAACAACTGTCAACAACTACAGTAAACAAATAGTGTTATTTTACATTTAGGCCTTATTAATTTATGTACCTGAATAGTAGGCTTGGGCGGTAATACGGTAATCTGGTATACCGCAGGGTCTTAAAAATAGCAAAGATATCTGTTTCAATACCGTCATAAAAAAAAGCAATGCACTTAATATAGGAGACAAGGATTAAATATTATATATTATTTAATATTTCACGGCCCTGCCCTGTTAAAGCCGGACAAAGTAAACATGCTGGTTTTTCTGGCGAAAAATCTTGACTAGATTTGTTGCCACTTGCCGCACAGTTCCTATTCGCACTGTGTGTGTGTATTTTTTATTTAATTGATTCAGGTATTTTTTTTGGTTTTTGTTAAAAACAATATTGGAAAGAAGACTGGACTGTGTTTTAATTTAGGCCTATTGATTTGCAATAATTGTTAGAATATCGATGTTTACCATATTTTCCGGACTATACGTCGCTCCGGAGTCGCATCAGTCAAACAATGCGTCATGAAGAGGACAAAAAACATATACAAGTCGCACTGGACTATAAGTCACATTTATTTAGAAATTTATTTCGCAAAAAAAAAAAAAATAATGTTACGGATGGGGCAGTTCTCCGTTACGGACGTGACCACTCTGAAAGCGGCACTAAAAGACTGCTTTAAAACTTTCACAGAGACCTCAAGCAGAAAGCACAAAGCCTGTCTTTAAATTTAATTTTGTTTTGTATTAATTGTATCTTAATTTAAATCAATGTTTCATCAACCAATTGCCTGGATTTAATAAATAAGAATATAGTAGAAAATAGATAATCAGGACACGGAGGCGCCGGCGCGTGAACCTGGAGCTCGTTTCATAAATGACACAGTTGTGTTTCATTGTTCAGTTCATTGTTCTGACACAGAAAGCACTTGTTTATTAGTAAACAATTAATATGTCTCCTTGCTATATTTGACATATTCATAATCATTACTTTTGACGGTTCTTTGTGACAGCTATAGGTGCTTTATTGGCAGCACCACCGTTACATGAACACGTCACCATCGCATCAGCACCTAAAACATGGAGATTTTTTTTCTTTTTGGGGGCATTTTGTTAATGTTCAGGCTTTCTCAATTGTATTTAGGTTAATGTTTCAGTTCACAGTTTTTCAGTTGTTTTCAGTAATTTTTTTTCAGGGGTAGGCCTATAGGCTTGGAGCAGCATCTGTACTCTCGCGGCTGTAGACGGTAATGTTTTCTCTTGGTTCATGTCAGTCAGTATGAATTAATTTTGATATATAAGTCGCACCTGACTATAAGTCGCAGGACCAGCCAAACTATGAAAAAACGGTATGTTAATTAAACTCTGGTTGACTGTTGTGGGTCTATTTGCACTTTTTTATAAGCTGCTCTTTGTTGTTATTAACCCTCTACTGCATGAATTTTGATGACACATGATAAAAATTATTTCACATCATTTCCTGGCTCATTTGGGAACATTTTATTGATTTATTGAAAAATGTCCCTCCCCCAACCCCCCCAACCCAAAATATTTTTTTGTTGCCTGAGGGCAACGTTATGCAACAATGGTAAAGAATCATAGAGAAAATGATCATTATACAATTCTCAGAGAGCAATACAAAAATAAAAAAATAATAAAAAAATGTCAAGAAATCATTTAAGTAAAAAGGGAAAAACACTTGAAACACATCAATATACTTGATTTGATACAGACATAGGTTTGTATCATGTAGTGCGTCATGTCATATCATGTACTTCATGTATCCTAATCAACCCCATATACACTACTGTATAATGACAAAAGTATTGGGACCCCTACAAATCATTGAATTCAGGTGTTCCAATCACTTCCATGGCCACAGTTGTTTAAAATCAAGAACCTAGGCATACAGATGCTTCAACAAACACTCTCAGGAGCTCAGTCAATTCAAGCGCGGTGATAGGTTGCCACCTGTGCAATAAGTCCATTCGTGATATTTCCTCACTACAAAATATTCCACGGTCAACTGTTAGTGGTATTATAACAAAGTGGAAGCAATTGGGAACAACAGCAACTAGGCCACAGAGTGGGGTCAGTACATGCTGAGGCGCACAGAAGTCGCCAACTTTCTGCAGAGTCAATAGCTACAGACCTCCAAACTTTGTAGAGAGCTTCATGGAATGGGTTTCCATGGCTGAGCAGCTGCTTCCAAGCCTTACATCACCAAGTGCAATGTAAAGTGTGGGATGCAGTGGTGTAAAGCACGCCGCCACTGGACTCTGGAGTGACCAATCATGCTTCTCTGACTGGCAATCCAATGGACGAGTCTGGGTTTGGCAGGAAAACGGTACTTGCCTGACTGCATTGTGCCAAGTGTAAAGTTTTGTAGAGGGGGGATTATGGTGTGGGGTTGTTTGGTGGAGAGGGGATTATGGTGTGGGGTTGTTTGGTGGAGGGGGGATTATGGTGTGGGGTTGTTTTTCAGGGGTTGGGCTTTGCCCCTTAGGTCCAGTGAAAGGAACTCCTAATGCTTTAGCATACCAAGACAATTTGGACAATTTCATGCTCCCAACTTTGTGGGAACAGTTTGTAGATGGCCCCTTTCTGTTCTAAAATGACTGTGGATGCTGCACATTAGTGTCACTTTGGTGACTTTGGTCGTTCCTGTGCACCCAGGAACCCTACATCTTCCCTACTTGTAACACATTATTTGCCATTGTGAGGTATTGTCCAAGACATCCTTGAAAAGTACCCCTTATTGCATAACGTTGCCCTGAGGCAACAAAAAGAAAAACTGAATTTGTGAACATGCAAAATAAAAAAAAATTCACAAAACCTGCCAAAAGGCTTCTCTACACCTTCATACACACACACATATTTTTTATGTACAGTTCATGTCATTTTAAATATGATTACTAAAGCAAATAATCTTGCTTTCATCTCACACCATGTGCTCCTGTGACCATGTGTCAGAAAAGGACGTCCCGCCTTCAAATTGTGCTTGATAGTGACTTCCAAACCTTATTGGACTGTTCTTTGATACTTTTTCAAACATTTTAATTGGTTGCAATCATTTAAAGAAAAATGTACTGAACACAGGGCTTAAGAAAACTTTCCGTTGCCTGAGGGCAACGCTATGCAGTAGAGGGTTAAAAGTTGTTCGGGCTGTGTTATTTAATTTAATTGATTTGTGTGCGCAAAAACAGTTCTGGATGTTTATGTTAATTTAATTCTGTTTGACTGTTGTATTTGCACTTTTTTATAAGCTTCTATTTGTTGCTAATAAAAGTTGTTAATTTCAGTTTCTGAACGGTTTAGGCACAAGCCAACAGTTTGGTGACGCTGTCTGAGCCTTGTGTCATAATTTTTAATTAATCACGGTAATACCATATACCGCAGTAAAATAGGGAGGAGGTTTGACGGTATCAAAATTTGGATACCGCCCAACTCTACTGAATAGTACTGTTAGACTTTGTAACTTTGTTATATAGTATTCATTTATGCTTGTAATGTGTGTATTTGTTATTTTATTACTGAATGTTCACTTGTCTTTAATAATGTTTGAACTTTATTAGATAGGCTAGCAGTTTTTGCTGTAGTATCGACATACCCAAAGTGAGCTTTAAGTAATGAATTAACTTTTTTCTTTCTGATCCGAAAAATTATCCGATCCGTGACGCAAAAAACATACATGATCCAAACCGTGAATTTTTCAGATCCGTTGCACCATTAGATCATAGGCAAGTTTGGATATGAATTTCAGTGCCTCCTGGTAATTGATATTAAGGCTGTCACTAACGATTATTTTGGTAATAGAGTAATCATCGATTATTTTGATGACTAATTGAGTAATCTGATATTTTTTTGGTGGTAACTAATTAAAATAGTAATTAAAAAGACTTTAAAATGACTTAAAATACATATATAACAACAAGGGAATACTATTTGGTTCAAATTAAGTATTAAGAGCAAGTAGTCATATGGTTTTATAGAACAACACTGCAAAAAAAATACATATAATACATAATGTACATAAGAAATGCTTGCAAAGGGTGCCAGTGGCCTGATGTGGTTACACTTTAAAGCAGATCAAATCAGTGTTTAATATTGGCCAAACAATATTTAATTAAAATGTTTTCGTAATCTTTAATATTTGTCTACTTATTTTCTTGAACAAGAATATGTGGACATCAAACTCAGCACAGGGTTTAAACTTTATTTTTTTAAATTGCGGTGAACAGGATGCATATTTAGAAACATATTGATGTATTCACCTGTGTTTGCGTAGGTTTATAAATTATTTATCTTACAAATCTGATGAAATGGAGCACATCGCGTTCATATATTAACGTTATAACTTATATGCAACCCAAATTCGGAGCATATGCAGAGATGGAGTTTGAGATGCGCTCCACGCATGAAAATAACAGTGCACGTGGAGCACCATTAACTGTGAACGGAGCCGCTCTGAGACGCACGTCTAATGATGAGGTTCATGGATTCTCATCCGTGGAATGTGCCACTTCCGGTATTTTCCCAGTTTCTCGACATGGGCAAATTGAAATAGAGGATTATATCGAGAAATTTATCAAGGATTAGTGACAACCCTAATTGATATTAAAGCGTCTTGCAAAATGTTTTTGGTATCACAATTTTTGCAAACAAAATACCGAATTAACTCACCTCATACTGGTCTTTGTATGGCATGTGGCAGCACTCGCAATAGCCTGAACTTTTCTTAGTTGGGCCTTTGGGTGTGGCGCTTGCTGTAAGTGGCACAGTCTGCAACTTATGGCAGCTGCTAGTGGGTTCTTCCTTCTTCCTAAGTAAAAAAAAAAAAAAAAAAAAAAAAAAAAAAAAAAATACCTTTACAGATTTAAGTGACAATGTAGATTTGATTACCAACTTCTCAAAAGGCAAAGAACATACCTGAAATTGACCTTGCTGGGATCTTCCTCCTTGCTTCTACCAAACTGACGAGGAATGAGGGGCTCAAAAGGGCTATATTTGCCTGAGTAAATCATCATTGGGAAACTCAGAGTCTGTGCATAGAATGGTCTGAACTTCCTGTTTATAAAACCAAAATCATAGATTAAATAAAATGACAAGCTTCTTTGAACAAGTCATCTCATTTTCTATCTAGAGGACACCAAGTCTACCCATCTTCATATCTCAGATTTTTGTTTTTGAAAATTTAAGAAACAACAACATAACATTTAAATTGCAAAGTATTAGGTAGATGACAAATGGATACATTAAAATGTATATATTTGTATTGAAAACACGTAACCTGCAGTAACTGGTGAAAAAATTTCACTTTTAGTCAACTTTCGTCTTCATTTCATTTTCAAATTAATTAAAAATATTCTATGTATAATTGTAATTATTCTAATAACTACAAAAGTTGTTGAGCTTTCCTGTAGCTCAAACAGTAGAGCGTTGGCCCTTGCAACGCCAAGGTCATGGGTTTGATTACCAAGGAAAGCAAGAACTGATAAGAACGTAAAATGTATACCTAGAAATGCATTGTAAGTCGCTTTGGATAAAAGCGTCTGCCAAAATGCATAAATGTAAATGTTATAAGAACTATGAGTAATATGAAAACCATGCATAACTATAATTTTGCATGCTTTTTAAAAAAAAGACCAGTTTCATAAAGCCAGTATATTAAGAACTAGTCTGACAAGTAAAGGGGTAATTGGTCTTTTCACATTTAAATTAGACCAATCTATATTTTTTATGCAGCTGACAAAGTTATGACTAAATTGTCAGTTACGTACCAAACGGGCAGTAATTTTGAGTTGAGATTTAGCATGTGACGATAAAGAACATTTCAAGCTATTCTAACATGCTGTTGACTCTAATATGCTGCATCCACATTTATTAAATGTTTCACTTACAAATTTGAATTCTGTCATCCTTTACTCACCCTCAAGTTGTTTCAAATCTTTATGAATTTATTTCTTCTGCTGAACACAAAAGAAGATATTTTGAAGAATGTCGGTAACCAGACAGTTGATGGACCCCAATGACTTCCATAGTAGGAAAAAAAATACTATAGAAGACAATGGGGTCCATTAACTGTTTGGTTACTGACATTCTTCAAAATTTCTTTTGTGTTTAGCAGAAGAAAGAACTCATACAGGTTTGAAACAACTTGAGGGTGAGCAAATGACAGAATTTAATTTTTTAAGTGAACTATTCCTTTAAGTAGACTATAAGCAACAAGCATTTTCCATACAATTGGGGAACTAAACTAAAACCAATCTATTGTGGAACTGTAGGCTTTCTGATCAAATTCTAACATTGTTTTTTTCATTGAGGAGACAGGGGAGCAAGAACATTGGTTTAGTCCAAAAGCTTAGCCAGCTGACTTGCTGTCTCGCTGGCTTATTCGTTGCCTGATTTCGTCACCTTTGGCTTGCTTAGTTGGGGTCACTTAATATTCAACAATATTATTTATCTGCCTACATTGACAGCATTTTATGAGAACTGAACTGAGCTGGATGATGGCATTACTGTTTTCTCCAGATCGGCTGTAGAGATAAATAAACTAAATTAATAACTTTTTACAACAGAAATAATCAACACTGAACCTACTTAAGCTGGACAATGAATGACACTATTTTCTTCTAGATCTGCTGTACAGCAGAAACAAACTATTTTGCATTATTTTCCTGTTGTCACTATAAAACTGCTTCAGAAACAATCTGTATTGTAAAAAGCGCTATATAAATAATGGTAACTTGACTTGATTTCGGACAGACTTCTGATGCAGTGTAACGGTTTAATGATCTACAACTAAATAGAGAGCTTTGGTAATAACTAAGCGACTTTTTAATTACTTCAGTAGTACTTTCTGGGTAGAAATTTCATAAAAAGTAGAAAACGTTAGTCAAAAATGTACATTTACACACAAACTGGCCACCAACCACAACTTTCATGTCACATCAGCTGTCACGGAATGCAACACACAGGCTATCAAAGATAGTGAAGGATACATCTATACTGCCTTCAAAAAATCTATCAGATGAAGGCATCGCAGGAAACAGGTAGTGAAGCTAACTATTGGATTCAGACATCCCTTGATGCCTTCCTACCTTTGGATACAGCCTCCAAAGACAACATTTTTAAGCTTTCAGGCTCAGCCTTTAATATTTCAATTAGCTGACATAATCATATGACGAATTATAACTGTGAGTTGAGTTTAATCTGCCAACAGTTGAGCAACTCATCTTGAAACAAAAAACAACAGACCACTGCATGGAAGATTGTGTTTTTCTTTATCCTTCTTAACTTGGGGAAGATGTGTAGACTAACTAGTAGGGATGCACCGATACCACTATTTCCAGAACAAGTCCGATACGATGACGATCCTTTAATTTTTAGTACTTGCCGATACAGAGTACTGATGCCTGTATTTTCATTGCATTTTTAATTTTTACAAATATTGGGCAGAGAAACCAAAAGAATATGAACCAAATTAGTTGGCTTAGGAAATAGATATTTCCTTCAGTTATTTTTCATTCCTAATTATGCCTGTTAAAATGTATCGTAGGAGCTACTGTTACTTTCACTGTTCATATTATTATCACAGATAATATTTAGAGCCTCTCCAGCAGGGCTCAATGATAACTTGTTTCTACTGACCCAGTTGTGCCAATACTTGCCTAATGCCTATAAAGGCATTTTGACATAATTCTGTGTGAGTTTGTCCGTTCAAGCAAGGTTAGGACTGGCACGACTACACCAGCTCACAAGGTGCGTGGATGCAGACATTATATGCGTGCCATCTGAGAGACTGCTTTTTGGGCACGCTCTTCAGATGTTTGCGCACAGAAAAAGTATTGAAAACAGTCATGTGATTACTGTACCTCCTTCCTGTGATAATGTAAGGAACCACTCATCATACATAAATCATGTAACAGTTCATGTTTTTACTTGCACATAAGATTTAGTTTTAATCCAATTGACACGCGTGTGCTGAGTGAGTGATTAACAATCAAGAACATGCAACAGAAGTTCTCTCTCGCTCTCTATCTCTTTTCCGTTAAGTTATTGTTAGCATATGCTCCACGTTTTACTGTCTTTGCTATTGCCATATCCGACCGAACTGCAAACTTTCCAGCGATGTCTGTGAAAAAGGGATGCGATCGACAAGCTCGGGCGTCTGTGCCGCTGTGTCACTTATAGCATTATAGCAGCTATAGCGTGAATATTTCATTTGTTTAATATTCTCTCTGTTTGTTCTGTTGTCGGTGTTTCTTTGTCACAAGCACTGTAATGTACACGCTGTGTGGAATCAGTTGTTGGTTGGTATTGGAGCATTTTAATGAGTACAAGACCACAAGTGCAGCATCGGGCCTGATACCAATAGTATCCGTGCATCCCAAAATAAATCCTTGCAATAAACCACAAAACTAGCAAATGAATGGTTTTAGCATCCATAAGGTAAGATTGTGATGCTCACAGAAACACAGTGATTGTAATATTGAAGATATTGTACACAATTGTAATGACCTACTGCATTCTTCACAAACTTTGTAAGAGCCAGGGTGAAGGATATTGTGTTTGCACCTGTAAACCAGCCTGATTCATCAGTGTTGCTGTCATGATCAAACTTGAGCCTCCAATAAACAATGCCATGTGAAACTATTGTGTTTTGAGTTTAATAACTTGGCAAACTTGGCAACTTGACACATCCAAAAATATATGGGCCCACATCTGCAAAATGATTCAATCTTTTGATAACTTTTTGTCAGCATGTGAATGTTGAAAAGTATAAATCATGTTTTAGTTATTGCAATTAAGTAAATAATGTAAACATACAAAACTTTATTGTAAAGGGTTCCCTAAACGTGTTTGACAAAATCTGGCATGCAGCCAAATAATGAAAATTTCTTGGTGTTTTTTTTTGCTGAAGACAATGACATGCTACTTCATCTGACTATTTATATGTCATTGTAGTATTTCTTGTAGTCTTTATGTTTATGTAATATGTACAGTATAATGTATAATGCATAATATGGGCTTAATCACCCATATGCATCAGGATCTAGTATATATAGGATCAACGTCTACAACAGCAGCAGCAGCGCTAAACACAATAGATCTTTTCATTAGCCAAGAGGTGCCCTGTGCACACAGATCCTCTGCAGGGGAGGGAAGAGATACCTTTCAGACTGGCCTCAGGGTGGCCCTTTGGATGCGCCGTGCATTTTGATAATTAACTTTACTAAAACTGCAGTGACCTGAGCTGAAACATTAGTCTTGTTAATGGGGCTTCACGAGGACCAAAAAAAAGTTTCACAATGCAAACAATCAAATATATCTAACTGTGTATATTAAAAACAGACAGTTGTTAGGATTTTGACTGATTATAAATATATATAAAAATAATCTAATTAAAATAAAGTTTGACAACAGACAACCTACCAATTTAATTAAAGAGACACTGGCTGTGATTGGAATAACATATTACTACTCACAATATTTCTGCAGTTTTCAGTATGATCTATTAAAAACACTGTATGATCTACAAAAAAAACACTGTACACACAATTTAATATACAGGACTTGAGATCCCATTTCCACAGTCTTGAAAGAACCAAAAGTGATATAAGCCATGACTGACATCATCTTGACTCATTATTTGATCACAGTACAAGAGGCTGAAACAACCTCAGTAATATTTCAGTTAACATTTGAAAACAACAACAACAACAACATTTAATTAGGTACAATATACAAGTATAAAATACCATCTAAATTGAAAATAGGGTTAAGAGAATAAGACTGAGGCCTAAAACTCACCGACTGAAGTCTTCCACTTTCAGATAAGGACCCTTCAAGGCTCCGGCTGTGTGAAGACACTCAGTATTATCACTCCACAGCATATGCCACCTCTACACTCAGGTTTCTCAGGTATAGAGGTGTGCAAAAAATATTAAAGCTAGTCTTATATTTACTTTAGAACAATTACAACAACAAGGACATGTTTATGTAGTTTACGAACCTTTAACATGAGGAGCTGTAAGTTTGCTGATTTTTTTCTGTTTGGAAAGAAAGTGTGTGAAATCAGTTTGTGCGAATAAGGAACTCATGTTTGACAGTAAACAATAAATGAAGAACAGTACATTACCTTAGCTGTCCTCATTTTCTGATTTAGATGATTGATAAACTTTAGAAATTCTGTCATTTAGGTTAAAGAAAAAAACAGAAAGTACAGTCATAAGAAAATAATGTGCTTCAAACTCATATCATAGCTTATTTAATAATGGAGGTCCACAACATAGTCCTATGAGTGCATATTAGTATATCACATTCACTGAACTTTAAAATCAAATTGTATATATAGTGATCTCTAGTGTTGATTTCTTGTAAGAAGACCATTCATTAGCACTGATATTTAAATGCCCCCTGTTCTCATTGGCTAACACACCGAGGCTTAATAAGGAAACGAACTACATTAAAAGCAAGGGATGTAAACTTTTGAATTGGAAAATGTAATTCCTCATGACATTCCCCTTTAACTCTTTCACCGCCAGTGCTTTTGAAAAAAGTTGCCAGAATATTTTGTTTTATGAATATGCAATATATCAAAAGAAACAACAGACCCTCTGCTTAAAAAAAAAAAAAAAAAAAAAAAAAAATTATATATATATTTATTATTCTAGCTTCATGCATTCCTTTTTTTATCAACACTTAAATGTGGGTATGTTTCATTTAAAAGAGCTAAATTTTAAGCAAAAAGCTGAGAAAATTGTGTTTTTGTGAAAGACTACATCCAGTTCCGATCCTCCTGGTTCGTCATTTCATTCAGTAACATTAGGCAGTTTTGATTTATATGCTGTTTAATATTGATGATTGCGTTATTTTATATATGTGTCTGCTTACATGTGATACCGCTCATTTCTGCTGCCACTTCACATGTCTTTTGATCAGGAGATTCAGTACTCTTTTAAAAGAGGCCTAAAAGAGCCGCCCCCTACCGTATAACAGTGAAAACAAGGAAAGCCGGACATTTCTGTCAATGGCGGGGAAAGAGTTAAATAGTATGTGACAGACCTCTGACTGAAGATTATCTAAAACAATTGGCAATTGTGATACCCTTTATGCAACACTTCATATGGAAAGCTTTCCAGTTGCCACAGGGTCAAGAAAAGAATAGTACACCTGAATATTGAAATTGCTGATACTTCTCAAACCATTTGACTTTGTTCATGAAACATAAATAGTCAATTCTTTAAAAAAAAAGCGTTTGTGCAGCGCAGAGTAGCTCTCTAACACTGTATGATGTAACAAACAACAATTAAGTCCAGTCCGGTTGCGTTCACTCAGTGAGAGTTTTCCAAGAATGCGGTTGTGAGTATGCGTGCGAGTTTGGTTATAGAATGTGGTTGTTACTCCCATAACCGTATTAAGGACTCAAATACAAGACTGACATCCGTATTCTGCTGCTGTGTGTGAACATGGCCTAAAAGCAGCTTGTGTGACTGATATACATATTGTCAAGTGCTCACTGGCAGCAGTTACATGAAAGGATACCATCTACACTGTAGACCTTGACTCCCCATGAGCGAGCATTAGCCAGCACACTGCTCTGATACTTCTCCTGCAACAACAACAAACATTCAACTGTCAACATCAATAACACTGGCTTAATCTGATGACAAATAAAAAAACTGAAAGGCAGCCAGTTTTTTTATTATACTAGTCATGTTTTGAAACATCAAAAAAATGTACTGGCTACCAGACATTTGGTACAGAATTCAGGTGGGTTCAAAAGGCAGAGACCACTATAGTAAATAGTGAATAGACCACTATATGTTCTTATATTTTGCTTTTTTCCCCCTAACTTAATACAATTATTTTTCATTAGAAATAACACATAGTTATGGTGATCAGTGTTACAATCTGAATATTGAAAAATTGTGAATTTGAGAATGTATTGGTATAAGGTGTCCCCATTTTTGCTTTAATAACAACAGCAAAATCAGATAATAATGTTTCCTAGCATGACTGAATATAAGCAAGAAAATCTGACTGTCTGTCCAGGACAGTATACATGGTCACATCACAAATTGACCTATTTACCTATTGTCACATCATTGTTTTATATTTTCCAAATCCTAAAACTTTATATAATGAAGATTGCGAAGGATTAACTTTGAGATGACAAGTAGGACCAAATGCACACATTGCATTAAAGTAAAATAAAGAAGGATTTTCTACACATAAATTCAGGTGTGGACTTACATTGCTGTGGATGGCTTTTTCCAGTAACGCTCTTCCACGACTGCCACAAATCTTGAGGTGAAAAGACATTTAAAAGGCATTATTATCTACTAAACATCCCTGTGCAAACTTTGAGCTTTCATACACTGTATGGAAAATGACAAAGGTGAATGTGCCCCCCCCCCCCCCAAAAAAAAAAACGGTTTTAAAAAACGACCTTGGGGGGAATCAGGATTCAGTGCGGGAGCGCCCTCAATAAACTGTATTTCAAACAGAGATCCCGATTCTCCCACAATTATGTACAGACAACTAAACAAAATAACATGCAACTTACTAGAGTCTCTGACAAAATATTATTTGCTGCAGTGGATTTAAAAATACTTAATTAATTTGAATAAATTACTTTAACAAATCAGTTTGAATGAATGATTAATAAATACTTTTCATTACTGGATGATTCAGCGTTTTTGAAAGAATCTCTTGAATGAATAAGTCGATGCCAAATTCATTTTTTAAGAGTCACTTGTCGCCACCTAGTGGCGTAACAATGATAACAATAATGATTACGTTATTTGAAGCACCAAGTTACTTTCAAAAGGTGATTTACACTATTTTGATCCCTACCATAGGTACCAGTGTTTATATCCAAACTATAAGTACTTCTGTGATCATTTGAATATTTGTAACACAGAAATGATTCCGTGTGGTTTAAAAGTCTGTCTATGATAATTTAAATGGAGTCAATCATAACTGATTGTGAGGAGACAAGATAAGTTTTTTAAATTTTTGACATATTAGACATAGAAACAAGAGTGAATGTGTGCATATTTTTAAATAAAATATTATTTGCAAAGAGTTTAAGTAGATTACCTCACTAATAGGATATAATTAGACCAGTAACAACTTTTACCATTCTTATTTCTTGTTTATTCCCTTACATCCCTTTTAATCCTTTATTTAATTTCTTTAATTAACCCCCCTCGAAAAAACAAACAAAAAACCTGTCTCGATACGATTCTCAATACCAGCAGGAAATGACTGAGGTGCCCTTGAGCAATACACCTAACCCCTAATCGCTCCCCGGGCGCCACAACAAATGGCTGCCCACTGCTTTGAGTGTGTCACGGTTTGCAGTGTGTGTGTGTTCACTACTCCTAATGTGTGTGCACTAACTTGGATGGGTTAAATGCAGAGGACAAATTCTGAGTATGGGTTACCATACTTGGCCTTCACGTCATTTTCACTTTCACTTGTCGAGAACAGCAGTATGTAGCGTGATTTGCTAAGTAAAGGCAGCATACCCTGCATGAAACCTATCATATGCATGGTGCTTGTGTGGATGCTGTTTTGACTGCGAAAGATGAGGTAATTTGATTGGATGTCATGTATTTATCGCATTTTACCTGCTAGAAATACATGCTCAGTTTTAAAGTACCCCTATTATGGTTTTTTGAAAATGACCTTTCATGTAGTGTGTAACATAGCTCTAAGTGAATGAAAACATCCTGCAAAGTTTTAAATCTGAAAGTGCACCGTATATAAAGTTATTATCTTTCAAAAGTAAGAGTCGACTCTGAAATAAATCATTTTTCAAACGAGTCATAAGCCGTTTCGTTGTGACGTCAAGATGAAACATTAGTATATTGCCCACCCACTTATTGCGCGCGTAGACACCAGGGAAAACTTGAACCTCAACCCTGCAGCTGATTCCTGTGGATTCTGGATAGCATCATGTCAACGCTGTGCTCTACAATGTGAAGGTAAAGCCAGTTTTTTTTCACTGCCCAAGGAAGAGCATGTGAAGAATCAGTGGTTTAAATTAATCTTTACCATGATATCACAGCAGTATGATCCTAAACTTTTGCTGTGTTCCCTTTATTTCACTGACGACTGCTACTCAAATCTCGGAGTTCAATGCAGGATTCCCAAACCGCTTGCTCTTGAAAGATGATGTTCAATATACTTAGTTTTGAGTTTTATATTGTGTTGGTCTCCTGCTAACTGGTTAACTCACATTATTACTGTCTTACTGAAATACTTCTGCTAATCAGTTTGTGGGCCACTATGACCTATAACTGTGTCTATTAATGCAGATTGTCTGTCGTTCTCATTACTTTGAGGAAAAATTACGCATGGAGCAAGATTTGTTTTACCCACGTTTATGTTACATTAGATCATTCACGCTAGAGCTCGGCTAATGTATGCACTGTTATTGATACAGTTTCCACATGTTCACAGCAATAAATTAGAAAAATACTCAGTAAATAAATAAGTACAAGTAAAATAATCGGTTTGTTGATGGACATGCACTTGTTAATGCTGATGGTGAGGAATTACAGTTGCAACACCTCATAATGTACCTCAAACTGAGTAGTGTATCACTGAGAAACGTCCTGCTCGAGTCGTCCTTGCGATGGAGGTTCGGGTTGAATAACTAGTTCTTTCTATGTTTCATCATCGGACTTGCGGTCAGATTAATATGGTAAAATCAAGTCTTTGTTTGTTACTGCGTTTAGTTTACGGTGTAGGAAGCCTCAGGACACGCAGAGCTGACGTTGTTATGACAATGAGCGTTTTTGTTTTCGACAAGCTGTACACGGTAGACCAATCACAACAGACTGAGCTGTCTGGCCAATCAAGTCAAGTCAAGTCATCTTCATTTATATAGCGCTTTTAACAATGTAGATTGTTTCAAAGCAGCTTTACAGAGATAAGCGTATAATTTAAGGTAACAGAAATTGTTTTGGCTTTATAGCGGTTCTTTAAAAAAGTTATTTTCCAGCTAAAGTTAGTTTTGATTGATTTGCTTCCGTCGCAACGATCATTTGTTATTAAATTAGGGGCCGCTAAGACGACACCATTCTCTCTACACAGACTTTAAACGCGAACCTGTGAGAAACGGTGATGGCGTTCACATGCTCATTAAGAATTGGTTCTATAGTTATGTGCGTTTGAATATATGTACGCAGGTTTGTAATTCCCAACAAACCAAGCCTAAACAAAGTACTGGTCTTTCCTTATAAATTTTGATATAGAATTTTCAATCAGAGCAGAGTAGCTGGCGGAAAGGAGGGATTTAGAGAGATTGATTCATCTGACGAGTCGTTTGAGAATCATTGAAAATGTGAAGTGCAAGTGTATATTATGAGAAAATTAAAAAGTTTTTTGACCTTTGATGCATGTAAACCTGTTGTAGGAGACTCCAAAACAACATTAGGAAAATAGCATTTAAAATAGCATAATAGGGGCACTTTAATGTTATTTTAAGGTGGGGTAGAATTAAATGAACGGCAAAACTAGCATTTTGGTAGCATTTTGTTCATGTACCCCTTCTGTCACCTCACATATCTCAGTTTGAGAACCACTGAATAACACATTTATGATGTATGGATGTGCTTTTTTGAGCTTCAAAATCTAAGGCCCTGTTTACACCTGGCATTAAAATGCATTTTCATCAATCCGATCACAAGTGGATGAAGTTAAACACAGGTGTAAATGGGGTCTAAAACGTTTTGAGCTTATCCACTTTCGACCACTTCCAGAGATAGTCGAAAATGCATTCGACCGGATGCAAAACTTTGTCAGCTGAAGACCCAAGTTTGGTCTGAAACGTATCAAGCACAATGTTCTCTCACAATTCCTGATTTCTAATACACAAGCACCACGTTTGGCAATGTCCTGCGGCCGCAGAGCAGAAACGAAAGCTGCTGCTCTATGTTTTTCCGATGTCTCCGTGCGTGTTCGTATGTAAATTACACAAGCTTATTTTGTCCATTATATCAAAAGATCTGAGAAAGCCCATAGACTTACCCACCCATAGACCCTCCCTTTTGAAGAAATGAGGACAGAAGTGGTTGAAAATGGACAAAATTTAAAACACCAGGTGTAAATAGGTATGTGTCTCCCTCTGTCTACTTTTGATCCAATTGATCAAAACGCATCTTAATACCAGGTGTAAACAGGGCCTAAGATAACATTCACTCCCATTATAAAGGGACTGTTGAGCAGACGCGTCTCAAGCCTAGTGATCCAACGCTGGATACTCCTATAGGTTACGTCCGTGGATCACGGCTGAACGCGTCTTCTCCGCACTCATTTACAAACAAACATTTTTTCGCCTATCGTGCGTCTACTCTACACCCGTACCACTAAAAAGACGGATTATATCCAAGACTTCAGCCATAAATTAGTATTAATATTGATAGCATCACTGGTAGCGTCGTTGCTAACTTAACGTACTGTCCATCTGTTAAAATGGCGAATATATCAGATGTATGTAGTCTACCTTTTGGTGCAGGTGAGGACACATTTGAGCTGCACGCGGTGCAGTCTGAGCTGGAAGCTGTTGAGAACCAGATCCACGACCTTTTAGTGAGAAAAGCCGAGCTGATAGACCGGCGTTTGGCTCTTGAAACATCACGCGCCGATGCACACAAATCAGAGATTAACGTTACTAACCTGCTGACTCCGACCTCGTCTACTCCGTGCGTTTCTCAACATCGGTCCCGAGCGTCGAGGTCGCGATCAGCCATGGTCTCGTTCACTCCGGCTCCAACACGCCACCACGAAGCCTGGATGGTTCCGCAGCGGAAGACGCGAGTCAGGTCTAGACCAAGAAAACTCTCTCCGACCCTCCCGGTTTTCGAGATATCCACACAAAACCGCTTCTCCCCTCTTCGCGAAACAGAACGCGATGCTCATCGGCGATTCCATCGTTCGACACGTACACGCTACGTTAAATAAAAGTAAGGTGCATAGTCACTGCTTTCCTGGTGCTCGTGTTTCTGAAATCGCTGCTCGCGTTCCCGAGATTCTGAACGAGCGCGTCGGAACTGTGGTCCTGCACGCGGGAGTGAACGACATCAGGCTGCGCCAGACGGAGGTTCTGAAGAAAGACTTCAGGAATCTGATCGATACGGTACGCAGCACATCGCCTGAAACAACGATCATTGTGTCAGGACCGCTTCCCACGTACCGACTAGGTCATGAAAAGTTTAGTAGATTATTCGCGCTAAATGAATGGTTAATGTCATTTAGTGCACTGAGCAGAAACTGCTCTTTGTAAATAATTGGAATCTGTTTTGGGAGCGTCCTAGGCTTTACCGTGCTGATGGCTTACACCCAAGCAGATTCAGATCGGATCTTCTGTCAGATAACATCTCCAAAATGTTAAATACCTTTTGACTAGTAACCAAAAGTCCAAATCATAGTCTCTGCTGCACCAATTTAACTGATATAAATAGTGTTGAACATTGCATAGAAACTGTGTCTATTCCTCGTTTAGTGAGATCAAATAATAAATCTACTGCAGGATCTAGAAAAAATCGAATTGTTATTAAACCAGAAAATGTTGCTATTAGTAATCAAAAACAATTTCTAAAGCTAGGTCTTCTAAACATTAGATCACTCACACCTAAGGCAGTTATTGTAAATGAAATAGTCACAGATAATAGATAATAGCGTTTACAGATTTATTAAACTCCTTTGGGGTCAAGCAAAATGTTACCGGACCAACTCATTGTTTTAATCATACACTCGATTTAATTATATCACATGGAACCGATCCAACCGATATAGATATCATTCCACAAAGTGACAATGTCACTGACCATTACATGGTAACTTGCATATTACGTACTCCTGTAATATATCATGCTGCGCCGCGTTATCGATTAGGCAGAACAATCCTTCCATCCACCATAGATAATTTTTCAAATAGCTTATCTGATCTGTCTCAGCTGCTCAGTGAACCCAAACAAACAGATGAACTTGAGGAATTAACTAGCACTATGAGCACCATTCTCTCTGGAACATTGGATATTGTTGCACCCATTAGATTAAAAAAGGTTAGAGAGAAAAGTAAAGCACCATGGTACAACAATACTACGCATGTTCTAAAAAGAGAAACCCGTAATTTAGAGCGTAAATGGAAAAAAACTAACTTAGAGGTCTTTAGAATCGCATGGAAAGACAGTATGTCACGTTATAAAAAGGCCTTAAAGGAGGCCAGGGCTGAGCATCTCCGCAAACTAATAGAAAACAACCAAAACAATCCAAAGTTCTTATTTAACACCGTGGCTAGACTAACAAATAAACAGATGTCTCCTGAACAAAATATTCCGTTACAGTTTAGTAGTAATGATTTCATGAAGTTCTTCACTGAGAAAATAGAAAACATCAGAACCACAATTGTAAACGTTCAATCCTCAATCGCGCCTTATAATTCAGCCTCAATTATCACCCCGCAAGAACAATTACAGTGCTTCACAACTATAGAATAAAATGAGTTAAATAAACTTATCACTTCATCTAAAACAACAACGTGTTTACTAGATCCTATACCAACTAAACTATTGAAAGAAGTGTTACCTATAGTGGAAGAGCCTCTCCTCAATATTATTAACTCGTCTTTATCTTTAGGTTATGTTCCAAGAACATTTAAACTGGCAGTTATAAAACCTCTCATTAAGAAACCACAATTAGATCCACATAATCTAGCAAATTATAGACCCATTTCAAATCCACCTTTTATGTCTAAAATACTAGAAAAAGTTGTGTCCGCTCAACTGGGCTCTTTCTTGCAAGAAAATGACACCTATGAAAAGTTTCAGTCTGGATTCAGGCCGCACCATAGCACTGAAACTGCGCTCGTTAAAATCACAAATGATTTACTTTTAGCTTCTGACCAAGGCTGTATCTCAATATTAGTTTTACTTGATCTTAGTGCTGCGTTCGATACTATAGATCATACAATACTCTTAGATCGACTACAAAATTATACTGGTGTTCAAGGACAAGCATTAAGATGGTTTAGATTGTATTTATCTGACCGCTACCATTTTGTTTATTTAAATGGAGAAAAATCGATCATAACTCCAGTAAACTATGGAGTGCCGCAGGGATCTGTGTTAGGCCCTCTGTTATTTTCAATATATATGCTGCCACTTGGAAATATTATAAGGAAACATGGAATTAGTTTCCATTGTTATGCTGATAACACTCAAATCTATATTTCATCACGGCCAGATGAAAACGCTAAATTATCCAAATTGACAGAGTGTGTTAAAGATATAAAAGATTGGATGACGCGCAATTTTCTTTTATTAAATCCAGACAAGACAGAGGTACTAATCATCGGTTCAAAAAACCACCCACAAAACCTCTCACAATACAACTTTAACATAGTAGGATGTCCTGTTACTTCATCCTCTACAGACCTGGGTGTTATATTAGACTGCAACCTGTCTTTTGAAAATCATATTTCATATGTTACAAGAACAGCCTTTTTCCACCTTAGAAACATTGCTAAGCTACGTAACATGCTATCTGTTTCTGATGCAGAAAAGTTAGTTCATGCATTCATGACATCGAGACAAGATTACTGTAATGCTTTAGCCGGTTGTCCTGCAACCTCAATAAACAAGATACAGTTAGTCCAAAATGCCGCCGCCAGAGTTCTAACTAGATCAAGAAAATATGATCATATAACACCAATTTTATCATCACTACATTGGTTACCTATAAAGTTCCGTATTAATTACAAGGTATTGCTACTGACTTATAAAGCCCTAATCGACTTAGCTCCAGTCTATTTAACCGATCTTCTATCGCCCTATAATCCATCGCGCTCTTTAAGGTCACTAAATTCGAGGCTTTTGGTCATACCTAGGATATCCAGATCCACCAAAGGAGGGAGAGCATTTTCACATTTAGCTCCAAAACTCTGGAATAGTCTTCCTGATACTGTTCGTTGCTCAGACTCGCTCTCCCAGTTTAAAACTAGATTAAAGACGCATCTCTTCAGCCAGGCATTCATATAATACTTTTAATCTTACAGTTAAATCCGGTCTCTATAGTTCATAAACGCCAGAGGAGAACTGGCCCCCGACTGAGCCCGGGTTCTCCCAAGTTTTTTTTTTTTCTCCATTAGGTCACCTGATGGAGTTTTTCGGTTCCTTGCCACTGTTGCCTTTGGCTTGCTCAGTTGGGGTTATTTGGGGATATTTAATTTAATTAATCAATCAACGATACTATTGATCAGCATTACCAAACGTGGACGTTCCACTAGAAACAAACATTGATGTATTGTTTTAATTTATTACTGTGAAGCTGCTTTGAAACAACCTATGTTGTGAAAAGCGCTATATAAATAAACTTGACTTGAACTTGACTTGACTTAAAGCTTGGACGAGCCAGGATATTTTTTTAAATGGCCTTACTCTGTGTTTGGTTGAAAGAAGAAAGTCATATACACCTAGGATAGCTTGAAGGTGAGTAAATTATGGAATCATTTTCATTTTTGGGTGAACTAGCCCTTCAACCCTAACCATACCACCAAACCTGTCCATAACCTTACCCGTATCCTTAATAGCAGCAAAATTGTTTTGCAATACAACATGAACAGACAAACACACAAAAATGTTAGGTACAATGCACTTATGTAAGTACATACAGTGAGGAAAATAAGTATTTGAACACCCTGCTATTTTGCAAGTTCTCCCACTTGGAAATCATGGAGGGGTCTGAAATTGTCACCGTAGGTGCATGTCCACTGTGAGAGACAATCAAAAAAAAAAAAAATCAAGAAATCACAATATATGATTTTCTAACTATTTATTTGTATGATACAGCTGCAAATAAGTATTTGAACACCTGTCTATCAGCTAGAATTCTGACCCTCAAAGACCTGTTAGTCTGCCTTTAAAATGTCCACCTCCACTCCATTTATTATCCTAAATTAGATGCACCTGTTTGAGGTCGTTAGCTGCATAAAGACACCTGTCCACCCCATACAATCATTAAGAATCCAACTACTAACCTGGGCTGCGTTTCCCAAAAGCATCGTAAGCCTAAGTTGATCGTAAAAACGATCGTACGACTGATCTTAATATTACGGTCTGTTTCCCAAAAGCATCGTAGCTTAAGTAGCACTTGAAAATCTTCGTAGATCTACGAGTGCTCTGGAGTAATCGTACATCCGCAAGTGCATCGTAAGAAGACAGATTTATGAGGACACCTGCAGGACAACCGGCAGATTACACCTTTAACTTTATTCAAATGTATGTGATTATAATATAAGGTTTTGATTGTACTTTATTGTACACTTTATTACTCTTTTTTTGTTGTTGGTTAAATTAATGTATAAATTAAATAATTAAAAAGGTCAGAAAAAAATAGAAATAATTTAATTAATAATTTTAATCAAAATTAAATGAATGAATAAATATATAAAAGAAATCCTTTAAATCTGTTAAAAATTACATATTTGCTTCGCTCTATCTCCTCTAAAAGGACATTAATTTCATCTTTTTGAAAGGTATCTTTTCGTGTTCAGCAATTTTGTCAGTGCCTCCGCCTGTAGGTGCTTTATATATACTTGTCTTGATTGCTAATCCACAACAGATGACAATTATTAGGTTAAACGTTCAGAATACGATTCCATATAAGGTTATATTTCAGCACTTCGCGAATGGACAGCGACTCTTAAGTAGCACGTAGAGCGCGTTCATGTTAAGTGCATTTTTGGGAAACGCTCGTGGAATTGCTGCGAGCGTTCGTAACTTTGCACGTAGAAAGCGCTCTTAAGAGCTAAGATACATCGTTATCGGGAAACCCGGCCCTGGCCAAGACCAAAGAGCTGTCCAAAGACACTAGAGACAAAATTGTACACCTCCACAAGGCTGGAAAGGGCTACGGGGAAATTGCCAAGCAGCTTGGTGAAAAAAGGTCCACTGTTGGAGCAAACATTAGAAAATGGAAGAAGCTAAACATGACTGTCAATCTCCCTCGGACTGGGGCTCCATGCAAGATCTCACCTCGTGGGGTCTCAATGATCCTAAGAAAGGTGAGAAATCAGCCCAGAACTACACGGGAGGAGCTGGTCAATGACCTGAAAAGAGCTGGGACCACCGTTTCCAAGGTTACTGTTGGTAATACACTAAGACGTCATGGTTTGAAATCATGCATGGCACGGAAGGTTCCCCTGCTTAAACCAGCACGTCAAGGCCCGTCTTAAGTTTGCCAATGACCATTTGGATGATCCAGAGGAGTCATGGGAGAAAGTCATGTGGTCAGATGAGACCAAAATAGAACTTTTTGGTCATAATTTCACTAAACGTGTTTGGAGGAAGAAGAATGATGAGTACCATCCCAAGAACACCATCCCTACTGTGAAGCATGGGGGTGGTAGCATTTCCTGGGTCAAAATTGGTCTTCGGTGGTGGCTGACCGACATGGTCATCCACACACAGCAAAGAGTACCCTAGTACCCATATGATCCGCAAGCCCAATATTGACAATAAACTGTGATTTTTCCACGACTGGCTTTCATTGTTTTGAAAGATGGTGGGCAATATGGCAAAAATATCACATCACGATTTTATCACGATTCTTTTTATGTTGGTTTTACTATTTTGTGACTTAGCATTACAGCCAAACTAATGTCCATATTTTAAAAACAAAGCCTAAGGTAACAAAATATTAAAATAAAAAAGGCAGACAGGGGTGAAGATAAAAATATTTGTCATTATTTTCTTTGTTATTAAATATTAAGATCAAAGATACACATTACACATACACAACTTAATATACAAATTAAACAGTGCTTTATGTTTTCAGCTACAGTAGGTGTATTTAACAGTAGCATTGAAGAAAGTAATTAAATGAACAAATATGAAAATAAAACAAAACATAGACTTCACTGTATAAATTATACATTGATACTTATTAAAGCTACTATTAAAGTTATCAGTCAAGAGCAGTGAGTGATTTTCTCTTTGCATTTTGTTGTCTTATTAACATTAAAGGGATAGTTCTCCTAAAAATTCAAAGTATCATAATTTACTCTCTCAAGTTGTTTTAAACTCGAATAAGTTTCTTTCTTCTGTTGAAAATAAAAGTTATTTGGAAGATTGTGGGTAACCAAACAGTTGATGTACCCCAGTGACTTCCATATTCTCCTATGGAAGTCAATGGGGACCAGCTACTGTTTGGATAGCCACATTTTTCAAAATATTAATATTAGAAAAATATTAGAAAATATTAGAAGGAAATTAATAGAGGATTGGAACAACATTAGAGTGCGTAAATGATGAGATAATTTTTATTTTTGGGTGAACTATCCCTTTAAGGACAGGCGGCAGCGTGTTTACTATTGTTACTGTCTCTTTAAGAGCTGAGCGCGACGGGTCTAATATACACGCATTTGACAAGCAGATTTTCTCTCTATTTTCTCAAGTTTGCTTTCACTTTAGACATAACCGACTTTGTTTATGTAAACCTTGTGTGTATTTAACAGTATAAGCACAATAAGACTCGAAAGATAACTTAGTCCAGTATCCAGGCGCTGGTAGACAGGCTTTTAGTGCATGTGAGCTTCACATGTACATGTACGCGCTGAGAAACGCACACGTTAGAACAGCGCATCAGCACGCGAATTAAATGTTTAACCGACAAGGCATTAAAGCACATGCAAATTATGAACTGCAGTGTCCCGTTCTGCTGCGTTAACATTTTATGTGAATATACGTCGCGTTGTTCAGTAAGTTATGTTGGGACATAGGCGCCAGAACATATATAATGCACGATTCTACGATATTTCTTTAAAAGCAGATCGTGGAGACATTTTAATCGTCCACGATCAAAAATCGTCCTATCGCACACCCCTACCACTTCAAACTGGATAGATTTTTTTTTTTTTTTTTTGCGTTTATTTAAAAGTTATGTCAGGTGCATGTGCATTCACATGTTGTTGTCACAAGTTGTAAGAGAAGATAAGGCTACTTTTTTTTTGACTGCAATTCACACCCAGCGCTAATTCAGCAAAAATATTCTCCAAATGCACCACGTGAAACATGGATTCGGTCTTCCAACCTTTAGAATCAGTTGATTTTGATGCGATGGAGAGAGCAAAGACGAGAACTGAAGACGGAGAGTACCCGCGCGGGGGTGGGGCGCTGTGATCGACGTTCTCTCAGTCACTCCGTCAGTAGCCTGCTTCACTCGGCTTTGGCGGGACAAAAAATCGTTTTGGCGGCCGCCAAAAAAATTTCAATGTAGGAAAAACCCTGGCTTTGGGGGTGTTTTTCTGCACATGGGACAGGGCGACTGCACTGTATTAAGGAGAGGATGACCGGGGCCATGTATTGCGAGATTTTGGGGAACAACCTCCTTCCCTCAGTTAGAGCATTGAAGATGGGTCGAGGCTGGGTCTTCCAACATGACAATGACCCGAAGCACACAGCCAGGATAACCAAGGAGTGCGGCTCTGTAAGAAGCATATCAAGGTTCTGGCGTGGCCTAGCCAGTCTCCAGACCTAAACCCAATAGAGAATCTTTGGAGGGAGCTCAAACTCCGTGTTTCTCAGCGACAGCCCAGAAACCTGACTGATCTAGAGAAGATCTGTGTGGAGGAGTGGGCCAAAATCCCTCCTGCAGTGTGTGCAAACCTGGTGAAAAACTACAGGAAACGTTTGACCTCTGTAATTGCAAACAAAGGCTACTGTACCAAATATTAACATTGATTTTCTCAGGTGTTCAAATACTTATTTGCAGCTGTATCATACAAATAAATAGTAAAAAAAATCATACATTGTGATTTCTGGATTTTTTTTTTTTTTTGATTATGTCTCTCACAGTGGACATGCACCTATGATGACAATTTCAGACCCCTCCATGATTTCTAAGTGGGAGAACCTGCAAAATAGCAGGGTGTTCAAATACTTATTTTCCTCACTGTAGTAGCTAAAGACACCTATAACGTATGAAGGGATTGGGTACATACCAGAGGCTTGGTTCCAGATTGTTTCCCTCCTGCAGTACATAAACTATCCACCAGCAAATCACTATGAGCTTCTTTAGTGCCCGTCACAACCACATTCACATCCTTAGTGAGGAAACTGTCTACTTTCTATACGAAACAATCAAAAGACAGAATGTGATCCACTATTTAACATCACTTTGCATTCAAGGAAACCATTACTGCAATTTCTTGCTTTGTCCTGTACAGATGAATGACACAAATGATATCTCTCACCCCTCCCAGACGGATGATGATGTCAGTGAGTGTGGCAGACTGATGTCTCTTCATGTCATGCAGGTAGAAGGATTGGCTCCTCACACCACCAAACAGATCTCCTGTCATTTTTTTAACTGAAACAAGTTTATGAGCATGCATGTTAGTTAATCTATGTGGGCCTTAAAAAATAACTGAATTGCTTTATTAAATTATTATTATTAAATATGACTATTATTATTATTGTAAGTTAAAGTGCAAATGCTAGAAACCCTATTGGTTTTGTGACCTAAAACCAAACTTAAAGACTTGAAACTTGGACAATTCTGAAGGATCATATGATACTGAAGTGCTGAAAATTCAGCTTTGCCATCACAGCAATAAACGACATTTTAAATTATAATCAAAAAGAAACAATTTCTCTTAAATTGTAATAGCCTAATAGTTCACAATATTACTGTTTTTACTGTATTACTAATCAAATAAATGCAGCCTTGGTGAGCATAAGAGACTTATTTAAAGCTGCAGTTCGTAGTTTTTCCTCTTTGTCGCCATCTCTGTTCGAAATCTTGTAGTTATTCGTAGTGCTGGGCGGTTTGACCAAAAATCAACATCACGGTTTTTTTCTAAATTATACCGGTTTTTTTTTTTTTTTCAAGCATGATGGGTGTTAACCACATTTTCTACTGAGTGAGAGAGGAAATAGTGCAGTAGATTTACTTATAATGCCCTATTTTATTGTCATGAGTGAATATTATAGAAAAAATCCACACTAATATTAATAATACAGGTTTGCAAGGCTGTTTACAAAGAGGTGCCAGCAGGACGCGCTTTAGGAGCGGCAGAAACAGTGGTTTCCCCGGTAACGGCTGTACACAAAGCAGCAACGCTCATAAACACTGCTTTATCAGGAAAGATAAAGAAAGATTCAATCGTAATAACAAAGAAACTTTTCTAAAGACCGTCAGTTCACTTCAGATACGTTAATACAGTATAAAAACACGCGCGCCGCGAGAAAAAAGACACTCTCACCCCCACACGTCTCGTGCCCATTCTAGTCAATGCTTGTGTTTCAGATCGAAGCTTCCCAGAAGCGGCTCTCCGCGCCGCTTCGCTAAATATAGGCGCCTAGTCTATTTTGACGCACCGCGTAGAGGACGGAATAAAACCTTGTCGCAGCTGTAATGCGCCGCAGACGTGTGTTGTAAATGAGGGGTGAGACTGTGTCGCGCAGCGCCGCGTTCCGATTAAAGCGACATACACCGGTATTGCGGTATATTAAAAATTCATATCGTAACAAAAATAAACACCGGTATTCGGTATGAACCGGTAAACCGCCCAGCACTAGTTATTCGCAGAATTATCAACTTTACGTGGGTTGTGCCCTCGGCACGGCACGGCGTGGATGAATCCAATGTTTTGAGGAGAATGTGCGGCTGTCAGTCGCCGCGCCGGTGTGGATACTGACATTCGGAATCACAGATTCTACTTTTTGGAAGTATGACCAACATAAGAATTTTCACTGGAAAATGTCATCTGAAAAAGTAGCCTAAGTAACATCCACTTTTGTTCTGACCAACTAAAGGAAAAAAAGCATTGCAGTAAATATCGCTAATTAAATCTAACGATCGCTTATCATATCACGTCAAACCGTGCAAATTATACTTTGTTCTCAAATTGTTAATGTTAACAACATCAGCACTGTGTGACTACATTTAATGCCCTTCCGATATTTAGGGGCCAAGCAGCTAAGGTGCGGAGGCACCTATTGTATCTGTTCCCGTTCTTATTAGGGGCCAAGCACCGAAGGTGCGGAGGCACCTATTGTGTTTGTTCCGGTTCTTATTATTATTCTTCTTCGGACTGGGCGTCTATGCCATAGAACCGATTGCGGGAAAGTTGTTTTGGTTTGACATTCTGATAGAGGACAGTCCCAACATTAAATACACCAATTTTGGTGTTTCTAAGTCATTCCCTCTAGTGCCACCACCTGTCCAAAGTTTCACTCACATTTTGCTAAAACTTTTGAACCATAAGGCCAATAAACAAAATTCTTTTTTCATCTGATTCCTGAGCTAATGACGGTTCGATTGCACCCTATGATGTCATTTTCTGTCATAAAAATATGCCCGCCATCTTGATTTTTAAAAAAAAGCTACTTTTTCGAACTCGTCCTAGACGGTTTGTCCAATTTGCACGAAAATTTAACCAGATCATCTTCAGATAGTGCTGACAAAAAGTTATGGAATTCAAATTGATTCGTCAAACCGTTTTCGATAAACGCACAAATACATTTTACGTAGCGCTAGCAAAAACAGTCGTAAGGCTGTATCTCCGCAACGGTTTATCGTATTCAGACCAAGCTTGGTACATATACTCACAAGCATGACTTGAGGCAACATGCTGCGTTTCGGCGCAGCGCCACCTACTGGTCCAGATATATGAAAAATGGCTATTTTTGCTTACAACTTCTGAACAGTTTGTCCAAAAATCATAAACTGGGTCTCGTTAGATTCAGGGCAACATGCTGAGTCGACTGATATTCAATTTTACCATATCGGCCATTTTGAATTTTGTGCTAAAATGCTGTATTTTAAGAACGCATGAACGAATTGTTACGAAACTTGGTATGGGTCATCAGCACGATGTCCTGAAGGAGCGTGAGAAGTTTCGAAACAGCACCAACTAGTGGTGAATGTTTTTTTCCAAATGCTTATAACTTTGGGTGTGATTGTGTTCATTGATCTTATTTTCACGAAACTCATCTCATTAGACTCCTGAATCGTTGCCGAGTCCTACGATACCAAACATGCTAGGTTTCGCCTTACGGTTTGTGTAGCGTTGTGAGTTAGCGCTTAAAAAACATTTGGCTATATCTTCGAAACCGCTACTCTGATCGAGACGAAACCACCGTCAGAAGTTTGGAAACATAGGTCGATAGCAAAATGCCAATGCCTGTGCGCGAAAATATTGATGTTTAGGGGTAGTAAATTCCAATCAAAGTCACGTGTCAGTCATTTTTTACGTGTTTTTTCATATAAATGTCTATAACTCCGAAGTGAATTGAGATATTTTCACCAAAATCGACACACATATGTATGGGCTCACTCTGAGGACACATAAAAAAAAGGTGGGACTGAGCCTCTTGGTGGCGCTATAATAGAACAAAACATGGAATTCCCATTGACTTCAATACAGTTTTGTGAAATAAAATGCTATACTAAACAAATGCATTGGTGTAATATTACGAAACTCAGAATGTGCCATCTGCACCATCCCCTGAAGGTACTCATAATATTTTGAGACAGCGCCTCCTAGTGGTCAAAAGTTATAACAAAATTTGAATAACTTTTGAATAAATTGGCCTATTGTAATGCAACTGGTCTTAATAGATTCCTTGGGTCAAGCTGAGAACATAGATACCAAGTTTTCCTTATTTGGCCAAACTTCCTGTCCGCCATCTTGATTTTCATTTAAAACCTACTTTTTTTCGAACTCCTCCTAGACCGTTTGTCCGATTTTCACAAAAATCGAATCGTATCATCTCCAGACCGCGCCGATTAAAACTGATGGATTTCGTGTCGATTGACGAAACTGTTTTCGTATACCGCAGCAGCAAATTTGAGGCATGATAACAAAAGGACTATTCAGGCTTTATCTCTGCAATGCCTTGACATTGACACCAAACTTTGTTTGTCTCATTGTCACTTCACTCTGACCACATCACATCAGTTTTGTAACTGCGCCACCTATTGGTCGAAAGTGATAATCCATTCAATCATATTTTTAATTATTGATCTATGATTTTTCAGGCATTTTGCCTAAAATCCTCTTTAAATGTCTTTAATTGCTCATTGTTGCAGTTGGTCTGACACTTTCAGACATGTTAGCATGTCTTGTCGTCTTATTCTGCTTGGCCCCGGTAATGGCTGCTTGCAGCTATATTTATCCTTGTTTTCGCATGGGCCCGGTTGCAGTCTCTTTTTTTCTGTAGCCACTCCAAAGTCCGAACGATGTCTTTTGCATTTTACAACGGGTGAATCTCCAGTTGTTACTGGTGGTGATTGTCGTTTAAACATTTCTGGATCCACCATCAAATTGATAAGTTTATATCAAGTTCTGTAAGAAAAGGCTATAAATCTCCACCTCCAACATCCTCACACGCAACATAGCCTACTAGCCGAGACTCCTTCTTTATGTGTACAGATGTGACATAATGACGCAAAGACATGCTCAAATTTCCCACGGAAATCCACCAGTACCACTGGAATTAAAAGCATTATTACAAGCTTAGCGTTTTGAATCAAGCTAAGGCAAGCAGATAGTTCTGAACACTGGCTGGTTATGTTCTTACTCAAAAAAAGGTTTTGGATCATTTTTAACCCAAAAAAGTTACAGACTGCAGCTTTAAAAAATAATAACAATAAAATGACATTTTAGGAGTAGGCTAATTCCCAAATTCCTCGAGTTCCAAAATGCATTATAGCCACTGTGTTATTTTGCTTGCTCTTGCAATGCTTGCTATTGTTTCATTTTATGTTATGTGATGTGTTGCCTTCACAAATAAAGGGAATGTCACAGGAATTTAAAAATCACAGGACAATGTAGTGAAACAGTAGTTTTTTCTTCTTTGGCATAAAATGTTGAATTTGTGCTGCTTAGACAAAGTCTTGAAAGTTCAAACAGACACAACTAAGATTATTCATTCAATAAACTCTGCTCATTCTTACTATCACTTCATCTCCTGTTTCCTGCTCTTTTCACTGGTCTCTTGGTAGCCAGTTTTAGCTACTAAACTATAGACAGTGCTAACTGGTTTTGGGTATCAAACAATATCAAAGAATATCAAACAGAACTCTGTTGACTCACTGGTTTAATCCAATCCGATATCAGTTCCTTCGGAAATATTTCCACTACATGTCAAAATTCTCTCAACCAATGTTGTAAACTATACAAGAAACCCTCTCACTTATACCTGTTAAGTAGGCTAACAGGTGAAAATCAAAATTTACCCTATTTTGTTAGCAAACATTACAAGTCTTGTGGTGAACAAATTAATACATGCAAGTTATTCCACAATTGAAAAATGTTTGTCTTCATAAACATTATTAAAATCTTAAAATTTGCTTTCCTCTCCGAAATGTTGTTTCCTGAAAAGTTGGTCGCAACTTCCGGTTCACACAGACATTAAATAATAAAGGAATCCATAATATTAGGGCTTGGCATTGACACAAATGTTACGATTCAATTCAATTTGATTCAATTTAAATTAATTTAGCCTAGATATATCTAGTACAGTGCATGTCCAAATTTTCTCAAGTAAAAGAAATAGGCTAAACTTTGTTTGTATACAAAGATTTGTTTACAAACATTTAAATTGCACAAAAGGCAGATTTGGTTATGATAATAACGTTATAATACATTTTTAACAACATGATTATGTTTCCTGTCTCCTCAAATTTGTTTTTTTAAATTTAAACATTAAAATGGTAGCGGTCTTAAAAAGTGTTAAATATTACGAATATGTAATATATATCAAAATGCTCCTCTCTAGAGTTCATTTTTCTAGCTAACTAACAAGTTCATGGTATTTAATATTTGAATTTCATGACGATATTGACCATTTGAAAGGATCAACTGCAAATAAGTCGATTCTTTAAAAAATCAATATTGGCTCATCAAAATGGGTAAATTAAAATGGAGGAATTGTTATTTTTAAGCCAGCCCTACATAATACATACATGCTGAAGTCTTCATCTACTAGGGGTGGATACAATATCGATACAATATTCTGATGTAGGCTACTATCTACATTTGACCTAGATCCTAATATCGATCTTTCGTCAGTTTTATTTTTTTTTTATATTATAGCTATATATTATAGCTTGCACCTCCCAACCTTTTTAATCATCGATAAGTTTGATGGCAAGATGCCCAAAAGGCTGTATTTCGACGGTGATGTATTAGGCTAATGTATCTCCTTGTTATAAGCAAGCCTTGCCTTTTTTGTGATTGTGTTCATGGGTCAATAATGATCAAATACACGTTGAACATGTTAGCATGTTTAATAAAAAAATAAAAAAAAATAAAAAAGGTAATACACTAACGTTACGCCACTTAATACCTGATAATTGGATAAAAAGAATAAGGATAAAATGGATCAGGATATTATGATCGATTTCTCGAGTTATTATGGAGTGAAACATTTGGACATTTGCACTGTTAAACACATTTAAAAAACGACAACATCCGGCGAGTGTAACGTTAGTAATAAAAGTATAAAACACAAAAGCGCTAACGTTAACTTTAAACCTTTAGTTTAAACACGAACTGATCGCATAAGGTTAGACAAAAATAAAGAGATTTACATTACCTTGAGGTCCTTTGCTCATAATGAATAAAAAATGTCGTGCTTTTTAATGTATTAAAACATCCTAAAATGAAGTTTTCGAGTGTTACTAATATTACACGCAATGTGATCTGTGAATCTTTTCAAATGGCCCTCCAGAATCTCTTCTTCGCTCGCTCCCTGTCTGCTGTAGCGCGCGATGGTTACACGTTACCGCCACCCACTGGCGTTTACAGTACAGTTGCTCCAACAACTATTTGGTCCTTCCTTATATATGAAGCCTATTTGTCATGCACAAGCAGGGTTGCCAGATTGGGCGGTTTACCGCCCAATTGGGCGGTTTTGCAATCTATTTTGCGGGCAAAAATGGGTTTGGGCGGGTGGATAAAATTTGGGCTGGTTTCGGATCAGTTCGGCGGGTTTTTGTTCCCAAAACACCGGCACTTAAGATCCTTATTCCTGCGACCCAATGTTCAGCAGGCAGCAGTCTCACTCACTCACTCACTCACACACGCACGCGCGCACACACACACACACACTACAACTCTGGCTGATGTGCCCCCTAAAAGCTTATGATTTCTGACGCGACGCCAAACAAAAATTGATCGGACGCTGGTGGACAAGCGGCTTTAACCTCACTCCCTCCCACTACCTTAAAGTGACGCACGCACGCCAACACAGATTTGAATGTTGCGATATGATTTTGTCAAAGGTTTGACAGACGAAATGGAAGAAGATCGCGTGAGTGTTTGAATCGAGATCACAGACTTTTAAAGAATGGTGCAGCTCTGTAACGACACATTTCATCCTCTGTTGAAACGAAAGTGGCTATAACTTCGGTCAACCTCATCTGTAAGCAAGGGCAAAAAAAGAAAAAAGAAAAAAAGAAGCAATTTAATTTGAATTAATATCTGTAATAAAAAAAATCGATTTTTTTTCCTCCAAGCCCTAATATGCATGTTTTATGTTGCCATTTGAAATAAATGAAATGTTAAAGTGGGTTATTTTTTATGTCCATATATCCACTGTTTTTATGTTAGCCTACTGAATGCTTTTTTCCAAGTGACTTTTATTGACAATAAAGAGACTCATCGATAAGTTGATCGCATTATTTTCCGTAACATAAGCTTGTAGTTTAGTAGAATAGTCTGATTGAGATCAGTAGCCTACTTTTGCGTTCATATTGTTTCTAAAATTGGATAGGCTAAGTCGAAAAATGGGTCATTTTAAAGCTTGTTAATGATTTTAATGTGTTTAAACGAGAAACAAGCCACACAAAAAATTGGGCGGTTTTTTGGGCGGTTTTTGACGAGGTTTTGGGCTGGAAAACCTTGCTGGCACCTGGCAACCCTGTGCACAAGCACAACAGTTCAACTAAGAGCAGGGTTGCCAACTTTTGAGTTTAGCTCGGAGTGACACTTCTCCAACGGGGGGGGGGGGGGATATATTTCAACGGGGGGGGGGGGGTATTCCAACCCAATTTTTTTGGGGTATTTTTATTTAAAGGAATTAATTATAAAAGCGATTTAAGGGAATAAAGAAAAAAAGCTTATTGTATTAGTGAAATAATTGTAACTATTTGCAAATAACATTTTATTTTTAATTATGCATGCATTCTCTCTAAATGAATCAAAGAAATTATAGCATATTTTCAATTCAAAAAGGCTAAATTTAGTAACGTAAATAAATAAAAATTTGAGTAATTCGCGTCACCGGATACTGTCGGTAGTTGAACATTTCTATTGTAAAACAGTCAAATATTAAATGTTTTCCACTTACATTTTGCCAGGCATTCGTTCACTTCTTTAATCATTCTGACATTGAAGAGCTAGACCGCTGAACTTTTAGTCATCCTAACACCAAACAGAGCGGTGCGTAATGGAGCGCATCAGAACAGCATCAAGAATATCAAATACATTGCAGTGAATCTTTTATTTGCATCTTAAGTTTATAGGCAATAATAATGACTGGTTTGCGAAAGTGTAGAACTCGGTGAGCTCGCGCAAAACACATCTTCAGGACAGCGACTCATTTAAACGCCTCTGATTGGCCAATGCGTTCAACAGACATGTCAGTGATTGGCTACAATGCTCAACGCTGCCGTACGCCGTGCGTGCGCTACAGTTTCTGTCTCGCATGCGTGCTCGCTCTAGATTCCGGGAGATTTTAACTAATTTGCGCCATAAATAGTGGTCCATCCAGTAGTTAAGAGCCTGAATTGTTTATAGTAATTCTGAAATTTAGTGCACACGAGTGAAAAAAAATACAGCACAGAAGAATGTCTAATTTAGCGTGAGATTTCTTTGTTAAGCGTGAGAGCGTGAGATTGAGGCTGAATGCGTGACTGTCACGCCAGATGCGTGAGAGTTGGCAACCCTGTAAGAGTAAAATATGCCAGTCACAGTTAGTTCATTGCTCATAATTGTAAATTGTCTATAGTCTATATTTTGTCATGTATTGTTTTTCTGTGACAACTAGTTATTGTTATTTCTAGCTTTGTCTATTCTACATCAAAATAGAACGAGCTTTGGTGAAAATTAAGTGAATATTTAATGACTAAAATAGTAGGCTAATTTCTCGCTAGAAATGACATAATTTCTCACTAGAAATGACATAAGTGAAAAACGTTTATCAAAAAATGTATATTTAGGCCTACACAAAACTGACGATCAGCCGCAACTTTCAGACGCCATCTTTATTTTTCTAGCTCAACTGTCACAGAATGGAAAGCACAGGATTGAGGGATATCAAAGGCAGCGAAGGATACGTCCATGCTGCCTTCAAAAATCGATCAGATGAAGGTATCTCAGGAGACAAGAAGTGAAACTAACATTGCATTTGGACGTGCCTTGATGCCTTCCGACCTTGGAATGCGTCCTCCGAAGGCAGCATTTACCAGTTTTCAGACACAACCCTTCACTTGCATTGTTCCTGATTGAATCAGCTGTTTGAATTATTGATTCAATGACTCACAAACTTGTCACCGCTGTTTTACTTTCATATTTAACGTATAATTTCACTTAAAAATAATTTCATTTCGCTATATTCAAAATGTCAGATTTACAATCGGGGGTCGAGTGGCTGTTGCAAGTAACAGTGACGGGTTGCGAGGCAGGCAATATAACGGTATCCAAAATAACAGTATTACAAAGTAATCTAATTACTGTAATTTATTTTATTTTCCCTTGAAAAGTAAAGTAATTAATTGTAACTTATTTTTTCTGTAATTTAATTACAGTTACTTCTGATGTACTAGCATTATAGAACAATTCTATCTAAACAATAGTGGATTTAACATCAAAATTCAACATCGAATGTTAACATGTATGTTTTTGTAACCTTTTCCTTGTTTGTTTTCATTAGTCACATGTTCCTTTGTTTGAATTCCCCACCACTCATCAGTTTCCATGGACACTAATCATCATCACAGCTGTTTGTCATTTAGTTCATCCCCGTGTGTATATTAGTTCCTTCCTCACCTTCACTCAGTGTTTGTCTGGTCTATGTTAGCATCAGTGTTAGCTGTGTTTGGTTTAAGCCATCTGTGGATTACCTTTTGTGGGAAACCAAGGCTTTCTGAAGCATTTGAGGCTTTCATCAAATTGTGCCAAAAAAAGGTTCATTACCTCTATGTTCATTACTTAAGCTTTTAACACAATGCACATTAGTGACATCTGGTGGTTACCATTACTCCACCATGTCTAACAAATCACTGCAGAGCAGAAAAAGCATGTGACCAAGCAAATCTTCGGAAGTCTGTGACATACAAGTGTGGGATCAATACAGTTCTATCTAATCTCATCTAAATTAATTTGTGCCAATGAGACCACAACTCGTGTCATGTGTAGCCTGGTCAACTGGTCAATTGTAATTGAAAAAATATTTTGGGTGTTCTGTTTAAAAAAATATATCAATTATGTTATAGGGAAGTGTAGTGTTAAATAAATTAAATAATGCCGCCTCCATAATCATTTCCCTTTTATTGCATCAGATGGGGTGGCGAAGCGCCAATTTTTTTCAACCAGCTGTTCCGACCTTCCGATACTGCATGACATTCGAAGCTTCAAACGTCATCAATCACGTGGTACTGTCATTTCGATACAAGCATTGGTGCAGTGTGTGATACAATGGTGCTTTGAAAACTACGTCAGAGCATCGGAGCCCCGGTATCAACCGTCCCATCACTACCTTTTGGATTTTTTATTAAACTCTGTGTTTTGAATCATCATCTTCTTCTGCTTCTTCATTGTCTGCCTGCACCTTGCTGACAGAAGACCGGACCCAAATATGGAATACGCTGCAAAATTGACTGCGGTGGTTCAGATGAACTATTCTGTCATCTTGCCGTCACCTGCCCCTCTGACGACGAGGCCCTCAAATCGCTGTTCTGGATTGGGGCAACCACCACTACCCTGTAGACCTTCCATACACCTCAGGCCTTAACTGGAGGGAAGCCATCATTAGGTGTCTGGAGAGTGTCTGTCCCCGATCCAGGACACAGCCAGACCCTGAGCCCAGCCCACCACCCTCGACCGCAGAGACTTCACAAGAGCCCCCTACAAATGCAGAGCAAGGCAAGGGCCCGCCGCGATCCGTGAGTCAGAGCCCAAAGAGGAAAGGACATCGCCGTACATCGCCTCGGAGCCGGTACCCCAGGAGTGAGTCTGACCAGGGGTATGAGCCAGCGACAGCAGCAACAGAGGGAATACTGATGGATTCGGACACGGGTGACTGGCTGATGGATTTGAACCCACCCTATCCCACCTGGTATCATCTGTCTGTTCTAAATCATCGCTGTTTCAAGACAGCACTGAAACTTGTATGGACTGCGAAACATTTGTTTGCTCGTCATCATTGCTGTTTCAAGACCGAAGTAAGACCATATCATCGACCTGCAGGGAATTGGAATTACTGATCATGTCAAATTTACCTCGGTCACCTTAGCTGCAAAGATCAGCCAGTCCTCCAGCCCCACCTCTGCTGGATGCCTGCAACCCTTTGCCTTCCACAGTGACGCCTTGCTGCGACGTGAAGCCGCAGGTCATGCAACCACCAGCCTTGCCCAAGTGAGAGGATCCTGTGGCTCCACCAGAGACCCTCGACCGTATGGCTACACCGGGTTCTCTCGTCCCTCCGGCTCCATCTTGGTCAATCGTCATTCTGCCTACGCCACAGACTTGCGAGCCTTCCCCTGCGCTCAGCCTCTCCACCCCTACGGCTACAGCGGGTTCCTCCTTCCTTCCCTCTGCCTCAGTCCTCTGGCACTCTGGCTCCGCTTCAGATGCTAGTCACCGCGGCTTCACCTAGGTCTCCATTGCTAGCTGTGTTGGTCAAGTTTATCGGCTCTCCGTCTGAGCCCTGGGATCCATCGGCTCCTTCTTCGTCTGTCGTCACATGGATGTCGTCAGCCACAGCAACACCTTGGCTCCTCTCTCCCTCGACTCCACCGTGGGCTGTCATCCCTGCTGTGCTCTGGGTCTGCGGAAGCGGACATCATCCATCTTCGCCACCGGGGTTTCATCGTCCTCCCATCTCCATCCCTTCATCCACCTCCTAAGCCTCCCCTTTCTCATCTCCACGCTGTGAGGTCTTGAATTCCAGGCAGGGTGTTCTGTCACTTAATCAGTTGTGTTCATTATTGGTTTAGTTTTTTTTTACTTTGTTTGTTTTCATTAGTCACATGTGTTCCTTTATTTGATTTTCCCGCCACCTGTTAGTTTCTATAGAAACTATATGGACACTAATCATCATCACAGCTGTTTGTAATTTTCTTCACCATGTGTATATTAGTTCCTCACCTTCACTCAGTGTTTGTCCAGTCTACGTTTATATTAGCATCAGTGTTTGTTCTAAGCCGTCTGTGGATTACCTTTTGGATTTTTACTAAACTCTTTGTTTTGAATCATCTTCTGCTACTTCATTGTCTGTCTGCACCTTGCTGACAGGCCTATTGTTTATTTGAAGGAATTAAGAGTGCAGTGTTGTTTTCATCCTTGTATTGTTCCACTGGTTGAAGTTGATATGGGGTTTAGAAAGTAATAAGTAATCCAATGCTTTTTAGAGTAATTAGTACAGTAATCTAATTACACAGAATATGTAACTAGCAAATGAGAATCACTAAAATTATTAAATATATTTCGAGACAAAGGCCTTGTTAATGATTTTGTTCAAGATAAAGGCTACAGTTTTTCAATAACGGAAGAATATGTAAAAGTATGGTATTTGAGGTAAAAGGCGCCCCTGCTGTTGGGGCTAAAGGTACAATAATTAACATGATGATAAACAGCTGGCTGACTTTTCCATTTGTTGACGTGACATGGTTAGATTCAGATGGTAAATATATATCAAGTTGGGTTAGGGTTAGAGATACCTTAGAGATAATCACCATATTTATAGTAAAACCATCATATTTAAAAATATGATATTAATCATATAATAAAATATGATTTATTGTTGCCACTGTAAATTAAATTATTATGGGATCTCCTTCAATGCTTTCAGAATCTTTTCTGTATTTTTTTAAATATATATTTTTATATTCACATATTTTAATGACAGTATATTTAATGAATAAAAATAAATAATTTAATCAAAAATGAGCAGAAAATAGTACAAACTACTTGCTAAAGTGATTGTTTTAAACAAGTACATTATTAAAAAAACATTATTTTAGCTAAAGAATTTGTATCAATACTGTGTGCCTGTTGCCCCATGCTAATGAGCCTTTTACCCAGTGATCCATACCCCCATTTATTTTCACAGAAATCTGTTGCTCCATACATTTTCAATATAATTTCTGCTATCATACACTATGGGTTATGGGTAGGGTTAGGGTGGACGTCAAGCCACCCATTGGTTCTCCCATAGGGGAGTGGCTCTGCAACAGTGCAACTATACTGAGAAAATCTTCGAAATATTATTATTTTGCTGTAGAATCAGACATTACCACGATTTTGAGTTACTTATCCAGTTATATTCATCCCAATGTTGTCATAAATTATCTGACAGAAATCATTATTTGACAGAAAATTATCAGATTTATTTAATGAAACAAACATAATTGAGCATTTAGCCTAGGCTACATAGCAATACAAAATAATACATTAGTGCCACATATGTCCCTGATTAATAGGTCAGAGCTGCTAAAGTGTGTCAGATGAACGGCAGTCTTCCTCTCCATCCGCTTCCGCGAAATATGATCTCATTAAGTATTTTTCCTTTAATATGCGTCATTTCCCCACCATTTTTATCAATAACATGAAAAATAAGTACAGTAAACAATTGATGACTCCTATAAAATAAGCCTAATACAGAACCTGGCGAAAAGGAAAAAAGTGCCCGCAAGCAACATCCCAGTTTAGGATCTTCCACGTTTACACATCCGAACTCCTCCTACAAGAGCCCACAACTCACTGTTGAGCCCTCACAAGCCTCACTCACAGACTACACTTTCCTTAAAATGCTACAGAGGATTGTTTTGAGTTTATTGCTGGCGACGTGGTTCTGTGTGGACTGTAATCCAGGGCCGATCGATGATATTGCAGTTGATCGATATTTCATTCCCAAACCGTGCGTCAGAGAAGTGAAATCCGGAGATTTCGTGCGTTATCACTATAACGGCACTTTTACTGACGGAAAACGGTTTGACTCTAGGTGAGATGATTCAGCGAAGTGTTTACTGAGTGATGTTCATTCTTTGCATCTTGCACATTACAATTTCACTTTTACTTTTTGCTTTTGTCATTAACTAAGCTGCATTGGCTTTGGTTTTCAATGTACCATGATTTTCTGGACATGCACCATTATGCTTTTTTTCTATTGTAAAAATAGGCTACTTAAATGATATTCTTTTAAGCATCTTTTGTAGTATTATGCAAATACTAGGTTTGTTCAAGATGGTTTACTCAAGTCTATTTAGCTAAAACTATATATTGCATATTCTTATGGCTGTGTCTCAGACACTGGTGAGCTTCATTCATACAGCTTATTTGGTCATGGTGTATCATACGTGGACACACACACACACACACACACACACACACACACACACACACACACACACACACACACAAAAAAAAACTTGGTTTTGGGCCTCCTCAGCCTCATGCATCTTTTCAAACTTAAATACAACTACTCCAATTATAAATGCCAGGATTTAATACATGATAGACCTTGCAGCATTTATTTCCCGTAAGCTGCTTTGAAATGGTGTAGAGGTACATTGTCAAAAGAGCTACTTAAATAAAACAGGTTGTGTAAATACCCTTGTGTAAATACTTGTGTAAATACCCTTGATTGGTATTTCGTGATTTACAAAGTGTGTGTGTTTATATGCTGTATGTCCCTTTGAGAATACATTTAAAGTAAGGTAATTTTCTCTTTTACTGCAGCTATGATAAGGGGGCTGCATTCTTTGGACAGGTGGGGCATAAGTGGCAGATTGCTGGTGTGGACAAGGGCATTCTGGGTATGTGTGTGAATGAGCGCCGGAGGATCACTGTACCCCCCCACCTGACCTACAGTAGCCAGGCAGCAGGTAATATACCCAAACACACCTTTTATATTGATAAAATGTACATACTAGTTCATTTCTTGAAATTGTAAAGCAGCCCAAAAAACTATTTTTGGACACACAAGTCTTACACACAGCCTTAAAAATGTTTTGGACTGGGCATTAGATATCAAAGCAAGTATGTTCAAGAAAATTAAGCTAAAACTCCTGTCTTTTCACTTCTTTCTTGTTTTTGTGAAACGCTTATTAAAAATAATTGACATTTGGTTAAAGTACCCGCTGAAATTTTAAGTTAATATTTCAATAATTTAGTGACACATTTGCATGTTCACAGTTCTCTGATGTCGGTTAATGGTCTCATGACAAGCAAATAAATTAATAAAATGTTTAATCTTGTATTGTTTTATTTGGACTTTATTGCTGGTAGTCTTTTTTAGTTGTTATAGTGTATGTAGTGTATACACTATAATTAAAATCATTACATTATGTATATGTGTATACAAGTGTATACACTATACATTACATTCACACTGGTGTTTTAGGAACCCAATCAAATGTAATAACAATTATTATTACGTTTTAACTCCAGAAATATATTACTGTTGTAAATTTTAATTTTACTGTAAAATATATATTTTAAAATATTTGATCATTATAATAATAATAATTGTATTTTACACTACATGTTACAAAACAAACTTTTATGTCTTAAATTCTTTACTTTCAAAATTTCAAAGCCTTGAGCTTTAAACAATCCTTTTATTAAGGTGGAATACTACTAAAATGCTGTAAACTGCCCACAAAAACGTTGGAAATTTTGAACTTTTTTAGTTTGCTGCATTTACAGTGACCAAAGAAGCTCTCAGATGCTGAATACACCTGCTCGCAAAGGCAGATCAGATCAGACTATACAGTTTTTTTTTATTAAATCGCAGCCTTTGATTTGATTATTGCCCTAAACAATTTCACGACTCTCATGCAGCCCCATTTATTTATTTAAATTTTTCATTGGATTTAATTATGTTTTTTATCAACTCACAAACCTCTTACAGCTCCCTCACAAACCCCCAGAGGTTCGCAAACCACCATTCAGAAAGTTATGAATCACTAGCATTTGCTATCACTGAAATATGTATTCTTTCTGTGGCGTTTTAGGTGGTACAGTGCCGCCGGACACAACATTAGTGTTTGATCTGGTTCTACTAGACATCTTTAACAGGGCAGACCAGGTTCAGACCAAAGTCATCAGTACACCTAAAGACTGCAAACGCTCAGTCATGAGGACTGACTTTGTGCGTTTTCACTTTAATGCGTCATTGCTGGATGGCACTGTGTTTGACTCCAGGTTAGTGCTACTTCATGTCCCAGTTACCTCAAATAATAATGATTGTTTTCAAACAAGTTTCCTGAACACTCCTGTCTTAAACTCACACTCTTCACTGAGCAATGTTTTGTTAGTACAACCTCCAGCTAACAGGGAACGTTCTCAGAACTCTCGCAACCTAAAGTTAGTCTGGTCTTTAATAAGGTTCTCAAAAATGTAGCACAAAAACATTATTTATACATCGTTCATGAAACGTTTTTACCTAAAACGTTAAGTTGGGTGTTCGCCCAACATTTTTTAAATGTTACTCCTTGTTTCAGAATGTTTAGAGAACATTCAAATGTCACGTTCCCTTTATGTTTGCAAAATGAAAAAATGGAATGTTCCCCTAACGTTTGCATAACTAAGCAAAAAAAAAACTGGAAGTTTTGAATGTTCAGAGAACATTCAGAAATAATGTTTTCATAATTTAATAGGAACGTTAGCAAAACGTTCTTAGGACATATTTTGTTAGCTGGATAGAGCCACAGGGTTTGAGGTCCAAAATTTTCGTATGCGCTTTTTCGTATTCGTCATTCAGTGGCTCTGAATTGTCAAAACACCTCTCAAAATGCTTGCTACGGATGCGAAAAACGCAGAAAATCGAACCCGATCAGAATTTTTTTATGACGAATGAAAGTTTCAGAGGCAGAGTATAAACGTGATTGACGCAACGTGAGGTCGTATTAATTTTGTACATGTGAAAATTTCAGACGAAAATTTCGGACTCTGTGTGCAAGGACCTTTACACTTTTCTTGCAAATTACCTTACATATGGCTTAGCAGTAGTGGTCTTTGTACATTAAACTAACATAAGATAATGTATTTTAACATTTAAAAACTAAAGTATCTATCAGATGTACCCAGTGTGAACTGTTGCACAGATGTATGTAGACTAATCTTATATGAGAATCTTGCAGCTACAAGCGTTCCCAGACGCAGGATTCAGTGGTTGGAGAAGGTTTGCTCATAAAAGGCTTGGATGAAGGGTTACTGGGCATGTGTGTGGGAGAAATACGACACTTCATCATCCCCCCATTTCTGGCATTTGGAGAAAAGGGATATGGTAAGCAAGCAGACCATTTGCATGTGTATATAAAGAACATCCTATTCTTTATCAATTATCGATTTTAATTAAAATCTTGAAAATGGTTGGACTTTTCACACTTGAAATTGTGTCAATGTAATTCTGTTTTATCGTGTTCCATGTTTCACACTGTTCATGCCTTATTTGAGTTATTTAAGGGTTAATGCCCGACGAGGTGTCCATTATCAGGTATTAATGGACGACGGCGAGGCGTGAACGGTTGCCTCCGCCGAAGTCCATTAATACCTGATAATGGACACCTCGAAGGGCATTAACCCGCTTATGCCATGGTCACTTACGAAAGAAAGAAATATTTAATCAATTAATAATACTTTAATGTGTTTTAGAGTAAAAATCGTGAGGGTTTTTATTTATTAAGTCGAGCGCACTATTTAATATCTCCCGTATACAGGCGTTGCCAAGCAACGTGGCCACAGCGACCCGACCGCAGCAGTTGATCAGTGAGTTTGAGCCAGCGCAATCATTTAGAACTGTCATCAGGCAAATTGACGGGACGCCTTTCCTAGGTGTACATTATCACTTTTTAACGGACACCCTGCAGCCAATCAGAATCGAATATTCACCCAGACCATGGTATAATCCTGGGTAATGGGGTATCCAGATTTCACACTGCACATTCGTAAACCCTGGGTTCTTATTCGTTTATCAACAAGATGGATAACATTACAAAAAAATATGATTACAAAACGCAACCTGTTTTAGTAACTGCTTATGACTGGAATACACCACAAGACTTCAGACTATGATTCAGTCGGAGGATTTCAAATTATACTTTTAACCGATTTAGAACACATTTTGATTGACTACTTGCACACTGAGGTACAAATAACTACAATTAAGTATAAATAGTATCTAACATTATTTGTACTTGGTGTAAATAGCCTCTGCCTTTTATGTCTGGTTCTCAAACCCTTAAAATGGTAAAATGGGTTCCACACACTTATTTTCAGTGCTGCAACAGACTCGAAATTGAAATCCAAACAACTAACAGCCAAAAACGTCTTTTCACAGACTCTTTGACTGTGAAACTCAAATCGATAAAGAAACAGTGAATTTTCCCAGGGTGATAGAAACAAATCAAAAGTAAATAAATGGTTTAAACTGTTTCAAGCAGTTTAAAAAACGAGTGCCGGTCAAATGGACCCACAACACAACATGACTTTTCATTCTTTCTTTCCCTTTCTTTCATCCTTGCGTCTTTCTTTCCTTCAGGCACAGACATCCCTCCTCACGCATCAGTGGTGTATCACATTCTCCTGGAAGACCTCCACAACCCTAAAGATGACATCATTGTGGAGTTCAAGAAGGCGCCTGAACCATGTACACGCAAATCTGTTGCAGGCGACTACATCCGCTACCACTACAATGCCTCCTTCCTCAACGGCATCACGTTTGACTCCAGGTTTATTTCATGACTTTTTTCAAATTTGATTTGTTTCCTTGTTGTTGGTTTTGCAGTAGATGTAGATTCTGATGTATTAACTCTAATATCACAGTTATCAGCACAACAAGACGTACAACACGTACATTGGACTGGGCTACATGATCGCAGGCATAGATAAAGGCTTGCAGGGTGTGTGTACAGGAGAGAGGAGAAGAATCATCTTGCCGCCTCACCTTGCGTATGGCCAGCAGGGGGCAGGTTAGATGATCTTAATGCATTTAAAGGACTAGTTTGCCAATGAAAGTGGAATGAAAGTGTGTGCCTTAAAGGTGCATTTTGGTGCTAATTTGGTGTTTGGTGCTAATTTAAAAAGTTCTAAATATTAATATATTTGTGTGTGAAGACAGTGGTGTACACCAGGGTTAGACATTTACTTTTTCATTAATGGCCAATATTATATCTTTTATGTCAAATCCTTCAATTTAAACAATTACTTCAGAACTGATCAATCAATCAATCAATCAATCAATCAATCAATCAAGTTACCAATTAAGTTTTATCAATCAACACACAAAAAAGGCATCTTTACACTGCAGAGGTGGAACAGAGGCTGCATCTCACAGCATTTATGTTTATGTACACGGACTGTTTAAGGTGGCATACATGTATTCACACAATTGGATAATGTAAATACCGTACATAAAGTAAATTAAAAAAACATTTCAGGTTATGGCTGCAGTATTATGACAAAAATCATTATTGTCAATTATTGCTCTATTATAATAATGATTATTAATGTAGATTAAAAGAATACATTGAAACTTTTGGGGAAGGGGTATGTCATATTCTGTCTATACAGTAAAAAAAAAGCTATGATCTGTTTATGAATTAGTTCATTGCTTTTTACTCATTAGAAAATCAATTATAAGTGTGAACTCGCGAATCAAAGAAGCTGCAAAACTAATCTGTTGCTGACATCGTATCTGCTCTTTGTTTATGATGAGAGAATTCAAGAGAGTGAAGATTCAAATTCTGTCAGTGATAATGTTCAGTGACATAAAACTTTGCCGTTTTCAGCGTTGACTAATCTGAATGCCTCTGATTGGCCATTGCATTCATAAGCTCAACATTAACCTTTGTGATTGGTTATAATGCTCAAAGTATAAAAGAAATCTAATGCAACGTGAGCAGATCTAATCAAATCAACAGTTTTCATTCATTTTCACTTTAATTGTGTCAGCTGTAATAGATTTAGTTTAATTGTGTGGGGACTTTTTCATTATCTTGAATTTGGGGAGAGTTTTTGTTCATTTTGGTGGCATTTAAAGCCACCAATAATTTCTGGCCCTGGTTTACTCCCACATAAGATGAAGACTGTATAATTTTCAATAAAAAAGTGTTAGTGACATGGCCCACTGTTTCATTAAAGGTTTGGAGAGAATCCTCAGACTCATTGGCTGCCACTAGTAGCCTAGTGTTGTTTGGTGATATAAAAAGTGAATATTAGACAATGGAACACATTTATTTTCGACAGTGAAGACAACGGGAGAATCAGTACCTGTACGTCCAAAACGTACAAAAAACAGAAGCGCTAGTACCCTTGTGTGAATTTCAAAATTATATTAGTATATAAGTATATAAATGATTAAACCACCAGAGTGCAGCATCTACCTCAATGATGCGAAGGCAACCATATTGCGTCAGAACGCCCATCTCACGTACCACCTTAGTGGTGGAGAGGAGACCGAGGGATGAAGCCACTTAGTAGATGTAGGGATGTTTGGAGGTCTCCCATATAGGTGCTGATCAGGCTCGGCCCTGCTTTTCTTCTCTAGGCGAGAGTTACTGAGTGAAGATAGATACTGGTAATTCCCGTTTGCATTGTGAAAATTTGCAAATGTGAATATGCGGTAAGTGAAGCTCTGTTTTGCCCAGGTAAGGACATCCCAGGTTCGGCCGTGTTGGTCTTTGACATCCATGTGATAGACTTCCACAATGTCAAAGATCCTGTGCAGGTGGAGATCATGAATAAATCTGCAGGGTGTAATGAAACCAGTGAGGTGAATGACTTCATTCAGTACCACTACAACTGCTCACTGCTGGACGGCACATTGCTCTTTACATCGTGAGTTTCTATCTGTCTGTCTGTCTATCTATCTTCAATATTTATTAAATTATTCATGTTTTGAAGTGAATTCATAAAAACACAATGTGCTAATGGTTTTGTGATTTGTTTGTTGATCTTCGATCATTGTAGGAGCGACTATGAGGCCCCACAGGATGTCCTGCTTGGAGGGGGTAAAATAATTGATGGCCTGGATGAGGCCCTTAGGAACATGTGTGTGGGAGAGAGACGGACAGTTCTAGTGCCGCCACACCTTGGACATGGAGAGAAAGGAGGTGTGTCTTATCTTGTGTGTCTATAGTCCCTTTCACACAGAGATTACGGAAAATACACCGGAATCTGTGAGTGCGTTCACACACATCCCGTAAAGACACGTGATGTCAGGATGTGACGTGTAACGTAAGCGTCTAACGATCTCAGCTTCAGCGCGGATAGTTAGGAGATCATTGGTCTCTGCTTCATTCCAGTTTGCCGACATTTTATCGTTCTTTCTTTGTTGATGACGAACACAAACTTTCTTCTAAGAGCAACAAAGTCGCCGATAACTACGTCATTGCGATGGCACGTGTGTCATCACTACAACACACCCCTTACGGCATTGGTCCTGACTTTTGTTCACACAGGGCACGTTCCAGTACTGATCCCGGCAATGTTACTAGGTCCCCATCCCGGCATCGGTCCCTGCATCAATCTCGGGACGTGTTTGCGTTCACATAGAAGGCACTCTAGCAAATTTAACGGCAATTTCCTGGGATCAACGCGCTGTGTGAAAGGGGCTTATTTCGTACTCTAATGTAAACCGGTGTTGACCGACTACCTTTGCAAATAGGAATAATGCCACTTTAACACTAGCTCAAGCCACCATGTGCTGTGACACCCCAGACAGCAATAGTGTCAGCCTTGATCCAGCCCACATCTGGACCGTGTGGAATCCACGTGTTCCAGATGTGGGCCGGATCTGGGTCGACACTATGTTGCTGTCTGGGACTGAAACATTGTAAAAGTCAGTGTTGACAGAATAGTGAATAAGGTTAGTGAATAAGGTTAAGGAGCGGGCTATGACAATGAGCCACATACGTCCGTAATGGGAACACCATGTGCTGATCAGTAAATGACACATAACAGTTTAACTTGATTAACTTGAGAAAGGTGAATATGACAGAGAAGGACGCCCCATCAGAGATGTAGGATTATAACCTTGTTGAGACTTGTTGGTTGCAAGTGAGCTTGCACATTATATAGATAGTGCAAATATAATGTTTGTAGGCTGAAGAGGACAGCCTGCCCAGCATTATTTAGCTATCTTCTAAAAGTCTTTTATTTGCGGCTGATGTAGCTGTACCTATCCTAAAGGAGTGCCCGGTGTAGTCATGAGGAGAAGTGTCAGATCTTTAATACTTTAATGAGGTGTTGACTGAAGCGCTGTTGAGTCATGGAGAGAGTGAGAAAAAGTGGAGTCACCTGAGGTCTGAGATTGACATTTAAGATTTTTAATCATTAAAGAAAGAGGACAGAAAAGGAGTGTGCACTTTGTTAATGATGATCAAGTGGCTGTGGGCCAATTAATCCGTTTTAGAATGTTTAAGAAAAAGGGGAAATAAGCTAGAAGAGAAGGGAATATCGGTGAACCCTACAACTCGAGAAATGAAGATCGCAAGTACTCACAATGAAGAAACCCATGAAAGGCTAAGAGGAAAACTGCCTCCAAGAGAGTATCGGTATAGGGAGAAAAATAACCTACTCTGCTCTGAGAACAGAGATCTTCCTATGTTAAATGTCCAAAGATATTGGAAGCCGTTGTAACAATTATACGGTAACAATCGTAATTAGGTCATATATGAAATATTAGCTCGAACAGTAAGGAAATTTGGGGAAATATTAAAATCATAACTCGTAGTCATAATTCATAAATTTCACATATGCTATTACATTACCTGCTACTTATCAAAAATATTTCGTTCTATAACTGGTCTCTCATCAGTCATTCGGCCAGCGAATGCTTTGATTACACCAGTTAAGAACGAATATTTATATTATCAAACCTCAAACAAATCCTCTCCTGGCCGTGGATCCAGATTGCTGGGTTTATGAATTAAAATAAAGAGCTAACTTGGTAGCCAGATCTTATTCGCAATTTCATTGACTATTACATTGGTGGGATTGTAACACAGAGTCAGTCAAAGTATAAAAGATTTATTTAATCAAAATTTAACACACAAAGGATTATATGCATATAGGCTAATCTACGTAACATTACACAAGACCCACGAACGTTTAAACAAACAAACATAAAACATGACTTGATCAGAATGAAAATAGGAAGAAAGTGAGGGAAAAGGTATGGTAATTTACAAACAGAACCTTTCAAGAGACAACTGTGAAAGCAGCTTCAAGAGAGATCAATTTTGTACTTGCGATTCTGTTCCTTTGTCTGTGTGAAGCTGGGCTTAGGGACCACGTGCTTTCTTCTTCTGGATCGTGTCTCACCGATTTGTGCTGGCGTTTCGCGTGAAGTTCTTAAAAGCTTACTGAATGTAACATTACCGAGAGGTACGGAAGTCTCTTTCCGGTGCGGAAAGGGCGAGACAACTTGGTTACAAGACGAGACTGGATTTCTACATCCGCGGTTAGTTGGATGAAGGCCCGGTGGTGCCTTCCCCCGCTCCGCTGCTCTTGGTGCAGGGAGGGGTGAGAGTTCAGAGTTCGGAGTCACGAGGATGAGCGGAGTATGAAAGCCGAGAGAGAGAGACGTCTGCTTGTGTTGTGGTTTTTAAAGCAGCGCGGGGTAACGCCCTGTTTGATGACGGTACCCAATGAAATCTTTCGGTTCTGAGGCGGGAGCGTTTCATTGTTTGTGAAGGAACGCCTCTTCTGATCTTTACACAGAAAAATGCATTAAAACTTTAATACCACATTATGTCTAAGAAATAAACATTTGTGCGGAATATAGTTTATATTTCTGTACAAAGAATCTCATTGCGATCCGTAGGATATCAAACCCGATATTAATATCAGTTAATGAAGCAGATACATCTCAAATGTATCAACACACGTGTCCATTAAATCTGCAGAAGGGCATAAATATCTCAATTTATCCCATCACATCCCATAGACAAGAAAACTACATAAAAACATTTTGATAATGGTTCATGCGTGTGTGTAACTTGTGTTTTAGGAGTTTCTGAGTGATTTGGTGTGTGTGCGTGATTCAGAGCGGGTTTTCTGTTGAGATCGGAATGTCAGGAATGTCTTTGACGCTGTGGAGAGGGGGAAGGGAGTCATAAAAACAAAAGGTTTCAGACACAGACTTTGCCAAGTCTGTGGGAATTAGAAAGTGTCTTCACTTTTAATTAGTATATAAATTAAAAGTCCATTTTTACCCATCGAGCCATAGTCGCTACACCGTTTATCGGGAATAGAAGAAAAAATCCTAATACTTGTGTGAAGAAGACGAACTGAGGATTTGGAGAAGAGGCTGAGGTAGTCTGAGTGCATCTGACGGAAAACTGGATCATCTCCACCAATTTGTGGATAGAGGAAATTTTCAAGAAACAGACATTAAAGGGTTAGTTCACCTAAAAATGAAAATTCTGTCAGTAATTACTCACCCTCATGTTGTTCCAACCCCGTAAGACTTTCGTTCATCTTCGGAACACAAAATTAAGATATTTTTGCTGAAATCTGAGTGCTGGATCACTCCTCCACAGGCTTACAGTATGGACACTATAACTTGCTGGCCCAGAAAATGTATTAAAGACATTGTTAATATAGTCCAAGTGACTCCAGTGGCTCAATCTTAAGTTTATAAAGCGACGAGAATACTTTTTGTGCGCAAAAACAAACAAAAATAACGACTTTATTCCACTTTTCATTTCCTTCTCTCTGGGCCTCGAGTCTTTTCACGTAGTGTTTTTGTGTAGCGCGTCTGTGTTTCACGTCACCACGTATCACACACATGACCAGCGTTGCCCAATAGTGAGCCTACGTGGTGACGTGAAACACAGACGCGCTACACAAAAACACTACGTGAAAAGACTCAAGGCCCAGAGAGAAGGAAATGAAAAGTGGAATAAAGTCGTTATTTTTGTTTGTTTTTGCGCACAAAAAGTATTCTCGTCGCTTTATAAACTTAAGATTGAGCCACTGGAGTCACTTGGACTATATTAACAATGTCTTTAATACATTTTCTGGGCCAGCAAGTTATAGTGTCCATAAGCCTGTGGAGGAGTGATCCAGCACTCAGATTTCATCAAAAATATCTTAATTTGTGTTCCGAAGATGAACGAAAGTCTTACGGGGTTGGAACAACATGAGGGTGAGAAATTACTGACAGAATTTTCATTTTTGGGTGAACTAACCCTTTAAAAGCAGAAAGTGGAAAAAGCGCAGACAGTGGAAACGAGAACTAGACATAAAGGTCTATTACTGTATGTATACTGACTTTTTATATTTTTTGGAGTCTTCAAACAGCAAAAGAAAAAGGAACACTGTAAAATAGAGTTAATGAATTCTTGTCAAATAAAACATCATTGCCCTGTTCTCTTGTTTCCCCAGCTGGTATTGTCCCTGGGAGTGCAGTGCTTCGGTTCGAACTGGAGCTGGTGTCTCTGCAGAAGGGAGTTCCTGAAGGCTACCTGTTTGTTTGGCTCGAAGATAGTCCAGTTCAGCTCTTTGAGGCTCTAGACATCAACCAGGACCAACAGGTCCCTTTAGAGGAGGTCAGTTCACACATCTTGTAGGGCCCTATGAAATCCATTTGAGTTTTTCTGGACTCTGTTTAATCCACCTATTTCCTAATAAGCCTACTGCCTTTTACATTATGGGAGGCACTTTCGGTTTGTGGAAGTTCCACTCAAAAAGACCGAAACAAATCATTTCAAATCATAAGGTTGCGCTACAAATAATCAGTTTGACTGAATGAGCTTTAAAATTTCCTTCATGTTCTATTTTCAGCAGAATCATGTAACCCTTTTTAACGTAATGCTTTATAACGTAACAGTATCTTAATGTGATATACTGTATAACACGGCAAGAGCTCTTTTCAGTCGCTAAATTCTTTTCCTCCTAATTCTTTTCTTTTTTCCCCCTTTGTATTCTGCTGTAACAGTATGAAAAAAGACAACATATACAGCGTTGTGGTCTGCTCTCTCGATTTAATTTACGATATATCCAATTCAATGCAGTACACTTGTTTTTCTTCCCCAAATCCTCACATCTCTTTCCAGGTTTGTTTTCACACGAATGCTTTAAAATATAATTGTCTCCCCTTTTCACTTCTGATCCCTATCGTTTACTGTAATGTTTCTGAAGCAGGTAAATACAATATTTATTGTCTGTCAAAATGACAGAAATCATTTTGAAATATTAAGTTACTCCCATAATTTGTGCAAAGCATCATGGGGCATAGACATTTTAGCAATCATAAAGCATGTCTAATTAACTGAAATCATAAAACTTATATAACTTTACAACAGTTTATTAAAAAGATAACAAAAATTTAATTTTTAGGGCCCTTTCATTTATTTTTTTTTTTTTTCAAATTCCGTTTTATTTTTCCCAATTTTTTTTTTTTTTTAAATAATGGATTTTGTTTTAATTTTGTTTGTTACATAAATGTAAATAATCAAAAAGCATGTCTAATCAATTGAATTCATAAAACTTTTAACAATTTATTATTATTATTATTTATTTTTACAATAATAAGGCCCTATTAAATATTTTAGTTTTTCAGAAATTTTGTGTTGTCTGTTTTATTTTTTCTGAATTTATGTTTTGATACAAATTTAATATCATAAACGGTGGTAATCAAATGACGGCATAAAATATAATGATTTTATAATTAATATTATTACTTTGACAATTCCATTCTACTGTACAATAGTAATATATTTCTGTCACAATTTCTTCAAGTTAAAATTCACTTTTATTTTGATGGGTTATCTTTAAGACCTTTGATTTCCACATTATAATACTAAACTCACTGACTTGACTAGTTACTGTAAGTATCGTTACAGTGCTAGATATGAGACTTGTCTCTTGCACTACTAAATTAGCATTATCTTTACTATTGTTGACATACTGTATTTGGCTCTCATAAATCTTGGCTCTGTTTTCTATTTAGGGTACATGTTCTTTGCACTTAAATGCTTGTTTTATAAGGTGTCACAGCCTATGTTAGGAAAGCAATGATTTAGTTTTAAACCTCACTTTCCTACCATGTCTCTCCACAGTTTTCACAGTTCATCAAACAGCAGGTATCAGAAGGGAAAGGTCGTCTGAAACCAGCTCAAGATGCGGACAGCGTCATCGCTGACATGTTCAAGAACCAGGACAGGAACGCTGATGGTCTGATCACTCTGGATGAACTCAAACTAAAATCAGATGAAGACGCAGAGAAAGCACGTCACGAAGAACTGTGAAACATACACAAACACTTGTGAATGTACATGCATTCAGACAGAGAACAAAGCAACAGATTCATAATCCTGAAGCTGAAAACCAGACCAACAAGCTTTCCAGTATTAAAAGTGTACATTTGATTGTTACATATTTTTATACTTTTAGACATAAAAAAATTCAGATCTCTAAATGCATTTGTCCCATTGAATAAAAGTTCCAAACTAAAGTGTTTGCAAACATTTTGTTTTGAAATGGAACATCACGACTACACTTACAAAAAAAAATATTATTCAAGTGAGCTATTTTTGTTTACTTTTTTTGGACTGAAAATACGTGAGTTTACTTTGTCTAGTTTGTATGGACTTCTTAAAGAAATTATACTTTGCTGAATGAATATCTAAATAGGGGAAAAATAGTATGGTAAGTTATAAACTATAAGTATGATGTTAAATTCACTTAAAGAAAGTATACTTGCAGTATAAAAAACTCAAACTAGTAGTTTACTCAGAGTATACTTAAAAGTGTACTTTCATAAACTAAACCTAACAGTACCTATTTCCCTTGTAGTATAGTTCACAGTATAGTTGCAATACAAAAGAAATACTTGGATGTAAACTAATTGTGTATTCAAAAGTTTACAAAAATACACTAACTTTTATAAACTAAAAAGTAGACCAATTTAGACCCAAATAAGTACTGAAATAGTACACTTACAAGTATACTAGTACATTGATTTTACAATACTTTCTACATGAAGTATACTTAGTAAATATAATTGGACTCAAGTTTATTTTTTTGTATTTTTTTTAAGGGTTCTTCATGCATGATGGATTTGTTCAATCTTCCTATTATAATGCTCTTCTGTGATGGATAATTTTCCAGCTATAAATATTTTCAGTGGGAGAATGTAATGTTTTAATCCTATAAGAAGACATTTGAATTTTTGACAACCTGTTGGATGTAGTGTTGTTTAATATGGTACCATTCTGCCTTATTATCTTTGCATTGGTTTCTGTTGGACTTTCTGTATAGATTTGAGTCCACTTTTCGCCAAGTATAAAATATTTAAATGAAAAATACACTTAAATACCAAATGGTCTGGTCAGTATGCTCATGTGACATTTCTGGGAAAAGTCTGGGCATTAATGAGTTAATGTGAAACAGACTGTGGCAAGGTAATCTCCCAAGATGTTTAGGTAGTTGAAGAAACCTTGGAACTCAATTTGACAAATAGAGTTCCAGCAGGCAACACTGATATTGCAGTTCACCAAAACACAATGCCCTGGTTCCACAGACAGGTTTTAGATTAAGCCAGGAGTAGTAGTTAGTTAAATTAGGATTTGTACACTGCCTTAGAGAAAAAAAAAAAAAAAAACTTACTGTTGTGCATCTTGAGACAAAAAAAAAAAAAAAAAAAAAAAATATATATATATATATATATATATACACATATATATATGGCACTGAGCTATTTCAGTGCAAGTTGCTTTCAGTTAAGACAGCTCAAACATGAATTTTAGTCTGGGACTAGGCTTAAACCTTGTCTGTGAGCTTGTCCAGGCAAATGTCTGTGGTCCTCTAACTCAAACCCTTTGGCTGTAATTAACTTTCTATTGCAAGCTTTGTGACCTTGCTTGAGGGTGATGGATTATAGAATGATCACAAAATCAACACTATCTGAATATTTACTTGTTTGACTTTGCTGGTTTTATAGTATGGATTGATTCATCAGCACGTTACTCCAGACTTATTCTCTGTTTGTTCTACACTTAGAACCGAACAAGTATCCAATGTAATGTAACAGCTATAAAAGAGGGCTGACATGCTCAGATGCTGCTGCATTTTGAACCGACTGAAGCTTGTTGGACCTAATAGTAATCTAGTTGAAGTTTTTCACACTGCTAATCATACATTTTTTAGTGTCGAACACTGACTACTGTAACAGAGAAGATTCTCTAAGCATCTGTAGAAAAGATTCAACTTTATTATTTTCTTTGTCATTTAACCATATTATTTCCCATACTAGTTTGATACTCAAAGCAAACCAGTTTGGAAATAATCATATTCTATCTGAAAATGCCTCAATCAATCCATAATTAACACTGTAGTGCAAGTTACACTGCATCATAAAACATTTTAGTAAACGTAAAAGTAACAGCACTTCAAGGGTGAGAATCAACTGGGCAGAAGAACGACTCGTGGACAATATCAGATTTTTAATAAATATTTATTGCAAATCACTGAGATCCACAACATGTGCATACTTTATAACACATGCAACAAAATTATACTCGCCCTTGAAAGACTTTACAACAGCGAGAACGGGACAAGGGAACATCCCAGCTTTGCTACTCTTATTGTCAGACACTTTCTCGCACACATACATGTACACTCCTTTCCTCTGTGCATGAAGGAAAGAAAACTGATAGAGTTTAAACACTATTAAACCACATCTCAACATGAGAGACACAAAACATACATTTCCCATTGAGTAAATACAATATCTACGATTCTACAGTCTCCAATATGCAGGAAAATGTTTGAAAAAGGCTTATTAATGCATGTTCAATCAATGAATGTTCAATCTTTTTTTTTTTCTCGTATGCTATGACTATGAAACTGCACAAGTCAAGACGAGAGCTATAGATACATTGTCAAAAGCCATTTCTATCTTGCATTTAGTAAAGATTTTAACATCGCAGCGTAACATTAGGTCAGCTAAGATGACATTCTTTAAGACTTTGGTATGGACAACAATAACATAAAATGTTCTTCACGCAAACATTCTGAATGTTTAAGCTGGTCTTGATGGTGCCAATGATTGCTTCACAAGTTTTCACCCAGTGAAGTGCACTGAGATTTCTTGTAAGACACTAAACATCACACATTGAAAAAGATAAGAGAATGTAAAAAAAAAAAAAAAAAAAAAGAAAATAAATATATTTTGTAATAAGGACAAGGATGCAGTAATGGTACCATCTGTATGAACTATATCATAATTGGGAATGTACAACAGTTCACTGAAAAAAAAAAAAAAAGTTCAAATCAAACAATAACAATTATTGGCAGGAATTGCATGACAGAACACAAACCAATGTCTTAGAGGTGGCTAAAAATATGAATAAAAAAACATGAAATTAAGGAAACCGAGAGATCTCGAACTGGCACAGACTGTAAGACTGATGACAAAATAATTTTGAAAGGTTGTAATGGTCATGCACACACTATGGTAATGGTTCCTTGACTTTATTCTGAACATGTCTGGTTTTACAACTGTATAATGTGTAGCCTTCACGCGTCAATAACTGATGCCATAACTCCATAACTAGGAAAAATAACAAATATAATCAAATAAAATGATAAGAATATAGATTAAGACGAAGGCTAATGCTGAAATTAAGTGCTTGTAGTTGTGAAGAATGCATTTTTTGCAAATACAGCCAAAGACTGTGAAAGCATTGCATTCAAGTGCAAAACAAACCAAATCATCACAATTAAGACCAGGAACTAATAAACAAAGTGAGGAGAATGAAGATGCAGTGGTTCTTGTAGTAACTCATGGTTTGCTCAAAAAATGTGAACGGTTTTGAACTGCCAATTCATTACAGCAGGACACTGTCGCTCCCTGCAAAATAATCGAAAACCCCACAAATGTAAATGACAACCATCACCGCATGGAACGTTATGACTAAGGTAAATTAAGTGCAGCGCTCTGCAACTTGCCGACATCGGGAATAAGGCAAATTCATGCAAAACCATGAAACAATGTTTCATGTGTACGGATATTAACAAACATATCTTTTTTAAATATTTATAGGAATCTATTATTCAAACAGTCACATTGAAAATACTCTCTTCTTTATCAGCATCAGCCATTTCATTCACTCTCCCAGTGATGAAATGTCACAAGTAAACAAATAACACACATTTGAAGGAGAATGGGATCATGGGAATGCTATATTATCACATTTTTTTTGCAGCAGTTCTTCTATTGGGCAATAAGGGCTCTCAGCATTCAATCTGCGATTGTAACTGCCTGCGTAGAGTTAACGTGCGACGATGCAACTGCTGCATTTGCTGCATACGGTCCCTCTGCCGTGCCAAATTCTGTGGCATTGGGTAGCGCTGACACCCATAAAGAAAGCGGTAGGGAATGCGCACGTGGCACGCTGTGGCACGACAGCGAGGTTGAGGCATTGGCGGCAGAAGCATCCAGCGCTTGCGCTCAGCGCAATACCGATACGCCTCTTTTCGATACTGCTTATCCACATCGTCACTGTTCTTCCAGCCACCAATCACAAACACATCATCACCAAGATAGCAGATCGCTGCCCCTTCAATACTGGTAACCTCTGGCGGAAGACTCTCAAGAATATCATCAGAGATCCTTGCGGTGATCTTCTGCCGAGCTGCTTCATCACGTACGTTGGTATAACTCTTGGGACAGCAGGAAGCTGTGTGGTAGAAGTTAGTCGACGCCACAGCCATTTGGAACAAGCAGTAGTTGTCGATAAGCGGTAAGGAGTCAACTTCCTGCCATTGGCGACTGTCGGTGTCGTAGCGAGTAGTGACCGTCTTCAACCCGTCATCACTGTCACTATCTACGGGTGTTCGCGCCGTAACGTAAACATATCGATCTTCGACACTAATGGCCTTGACGTCTCTTAAAATCTTAGGGGCAGATTCTAGGTTGTGCCACTTGTCTTGGTCAGGTTCGTAGACGCTCACATCCTTGAAGCCGGGGCTGAAGTTGCCATGACCACCAATACTATACAGAATATTTTTGATGCAGGTGAGCCCAAAGGAATGCTTTCGTGTTGTGAGGTTGCTCACTTGTTCCCAGGTGTTGCGATTTGGATTGTAGCGCTCCACCGTCTTGGCAAATCCTGGTTCCATGGACCCAGCCACATATACATGTGTATCAGTGGCAGCAATAGCGTGACCATCCAGATGGTTATGGATGTGTGGCAAATTTACCCAACGGTCCTCGTATACAAAGTACCCAACGCACTCACTCAGGTAGTCGCCTCCTTCAGAGACCCCACCGACTACCATGATAACATCCATGTTCTGGCCAAATCTTGGTTGGAACGTGGCCATGTATGAGGCCCAGAACTCTGTATCTGCAGATTTGAGGTTCTCGAAGCGGATCGCATGACCCTCCACAGCCTCTGACACAAGCTGTAGGCAGGCTGCGTTCTGTGCGACCAACGGCTCGTTCTTCACAACTCTCGTAAGATAGGTCGGCTTTATCTGTGGCAGCCTGAGGAGACGAAAGAGCTCCTCAAAATACTTCACCCGTTCTTCTGAGCTCTTCTGAACCCATTTGACCACAGCATCAAACAGAACCTCCTCAGAGTCAACTGTTATCTCTGCGTCAGACAGCCAGTCTCTGACCAGGTGGAACGGAAGTGTGTAAAATTCCTCATCCTGAATGACTTTGTGAAAGTTGCGACGAATCATGTCAGCAGCACGCAAGGCCAGCTGATCCAAAGTGTACATGTGTGCAAGGCTGTGGACGGCCACACAGTTGCCCAGGCTGAGCTTCCTCTTAAGAAATTCTCCACAAAAATCTTTCAATTGCACAAGCAAGAACCTGAGAGTGGAAAAGAAAATAGATTATTTTAGGTCTTACAAAAAAAAAAACACAACATTACAGGCAAGACATATAATATTTGTTCTAGTAGTCGGCTAGGGCTGGGGATTATGATGACATCGAGGCAATAATTAAAGTGTCCATTTATATGATGTATATGATGATTAAAATAAGTGTTATTAAATGCAAAGCTGTGAAAAGAACTGACACACATTTTAAGTGCTCAGAAAGTCGCCTATCTTAGAAAGCATGCAATCCAGAATTCAATTGCGCTTGAACGGTCAACATTACAGAACAACCGTTAAAATGACTGTCTTGGCGAGTATTCACGTTGTGTGAACGTATAGAGAGCTGGGAATAAAAACAGATGTGTTTCAGTACATTAGATCCATGCTGCTGTCACTTAGGACCAAATGCACTAGGGCTGTGATAAAAATATTGATTTCTCGATTTTAATCGATTCTCATTTTAATGAACTGATATAGATTCTTAAATCCCAAGAATCTATCTTTCAGTCCATGCTGTTTTCAGTGGATGAATGAACAAAACTCCCATCCAAATAAATCGCAATAAGATTAGTGCTTTGTTACTCTGACAGAATTTGAAAGCTGCTCTTAAATCTATTTTATTTATCAAATTCAAATAATAAATACCATTTTTGACGCTCTTTAATGTGGATTGACTGTAGACACGCACGTGATCATAGGTAACTAAACCTATGCGGGTGAACTCGACAATCGATTACTATGGACTTCGACTGAAAACAGGATGTAAATACAGGTATGTGCGCTGGCTGAAATAACATCATTTTTATTCATATCTTTCACATCTACTGCAGTCAGATTCACCGTGTCTGAAGGAATCACTCAAATGACCTGTGCACTTGTAATGACACATCAAGGATGTTAAGAGGCTAAAAGCAGGTTTAAAACTTGCCCCATTGAAGTCAACAGGGTGCAAATTTTAAAAAGAGGATAACATGGTGTAGGCAACACCGATTTTTGTCATTGTTCTCTGTATTGACAGCACTCCAAATTTACAAAAAAATGAGCTCAATGTTAAAATTGACCGGAGTTCTCCTTTAATGCAGTGTAAGATCACCGAATTCCGCAAAATTATGTCAAAATGCCCGTCTCTGCGAGTATCCTCGTCGCTTATGTCTTGAATCCCCACCTGCCCCCCGCAAAATACCGCAAGCAGCTGCGATGCCAAAACAAAAAAAAGCTGTTTGAAGGTGCCATGGTGATGCCCAAATACGTCGGACATGGACTTTTTCTATGATGCCCAATGTGCATTTGAGTGATCAGACATACAAAAAAAAAAAAAAAAAAAAAAAACGCTGTCTAGGTAGGCAGCAGGGTTTTGACACATATGTGGCCTGCCTGCATGCCTGTCTCTTTCTCTCTATCTCTCACCTGTCTGCCAGCTCCAGCACCTCATGCACATTGGCGGTGCTCACTCGGATCTCGCCCGTATACATGAACTGGATTACGCTCTCCACCGTCTCTTGGTCGAGGCCTGCCTCGCTGCTCCACTCCTTCATCTCCACCCGCCGCGTCACCGACTCCGAAAACTGACCACCGAGCAGCGGCGTGAAGTAATCCGTGGCCGCGGCCAGGACTGAGCGATGTGCGGTGAACTCGAAGCTGTTGGCGGCTCCTGGAGAGCTGCTAAACGCCAGCGTCACGTCGCAGAAGAGCCCGAGCTTCCGCTGCTCGTTCTGCCGTCGGGAGAGCTCTGAGCAGTGGGTCGCGGAGGCGAACTCCTCGGCCTCCTCGGACTCTCCGTCTCCCGATAGAGAGCTCGCCGAGCTCGGACTGCCGCTGTTCCGGCTGGCGTCCTCAGGGTTCGGGGCGGCTGCGGCCATCTCGGTGTCCGCGCTGTCGGTTCGTAAAGTGCGCAGTATTTTGAGGTGGTGGAGCACACTCAAACACACACACTCAAACATAAACAGCGCTCAACATGCACATGCGCACACATACACCATACAACGCAGGAGTTAACGTTACAGGAACTGACGCGAGACATGAGGGGCAGATCTGGGAACGGATAAATAAAGAAATAGCAAAAGAAGAAAAAAAGAGCAAAAATCCAAAGCATGATTAAACGGTATATTGTTTAGAAAGAACATGGGCACATGTTTATGTGATGTACACACACACACACACACACACTGAATTCTAATTTCATTTTAAAAACGCGTCTGGTTTTTGACACATTTTTAGTGAACATCTACCGTTCTGTCATATAGGTCAAGCTCCACCAATAAACATAACTTTATTTTTAGAGCTTTAGATAAATTTGGGTTTGGTCCTAATTTTATTGGTGTTGTTAAAACCTTATATAATGATACAAACAGCTGTGTCTCTTTTGCCAATGGTACTTCTCCCAGATTTTATGTTTACAGAGGTATTCGGCAGGGGTGTCCCATCTCCCCTTTTTTGTTTTTACTGGCTGCAGAATTGTTAAATCTATTTGTGGTGAAATGTGCGGCTATTGAAGGAATTCATATTGGAGAGGAAAAGTTAATGATAAGTCAACTAGCTGATGATACATGCATCTTTTTAAAGAATCAATGTCAAGTAAGTTCAATAATCCAGAGCATAAATAATTTTTCTAAAGCTGGGCTAGAAATAAATACAAAAAAAAAAAAAGAAGAAAAAAAAGTGAAATAATGTTTATTCACAACTCAGATGTGACCTCTATTGATGGAATATTAGTAAAAAAATGTTGTTAAATATCTTGGTATTTATATTTGTAAATCTGCCAAGGAGAGAGTTTATCTGAATTTCCATCCTAAATTAGATTCTGCCAAAAAGATTTTTAACTTATGGTTACAAAGAGACCTTACAATATATGACAGAATTCTGTTATCTAAAGCTGAAGGAATTTCACGCTTTGTTTATCCTTCTATATCCCTTTATGTTGATTCTGTCACCTGTAAATCTATTGACTCTCTTAATTTTAAATTTATATGGAAAAATAAAGGGGAACACGTCAGCAGGAAATCTCAACCGTACTCAAAGGGATGTCTTGAATGTTTTAGACTTTTTTACCTTAAAATAAACGGATTGAAAAATTCTTGTTCTGGATTCTTAATTTGATTTTTAAAAGATGTGGAAATTTAAATGTTTTGCTTTCTTGTGATTTTAAATGCAAGAGACTACCTATGAAACTTTCAAACTTTCATAAGCAAGCTCTTGTGTCATGGAAGCTGATCTTTAAACACAATTTTTCTCCTCATATCATATGGAACAATCAATATTATCAGCCTGTAAATCCTTTTTCTTCCCTGATTGGTTTAATAATTGTTTTTGTCTCAGACTTAGTAAACAATAGTGGAGACTTATATTCTTATAAAGATGTTATTGAACTATATGGTTTGAATGTATCAAAACAGAACTACATTAAGCTTACAAAGATTATCCCTTCTAATTTGTTGTTTTTGGTGAAATCTTATAAATCATATGGTAATTTGAATATGAATGTCCCTCAAATATTTATACAAGGCGTAAATATCCTGGATGTTAAATGTACAAATAATTTTTTAAGAAACTTTATCACTGATAGTAATAGTTCAATTATTAAGGCTTATGGGGGGAATGGTTTGCACTTTTCCCAAATATCACATTTCATAAGGTATGGACAGTGCCAAACAATTTTTTGTTTCATAATAAAATAAAAGAAGTCCTTTTAAAAATGATTCATCATTATTACCCTTGTAATAAATATTTAAGTAAATTTTACCGTAATATTTCCCCACTATGCTCTTTTTTTGCCAAGAGGAGGAAGAATCTATTTTTCACTTATTCTACTTCTGTTCTTATACTAAACAATTTTAGCTTCAAATTTCAGCTTCCATATTTCTTGCATTTCATCAGTTGTGTAATATTTCTGTCAGGAAGGTTATTTTTCACTCAGATGTGCACATTTGTGTTGTTCGAAGTCAGAAATGAATGGGAAATACGAGAAATATGAAAAAAAGAGCACAAAATTATGGGTGGGTGGGTGGGTGGGGGATTACATCTAAAAATCAGCCACAATCTGATTTGGTGACGCGCTAAAATATCAAGAGTGCAACTTCTTTGATTGAATCATAATTATTGCATAAATGATAAATAGTAACATAAAATTCTCTCAAAATAAAAAATTTATTGAACAGAAATATATTACACTGAATTAACTGAAAAAAAGTCAAAAGTCAATTTTGACTGCAAACAACACAAGTGTGACTGACTCCCAGAGGGTTAAACTGTTCATTTGAACAATTTTGTTCGGCTATCCCTTTCAAAATTTAGATTTAAAACTAAAATTTTCTATTTAACATTTCTAAATAAATTCCGAAATGTATCCAACATGAGCCATTTAAAAACAACACTTTGAGTGCCAACAATATTTTTAGTGCTAAACAATTTATCTGTGTCCATTTCTCCACATTCATTAACAAATCCTCTGTAAATGCAGCAAGTCGACTCGTCCAATTCCTTGCAAGGCATCAATTTGTTAGTGAAGATGCAGTGTCTCTATTAAAATCAGTTCATTCACAATATTTTAGAAAATTTTGACATGTAATTCATGTCATTATGTTTTCGTAATAAACCCATGACCATGGTTGAATGCAACACAAAATATGAAAATTATACAACACGAATAACCAATAAAGAACTTTATTCTTAAAAATACCATAATTTTGCACATAAAAACAACACTATAGAAGCTGATTTAGTTTCACTTTTCCCATATAGTGATAAATGTGCCCTTAGCAGTTTGCTTACTCAAGGTTAAGTGTGAAAAGACTTTAATTTTCGTTTTAGAGCAGTGGGAAGTCATGCATAAACACGCTTCCCCAATATTTTAGACAAATACAAACACAAATGTGCCATTTCTCTAATCCCATTTCAAAGTGCGTTTAAATCTTATTACAAACTCTGTTGAGACTATAAAACTTAAATATATACGCTAACGTAACATGTAAAACTTGAGAGTATGCTGTAGAATTTGGCGCTTTGCATCAACAGGCTGTGGTGTCTTTATTCATTCTATTGGAACTCACAGCCTGAAGATACATACACGACATGGCATTTGTTCATTTTAACCAGAGCAAAGGAAGGTTCATGGTAGTGTTAGTAATGTAAGATGGCCAATGACAAGTTTGCTTTATAAGCAGCTGTTTTATAAATTAATTTGACAATTGTCATGCTTTGCGCAAGTTACCTACTCCTCTCAGTATTTTGCTAGTGTATCTCTTTGGATATGACTGAATAATTTACCCCCTCCCTTTTCCACTATGGTAAAGTAATAAAATAGACATGTTTCCACAGCTTTACATTATCCAAAATACTCATTGGTTCCAGGTTTACATAGACATGTGCTCGGGAAGTACGTAGGAGATATCATCCCACGGGTGGCGGTAGAGACCCTGTTTCAGGCGTTTCTGGTCCAGATAGTGACCTGTGGGATTGACAGTGAAAACAAATATGAAAAAATAAAATAAAAACATCATAAAATGTAATTTGTTTTTACATACCCTGACCCACACAAATTATATACACTCCCCCCAGGCTGTAATTTTCACACAAATGTTTGCCTTTAGGTGTCTAAAAAAACAACAACAAAAAAACATTATAAAATAAAAATGATTAACAGACATTTTGGGTAATAGAGGATATTGCCGAATTCATTCCATGTCGTAATTACTAGCAAAATTCACTTTTACATGGTGTTTGAACATAAATGTGTGTTGGCAGTGTGTGAGCAAAACCATCATAGAATGATAAAAATCCACCCAGTGGTTTTTTTACAATCTCAATAAATCATAAGCACTGTCTCAGAATAAGCTGTTCTCAGATTCGGCGCAATGTGAAGTAGAATTAAGCAGGCCCCTCCCACGACTGTTGAGTGACACTTCAGTTTGAGCCCAGACCCGCCCTGAATGAGCTGGACACAGAGTCCGCCATTGTTCGACGCTTGAGCCGCTGTAGACAAGAATGTCTCCTAAGCGATTGAGGTGTGTTGTTGTTGGATGTAAGAATGAACATAGCAGTCTTCATTTACTCCCGTTGTTACTCAAGGATGGATCTGTACTGTTTGTGATCAAGCTTACACTCTCCGGAGCAACAGGCCTAACGTGACTGGACACAGAAGAAATGAAAGTGCGAGCGCGCTCTTTATGACAGCTCTTTGAGTCCTTTTACGGATATAAGGTTTACCAGTTTATTTAGCACCCACTGAAAAGGTGTGTATATTTGTTTACTGTTAGTTGTAACGAGTGTTTTGTGTACTTCGCTGTGTATGTTGTTGATAATGAAAGGGAGAGAGAGAGAGAGAGAGAGAGTTTATGGATAAGACTTTAATGCTCACTTCTTATACTATGTTTATTCAGCTCTTACAGAGATTCTCTGGAGTAAAACTAACTTTCATCTTTTGTGTGATGAACAATAAATTTCACTGAACTCGTCAGTATATTTTGGTCATCATTCGGACGGGTTTTGCTACAGCAGGCTTGTATTAGTGGATAAAAGCAGATGAGAAATAAGTTAATTAAACTAAACTATACCTGTTCTATGTCCATACAGCATATATTCTCTGGCTCTGTGGGCATTATTGTCCGACTCCGAGTCGAAATGAACACCGCAACTGAGAGTTTCTGTTCTGATATTATCAGATGAGATTGTCCTGACTGAAGCGCGAGCTCGTGAGGCTCCGCCCCCTGGGCCGTGCAGCAGCAGTTCATTTGCATTTAAAGGGCACACACTAAAACAGCGCGTTTTTCTGAGCCCCAAAAAATTACAATTAAACATGCTGTAAAAAATTATCTGTTGGGTATTTTGAGCTGAAACTTCACATACATACTCTGGGGACATCAGAGACTTATTTTACATCTTATGAAAAGAGTCATAATAGGTGCCCTTTAAGACATGTACAACATTTAATTATAGAAAGTATTGAACATAAATATTATGAGATAACTACATTACTACATTTTACAGCTGAAGCCACATGAGTGTTCCCGTATGATGTTGCAGTGGTCAGGTGGTACAAGTCAGAGCTCTCAGAAAATTCAATGTTTACAAGTTGTAATTACTTGTTCTATGAGGACCTGAATGCTTTTTAAGTCAGAATCTCATAATTACGGTAATTCCAACATGGTGTAAAAGCACCTTATTTTCCCAGCAGATCTTAAATTTTAGAATAGTTGGGAATGTAAGTGTCTGAACAGTGAAGTGTGATTCAGTGGTTTACCGATGAAACCGATGCTGCGTCCCAGAACGAAGATTCCATTGAGAGTACCGACCTCAACGAACTCATCTGCCTCATCCCTGCAACACATAATCAGCTCTCATAAACATACTCAATTTAGATACATGATATGTACAATGAAATTCAATAAATGTCAGTTAAATACAACCCCATTTCCAGAAAAGTTGGGACATTTTATAAAATGCAATAAAATCAAGAATCTGTAAAAATTCTCTTTAACCTTTATTTAACTGATAAAAGTACAAAGAAAGATTTTCAATGTTTTCCCTGACCAACTTAAATAGAAACAAAATTTGATTTTGATGGCTGCAACACACTCCACAAAAGATGGGACAGAAGCATGCGTCACATCACCTTTCCACCTTAATTACTCTTTTTAAATGTTTGGGAATTGAGGATACTAATTGTTGCAGTTTTACAAGTGGAATTTTTGCCCAATCTCGTCTGATTTAAAACAGCTGCTCTACAGTCTGAGGTCTTCGTTGTCTGATTCTCCTTTTTATGATAGACAAGAGACAGATCTGGACTGCAGGAAGGCAGTCAGTATGGAAGTAAAATAATCTCAAATGTTTTTGAAACAAAAAGCCTGTTGAATTGCACTACTTGAAAAATAATAGGCATTGCATTAACCATGCTTGCATTTTAATGCATTGTATTTTTAGGGCTTGCATTTTTATGGGCTGAAATTCAACATGGTTGAATATTTAAGCTGTGAATATTTCAATTAAAAACATTTCAAACACATTTTCATTATTAAAAATTCCATAATCCATATTCACCTTTCATATTTCACTTCCAAAATATTCAAACTGTTTAAAAATACAACCTATAATATTCAACAGGCAATTTTCGGTCCATTTTATTTCGCTTCCACAAATTCAGTGGTTCAAATTCGACAGTAAATTCAACGGAACTGCAGGAAAAACAATAGATTATCGAGCATACTATCCATCTGCTGTTAGTCAATCTCACCAGCAGGTGGTGCAAAAGCGCGTGTTGTTGACGAAGACCAGCAACTGTTAGAGCAAGCCATTCATTCATAAAATGAAAATGATTAGTATATGCGGAAAAGATGATAAAGACACAAAAGCTGTGTTTATGTTTCATTCAATAACTTCATTGTTACATTTTGTAGCCTACATGTTATCAGCTTTCTCTACCTACATGAACAGGATTATAATCGGTTTCCCTCAATACCTCACACTCAAGGATTCCCCTTCTGTCGGGGCAAAACGCTATGGACTAATACAGTGATATGAAAGACCAAACTCGCACCTTTATGGGGATGTAGGCTACTATGGACTAAGAATATGAACGTAACGCGCAAAGTTTCATGCAGAGCGTTTCGTGATATACTGGCATAAAATCAACACTTGATCATTAACACTTTCTTTTCTCTTCTCTCTCTCTCTCTCTACACACACACACACACACACACACACACACACACACGTGTGTGTGTGTGGAGAGAGAGAGAGAGAGAGAGAGAGAGAGAGAGAGAGAGAGAGAGAGAGAGAGAGAGAGAGAGAGAGAGAGAGAGAGAGAGAGAGAGAGAGAGAGAGAGAGTAGTACGTTGCATTAGCTTAAACTGTGAAGAGTCATAGTACTTGCATATTGTTGTCCTCCTATTGTTAGTTTAACTGTAAATCGCTTTGGATAAAAGCGTCTGCTAAATAAATGACTAAATGTAGCCTAATAAATGTAAAATTGGCTTGACATTTGGACATTCGCACATTTAGGGACCGTCTCAAAAGTTGCATACAACATTAGCATACACGTTTCTAACTTCAATAGCAAACTTTAATTTATTTGAATAAATATCAAAAATCCAAAGGGTGCGCATTATGGCTGGCACCACATGAACACTTTACAGTTGGTTTTATGACTGTAAGTCGTTCTATTCAAATGATATTGAAGTTTGAAACGTGTATACCAAAGACGTATTCACTTTAGAGACGGTCCCTAAATGTGCGAATGTCAAACGTCAAGCCAACTTTATGCCAGTCTATCACTGGGAAACGCTCAGCATTAAACTTTGTGCGTTATTCTGAGTCCATCTGCTTGCCTGCGAGTTTGGTCTTTTATATCACAATTAGTCCATTAAGCTACGTTAAGCGTTTTATATGTCCAGCAGGGGAATCCTGACGTTTTGAGGGAAACCCTAATAGCTTGCATGCAGCACATCGCCACAATATAAAGTTAAGGCAACTAAACAACCAAGAGAAATATACGTCAACCTCAAAAATGTAACATTGGATCTGCGTATCCGCATCGGGGAATAACATTATAATCTTGTTCACGGTAGAGAAAGATGATTGTAGGCTACACAGGGAAAGTAACCGTGAAGACACTGAATTTAACATACAACCGCCGTCATAATAATCACAAATACACTTACATTGCTGTTAAATGAGTTTAATGAATGAATGGCTTGCTCTAACAGTTGCTGGTCTTCGTCAACAACACGCGCTTTTGCACCACCTGCTGGTGAGATTGACTAACAGCAGATGGATAGTATGCTCGATAATCTATTGTTTTTCCTGCAGTTCCGTTGAATTTACTGTCGAATTTGAACCACTGAATTTGTGGAAGCGAATTTGTGGAAGCGAAATAAAATGGACCGAAAATTGCCTGTTGAATATTATAGGTTGTATTTTTAAACAGTTTGAATATTTTGGAAGTGAAATATGAAAGGTGAATATGGATTATGGAATTTTTAATAATGAAAATGTGTTTGAAATGTTTTTAATTGAAATATTCACAGCTTAAATATTCAACCATGTTGAATTTCAGCCCATAAAAATGCAAGCCCTAAAAATACAATGCATTAAAATGCAAGCATGGTTAATGCAATGCCTATTATTTTTCAAGTAGTGCAATTCAACAGGCTTTTTGTTTCAAAAACATTTGAGATTATTTTACTTCCATAAGTCAGGCACTTCCATTCTATGGTGTAGTGTCTAAGAAACCACTCAGTTTTAGCATGTGCAGAATGAGGCCTGGCATTGTCTTGCTTCCCAGGAAAGATGTCATCTTGATCAGTCTCTGTACAAAATATAGTCCCAATATACGCCTCCATGTCAATGGTACCTTCACACACATACAAATCACCATGCCGTTTGCACTGATGTTTGCTTTTGCACCTGTTGCTGATGAAAGTCTGGATGATCTTTGGGACTGAGAACTTATTGTCGTTTTTCTCTAAAACAAGCTGAAATGTGGACTCATCTGACCACAGCACACATTTCCACTGTCTTTTGGATCATCTGAGATGAGCTCGGGCCCAGAGAACTAAGCAGGATCTCTTCATAGAATTGATGTATAGCTTTCTCCTTGCATAACAGAGTTTCAAGTTGCATTTCTTAAATCTAAGCAACTGCCTAATGGAAATCCCGATGTTAAAACTCCCTGATATTTCTGTGGTTTCCATGACAGTGAGAATCCTGGCACTGGAAAGATTTAGGGAATGGAGTTCAATCCATAATACCTTTAAATACAATACTCTTGACTTACCGTGTGAATCCACCACATGTTCTTAGTAGGTCGACAAAAGCCACACCAATAAAACCATCAACGTTTAGAATAAGGTTGGGTTTCTGCAGAGAGCGAAAGAGATTTTAATATCAGCATCATGAGGAGAAATGATCACACAACAAAACATACATGCATTTAAATGGCATCAGTAATAACGTCACCTTTGAGGTGGTGATCTTCTCTACATCGAGGGCATAGTCTAGTAACTGTGTTGACGGGAAATGCTGCTTCACAAAGTCCTTCAGGATCTGCACCCTCATATCAGGGTTATTGATCTGTCACAAAACAAAACAAAACAAAAAACAAAACAAAACAAAAAGGCCAGAAATTAACACATACAACATATTAACAGGTGCATTTATGGAAATGAGAATAAGAGCTGCGAGTAATAAAAAATTTAACACAAAAAACGCTCGATTCATTTGGATAACTTTTACTGTCTTTACGTACTTTTTGAAGCTTGAAAATGTTGATTGCGTAGACTTTCAATGGATAGACAAAAATTATGAGAGAATATTACAAACATCTTTGGTGTTCAAAAAAATAATGGAAGTCCTATTGTTTTGGATTGGAATAACATCAGGGTGAATAAATGACGACAGTATTTTCAGTTTTGGGTGAACAGACCCTTTACGCTTTTGAGAGTCACATTTAAATCTTGATCCAACCTTGCCTTTCCCTCATCAGTCAAATTTTCTGATATTTTAACAGGCTTTCTGACTTTGACAGTAATGAGAGTATGCAAGGGTCCTTTCTATGACTATTTCCTGTTTTGTTTAGTTTTATTTGTTTGCTGTCTATGAATTTGATTTGGCAGTCAAAGGTTTTTCAAATCATTGAAGAAGTTTTTGGTTTCTAAGAAATACCAATAGAATATTATGCCAAATTGTTAGTTTTTTTTTTCAACAACTTCATTCCTTTAATGACATTTTCCACTTCATTAGGATATAAGGACAGCTGTATTGCCCTGACCTTTTTTTTTTTTACTCAAGCTGTCCTAATTTGACCCTCTTCTTAGCCTTCAGATGACATTACGGTAATATACACCCATTGGCTCTTATTTCTTCTGTTACTCTATAAATGGAATGGAAGACAGTGTTCCTCACTCCCACGGGGCATTCTGAATACCTGGTGATGCCTTTTCAGGTTGACCAACTGTCTTCTGACTTGAATTTTGGTCTTTTGCACACTCAAAGCTATTTTTGACTTGGGCTGTAGGAATTTTTTGGGATTTTTTCCTTTAAACACTAAGGGCCAGGGCTTGCACCAATGGAAATCCTCTTTTGTCAGGATTTACTAAAGACGCAGTGAAAAAAATTGCATTAAAAAGCTGTGGAAAGATACTTTTTGGGCTGACATTATTGCATATGCATTTGTAGAAGTTTCCCTTTGAGATGCAAAATTTTAATAAACCATGCAACGTGATTTACTAAGGTTTGCGGTAGCCAATTTACTGGTATCATTTAACGCCTCAAAAAAAGCATGTCTTAAAACATTATGTGCTTGACAAGATTGCGAAAGTTGCTGTAAGAGGAGGCACCGCAGACACCAGAGAGCATGTGGTAGAAAGAAGAGAATTTGTTTCAATGTATTTGAAATGCCAGAGGAAGGCGTTATCTGAACATATCATTTGCCAAGCCAAGTTTTTATTTGTTACACCTGTGTTGTTAGTAGATTACCCACACCTGATTATCATTGGCTTTGCTTGTTTGTAACCTTACACTAATTTGTGCCACTCTTGGTATATTGTGTTAGTAATTATGGAAATGAGCTGCTGTGTCTGTGTTCTTTAAATTGCGCATTGTCAGTAGATCAGCCATAGAACTCCCATCTGGGATTCCAATCTGGGATTGCGGTCACATACTGATTTGTCCAGTTTATTAAATCAGGCCCTACAAATCAAGAGTTTCAATGCATCCCTAGAAAACATCTCAGATCACAACTGTAACCATGGTTCTCTGAGAAGGAGAACGAGACACTTCATCTTGGATTGATGTTATGGGGAACGCCATCAGCATGGCCGGTGTCTGAAGCATGTGTAAACACACGGAAATAAACCATTGGTAGACGTCAGTCAATGACATGCCCGTGAGTATAAAGGGGAGATGTGTAGGCGGGCTGAAAAGCATGGCAACGAGACGCAGTGTCTCTTTCCCCTTCTCAGGGAACCATGGTTACAGTCATAAACTGAGTCGAAGTGGAACTCAACACAGTGTCTTGGATTGAGGCTATGGGGAACAAATACCCACTCCACAATGCTGTGGGAATGCCTGCCTCACTAGGTGAGAATATGCACAAGCATAGTGGGCATACATACATTGACTGAACAGATTACTTTAGCTGGAGTCAAAGCTTCAACCCAGGGCGCATCCATTACAGAGTTGTATTGGAAAAATAAGGCCAGCTAAAGGTGTATAATGACCCACTCCTCTTAGGGAATGACTGCCCCTACTTAAAGACCCGATGGTAGTTAGAAAGGGGAAGCAAACTAAATAGAGGGGATGACAGATAACAAGGAGCGACACCCTGTAGGCAAACTTCCTCTTCTTATTAGCATTGTCAAACCAGGACCATTCCAAGGTGAGTGCTATCCCTACTTTAAGACCCAACCATAGGGGCACAGATGGCTAGATCTGCCTCAGGAGACAGAACAACCTTCACCTATGGTTTATTGGCGTGTGTTTACACATGTTTCAGACACTGGTCATGCTGATGGTGTTCCCCATAGTGTCATCTGGATTCATGCAGTGTGTTTCTCTCTGTATTTGTGTGTATTTACTGATTTGACTCGATGTCCGATGCCCATAATAAGCATGCCATCTTTCTTCATTTTGTTGACAAACTCCATGGGCAGCAGGCCGCTGTCAAACGCTTTACTGAACTGTTTAGCAGCTGCGTCCAGAGCGCCACCGAATCTATCTCCCTGCAGAACAGGAACAAACAATTCAGTTTCAGATTAAACACAACATTCCTTTTTTAATTATTATATTTCTTAAATGTTTCTTATCATATCAATGTTAAATATCATATATAATCATTATTAAACAAATAATTCAATGTTTTCTTAATGTTTATTGATAACAAATATCAGCAAAATCAAATATGGCCATGTTCTGTTTGCTCATATTTCATATTTGATATGAGGTTTACTGAACTCTTGTTCTTGCCAGACTGTAGCAAAACCGGTTTAGTTAGTAAAGCTGTAGTTGAGTGTACAGTGACTGATCTTACTATCGTCAGAAGTCCAGAGGTCAGACTGGATACCAGGTCTTTACCAGCACGAGCACACACAATGGTGTTATGAGCACCAGATACAGCCGGCCCATGATCCGCAGTCACCATCAAACACATCTCAATGAACTGACATGCGTAACGTGGTAATCTGTCATAAACACACACGCACTCATGTTTCTAGGCCAGAACTTTATGCAAGTAGACAAATAACTGGTCAACGCATTTCAATATGAATATAAATATGTACATAATGAAAGAATTTTACATAACAAACCTCCTCTGGAACCACAGCAGGCCCAGCACTCCTCCTAGACCCATTTCCTCTTTGAACACCTCTGTGATGGGCATACCGGCATATATGAGCTCCTGGCCCCTTTCATCACAGATACTAGTCATGAACGACGCAGGTTTTCGAATCAACCCCAACTCCTACGCACACACACACACACACACACACACACACACACACACACACGTAGAGCAGCTCAGATACAGCTTGAAAATTGACTAAATATGAACTAAACATTTAAATATCATCAAATTTACTATGCATTTTAGCAGCCAGTAATTTTCAATTCAAGAGACATGCAAAGTTTCCATCCAAATTCTCCACATTTGTTAAAAATGCATTTCTAAAAATTCGACCAAAATTATGTGCATTATCTTGAGGAAGTCCACTCTCATTTTGTCACAGAGCAAAATATGCAAAATATGACCAGAAAAATTGATGCTGAAAATAAATTACATTTTAAAATATATTCAAATAGAAAACAGTTCTTTTAATTTGTAATATTTTGCAATATTACCATTTTTACTGTATTTTTATTAAATATATGCAGTCTTGGTGAGCATAACAGACTTTAAAAAAATACATATAAAATACAAAAAAATAATGTTTCCAAACTTTTGACAGGTAATTTACATAATACTACAAACAAAAGCAAATCTGTTCATACAACCGGTGACAATTCATGACTAATTACATTCAAAGAACATCTTGATGTACAGAAATAAGGCAATAATGTAGATCTTACTCTTGCCCAGGAGTAATCCATCGGGACGGTAGGAGGAGGAACTTCCTGTGCAGGAACAATGATTCCATTTGCAACAAGATCATCATACACAAACCTTCCCAACAAAACAGAGACAATTAACAAATTAGTTAAAGCATTAAAAGGTTAATGACAGTATTAATTATGGTTGCTGGAATATATATATATATATAAAAAAAAAACATTTATCTGACAATAAATCACATTTTGATTACTAGGGGTGGGAAATATAAACAAAAAATGTTTACTACGATAATCTAATAATATTTTTTTCGATAACGATATATAAAAAAAATTGTCCTTTTGACAACTTCCAGTAGACCTATTACAAATTTGGTAAATTGATTTTTTTTTTTAACAGTCATGAACATTTCAAAGAAACAGATAAATATTTACTAAAAACACTGTTTTAATTCTTTTTGTTCGCCATTGTTGAAGCTTTTCTCTTTTTAGCAGATGTTGGCTCAGTAACCATTCATGAGGATTCATCAGACTGATTCAAACCAGTAATGTAAATAAATTGAATGGTCAAAGGCTATTGAAATGAATTTATTATTACATTTTGTCTAAGTTACAGTCTTAGGAGGCTGTTGAAAAGATTATTTGTTTATAGCGAGAGAGACTGCTTGAGTGGAGGAAGGGATGGTACTCTGTCTGTCTTTCTGTTATCGGCCTGCTAAAGCAACCAAAACAAGCCAGCTGACTTTTCTAAAATCAAATGAATAATGAACAGAGATGCTTTGAAACTGGTTAAGAGACTATGTAAAATTAGGTAAAACCGAAAGAAAAATGTTAAGTAAATATTTTTTGAGTCTAATATCAAAAAGCGAACATTGAAAATGAGCAGTTAACATATGTGTCTCTAATATGAGTGCGTGTGATGGTGACTGCACTTTATGTCTTGTATGTGTTAGTTTGTGGTCCTATTATTTCCTGATTTTGTGAATATTGTGTCATTAACCTCTGGAATGAGTGTTTTATCATTACAGATGGGTTAAGTGAAACGACAAACTTAAAAGAAGCTGATAATTCAAAGTCAGTTTGATGAAAAGACGCTACAGAACATGGGACGAGCTTTAATTGGATTGGTTTTCCAGCTCTGTCTGCTATTGGTAATTATGACTACTTTTGTCTTTTATGATGTTGATCTGAATTACTCCCTGGATTAGTATTTATGTAAATTGGAATTGTGAAGTTGAAGATTGTCATCCATTATGGGGTAAAAACTCTTGTCTAAATTCAACTGAGGGTCTAAATTTAAATAGACAACTAGGATCATAATGGTAAACGTAAAAATAATAGACTTGATGGCAGAGATACAAAGTGACATATTGGTCACTAAGTCACTATCCAAATTATCCAGAGAGGGCTCTCTTATTTTTATGAAAGGCCGGTGGGCGAACAAAGGAGGAGTGGATATAACTTCTAAAAAAGTTTTATTTCTCAATCCATTACATGGATGTATGACATTAGATGTCTAAGAAAACTACAATTTAGGTAATAAAAGTTAAAGGACAAAGCAGCTATATGGCTGTCTTAAGGGTTGAGATCCGAGTAACATAATATTTTGGTTTGTGATAAGTGAGTTTAAGATAAAAAGTAATAAGGCACTGAATATGATTAACAGGGATTAATGTGATATAAAGATAAGGGATGAACAAAAGTTTTATTAAGTAACATTGGGAGCAATTCTATATTTTAGTGGTAAAATAATGATTGAAATGATGATGTGAATTTGTTTTATTTTATTTCTATTTTTGAAAGGAAAAAAAAGGTATAAGATGTTATTCAATTAAGATGGTACATGCTATGTGACTGTAAACTGAAGGATGATTTCAGTAGAGACTTAAATTGCTTGGATTATTATGGGTCTTAATTATATTTTTGTGTTTGTTTAGTTTTAGTTTGACAACCATTGTGTTTTCAACCTAAAGGGTCTATAATGGGGGTAGTGAAAAGAATGGATTAACCATCCATGTTTGTTTATTATAAAAGGAATTGGAAATTATAGTTTTATATAAACTAGTGCATGTATCCTAGTATTTATGATTATAGACAATGTCTTTATTTAGGATCTGAGTAGTGACTGAGGGGCTAGCCCATGCTAGAAATACAGCAACTTGCTTATTTAGCCCGGCTTCCAGAGAATAAATATGTACTGTTGTTTTGTAATCAGTTAAGTTGATGATGATACCAAATTAGCCAAGATGAATAACCGCTGTGTAAGTCATGTAAAGACAGCTATGTCAGAAGGTTCTGGAGATCAATAATATACTATGTGCTATGTGGGATATTATGTTCATGTTAAGTCCATGTTAAGTATGAAAAGATATTGTCTGTTTTATAAAAAAATAATAATAATTACCTTACAGTGGAGCATGGGTCAGAAACCAGAAAGCAGCCTTTATGGAAAGACCAGATGTGGTGTTTAGGACCCCACATTGGTCTAAAACGGGGGACTGAAGGGGGTGGATTGGAATCCACTGCTGCTTCAATGTATATGTAATGAGTGATTATAATCAAGGTATTAATCAATATTTTTCCTTCTAAATATCAGATGGGTTGACTTACTTCTCTGGAGATTTTTATTTTGTTATTGAAGTTACCAGTGTGATCACTGAAATGTTCTTTTCATGTATTATTTTTAATGTCTGTATTTGATATCTGAATGCAGTAACAGTGCTTGCTTATTTATCCCAGCTTCTAGAAATGAAATGGGGACTTGTTTTGTGTTTGAGAAAGGTCTTCAACATGTTAAAACACATTACATCACTGAAGCCAATAGTTTAAGGGACCATTTCTTTGTTAAAGCCTTACTTAGACTAAAGTGTAGCTCTCCTTGAGAAAGAACGCATTATCTTGATGTTTTGAGACAAGACTCCTGTTTATAGTTAGAGCCTGGTCAAATCCAACCTTGGAAAAGCTGTGTGTCGGTGTGTGTGTGTTAGTCTTCTTGGTTACAGGTTAAGGAACCACTGGCATTATTGGAGATTGACTGAGTTGTTGTTCGAGACATGCTGGCACCCAGCAACCCAAATCTGCGACCTGGAGTGTCAGCTGCATAATCTATGGAGATATGCTTCAGTCTATCTGTATATGTGTGGAAAATTACTATGTTTATCTATTTCTTAGCCAATGAGAATCATTCAACCTGTAAGCAATGACGTACTGTAGCTTAGACCTTGGAAATGGTATAACTGCTGTGATCTTTGTAACTGTAAGCGGGCGGCCTACAAACTCCTGTGTGAGTTTTGAAGCTGACTTCTGCTGATGAAACTGCAAACTATCTTCAGTAAAACTTTTCTTCAATTTTTTATAATTCTGACTCCGGTTCTTCTTTCAAACATCTCAGGTCCTTGGGTCCTAAAACTGTTAACCCCTAACAAAATATTACTCATTAAAAGAACCAGCACAAATGAGTCATTTGTTCAAAAAAAAGTGTTTTTGTTTGAGCGTGAGTGAGAAAACAACTCAATTCAATTCAGACTGCAAACTTGTATTACCAACACATCTATTAATGAGTTCTTATGCTGTGGCGCTGGAGAGGCATAACCGAGATAGAAACAATGCGGAAATTTTTAAATGGTACTGTCGACCCCTTTTGATTACTAAGCAAATCATCACATGCACTTACAATGCCTTTAGTGTTACAGATGCATTTTGAAATCAGTGATAGTGATATTTTTGTGTCAAATTACATTTGATGTCAAGAATACAGCTGACAACATATTGAATTTGTCTCTTTTCAGAATGTTAAATTATTGATAATATGTCTGTTGCTCCCCCTTACCAATTTGTTTGTTTGAATGGATGTTATTTTGTTATATCAAAAGACAATAAAAAGTTGATAAAAAAAAAAAAAAAATACAGCTGTGAAATCCCTATATTGCCAAAGCCATTATATGCAAAGTACATAACAAAGGGCCTGAATACTGAAATTTAATGACAAAGGTAAATTACAAATTACATAAAAAAATTTATTTGTTTTACTGTAAACGTTTACTGACGGCAAAACAATTTAAACTCATAACTGTAACGTATTTCTCAAATGAAGGGGTCTGAATGCTTCCTCCTTCTGTTACTCACTTGATGACATCCCCCAATTCATCAAAGCTGTTGGGCACAAATGCACCTGCTTCCCGCAGTGCTTGATTTTTGGCCACAGCGGTCTCTGACTCTTGATTTGCACATGCTCCCGCATGGCCAAACTGCACCTAAAACATTTAATTTAACACAATACTATGTTAAAAGTTCATTAGGTTAACTTGCGCTAACTTGGTTAGGTATTGACACATTAAATGTCTCAACAAATTCAATGGCCTTGCACCAATGCAGCACTTCATGTTGCCATTTTTGGCATGTCCATGAAGCACACAAGACCAAATGGTATCTTATGTCATTTACTAAGACAGAAGGGTGCTCTCGAACGCCTCCTTTGCATTACAAGAGTGGAGAACCACATGGGCTGAGGGCCAATAGGCCTATGTCACACTTCCTGCTTCCGGAACGCAGAGTAGGGATTCAGAACTTCCGGTCAACAGTATTTCTCGATAAGGATTTAGATTAACAGCCATAATGTCTAAACCATCCGAGGTAGACTGACCACAAACTATGAGGTTGTGAAACGAAGGTTTTTGCTCCTGTAGAAGCTATAAGTTCGTATGAAATTAACCTTGTTTTAAGAAAAACATGTTTTATCCGCGATCTTATGAAAAAAAACTACACTACCCACAATCCTAAGCATAGCAGCAACGTCTGCTGATTGGTCCAACTCGCTGTTACCATAGAAACGTTTACCTTACTGGCGAACGGCTAGAGCTATAACAATGGCAGGCTACACCCGCAGCTGTTGTTTTAGTGTACCGGGTTGCTCTGTATCAGGACGTAGACAGCCATACCTCAAGTTTCCACTTGAGAGTTTTCATTTACCATCCGAACCACCTCGTCATATGTGACTTCAGGCAGGTTGCGGAGAGATTTGGTCCAGCGGTATCTATCGGACTCCGCCATTGTAAAAAGCTAACCGGAAGAGCCGTATCCCTACTAAAAGACGTACTTCCGGTCTTCAATTTTTTCATGACATAGGCCTATTGGGCCAGGGCTAATAAGCAAAAAGTGTCTCTAAAGCCATTTAAAGGATGTACCTCAGATGAGAACATGGTGGCACACGTTCCAATACACCAGCACACGACTGGCTTAGTGATTCTGACGTCTGCAATGCCCTGGCAGATGTTATACTCCTCGGTGCCTCCGATCTAAAAGACAGCACACACAATATCATTACAATTACAGTGCCTTATTACTCAACTCTTATATTATTGTCATAAGTTACAGAATAGTTATGATAAAAAAGATTTAGACAGAACAGAGCACCAGTGGATTCTACATGAACAGGTTAACAAATCTGTCCCTTTTTACAGACATTAAAATAATCTCAATGAGAAATAAAAGGATTGGGGGCACCTTGTTGGATTTTGACGTGTCTATGATAATCATTTATTGACGAGAGGTTTTTTTGTCATTTTTTAAAGGGTCATGAAATGCATTTTCAGGTCTTTATATTATGTTTCTAGAGGTTAGCTTATAACTTTAGTAAATATAAAGTATAACGGTTTTTGCATCAAAAAATATTTATCTCATTTGCACTCTGTCACAAACATGTCATTTTTAAGAAGCATTACCGCTTTCAAAAACGCAAGTAAACTTAAACTAGTGATTTTCGCACCACATCCATGCCCTCCTCTACAGCATGTAATGTGTGTTTTGAGGCTCATGATGGCCAGCACTGTATTAGGGCCATAAATATTTGAGCCAGTATCAGATTAAAATGAACCGATGCAACCACAAGAATTGCCTCCAAGGACACAATACTTGGCATTGGCGTCGCTTTCAATATAAGCTATTTAGAAAAATCGGCAACATGTTGAGAATGATGAAGAAATGAGACGAACAAAAAAAAATCTAATTCAATTGCTCAGGTACGTCATTAAAAATAAACTTCAGCCATGCGTTTTTAACAGTTTGATCTTTTGGAAGGGTATGCACAGTTTTTGGAGGTGCAGTTTGTCTACATCCAGGGACAGAACAACATTGGATGGTCTTACTCGACAGCAGTATAATTCTTGTGATTGATTGATAACATGAGTTGTTAAGAGCTCCTTGATTTAAATACGCATGTTAAGGCACATGTATTTGGCATTATCTCGCATTTCAGAAAGGTGGAAAACAAAAACTCATATTTTAAACTGTGGAATTAGCTTTGAGGTATGAAACTTGCTGTATGTTTTTAATGTAGAGAAACCTCTTATATGCGTACATATCAAGGACATTTTTTCATTTCATAATCCCTTTAATAAATTAGAATTGTTGAGATGAGCTGAGAAGTTATTTGTCAGAGAGTGTAATACAGACTCTTATATAACTCCAATGACAAAATATGAACATTCTGTGACTGTTTCTGTATTACAGGCCTCTGAGACTGTATTATTTAGGGAACTGTCGTAAAATATCTTTGTTCCAGACCAGTGTTACGAGAGTCTCTTCAATATCATAGGTATTTAATTCTTAGAGGAGTTTTAACATTTAATGAATACAAATCCGTGTAAATAAACAAAAAAAATGTAATCAATTTTTTTTTTGTTTCATAAGAATATAAGACCTAATCGTGATTAGAGGCGCTCAAATCTTTCCCATGATCTTACCTCTCCCAGAACGACAATCATCTTGACGCCTGGAGTGTCCTGATATCTGAGCACATGGTCCATGAATGTAGAGCCTGGGAATCTGAGTATAAGAGCAACACAGTAGTCATCTTAGTTGCTGATCCGTTTATTAGCTCAATCAAGTAATAATTAGTACTTTCTGAATCCTGCTTTAATTAATCTGCTGTATGTCCGCTAAACAAAATAACGATATATACGATAAATAAAGCTTGTTTGTTGATGTACCTGATGATTTTGGAATAAATTACTTTTTTACAGTTTATCATAGTTTATCATTGTGCAAAAATCAGAAAACACAAACTTTTGTATCATGCTGAAACACTAAATATAACAGTAGAAGACGAGAAAACAGTAAAAGTACAGGGGGAAATTCACCAAAGTGTCAAGAACAGTCATAAATATTGATATTAACACACAGGAAAAATGTGTAACGGACACACTAATTATGCAAAAATGAGTAAATAATGCAGGTTTTTTTTGTGTGTATTTTTCTTAAAATAATGTACTTCGGTTGCATGTCATGTTATTTATAACTGAGCACAGATATTATATGTTGAACTGTTCACACAGGATTCCATTCAGCATACTTCTGTTTTTCAAATAAAAACAAATAATCCATGTATAAGCAAAATAAATAAAAATACAAAAATAATAATACAGAAAGTCTAAAATGAAGGTTTAAAATAAAGAGCGTCAGTGTCATAATGAATGACAAGTCTGATCCTTGCTATTTCGATATTGCGGATGGATTTCATAACAAAACCTTTTAACCATAGTTAAAGGAATTTGTTAGACAAAGAGTTTTGTATGTGTCCGACAGTTCAGTAAACTCGACGGACAAAATGGAGGATAGCAACAATGCTTCTCAAGCAGCGATCTGATTGGATATTTGGCCTGTCAGTCGTTTATTTATCATAAGGTCGATTCACAAGGACAGGACATGCTCTGGTTGTCACCTGTCTCCTCCAATAGCAACTCCTTCATAAACCCCGTCTGTAGTGTGTGAGATGATGTTGTTGAGTTCATTGGACATCCCTCCTGAGCGGGACACATACGCCACGCTGCCCGGCCTGTACAGCTTTGATGCCAGGATATTGTCAAGCATTCCACCTGTGTTCCCGATCTTAAAGCAGCCTGGCTTTATACCACCAACCTAAAACACACAGGTTGAGAGAACCTCATGAAAAAACAAATATTTTGCAGAAAGAAAATGAATGACAATTTGAGGACCCCAAAAAACATTACTACACGCCCATGGATGTTTGTATGGACTTTTGAGTTTGTTTGTTATTCTCATTATTATTAGTGGTGATCTGCCTGTTACTGCAATACAGGTAAAGATGTACAATGCTACCAGTTTTCATAAATCAACTAATATGAGTATTGTCTGATCAACTAGTTGAATGTATAGCTAAATAGGCTTTGTCATGTTCAAACCCCAATCAGAACGTTTGGGAGTAAAACACAATGAAAGACATTATTTTCTTTAGGCAAATTATTAGCACTCATTTGTATTTGATCTTACTTTTCATTTGATTTTGGGATGGAATATGACACAGACATGTTTTTCAACAGGCTTTCTGAGATTTATCATAATGTTAATATTCACACATGTATTAAACATATATAGCTATACAAATACTCAAACATTTTGAAACACTCACAGTTGCAGGTCCAATGATAGTGACGCCCTTTTCATCGGCTGATTTGATGAGTTTGCGGGTCAGAGCTTCAGGAATGCCTTCAGCTATTATAGCTATAGTGTGTATCTAATAACACAAGATCACTCAAATCAGTGCAAACATTCACAACAACTCAGGCTCAACTGCGCTTTTTACACAATGTCCTCTTATGATGTTCAATGTTAAAAGGTACCTTTTCCATTTGAATGTTTGAAATCTCACAGTAAACTCATGTAAGATTTCAAACATTCTAGCAAACAAAAAATATCTTAAATATCTTAATATCTTAATGTGTTAATAAATTACATTAAGCTTAATTCTAATGTGTGCTAGCATTTAATTACATTCAGAAAAGTAAGGTTGACAGTTTCAGATCTATTTATTAATGTTGGATTTGGGGAATGTTACTTTTAAAAGTAACTTCTTTTAAAAGTATCCAAATATGTTACATATTTATAGGTAGTGATTTCAGACAATGTAAGTTGCCTTGAAGGCAAACCACTGCAGTGCACACCAGTGTTCTCCAGACACAGGATAGCGCAGAGCGGCCCTCAGGCATGCGTCTTAATGAACATGTAACTGGAGTAAAGTGTCATTTTGAATCGATTTTCCGTCACTTGGCAGCAAGACAACACAGAAGAGTAGCATAGCATCCTAATCTCTTATTAATGAAAGTGACATGTGAAGGTCAAGTATGGTAACCCATACTCAGAATTTGCCCTCTGCATTTAACCCATCCAAGTTAGCGCACACACATTAGGAGTAGTGAATAGTGAACACAAACACACACACAGTTAAATGTGAATTATATTCCAATGTGAATTATTAAATTAAATTAACGTCAAGCATGCAAAATACACACAACATTGACATTGCAGGCTATTTATTATCAAACGAAATGTCAGTAAATCAAAAATTGCACAGCTCAATTTAAATTGTCTGCTGTACAGTACAGGCCTATAGACCTTGGTCAGTGAAGCGCAATTTTTTTTTGACAGGAATGAAAATGAGGCTGTGAGGGATAGAATGCAGTGCGTTCAATGAATTGTACGGTTGTTTAACAATCTGATTGTTGCAGCTTACAAAATTAAAAATAAATAAATAAACAAATCATTTCAGTAGAAAAGAAAAAAGAAAAAAAAGAAAATGTCTATTAAGAGATTTACATGATTTATACACCGATGCATGCAACTTGTGTTTTTTTTTTCTCTCAACAATGCATTTTACCCAGTGCAATATATATTTAGGACAAGTGCGACTTTCTTATAGAAAATACGGTACTTCTTTGTAACGACAATGCGTAGAAAACCAACCACAAAATAATCTTCTTCCAGAATATCAATTCAAACAGAATATTAATTCAAGATTTGGTCAGGACTTCTATACTCATCCATCTTGTCACGGGATCCAGGCGCCGACCAGCCTGACTAATTTCACCCCCCAACACTAACTAAATAGCTGGTCAATACTAAACTTTGTTGCCAAAACGCTGACTGTTTAAGAGAAAGACAGAGACCAAGGTCTCACACAAGAGTCCTCACATTCCAGGGTCAAATCACCAATCCGGGGCCATAAAATCAGGCTCCAGCTGGTCTACGCTAACCAACGAAAACCCCCAACTAAGAACTTTTATGAGCCCAGCTAAAGGAAGAACTTGTCAATGTGAGATAGCTTGGAAAAGAATGATTGGTTCAGAGTGACACAACTCGAGCCCACAACATTCCAGACCCCCTCCTCCTTAAGGACTTCTGAACGAACAAACCAATTCTCTTCTGAGATTCTTCCTACAGTATACGTAAAACTCATTCAAGAACAATTTTCAATGGACTCTTTACATCATACACCAAAGGAATTCCCAAAAGGAACGCAAAAGCAAAGACGCAAGTACCTCCAGACTAAAACTGAACTGGTGTTTTGATAGATGTAATAACCTGTCTAAGAAACGATAGAAGGGTTAAATTAATGATTGATGGTTCGTTCAGGTCATGTCTTACAAGTGCATATAGAAATTCGGAATTTCCTTCCTCTTACCCTTAAACTCATTCTTCCCAAACTCATTCTTCTTTTGTATTTCTTTCCTTATTACTCTCTTCCTTTCTGCAACCTGTATGAATGTGTGTGTATGCGTGCGCGTGTTTGTGTTAGTTGTTAGAATGATCAATAGAGTCTTGTTTGTGTTAGTTATGTGTTAGTATATAATCAATAAAGTATTGTTGGTATTTGAAAAGATATTGCTTGTGTATGTGCTTATCAAATTTATTGTCTTGAACTTCGATTTTAAGTTACCTATGCTTTTACCCTTAATTTATTTCTTAATTTATTGTTAGCTGGTGATTATTCTTTCTTGGCCAGGAAGATATTATATTTCCTAGAGTTAATAATTGGTTATGCTTTCTGTTCGTTGGATGAACTGATAAAATGATCATACTATTGATTCTGCTACAGTAAATTATGAAAATAATTAAATTATTAATTATTGTTCATAATTCGTTATGAATAATAGTTAATTATATTTATACGTGGGCGTATAAACGCTACATTTTTTAACCAGGCAAAATAAATGTAACCTCTCATCCTAGTTTAAACCAAAGGGAGAAGGCCAAAAAGATGCAACCTGCGACCCAAACAAGGTTAATGGCATAACTCACCCTAGTCCGCAGGACTACCTTAGAAAGTCCACACACTCCAAGCACGGAGACTAAACCGACAAGACCTGTAAATCACCAATGTGCTTTTCAGAGGCCAGAGGCAATAGCAGCACAGCCCCGCAAACATGCTGACAGCAACCTTTGGAATGGAGGGACCATGAGTGCCTCAAGTACAAGCAATAGGTCCTAAACAGGAACAAGTAAAGGACACGAGGGCACCAGCCTGTGTGTGCACCCCAATTGGCGATTTATGCACATCACCACTGAAGTTCGTCCTCATGAGGACAATGACAAATCTGCATGTCTCCCTTAAATGCTTCTCAAGTGTACTACCAAAGGCAAAGTGTAATACCAAAAGCTCCAGACATTTTATGTTCCATAAGGTCTACCTGGCTGTTTTAAAGACCTCGGACTGACTTCTTTTGTAAAGGCATCCCTCAACACAGAGTCCGGCTATAGAATGACAAGTTACCCAAATGGGTAATGCCTGCTGCTTCTGCCATTAAGCCCCACATGTGAAGCCCCTGTCGGGCCAAAAGCGAGTGTACTAATGCGTGCCAGGGCCAGTCGCATTTCCACTGTCAGTTCCGGGGCAGCTCATCTGGGCTTCCTCTGGGCCAACAGCCATGGATTTTTGGCCCACAGAATACCTTGGTCCAAAGCGGACCAACAGGGGCTTGTGGAATGGTAATGAACAGAGGCGGAGTACAGAGACAGTCATCACCACTGCTCATTTTCCATGTTATTATATCAGGCTACCAGCTAACTTCAAAATGTAAGACATTTTAAACAATTTTCAGCTCAAAACTCACTTTCAGACACCAGTGAGTGTTTTTAAATAACTTTCTTGCAATCCGATGGGGATTCTGATCACCGTATGAGGCAGCAATATATCTATATGCAAACAGAGCATGGCCATATTTGATTTTGGCCAATTGATTTATCAATATTTTTCTAAATGTGTAAGCCTTTGAATTAAAAGTATTAATGGAGTTGCTTTGTGCATTCCTGTCATAGCAAATAAATGGAAGCAGGTGCAACCAAATAGGTATGTGTTCTCTTTTTATATGAAATGGTAAATATCAGTTTGATTCAGCATGTGTACTTCTGACACAAATTAATAAATTACTGTTACTGTAACATTTTTATTGTAAAACATTGGTCAAATATCGATGCTGGAATCTTTAAGTCCCCCAGAGGTGAAAATCAAGTTTTTAATGTTGTTTATATGTCTATGTGGTGTTTTTAATATGCTTTAAGACAAACCATGTGCAAATTCATAAGTCAACACCATTGCTGAGCATTTTTCTCCTTAAAACTGCAGTGAACCAAAGACAGTCTCAAAAACGCGGTTTGAAATCGCTGGAGTTTCTGACGTAACAAACTACCAATTACATCAACGAGTGGATCTCTGAGCTGGTGTGAGTGAGTGGAGGCAGGGCTAATTTGCATATTCATAGAACCGCGTATAGCAAATGAGGCAAGGGTGTAGAGTAACTATCAAGCTATTTTAAGGCATGAATTTTTTTCTGAGATTCTGAGGAAAAAAGTTGAATAACATGAATAACAGAGGGTGAATGCTGCTGCCCCTCTTTTTAACCCAAAAGTATTACCTCAAAAGCCACAGGTCGCAAACAAAACGGAGAATTGTGATTTAGATTTGAATATAAGAAAGTGGGATTAAAATAAATAGAGATTTAAATAAATTCATATAACTAATCTTTTTATGTAGAAAAGCAATCAATATAAACATTCAATGTTAACTAGACAAAGCCTTGTTTGAAAGTTTTGAAAAACATTTGAAAGGCCTTTTTTGGAGGTTTATATGACATACGGACAGAGAACAAGACAAATAAAACAAACTGTTCATTGTGAGTTCATGAACAAAATATATTTACATTTATTAATCTAAACTAATGGTAATTTTCAACTGCTCACTATAAATTCCATGTTGGTTATTAATGTATTTTTAATTTATTAGAACATAGACAAGGGAACATCAAACAAGAATGCTTTAAATAATGCTTTAAAAGTGTTAGTCCTTTTTAGTTAATATAATATCCCCAGTATCTAATGCATGAACTAATGCTTAACAAATCGAAACTTCCAGTTGGATGTGGCCAACTCAAATTCAAACTCACAAATTGAAAGGAAATCAATTCAGAAACTCTGAACAAAACAACGTTGGGCTTAGTTTATATGTGCATCAAGGAGCAATCTGGCAATAAATTGATGTGATTCTGAACAGGCTTTCAGAGATTATCACTGCTGCGAGGCGTTCTCATAGCATTAGCTACTCACACAGCATTGAAGTGACTGTAATGAAAAAAACTTTATTAGCTGTATTTACCAGCTAACGGAAACCCAGGGCTGTCAATATGGGATTTTACCTGAGGATACTGCAACGTTTCCATGGTGCTGTCGAAAGCCGAACGAAGGGAGGCAAAATTTATGAGCACATCAACGTCTGGATGTTTCTTCATAGCATCGGCCATATTCTTGTAGACCGGCAATAAGATCTCCTTATGACCCCAGTAAAACTTCTGCTTGTGGTCACCACTGAAATATACAAACATGCCCTCAAATCCCATTTGACAATCCTCAGTGCCATGATGAGCTGAATAAAGCAAGTATTAGACATGATACAAGTTATATTACATTGGATAGTCTGATCGTAACTCAGCACAAAATGTTTTTTAAATGTATTTACGTGAAGGGGTAGACCATTGCGACAACAGAGGGTTCATCACGTGAACACACGTAATCAAAGTCCAACATTCCCTGAACTGCCCGTGTCTGCATGCCCCACACAATTGCCTTGGTCTGCCTGCTGAAGAGAGTCGTGGGTTTAGCTAAAGGGGTAGAGAGACAAACATTACAGTTAGATTCAACTCCAAGTCATTTATCTGCTTAATTCCACAAATCAAAACTATGTAAATAAATAAATGACCATTCAGTTCTGCCAAGCACAAAGAGAGGTGCAACAGCTTTTACAAATTCAGCAATGACAGCCAATCAAATTACAGACAGACATTTTTACAAGAGAGACAAGACTGGTCTATGGTCTAGTAGTGTTTTGCCATTGATTTGCTCTGTGTTATATTGGTGCTATGATAGTATCGTGGTATGCAAGCAGTATGCTAATTCAAATATATAGCTTGTGGTATTTGAGCTGAACAAAAATGTATTTTTTTCATACAATGAAAGTCACTGGAGTCCAATGTTGTTTAGACCCCAACTTTCCTCAGAATGTCTTGTGTGTTTGACAGAAGAAAGTTAGTCATAGAAGTTTGGAACAACATGAGTTATACGCATACATTTCAATAAAAACTGTACAAATGGAGGTATTCTAAAACTGCCCCCATGTAGAGTTAAGATGTCCTTCAAAGATTCACACTGGCAACTTTGTTCGAACAGAGCATGGTTTGTATGAACAATTGATATGGTGAAAGCTGCCATACAGACCAGGAAATGGACCACGGTATCAAACCAGAGACCTGTTCACCACAAGTGCAGGTAATGTACAAATAATGAACAATTTGGCAATCGAGTGAGTTTGAAACCAGTCCCAACACTGCAAGGGGCGCTGGAAAAAAATCGCCTAATGTGAAAACCACCTAATTTACGCATCAGACAGTTAGTTTTAAGTAGTCAATAATCATCACTTTGCTCCAAGCAATCACACAACTTTGTTCACAGATGTTGGTTTAAAAAACACAGTCAAGAGTAGTGACAAACAGTAAAATGTCCCTGTTCTCTCATTCTGAACATCAGCAATCTTGAACAATCAAATCAGAGGACCAGAACTAGCTTTTATATAATTTACTAATAAGAAACACACTAAACATTCGACCAGCCCTGAGCTCTTACCTTTAACCGCTGCATTAAACATGACCATCACAGACCACGAATGGCAAAGAGTGGAAACTAATTATTATGATGAAGAGAGAAAGAAAACATGACAGCATAAGGAGAGAAAAGAGATGGAATGGAAGTGAAATAAAAATAAACCAATTACTAAAAGGACAAAAACAGTGGGGGGGGGGGGGGGGATGTACAAAGAAAATGGAAAATAATTAAAGGTGCAGTAAGTAACTTTTCACAGTATAAATAAAAATGTTATTATCAGTTTCACACAGAACTCGTAAACGGTGTGTATTCATTTTTAGCATCTGATTTTAATATCTCCCAGCATTCACACAATCACATGCTTGTAAGCATAATGGCACTGTGTAGCAAAAGGACAGGTGCAAGTAGACTTTCAGCCAATTTTTCTACACTCAGCAGAAAATAAATGAAACTGGCACTATGAATCGATTTATCACCAAACTCTAAAGGGTCATTCCGTGTCAACTCAAACAGATGTCCCCAGCTAAAGTTTTTGATTTTGATAATTTTTTTCTGGCGAAAGAAATACATAAATGAAGAAGAAAGCCAAAATATTAAATGTCATGGATGTGTATATCCACTATTCTGTAGAGGGGGGTCAAAATGTCAATTTTCACCTGAGATATGGAGCCAAATTACAGGGGGCAAAATTACTTAAGAAAGATGGCAGCATCTTAATTTCTAAATGTAAATCTAAAGCACTACATTGGCCTTTTAAACTAATCACAGTATACTGTAAACAATTGCTGTGAATTTTACAGTAAAACTTGACAATTACTTACTGGTTTTTGCTATTTACAGTATTACTGTATTTTATGCTATGAGTAGTGGGAGCATGATAAATAATTGCTGCAAATTTTATAGTAAAATAAGATATTGTACATATTAAAATAAAATCTTGTTTTTGTTAGTTACACTGTTATTGTATTTTGCCATTAATTGAAAAAATTTAATTTCAGTCCCATATTTATAGTAAACAAATGTAAAAAAGAAAGAAAAAAGGCTATATTTACAGTATATGTACACAGCAGTACACTGTTTTTTTGCAGTACAATTGTAGTTAATGATTTACGGTACTCCTGTATATTTACAGTCTTGCTGGCAACCAAAATTGCCAGTAAGTTACTGTAAATTTTATAGTACATTTTTTAGTGTAACTTTTAAAAGAACATTGATCATTTAAGAAAATAACTGAACTTTTATATTAATAAACAAAAAAATGTACATTAAATAAATATATATTTGAAAATAAATATAAATTCAAATGCTCAGGCATTCAAATTCAAATGTAAAAGAAACCTAGTTGAGCTCAGAGAAAACAAACCTCTAAATGGTAATTTCCTGCTTGATCTTGATTTTCATATAAGTTAACACTTTTTTTTTTTTTCATCTTCATTTATATAGCGCTTTTAACAATGTAGATTGTTTCAAAGCAGCTTTACATAGATAAACGTATAATTTAAGGTAACAGAGAATGTTTTGGCTTTATAGCGGTTCTTTAATAAAGTAATTTTCCAGCTAAAGTTAGTTTTGATTGATTTGCTTCCGTCGCTACGATCATTTGTTATTAAAGGGGTGGTTGATTGTGATTTCACTTTTTTCATTTTAAATAGTGTGTAATGTTGCTGTTGGTGCATGAACATTATCTGCAAAGTTGCTGCGCTGAAAGTTCAATGTAAGCAGAGATATCGACTTTTAAAAATCAGGAAGTTTAATGCCTACAAAAACGACTCGAATGGGACTACAACGAGGTACTTCCCGGGTTTTATACATAACTAACCCATGCAAAAAAGGGGGCATGGCCATATTTCTGCGGCTTTGTCGAAGAGGAGGAGTTATAATGGAGAGCTGTAGCCATGCTGTCGAAAGTGTGTTATTTTCACCCAGCTGCCAGGTCTTCTGTGTTCGGGCTTCATACGGACGCTGTAGTTCGTCAACAATGGCTAAAATTTGATAATTTATTATTTTTTGAAAATTTGAAAATAATAAAGTTTGATTATGTTCCTGAAAATTTCAATCGTAATAGCTCTCTGTGCTGAGCATTTTACGGAAGACAGCTTCCAGAATCTCCACGAATTCAATGCCGGATTCAACAAGAAACTGTTACTAAAACATGAAGCAGTTCCAACTTTACAACCAGAGACAGCAGTTGTTGGGCCACAACCTGTAAGTAAGACTTAATAATTTGAAATGTATTTGCATGTATAATTTCAGACGTAATGTTTTAGTTTTATCAAGGACGTAAACAAATGCCAGCGCTGGCTTTAGTAGCCACTTACACATACAAACGCGTACAAACATTTTGAACCTGAATTTGTAATTATGCACTAATTTTGTAAATGTATTTTCCATGTATATTTTATGACGATCGATTTGATAAAGAACGTAAACCAATGCCAACGCTGTTTGTTTATAGCCAGTTAGTTCGATGCTATTTTGTGTGTATAAGACAAACGTGTATAAAGTTAAAAAAATATATATGTAGCCTAATCGCAACAGCAAACTTCAAACTGCTGAAGTTAAAACAATAACTTTAAAAAACGGTATTACTCAGTCATTTATTCAGTTATATTAAATGTTTAATCAGGAGAAAACCGTATCTCAAAAGCTAACAAGCAGCAGTAGCATTTTCAAGTAACAGCATATCGAAATACATATATAATAATAGTAGATTAGAATAGAATAATAATAATAAAAAATGTACCATTCAGAAACGTTTTGTAAGAGCCGTGTTTGCGGAGGTTGCTTGACTCTATTCATTGCCGCTTTCTGGGTCTGATATTTACATTTGACTGGAGCACATGCAACTTTCGCCCGTAAAGGTAATGGGCGTGAAGTTTCCGGACAACATGCACTACGCAGTTTAGCCAATTACAACACACCGGCCCAACTAACCAATCTGAGCCCATTGCCTGTTTCCGAGGGAGTGTTTTCATAGAATCAGGAAGTCAACCGGTCGTTCAAATGACAAAGGAGAAAGCGGCTTACAATAAAGGTGAAATTTATGAAAAATAAGACTTAAACAAAAATAAAAACCCCGAAGACATGTTATATTGCACCCCATAAACACAATCATGCAAAGAAAAAAAGCAGTAAACCACCCCTTTAAATTAAGGGCCGCTAAGACGACACCATTCTCTCTACACAGACTTTAAACGCGAACCTGTGAGAAACGCTGATGGGCACTGCGCATTTAGAATGGGTTCTATAGTTATGTGCGTTTGAATATACGTGCTCAAGTTTGGAATTCCCTACAAGCCAAGCCTAAACAAAGTACTTGTCTTTCCTTATAAATTTTGATAAAGAATTTTATTTTATTTTGTCGCTTCGGGGTAGGAACACGAAACGAATTTTCCCGACAACGCCTTATCTGTAGAGTGGTAAAGGGATCCTCCATAGGGAGAGACTAGTTGGCACTTCAGGTTACTGATTTGTGGTGATGCAGATAACTGGTTTGTGGTGGCCAGCTCAAGTGTTTTTTTGCACTTGTGACATGCACTGTACCTTTTTGGAGAACCTGGAAGACGACCTGGAAGATGATATGGCTAATATGTTTTCTTAAACATTTAAAACTTGTTCATGTTAGTTAGAGGTATACCAAATTACAAGATGCTGGCAAATCTTACATTTTGTGTGAAGCTGCATTCACACTGATTGGCATCAGTATAAAGTTCAGTTAAACCAAAAAAAAAGTTACTTAGCGCATCTTTAAATTGAGCTACAGTTAAAAGAATTAATGCACAATTCTGAATCAATGCAAATTAGCTTGTTAAGGTTCTACTAAAGTTGTCTTTAAAAGTTGCTGTAACTGATTGTTTTAACATCAACTGAGCTCCAAATACCTGGTGGAGCACCTGCTGTGGGTGTCATGACATCTGTGAAACTATTGCTCAATTTGTGTTCAGAGAATGAAGGATTTCTGGTTCTTGATGGTGTCTGAAAGAAAGAACAAAAGAAAGAACTTTTTCTGGAAGGGTTTATGGGCCACTGCCATCTAGAATTTATTACCATAATCAGGGTTCAAGGAACAAAAACAAAAACTGTAAACGAACATAATTTTAACAGGAAAATAAACGAAAACCAAATCAAGTTTAATTGGTATGAACAGAAACGCTTGTTTGTAATGACCTTCAACCGGTTAATAACGTTATTTTATTGTTCTGTTTTCTGCATCCAACTTGAGTGAAATGTCCACGCTCAGTTCTCAAGTCATCATAAGTAGCAATGGAAATGGAACAGAATTTCAAAATAAAAAAGTCAAAGACCATGACACTTGCATGCGTCATTATATTTTTAACATTTGACCAAGATCAAGATCAAATGGAGTAACAAGGTTTTTCACCAGTGAATGTTGGAGATTCATCTGAGGCAGTAAGTGCATTGCATTTCATCAACTTAGAGGTTACAAAGTTTGCGGATCCACGGAGCTACGAGGCTTAGTCACAAGTTCTTAGTATACAATTCTGTTCAAGCAGATTATGTGAAGTAAATCTACGTATCCACGGTACAATCAGCGTCTACGTCACGGCTCTCAGCCCGCCCTCTGTTCGTTGATTGGCCGGCTGTTTTCAGGCCGGAGGAAAACGGGGAAAACGGTCGTTAGTACAGAAGCGAACTGAAATTGAGCGGAAGTACGAAGTCTGACGTAGTCAGGCTTGTATAAAGTATACCCAAAAAAACAAACAAAACAAAACAAAACAAAGCAAGTTTTTAAAAAAATTTATTAACCAGATTTTTTTCTAATCAACCGTTCTTGGAAAGGTAATGTTACAGAAGGAATGCAAGAACAGAAACTGTTGATATTGATTGATTGAAAATATTGATTTTGTTCGGAGTGAACCGACTGATTTTGATTCTGTTTTCAAGCCCTGCCCATAATGCAATGTTATTACTCATATAATAGTTGTAATATGTATGAATTTGAACTGTATTCTAATCCAATGACAGAAATTATTATTGTATAACAATATTCACACGTACATGAATGAAACAAACACTTATCAGTGTATGAATCACAGAGCATTTTCTGACGTGTGTCTAACAAAAGACAGACCACATGTGCTCCAACGTCTTCACTCCTTTTGGTAGTCACTGCATCGTGTTTCTGCTCATTTATAAGTTCATCTACGGCCGGTTTCGCTCATGTCACCACAAACTGCCAACTGTAAATTAATTGCTGAAAAAAAAACACGCTGTATGTGTTTGCATCCCTTATATCAGCCATCGGGATAAACTACAAAACCACACTTACAGCTGCATTAGGACTGGTGTTCAACAGGAAATTGGCAGTGTGCGCTGCCGCTGGAGGCTGATTGGGAATTGGCCGATGACCCAACGCCATGCCAACAATAGCAGTCATGTGAGTCTCTGTGCCGAAAACGTAGATGGGAATTCCAGTAGTCTTTCCTGTTGCAACGAAAAGGGAACCAGAAGAGAAATAGGAGATTACTCATGCATGGTGTGTAATGACTTCTATTCACACACATGTAAACACATGGACATTTTGTCAAGTTTCAATTTGAACTGCGATTACATACAGTATTGCGAAATGACGAAATGACGTTTGACCAAATGAGGATTTAAAGGTCAGATTGACCTCTTGAAAAAGTGACAAAAATAATTAAATTCCACATGATGGGCATTTTGACATAATGGTGTGTGTATTTGACCATTCAAGCACAAGAATCCACGAAAGTGAACCGAATTCAGGATTGCATGCTGTCTGAAAGACAGCTTTCAGTGCGCGTGCTTTGAGTGTGTGTGTGTATGAGGGGTCGTATAGGCCATAATTATTGAAAAGCCTCTTACAAACACTAGTGAAACGAAAAACATTGATCAACCTTAGTGAAAATCATTCATGTGCATAACTGAAAAAATCCTCTTACAAACACCATTAAAACGAAAAACATTGATCTACCTTAGTGAAATTAATTAATACGCATTACTGAAAAAATTGTCTTACAAACACTAGTGAAATAAAAAACATTGATCAACCTTAGTGAAATTCATTCATACGCATAACTGAAATTAGAAAATATTTCGGTAGTTAATAAGATGTAATTTCACTTGAAAAGGAAGCTTTCTCCACTTTTCCATTTAATTTGGCGTGTCTCACACACTGCGCTGTCAGAGCTCAATAGACGGAGACGCTATTATTAATAATTAATTACACATTTCCCTAATCCCTAATTGCTAGGTGGTCATTTTCTACTACCTCTAAATGAGCTTGCACCAGACAAATCTTATTTTGGACCCCATTTACACCTTTTTTCAGTACCATCCAAATTGGTTTCAGGCAATGTTAATGTTAATACCAGATGTAAACAGCACCCTTGATAAGCTGCTCTTCCAAAAACAAAAAAACAAAAAACACTTACCTACTTCCTCCATCACTCTCAGCCCTTCCTGGTAGTTTGGACCTCCACGTCGGACAAAGATGGTAACCTCATGTTCTTTTAAAGGCCCCTGGTAGTCTTTGATAGCCCTCACAATGCCCTGATGAGTGTCATGAAATGTGATGAAACATGATAAAAAAAGAGCAACATGACATGATCTAATAATGATGAATACCAAGACAGAGAAGTCGTCATACCTTAAATGTAGCTGCTACATTAGTGAAGTTAGCAATACTGCCACCAATGATCAACACCTTTCCTGTAAGGCAAGATTGGGGTGGGACAAATTGAATTTGAAATCTGAATTTCTAAATTTCATCAAATTCCTATTCCTGAATTCAGGAACAACATTAGTCCGACAGAATGGGCATCAACGGAAAATTTCCTAGATGTTCTGTTTAAGGTTTCTTTTTTGCCAAATGTTACTTGATGTTTGGCTCCATTTTGAAGACTTTGGGGTTAATCAGAGGATTCTGGGAAACAAAGTATGGCGGTGGATCTTTAATGCTGTGAGGCTTTTTCTTATTATTTTTTTACAAATTTTTAAAGGTTAGATTTTTGTGATTATTTTGAATGAAATACTAAGAGTATAAAAGCTAAAGATATTTTCCCATGGGCTGTTTTGCTCAAATTTACCAAAGGTGGCTTTTATTTGTGGAGGGCACGGTATATAGATTATTGATCAAGTCAAGTCACCTTTATTTTTATAGCGCTTTATAAAATACAGATTGTTTCAAAGCAGCTTTACAATTGTGATTAACAGGAAAATAATGATTCAATGGCTACGTTTAAATGTGCACCAATAATGCGATTATTTCTAATAATCAGAGTAAGATCTAAATCGCAGTAAGATGTTTACATGACACAAGCAGAACTCTTCACTCCAGTTTACATGCAATTTTCACTATTCTGATTATTATTTGCTAATAAGTATGGTTATACCACACTCAGATAGGCATACAGTATGCTTGTTACCGGCCATTGTTTTAATCTACTCGCATCAAATTCTAAATATATTTTTATGGACGTACCGGATATTATTCGGCACCGTGATGAACATCGCAATGTCGGGTTTGTCTACGCTGCCGTTGCATTCTCCACGCTGTCTAGATGAAGATACGAAGCATCGCCTGCGCAGCGGGTTGTGTTGACAGAGTTTAGTGATTTGGAGAAGAGAAAATGTGTCCGTTACCTAACGTAACCTCGGTTCACTGAGAGGAGGGAATGAGACACAGCGTCACCGATAGGTGGCGCTATGGGGGTTATCCCTCCTTTTTTCGAACAACTGAAGCCTTATGAAATCTCACGGGCTAGAATTCACCCACCAATGGCGCTCAAGCGCGCGAAATAGAGGCGGGCTCCCCCCTCTGTAAGATCTAGATATATGACTCTGAGATATGTAACATGGCAGCGTACGCAGTGTCTCGTTCCCTCCTCTCAGGGTACCGAGGTTACGTTAAGTAACCGGACACGTTCCCTTTCGAGTCGGTCTAACGACACTGTGTCACCGATAGGTGGAGCTATGGCCGGGGATATATAAAATCCCGCTGTGTTGATAGCGAAGGTCCAGATCGGCTGCAAGCCAAGCCACTGACCTAGCTAAAAGCACTCCATACAATGGAGACCTATAAGCTCAGCAGCATAGCGGCTATAAGAGAAAGTCACACAAGCATGGACAACTGCAAAAACATTAGTAAGGACAGAAGTCTCGCCTGTATCCTGGATTAACCATGCACTCACTGCCAGCATTTATGTTGGCGCATGTCTTCCGACTGCATTAACATACATGTTTTAAATTGTAATTAAATTTTTTAAATTACCTGCAGGTAATTACAGCTGTAATTCATTTCTGTAATTAAATCTATAATTACACTGTTGAGCCTTCTTTTACACCTTAACCCACCAAACCTGTCCCTAATGCCGAGTTCAGACTGCACGATTTTCAAAGTAGTCGGGTCACTGTTCTTTTCACACTGCATGACTATCCAGGGTAACTTTCAGTTGCTGGTGTGTTCACACTGCACGATGCATCGGCGACAGGAGGTTTCACACTGCATGACTTTCAGGAGGAAGAATCGCCGACAACTTCTGTCTGGCCCGCAAACTACGTTTCGCAACCAAACACACGCGAGAAGTGATAAGGAAATAGGGCAAAATCCCGCGTGCGTAAGACCGCAGTTCTCGCGCGAGTTTGAAATTGTTATTAAAAATAATAGCCTGCAAGAAGCTTGCGATCCAAATTGTCTGTGCACTGATTTGCAGCGAAAAGGAGAAAAAGAAAAACATATTATGTATGAGGAAATGGCTGGGAAGACAAGGGGAGCAAGGACTGTGTGTTCTGCAAAGAGAGTTTGGGGTAAATAAATAATGTTGCAATGTGTTGCTGTTGCTGCTGGTCAAGCACATGTTTGTGCTTTGTTTCTGTTTGATATAATTGTAAATATATCTATTAAAATACTAATATTGTGGTCTATAACTCCTCCCCGAACTCCCCGCTGCTCTGTATCTGGCTCTCTCATTGGCTGTCGGTCATCGCCGATGTAGTTTTCAGTCAGAACCATAGACGGTCAGAACACTTTCACACAGCAGGATTTGGAATCGCCGACAGGTCCAGATATTTAGCATGCCAAATATCTCACGGGCGTCGGCGACTCGTCGGCGATTCTCTCAGATTGCGTCTTTGCTCATTCACACTGCGTGATTGTCACTCGCGTGAACGAGCACCGATTTGCCTGTGATTTCGGGCATTTGTCGGCGATTTCTCAAAACCTGTCGGCGAGCCAAAATCGGGGCTAAAATCATGCAGTCTGAACTCGGCATAACCTTACCCATATCCCAACTCAATAGCAGCAAAAGTGTTTTGCAATACAATATGAACACAATAAATACATTGTAAGTACATTGTAAAATCTTGTTTAAGGCATTTATATGACAAAATCTGCAGGTTTTATTTGACTATGCAAAAAAATGCATAGAATTATTAATATTTTGTTGATTCTCTCTTGATTTGGCATGCGTCCATAAATTCTTTGTACGGCAGCCTACCCAAAAAATTATGTACACACTATTTGGCATGTTTCATTGCATTATCACAAATAAAACAATTTACTATACTTATTTTTTCTATTATTATTCTATATTTTTCATGCTAGTAATTAGTGCCCAAAAAACATGCTATTCTTTCACACACACAAGCTCACCATCTGGGTGTTTCTCGTGGGTCATTAGAGAGAGGATAGTCTTGGCGTAGTCGTACGTCTGCTGCTCACTGGGAGCTCCAGAGTATTCCCCATAGTTGGCCAGCTCATCTACTCCACCCAGATCACAGATGGTGTCACTAAACAAACAAGGGTAACAATTTAGAAGGTCTTAAGGACTGATTTGTTAACATTAATGCATTAGATAACAGGAACTAACAATAAGCAATGTTAGTTTATAAAAATAGTTCATGTTCACTGTGCATTCAGTAATGTTAACAAATTCAATATTTGATTTAAAAAATGTATTATGAAATGTTGAAATGAACATTAAACAAAGATTATTACATACTAAAGAAGTATGTTATTGAATGAAACCTTGAAAAAATGAAACCTTATTGTGAACCATTACCCACAATGATCACATATACAGCCCAGTTTTAATATGTATATTTATATTAAAATATTATAAAACACACAAAGAACATGCAGACCTCTTAAAAATGTTGTACTGAACCAGGAGGAAAGGAACATGAACTTATTTATTAGCGGGAATCTGAAGAAGTCATTTGTATCTACATCAATTGAACACACAATCATGTTTACCTGGAATGAAATGACCGTAAATAACAATAATGTTTCACATATATGTAACTGTGCTTTAACAAAGTTCTTACAGGATGACATATTAAAGTCCCACTGTAGTCAATCATTTTATCCCTTAAAACTCATCTTTGTTCACCAAAATTACATTATTAAACGTTTTTTTTTTCCCTGTGAAAATAATTTCTGCATACAATAGCTTAAATATAACTCTACACCCTTGCTTCATTTAGTATAAGCGGATCCATGAATATGCATTTTAGTCCCTGCCTCCACCCCACATTACAGCAGCTCGGACTACCTGTTCCAGTCAGTCAACTTTACTGAAATGAAAATTCTGTCATCATTTACTCACCTTCAATTTTTTCCAAACCTGTAAGAATTTCTTTCTTCTACTGAACACAAAAGAAGGTAACCAAACAGTTGCTGGGACCCCACTGACTTTCATAGTATTTTTTCATACTATGGAAGTCAATGGGTCCATCAACTGTTTAGTAACACACATTTTTCAAAATATTTTATTTTGTGTTCAGCAGAAGAAAGACATTCATACAGATTTGGAACAACATGAGGGTGAGTAAACAATGATAGAATTTTCATTTTTGTTTGAACAGGGAAAATTAGACTTAAGCGTTAAGGGTTTAAATTAGACACTTAAAGGTGCTTCATGCAACCGGGCACAGGATTTTGGAAGCACCACCTGTAAACCACTGATGCACCGCCACCAGCCACCATGGTCCAAATGCGTCCTCTGGGGTTCAGCAGGGTGAGTTTCAGACTGGCGCCACTCTTAGCATCGAGATCTGCTATGTACGCTTCCTGTACACACAGAAAAACACAGAAAATATGAGCCACAGAACATGCGCTCTCTGACAGTTGTGTGCAATGGCATGACCTTACTCCGCTTTTACCTCAGGATAAGCTTCTCTGCCAAACGGAGGAGGAAACTCCACATCACCCCACTTGGGCTTGCAGATGTAGTCGGCAGCAGCATCAATTTTAGCTGCCATATCCAATACGTACACTCCGTCCTTAGTGACCACTGCATATATGGACACAGAAAATGACATATGATTGGCATTCTGTCATTACCATCCTGTTCATGTATTTTAGTACCAGCTTCTCTTAGTTTTCTTTTTTATTCAGTACCAGTTTATAAGGAAGGTAAAGACTAACACAACAAAAACACTGGATGGTATAAACAAATTAATTTATTGTAATTAAAGGATGGAACAAATTACTGTCTATAGCAGTGGTTCTCAACCAAAGGCCAGGGCCCACTTGGGGACCTCAGCAAACTTCCAAGACTTATTTACACAAATACAAAGACAAAACAAACATAAAAATGACCTAAAATAACTTTTTAATTTTAATAACAAATTTTAATTCAGTTCAGCAACAAATGTTCTTTTTTTCTATATTAAAAAAAGGATGATAAAAAAAGAACTAGAATTTCCACTGTATAGAATAGGGGTTTTATGTGATTAAAGTTGAGTCCAGTGGACACACACCGTAAGCCTGAACCTCGAGCCGAGACTCGAATGCGGGTTGCCTTGTGTACAGCTATGGCTATTGCTCCTACATAACAGCTTATTTTTTATCAGTTCTTTTGTCTTTGGGTCGTTATATTGCTCACAGATGGAGTGCTCTCGGAGTATGCATTGATTTGTCATTTTAACTCTTGGAAACTGAGTGTAAATGTGGACTTCAAAGACATCTTATCCTGTTGCACCCTATAGGCCATGATCAGCGACAAGTCGACATCAAGCTTAAAGCGTAATGACAAAGCATTAAAGTCGACTAGTCTGTGCAACCACTAGTATAGAAAAAACCTAGATAAGTCCAGACCACTGATGCAAAGGTTTTCCAATGATGATGTGTATTGTCGACTGTAGTACACCAGGCCTGTTCTCTATAAGAAAAGATGATTGTGCCGCGTGCAAGCACGAAGTATATGTTTTTCTGGTAATGTAATTCTTTCCTATAAGTAGCCTATAAAACCCAGCCTTTAGCCCTATTCGGATGGGATTAACTTTACAAGGGTAGATGGAGTAACGTAATTTTACCTCAGGATGTCTGTAATATTAATGGCCAATTTGCACAGGATAATATATCTCAGTAAAACTAGCAGAAGTGGGAGGGGTAACTCGATTTGCGCATCGCCGCCACCCTCCTGGCGCCATGTGCGTATTACGTTGCTTCCTGATATCATGTGCGCAAACACATATAACCTATATTTATATATATAAAACAGTTATGTCCGGTCGAACGATGTATTAATTAACTTGAGATTGGATTGTGTTGGTAATAGGCACTTACCTAATGCTAAAAGATGTTTTGTGCCTCTAACAAGTGCTTTCGATCTTCTTTCTGATCTGAATGGTATGTGTGAGTTTTGCCACAGACTTGTCCCAGCGTCTAGAACGCAACTGAATGCTTTTTCAAGCATCTTCAAACTTGAAAAACCGTGGAAAACTACTTTTAAACTAGCCTGGTAATACCGTACAGTAATTGTCTGAAGTTTAAAATCATTGGTTACCCAAACACATAACGTTTGGTTATGACGTGTTTTATGCGCAGGCTCAGTTGCATCTAACTTCCACTGTAAACACATGTATGATGCGAAAACAAAACCATCGAGCGAAATACCGGAGTGAACATGGCTGTGAACAACTTTTACAGATTATGTGAAGTAAATCTACGCATCCACGGTACAATCAGAGTCTACGTCACGGCTCTCAGCCCGCCCTCTGTTCGTTGATTGGCTGGCTGTTTTGAGGCCGGAGGAAAACGGGGAGAAAGGTCGCTATCTCAGACTGAGTACAGAAGCGAACTGAAATTGAGCGGAAGTACGAAGTCTGACGCAGTCAGGCTACTTTTAAACAGGAAATGATGAAATATTTACGTACATATTTATTCACACGGGATTAGTATTACCTGAAGTAATTTTTCCGGACCTTTTTACTGAATGTAAAAGTCGTCGTAATCTTTACTGACATTGTCCGTAATGATTACTGAGATGGCACATTCGGATGGGACTAAAATCACAGAGAAGCTCTGGTAATTATTACTTTACCCTACCTCTCCAAGTTAAACTAGTCCTGTCTTAAATAGGCCTTTTGTGTCCAGAGCAGCAGAGAAGCTGGCATGAAGACACCATCTCGTCGGATTCTCTTATTTGTCTGACATAAAATAATAAAAAAGAGATCTCGTCAAAATGACTGGTGTTGCTTCCGTGATTCAACCACAATGGGGAAAAAGCTTAATTTTCAAGTCTACACCTGCAGTCTACTTTAACGGCATGTTTTTTTTCCTAGCCTATATTTTTCTTCTCATGGCATGGCAGGCCAAATCAAAGCTTATCACTGGCCAACTTTGGCCCACAGGCCCTGGTTTGGACATCTCTGGTCTATAATACTACACAGACCCCCATCGTTACAATCAACACACCCCTTCCAATGCATTCTAAGAATTCTAGAGCTTCCCACTTGTAAATATGACTTCACTTGGTGATTCATGTGTTCGAAACACTTAATTATGATATTTCCAACTCCACTTGAAGGGCACCCTAATCAAACACACCTGAAGATCTCTGAGTTTGTTTAAATGAGTTTGATTAGGGCAGGAGGCATGGAGCTAAACTCTGCAGCCCTTGTGCTAGGGCGTTCTGGATGGTGTTACTGGCCCAAGTCAAAACAGACTTTTGTCCATAGCTCAAATGGTGCTGAGTACTCTCACATTTGACCAAAGGTATGAAGTCTGCTGCATGACAGCTTAAGGCCCCGATATATTCACGGCAAAGTTCTTTATTAAGGGGTAAAACGAAGTTTTAAATACGTGACCAGCGATATACTGTTATCGAACATCCAACGCCACCTGCTCTGCTGAGAGCAAAGTTTAGGTGAATATGTAAATATGTGCTGCATGCTTTCCTCTCAATAACAAACACACAACAAAATTAAGAAAACAGCAAGCATTTTTTTAAATAAAGCATCTGATCATAGCAACGTGGATATGTTAGCATGGGCTCTGCAGTTTGGCACTCTAGTCACATCACGTTTAGCACTTTACAGGGCTGCCAACTCTCACGCATTGAGCGTGAGACTCATGCAATTGACACTTTTAACACGCTCTCACGCCACACATCCATTTTCTCACGCACAGAAAAATTGCAGAGCAAAGAGGTACTTTTAATATTAAACTAAGTCTCAGCTCTTAGATTCCGTCAATTTTATTACGAAATTCAGACAAAAATACGTTTGGCGCTTGTAAATGTGACGTGACGGATCGCTGAGCGCCTCAGTTCAAGTGCACGGGAACCGATCATCTGTTACTTTTTTATTTAAAGATGCAGTACAACTTACCGAAAGTATACATAATATCGACCAATTAGTGTTTTTCAACCACGGAAAGAGGTCAATATAACAGCAGGAGAACAATTATGTCACATAACGTCACATTTACCTCAGGAAATCCATTTAATGACCATAGCATGTTAATTGAATAGAAAAAATAGCTAGAGAGGAGATTTTGCTGAGCACTGTATTATATATTTATTATATTTTAACTTATATCATTAAATAATTATAATAAATATAATGCAAATAAAAACTGCATTATATTTCATTTAATTTGTTATTTTTAACCTTTAATAATACCAGCAGATTGGGCCCTCTATGTTTACAGCATTAGGTGAGATTATTTTTTTAAATAAAATTTTAAATAAATATGTATCCAAATTAGTCAATATTGAATCAAAATCGGAATCAAATCACAAGAATGGAATTGAAATCTTGAAATTTTTGTCAAGCAATAATAAAAACTGTATCCTACCAGTCATTGTACAATGTAAACATTGTAACATGTTGTCACTAAACTTCATAAAATTCTATTTAGTTATCAAATGTTTTGACAATCACAATTACACTTATTGTGATGCAATATTTGTTTTTACATATGTAGTCTTGCTAGGCTACGGTTTGGCCTCATTTTATGTGAAATGATGCACATCAGTTCGTTCTTCGATTTTGCTTGATTTATTTAGGGGCCTTTACTGTGGACAAGAACCATCAGGAAGGGGCTGACTGACTCGAAGTGACCAACCATATTTGTCACCTTTACATGCCATTAAGAGATGGGTTACTATGAAAACGATCATGCCAAAAAAACAAGTGAACAAAAATAGTGACAAGTAATTGTGTAATATGCATCACATGGTCAGTAAGTAGACTCAAAATCCCACATCACATATTAGTTAGAACTTTAAGTATGAGTAAATATTAGCAGTCATGCTTGCCTTAAAAATCATTAACTCAAATAACAGGAAACTGAGACAAAAAGAAAGCACACACCAAGTGGATTGATCTCCAGATATGTGAAGTAAAGATCCTCATACAAATTGAAGAGACCCATTATGAAGCTTGCTAGAACTCTGCAAAAACAAACAAACAAAACAAAACAAAAAAATTAATACATTTTAAACTTCTGCATCAAAGTAATTTATGTCAAAGATTAGCATTTCTTTCTGTTTTAACATTTTCTATTGAATAAGACTGGTCGATGGTGAGATCTATCTATCTATCTATCTATCTATCTATCTATTGTTTTTTAAACTAGGTTGTTTTGATATTGATTCTCAAAACCATTGTTAATTAAATCTTTTTCTGTATTTATTTACGCAAAAAAAAAAAAAATTGTTAGCATACAATACTACTGATTAATGTGAATCCTATTATTACCAGTCTTATCCTCTAAAGGTCTCTTAATTACCATGCACACGAAACATTACAACAAAACACCTGTAAATCAAACAATCTTCATTGTCTTTGCAGATGCCAGTATTACATTTATGCTCTCGTTATTTTGAATGTACTTTTAGAAAAGCATGCCATGTTAGTCCCAGAATACAGTGTGATTCATTATTGATCTAATTATCGGTGATATAATAATAGGAGCAATTAAAATAGGATCATTAAAAACAGAGCACAGTGTCTTTTTAACATCCTTTTTAAAGTCCTTTAATATCTACAGCACTGATCACTACATATGATTAGATTGCTCATCGAATTCTAAACTGATCTTGTTAGATATTGTACGTTCACTATATTTGTTTGGTTTTCCAGCCTTCACATTGCAAATTGTTTGAAATACAGAAAATACCATTTTGATTAATCAAAGATATAATCAACAGATTAATCAATTATCAGAAAAATCGTCAGTTACAGCCCTAGATGAATGACAACATTGCAAACATGGTTTGGAAAGAAAAAAGGATGAGTTATATAGCTAGAAAATAATAGCTAGAAATATATAGCTATATAGCTAGAAAATAAATGCGAAGAAAAAGATCATCATCTTAGTGACTTGTGGCTTCTACAAAAGCATATGTATTATCATTGCTTAACCTCAAAGCACAAAGGAATTTCTAGCGTCATCAATATTTTTTCAATTTTCCAGGAAGAAAAGACTTTGAAATGAGTGTCTGCAATAAGTTTAGAAGTACACTAGCATTGATGACCTTAAAACTAACAAATGTGAAATAAAAGCCATTCATCCCTCATGAATATTTAGAAACTGAAGATGAACATTTCAAACTGATCAGCATACTTACTCTTTCTTCTCATCTGTAACATGTATAAGTAACTGCTGGGTAACCATTTCTTCCGTGAGCTTATCATCTATTCTCACTGATAGTTTTTGGGCTCTTGTGTCCACGTCTCCAACATCCACCCCACCCTCATGATGGAACAGCACTTGACTCCCTTCCCGGCTTGCATATATACACACATAAAACTCCTCTTCCTGTGAAAGAGAACAATTAAACGCTCAAATAAAGAAAGAAACATCAAATCAATCCCGGGTTGAAATGTATGATTTTGCTAATACTTTTTCTAAAGGAAGATACATAAACGATGATCAAAGCCAAAATATTAAATGCCATTCATTAACATTTACTGAGTAATACATTATTTTGAAAAGCAGAAACAAAACTTTCACATAGGACTTGGTGTAAAAGTCCTATAGAAAAGTCACAGCATCATTATTTTACACAGAGATATGTATAGGCCATTTCATAATACTATTTATTGTTGTTTTTTTTGGGATGTGACGTCTTTGTTCCTGGAACATTTCATTCAAGAGAAGCAATTCAATTACAGTGACTTGTAGCAGTAACATGACTGTCATCATTCAAATGTCATCATTAAAATGTTGGTGTCTGGATGCTCTTAGATGGCTCGAACGAACAACATTTAAAGAATTTAAAATTCCAAAAATTAAACAACAAATGGACTCTCACACTGCAGCAGTGAAGAGAGACGTTTGAATGTGCAGTACTGACAACTGTAGGATATATAGCATTCAATTTTATCCCTGGTAAGGGATAGTTTCTGCCAAGTAATTGTTAGTTTGATAATGTAGTCTTGTTGGCTAGTTAAGTCAGAATATTTCTTTTCAAAGGCTCTAAAAGTATTTATAATAAATGAAGCTGCAAAAGTTGCACGCTTGCAGTTTTGACAACCAATTAATTAAATCAACCATTAATTATAATGGGAGCGAATAAATATTACCAACGTTTCTGATAAAATTTTACATATATAATGGGTACAATTAATGGAATAAGTTTTTATCATTTGGTAACTATTTTAAGTGTAACCATAACCATATTGTCATTAAACCCTTTCAATTACAAATAATGTGCCAACTAGTTTTGATTTGGTATTGAATTTGAAGTGCTACCTATTGTAATACAATACCGTCACACTATAGCAAAGCTCTCCCACATATTTAGCTATTGTAACTGTACTTATTTCCATCGTTGGTATAAGTAGCAGTGGCTGGTAATAGACAAGAAATGTACAGTTTTGATAACGTTTCTTTAGTCATTCGGCAGTCCTGCAGCCTGAACCACTACTGTATTACACAGTAAAATATTATATATATATATATATATATATATATATATATATATATATATATATATATATATATATATATATATATATATACACACACACACACACGCAGTATATTTTTTTTGTTATTTAAAGAGCGCATTAGTAATGTGCGCCTATAGGCGGGTCCACAACACGCGTACACTTATTACACACACAGGGACATGCAGCAGCACACAAACTAGCCAAATATTAAAAATAAAAGGATTACAATGTAAAAGATGCATATTGTGTACATAAAGATATGGTGGAATCCAGCTTGTCCCGTATATGGTCTGCTTGCGCGCTTCACCTCGCGCATGATCAGATCCGTTTATGCTCTGGAGACTCGTTCAGTCTTTCAGCTTACAATCCGCCATGGCGCAAGTGCAACTGGCTTTTAAATGGAATGGGAGATGAGACTCTGGTTGGTTTATTTTACTTTATGCTCAAAACACACCCATTACTCATTAAGAGAATAGGAACAACCCTTTTAGACCATTTTCGATCATTTTCCCCATCGTTAAACTAGCAAAAGTGGATTCAGATACGCCCTAAGTGCACTTGCGCCCTGCGCTTTAGACCATGCACTTAAACTGTTAAAATAGGGCCCTAAAGCTGCTTTGAAACAATCTGTACAGTATAAAGCGCTATATAAATAAAGACTCTCACTCGCTGTCTATTTAGGTTTGTTTAGTGCAAATCTACGGAGCCTCTGTAAAAATCACATTGGAACACTTAAGTGTTAATTAAGTAAAAAAATTATTAACTTATTAAACATTCAATACACATCCATTAAGTGTAAAACAAGAAGGGCATAGCCTTATGAAAAAAAGAAAAAACATGATAATCGCGGTTACTTGCATTTCTCTGCAGTTGGCCTGTCAGTATTGCAGTATTAGAATATTGCGATTATAGCGACATCCCTATTGCACATTTACATTTGTTTTTAATTAATGATGGTTGATATCAGACCACTGACTCAAGGTTGGAGGTCACGTAATATAAATCTGGCTGGAACTATCTGTTATAATTGTAATTGTCTCCTTCTTTGGGTTGTAACAAATATGCACAGCCAGAGTTAGACTGGCTGTAGGTTTAAGGTATACAACTATATGACAGAACCCAAAATTAGAGTCAGATCTGTTTTGGTGACTGATATATAATCAATTAATCAGATAATTTACCTCACTTGTGAAGGATTAAAGGATTCACAATAGCAACCTGTGTGTGTGTTACTTTAAAAGAGCAACCTCATCTGTTTTGTGTTTTATTTTCTTATTTTTTATGATTTAATTTTATGATCATTTATAATCAGTCATTTATGTAGTTATTTTATTTATCTTTTAGTAATGAATTCATATTCATATTATTATTTGATTTATATCATTTATTCATCTTTTTTTTAATTATTATTAATTCAGTCATTTTGTTTTTATATTTTATACTACTTATTTTATTTATTTCCTTGCTCTTGCAATGCTTGCTATTGTTGTTTAATCTTATGATTGTGTGGTTTGAAGAGATGTTTGTCGATAAGTTTGAGTTCGAGATAAGAGAAGATCTCCATTTCAAGGTTTTTAACGTCACAGGACGATGTTGTAAAGCAGTAGTTTTTTCATTGTTTTTGCTGTGGTATAATAACACTTGTTGGATTTGTACTAGTCAAACGAAGTCTGAGCATTGAGCATCAAAACATCCAGATGAAGTCAGAGCATTGAGACATTCAGACGAAGTCTGAGTGAGCATTCAAACATACGCAACTAAGATTATTCAATAAATAATTTGAATAATCATTGTTTTTGCTGTGGTATAATAACACTTGTTGGATTTGTACTGGTCAAACGAAGTCAGAGCATTGTCATTGTTTTTGCTGTGGTATAACACCACTTGTTGGATTTGTACTGGTCAAACGAAGTCTGAGCATTGAGCATCAAAACATCCAGATGAAGTCAGAGCATTGTCATTGTTTTTGCTGTGGTATAACACCACTTGTTGGATTTGTACTGGTCAAACGAAGTCTGAGCATTGAGCATCAAAACATCCAGATGAAGTCAGAGCATTGAGACATTCAGACAAAGTCTGAGTGAGCATTCAAACATACGCAACTAAGATTATTCAATAAACTCTGCTCTTTTTATTATCATCACTTCGTCTCCTGCTTCTGTTCTTCCCTGGCTTTTTCAGCCAAACTCTCAGGCTGATAGAAGACGTATGTTTTCTGGCAGGGATTCGGCATCTGGGGTCATATCTAATATATTCAATATTTCTGATGTGGCGATCCATCCGATCTAACATTCTGGCATGATCTAACACCTGGGTTGTTTAATTCAGCTTTCCACGAAAGTAGTTCTAGGACAGTCTTGTCCGACTATGCTTCACATTCTAAGACACTGCAGTGAAATTTAAATAAAAAAAGTCTCAACTTTGAAATGATTAATTTCATTATTCAAAATTCAAATAATAAATGTAATTCTGACTAGAGCCCGACCGATATATCGGCAGACCGATATTATCGGCCGATATTAGGCATTTTCAAAACTATCGGTATCGGCATTTATAACGGCCGATAAATTAATATTTCAAAAATAAAATAAAAACGGACGAAACACCCTTCAACCATGTTATGAGGGTTGCCGTTGTATAGTTTGTCCACCAGAGGGCACTCTACACCGTCCCTGTTGGCAACACTCGTGTATAACGCGCCACACATTCAGCAACCTGTTAATCCAGCCAGAGTCGGGCAGAGAGAACCGCGAGTGAGAACATCGGTGAATTGTGTGCATGGTGAGTTGGTAACGACTCACGAGACATACATTGCTTGAATAACAATTTAAAGTACATCCCTATCAGTTCTCTTAACTCAAATAAGGATGACAAAATTCGTGACTCATGTCCAGTTTTGCTGCGGTTAAATAAGCCGAGAGTGAAGCGGAACAACGCGACGTAGGCTATATTCACATAAAATGTTAACACTGCAGTTCACAAAAGTTCATAATGTGCATATGCTTTAATGCTTTGTCGGTTAAACATTTAATTTTAAATGCTGATGCGCTGTTCTAACGTGTGCATTTCTCAGCGCGTACATGTGAAGCTCACATGCACTAAAAGCCTTTCTAGTACCAGCGCCTGGATACTGGACTAAGTTATCTTTCGAGTATTATTGTGCTAATACTGTTAAATACACACAAGATTTACATAAACAATGTCGGTTGTCCGCTTGTCAAATGCGTGTACATTAGACGTGTCATGCTCAGCTCTTAAACAGACAGTAGCAATTGTAAACACATTGCCGCTTGTCCTTAAAGGGATAGTTCACCCAATAATAAAAATGATCTCATTATTTACAGGCACTCTAATGTTGTTCCAACTGTATTAATTTCCTTCTAATATTTTTCTAATATTAATAGTTTGAAGAATGTGGGTAACCAAACAGTAGCTGGTCCCCATTGACTTCCAAAGGAGAAAAATATACTATGGAAGTCACTGGGGTACATCAACTGTTTGGTTACCCACATTCATCCAAATAACTTATTTTCAACAGAAGAAAAAAACACCTTGAGAGAGTAAATTATGACAATTTGAATTTGTTGTCAATTTGAATGTGAAATTGTTGTTTTTGTTCAAAGGACTAAACGTTTAGTCTTAAAAAAAAATCTTAAGTTTGTATTTTTATACATTTTATTTATCAGAACTTTAATATATTTTGATGTTCCTCTGTTCTGTTGTGACAATACAAGAAACAAGTTTCTTTTTTAAATGCATTATCATATTATTTTAGTTAAAACTCATAAATAACTACAAATAACTAATGTTAGGGAAATTTGTTAATGTTTTGTTGCGCGTTTCTGAAAAAAAAATAAAAAATATCGTCCGATATATCGGAATATCGGATTTTAAAACCAACAAATATTTGTACCGGTATCAGCCTTCAAAATCCTTTATCAGTCGGGCTCTAGTACCCATCAAAAGTTTGTACACACCAATTGTAAAGTGTGTCCAAACTTACTGTACTATAATACACATAAATAATATTGCTACTGTATAATAATATACACATGAATAATATCGGCCGATATATCGGTATCTGGCTTTTTTTTATCGGTATCGGCGCCCAAAAATCCATATCGGTCGGGCTCTAATTCTGACACTCTTTAATGTGGTGAGCCATATTGCTGCAGTCCCTCAGTTCAAGTGGCAGCATATAGTGCGTGTGAATCAGTCATCTTGTCTTCTTTACTACTAGTTACAGCACATGAAGAATGAACATCAGAAGATATGTTGAAAGATACAGTACACCTAACTGAAATGCATCATCTCCCATGTAATCACCCATTCAGAATTTCAACCACAGAAATGCATTAATAGCAACATGTCACCTGACATCACATTTCCCTCAGGAAAGAGTTGACATGTTGCTGACAGCTAAATGCTTGTTAGTTAGCTAGAAAAAAAACCCCGTAGTAAATACAGATGAATGAGCTGAAACATTTGACTTTATCATCATCATTTATGTAAAAAAAAAAAAAAAAATCTAATAATTTTAATGAGAGAAACTGAGTCGATGTGGAATGACCTTATAAAGATATTGATAAAGATAAAATTACACTGAATTTGTAATACCTTATAGTGAGGCACAAACGGCTCAATGAGGAAGTTCTTCAAAATCCCTTTTGCCTTCCCAACCTGAGGAACAGGAAGAAAAAAACACTTTCGATCAAATGTCAAATTATTTATGTACTCTTTAAACTTCATGATTATTGATTTTATGCAGGTTTAATGAAGCTAAATTTAATACCACCTAAATAGAAATGCAACAAGCCCTTAAAATCATTGTGGTAAGCAGGGCGGAGGCGAGAGCCGTGAGAGAATGGCGCGAGGCCGGTGGCGTGATTGATGATGAGCGCCACATGCACGCTGCACCGTTCTCGTATCTCTCACGGAGGAGCTTCGGAAGCAAAGAGAAAATCACTCACTGCTCTTGACTGAATAACGTTTGTAGCTTTAATAAGGATTCATCTATATTTAATTTATCATTTATGCAATGAAGACTGTGAAGTGTTTGATAACTTTATTCAATTTCTTTTCCTACTAGTTAGACCTACCTGAAAATCTTAAAGCACTTTTACACTTTTTTTTAAGGTACAAGGTTGCATGGGTCAAAAAAAAAAACATTAAAAAAATTGTGCATTTTAACAGGGCAGGTAAAAATCTCTTAATGTTGAACCTTAGTGTTGAACCCTGATATATTAATGACACAGGTAAATGTGACATTTATGTGAAGAAGGTGCCGTAGGTGATTATCTGCAGAAACATTTTTTGTTATGCTGGTTGAAAGTCTCCTCATATCCTGATAACAATCACTCTGTTAAGCGGTCTAAATGTATTTTTATAATATATATGTCTTCTGTGGAAGGAATAGGACCACAGAATGTTTGTTTAATCATTGCGTTCGGTCCGAGCGGTCCTATAGCATGCGTTCCCTGCCGGTCAATGTTTGTTTGCATACCACTGTGCAGGCTGTTCACGCAGACATAAGTCATCAGCGTGTTTCACGTACGCTGTGCAGACAGAGCGAGAATAGCAGGTAAACAGCAACAACAACCAGACTCTTATCGTGGAACCCCTGGCATGCAAGAAATATTATTACACCCTGACAAGTTTTGCTAGCTAAACAAACCGAAAACTTGTTTGTTTGTTTATGTTTGGTATTGTAGTACTGTTACTAACTGTACTATAAAGTTTTCTCAACGGTGAATGACACATGATGTATTGCAGTAACGTTGTCTCCGGTCTTCTGGGCTGTGTGTGTTCATGCTTTCAGGAAGCGTGGCTTTGGACGGTGATTTGCAGGGAGGGTTGGACGTACGCTTTTAGTGCCATCAGGCTAAAGTTAGCATTTTCGCAGATGTCCTACTGCACCTTTAAGTTCACTTTAAAGGTCCCGTTGCATGCGATTCCATGTTTCAAACTTTAGTTAGTGTGTAATGTTTCTGTTAGAGCATAAATAATATCTGTAAAATTATAAAGCTCAAAGTTCAATGCCAAGCGAGATATTTTATTTAACAGAAGTTGACTACAAAAAACGGCTCGATTGGACTACACCCCTCTACATCCTGCATTAGTGACATCACCAGAACCGTGTTTAGACTAACCTCCGCCCACAGGAATGCTCCCTCAACTCTACTGGCTACTTGCGCACTTCTTATAACTTAGCCTACTGTGTTTACTCAGCTCTTACGGTGATTTTCTGAAGTAAAACTGACGCTTCATCTTTTGTGTGATGTACAATAAACTTTATTATACTCATCAGTACATGTTTGATCATCATTCAGACAGCAGACGTGTAGGCTATAAATAAATAATGGATACATAGCCTACAAGCAGATGACAAATACGTTATAATAACCGTAATTAAACTACTAAACCATACCTGTTTCATCTCTATACAGCAATCTGACTCTGTAGGCATTATTGTCCGACTCGAAATGAACGCCGTTACTGAGAGTTTCTGATATTATCATCATTCTGTGAGATGAATTTTTCCTGACAGACTGAGCACGAGCTCATGAAGCTCCGCCCCCTGTGTCGTCCAGCAGCACCTCATTTGCATTTAAAGGGGACACACTGAAACGGCTCGTTTTTCTGAGCCCCCAAAAAATGTCAATTTAAACATGCTGTAAAAAATGATCTGTTGGGTATTTTGAGCTCAAACTTCACATACACACTCTGGGGACATCAGAGACTTATTTTACATCTTGTGAAAAGGGGCATAGAATGGGACCTTTAAATTTAATGTTGTCATATTTTTTTTAAGCCAATTGTCTATGTAGATTCATGACGTCTAAAACATACAGGTAATGAAATGTTCAAACAAAGTCTTTATTATTCTTTATTATTGTACAATCCAGTGACTTTTAATAAAAAATGTATTTGAACATTTAAAGCCTATTAAAATGTTAAAATCAATAGCTTTCAATTATACTGTGATGTGAATGGCTAAAGAAAGAAAATCCATGCAATAGAGATATCAGTATTGGTATCAGTGATCCTGGCCTTCATTCATAGTGCTTAGTAAAAATATGCCATTTAACAAATATTTAAAATATACTGTCTTTATGTTGTTTCTACATTATTTTAGAGATTAAATGTGAAAGTATTACAACATAAAAATATATCAAAAACTTTAATGTTACGTGCGATTAATCACAATTAATTACAGAAAAGTGTGCGATTAATTAGTTAATTTTTTTATCGATTGAGAGCACTAAATATAATAATATAATATAATATAATATAATATAATATAATATAATATAATATGAAAAAAATGAAACAGTTACACTGAGATGGTTTGGGACAACCATAATGTGTTTTTGTATGGTCAGTTATTGACAGACAGCATAAAACCATCAAAATTAAATGTTTACTTGTTGCTCATGAATTCCCCTTTGTGAGATAAATTATTTACCAGGTTTTATAATATAATATAAAAAAAACTGAAAGATTTAAACTGAGATGTATAAGCTAAATATATATATATATATATATATATATATATATATATATATATATATATATATATATATATATATATATATATATATATATATTTTTTTTTTTTTTTTTTTTAAAGTGAACATTCTTTTATAGTTATCAAAACATTCTTGAACCCAAACACCCTATCCCCCACCCACCCCACACACAAAATCTATTTAAACTGAGGTATGTAACAGACGTATTTTGAGTCTGCACAGTGCACTCTACACCTGTGGTGGGTGTGTAATTGTAAATGTCTCAGAGTTTTGTTACCGTTCTGTGTTCATCATCCATTATTTCCATCATTTAATCAAGTCGCTCTCCTTCATCTCCTTCATCTCCTTTCATCTCTTTGTGTTTGCGTTGCCTCTTGTGTTGAGCTACGTGGTCTGCCACCATTAAAATATCCCTACAGCGACTGATTTGCGCACATCATTCTCTTTCTATGAAACCTGTAAATTAGGGGTGAAACGGTTCAAATTGCTCAGGGTTCAGTTTGTATCACAGTTTTAGGTTCACAGTTTCGGTATGGTTCGGTAATCGGTATGTGTTATGTTCAGGGAAAAAAAGACTACTTTCAAATAAAATTAAAGAAACTACAAACAAGTAATCTAACTGCAAGCAACAGCACAAATAAATACAATAGCAAAGATACTAACAAAATAAACAGTGCTTTTCAGGTTTTTCAGGTAGGTCTTTAGTTTTCAGGAACAGAAATTAAATAAAGTAATCAAATGTAAAATAACATTGCACAATTGACTGTATAAATTAAAGATTAATCCTTATTAAAGTTACAAAAGCTATTCAATCAAGAGCAGTGAATGATTTCTTTGTCTTTTGTTGTTATATTAACATTAAAACACAGAGAGCAGAAATATTAGGCTGCTGTCCCTTTAAGACATAATGCACGGATACCAAATACTGATACTTATCCGTTGTCTTTCTCGACTGTATAAGTTCACTTAAGGCATAACAGACTATGTCTGCTAGGATACTCATCAAAACGGACATGTTGACATTTTTTGTGTGAATTTGTCCAATCAAGCGCAAGACTTGAAAGAGAACTCAATATTTGCGCGCTGTTTGAGACGTGTGCGCTCTTTGGATGAGTGCACACACACACACACACACACACACACACACACACACACACACACACACACACACACACACACACACACACATTCTCACAGCATGCACAAGTTCTCTTATGTGTCTTGCTATTGAATGTTTAAATTGGCAAGGTTTAAATGAGTTTAGTTTAAACACAGATAGCAACGTGTGCTATTTAGGTCTCGCCTGTGCTTGTGCGTTATCAGCACCCGGGTGATGACTGCGTAAATGACTGGTCATGTTCGAGCAAACGGCACTCGGATTGAACAAAGTTTACAAAGAGTGACTGTCCACGTTTTTTGATTAAAGCTGTTGTAATGTATTATTGGGGAGCCAGCATGTGCATCAATCGACAGAAACATACATTAGAGCAGTGATCTCAAACTCAATTCCTGGAGGGCCACAGCTCTGCACAGTTTTGCTCCAACCCTAATCAAACACACCTGATCCAGCTAATCAAGGTCTTCAGGATTACTAGAAACTTCCTTGCAGGTGTGAGTTGGAGCTGGTTGGAGCTAAACTGTGCAGAGCTGTGGCCCTCCAGGAATTGAGTTTGAGATCACTGCATTAGAGGAACTGACTGTTTTACACATTGTTATTTTCAACAAACCATATTATAGATGTGTCATCAGATTTGAGATCAACCGCGGTGCAAGTGAGTCCCGAACCGTGGGTGGAGAACGATATGGTTCGATTTTTTACCGAGAACCGTTACACCCCTACTGTAAACGTACTTGGTTACTAATGTAACCTCGGATCCCTGAGATAACGGGAACGAGTATTGCGTCGCTAGAAGCAATGGGAAAACTCCTTTTTCTTTGATTACTGAAGCCTTATTGAATCACGCAGTGAAACTGCACGAGCCAATGGTTGTGCCACGGAATTGCACGAATCAATAGCTGCACAGCAGTGCTGCACAAACCTATGGCGCTAAAGGCCTCTGAAATGGGCGGGGCTACCCCTCCATAGAAGCGGGCATTCCGCTGTAGGATCTCAGATCAATTCAACTGAAGAGACAAACGCAGAGTCGTGCAGCATAACAGCACTGCCAGCTACGCAATACTCGCTACCGTTATAGGGAACCGAGATTACATTAGTAACTGAGCACTTTCCCTATCGATATAGATCACTTGTATTGGGAACTCAGTCCAATCGCGCCGTGCTATGACAGCGGAACGACAATCGTTCTATGGCCTTGGCCTAAGACACTTGAGAATAAGGGCCCTAAGGGGAAACCAGGGTAAGGTAGTGCGAGGCCCGAGACTAAAAGACTCTGACCATTATATCGGAGCCACAAGGAAGGGTTCTAGTGGGTTGAGCTCGCATAGAGGTCAAAGCCCATTTAAACAATGGACACTCTGCTGAACCAAGCCCAACCAAGCTGAACCAAGAGGGCTTTTACTCCGATGGGGCACTGAAGGACCATCGAAGCATAAGCTAGGGCAATCGCGTCCACTATCCAGTGGGATAGTCTTTGCTCTGTGACCGGATACCTTTTGGTGCGTCCTCTAAAGCACACGAAGAGCTGCTCTGACTGCCTGAACTGGGCTCGATATATACTCTTAAGGCCCGGACAGGGCAGAGTAAGTGCAACTCTAGTTTATCCTCTGAGGCAGGAAGAGCAGAAAGAGTAATGACCTGTGAATGGAGTAGAGAGCACCTTTGCTACATAGCAGTGTTTTGGTTTAACGACGACTTTACAGTCGTTAGGCCCAAACTCCAGGCAAGAAGCCCTCACAGAGACCGCCTGTAAGTCACCCACTCGTTTGACCAATGCTAGGGCTAGCAGAAGGGCGGTCTTTAGCGAAAGGGGCCACAGCTCGGCCAACTGGAGCAGCTCAAAGGGAGTAGACAGGTAGACAGTAACCGTAGACAGGTCCCATGTTGCAACAGTAAGGGGATGTATCAGTGCTTGAAACCATAATCAGCAATGCACCGATTTGCTGACATCATGACGTAATTGTATCATCAAAAATGTTTTATAAGACCTTTATAAGTTCAAGGTTGTTGCATGATTCCTAGTTTTTTAATTTTTTTTTATTTAATGATCTAAAATTTTTCATCTGGCTTTTTTTTTCAATGTCATTAGTTTTATGTAAGAAGCAATTAATTTAATTTTCCATGCAAAGCAGCTTTATAAAATGCGGCATGGATTAAAAATATATAAATGTCACCCAGAAAAAGTATTCTGTATTTTGTAGATATATTTTAGTGTAATAAGTAGGGGTGTCAGAATGCACGTGAATATCACAATATTATGTTTGGTGATGCTGTATTGTTTCTCAAAAACACTGTATTCAATATTTACTTCAGCTCAGTGTATAGATAGATAGATAGATAGATAGATAGATAGATAGATAGATAGATACATACATACATACATACATACAGTGGGGAGAACAAGTATTTGATACACTGCCGATTTTGCAGGTTTTCCTACTTACAAAGCATGTAGAGGTCTGTAATTTTTATCATAGGTACACTTCAAATGTGAGAGATGGAATCTAAATCAAAAATCCAGAAAACCACATTGTATGATTTTTAAATAATTAATTTGCATTTTATTGCATAACATAAGTATTTGATCACCTACCAACCAGTAAGAATTCCAGCTCTCACAGACCTGTTAGTTTTTCTTTAAGGGGGCTTTCACACTAGCACTTTTGGTGCGCACCCGGGTTCGAATGACGTCAGAGTTCGGTTCGTTTCGATGATGTGAACGCTGTTTTCCGAACTCGGGTGCGCACCCGCGAACCGTACTCGAGTCCGCTTAAAAAGGTGGTCTGGGGTACGGTTCATGTGAACTCGGGTACGGTTCGCTGCTGATATGAACGCAATCGAACCAAATCGCGGAAGTGAACCACTATTGATGCCATATAATGTGGTGCGTGCCTGCGTGCGTAGACCCCGAAGCCGCCGCCAGGCGCCGCCATTTGCGCCATTTAGAATTTCAGCCGCCGCCAGCCAATAATTTCGTAAGCCAAATTGAGCCGCCATCTGATAAAGTTTGGCTGAGCCGGCTAGAATTATTTGCATCAAATAATAATTCTATCACATAGAGACATACACACACGAAATATATAAACAAAACACGAGATCTATTTTCCCACTGGATTCATAACAGCACAGTCTTGTGCTCGTTGCTACGATACACAGACTCACAGTGAATTGACGACCAATTAAAATTGCTCGTTTTCCGTACAGAAGAAGCGATGCATTTTTTTCTCGCACTGAGGTGAAATGGCGGAAAGAAGCAAGCAAGGTAATTTTGATCTCACTTCTCACATACTTTCCTAATTCCTACTTACTTTTTTTTTTTTTTACTTAGGCCTACCCAGACTTTTGTTAAATCTTCAGGGCACGGTTGCACAAACATCTGAATCAAAGATTGATGTTATGAACCAAATATTCTGGAACGGAGAGATTTATAGCACTGAACGTGATATTACTGCAGTAACAACCCACCGTTTCTAATTCACGACGCATGCTTCAGTGTACATTGAAGTGAAATGTGCAAAACTTTGTCCAAAATAATACTGATAACAGTGTGTGTTTATATTAAGGCGAGACACGGCAGGCAAAAACATCGGGGTTTTTTTACTGGTCAATTTTGAGATTTTTGGATATTTGTCTTCAAATACATGTCTTCTTTCAGACTTGTGGTGAAAAAAAGTCCGAAATACACAGTTAGGTCTTTATTTTACTACACTTCGTCTGTTTGCGTCTGTAGATTTCTCATAAATTCAACAAAAGTTTGCGTTCTTAACATACTTCTCCGCGATCTCTTCCGTCACCCTTTCATCACACACACCGTTAGGCAGCTCTCTCTCTTCTCTACAATGCTGTCAGATCCAAATATGGTCATTTCCTTTGTATCAGCAAACAATCTTGAAAGTAAAAAAGACTGAATGCGCGATCTCATTGGCTGATGATAAATCTTTAAAGCCCGTTTTCTCAAAATGACCTTTCTCTCATACTCCAAGTCCGAAATCTCCACTTCAGTAGTACCTAGTTATATTATGAAGACATTTACAGAGGGATTTGTAAATATATTATTCCTAGCCTGATATATATATCATTTTATTCCAAAAAACATGGCTTCAGCCATTTGCAGCTATGAAAAGTTTGGCAGCTGCAGCAGCCATTTAGGTTTTGGCTAAGCCGGCTAGCCAGCCAATAACTTCATCAGCCAGCCATTATTCTCAAAACAAATGGCTTCGGGCTCTATGCGTGCGTGTGTGTTTAACAACTTTAAAAGGGTCTATACACTTACCTTGACGAAAAGCGGGATTGACGCACTGCAAGCAGAGATGATTTCTGCTTGCCTCCACAAAAATTGTCTTCGGCGGACATCCCGCTGTCTTTAGAACGGTTTTAATATTTTTGCGGCAGACAGACGCAAGTGTGTTTCTGTATCTTTTCTTTGAAAACAAAACCAAAGGTTAAAATAAGAAGAACAAACGTGAAGCGAGCAATTCTATCCATTTTGACGCCTTTTCATAGCGGTTACCAAGCAACACGAGCACGCGCCAGCTGCAGCTTGATGACGCAAGCGTACCGCGGTTCAGATACAAATAATATAATGTGAACACAGTCCATCGGGGGCAGAGGGAGGGGGGAGCAATCGAACTCGGGTTCGGAACAGGCAATCGAACCAAGTGTGAAAGTGCCCTAAGAAGCCAGGAGGTTCTCCACTCATTACCTGTATTAACTGCACCTGTTTGAACTCGTTACCTGTATAAAAGACACCTGTCCACACACTCAATCAAACAGACTCCAACCTCTCCACAATGGCCAAGACCAGAGAGCTGTGTAAGGACATCAGGGATAAAATTGTAGACCTGCACAAGGCTGGGATGGGCTACAGGACAATAGGCAAGCAGTTTGGTGAGAAGGCAACAACTGTTGGCGCAATTATTAGAAACAGGAAGAAGTTCAAGATGACGGTCAATCTCCCTCGGTCTGGGACACCATGCAAGATCTCACCTTGTGGGGCATCAATGATCATGAGGAAGGTGAGGGATCAGCCCAGAACTACACGGCAGGACCTGGTCAATGACCTGAAGAGAGCTGGGCCCACAGTCTCAAAGAAAACCATTAGTAACACACTACGCCGTCATGGATTAAAATCCTGCAATGCACGCAAGGTACCCCTGCTCAAGCCAGCACATGTCCAGGCCCGTCTGAAGTTTGCCAATGACCATCTGGATGATCCAGAGGAGGAATGGGAGAAGGTCATGTGGTCTGATGAGACAAAAATAGAGCTTTTTGGTCTAAACTCCACTCGCTGTGTTTGGAGGAAGAAGAAGAATGAGTACAACCCCAAGAACACCATCCCAACCGTGAAGCATGGAGGTGGAAACATCATTCTTTGGGGATGCTTTTCTGCAAAGGGGACAGGACGACTGCACCGTATTGAGGGGAGGATGGATGGGGCCATGTATCGCGAGATATTGGCCAACAACCTCCTTCCCTCAGTAAGAGCATTGAAGATGGGTCGTGGCTGGGTCTTCCAGCATGACAGCGACCTGAAACACACAGCCAGGGCAACTAAGGAGTGGCTCCGTAAGAAGCATCTCAAGGTCCTGGAGTGGCCTAGCCAGTCTCCAGACCTGAACCCAATAGAAAATCTTTGTAGGGAGCTGAAAGTCCGTATTGCCCAGCGACAGCCCCGAAACCTGAAGGATCTGGAGAAGGTCTGTATGAAGGAGTGGGCCAAAATCCCTGCTGCAGTGTGTGCAAACCTGGTCAAGAACTACAGGAAACGTATGATCTCTGTAATTGCAAACACAGGTTTCTGTACCAAAATATTAAGTTCTGCTTTTCTGATGTATCAAATACTTATGTCATGCAATAAAATGCAAATTAATTACTTAAAAATCATACAATGTGATTTTCTGGATTTTTGTTTTAGATTCCGTCACTCACAGTTGAAGAGTAACTATGATAAAAATTACAGACTACATGCTTTGTAAGTGGGAAAACCTGCAAAATCGGCAATGTATCAAATACTTGTTCTCCCCACTGTAGACAGATAGATAGATAGATAGATAGATAGATAGATAGATAGATAGATAGATAGATAGATAGATAGATAGATATAGATCTATAGATATATAGATAGATGATATATATAGATTGCACAAAAATGTGTGATTTAAATGCAAATGCATAGTTTTTTGCTCAGGTTTTATGCATATGGTGGTGTATTCTTTATGACAGTTTTTTTTATTAGATCTTCTAGAAGAAATATCACAATCAGTCGCCTTTCTTGCAATTGCAATAAATCTCAATATGTCATATAGTAACCCCTGTATTGTGATATGTATCGTATCACCAGATTCTTGGTGACACACAGCCCTAGTAATAGGTATAGTGAAATTACAACAATAATAAACTTGAGTGAAAAGCAGTTCCTCCATTTGGATACAAATACAAACATTTTAAAAGGCCTACTGTGATTTCTGTCATCATATGTGATTTCAGCCATTCCTGGACACCCTCGAGGTTCAGGTCAACTGCCACCAATCCTAGCTTCCCCCTGCGTTTGATCAGCTGATCTGGTTTCACAACCAGCCTCTGCACAGAGGGACATAACAAATATATTACACTGAAAACGATACAATATTACGGAACCGAAAACCAAGACATATACTCACTTCTGTTAGCAGCCATGGGTGGTCTTGTGCAAGGCGGTCCCAGACGGTGTCTGCAGTGAAGGTGGCGCAGCGGAAACGATTTTGCACAGCTGCCATGGTGCAGATGTATTTGTACAGGAACTCTTTTCCCGTCTGCTCAGAAATGGCCTTAGCAGACATCACGGCCGAGAACACTGACTACAGAAAGACAGAAAAAAAATCAGGGCTTTTACAAACTCAAGCTTAAACTGCAAATCCACTCCTTTTAATTAGGATTGCACTGCCAAAAATGGCACATTTGATGTGGTTTTGTTAACTAAACACTTTTGTGAAGTCCACAATACTGTTGAGTATGCAATCTGTCTAATGCATCTTAAGCACTCAGACACACTCATTTATCTCTGTATCAGAATACTTGACTCGGAGTCAACTAACTTGGAGAGAAAATAAAATTTAAAAAAAAGAGTGTATCTTTATTATTTATTATCTAAATCATAAACAAATTACAAGTATATATAAATACAACAGAACAAAGATACAAATTAAATAAGCATGCTTTATGTTTTTCAGGTAAATCTAACTGTACTCAGGTACAGATATTGAATAATCAAATGTAAAATAACACTGCATAGTCTTCACTGTATATATTAAATATAATTCATTAATACAATTTATCTTTGTTAAAACTACAAAAGTGATTTTCTCTTTCTCTTTAGTTGTTTGATTAACATTGGTGACACAAACAGCTGCGGTTTTAATGGGCTGCTGTCACTTTAAGACGAATGCACGGACCCAATATAATCATGATATGCATCCATTTTCTTGTTTACAACACATAACCGGCTGTGTTTACAAGGATACTCGCCGAGACGGGCATTCTGACTTTGACTTTTGCGTGCAAATGATAAACTTTCACTCTATGATGAATAAACTTTGCAATTAATCCGCGAATCACGTGTTCCGAACCGGAACCGATCAACTACGATCACTATACTCGACATTGCACATCCTGCGATGTGACTATCGTGGATGCACACAATGCAATATCGATGCTAAAACTATACATCGTGCAGCCCTAGTGTGGGAGCTGAAGGCCTCGTGGGCAGTGTTCTAACGTGTTGCGCGGTTGCACTTTGGCCTTGGCCAACCCGAATTCTTTTCCCAATCCTGCCTCACTCTCTCTCCCACTCCTAGCTATACTATCTAAATCAGTGTTTCTCAATTGAACTCGCTACAAAAATTACCAAATGTTTTACTGATGCAAGACTTTTATTTTGAAAGTGTGAAAGCTGTTGACTCTTCTGTCAGATGCAATTTATGTAGAGTGCCTGAGAAAAACATGTTGTCATGATTCAGTATCTGCTGCCAGATGAAATGTTGCCAGGCTATACAATATATCAGGATCATTATTCTAATGTTATTTTTAAGTCTCTCACCTCAGAAAAAAAAAACCTTTCCTGTCCTTTCAGACACTATACTGTGTTCACGGTGTGCATTCTTCAATTGGCGCAAGCTGTATATCACTTGACTATATATTAGCTAATGAAATTACGGGCATACAGCATCGTACTTATGTTGACAGTTAGTAAGTCATAGAATTACCAAAAAGTACCAATAAATTACATACCTGGTTCATTGTGTGTTAGCTGGGAAGGATTTGCATGCATTTATGATGTTCATTCTATTCATCAGGAACAGTGTCTATGTTTTTAATTAATAGATCATGTTAGTATTGTGTATTTACCATGGTAAATGTAGTTTCTGTAACCTCAACCCAAAATACCACTTTATTTTCATTTTGTGTTATTTTTGATGACTGTGGTGGCTCATTCCAACTTACTAACTTTATTGTATTAACAAAAACTAGTTTGGGACTGCTATGTAATAGCCTTACTTTATACAGTTTTTTTCATCAATGTTAGTAATATTCTTTATGTGTACACTAAGTGGGACGGTACTTGTGTGTGTCAAGCGTCAACCATTTTTGAGAAACTAAATTTGCTCGGTTCAAATTTAAAAAAATCTGGGTCGTGACCTAATGACCATGGGAAAATGTGGGTCCCATGGCCAAACCAGTTGAGAACCACTGATCTAAAATAAAATGCCAAAAATGCCTAAAAAAAAAAAAATCTATTTAGCCAGCGATCGCATTCAGGCTTGAAAAAGTGATATAATCTCTTTGAAACTGAAGAGACATTGTGGCTTAAAGACATGATGTCAAGTCCCCATGAAATGCCACAATACAATATGATTTGTGATACAATACATGGGGCTGCACAATTTGGGGGGAAAACAATTTAATTGTTTTTTTTCTGATAAAAGTTCAGTTACATTGCGAGGTAAATGTAATAAAAAAAATTTTTTTTAAATAAAAACATTTCAGGTTTGCTGTACTTGTTTGTAGGGCTGCACAATTTGGCCAAAATTTTAATAATAATAATAATAATAATAACTGTGCAGCTCTAGAGGAGACAAAACATCTGATTTGGGGACAATGGTATAGAAGTGGAATACATACCAGGATTTTTCCTGGCTCAAAATGAGGCGGAGGTGGTAAAATCGTAATAATGTATTTTAATAATAAGGTAATTAAATGTTATTTTTCATAGATCATCATATAGCCTAATGTGTTTTCGGCATTATTTTTGTGGGTGGAGCTCGGTACCTCTAGGGGGGTCCGGGGGAATGCCCCCCCCCCCCCCCCCCGGAAGAATTTTTTGTACATTTTAAGGATAAATTCATTAATCTGGTGCACTTTGAGTCACCCAAATCCACTGTTAAAAATAAAAAAAATCCACCCGCAAACCACCCATATTCTTTGATTTAGATATCTGCATCTGATCACATTACAATTATTCAAATTCTCAGTGTTAAGCATGATAATAACATATCACACTGAAGTTGGCTAATTAAAAATGAACATTTATTTAAAATAAAAGTTCTTCTTTTGGCAAAATTACATTTCCTTAATAGGCTTAACAGAGGCTTTACTACATTCAAACTTGAATTGTCAATGTTTCATTACATCACTGTTTGAAAACAGAATAATTTTTGGTACCTTTATAAGGTTTTATTTTATTAAATGTTTGCTCCATCTTTCATTTCAAAGTCTTAAATTTGATCAATATATTCAATTAAAATAATAAGACATTAGGCTGTTTCCAATCAAATTAAATAAATTACATTGAAAAAGTATAACTGTATTAAATTAGATTTTTTTTAATATTTTTGAATATACAAATAAGGAATGTTGAAAAGAATGATACTTTATGAAACTAAACCGCCAGTAGGAGGCGGCAGGCGACCATCTTAATGACCGAGTCATTGAGTCATTCATTCAAACGATTCGTTCAAAAGGCTGATTCATTCAGAATGAGGCAGTTTATGAATAGGTAATTGAATCTTTGACTCAACCGATTCGTTCAAAACGCTGAATCATTCAGTAATGAAACATGGCGTTTCTCAATGTCAAGGAAGGATCCTCGGAAGCCAGAATTTCGAGGATCCTACGTCATCGACATCCGTCTAAGGACTGTTCTAATGTCGAGGATCCTCGGAATTTCCACCAAGGACTGAGTCCTTCGTTCGAAAAATATCCCATATACAGGAAAGGATGCATATGTGTAGCCTTCGCGCTCTCAAATCACCCACAATCCTATGCGCGCAGCTTTGCTATCTTGTTCAAAAAATTTAAATATTGGACGTTAACGGAGTCGGAGCGTTAACGGGTCAATATGCTTTCAAATGTAAATATATTTACGTTACCAAACATTTGTTTTAAAAAATAATTACATCCATTATGTTATGGATCAAATTGACCCGCACTGTTTAAACACACTTGACAGTCAAATAATCAATATGATTAAAAAGGAGTTTATTGATTTAAAAACGATTATATTGCCTGAGTGAACAGAACTGCGTCCATAGCAACGCTCTGTTTTTCATTTTCACTGACGTAATGACGCACTGACTTGCACTTGCTAGCCTGTTCCATTTACTTGTTCTCCAAATGCTAAAGAGGAGCCTCGCCTAGCCTCTGAAGGAAGTGACTTGGAAGGACCAGTCCTGCCAAGGAAGTATCCTTGACATTGAGAAACACCTAGTGTGTTGCTGTGAGATTCGCGGTGGTTCTGCTGTGATGTTTGGAACTATTTTCGCTACTGAAACAGAACAAAAACAGTCATTGCATCTCAAATGTAAGTGACTTAATTTTAACTATTTGTTTATTGAACTGTTATGAAATCAGTCTCGGTTTCAATATTGATGGCATTCAGGAAAACATCACTCTGATCGTGTGTAGCCTAGAGCTAGGCTATGGTGTTTATTAACTATAATATGTTATAAATAACAGCAGGAGCCTGAACAGCGCAACTTTGTTACCGTCAGTACATTAGGTAGGACTATATTATTATCAACTATAGGCTATCAATCGCCACTTACATTAAATGAAATAAAACAGAATCATCCTCACGTTTTCGGTGATTCGGAATATTTTTATATTATTATTATTTTTTTAATCAGGGCATTTGTCCGGAAGGGCTACAATTCTCTCTCATTTTTACCTTCAAAAAAGAAAGAAAGAAAAAAAAAACACACGTGTCCCGGACAAAGTATATGGTCCCAGACAAGCGTTATTGTCGAGTCCTCCTGATATGTTTTCCTTTATTGGTTTTCCATGAAGAGAATTACGTTGTTGAAAACGAAAGTAGAGTGACGCACGTTCATTGCGTTTTACCGTGATGAGAGTTCTGTGTCTTTATTAAACTCAACACAAAATTATTTATCTGTCATCCACCCTCGATTAATTGGAATGGAATGTTTTTATTACTTATCCGCGCACTGCGCACAGCAGCAGCACTATACGGGTTGAGAATGGACACAAGCGGTAACCGCAACAGAACCGTCACGGTGGAAAAAGTGTGTCTGACCATGACTGTCTGAGTTTTGTCGAGAGCCGGAGGCGGCACGAAATTTGACGGAGGCGGCCGCCTCATAATTCTCTATGCAGGAAAAACCCTGCATACTCTAAAGGACTTATTTAGTAGTGATGGGCTTTTTATTTTATTTTCAATTATAAGGCTGGGATCATTTTGGAAATATTTACAGATAGAAATGTTTTTGGAGGCATCAGTTTGTATCGGGCAGGAAAAGAGTGTTTTTAGAAGAGTTATGACAACTACCAAGGCCTTTTAAGAAGGTACCTAAGATGTGTAAGGATTGATATTCACTCTGCATTGAGGGCGGCGTCGGGATGTCCTCTAACAGTGCTGAGAGCGGCGTTTAGATGTTACAGTTTTTCTCGATTGCTTAAACACTATAACCAGGCTTTTGAACTAAAATTTCAAAACCATAACGCCATTTATCAAAAAGCACACCCATTTCACTAAACTATAAACACTATTCCCTGTTTTGACACATGAGTCAGATTTGTTGAACTGTCACTGCAAAACTCTACACACAAATCCCTTCATTTCTCATTGCCTACACCATGTTGTCATTTAGAAAGCACTAGCATTCAAAATTGTTCACTCAAGTCAGCACAGCTTCAGCTCAGTTAGCACACAATTTCCCAGGTGGAAACACTAGGAGTCAAAATTTAACACACATCAATCAGATCCTTCAATAGATAGATAAAAGGGCGCAAATCAGTTTATTGCGTTTTGGAACAATGGATCCAGAAAGACATGAAGGAAGAGGGATAAGAATGAGGAGGAGGAAGGGCAAGGACAAGAAGACAAGCAGTCTCAGATGAAATTCAAGCCACTCTAGTTGCCCATGTCTTTGTCAATGGTATGACTATAAGGGAGGCTGGGCTGCGAGTAAGGCCAAATTTGAGTCGCTTTCCCGTCGCCTCGAGAACCTTCAGGGAGGTGTGGTGGCAAACAAAATTCTATCACTGAATAAGAGACAAACATTTCCAATAGTCTTTGATGAGGTGTATTTTCTTGCAAGAAAAGGCCAGCAGTCGTACAGTCACACAGAGCGACACAGAGTGTGACAGTGAAGGGAGGGCATCCTTTCTCCTTTATAGTCATGACTCCCAGAATGTTATCTTTGTAGGTATTTCAACCATATGTGGAACATTCTTAGATGTGTCCATCATATTGTATCCTTGAGTGGAGGCTCTCCTGTCACGACCAACACGCTTTACCATTCCAATACAATTCAGATTCCATATTACAATATGGTTTGTGTGTGCTCTTTTACTGTCATATGTTGGTCACACACATCTTACTGTAAGAAAATATATAAAAAAAAAATTAGAGTAAAACAGAAAAAAAAAAATGTTTTTGTGTGTGTGTGTTTTCTGTGTATGAATAAAAATGTGCCAATATATCCATTGGTTGTGTCTTTTGTGTTCATCATGTGAAAAGGTTTGTGAGGGGGGAACCACAAGCAACATAACTTACCAGTTTTGGAAATGTTGTCTTGAATTTATTGCGCCAGTGTCTTAGACTATGTTGTAGTGTGTGTGATTTTGAGGGCTTGTGTGTCCTATCTGAGGGCAAAGTTTGGTTTTTCAGTAAGAGTGAATGGTTTTGAATGTAGAGCTTCATTTTGACCTGAAAATAGGATGTTTGGGGAATTGGGTGAGACGTTATGGATTTGTGTTTACAGTTTTGAAAATACGAGGCATAGTTTCAAGAAATGTGTTTAAGCAATTGAGAAAAACTGTAATATGTGGTCACAAACTTCTTTTTACCCCCAAGCGAAAAACGAATAAAAACTTAGCCGTGAGTATATCAGGGCCTTTAGTGTAAATGTAAGTATAAATGTTAAATTATTTAAAATATTACTTTTATAAAAATAAAATTAGAGGTCAACCGATTTTTTTGGGATAGCCGATGCCAATATCTATCATTGTTGACGTCTGGCCCATGGCAGATACAGTACAAAGCTGATATAGGCCTATATGATATTGCAATATTTAATATTAAAGACAATAAATAACACATGCATAATTTCAGAAATTAAATTTTTATTTATTTTATATAATATTTAATAAAATAATCCTTCGCATGGACAGACCATCACACACAGAGTACATGTTATCAGTTTATCATTAAATATTCAAAGACTTATTAAAAATGTGTATTTGCTAAATGCCGATAATATGGAAAAGTATTACAGCACTTTACTTTCAATTATTAGACAGAACTGTTACACAAAGAAAGTAAACTAATGAAGATGGAGAAAAGGCGATGCTGTGCATCTGTACTCAGGCACTGGGCTCTCCAACACTGTAAAAATAAAAGTCCCGCTTCTGCTAATGGGCCAAACAGAAAAGCTCATCTGCCAATGCCAATAATTATAAAATACAAAATGTTGTCAGATAATATCGGCCTTGGTGATATATCGGTTCACAACTAATTTAAACTGTATATTATAAATTAAGTAATCACACAGTTACAGAGTGGGTTCTGTTGGATTACATATTTTATTAAATGTTTAATTTAGTTTGCAACAGTAAAAGTTGAGTATATTGAAGTTAGCATTTTAAGGTTAGGTTAGGATAATGGTATCAACAGTTCCTGCCAGTCCTGTTTTCTCTATTGTGTTTTAAATGAGTCTTTGATGGCTCTAGCCAGTAGCTCCAAGACGCACCTTTTGTCTTTAATGGCTCTGGGATGGCCCGTGGAACCAGAGTTCCTGGCTAGTATCAGCATTTGAATAGGTACGCTGATTAAATTGATACTGGTAACACGCTGGGGTCTGGGGCGGGTTCCTTAACCTGTATACCTAATTTGCATGCTTTGTTCAACCTCAATGTAAATCCCTGCCCCTAAATGTCTATAAATTTGCAAGGCAACTGTCTTGAGTTAGTCTTGATGATGATGATGAACTACAGACTACTTGGAAGAATAAATCTCTTCTGCTTATAAGATCCATCTCAAGTCTCCTGGTCTCTGCTTTGAAGAAAGAAAACTTTACAACAGATGCTGCTGTGACTCGGATGGAGACAAAGGAAACTCAAAGAATTTTAAGCTCAAAGAACTGAATCTTGAAACTTCAAGCTCAACAAAAGATCTGACAAAGATTGCCAGACTGAATCTTTCCAGCTTCCTCCAGATTGAAAACTTCAAGCTCCAAAAAGATCTCAATGCCTGACTGAGTTCCAGACTGAATCTTGAAACTTCAAGCTCAAAGATCTCAACAAAGCTGACTGAGTTCCAGACAAATTTTTTCTGTACAACCAACGATCCGGTGAGTTTCACTCCATTTAAAGAACCAATGCAGACCAGTACAAATGTGTTTTTCCTCTGCGCCGTTCAGAGAAGTAGTTAACAAACAGCTGTAGAGTTTGGTTAACTAAAGATGAGCCTCTAAAAACGTTTTTCTTTTAGAGATGAAATTTACCCTCTGTTGTTGGCAGGGAAGATTAACAGTTACATGTTAATATTGTTTGTATGCTCTTGCTAGAAGAAGACCTTTGTAAGCTAGAGAAGATTTAGCCTCATGTGCTAATAAGATTGTACCCTCTGTTTGCAATACAGTAGAGAGAAGTTTTTTTAGTGTTTGTTTGTGGTAACAGAAATTCACAAAATGTTTAGGAAAAGTACTAGACAGATTACACCTTTTTGGACAGATAGTGAATTCAAGTCTTTGTTATCAGAGCACATGGACTCCATCGTGACTGAGCCAGTCAGATTGAATTTAACAAAGAAATTTGGCATTGATGCAGACAAAGTATGGTCAATTGAAGATTGTAAGAAGGTACTAGGAGAAAGTATTCGCAAGAACAATGTGAAAGGTATTATCTGTTGTCACAGAGAATTTGGTTTAACACTAGCTACAGAACAGTCTAAGTGCAACTCAGAGCTAGAGAAACAGATCAAAGAGCTCCCTACTAGATTATCTTCTGTGACTAAGAAAGTAAACCGCAACAAAGATGCAGAAAAAACTGATGTGGTAGAAGTTAATCAGCCTGATAACAATTATCCTGACTCAAAAGCTTTCTTTGAAACAGATGTAGCCATCCAATCAGTAACTGATGAGCCTGTAGATTCAGTGCAGGTTTGTGGGGCTAGGAGAAGGTCTCAGGTAACTGAAAGTGTTACTCACAACTCTTCTGTTGTCCAAATACAAACTGTTGATAAAACATCTTTAGCTCCTAAAGATATTGAGATAATTGCTGAATGTTTGCCATCAGTGCAAAGAAATTTTTCTGAATTTAGAAGAGCATTGTTCTGTAAAATACATCTTTACGACATGTCGTTGCCGGAAGTCACACAGCTGATGTCACAAATTCTAACTGAATCTGAATTCAACAATTTTGAGTCTGCTGTTACTTCCGAACTGCAACTTGTCAGTAAAGGCGATTTGAGAGAAATTGTTTTGAAAATCCTAAAGAATATCTTAGGACCCAAAATCGATTGGTCGAGAGTTACTAGCTGTGAACAAGAGAAAGAAGAAACTGTGAGTGAATATACTGAGAGGTTCTGTCAGGTAGCTGTAACGTACAGTGGAATAGTGGATGATTCCGAAAGTGTGTTAGCTGACAAAGGAGCTCTAATCCGAATTTGGGCAGATGGTCTTGTAGCTGAGTAAAGAACAGCCTTGCCATTCCTAGATATTACGTGGGCTAAAAGAACTCTCAGAAGTAACCTATAAAGTTTAGCTATTTGGGAAAGAGATTCTGATGTCAAAGAGAGAGTAAGAATTGCAGCAGTTTCTGTTAAGGTCAACTCAGAGTAGGGATGGGACGGTATGGAAATTTAATATCACGATAATAGTGACCAAAATTATCGCGGTTATCAATATTATCACGGTTTTGTTAAAACGTGATGAAAGTGTTCAAAAAGGGTTGATGCTCACACTGAAGACATGGCAACAAGTTTTATATTTGAAAATCAACAAACAACAAATAAAACAAGCAGCTCTATGCACTTTTTAAAGCATTTCCTTCCTTATAATGAATCAATAGCAACGCATCATAAGACTGCGCACATGCATTGTAACGGCCACCTAGTGTTAAGTAGTGTTCATGACAGGAATGTTAATGTGCCTTTAAGATAACTACTTCTATGGCGTAGCCTACGTTATTGTATGCATGCTGTTTTTATGTGAGCGCGCACGCACAGTGAGTGAGATTACTCGCGCAAAGAGGAAGATGACCGTTCTACTGCTGACCGTTGTTATTATAATGTGTTTACTTCCACTTTGATTTGTAGAGAGTTTTTTAGTGTTTTCTTTTCCCTTTTAACATTCACTCTTCGACATGTATGTGAAGAGTGTGCTTAACTGAGAGAAAACATCTATAAAAGTCTCGTGGAACTACCAGTTCATTTGCACTGTCATGTATTCTTCATCTGGGCAGACTTCAAACTCTCTGACAGACGTTTGCCTACAACATGTATCACAACGGACGCGCTCTCTCGTTTCATTCAAATACAATTTGCCGTCGCGTCTCCGTTTTTAATTGTATTGAAAATTAATAAATCAGAGTTGATTTGTTGTTTACAGAGTTTGATGATATTGTTGTGATCATCTTATCTGAACGGTTGCTTTGTACGCTGTACATGATTTATAAAAAGGTAAGAAAACATTAATCTCAATTCAATGTCCCCGTAATTAGCCTATGTGGTAAAAAAAAAAAAAAATCGGTGTAATAAGTGTATAATGAATATAAATTATTATCCCTTAAATGTCACTCTTAATAGTCTTGTTTGAACTTGTTCGTTCGTCTTTGGCTAAGCCACTTGCTGCGAACTTTACTCAACTGCGGAAGTTTCACGTTTTTTGATATAAAATAGTTCAACTATTGAACTAGTTGAACTAAAATAGTTCAACTAGTTCATTTCATGCCCAATTATTTCCCAGACGTAGTTTTGGTATTGAGGTCAAAGTTAACTTGCCTTGCGTTCGCTATACAACAGTCGGTGATGGTCACAAGACGACTCGGCAGATCTGAAGTTATTGCAGCGACTTTTTCTTGTGCATGTTCTGCTGACAGGGTGACCATCCTCGATTAAGTTTCCCTCAGGACTTTTGTTAAAGCCAAAATATGACCACACATCAGAATTGGTTCTTTTAAAAGGCTGAAAAATCTCCTGAGCACGGTCACTGCCTTCCGCCATTCCTTCTTGAATAAAAAAATAACATTGCGCGCTGTGCCTGCGTCAGACTGTTGCTGGCTGAACAGGATCTAAATCGCGATAATCAAACACGGTTTTAATGATAATTAAATTTTAAACGATATTACTAACCGTCAGCACATTTTATCGTGGTTTATCGTGAAACCGGTAATCGTCCCATCCCTAACTCAGAGAAGCCAAAGAAACGCAAAAGTCCTAGAGAAGCCAGTTGTTCTTACTGTGGCAAGCACAGACATTTTGGAAAAGAATGTAGGAAAAACAAAAAGAACTTTAAAGAAGTTAACAAGGTTAATCAGCTTCTGCTTAGCCTGCTTGATATTCTGAAGCAGCCCCTCCCCTCCTCGTTAAACTCGTGGGGCAACTTGATACAGTGTTAACCATTTAGGCTGTGAGTGCTTAATTTCCCCAGTAACTCACAACAAAGATGAAAGACTTATTTTTGTTTAATAGAACAAAGGGAAAGTGACTGTCTCAGCCTTTGTTTGGGGGACATTAAGTAAGACTCACAGCCTTAAATGTTATGCCACAGAATATTGCAGTCAGACAACCATCCTCTGTTAATGATGTCTACTAGGACTGATGTTACACTGGAGAATGGAAATGTGCCAATTTTCTCACACACTCTACAGTGTGCACACAACACAGGGACAGAATAGGACACGGACAAGTGAGGTGCCCTGGGAAGAACTGAACGCAACATGCGTTCGGGGGTGAACCCAGGGTGAAGACACTACCTCATAGGCCTTTCCCGATTTAGTCCATCCTTACCTCACTGGTCCATAGGTGTCAAATAAATTAAGAAATAGGGAAAGAATGAAATGACAACAGTAGACTCTGAAAACGATAGAACCATAGTGTTTAAACTGCTACAACCGTAGTGTTTTGAAGAAATACTGCTCTCTGTTTTTCTGTTTTCTGTCTTACAGTGTGCAGATAAAACTTGATGGCTTTTTCAAGATCCATATGCAACGACCGTCTCATCTGCGTATGAAGCCCCAACCTCAAGAAGACAACCAGACCCACTGCTGAACGAACTATCACAAAAGAAAATGAAAAATACACAACGCAGAGAATTCACGGACCCTAAATTGCATGTTTGTTTCTGTGTCAGCATGCAATTACAGATGAACAACACAGAGCAAGTTATATGTGCCTGTAACTTACACCAGTTACAAGAATGAACTTTATGTGTCTAAATTTGTATTTTGTGAGAGTTTTTAAGAACTCTCAAAGGGGGAAGTGTTGGATTACATATTTTATTAAATGTTTAATTTAGTTTGCAACAGTAAAAGTTGAGTATATTGAAGTTAGCATTTTAAGGTTAGGTTAGGATAATGGTATCAACAGTTCCTGCCAGTCCTGTTTTCTCTATTGTGTTTTAAATGAGTCTTTAATGGCTCTAGCCAGTAGCTCCAAGACGCACCTTTTGTCTTTAACACCTTTGGGCGCACTGAAGCGTTTTTTTTTATATATAGTTCAAAGTTACTATCAGATTTAATGTTATAGCTTGACAAACTATACATCATTAAAAAGATAAAAGACTCAAGTTTCAGTATTTGACCACTATTGTATTCTGAGAAACTTATAGCGACAGTTATTTCTTAATTTGTGTCAGGAGTTATGAAATGAAAAAATGAGTCGATACCTTTGATATGAATTATGCGCGTCAGCCGCTTTCATTCATAAAAAACTCCCGTGCTGTCGTCATGACAGCGATACACAAAACAACGTCCTTCAGGGCTTTTAGCTCAAAAATGTGCATATTTGGAGAAATATTGATAGATTCTCATAGATTTACATCAGATTTCTATAGACAGGAATAATATTTATTGAATTTATACCCAAATGCGTCGATGTAATCATTATGAGCGCTTAGATACTTTGATACTGTGTTTTCAATTCATACCAATAGCCTGAGGGCGCTATTATGCACAATAATAGTCCATATATAGAACATGAAGAAGAGCCATGATCATGTGACATTCCAGGACGTCACTGATACACACAAAGCTAACAAGAGATCGCGCTGTAACATGCAGATACAGACGTTTTGAAGACAATAAACATGTTTGCAATGATATTTGAGTTACCTGTGTTTTTCAAGCCATGCCAGGTATTTCCATAATAATAGATTATATTTATAATGTAATGCTAATCTATATAGACTATCATTGTGCAGAATCCTATACCAATAGTATATTTTCTGTCTGATTTTTTTATCTGAAGCCAAATTAGATCACAGAAGATTATTTAAAATACTCACTTGCGTTATAAAGTAAGTTTGGAGCACAAACATGGTTTTAATCTCATAAATTGTCGTGTATTGATGGTGTGCTAAGCTAACATGCTAGCTAGCCCTAGGTGCACCTGCCACCTAGAAGTTATACTTTTATGATTTTTTGAATGCTTACTGAAATGTTTCTTTATTCAAGAAATGCATTTGATACAGTTTAAAATGTGAGGTGAACTTTGAGAAAAGAAATTAGGGACTGAAACCCTATGAATAGCCTGTGAATAGCCAGTCGTTAGTAGCTATAATGCAGACAAAAGAAATGCATATTTATAGCCATAACCAGGCTGGAGAGGTGTGAATGTGTTCAGGGGGAGACTGAGACTGAATGGGGCTCGTCTGCACCACAAAACAATAGAGACAATATACTGGATAGATGCTTAGAAGATGGCAATAAACATCAGTTGCATTTTAGAGTCAAATCAAAATAAAGTAATTTGACATGGTCTTGAAAAACATTTAACTAAATACAGAGTTTTGAACTTATTATCTTCAGATTTTAAACATAAATGTTTAGACATGTGGCTTTAGCTGTAGTGCATTTCTAGATTGCTACAGTGCCAACTTCAATTTTATTTTCATAAGGATGTTTCATAAAAATTAATTTCTAATAACTTTACAAAACTTTGAAGCTATTTATAACAATTTTTTTCATTATGACAATAATTAATTCTACATTTACAATAAACTGCCAGGTGTCAGCTTTCAAATGAGATCATACTTGTGCTTTTAGTACAAAGGGTTCATAAACTGTATCTGTTTCAGTTTGGGTATGTTATTTCTGGGGATTTTTCAAAAGTGGGGTTGCAGCTTAACAGGTTAATGGCTCTGGGATGGCCCGTGGAACCAGAGTTCCTGGCCAGTATCAGCATTTGAATAGGTATGCTGATTAAATTGATACTGGTAACACGCTGGGGTCTGGGGCAGGTTCCTTAACCTGTATACCTAATTTGCATGCTTTGTTCAACCTCAATGTAAATCCCTCCCCCTAAATGTCTATAAATTTGCAAGGCAACTGTCTTGAGTTAGTCTTGATGATGATGATGAACTACAGACTACTTGGAAGAATAAATCTCTTCTGCTTATAAGATCCATCTCAAGTCTCCTGGTCTCTGCTTTGAAGAAAGAAAAACTTTACAACAGTTCACAGGTATTTTTTATCTTTGGTGCAAGGCTCTAATTCTATGCTTTATTTTAGAAGCACTTGTGCTCCTGATTTAAAAAATTGGGAGCACAGTGAAAAATTTAGAACCACATTCTGATTAATGACAGACATTAAATTTTCCATTACGGGGCGATACTTGCCACCTTAAACTGATTTTTCAAGGACATCTTTTACCAATCTTTATAAATGTATGCATCATCTTTTATGTGAAATTCTTACATTTAAATGTAGCCTATAAGTGTTAAAATAATAATTTAAACTGATATTCCATAAAATACAAGTATTTTCCATTCTGAACAGAGCAACATCAAGAATATAAAGTATTGCCCCTCAAGGCCCTGCTTTGAGGTAGTGAATACCATAACACATGAACATGGTAGGCAACAGTACCAAGGTATGTGAGTGCTAAAGAATTAAAGAGTGATATCTGTAATATAGCATTTAAAAATATAGCCTTTACACTGTATACTGTATGCACTTATTGGGAAATGTTTGATAAACACATTATGTAGGCTAAAGCCCAAAATAAACCTGTTTAGGGTAGGCTACTTCCTGAATCTGATCTTTTATATTCTCAGCCCTGCCATAAGTTTGGTGCTTGTTTGTGGTGATCATGGGTCAGAATTAAGGCAAAACTCTGACAATTTCAGCTGTATTCTGGAATAAAAGTCACACACACACACACACACATATACATATACATATATATATATATATATATATATATATATATATATATATATATATATATATATGTATATATATATATATATACACACACACACACACACACACACACACACACACATACTTCTCCTAATGGACACAGAATGGACACAGAATGGCCCGTCACGGGACAAACACTCCCATTATATTCAATGACGCGGTCACGCGTCGATTATAGAGTTTGTCGCGCTTCCAGGAACAACATATAAGACCGGCCAAATAAAGCCAAATCTTACCGGGCAAAAAGTCTGACGCTCTTGAAGTTCGCAACTGTCAAACGCGATTACAGTCCTGCTGCTGGATGGTGTTGTGTTCTTCTTCTTCTGTAGTTTCCTGGCGGGTTACGGACCATCGTAAAAGATGCATACTGCCACCTACATTGGGGCGTGTCAAATCATGGCTATTTGATACTTATAGGCTATCCTAAGACCAGTTTCATGTAAAAGTGTTCTTCTAAGTGTTCTAACTTTAATTAATTTTAGAATATGTTATTGTGGTATTCTCTACCTTTATCTGTAGGCTATCCCAAGTCTTTTGCCAGTGTTTTTCTATGTTGCTTTTAATGAATGATTTAGGCAGGGGAATCGTTTTGTCAATTCGTTTCTGATGCAAATGCTGTTCTCATGCTGATTTTGCTAATTTGTGAGTTATTTCATTTTATTAGATAATTCAAAGAATTGATCATTTAGCCTAGTTTGTCTAAATTTAGAACTGAAGTAAATTTCTATAAAAGTGGATTCAACGCGTACCAGATGTGGGCCGGATCTGGGCCAACACTTTGTTGCTGTCTAGGTAGTAGAATTAATTAATTATTTATAGTGTATTTCATATGTACTACACCAAAAGTGCTTTACAATGTCAGGTTTCTCTCCTCAACCACCAGCAGTGTGCAGCATCCACTTGAATGATGTGACGGCAGCCAGCCACAGTTCAACGGTGCCAGTGCGCTCACCACACACCAGCTGGAGAGGAGAGAGTGTGATCAAGCAAATCCCTTTTTTAGTAAATTTTTACTATTTGTTTTCTATGTATATTTTTCTTTCAACTTTAATCCCAAATATTTAAATTCTTTCTATATTTTCATTAGCACTGACAATCTCATTTCATAACTTGATTTTGCTTATTTTCAATAGTCCAGACATTCTACTAACTATAAGAAGGCCTAAGTTTGCAACATGTCAACTAACTCTCATTAATTAGCAACTACATGGCAAAGTTACATACAGTCAGTAAAATTGGGGAGCATCAAAATAAAGTGTAGCAGATATTAAGCAGAAAGTCTTCTAATGCTATAATGACTGGTAGCTGACATGTAGTTGCAAAGTTTCATAAGACCAATTTTCAGCATTTTAGCTTGCTGAATTTTGTTATTAATATGCTTAATAAACTCCATCATCAGCATATAGGGCTGACTGAATTGCAGTCATCTCAGTAACAGTGAGACTATCCTACTGTATTTATATCTACTATCCCAGCAAAAACTGCAAGTTAGATTTTTTCTTTTTCTGTAACAGGGTGATGCTAACTTCTGGGTTGGCCTACAAAAATATATCATCACTGCAACACTCTATTGCAGAGCCACAACACTATATGTCACAGCAGATTCAGGACAGCAATAATTAGGGTAATTAGAGATTATAGCCTCAATTAAGGTTAGGAATAGTTGTGGGGTAGAGTTTAGGCATTTTCTAGGGTGGAGTTAATAGTTGTAGTGCTCTGCTCTGCCCTAACTTCTGGTCTGAGACTGTCTTCCAGCCAGTGCTGCTGTCTTGAAACTGCTGTGAAGTATGACTCTGCAGTTAGACATATCTCAGCAGGACTTGCTCCAGTGGCATTTCTCTTTCACTGCCTGCATTTTGAACTAGGCTACTGTTCATGGGCCCAACATCCAGCCACGCAAGAAAACATCCAATCTACCTGAGGGAAGTCAAGTCAAGTCAAGTCACCTTCATTTATATAGGCCTAGCACTTTTAACAATATGAATTGTTTTAAAGCAGCTTTACAGAGATAATATGAAATTACAGTAACAGAGAGTTTTGTCTTTACAGCAGCTCTAGGATAAAGTTATTGTCCAGCTAAAGTTAGTTTTGATTGATTGATTCCCTTTCGTTGCGAAAATCATTAGTTATTAACTTTGGGGCCGCTAACACAACACCGTTCAGAAAAACCTCAGCACACTCTGGCCGCCCATCCGCACAAAACAGTGCCTAGTGGCTCGAGAATGCACTCCCAGAAATAGGTTCCAAGGTGCAAACGACTATCAGTTATCTCTGCGCAAACCTACGCAACCTCTGCGCAAACACCATAGATAGTATAAGAAATGGACACAGCTACCCCATAGACTTCAACGGAGAAAAGGGAAGCAAATTAGAAGCACTCACTTCCTGATGGCTGAGCGTACTGCGCAGACTCAAACTGAGCTTGATGACGTAGATGTGACGTGAGCAACCTGTCTGACAGTTGTAAGTCTTCTAGTAGCTGTGCCAAGAGAAATCTGAATCATTCCCTTCCGAATCTTGCAGAGACAGAGAGCGTGAGTAGGAGCTGTCCATGAGCTAGGAGCAGGAGCAACTTTATGACTCTCTATGGGCTTCTCCCTTGACTTTATCGGACTTTATGCCTCCATGTCCCCCCGATTGACTGCGAGCTTCTCCTCCTGTCTATATGGTAATTTCCAGAGAGTCGCGTGCTTATGACGCAATCGTTAGCCTATTTTTACAAAAACTGCTTCTACGGGGCCATATCGTAAGATACAAGGTAATGGAGCCTTTTATACATTGTCGTGTTTCTTTCGAAATAAACAATGGACAAATAGAGTCTTTAAACACCTCAGATGTAAAGTTATTCGCTGTCAAAGTGACGCCAAAATGAATGGGAGTCAATGGAATGCTAACAGCAGGTGATGGCTTGTTAGCCAATGGCGGCCCCCGGGGATGGTACACTTTTCGGGTGCTGGATTGCCCCCCTGGCAAACACCGATGTCGCGCACATGCGCATCACGTGTTCAGTCCATAGGTATGCGCGTTTGAATATGGGCGCAGGCATGTAGTCCTTCTTTACAAATGAAATCAACCCTCAACAAACTACTTGTCTGGCCTTAAGAATTATTTATCGCGTCCTTGTAGCCACGTGGTGACTCTGTACAGATAAAACGACAACGTCTTAGGAAGACGTGATCAAAAAGGAAAGTCATATTTTACTTTTACAGAAATTATGTTTTATTAACAAAGTTCGGGAGGAGCACGTTCAAATAATTGATCCAATTATCACATCATTCCAACCAGCTGTCAACAATCAGTAATCAACATGTCTATCCAATCAGCATGAGCGGAGACCTATATATATACTCATTTTTCAGCATCCCTCCTCCACCCCGTCTCCTCACACTCGCCTGGTTATTTCCTAACCAGCAATACGGGGGGAGTACTCTGGGTTCGGGCCCAATATCCGAGTTCGGAGCCCTCTCCCCGGACAGCACGCCAAATATGCATACCATTTATTCTATCTAACTTATTTGTAAGTGTGAACTCGTGAATAAATAAAAAGTTAGTTCAACCAAAAATTAAAATTTTGTCATTAATTACTGTCATGTCGTTCCAAACCCATAAGAGTTTCATTCATCTTCGGAACACAAATTAAGTTTTCTGAAGAGACTTGATCGCTTTATATGATGAACAGATTTAATTTAGTCTTTTATTCACATATAAACATTTATCAGCGAACATAAACAGAAGCTAAACTGAACATGCTAGACACGCAAGAACAATATTAACCTCACTGGTTCTTGTGGAAGCTCAAACGTGCTAACACACAAGAATGAACCTTCTTGGTTCTTGCGGAATCTCAAACGTGCTGCGTAACACAAGACTGAACCTAAATGGTTCTTGTGGAAACACAAACTTGCTGAGTAACACAGAAGAATGAACCTCATTGATTCTTGCGGAAGCTCAAACATGCAGAGTAACACATGAGAATGCATGCCTATCATAACTGATGTGTGCGCTGATTAATGTTTATGTGAATAAAAGCCTAAATTCAATGTTCACATAAAGTGATCGCGTCTCTTTTTGATCACGTAAATTTGGACTAAACCACTCAATTTACATGGATTAGTTTTATGATCTCTATTAACTTTTTGAAGCGTCAAAGTGGTAGTTGCAAAAAAAAAACTTTTAAAAGTGTTCTTATTTTGAAGAGAGGTTTTAACTGAGCCTTTGTGCAGTTAATGCTTAATGGAAGGCTGTAAAAGAATATTGGATTGTTCATCTTTTATTTTGATTATATTTCAAATAATGGAATACAATTTTATTGTACATGTAAAATGTTCATATCATGTTATTGCATGTTGCTGTTATTGCGTTCCATGGTGTGTTTTATCATATTTAATAATATATATAAATTATAAGTAGCCTATATTATAAGTAGGTTAACATGAAACTGTTCATAACTCATTAACAACTCAATACATTTTCATTGAAAATGTCACAGAATTGTGCAGCCTGTCCGAGCTACAAAATTCCAAACGAAGTGGGATAACCTTACAGAGGTGAGAATGTGCTGGTTTGTGTTTTTTATGTGTAACTCAATATGCGATATCAATATACAGAATTATAAACTAAATGCTGTGAAAATCATCTCCTAATGTCTATTGCAGATGCAGATATTCATGCTTGTGAATAAATAGGTTCCAGATGCACAGTCAACTTGCTTTCGAGTGGTCATGGACCGGATTTGACTGTTCCAATATGGCGGACGGCCATATGTATAGCATCCAACAGAAATGGACATTATATTTGTGTGTGTGTGTGTCTGTAGGTATATATAAATCTCTTTTTAAATCAAATAGAGCATATGTTAAGCAAAACATTCATTTTAGCATTTAATTCAGACAACAACAAAAAAACATTTTATACACACTAAAATGCAGACACTGAATGAGACACTACAGTACAAATATGTTAAGTGTTCCTTACTGTCCCTTATTTTCCTTTAAAGAACCAAGAACGTTAGAGCCTGATCTGCCGGCAATTTGATTTCCCCTGCAGCTCAGGCTGGAAACCTGTACATTTTTCTATCCTGCTTCCGTTACAAATTTGCGGGGACCAATCACAAACTGGCTTATCCACCTGCCGCGCTATTGGCGGGTTTAATCCAATCCAATTCCAATCCAAAGCTCAATGGCTTCTTTAGTTTAGCAAACAAATCGCTCGAGTGGGTGTAAATACCACTCACTTTCATGTTTTCTTTTTTACACAACCTGCAAAAATCGCTCGATGCCATTGCTGCTTCTGCAAACCACTGATCAATGCTCCAAACCAACACGTTTGTTGACACGTTTCCTGCCTGGAGTTTTCACTGCAAAGTACGTCAGCTGGATCGTTGGTATGATTGGTTGAAGGACTATCCAATTGCGTACAGAGTCATTTGAACTATGCCCGTTGATCACACCTCTTGTAGAAAATACAGAGTAGACTCCCCAGACTCATGTTTAATCTTAAAGGGGTCATATAATGCCATTTTTGTACAAGCTAATATGATTCTTTAGGGTCTAAATTAAAAGTTTGTAATATACTTCAATTAATTTTCATTAGTATTGTAAGAAAACACAAATTTTACCTGGTAAAAAACAGCTGTTTTCAGCACGCCGTTTCAGTGCATGTGTCTTTAAATGATAATGAGCTTTACTCACCCCGCCCCTATCAGAGTTCACAGAGGATGCAGACAAGATGGTAAGGTTAATAGTTTATTTGCAAGAAGTGCGGAGATGCAGACAGATGGTGAGTAACAGAAACACAGAACAACAGTGGATGCTTAGCTGGTTGGTAATGTCTTTGTCTTTCTTTCTTTTTGCAGATGATGTCGGGCTGAAGGCAGAACAGGATGACTGGCAGGACGGATTGGAGAGGACGAATGGCAGGTAGGAATCCAGGTAAGTGTTCGAAAGTCTGTGGGTCATGTCAAGGCAAACATCGACGAGACCAGACACTGAATGAAGGGAGACTGTGAGTATATATGGGGAGTGCTGGAGATGGGACACAGGTGACGGTGATAACGATGATGGCTGAATGAGTGCAGGTGTGCAGGTGTGCCAAGGAGGATGATGGGAAGTGTAGTGCACACACAGAAGAAGACAGACGAACGTGACCGTGACAGCCCCTCTGTTCTGTGGTACACCGTTTGAAATAATAATGCAATAACCATAACGCGTTGTTCATTATAAACGTGGGATTATGAATTATATTGAGAACGTCATACATAGAAAACATGCTGTAATGTACCCTGAGTGTAAACCTTAGACGCATTCATCGTGAAGGTGCAGCAAGGTTTGCAAATTTGCAAAGATCAATACAAATATTAATTTAAAGGTTAATAAAACATTACACTCACTTCTTCTGGAGGTTCAGCAGGAACACGTTGGTACCGATCCGTTTTTATTCGTTTGTAAAGCTGTCTGGTGTGAAATGATTCGCGCAAACATGAAGGAATGTTGAAGCGTCAATCCTCGGGCATATCCCTTCAAAAACAAAACTCAGCCACTGCCAACGGTTCGGATTTAGGAACATCAAAATGACTGCTGTGTTCCTTATTACACCCAAGAACAGAACACCACAATCGCAGACGCCATTCTGCTCATAGACTACGCTCCAGTGAGGGTATCAACAATGACGTGTGGACTATGATGACAGACAGCTGCTCACGAGCGAGGGCGGGTCTGTGTTGAAACGCTGCTGTCAATCACCAATCGTGGGAGGGGCGTCGATTTTGTGACGTCACAAAATCGAACGGCTTGATTTCAGAGGGGGTCAAACATATAAGGAGATTTTAAAAAAAAAAACACTGGATGGATTTGTATCATTTTATGATGGTTGTGTACAAGCACTGCCAACACACATTTCAGTACAATCAACTTGTAAAAGTGCATGTACCATTATATGACCCCTTTAAACGTACAGTATGGCATTTTTCGCCACTAGGGGTCGCTAACCTATTTACAATAACAAAGGCGTAGATTGATGACGCAACATTTGCTAAGAATTATGGATCTTGTCATCAACGTCAAGCCGACCAATCTAATAATGTTTATGGATGACTGAATACATCAATGTTTTTATCATGACTGTGATATGAAGCATTTCGGGATTGCTAAGTGACAGCTATCAGCTCCACACGCGACGCGAGTCCCGCGGATATAAAAGGAATATGGACATTTCATTCTACCGAACTACACGCAGAATTACTACTCACAGGTCAGTTTATTAGACAAATTAAACTTATGAGGTAACGCAGCGCTGTTTCACTTGGTCTAACATTACACTATCACACTAAACTGCATTTGAATGTGTTGAAATGTATGTTAGTTTGTCTGTATGAGACTAGCAGTAAGCTAGATCAACATTAGAATAACATACAGATCATATTCTGACATTTTATCATTGTTGAACTATAAAACATTGATTAGTTTTATGTAAATGTGCTCACCTGTTTAATAAAGTACATGTAAAAGCGGTCGAAGTCTCGGACGTGGAGCTCTCGTTTATATACTGTCTATGGGAGCTCTCTGCATCTCGAAAACACTGATATTGATTCTCGTTTTAGTTCTCCTTTTTTATCCAAAGTCTGCTTGCCATGGTCCATAATGTTTGAATGAAACAACAACAACAGCGTGCAAATAGACATTGCGAACTACACAGTTGTCCGCGTCAGTCGCTTTGGTTACTATAGACATTCTCTGCTATCAGACGGCTCTGGTTCATAGCTCTGGTTGCCATGGCAGCACGAGCGGAAACCAGGGACAACGCGGATATGACGGCATTGGCGGCGACAAAACGGAAATAAACAAACGGGATGTTTCTCGAATCAAATTACAAATTTCTCCTGGTTTGAAAGTTGTTGGAAACAGTCGGGATAATGTAAGTACACAACTAAAAAAATATATATAACATAGATATAGTGATTTTTGCTATTTTTAAAGCAAAAAAGTTACATATTGTGCCTTTAAAAGATTGAGCTTGGTCTGGTGATAGCCAGGCTACAAGAACGTACCTTATTTTGGCAAACCTATAAGTATGTGTCTATTTTGCACAATTGATGTTTTAGAGTTTAGCCTCTTCATAGTAAATCGAAAAATTCAAAAAGTTTAAAAAAATGTTTAGATGACCGAACAGTACCAGAGGGTTAACAAACAAAGTAAATGACCATCAGATGTAATGAAGCAAATGTTGGTTGCTTTGTGTTATCTTTAGAAAGTGGTCTCTGTGTTTTAATGGCTCATGTTTGAGCAACAGCTGTTGAAAAAGACTATGTAATGGTGTATGGGACAGTATATGTTTATGCTGATGGACTGCAGCATTTGTACATTTTGTCAGAGTGCAGCACGTTCTTTCAACCAAATGTCATCTGGGTAAACACCACATGTCTACAAAGATCGAATGTCACTAACCCATGAGAAGGTACAATCCAAAGAGACCAATGTCCACTTGGAAATGTCTTGGAAACTTTCCTTGAATAGAATGGAATGAGAGGGGTGGGCAGAAAAAAAGATCTGATGTCATATATGAACGCAAGGTCTTCACATTGTGGGGCTGTCATTCAAACTTTACACAAGAAGAGAGGGAACAAGAGTGGATTAAATAACTGGAAGACAGAGATTAAGGAGCAAAGGGTATCAAATAAGGTACTGTGCAATTTTTTTATATGTGCTTCAACCATGAATTGTTTGCACCTCAGTTTTCAAGGCTAATGTCATTATACAGAAGTGGCCAAAAGTGATGTGGGGGATATATTTGTTTTTAATGACCCTATACAAGATCAATTAAACCAACCAATTATATATATTAAATATTTTAAACGTGAGGGAAGAACAGAACACTAAGCCTATATTGACTCCAACATAATCAGTTATTAATATTTTGTTGGTTTCTCTCTTGTTTGACAGCCTGGCCAAAAATTATATACACATAATTGGCATGATTCACTGCGTTATCACAAATAAAACAATTGACTCCAAACACAACTACACAATATGCTCACAAAATCTATCACAAATATTTGAAAAAAGGTTGAAGATGTACATTTTCTTAGGCTGGAAATCAAGGGGGTGAAAACTTTTTGAATTTGAAGATTAGGGTAAAATGTACTTATTTTGTCTGCTGGGAAACAAGCCAGTATCTTCTGTATCTCCGGAAGGGCAGTACTAAATATTATCTTGAAGAAAAATCTACTCATCTATATCCTGTTCAAAAATTTTGGCTCCCAAACAAAAAAAAAACAGCTGTGGATCATCCAGGAAACGGCACACAATATTAAGAATCAATTGTACAGTTTTGAACGGGGTCATTTTTATAAATTCAACTTTTATTTTGTGTTGTTGACTATATATTAACATCTTTTATGTAAAATATCTTATTTAATAAACAAAAAAATAACATGCATTTTGTATGATCCCTCTTATTTTGTTAAAATAATTAACATTTTGATACAATGTATATATTGTAACATTATTGTTTGCTAGACGTTAGTGGAACATCCAAATAGTTCATGTGATGATGTGGTTCCTGTGTCAACTTGAGGGGAACTGACTTCATATAGATCCATTAAAGTCATTTTTACTCCAACTGTTTAAAAGTTATTAAGCAGAAATGGCTTGGAAAAGAGAATTTAATTATTGCATGTTTCTAGCATGTCATGGATTGAATGGCAGAGAATTCTTCCAATAATGAAAACATAGAACACAACCTCAACAGTTAAAGGTTGTAGCAACAAAGATTTTACTGTATAACAGAATCTAATGAGAAACACCACTGAAATCCCCCAAACCCCCACCCCCCATTTCCCGTACATGTTTTCAAAGTATACCAGCAATATGAGACATGGTTATATTAACACTCTGACAGTACATCAGTAACAGACATTATATTGAAAACAATGCTTCACAAAAAAAAAAAAAAAAAAAAAAAAAAAAATTATGGGTTTTTGGTTAAAAGTCTGACATAAAGTTCTGATAAGTTCAAGATATTTTCACATTTCATTATACAACATAAAATACAACCCTACTCTGGTCATTTAAAGCTTTTACGTGTATTGAAAAAGGCTGTTGCTAACAAATGGCTGTGGGTCTATTGCAGTGGCCTATTGAAGGTTTTGAGGACATTAGGTTTTATAATGCTGAACAGCATAACACATACTCACAAGTCCACTTTTAAAGCCTTGTTTTGTTTACACTTGTTTTCTTGCAAACCATTCTAGCTCAACCTTTCTAACTTAGATTTATCAGTTTATTAGTATGTTCAGATGGTAGTGCTTTCAAATTGTAGTTTGATAAATTCAACTATAAAAACTATAATTAGTTGAATAATCAAACTATAAATTCTGGAATAGCCAATTTGTCTTATTTTCTTACAAGAAAAACACATGCAAGTCCATCACTTGCAGGAACTTAAAATGTATTAACATCTTCTGCCTGCAACCGCTATCATAACAAAATATTCGCTACCCAGCTCCTCCTCGTCATGACGCAATCCCCACACATTACCTATATTATTGCGAATATCACACAACGTTTTTATTTTTTAATTCTTGTCTAGCTAGGTTTTGTGGTAATGTGAATTGTGAGTCAATGTGAGTTTTGAAAATATGCACTCTATAGAGAAAATCATGCAACAAACTATAAATGTAAAAAATAAAATAATATTAATCTTGTCCTATAATTTACGGCACAAAACACAATGGGTCTCATTCATGAAACATTCGTAAATATACGCGTAAATATGTGAGTGATTTGCGCGTAAAGAGACATTCCCGAAAATTCTTCTCCTGATTCACAAATACTTCGTAAACGTCAGATTTGATAGTGAAATGTGTGTGTGGGTTAATGAATTCCAGTCAGTCGCTCATTCTCTCAATTAGGCTACCATAAATCCCGCCCATTAAAACCGACTGACAACTATATGCATCATATTATGACACGAAACGAAGGATTTCAACGTTTTCTCAAAAGCGAATGAAGAAGAGAAATTTCTCAGATGCAGAAATTTAAGTTTTATTATCAGAAGTTCATTCAAAACGCCACATTTTATTTTCAAGCGTACATAGTGGCGTATCAGGTCCTAAAAAAAAGGGATTTTTTAATGCTTTTACCTAAATGCTTTAGGTAAAAATGCTTGGCAGCATATTATATGCAGTTAATGGAGTTTCGAACAGTCCCGTGAAAAGAAAATGGTTCGACATGAAGCTTGACTGCAACACTTGTGACTTGCAGACTTGTAAAAAAAAAATAAAAAAAATAAAATAAAAATAAAAATAAACAGCTTGAATATAAAAAAATGTAAAAAAATAAATAAATAAATAAAATATATAAAAAAAAAGACTGGATGTTAAACGCACTATTTACGCGTGGCTGGGAGCAGGTGCAGATTTCTTTCGTACCAACTATAACATTTGGAAAATACGAACATTTTAATGAATCCGAAAATTTACGCCAGAACCACTTTACACACGATTTACACAAAAATTCGTTCTGCTCGTGTTTCATGAATGAGACCCAATGTGTTTTCAAATCATGTTCATGTTCAGCCTGGCCATGTTGACATCTGCTAATTTGGCTAGCTTCTACCAGTTATTTTCTATAGGAGTGGATTAGCATATTTATTGTGCTGTCATAATAACCATTAACAATTTTGTGAGAGTATGATGATCTGGCTGATTTTTACACAAAACAGTTCAAACAAAATGGCTGTGATTTCCACAACTCTTTTTTTAGTCATTTTAGTAAATCTGAAAGTGAATTCAGGTTGATTGGATCACTTTTACCAGTCATCTCAATCGCAAAAACGGTCCCAAATAACCTGAATTCACCCTAGTTTGTTTGTGCTCCTATAACTAAAACAGTAGAGCAACAGTTTGTCGAACAGTTCTGTCAAAGCTACACTAAACAGTCACAATTAACGAGTCACTCAGCCACTTCTCCACAATGAATGGTGAGGCTTTTTAGTTATATTTGCTATATCTGACCCAAAAACAAGTAGCCTATGTGAGTATTTTTCCTAAATATCTGCAAACATATTATGGTAGCCCATTTTATGCTTTAGTAGGCTACAGTCCAAAAAAGTACATACAACACCTTTAAAACTATAGGCAATGTTTTTCAAAAACACTTTTTGTTATACTGGTTGAAAAAATCTTCACATCCTGAAAGCAATTAATAATACAAGTGGTTTAAATATTTAAAAATGTTACATTTTCTGTGTAGCCTATAAGTCTCAGAAATATGTCTCGTGGTCAATTTTTTTTTTTTTTTTTTTTTATCATTGTGCATGACGTTCCTGATTATTGCCGTCTTATTTGAGTATTGCATGTAGGCTATGTTCTGTTATCTGCAGGTCACACCAGAAAGTTTCTGAAGCGGAATACACGGAGATACTATGACTGAAAACGGCTGTGAGCACCATGAGAGGGTGCTGACGATGGACACGATGAACCCGAACATTAAACGCGTGGAATACGCTGTTCGGGGTCCCATTGTACAGAGAGCAGTTCAGATCGAAAGAGAACTCAAGATGGTGAGTATCAGTTCATCTACACATAAAATTAATGACATTTTATAGGATGTTCAAACCTATGCCTATGTTCTCTTCTTACGTTCACAAACAGCCATGCAATGCAATCAGATCGAAATTGTATATTTTAAAGTCGCTTTTAAAAGTGGACGCGCCGTCTAAATACAGCATATGCACACCATATTCTACTGTTTATTTTTCAAATGGTATGAAAATGTAGGCTACAATAGATTCACTCAGTAGCTGACCTCATTGTTGCAGGTTTAGTTATCATAACAAAAATAATAGTTAGATTATTTAAACCTATTTTGGATTAGTGTTAACAGTAAGCATGTCTGAATCCGAGAACATCCTGAAAGAATAAAATGCAGCCTGAATGAGCATATGAAATAAATAAATACATTTCCTACTAATGATTATTAAGAAATAAGATTTGTAGTCACTAAATAAAACTGTTACTTTTTATGTTTCTAATACCTACACTGTAAAATGTAATTAGTTGACCTTACTTAAAAAAAGTATGCAAACTCGTTGCCTCAAAAAAATTAAGCAAAGTAAGCTTAAGATTAGTGAGTTAGAAAAGCTTGTTTATTTTAAGTGTGCAGTACTAAATCAAGTAGTACCACTAGCACGTTTTTTTTATGTTCATGTAACTTAATAGTCATGATTAGTGTTAACTTAGTTTTTTCATTTTGTGTGGATTGCTTGATATAAATTTAACCCCACTTAGAATTACTAAATACCTACAACTAAACACTTTTAGTTCTGCTCACTCATTTTTCAAGTTTACTTAAATTAAAGAAACCAATTTCTGAGTTAGGTTTACTTTATTAATTATAGCACTGTCCTTGTACAGCATAATATTTAGAATTTCTTAAAAGTTTCCATTATACAAAAAAAATTTAATTTTATTTTTAGTCACATTGACATCAAGAATCAGCCTGTGAATCTGAACAATGGTGACAATTATAAAGCATGTTGCAGTGCATTCTGGGTGCAACCAATCAAAACTCATTCATGGCTCCCATCATGCATTGCTGCATGAATAAATAATGAGCTTATGATCAGGGGTGATCTGTTTGTCACCATTGTTGAGATTCATACGCTAATTCTTGATGTCTGTGTGTGCCTACATAAAAAAAGAAAAAAAAAAGCAAGAAAGTTTTTTTTTATTATTTATTTGATTATTTGGATTTCATAGAAATGGCTAAAAAAAGTATCCTGTACTAGATCAGTGCTGCTATAATTAATAAAGTAAACCTAACTCAGAAATTAACTCTAAACTATATGAGTTCAGTGAATTAGGTCAAATGATTGTGAAATAACTATTATGTTAAAACACAACCATCACCATCAGATCACCTTTTCTGTTTGTTCATCTGGCTGTTATAACTCAGGTATAGCAGCTGAACAAAAGGTTAAATTAATGATATAGGGCTAAGGGTCAAGAGCCCAACTAAAACAAACACTAATCGCCACAATGGTGGCTTAAAATTACGGTTTTCACCTTCAGCCAATAGTAGCTATTGAAGGGTGAGTCTTGGCGTGGCCATATATCGCTGTCTAGCGTAGAGAGGACTGATCTGCGCATGCCCACAGGTCATAAACTTACTTTTTCTAAATGAATCCAGCTCAAGTAGACTGAGCTGGTACAATTTTTCAACCTCAAAGTACAAGTAACTTACTAAAAGTGAGTGTTAATAGCAGGTTGAAAAAAAATGATTAAGGTCAATTTACTATTTTTAATTAAATACGATGTTTGCATTTACAGTGTATTAGTTAAAGTGAAACATTAACTAATACCCTGTCTACACCGGTGTTTTGACAAATCGGTTCCTTTCTCGAAATCGGGTCTCCCCAAACAGTCAGTTAAAGATTATCTTAAGTATATGAATGATATTAATTTAAAATACACATAGCTTACTATATAATTTACTATATAATGCGTACGAAAACACATTAGTGCATATTAAAACCAATTGAACGTAATTTCTTACACTTGATTAACTGTTAAAGGGGTGGTCACTAACTTTAGTTAGTGTGTATGTTGCTGTTTGACCTTAAACAACACCTGCAAAGTTATGACGCTCAATGTTCAAAGCAAAGGGAGATCTTTTATTTTACAGAAATCACTTTTTAAAGGACTACAACAAATGGCTGGTATATACTACAATAAGCTTCTTTACGGGTTAGTGACATCACTAACCCTAAAATTTACATAAAACCCGACTCCGGGAATGTGATATATATTATCATGACAGAATATGCTAATCAATGACTAGAAGATTTATCAGCTACATAAATTCATCAACTAACCATTCAGAAATATCCTGTTGCATTCTACATGTTGTCACTTCTTCTTGAGTCTCTCCATCTTTGTCCGGTTTGAATATAAAAGGCTAAAAGTTTTCGAAATTTTCAGTGCATGTCTATGTGAGGTAATAGGAGCTGCTAATACACACACTTTTGAAGCTGCACCCTCTGTGCCAGGAGTAGCAGCTCATTTGCATTTAAAGGGATACTTCAGGATTTAGCATTAAGCTTTGTATTAGAAGAAAACCTGTAGTATTTTCGAATTACCGTGCTTTCCACCCTCATATCCCCCTGAGACAAGATATTTATGTATTTTTTGTCTGGAAAAAATCCTCAGATGACGCAAAAATCGTAATTTTGCGTCATCGGAGGATTTTTTGGCCAGAGGCTAAAGACCACAGCCAGTAGTAGGGGCTGTCCCACATGTTTTCAACCCGCCCATAGAGGGTGGGATCTCACTCACAGAATGTACACATAGTGTCAGCCATCTTTTTTTGGAAGCTAAGCTAGCAGGCTCTTGTTCTGTGGAGAAAGCTGAGTAGTAGGAGAAAGCTGAGTAGTAGGATTTACCATCCTCTTTTTCCCGGACATGTACGGCCGTCGAGATCGTCCAAAATGTCCGGGATTCGGCTTTTGCTTTCTGCAGTCGCCATTCATTGTTTACATGCACACCTTTTGTTTCAATCTAACTGAATTCATTCCGAATGGTGAATCTGAATGTAGTGTTTACATGAACGCTAAACAAGTGATTGGTTGATGTGCGTTTTAACATTGCTAAGAAAATTCCCGCTCCTCCGTGAGAGATACGAGACCGGTGTCGCTCATTAGTAATCACGCCACCGGCCTCTCATCGTTCTCCCACGGCCCTCAGTCTCGTCCTGCTCGCCACAGTAAACATAATGAATGGCGACTGTAGAACGCAAAAGCCGAATCCCGGACATTTTGGGCGATCTCGAAATCCCGGGCAGACTCGTCACGGAGACTCACTAGTAGCCTAGCCTTTTTGTTTAACTGAGCTCTCTTACCGGTAGGCGTGGCTTGGGAGTGGCCTCCAAGGGCAGCGAAGCAAGTGCATTCTGGGAGTTGTTGTCTTTCATCCACATAAACCAAAAATACATTTTCTGGCTTTTCTCAGTCTAGAAAGCTCCAAATTCAAAAAATAATTTCACATTTCTTCTACCTAAATTGCCCATTTTAAATACACATTCATCTTTCCAGAGGTGAAGTATCCCTTTAAGGGACACACACAAAAACTGTGAATTTTTTCTCACCCACAAAAAGTGACAATTTAAACATGTTATAAAAAATTATCTGTGGGGTATTTTGAGCTGAAAAGTGTTGTGATGCAACACACAATAAACTGATGCCTCGTTCTGTTTCTGACATACTCCAAAGCGCCTGCGCTACTTTTTTACATGAAGAACAAATGGATTTGCAATGCTACTTCGTGTCCAGTGTAGACATCCTCAAGCTGTTGCGGCAAGGTGCGACTCAACAATGGTTGTGTCCGGTTTTGACACGGTTTTGCATACTATATGCAGCATATTAAGTAATATTGCAATGATGTTCGAATGCATCAAGTAATATATCAATGATGTTCGCATTGGTTGGGGGGTGGGGTTTGTGAGTGAAATTAGATAAACGTAGGGGGGCGCATTGGTTGAAAACCCCTGCTCTTAAACCCTCCTTTCCGAGAGCCTACTCTGCTCTGATTGGCCAGATGGCCCAGTCTCTTGTGATTGGTCTAGCAATCCACCTTATTTTTCAACGTGGAAGTAAGGTGTTTCCTGTGAATGTGCGAGACTTCTGATTTATTCAGTAGCACCTCAATGCAGTACAAAAGATCCGAGGGGAGGAGTCGGATCTCATATAAGGGGTGGAGATTGGTAGGTTTAGGGGTGGGTCTAGGGATCAGGGGGTGGAGTTGGGTAGGTTTAGGTATGTAAGGTGGGAGGAGTTGGATCTAGATCCGACTCCTCCCCCCGGATCTTTTGTACTGCATTGAGGACCATCTCGATTTATTAGCCGCTATAGGGAAATAACAAGAAGAATATGTGACCCCGCCTGAGAAACCCCGGCTAAAGTCGCATAATCTAATTATGAGATTAAGAGAGTCAAAGTAGTCATAGCCATAAAAATAATTTGAAAAGTAATTTGTGTTTATTGCTGTAAATGATAGGTTATACCAAGGGCTTCGAGATCAAATTTTTATTTATAACATGATAAATACAGAAATTAAGGATTTTATTGACTACGTTTTATTATTTAGAAAAAAATACCAGAAGTAATTTTTAAATTGCCAAGGCTTAAACTTTTGTGAAGATGCAGAGCTTGCCCGTAAACTGTCCCGAGCCTCGTTTACGTTTGTTCAAGTTCATTGCATTGTTAGAATGAATAAAAATTTTATCGGCCAGCGAGTGATACCAGTTAATATACTCGCCAACGTCGATTTTTACTCGAATTTGGCAATTTGCAAGTGTTAATTTTAGGCCCTGTATACAAGTATTAAAAATGCAGAAGCAATAGAAGTGTCACAAACTGCTCTGACACGGCTGAGGATCCACATGCAGCTTTATAGGTTAGTCTAGAATCGTAATCCAAAAACAGTCAAATGGTCAAAACACAGATAATCCAAATAAACAACCAGGCAGAAAACACAGTCAAACAGGGAAATCCAGGAAACAGGCAGAAGACATCATAAAGAAAGATTGAAAACACAGGGCTTATATAGTCAGGGCTTAACAAGCTAATGACACACAACTGAACCTAATAACAACATAATGAGTCCAGGCAATGGTTATGGAAAATTAAGTTCATGATGACTTAAAATGGTAATGGCAGCATACCTACTATATGTTTTTATGTTTACTTTATATATTTGATCTCATTGCTTATGGCAGCATACCTACTATATGTTTTTATGTTTACGTTATATATTACATTGCTTAGAAAGCTTGACATTTATGTGATATTCCTGCAGTGTTCTAGAAAGCAAATGGTAGTTTATCTTTGTTTGTTGGCTGTCTGCTGTCAGACAGTTTCTCACAAATGACAATCTCTTATCTGCTGCAAGCACATGTTCAATGCATGACTCCTCCTGCTTCTTATATATTATATATTTTTTTAAATAACTTATCTGTGCTTAATATTAAGTTAATATTTGAATAATATATTTTATGAAAGATATGGAATAATGCCTTGATACACATCACATTTTATGGTTAAAGTAGGGGTACGACTGGGTAATAGTAATTTTTTTAAAGACTAACCTACACCACTGCCCAGCAGGGCCGGATTCAGCCAGCCCCACTAGGGGGTGCAGGTAGAATATCAGGGGGGGCAAGTCATTTTTGGGGTGTCAAATCCCCCCAAACCCCTAAAATGCATAGAAATCTATACTAACTATACTATCATCATATCAGTTCATCTATTCATATATCTACAGTATCTTACGGCTAGGCGATAAAACGATAACGATATCTATCGCGAAATAACATTTTCTCGATAGCATAGAACTCATTTGTCCAATTTTTTTTAAAATAGACATAAGAATAGCCAATCAGAATTTAGTAGCGCTGTGCCGAATCAATCATTGTGGGAACAGAGCCATGTTCCCAGAATTCCTACTGTTACCCACAGCACTTGTGAATTAGCAAGCGGTACACATTAGAGGGTGACACGGGAGTGGATTTTCAAACCTCTCCCGTCTCACTCCCACAAAAAAAAATCCTGTCCCGTCCCAATCCCACGAATCCCACGAAAAAACATCCAATCCCGTCCCAATCAGAAGAATGACTCCTATTCCCTCCCACTCCCGTGTTGTGTTTTTTGACCGGAATCTGTCAGTTACAGTAAAAAAAAATACAGTACAGATAACAGCATAGCACAGTTTATGTTACTTTATTGAACTGAAAGCCAGTTTAAACAATGCACATTAAACACAGTAATTTTCCTGTAAATCATCCATGCAAACACACACACAGGCACACACGTATTATTTCAATTCAATTCAATTATTGTGATTTGATTTAATATTGACTCATTTGGATAAAGTAGGCTACACAAGAAAGGCGTTATTTTTTCTCAAGAAAAAAACAACAACTCACCTAATGCTGTAAACATACAGAGAGCCCTATCATCTGGTATAGGCTATTATTTAAGGTTAAAAAATAACTCAAATTAAATATAATGCGTTTTTTTTTAATTATTATTATAATAACAACTTTATTTAATGATATAAGTAATAATATAATAAATATGTAATATAGAACACATTTAGCAAAATACTCTCTATAGCTATTTTTTTTTCTTGCCAACTACTGCTATAGCAATATTATGTTCATTAAATTGCTGGACCTCTTCACGCTGATTGAAAACACTGATTGATCTATATTATGTATGAGGAATATACATTTCGGTAAGTTGTACTGTATCTTTCAGTGTTCATTCGTGTTTATTTACTTTTAGCTAGTAGAGATGATCGGTTCACGTGCGCTAGGGATCTGTCACGTAACATTTACAAGCGCCAAAACGGTATTTATTGTTTGAATTTCGTAATAAAATTGACTGAATCTGAGAGCTGAGATTTTTTATATCATAAAGTAACCTGCTCAGAGCCGGCCCGTCCATTAGGCGACATAGGAGGTCGCCTAGGGCCCCGCCTTGCCAGAGGGGGCCCCTATATCTAACAAATACTATATTTTATATATCGTTAATTAAGCATTATATTGAGTATTCACTCAGGCGCGTGCATCTCAACTTTAGCAATCAAAGACGCCCGACATTGCATGGACCTGACTAATCATGATACAGTTCACAGAGACGGTGAGTATCTAATAAATTACCCAGACCTACAACATACATAAAAAGGATAGCTCTGTATAGTTCAAACATGACAAATTTCCGAAAAAGATAATAAATACATAACAATAGAACGAATAAAATACGAAAACATAAGAAATATACATAGTAGCTCGTCACATGCTAATTTGCATAATACCGCCCGAAATATAGTGGGAGACCTCGAGTACCGTAATTATCACAGTATTCACACACACGGATTCCACCACACTTCTCTCCAAAATGCTCACGTTTTAGAAACAAGAGACTTTTTTTGTGGTGCTCTTACCCTTTAGTAATGCTTAATTTCTTAGGCCTATATGAGGCATTTTGCATGACAGAAAATGTGATGTCAAAAATGAAATACCAAATATTATAATCTCTATGGTAATATCGACTTCACATATTTGGATTGCCTCTTGTCTGTCATAACGTCACGAAGTCTCGTCAGAGTCGTAGTCATACAGCAATGCTATTTTTAGTAAATTGAAATAATAATATGTTAAACTGTGGTAGAAATGGCATCCAAACGCCATCTTTCTGGAGCTGAAAAAAGGAAGAGGAGAATGGTTGAGGAATAAAGACAAGCTCAAAGTAAAGGTGTGTTCTTCTGACTTTTATAAATAGTGTGTTATTTATTGCTGTATTATTAGTTTTACTAATAAATGTAACAATGCCCATGATCGCAGACAGACAGACAGACATGGAAAAATTGGGCCACATTCAGCGTGTTAAGAATTATCTACCCATGCATTTTGTATAGATTTTAATCCTCTGATGAAGTTATCGTAGTTTTTTTAAATTAAGGTGGACCATCTCAGACATCAAAATGCTAAAAATCTCTTAGTTTCTTAGTGATTTTTCATATGTACGTTGAATGTTACACTTTTATAAACTTATATATTGAGCCATCTATAGCCTAATTTTTTTAAAATATATATATATATATATATATATATATATATATATATATATATATATATATATATATATATTATAATTTATGTACAATTCATACATTTTATTTCATTTATTTGAGTTTCATGTAAATATTTTTTTCATTTTTGAATGCTACACTTAATACACATTTACAAACTTAAATATTGAAATTGTCGTATCATGTGCTATCTCTTCCTTCATAAAATTGTTATGAGAGTTTTTTACTCCAGTGGGGCCAATTTTCATGATCTTGCCTAGGGCCCCACAACCCCACGGGCCGGCACTGAACCTGCTCTAGTCTAGTCTGTCGGTCTCCGTGACTTCTTTGCTTCACGATTTTTCTGTGCGTGAGAAAAAGGATATTACAGCCACCAACTGGTACGGGTGTGTGGAGCACGTCATTCACTTTACCAGCCACACCAAAGCAAACAGGAGAACATAAAGAGACAGGGCACATCGAATTTAGTTAAAAATGTAAATATAGAGTTTATTTAGAAACTGTATATTTGTGTATAAAGTTGGGTATCATAGTTTTATTACGATTCCCGGTCCCGCCCACTCCCGCTGACATTTTTTCCTGTCCCGTCCCAATCCCATGATTAATAGTGATTTTTATGGAGCGAATTATGTGCCATAATTTAACAAACAAATCCAGCATTTTGCAAACAAACTCAATCTAAATTCGCAAAGGAAAACTCGACTCGCAAACAAACTCGATCCGCTTTGCAAAGGAAATCTCGACTCGCAAACAAACAGAAAGCAATGTGCAAGCACAAAGGTCACAAATACGTGCAGGCAGATTTTCTCACAAATGCGCCCAGGCAGATTTTCTCACAAATGCGTCCAGGCAGATTTTCTCACAAATGCGTCCAGGCAGATTTTCTCAGAAATGCAGTTGAGCAACTTCCTCCTCTAAAACAGTAGATGGCGCTAAACTATAGGCTAATTTAGCGCTAGTCTCCCGGGAGAAGCACTGATTTGAAACTTGCCTTTGCCTACAGGCTATAGCTGAGGAAAATGACCGGTGAACGGGTGTGTTTCTGTCTTATTTGATCTATAATGAACTTTTTTGAGGTTTTCTCTTGCCAAACGTTTATTGCATATCTAGACAGAAATCCACATTAGCACTTAGTAGCCTAGCACTTCTTGTGATCGAATCTATTTCTTTCGTTCTCCATAAATGAATGAGAACATTTCATTTAATTGAGAGGCGGGTTTCATTTGTGTGTCCAAAATAATAATTTGGGCACTGCATAGGCTACGTCACAGGCAAGATAAGAAACAATTGTATATATATTTTTTTTCATTATTTTATTACATTAACTGTTAAGCTGACTGAATTCCAACTAACTAACTAAATAAATAGCCTAAGTGGGAGCCTCCTTTCAATTAAATTAAATGTTCTCATTAATTTATGGAGAACGAAAGAAATAGATTCGTTCAAGTGTAGACATAATCACTAATTTAGTCCGATGCAGAAAAAAATGACAAAAAGCAACAAGATGGCAGACTTACAGCTTATAGATTCCCCGATCCTAGAGAGAGTGAAGTGCTACTAAGTGCTAATGTGGATTTCTGTCTAGATATGAAATAAACGTTTGGCAAAAGAAAACCTCAAAAAAGTTCATTATATATCAAATAAGACAGAAACACACCCGTTCACCGGTCATTTTCCTCAGCTGTAGGCAAAGGCAAGTTTCAAATCAGTGCTTCTCCCGGGAGACTAGCGCTAAATTAGCCTATAGTTTAGCGCCATCTACTGTCTTAGAGAAGGAAGTTGCTCAACTGCATTTGTGAGAAAATCTGCCTGGACGCATGTGAGAAAATCTGCCTGGGCGCATTTGTGAGAAAATCTGCCTGCACGCATTTGTGACCTTTGTGCTTGCACATTGCTTTCTGTTTGTTTGCGAGTCGAGATTTCCTTTGCAAAGCGGATCGAGTTTGTTTGCGAGTCGAGTTTTCCTTTGTTAAGTAGATTGAGTTTGTTTGCGAGTTGAGTTTTCCTTTGCGAAGTTAATTGAGTTTGTTTGCAAAATGCTGGATTTGTTTGTTAAATTATGGCACATAATTCGCTCCATAGATTTTCCCGTGACCCGCGGGATTCCCGAAAAAATGTCAGCCTCTAGTACACATGTGGATGTCTGGGCTGCAGGAGCCGACCGGGCAGCGGAGAACATTAATGTTCCCTTACGAGAACGTTCTCTCGTACTGCGTTGAAAACGCTGTGGGAAAACTCCTTTTCTCGAGAATATTGAAGCCTTTATTTTAAAACGCATTGCTGCAGCACATGCGAGAGCTAGAAGCTCGCGTGAGCGTGCTGATTGGCTTGTGCAAAGCAACTGCACGAACCAATGGCGGAACAGCAGAGGAGCGCGAGCTAATCGGGGCGCTTGGCACTCTGCCAGAGTCAAGCGCGCGAAACTGCACGTGACAGAAAAGTATAAATACACAGAGAATCCGCCATTTGACAGATTTGATCTCCTTCAGCTTTTGACTCACCTCGTCGCTGATTCTCTCCGAGTGAAGCCGCTCGTCGTCGAACAGCCGTCCAGCGGAACAGCTTCGCATCCCGGCATCTGCCAGCTGAGCGTTTCCCTGTGGCATCCGACGAGTATCCTTTTTCTCTTTCTCTCTCTCCTAAAAGAGCAAATTCGCTGTTTTCACAGCGCGCGGTGTTGATTCAAATGCCGCTCTCTATCTGTGAATACTGTGGGTTTCCCATGCTTGTGTTTACAGACACACACTCTGTGTGCTGCCTGTCTCGTTCCTGAGCACGCCGAGTCAGCGCTCACTATAGGCGGCTGCCTTCTCCGCGACGGGATGCCTGTTTCTTCTCTCCGCTCGAGACTCGCTCTCGCTTCGTCGGTGAGTTATCCCGCCCTTCTTCCGTCTTCGGCGCCCCGCGAGCCCCGTAGGAAGAAGCGGCGCGATCATGAGGCGTCCTGAACGCGGTGAGTTTAGCGGATGCACGCTGGGCTTTTCTCCACGTGCTTCCCCCACGCTCTTCTCAGTTCTGTTCTCTCAGAGCGACCAACGCCCCTTGTCTGAAGCGGCGGGATTCGTCTCTTTTGACGGATCTGCTGATGTTATTGCATGACGCAGTTCCGTGGCGGCATCTGAGAACGAGGATTGGCCGGGCTCCGCGGACCCCTCCCCCCCGTCTCAGTTAGACCCTTCTGACTCTCGAGTGAACATCGACGCCGAACTCTTCCGCGTCATGTCTCGCGCTGTCAACGAGCTGGGACTCTACTGGTTTTTCTCCAGCTGAGCCTGCCAGAAGCCGCCTCGACGAGTGGTACCTGCCGGGGCGCCAACAGGCCCCTCGTCAGCGCGCCGCTCCATTTCTGCCTGAGGTCCACTAAGAGCTCACTAAAAGCTGGCGCGCGCCCTTTTCAGCTCGAACGCGCTCATCTGCCTCTTCAACGCCCTCCAATGTTGACGGCGCTGAAGAAAAAGGTTATGTGTGTCTCCTCCCACTGGAGGAAGCGGTCGCTGCACACTTATGCCCTCCCACTGCAGGAAGTTGGAGGTCTAAGACTGTGCACCCATCTAAGCCGTGCATAACTACTTCGGCCATTGCCAGCCGCGCTTATGCTGCCGCCGGTCAAGCCGCCTCTGCTCTCCACGCCATGGCGACCATCCAAGTGTTTCAGGCGAAGCTCCTCCGCTACATGGATGAGTCAGGCCCTGACCCAGACACTTTTAAGGACCTCAGAAGTGCGATAGATCTAGCGCTACGGGCCACTAAGACCACCGCTCAAGCACTGGGCCGCAACATGGCAGCCTAGCAGTTTTAGAGCGCCACCTATGGCTGACATTGACCGAAATCAGGGACGCAGACACAACCGCCTTCCTCGATTCTCCGGTCACAGCATCTGGTCTCTTCGGCCCATCTGTCAGTGGCTTCGCAGACCGCTTCACTGAGGCTCAGAAAGTCTCCAGCGACATGAAGCATTTCCTCCCTAAACGCTCCAGTTCGGTCCAACGGCGCCCCAAGAGCACGCCGCGACCTGAGAGAGTAGCTTCACAAGTCCTCCAGCCCCGCCCAGTGGCTGAGACTAGCCAGCGCATGAAGCATGCAAAACGGTTCCTGTTCCCTAAGCGCCAGGGCCCGCAGCCGAAGCTCACGCTCGATCACGAGCCCAAGAAGCCGTCCTAACCGGCTTAAAGAGGGGTCATTGTCCCGCCGCGGCCGGACCAGCCCCGAAGATCGCTCGAGTGCTACTCTCAGCCCCCTCTTCAGTTCAGGCGGTTGGAGCAGTATTAAATGCAGAACATGGGCCCGTCACCTGTCACGCACCCCTGCACTCAAACGCTGTTTTAACAGCGACCCACAAAAAGCACAAATCGAGCAAAAATTTCTCCCTCACATACATGTCAGTTCGAACCCCCAACACTGGGCGTTCCAGATATGATAATGTCTCTGTCTCTGTGGGCTCTAGCTTGGCAAGCTATTCCCGGAGTTTCAGAATGGGTAATGAACATCATAAAGCGCGGTTACTCGCTTCAGTTCGCCCACAGACCACCGCGTTTCCGTGCGGTTATACAAACCACGGTAAGGAGCACACTGAGTCATGTCCTCCGCACCGAAGTGTTAAGTCTGCTGGCCAAAGGGGCCATCGAAAAGATCCCCCTTTCTCAGAGCGAGTCAGGTTTTTACAGCCGTTACTTTCTTGTTCCAAAGAAAGACGGCGGCCTGAGACCCATTTTAGATCTGAGACATCTGAACAAGGCTCTCATGTCACGGCCGTTCAGAATGCTCACGACCAGACACATCCTGGCGCAAATTCGCCCAGGCGACTGGTTTTTCTCAATAGATCTAAAAGACGCTTACTTTCACATTCAAGTGAACCCCCACCACAGGCCATTCTTGAGATTCGCCTTCAAGGGGCAGACATACCAGTACACAGTCCTACCATTTGGACTGGCACTGGCACCTCGTACATTCACGAAGTTCATGGATGCAGCTCTCTCCCCCCTGATACAGCGGGGAATGCGCATCCTGAACTACCTCGGCGATTGGCTCATATTGACCCAGTCAGAGGCGGAGTCATATACTCACAGAGCCTGGCTCCTCAGACATCTAGAATGTCTAGGGCTCAAGGTCAAATTTGCCAAGAGTATTCTGTTGCCCAGCCAACGTATCACGTTCCTGGGAACAGTTCTCGCAGCATCGCTCACAGAGGGCTCTTATGTACCCCTCAGAACGTTCCAGAGGATCCTTGGCCTCATGGCCTCCGCATCATCAGTACTCCAACTCGGCCTACTGCGTATGCGTCCTCTTCACCTGTGGCTAGCACCTCTGGTGCCACCCCATGCCTGGCATTCAGGCCACTTGGTTATCAAGGTAAACCAGCGCTGTGTTCAAGCCCTGGCACCTTGGAAAGACGCCAGCTGGTACCAGCAGGGCGTAAGCATGGGGGTGGTCTCAGAGAGGAGGGTGATTTCAACAGACGCTTCCAACTCAGGTTGGGGAGCGCTGTACGAGGGCAGGCCTGCCTCCGGCCTCTGGTCGAGCTCGGAGAAACGCCTACACATCAACTGCCTCAAATGAGAGCAGTTTTTCTGGCCCTGAAAACCTTCCTCCCATACCTGGCTGGACACCACGTATTGGTCCGGACGGACAACATGTCAGTGGTATCTTACTTAAATCGCCAGGGCGGCCTCAGGTCCCGCATCCTGCTTGCCATAGCCACCCAGCTACTGTTATGGGCTCACACCAATCTGCGCTCGCTCAGGGCAGCTCACGTGCCGGGCACGTTGAACACAGGAGCAGACATGCTCTCTCGGGGCAGGGTTCCCCCAGAGGAATGGTCTCTCCACCCTCAGACGGTTCTCCTACTTTGGGAGGTCTTCGGGAAGGCAGAAGTAGATCTCTTCGCCTCAGAAGACAATCGTCACTGCCCAATCTTCTTTTCAAAGAACAGGGATGCGTTGGCCCACGACTGGCCCTGCCTTCCCCTCTATGCGTTTCCTCCGGTCTCGATGCTCCCTCAGGTCATCGAACGGATCAGAGACACGAAATGCGCAGTGCTCCTGATAGCTCCTCTCTGGCGAACCCAATCTTGGTTCCCGGAGCTGATACGGCTGTCTGTGACAGACCCTTGGCCAATCCCAGTGAGGCGCGACCTCCTGGCTCAGGCCAACAGGACTATATGGCATCCCCGTCCCGATTTGTGGGCCCTACACGCTTGGCCACTCAACGGGTACCCCAGGACCACCCAGAGGGCGTCCTGAACACGATCAGGGAGGCTAGAGCTCCGTCTACCAGACGCCTCTACCACCATAAATGGTCAGTGTTTTCCAGCTGGTGTTTAGCTCGAAACCTCGACCCACACACTTGTGAAGTACCAAGTGTGCTATCCTTTCTCCAGGAGATGCTGGATGCGGGTCGTTCCCCCTCCACTCTCAAGGTATACGTAGCAGCCATTGCTGCACAGCATGTATCGGAAGCCGGAGCCTCCTTAGGAAAATGCGACCTTATAGTTCGCTTCCTTAAGGGCGCCAGAAGGTTTAACCCGCCTCGGCCGCCATCTGTCCCAGCATGGGACCTTTCTTTGGTTCTGCGGGCTCTTAAGGGACCTCCCTTTGAACCACTTCAGTCAGCCGACCTAAAACCTCTCTCCCTGAAAACCGCCCTGCTGTTGGCACTGGCGTCAGTCAAGAGAGTAAGTGACTTACAGGCGCTCTCTACTAGCGCTTCCTGTCTGGAATTCGGCCCCAATGACTCTAAGGTCATCCTTAGGCCAAGACATGGATATATTCCTAAGGTGCTCTCAACTCCGTTCAGAGCCCAGGTTATTTCTCTGTCAGCTCTTCCCACTTCAGAAGAGTTCAGTGATGTTCTCACACTCTGCCCTGTCAGAGTTTTGAGAATTTATTTAGAGCGTTCAGCCTCTTTCAGACAGTCTGAACAGCTTTTTGTTTGTTTCGGGGGCCGAACCAAAGGTCTTCCCGTCACGAAGCTCACGCTGTCCAGATGGATAGTGGATGCCATTGCTCTGGCCTACACCTCACTGGGCCTTACATGTCCCAGAGGTGTTAGAGCTCACTCCACGAGAGGCGTCGCCTCCTCGTGGGCCTGGTCGAGTGGTGTTCCTATCGAAGACATTTGTGCGGCGGCCGGATGGTCCGTCCCGTCCACATTTGTGAGATTTTACAACCTGGAAGTTCCTGCTCTGCAGGCACGAGTTCTCTCTATCTAAGCTCTGGCTCTGCGGACCCAGGCTGGTTTTGACATTCTTTCTGTCACACTTGTGCGACGACCGGCTAGTCTGTTTCGTCCACATTTGGAAACGTTACAACCCAAAAGTCCCTGCTCCGCAGGTACGAATTCTCTCTAGCTAGGCCCTGGCTCTATGGATCCAGACTAGTTATGAAAATGTCTATGCAGGACGTTATGCGCTATATAACGTATGCGGCGGCCGGCTGGTCCGTTCCGTCCACATCTTAGACCTCTATGGTACCTGCCTTATAGGCATGAGTAGTCTCTATCTAACGCTGGCTCTGTGGACCCAGACTAGTTTTTGACTCAGACACTGGTTGTCATCTCGTGTTGTGGGATTCTTAAGACTGGCCCTTGGCCCAGCTTTATCTGTTTGGATATCTAAGGGCCCGAAGATTCGGTCTCTTTATCCTAGGCTATTCTGTACTTCCTGAAGCTCTCGGTGAGTCAGATTGGCCAAAGACGACAAGCACAGCGTTTTAAATAGTGTTCCCACAGCGTTTTCAACGCAGTACGAGAGAACGTTCTCGTAAGGGAACGTACTTGGTTACTTACGTAACCTCGGTTCCCTTAGAGATAAGGGAACGAGTACTGCGTTGCCTTGCCGTGCTATTGTCTCTTATGGCAGGTGTCTTTTCGCTTCAGTCGATTTAAACCTGTCAAATGGCGGATTCTCTGTGTATTTATACTCTTCTGTCACGTGCAGTTTCGCGCGCTTGACTCTGGCAGAGTGCCAAGCGCCCCGATTGGCTCGCGCTCCTCTGCTGTTCCGCCATTGGTTCGTGCAGTTGCTTTGCACAAGCCAATCAGCACGCTCACGCGAGCTTCTAGCTCTCGCATGTGCTGCAGCAATGCGTTTTAAAATAAAGGCTTCAATATTCTCGAGAAAAGGAGTTTTCCCACAGCGTTTTCAACGCAGTACTCGTTCCCTTATCTCTAAGGGAACCGAGGTTACGTAAGTAACCAAGTACGTTCTGTCTGATGAAAAATTTACCGAGAACTCCAGCGTTATACCATAAGAGGGAAAAAAAACAAAGAGATTTAAACATTAAAATAAAATAAGCCTTCAACACACAGAATATAACCTAGCAGTCAAAAATCCCCTCACACACACACACACCTGATTCTGGTCTGATTCTAAACAAAATAATTAACGATCTGGCTTGACACTGCTAATAGCTTAGCATTTCATTTAGTTTATGTTGTCTTTGAAAGCTGCTCTAATTTGCACCAAGGATTTAAACAAAAATGTATCTATATTCTGTTTGATTTTTTGTTTAAAAAAAAACTATTATTCTGATAATTTGTTGTTAGTTCCTAGCTAATTCATTGCTGCCAGTGCTAGCTTTAGCAACCAGAAATCGGCGCATACTCAACTCGTCACTCGGTGCAAATTACAAGAGAAAGCGATAGAGAGATATGGAGGGAATGAGAACACGCTTACAGAAAGAGTAACCAAATAATTTCAGTGACTGACGGCGAAGGAAACTCAAAACAGGGGCTGAGCTCAGCTGACGACAGTGTGTCTGCGTGCTCCGCTCTGCAGTGACTGACTGAGACGTGAAGCTCAGCAGGTTCACCACCAGTGTTGCCAGATTGGAAATGTCCAAGTATCGTACCAGAAGCTCAAAATTATCGTATTTGGAAGAAAATCCCAACCTGAACAAAGTCATTTCTGGGCGTCAAGAAATCTGGTTCGGTTCTGATTCGGGAGTATAGATAAAAGCCCGCCCGCACTTACAATTGATTGGTTGGGTCCTTACATGCGCTTCGTGAGGCACACTTGCGCACACACGCAAGGTCTCTCGCTCCCTCTCTCTACACGTTCTTCCCCCAGTAGACGTAGAATCCACAGCTAGATCAATGAGAAGCCCTATTACAACGACCATCATTTGAAGTGTCACACAGTTCTGAAATTATCGTACATTATAGGATTTTTTCCATTATTGATCGTACATCGTACAGAGGTCAAAATTATCGTACATCTGGCAACACTGTTCACCACAAGCCGGTGAAGCGACTGGCCACGCCCTCCCTATGCTTCTACCAATCAGTAGCTACTTTGAATTAGGGATAGAGAGCAGAGAGCGCTCACTCTGACCATTTTTCTTGAAATATTTTTTAAATTTGGGATCTTTGCATGCCATCACGTTTGGGGGGGCAGTCACGGCATTTGGGGGGGCATTGCCCCTCCTTGCCCATGCCTATATCCGGCCCTGCTGCCCAGTGCATTGGGTGTCAAAGTTTTCCTGCCTATTTGGAAAAAGGGAAGACAACAGTGTTCTTAAGTCAGGTAGCACAGATATTAAAATGTTGTATTGAAAGCCCAGTTTGCCAGCAGTCTATTAAATTAGAACGAGACAGCGTAAAGGCTAGGGTATACATTTCCCGCGTTCCTCTCCGTCTCGTGTACAGGCATGTCTGCACAGCTTTCAAAGTATTCTTAACCGCGAATGAGCGCGGATGGACGAGTTTGACACATGCGCAGTACAATTGCTTTTCTTTACTCTACAAGATGACAGAAGGTAGCAATGAGTCGTGTCATTTAGACGGCATTCGCTCGGAATGATAGAAGAAGAAAAGTAGCGGATATGTTATTGCATGCAAAGTTTACAACAAGAACCAAAACAAAAACAATGGAATATCATTATATGCTGCTTTGTTTACTGTTCTTGGAACAACATGTTGTTTTGTATCGCTTTTTGCCTGGTTCAGACTACACACTAGCTTTGTCCGTTACGATAGTCAATATGTCATATTGTGCCAGTTTGGTTCAAGAACTTTATAAAGTTAATCAATTATGAAATGAGTTTAATACAGCTATAAAGCAGCTCTGCAGAAAACAGTGTCATCATTTAACACTATTTAGTTTGTTTACCTTTCATCCAAGTCAACAATATTGCTGAATATTAAGTGTCCCTAACAAAGCGAGCCAAAGGTGACAGTGTCAAGGAATCCATCAGGTGACAGAGATGGAGAAAAAAAACCTTGGGAGAACCAGGCTCAGTCGGGGGACCATTCCTCCTCTGGCCAAATGAACGAACATGGTTTGAATATGATGTTATGCTGCATCACAAGTCAGATTGTGGATTTATATCATTCAGAATATTGACATAATATTTTTATATATTGGGCATCATATTTTTGACATAAAAGGGAGATTCGATATTGGTCTGTTGTTGACTAATTCTCTAGGATTAAGTTATGGTTTTAATGAGAGGCTTAATAACAGCCAGCTTGAAAGATTTTGGGACATATCCATATGATAATTATAAATGAATGATATTAAAAATCGGATACGACTTAAGCATCTCTTTCATTTGCTTGGTATGTATTGGGTCTAACATGCATGTTGTTTACAGTGGTGTGCAAGTTACAAACTGTAATACGTTATAGATTACTTGTTACTGTTATTTAAAAGTAATTCTTTACCTTACAATATTACTGTCCAGAATTGTAATGTGTTACATTACCCCTGTATTACTTTTGAGTTACTTTCACCAAAACAACTACAGAACTTAACATTCTAAAATGACAAAATGTACTATACAGAGCATTTTACATCCAGTAGAAGGCAATATGATGTAGCATAATGACTGTGGGCTATCCAGGCTACTAACAATATAGCATATAATTGGCAAAGTGAAGGCTCAAGACAATGCAAGATAGGATGACAGACAGAATCACAAACGATCCAAGTCTGTTAAAATAATGGTAGAGGTAAAGTGATTATCTGGCAATATCTGAGAATAGCTTGGGTCTATTCATATTAGACACAACAGAACTGTATGTAAACTCTAATGCCATGATAAGATGCACATTTGTTCTTTTCTTATTGTTGCCATTATTTTATTCTCTTTGAATTCAACAGGTTCACAAAACAAAACTGTCATGCACAAAGTGCGCATGATGAGCATAGCTTATGCTTTCTCAGGAAGTATAAAGTGCAATTGGAGGACCAACCCTCAGCCTCGGTCATTTTAGTCCATACAAATTAACATATAGGCTAAAAACATAGCCTAAGTCTTCTTCTGCCATCTTCACCTATTAGCCGCTTTTCCACTGGCCAGCGCAGGCACAGAGGCCGAAATCATGGCTCGTGGCACTCCTGTAAAACACGCCTTCACTGGACTATGTCACACAATACAAAGGTACACCAGCAAGAGGGAGATGAATGAAATAAATCGCTATACAAATATATCAGAAGCTGTCATTTAGTCTTTATTTACAAACTTGGACACCACCCGTGGCTATTTACTGACCACGAACAGATAATAACTTACTTGCTGTTTTTTTTTTTTTCTTGCTGTTTTTTTTCTCTGTTATATTTTTTTTTTTTTTTTGAGCAATTCAATTTTGGGCTAAAAGTGTGTTGTACCGCAAACGTTACTGAACATGTACCGAGTAAAATATTACTGAAAATTGATTAGTAATGCCTTGCACTACTGTGTTACAGCAAAAAGTATATCTGGAACGTTGTTGGTTATCTTATAACCTTAGGAGGACGTACTGACGACGTTGTGGGTTGGTAATATGATGGTAATGAAATTAGCATGCGACGTTGTAGTTACGTTGTCAATTAGTAAAGTCATGACGTGACCAAAAAGTACGAATACATTACGTAACTATTACATCGTGTGTTAGCTGGGATGTTACTGTAATGCATTACTTTTGTAACGCGTTACTCCCAACACTGGTTGTTTATTTAGATGATTTTAGAAGTTTAGGCAATTATTCTTCTTCTATTGAATTGTTTCTCAGGGGGTCTATAGTGCACTGTCTGATGCGATAGCAGATGGTTGCATAATTATCTCTCTGATAGTGTCAGTTTTGTAAGTAAAGCAATTCAACAAATTCACTACTGCTGTGCTGCTGGGAAATGTCTCAAACTGTTGATTTTTTTCTTGTTAATTTAGCTACTGTGTCTAAAGTGCTAGAAAAGAGAGAGCTCTCCATAGTTTCTGTTACAACATCGAATTCTTCTAAGTTATCTTATATGTTGAGGAGTAGAGACAATTCAGGAAGATTGTTAACAAAGCAATCTTTAGTAGTAGTAGTGATAGTTCTACCATATTTGTAACAAGGAGCTGATTTTGGAGCCTTGGTTAAATTGAGTATGCTGTGATTCGCGAAGTTCGCTGCTTTAGTTGTTGTGGTGTTGATTCATGTTGTTTCTAGATTATTGTGCAGAATGATCAGATGCATTTTAAATAATTGCAAAAAGCTTAATTGGCCAGAAAAAAAAAGAAAAAGAAAATTAACACACAAAAAAAATAATTTCACTATTTTTGGCTCTGGAACAAAATGCATCATTTCACTAATCATATCACCAGCACATGGATTAGTGTGAACAAGTACTAGACTGCTGAAATCACTCTATTATTCTAATCAGATTAAAAGAGCATATTGATTTCTATAAAATGAGGGAAGAAGTGCTTCCAATCATTGTGTCTGTGTCAGCAATAGATGTGCGGCCATTATCGCTTCGCATCAAAATGCCCTAACATGCTAACATGAAAGTGTTGTAAAGAATACTGGACCTGAAAGAAACATTTACCGGATCATCAAGAACTTCAAGGAGAGAGGTTCAACTGCAGTGAAGAGGGCTTCGGTATGACCCAGAGTGTCCAGTACAGAACTACCAGTGCAGATTTTGCTCAACATTGGTAGCATCTGCATGTATAGTGAGGTAAAGACGGCCTGGTGTCAAGAAGGACAGCAGAGAAGTTATTGTCTCTGATGAAGTCCCCTTCCAGCTGTTTGGGAGATCTGGTAAATTGATTGAGAAGAAAAGGTGAACGCTACCATGAGTCCTGTGTCGTGCCAACAATGAAGCATCCTGAGACCATCCATTGTGAGGTTGCTTTTCATCCAAGGGAGTGGACTTTATATCTGAGATCATTATATTGAAATTTTTGGATCTGTGGCTCAGGCAACTCCCCAGATCTTAATCCCATATAGTACCTGTGGTCAATCCTCAAAATCTGAGCACAAATAAGGAAAGAATGGATTACCATTAGTCAGGATTTGGCCCAGAAGCTGACATCCAGCTTGCCAGACTGAATTGCAGAGGTTATGAAGAAGAAGAGTCAACACTGTAAATATAGACTCTTTGCATAAATTAATGTTTTTGCCAATAAAAGCCTTAAAAACTTATGAATCACTTGTTATTGTTTCCCAGTATACCACAGAAACATAAATATAAAAATAATCTACAAATACTAAAGCATTAAACTTTGCGAAACACAATTTATGTCACTGCCAATTTTGGCCACCGCTAAGTGACTAGATAATGATCTGAGATGTCATCGCTCTGCTGCAGAATTTCAGCGTAATCAACATTTGGGGAACAGACACAATACTCATGTGTCAACATTAAATATAAAGTATGAACAATAAACAAAGTATGAACAATGAGTGGGTCCAGAGACACATGGTCTTAGTTCAAACGAATTTAGAATGTAAATGCCAATCCTAATGCATCTTTTTTATTATCTACATGGATGTTAAAATCATCAGAAATTAAGACTTTCTGCAGCCAGTACTAACTAGAAAATTATTTTATTCTTTGATCTGAAGTCTGTGTGGTGCCCTGTTGGCCTGTATACATAAAGCATGTACAAATGTCTGAAAAATAATGATTTACACTAATGTTACATTTGCACTAATGTATAATTTACACTATAATGCTTCCTGACCTGGACCCCAGTTAGTGAAGTATTAATACCAAGACTATGTACCAGAATTCTAGAAAAAAGTGATGCATCACCCCAGGATGGAGACCTTCTATTTTTAAAGGGTCAAGTCTGCCCCAAAATCTTCTCCAATTACCTACAAAACCTATATTATTCTGCGGACATCACTTAGACATCCAGAAATTTAGTGTACGTTGTGTTTATAAGTTATTAAATTGACACTGTATCTTTACTTTTGGCATTCTGAAACAACACATTTTTTTACAACTATATATAATACAATAACATGTGCAATGTATACCACATGGCTTTGTTTTTAAGAGAACGCAAAGAATTGGATGCAAATTCTCTAATTATTTAAGAAACCCAGTTGTAAATCTTCTGTACTTTTTCCTGTCTCTCTTTCTTTCATTCTCTTTGTTTTCCTACCTTTCCCATTAACTATTCCATCAATGTAGGGTGTAAATAAGCCATTCACAGAGGTCATTAAAGCCAACATCGGTGACTGCCACGCTATGGGCCAGAAACCCATCACCTTCTTCAGACAGGTGTGTTTACGAGATATTGTGCTTGTCATGCTGTATTCTGAGCAGTAGTTTTTGTACATACTGTACGTATGCTCCATTTATTTGTCAGGTCTTGGCATTGTGCTCTTATCCAGATCTTCTTGAAGACAGCAAATTTCCAGAAGATGCCAAAAGTAGAGCACGCCGCATTCTCCAAGCTTGTGGTGGAGGAAGTCTCGGTACTGGAAAATCCTTTCAATTAGATATTACATACTTTAAATAAACATGAAACCAAATTTAACAAACTATTTACCTATTTCCAAAACATAGTATCCTGCTAAGCCTCTGATTTTCCTTTTTGACTGACATTACATGGACAGGTTATTGCTAAATGTTCTTCCTTTTATTCCTCTTCACCATAGTGTTTACACATAATGATGTTTTATAAGTTCAAGAGGAGTACGTTCAGATAATCTACCCAATCAGCATGAGAGGATGCATGTTTATATATAGCCAACTTATTTCTGTTCCACAACAGTTTTTTAGCATCCCTCCTCCACCCAAACTCTTAATTATTCCTATCCCAGCCAGGGATGGTGTGATGGTAGGCGGTGTACTCTGGGTTCGAGCCAAATTCCGAGCTCGGAGCCCTCCCCTCAGACAGCACTCCAAATATGCATATTCTGTATATATGATTATATCATATGTATGTGTGAAATCGTGAAGCTCCATAGGAATCCATTGCTTATATTCAAACTGTTTCTGGTGCAGGACATTTGTGGTGAATATTTGTGTTTGGTGTGAAGGGTCTACAGAGTACTTTAGCAATAATAAAAAAACTCAAGTTAAAAGAGGGAGAGAGATGTATGTGCATGTGTGAATTACCTGCGTCTGTGCAGTGTCTTTACTAACCATGACGCTGTGATTTTAATTACTTTAAGTCATATAAAGTCATCATGTCTCGTCAGAAGGCTTTGGATTTGACCACTCTATTGATTATTTTACAATGTCTTTATGACATTTTTGGGATTTTTTAAATTTGTGAGGAATGGACTTAAAATGGAGGGACAGAAATCTCTCAGGTTTCAAAAGTTTGGAAGTTGAACGAAAATCTTATAGGTTTGAAACAATATGAGGGTGAGTACATGATGAAAGAATTTACATTTTTGGGTGAATTATACTTTATAAATACACAGTAAGCTGAGCTTCAGATAAAACTAAATCTATATATCGCGAATCACATCGTTTGTGTCAACAATACATATCGTCACATTTTTTTTATCACAATATCTCGATATAACAATGTATCATTACACCCCTAGTAAGTGCTTTTGTTTATGGTTAGTCAAGTGCTTGAGGAAGAGGTGTGTCTTCAGCTGTAATGATGTGGCGGACGCAGACGAATCCATTTGCAGCTTTATTAGAATATTTAACAGGCAGGGTAAATCAGGGGCAGACAGAACAATGGAGGTAATCACAAAGCAGAAGTCGATAACAGGCAAGGGTCGAGGCAGGCGGCAGGAATCACAGTCCAAAGAACAATCCGGGTCGAGACAGGCAGCAGAGCAAACAGTGGTCGATATAACAGTCCGAGTCGAGGTAGGCAGCAGAAGAATCAGTAGTCGATATAAACAATCCAAGGTCAGAGATAGATCAGCAAACACAGGGTAAATGCTCAGAATTAGTACGCCGGGGCAATGCAATACTTCGCAATGAACTTGAGAGTGAACAGGGTTTATATGGGTGAGTGTGGATGAGCTGCAGGTGTTTGTGTAATTAGTCCCGGGTAAGTGGCATGCTGGGATATTGAGTTTGTGACGGTTAATATTCTGGTGAAAGTGGCCTACAGTGGTGAAGAGGAGGTGAAGTGGAAGCCTGCTCTGTAACAGAGCCCCCCCCCCCCCTGCGAGCAGCTCCTGAGGCGAGAAGGCAAATGGCGCCGGGGTCTTCCACGGGGTCGAGGGGCCGGCATCTCTGGGTGCATATGATGAAACTCTTCTGTGAGTGTGGGATCTAGGATATCTCCAGCGTTGACCCATGATTGCTCCTCCGGACCGTACCCCTCCCAGTCAACCAGATATTGGAGGACGTTACCCCGGCGCCTAGGGTTCAGCAACTCGTGCACACGGTACGCCTCCTCGCCGTCAACCAGGATGGGCAGGGGGTCTGGAGCCGCGACTCCCTCCTCCAACTCTCCTCTCGGACCACCGGCAGGTTTTAGAAGAGATACATGGAATGTAGGAGAAATACGATAGTCAGCGGGCAAATCCAATCGAAAAGACACTGGAGAAATTTGTTTAATAATTTGGAACGGACCAACATACCTGGGACTAAGTTTGCGGCAAGGGAGTCGGAATCTTAGGTTCTTGGTGGACAGCCACACCCACTGGCCTTCACTGTATTCAGGACCCGGGCGACGATGACGGTTAGCCTGTCGTTCTTGTCGTCTGACTGCATGAAGAAGATGAGTGTGAGCTCGATCCCAGACCTCCTCGCTCTTGTGTAGCCACTCGGTGACAGATGGTAGCTCAGTGGGTTCTCCTGACCAGGGGAACAGGGGTGGTTGAAAGCCCAGGATACATTTGAAAGGGGTAATGCCTGTAGCGGGTTTGACTAAGGAATTCTGGGCATATTCGGCCCAAAACAAATATCTGCTCCACTCTGTTTGTTGTTTTTGACAATAGGTCCGAAGGAAGTGGGTGACGTCTTGATTCAGGCGTTCGGTTTGCCCATTGGACTGGGGATGGTACCCGGAGGTGAGACTGATGTTGACATTAAAGGGACACTTCACCCATTTGCATTAAGCTTTGCATTGTTAGAAACCCAGTCATACTATTGAATGGTCGTGCAACACTCTCTCATTTTCCCCTGAGACGGGAGAAATCTGTTATTTACCTCTTACACTTCCTCCTACAATGACGCAAAAATCGTCATTTTGCGTCATTGTAGGAGGAAGTGTTAGAGGGGGGGATTTCTGTTAAGACTACAGACACTAGTTTTTCATCTTTCCCAGGGTGGGGCGCGCTCACGCTACAGACCTATTACAGATCAGTGGGTGGGACTTTACTCTCTGAAACTGAAAGCAATATCCTCCATCTTGTTTGAAGCTAAGCTAACAGGCGCTGTGGAGACAGATGTACAGTTATGACAATAGCGGAGGAGAGTGCTCAATATGATATAGACTAGAGGAAGAGGATTTCGGAAGTCTGATGCTTGAATCAGGTGTTTGTGGCTACCTTTACAAGCCGCATTATAGCGAAGAGCAGCCGAGGCAGAAGACCTGCCTGCCGCGGACGAGGAGCCCGGACTGGCTCGGGTTAGGGCGGACTGGTGGCGCCGGTGATCTCACTATGCAGCTACGAACCGCTATGAACACAGAGATAGAGTCCGTCTGCGGCAAAGAATTTCAACGATGACAATTTCTCCTGGACGAAATCTCTGAATCAGACGAGGACACGGACGTTTGTGTTGTGAACTATCCTAGTTTCGCACCGCATATGTTCTGACTGAACATCCAGGTACCATGCAATAATTCACCTTTTCAAAAGAAATACAAACGAGGAGTAATGCACTATATGAGTTCGCCAACTAACTAGACATTTTGTGTGAATGTGAAATGAATTTCAAGCTCTGGTGGTAGCTAGCCTTGTAGACGGAAGAGTGATTTCTCTTATAGGCAGATATGCGCTTTCTGGATTAGTGGGAGTGGCTTGCGGAGCTGTGCAATGTGGTGCATTGTGGGAGTTGTTGTCTTTCATACAAATGCGTTCTGAAGTTATTTTTTGTCTTTTCTCGGTCACGAAGGCACCATAATTCAAAAATTATTTTACATTTCGACTACATATATGACCCACTTTAAATAAAAAACAATGTTCAAATGGGTGAAATGACCCTTTAAGTTGTTTGAAGAATGCGGTCCAAATTCTGGAGGTAAACTGAGGACCACGGTCCGATACTATGTCTTCGGGCAGACCATAAAAGCGGAATACCTGATTGCAGAGGAGTTTGGCTGTCTCGAGTGCAGTGGGAAGTTTGGGTAGTGGAATAAGACGGCAGGTCTTGGAGAATCGGTCAACGATGGTAAGTATGGTGGTATGTCCTTGGGAGTTGGGTAGATCCGTAATGAAATCGATGGCGATGTGGGACCAAGGGCGGTGTGGTGTGGGTAGAGGTGTTAAGAGTCCAGCAGGTAACTGTCTGGGTGATTTGGATGTGTTACAGTTGGAACAGTCCTGAACGTATTTGATAGTATCAGACAGTAATGTGGGCCACCAGAAGCGATTTTGGAGCAGCTGTGTGGTAGCGGTGATCCCAGGATGACCAGAACTGGGCATGGAGTGAACTTGATCAAGAAGACGATGACGAAGGTAGTCTGGAACAAAGAGCAGATTAGCTGGGCATTCTGGAGATGGCCTTTCTTGAAGGTTTGCTTGTTGGATTTCTGTGATAATATCCCATTGTACTGGAGCCACCAGGAGATTTGTGTGAAGGATGTTCTCGTGGACCGGGGTTTGAACGGTCTCCTCCGATTGACGTGAAAGTGCGTCAGCTTTGATATTCTTGGTTCCTGGTCGATATGTTACCGTGAACTGAAATCTGGTAAAGAATAGAGCCCATCTGGCTTGTCGGGGGTTCAAACGTTTGGCCGAGCGCAGATATTCGAGGTTCTTGTGGTCCGTGAGAATTATGAATGGTTGACCAGCTCCCTCCAGCCAGTGGCGCCATTCCTCCAGGGCTAGTTTCATAGCAAGCAATTCACGATTACCCACATCGTAGTTACTTTCAGCCGGTGTGAGTTTGCAGGAGAAGAAAGCACATGGGTACGTCTTTGCAGGTTAGCCTTGTCGCTGTGATAATACAGCCCCAACCCCTGTGCTGGAGGCATCGACTTCCACTATGAACTGGCGTTCTGGATCCGGATGATGCAGAATGGGTGCTGACGTGAAACGAGTTTTCAAATCCTGGAATGCTTGGTTTGCCTCTTCTGACCATTTCAGCCGAGCAGTGTGACGCTTGGTCATGGTGGTTAGTGGAGCGGCAATAATGCTGAAGTTTCTTATAAATCTCCTATAGAAATTAGCGAAACCCAAGAATCGTTGCATCTCCTTAACAGTTTGAGGTAACGGCCATTCCAGAACTCCCTTGACCTTCTTCTCATCCATGGCTACCCCCTCCTGGCTGATAATGTATCCTAGGAATGACGTGCTAGTCTGGTGGAATTCGCATTTCTCAGCCTTGGCGTAGAGTTGATATTGAATTAAACGTTCCAGGACCAATCTGACCTGACAGACGTGCTCCTCCATTGAGTTTGAGTAAATCAGTATGTCATCAATGTAGACAATCACCCATTTATCTAGCATGTCTCGGAAAACGTCATTCATGAAAGACTGGAACACTGAAGGACTGTTGGACAGGCCGAAAGGCATGACCAGGTATTCGTAGTGCCCAGTGGTGGTGGAAAAGGCCGTCTTCCACTCGTCTCCCTCACGGATGCGAATCAAATTGTAAGCATTGCGCAGATCCAGTTTGGTAAAGTACTTGGCTTGGCAGAGTTGTTCCAGCGCTGCAGGAACCAGAGGAAGAGGATATCGGAACTTCACCGTCTGGTCGTTCAGCCCTCGATAGCAGGCTTGTGCAAAATTCAGAATTTCAGAATTGGCCTCCATTCAATTCATGAATTGGAATTTGAATTGAATTTACTCTGCCCCACAGGACATTGAATTGAATTTGAATTGGAATGACAGGAAGTGGAATTAAATTCATGGCAATTCAAAGAAATTCCACACAGTCACACAACAGAAAGAATGTGTTGAGTCTCGCATGCATTCAGTGTTAGGAAGATTACTTTGTAAATGTTATTGCTTACTGTTATTAGTTACCCATTATAAATGTGGTTTGGATTACTTTATTTGGATAACTTTATCAATGCAAAGCAATTTCGTTTTAAGTTGATTAGTAACTAGTTGAATTAAACATTTTACCTCAGTAATAGAACTAAATAAAATTACTTTAATTTTGTAATTTAATAACAGAAATTTCATTTCACGTAACTATTTACGTCTCAACCCTGCATACATTTTGTTCTAAAATAGATATTGATCAAATTCTTGAAATAAATTACCCCCTCAGTATTGTTTAATTAGTTTTGTTCCAATGTAATTTTCATTTCAAAGTAATCACACAAACACAAAGTTGTTTAATGCAGTTATCATTTATTCCAATGCAAAAAATTACTGAGCAACACTGTTGCATCTAATTCTCAATAGCTCCTCAAATGTTTTTTCATTGAGTCTGCACCGTTCTGGTCTGAATATCTTTCCTGCAACACTAAAGATTCTCTCAACAGGTGCAGAGTGAAGTTGTAAGGGACTTCTGAAACTTAAAAAGTCCAGTGTTGCCCATTAAATTGTGCTTTCAAACAAATGTCCACCTCAAATTGTTTAGCAACCATTTTATATACTTGGTTAAAGTAAAGCATTCTGGGAAATGGAGTCATGTTCCATCATGTTCCACAAAATTACAATTACAATAAATCAAACTTAATTATTTGTTCTGTGACTAAATGGTAAATGGACTGCATTTATATAGCGCTTTCACAGTGCTTTACATAGCCTCACATTTGCCCATTCATACACCAACGGCTGTGTCAGCCATGCAAGGCGCCAACCAGCTCGTCTGGAGCAGCTGGGGTTACGTGTCTTGCTCATGGAAAACCTTGACACTTGGTCAAGTGGAACCAGGGATTGAACCACCAACCTTTCGGTTTGTAGACAACCTACATGAACCACTGAGCCACTGCCACTGACATATACAGTATATCTGACATATACTGTAAAGCTTCATTGTTAAACACTTCACTTAAAATATGTATATGAATTTCTTTGAATTTTTATTGAATTGCAATTCTGCTTCCTTTAATTCAAATTCGAATTGTAATTCTAGATCCTTTTTTTGACATCAATTCAAATTCAATTCAAATTCAAGAATTTAATTGGAATTAAGGAGTTACTCTCAATTCAATTCTGAATTGTGCACAAGCCTGCTCGATAGTCGATGCAGGGTCGTAACCCCCCGTCCTTCTTTTTTACGAAGAAGAATCCGGCGGCTGCCGGAGAGGTTGAGGGTCTGATGAAACCTTTGGTTAGCTCCTCATCAATGTACTGTTTCATAGCTTCAGATTCAGGTCGGGACAGAGGAAAGATCCTTCCCCGAGGAGGAGAAGCTCCAGGAAGGAGGTCTATGGCACAGTCGCTGGAGCGGTGCTCGGGGAGTTGTGATGCTTTTCTCTTACTGAAGGCTTCGATGCAAACGTGCCGCACAAGCCCTGAAAAGTGAAGCCAAAACGTCTCGATCGCCCCCCGGTGACTGGTCCTAGTATAGGTCATAAGCCCCGCCTCCCCATGTTATTCAACGGGACGCGAGACCAACTAAACAATTAAATTACACTTCAAATATCTTTTTTCCAAAGGTGGTTTCTTTCATTTGCTGTCGTTTTTATCACGCTGATGTAAGTTCTAGTATCTGTTTCCAAAATAAGTTGGTTTTTAGCTAGTTACGTGATGCGGTGGTGTAACGTCATGATTGACAGCTGTGATTGACAGGTTCTCCGAGCGAAGTAGTCACTGAAGCACCAACGGACATTTTTTTCGGGATCTTCGGAGGACTGAGGAGATTGTATTTGCTTTATTTTAACAAGCCTCTTGTCGTACTGCAATCAATTTTTAAAAAAGTGTGCAGAATCCACTCTCCCTGAGTGCATTCTGTGAGAGTGAGGGCGGAGCGTTGATCTCGCGGCTTTACTTCCTGCTCGCTACTGCGCAGGTCTGGTCCCGAAATCGCTACTGCGCAGACTCAAGTTCCAATATGTCAGCGCCATATCGGGACTCTGGCGGCTTCAGTTCTCACCAATGGAAGAGAGCGAAGGGGCGTCGTCCATATTTTTTTACAGTCTATGCTTCGATGAGGTCTGCATAATCAGGTGGTATTTTGGGTTCTTCTGGATCTGACGTGGCAGTATTTGGATTTTGAGGAGGAAGGCGAGTGACTCTGGATAAACAGCGGTTTTGACAGGTGGGACCCCATTGAATGATCTGCCCCTCCCTCCATGAGATGTGAGGGTTGTGGTCATGTAACCAGGGATGGCCGAGGATGACTGAGTGATGAGGGGATTGGATAACGTAGAAACTGATATCCTCAGTGTGAAGTGATCCGACGTGTAGTTTGATTTGCTCTGTGGTGCTGTGAATTTTCCCCTCTCCAAGAGGTCGGCCATCTAGCGCCTCCACTGCCAAGGAAGAGAGACAAGGTTTTAGTTCCAGGTTGCATTGTACAGCGAATTTGCGAGATATGAAGTTCCCAGCTGCTCCAGAGTCTATTAGAGCAGTGGTGCTGATAACTTTATCATGAATCATTAGACGTACTGGTAAGGTGAAACTAGATGTGGTAGCGTGGGCATTGATACAGGAACTCACCGAGCGGGAGTCAGCAGATGGACGAGCTGGACAGGCGAATTTCATGTGTCCGGGCTGACCGCAGTACATGCACAAACGGTTCTGTCTCCGGCGTTCTCGTTCCTCTGGAGAACTATGTGAGTGAAACCGATTTGCATGGGTTCGTGCATGGTGGGCTTGTCCTGAGAATAGCGCGGGGGAATTCGCACAGAGCGTGGAGAACGGATCAGGTTATCCACTTGAATGGCTAGATCGATGTATTCGTTCAGATCTCTTCCCTCATCACGGCAGGCTAATTCGGACTGGAGCTCAGCGGTGAGTCCCTTTCGGAAGAGAGTTTTAAGTGTATCCTCCACCCAGTTGGTTTGTGCCGCTAGTGTGCGAAACGTGAGTGCATACTCTGCCGTCGTGCTTCTTCCCTGTGACAGAGCTAGTAGTTGTTCTCCTGCGTTTCCACCCTCCGTGGGGTGTTCGAAGACGTGACGGAATTGACGAATAAACTCCTCAAACGTGGCGAAGGACGATCCATCCGGTTTCAAAACTGCAGTAGCCCATTCTAGTGCTCGACCCGTGAGCAGTGAGCAGACGAACGCGATGCGACTCGCGTTAGTGGTGTAGAATGAAGGCTGCTGATCGACAAAGAGAGTGCACTGCAGTAAGAATCCCTTGCATTTCGTTGGATTACCATCAAATTTCTCAGGGAATGCCAGTCGTGGATTCATTGACGGGTTTGCAGCGAGTGGGACAGGCGCTGGTGCTGCTGGTGGTGATGGTGCGGCGGGAGCGTTGGAAGCATTCCCTATTGTCGTCTGGAGTGCTTGTAACCCCTGTACGAGTTTTTCGGTAAGTGAAGTCAGATGGCTTAACTGCTGGTGATGCAGATCCAAACGTGAAGCTTGTGAAGAAAGTTCCGTAGATAACTGCATGACCGCTGCTGGATCGGAACGTGGCGAAGTATTCTGTAATGATGTGGAGGACACAGACGAATCCATTTGCAGCTTTATTAGAATATTTAACAGGCAGGGTAAATCAGGGGCAGACAGAACAACGGAGGTAATCACAAAGCAGAAGTCGATAACAGGCAAGGGTCGAGGCAGGCGGCAGGAATCACAGTCCAAAGAACAATCCGGGTCGAGACAGGCAGCAGAGCAAACAGTGGTCGATATAACAGTCCGAGTCGAGGTAGGCAGCAGAAGAATCAGTAGTCGATATAAACAATCCAAGGTCAGAGATAGATCAGCAAACATAGGGTAAACGCTCAGAATTTGTACGCCGGGGCAATGCAATACTTCGCAATGAACTTGAGAGTGAACAGGGTTTATATGGGTGGGTGTGGATGAGCTGCTGGTGTTTGTGTAATTAGTCCCGGGTAAGTGGCATGCTGGGATATTGAGTTTGTGACGGTTAGAATTCTGGTGAAAGTGGCCTACAGTGGTGAAGAGGAGGTGAAGTGGAAGCCTGCTCTGTAACATCAGCAGTGTTCATCTCAGTGTCTGAGACCATCATGACCAAGCATTTGATCAATAATGACTGGTAAGGAACAAATAAATGCCATAAATGAGAAAGAACCCTTTGGAGAAGCCAGGCTCTTATGGCTAGTGAGAACAGAACAAGGACAGAAAACATGGATAGTTCGCAAGGTTAGTATACAGGATATAATATATAGTATACATACAGTATGTTGTATATTAGCTTGGTAAGATACAGTATATTTGGTAGGAATCATGTACAACAGACAGATATTAATCAAACTGATTGAATAAGTCCTTCAAAGGTCCATACTTCATTGTCTGCTAAGGTGCATGTAGATGGAAAGTAACAAGTAGTGTTGAGTGAAACTTCTGGCCTGATTCATAAAATAATAAAGATTTATGTTATGTTTTCGGTTACATTCGACCTAACTGTTTAGGTGATGAATTGGCATGCTTGGTTAAAGAGATGAATCTTCAGTCTAGAATTAAACTGGCAAAGTGTGATTCATAAACAATGCTGGTAAGTCCAACATTTTAGCCTGTTAACTTTAATATCATATTTACATGTGTGTGCATAATGACAAAATACAGATTTTGGTATAATTAACCCCATCATATTCATCTTCATGTAAAAGCAGCAATATTTTAAATGTACCCACAAAAATGCAATATTTGCATTTGCTTATTTGACTAAAAAAATAATAATTTTACAAGAATTTGATGGTGCCTAAAAGAAAGGAAGTTTTTTTTTGTGTGTGTGTGTGCAAGTGCAAGTATCTAAGCAGTCTATCTATACTGAGGAATTTGAACATCAGTTACTGTAACTGTGTGAACTACAAAGTACATATTGAAAAGCAGAAGAGCACCTTTCTAGAGATCAACATGCTTTAAAAAAAGATTTTGAGACATAACAAATTGTTGCATTGCATTTTAGACTGTTACTGTTCCATGGCACAACCACAATACTTTGTTATGATTGAAACACAGGCCATGAATACTTTAATAGAACGGTAACACTTTACAATAAGGTGGCATTTGTTAACATTACACTTGTAAACATAAACTAACAATGAAAAATACTTCTAAAGTATATATATAAATGTTAGGTCATGTTAATTTCAACATTTACTGATGCATAATTAAAATCAAAAGTTGTTAATTTTTTTTAATGGACCTGAGCTAACATGAACTAACAATGAACAGATGCATTTATTTTAACTAACTTTAACAAAGATCAATAAATACTGTAACACGTTTTTTGCTAATGTTAGATAAACGCAGTAACTATTGGGTTACCAAGAGAATACTTTTAATAAACACTGTGTTTGATGCAATTGATCAAGTGTTTGTAATTTGGTTTTTTGGATCTTCAGGGGCTTACAGTACTAGTCAGGGAATTGAAATAATTCGGCAGGACGTCGCTCACTATATTGAACGGCGAGATGGAGGAATCCCATGTGACCCTGACAACATTTACCTCTCAATAGGAGCCAGTGATGCGATCGTGGTAAGCAGATAGCCTACTACAAACAGACAACAAGAAATGTGAAGACAAAACAAAGCTAAATGTAATATTAATTTAAAAAATAGACACAGACATTATATCTTGTTTAAATATCTGCATGGCAATATACATATGGTAGTTATATGCAAATTAGGCCATGGATATAAAAAAGGCATTGTCAGCTCAGTATGTATGGCTATTTCGTAGTGTAACCAGACAGTGTGGGGCATAAGGCTAATGTAACGCATGTCCATGAACAGTGCATAAATTGCATAAATTCTGGTGTACAAATAACTTTATGAAAACTTTTTTGTTTGTGCATAAGCTACCTTTTAAAAAACTTTATGCTGAAACCTATGCAAAGTTTTATTCATATTTATTCACTTTTCTTATCATTCATATTTTTGATTGTCATTGCATTAGAGCAGAGGTCTTCATTCCTGCTCCTGGAGAGCCACTGTCCTGCAGAGTTTAGTTCCAACCCTAATTAAACACACCTGAATCAGCTCATCAAGCTCTTCAGTATCACTTGAGTATTCAAAGGCAGGTGTGCTGAAGCAGGTTGGAACTAAACTCTGCAGGACAGTGGCTCTCCAGGAGCAGGAATGAAGACCTCTGCATTAGAGAATGAATGAGAAATTTAAATGCCTGTGTTTGTCTGTGTCAGACTATGCTTAAGTTACTAGTGTCAGGGGAAGGAATGTCTCGTACGGGAGTGATGATATCAATCCCTCAGTACCCACTGTACTCCGCTGCTCTGGCTGAATTGGGTGCTGTGCAAATCAGTTACTATTTGGAAGAAGACAACTGCTGGAGTTTGGACATCAATGAGTTACGGCGTGCCCTGCAGGAAGCAAAGAAGCACTGCAGCCCTCGAGCACTGTGCATTATCAATCCTGGCAACCCCACAGGTGTTACGACAAATCTATCTGCTTTTATTGTGGTGGCCAGTTTGGGTTTGCAATATAAGTTACTTGATATATATTTTACCTCATCTTATAGGATCATTAAAAACAAATATCCCATCCGGACATCACTTTTGGCCACAAATGTATATTCCTTTATTACTGTGGGTGCTTCTCATTCCCTTCAAATTATCCATCCTCTTTCCTCACTCCTTCATCTTCGAGTCGACGACCCGGAAACAGATCACCACGATGAAGGATGTATCAGTTGTCTAAATGCACCATGCAGAGATGAGAAGTGAGGAAATAGTCTCTTTTTGTCGAAACACAAATGCCTGAAATCGGAGGCAAATTCAGAAAAAGTTTAAATAACAAATACACCGTTGATTCCTTGTTTCTTTTCCTTGCATCCCTCCCTTGCATTTTTTGGAGCAAGGAAAGGAAATGATGCACGATTTAAGAAATGAGAAGCACCCTGGCTGAGTATGTAAATAAGAAGAGTGGGTTAATAAAAGTGTATGTGTGCTTATTTGCTTAAAAATTGTTGTTGCAGTGGTGAAGGCAATGAACAATCATTGGGCTGGAAAACATAAAAATAATCTGGCAACAATGCCCACCTTTACTCGACAGGTCAAGTGCAAAGTCGGCAGTGCATTGAAGATGTGATCCGATTTGCTGCGACAGAAAAACTTTTCCTCATGTCTGACGAGGTGATTTGTATGATAGGCCTATACATATGGTTTTTAAATATATAAAACACACAATGATAATGTTTCCAATATGCCCTGCTTTATCCAGGTCTATCAGGACAATGTTTATGCAGACGGGTGTAAGTTTCACTCCTTTAAGAAGGTGCTATTTGAAATGGGTCCAGAATACTCTGAGAAAGTGGAACTAGCTTCATTTCACTCAACGTCAAAGTGCTACATGGGAGAGTGAGTGTTCAAAACAAGAGAATTGCAAATTATCTGCAGGTTTTTGGAAGAAGTATTCTGTTGATAATATTATAGAATTTAATGAATCTGACTCCTCCTAATAACTATTTGTTCTTAAAGGTTTAGCTCACCTAAAAATAAAAATTCTGTGATTATTTACTCACCCTCATGTCATTCCAAATCTATTAGACATTCGTTTATCTTTGATACACAAATGAAGATATTTTGAAACCTGAGATTTCTGTCTTTCCATTGAAAGCTAAAGCCATAACATCAAAATCAAAAGGTTCAAGATGTTTAAAGAGACTTGATCGCTTAATATGTTAAATACAGAATTTAGACTTTTAATCACATTTAACTCTTTCCCCACCAGAATTTTTTTTAAAGTATATTGTGTATGTTGTGTATTGTCTATTTGGTTTGACCAAATAGTAGTGCCCTAAAATAGGTCAAGTAAATAGTTAAGCTCTAAACCTGTCTGTCTTGCTTCTTGAAGGTGTGGTTTTCGTGGTGGTTATATGGAGGTGGTAAATCTAGACCCGGAGGTGAAAGTTCAGCTCACTAAGCTGGTGTCTGTGCGGCTGTGTCCTCCGGTGCCTGGTCAGGCTCTTCTAGATGTGGTTGTCAATCCACCTCAACTAGATGAACCCTCATATGACACATTCATCAAGGTATACTGTATAATGTCCCGTTGATTGTTTCCTTGTTGATCTGTACCATTTAAGAAGAAAGTAATCAAACCTTTTCTCCATTGTCTTCAGGAACGCACAGAAACGTTGGCCACACTGGCAGAGAAAGCCAACATGACGCAAGAGATCTTGAATCAAGTCCCAGGAATAAAATGTAACCCAGTGCAGGGTGCAATGTACACTTTCCCACGTATCCACCTCCCACCAAAAGCTATCCTGGAGGCCAAGGTAGAATCGGCCTGTACTCAGTTAAATCTAATATCTGTTCTTTTTTGGACATCTCTAAATGTGTGGTTACATTTACTGCTGTTCTGCAAATTTTCATGGGAAAAATCCAATCATTTCAAAAGATTTCCCCATGCAGATTTTGCATTGAGTCTGTTGGCAATGTGAATTTGCCATGTTGACTAACAAACAGCTGCCTGGTTTTAAAGTGATTGTGTGAGCTGTGCTTCATACATCTCTACACCATTGACAATGGACCTTTTTTGCTAAAGTGCTAATGTGACTGCACCGTAACTAACCTTTGTAGTGACTTGTTTGGGATTCATGGGCATATTCCAGTTTTAAGTTACCATGACTCATTAACCCACCACTATCCCTAAAGGCCAATTCACATCGCACCGTCAGATGGCTAAGAAACTTCGTCGGGTATTGACTCCAAGCACAACTATGCAATATGCTTACTAAATCTTTAACACCTTTTTAATCATATTTGAATAATTTCCTAGGCCGGACATGACTTTTGGCCACTAATGTACATAGTTAGGATTGTGTGGATGTTTATTATTTATAAATACCAATGTGTGTGAGAGAGAAATGGCCTACGCACTTTTTGCTGCCTGTAACACTGCACAAATCCATTTTTTAGGCTTTATCAGTATGATACATGCCAAGGATTCTACTCAAATAGAACAATATTCTCATGTCAGTATAATGTTAGAATCAGGTTCTGAAAGTGAGAAATATATTGATATATATTGAGAATTTGAGATGTTTGCATTAAGACTTACACATGACCTATACAATGATAGAAAGATAGATGACAATGAGTTAAAGTAAAGGAAAACAATATTTTCTTTGTTAAACCATTATTATTATTTTTTTATCTGGTTGAATTAAACTTTATCATAAAACGCTTACTGAATCCTCCATCCCCTCAAATTTAGGAGAAGGGACAATCTCCAGATATGTTCTACTGTATGAAGCTTCTGGAAGAAACAGGCATCTGTTTGGTTCCTGGCAGCGGCTTTGGACAGCGAGATGGCACCTACCATTTCAGGTTACTCTCCCTTTAAACAATCAAGATTAATAAAATCAACCATTGATTTGTTTGTGTTTGGTTATATTTAACAGTGAATTAACATCTGAAATGAAAGGCCATACAAAGTTACAATGTCCAGCAACACAAGAGGAAAGGAAGAACAATACATAGGGAAGGCAAGCGGAGCACATGTCAAACACAAATAAAGACAAAGCTATACACAACACAAACAACACTCAAGCACAACACAAACATTGCCACTTGAAACTGACTTCAATAGTTCAGGTCAGGGAAGTGGAAGGAAGTTGAACAGCTTCTAGATCAATCTTTGAGGTTGGTTCTTCTGCAAGGAGGTAATCCAGGATAATCCAGGAAGAATGCAATCCAAACGAAACTGCAAATGCTACAGCTCAGTAAAACACAAGACCAGGAACAGACAAAGAACAGATGAGACGGAGGCATATGTAATAAAGCAAGGAGCTAAACAAACAGGTGGTGACCAGTGTTGCCAGATTGTGTGGGTAAAAAAGGGTTTGGGCGGGTGGACAAAATTTGGGCTGGTTTGGGGTCAGTTTGACGGTTTTCAAACATCTGCATTTTAATGTCTGATTGGTTAATAAACCAAACTAAAGTGTGCATGAAGTCCATAAAATCAGTCATCATGACATTAAACACACGCCCATGCAGAGTCAGCTGGCGTTGGTGTTGACGTCGCAGACGAGCACGCAGCCAATCAGCGATCAGCAGGCAGACACAATTTAGCGTGATAACTTGCAGCTGTATATTCAAGTCATTGCTAATGCCAAAGTGGCATAAATTGCATAAATACAGTACGTTGTATCTACTGTAAAGAGTGAGATGGTGAGCAACTCTAAAAACATGGATTACATATGTGGTGGGAGATGACTCGATGGCTCTTAATAAATATAATTAACTCTGAGAGCACAGTTGAATGACAGAAATTGAAATCGAATATGGGACGACTCCTGTCCATGGTCATGTGCACAGGCCAGACATCTTTATGGGGATTTATTACCCAGTTTACTCTGGCCTTCCAATTCAACCCAGGATTTTTCCCACTGAGAGCAGTAAGGTGGCCTACATTATTACCCATTATTACCATTATTATCACCACGAACAGTCAACATTTCATTGGGAAGATGAAAACAAGTAATAAAAACCCAGTGAGTGTTTTAGCGCAATTTTCTGACGTCATGGGATCACAACACTAACGCCGCCTTCACACTGGCAGTTGAAATCAGCTCCGATACGGCAGCGAAACGACCGGAAGTCATTCATTTCCTATGGAAATTCGCAGACCGCATGCGAATGGGTCCGAACCAGGTGCGAACGAGTGCGGTGCGAAAAAAATCGTGTCCGTTGGCCATCCGGATGCGTTCAAAAAATTTAACTCTTGCGAAAGGCTACGGACGGTTTCTATCCGAAAATCCCAACGGAAGTTAGCGTTGCTATGGTACTGATAAACAAACCTGGATTCTTAACTTTTAATAAAATAAATAATGATTTTATAATGATTAGTTGTCATGTCATTTTTTTATTTTCATGATGTTTTAACGTTATTAGGGCAGTTAATACAATTAAATAATTCAATATTTAAATATACTCGCTTCCGAGGCTTCCGACCACTGATCTATATAATGACATATATATATATATATATATATATATATAATGTCATTCTATATAGATCAGTGCTTCCGACGCTTTTCACCGTTGTGTACGACGTCCGCTGGGGGCGTATTGCGTATTACGGAGCTGATTTCAACTGCCAGTGTGAAGGCGGCGTAAGAGATAGTAAATCTTTTCCTGGATTTTTTTTGTGCGTTCCCGAGAATAGACCTTCCTTAACATAATGCCGAAAACCCGAAGTCTCTAGGTGGTCTGGTTGAGGAGTAGATAGAAGTACAAGTTTGGTGCGCACAGACAGAACAGAAATCATGAGTTAACAATCGCAATTTTGTCCGGTGGAAAATTGCGCTAAAAAGTGGGGAGACGTGGATCATGGACTTTCATGGACTTTCATGGACTTTTCATGGACTTTCATGGCTCAGAGTCTATTCCCCCTTTGATTCTCCCAAACCCCCTTATGTACATTACAGAAGTCGGCGGCAGCCCGCTGGGGTCAGGTCTGATCACTCAGTTCACTCCGCCTCTTCAACTACAGGTGGGGGACCTCTAGGAATGAATACAGTTTTTCTTAATTAATTTTCTATAATCCTTGTTTTCCCATGGTTGACTGCTCACAACCCACATATTGACGGGTCCCGAAAAATCATCAGAGAGTGGGGAACCAACTGCCAGATCTCGAATACTGTTTTCTGCTGTTCCTCTGAGCTAATTAAGACTTTCCAAGAACTCTTGCCAGACAACCCTAAGAACAACTCCATCTTAATGCTCAAAGCCCCGTTCACGGAGATCATGGCCATTCCCAGGATGGAACCTGTCACTACCAAGTCCCCACCTCGCCCTCCCGAGCCACCCCAGAATACATGGACCTCTTCGAATTTTTCAGTAAAGTCCAAGCTGCCAAACTGCCACTGAGGTATCTGGTCACTGACAACCAATTCACTTGGAGCTCTCAACTTATCTGGGTTGAGTTTGCTCATAATACCCTGTACCGTTCCTCTTTAGGCATGTCCCCCTTTGAGTGTCCGTATAGTGTCGGGATACATCACACCATAGGTTCTGTGAAGGGGACTTGACTGTTTCTCGTTGTCTTTGCTGAGGATCTTTGCCAAGAGTGGTCTAGTCAATGAGGTCTTCACTGGTGGTCTGTCTCTAAGGCTTGTCTGTCTAGTTGTCATGGCATCCTCTGACATTCAGGGCTGTGTTGTGGTCATCTCAGGGTGCAAGTCCACCACCTGGTCTGGATATACAGACGATTTTGACATTCTAGGTGTTAACAACTGGCCAGAATTTTGAGACTGTAATTTATGTAAATAACTCTAGATGCTGCATTTTGGACCAGCTGTTGTTTGAGCCTGCAGGTCAACCACCTAATGGGTAAGGCATTAAAATATGCTTTACAGTATGTGGTTTTTGGTGGGCCTACGTGTGTGAATGATAGTTCAAGTTAATAAAGTCTGTGTAAAGTTTTCCCATTACAGAAATTATGTCTAAATTATACTCTGCAAGAGCGGGAAAATTCGGAACCATGTGACTGAGAACAAGGCATGTTGATTAATGTGAAGGGAGGGGGAAATAATTATGCCCCTGAGCTAAAGTCAATAGTTATGCCCTGAGCTGGCCCTGTTGTACCAAACTGTTGCTTAAAGGTATGTTAGGCAATTTTCAGAGAGGCTAGAAATAGCAAGCTAGCTTTGAAAGCATAAGATCCCACCCTCCCTTCAGCGCGCTCCCAAAGCCATGCCTCCTCCAAAGCCCATGAACGCGTACAGAAGAAAGCAAATAAAAGCACCACAAGAGATGGCGTTAAACTACTTCGTCTCAAAGCACATATCATTACAATAATAATGCACATAAACAACTTATAGAGCACTGACCTGTACCACCTGACTGCTGCAGATTACTTTCGGCATTGATAGTGTTGAAATTGAAATGCATACATTCGAGTCATGAACGTCAGGAATTTCCATCTCTTCAAAATTACAGTAGTTATGGTGTGAATTCAGCATAAGCTCTTTATTTTGGTCTCGGAGGAACTGAAAAGGTGAATTGGTGACAAGTCTGTCTAACTCTGCATAACTTGAAGCGCATTTATGACGTTAACACATGCACTAATTTTTTTTCTGTTTAACGTGGCAAAAATATTTTACGTAATTAAGCAGTATCCGTTTTTTTCCTGGCATCCTCAGTCTTTCAATCCATTTGTTGATTAACTGTACCTGCTTTTTGCATTCTTCTCCTACAGAATGACCATCCTTCCTTCAAAAGAGAAACTGAAGATAGTGTTGGCCAAGATTAAGGAGTTTCACCAGCATTTCACGGACCAATACTCTTAACCCTTGCCATCTCATTTTCTGACAGACTTAACCAAATCCTCAATTTCACACATAAAGCTACTGCACTTTTGAGATGTGTTTTATGGGTAAATACCTGCAATGCAAATTAAGTCCTATCTCACAGCATGAAAAATGTGAGGTGAACACGAGCCATGCTGAGAGGACAGTATTGTATCCACCCCGGCTCTTCTATAAATAGCAATGTCAAATGTTTTTGGGGGACAAAAAACAAACTTACATTTGTGGTGAGCAATTAAAATATTATTGCTATTTTACTAGTAATATTTTAACACAGAATTATTACTTTCTATTAAGATTGGTTCTATTTGTTTATTTAATGTTTGTTTGTTTGTTTACTGTATACTGTAGTTCATTCTTGCTGTGCCAAAAAAAAAAAAAAATTCATTGTGAACTTGGAAAAGACAGCCTGTTAACATCATTTATTTACAAAATATGATTGTGCAGTTGGTTAATATATATATGAGTAAAAATTAAAAAATGTAATTAAATATGAGGAATTAGGAATTAATTAAATACTTTTCAAATAACATTATTGAGCTTGTGAACAGTGGTACGATCACATCACGCATTGTCATTGCCAGCAGTTCTGCCACACTCTTAGAACAAAAAGTACAATCTTATTTATAGACCATTTGGCCAAAACGTTTCTATAAGGAGAAATGATTGCATAATACTTTTATGTTTAACAGGTTAATTTTTTTTCTAGTGATAAAGTATGTTTACAAGTTAGTTTAAAAATGAATAAAATGTAATCAAAATAAATTTTTATAAAATCCATAAAATTATCCCATGATGGGAATAGGATCCCTTATTCCCTCTGTCAGGTTCTATATAGAACCTTTTCTTCTAACAGTGTAGTAAAATGTGCTGGGATTGGCAGTTAAGCAACAGAAGATCACAGCACATCTCAATTATTGTACATATGCATTCTGTGTCCTCCTGTCCTTCCAAATAAGATGTTTTAAGGTATCCTGCAAGTCTGGTCTCTACAAGAATGTAAGTCTGTTTGTTTGTTTTTTGCATTCTTAGAATTGAGAGGAATGAGAAGAAATTGAAACATGACAGAACTTCAAAATTATAACAAGAGCAGTCAGGCGCTGTTATACAATATCCACTAAGAAACAAAACTGTGGTTCCATCAAGAGTCAGAGAAACAAAAATTCACTCCAATTTCACAGGTAACAACAGTATTAAGAATCAAGTGCATCTAAACTGTAAAGTGCATATAGTCTTTTTAGTCAATTCAGCTAATATTTTGTCTTTTGTACTATATGTAGCCTATATAACATGGAGAGGACAAAGACTGGCAGAAGTGTGGATCTAAGTGCAGGCATATTTAATAACAAAAGCAAAACAGAAACCAATGAACACAAAGGGCAGGAGAACAAGAATACAAGAACACAATAGAATACAAAAGTTTTGGGAGTTCATTTTTAGTCCATCTCTGTAAAAGAACTTCAGGGTAGGAGATGGACTAAAAATGAACTCCCAAAACGAACAGTCTTCATGTATTTTTCTACACTTCAGCTTGTGATTCTTATTAAGTGGGGGTCATTTTTTAGGATTCTTAACCTAACCTAAGTCTCTGAGATCCTGACACATTGCACTTCTGGAGACTCCAGGTAGGTTGCAGTTCTGAAAAATGGTGGTGCTGGAGACTAAAGGGTTCCTGATGGTTTCACACCGTTTTTGTATGACCCTGCTGACCCAATGAGCATTTCACTGTCCAATGGTCATGCCTTAACTGCAATTTCTAGTATTGCATCCTTCTCATGGGCATTTAATAATTTAAGACTTTTCAGTCTGAGTTAAATCTCTTTTTTGGCTTATTTTATCTGTAAAAGAAAACGTGCCTGATAATTATGCACACCTGAATATAAAGCATTTTTCATTTCCATCCTTTATGAATATATATCACTTATAAATGATTAAATAGAAAATTAATAGTAGTTATTAAGATTAATGTGGTTTGGAATTGGTAAAATGTGCCTGGAAAAAAACATGGTCAGAAAATCAACGTGCCTAATAATTCTGCACACAGAGAGAGCATGCCCTTTTTTCCTCGGGGTTCCCCCCACACAACAGGATTTCTGATCGTAAAATTTCAATGTATACTTGTACTTGTACTCTATTACATTTACAATGAAAAAAAAAAAAAAATAGGCTTTCTTTTTTTACACCATAAAGTACAAGTCAAATGTCACCATGACATAAATCTTTCCTCAATGATTTAAAACTAAAATGTTTTTTTCTTTATTTTAATGTTACAAGCAAATTAATCATGCTCACATAAGCTTTTATTTTAACAGCCAATGAAATTTATGAATGCAAATGCTGGCAACATTTTTTAGAAGAATAGTTATTTTATATTAAAACGATCCTTTTCATTACAAATGTGCATGACTTCACAAAATGAGAAGTTCTGAAGAATGTTCATGCTTTTCCATGACCCCGTGGATGGGGACCAGGGGCTTTAAAAAACAACATCTTTAAAATTATCCATACAAGTATTTCAAGTCTTCCATCATCATGGCTGATTTTTTATATTGCACACAGAAAAATTCTGTATTTTCACATATTTCCCCATTCACTTCCTATGACATTTTTGACTTCGAACACGTGACTTTTTTAAACAGATTTATTTTTGGCTTTTTTGCCTTTATGACAGGACAGTTAGCTCATAGGAAGCGAAGTTGGAGAGAAAGAGGGGGACGGGATCGGTGAAGATCAACTATAGCCAGGACTCGTCCTTGGGACGCCCGAAGCAAAAGTGAGCTATGTGTTGGTGCACTGCGCCGACATGTGACTATTGTTTAACTACCATTTAGGTTATAAATAGCAACTGCCACGTCACCAAGTTTCGTACCATTCCGATAAAGTAGCAATTTATAAACCACTTTTTCAGTCTAAAATGAACAAACACCAGAGGGTTAAGTTACTCTAGAGAGCACCGCTTTGTCAGATTGTCTTGTTGGTGAGATCAGATCTGTGTGGATCATACCTTCTGTTGTAGGACTCATTAAAAATTACAATATTTAAAAAAAAAAACAAAAAAAACCCCTCCATTTCAGATTTCCTCCTGGCACATCTATTCTGCACAAGCATTTGCACAGTACGGTGTATTACATACATATTCACACAACGTATTAAAATATGATTTAGTGACATTTCATTTCAAATAGAACTTTGGAAGAGTCAATGACAAAAGGCAATATGCATGTTGGCAGTCATAAGTACTTTATTAAATCACTGCATAAAAATCTAAAAATTAGTATTTGAGTGTTGAAAGGGTTTGAACATTTGTGACATTAGTGTGCCTTCACTCTCTCCATGGGGTGTGCATTGTGTCTCCCTGTTGTGTGAGCTCTGGAGAGAGAAAGAAAGTGGGATTAACAAAATAACAGCAAAAGATGAAGTGATTAAATAAAAGGAAATTCTAAATGTTCATAGAGCTCAAGCCAAGCCTCGGGTTCAAGTCTCCTCCAAGGACAGCAAGCCAAGTTAGTTTGCTATTAATAATTAAGGCTGAATGGCAACCAAACTAGTGAATTAACTTTCTTACCTTGCAAGTACTCTTTTCTTTCTTTTTTCTGGATCCTTCTTTCAGTTTTAGGTGCCTGCATTCTTCCTTTCCATGCATCGTCTACCAGAAGACATATGTAACAATATAGAGTATGAGTGTGTGTATGTACACATGTACGCACGCACACAATGTAGAGAATTTGGGCAAGTCTATTGGCAGCCCTACCTTTCTGCAGTCTCTGTAGCAATCTCTCATTTGGTTTGATAATACAGTCTTTCCCACTCTTTTCCCAAGTTCTCCATTCAAGGTCAGCACATTTATCTTGAGCAGGGCAGGCATTAAGGCACTGGTAATTTTCAAAGAATCCCGTTTGAGCTCTGATTTTAGGCGGATAAGCAGCACAGCATTTTGCCACATGACTTCCCAAAATCATTTGTTGGATATCATGGACTCCCTCAGTAGCACCCTCGTCATCAAAGGTTATCATTTCAGCAATCTCTTCTCTTTTGCAACAAAGACCATCTGAAAAAGAAAGCTTTCTATGATCCTTTCCTTTCATGTTATATCTACATGATGTGCAGAAGGGAAGCTTTTTCTCCAATGTGGAATGAGAAACCCAACCACACGTCATTGCAGATCCAGCAAGCCTCGGACTGCTTTTTGCTTTGCACTTGCAAGTATGAAACGAACTATGCTTCTGATCTGAGACACCAATTGCTGGTCTTTGGTTCCTGGTCTCTTTCCCATTTCTGAGAGGAGAAGATTCAAGACCAATGGCAAGGGATATCTTTGGTAGCCGTCTCTCCGAAATGTTAGGCTGTTGTTGTACAATGGGTAACTTACTGTAGTAATATACATTACCAAAGTCAGCCAGCCAGCTTGTTGAGGGACGGTATGGTGAGTGGGCCTTGAGTGAGCTAATGGAGTCTTCATGTTTAGTTGATGCACCAGTTTGTTGACTTTCCCCTACTGGAATAACATTAGTGTAAGACTGATTCGGCTTTGACAGAACATCACTGAATTTAATCTGTGGACTCAGGGGTTTCTGAGGAGTTAAAAACCCATTCTCAACCATCCACCCATTTGAAGGCACATACGGCATCAAAGACTCTACCGACCAGGTAGAGGCCTCTAGTTGATGTGGAAGACCATGATATTTAGTAGATGCATCAGTTTGTTGATACTTCCCTACAGGAACACAATTTGGCTTTGAGATTATGTCACTGGGTTCAATCAGTGGACTCAAGGGTTTCTGAGGGCTTAGAAGACCATTCTCTATCATCCACTCACTGGACGGCACATGAGGCATTAAAGACTCCACTGACCAGATAGAGGTCTCTAGATGATGTGGAAGACCACGGTATTTAGTAGATACATCAGTTTGTTGATACTTCCCTACTGGAACACAATTTGGCTTTGAAATACTTTGACTGGGTTCAATCAGTGGGCTCAGAGTTTTCTGAGGGGTTAGAAGGCCATTCTCTATCATCCACTCACTGGACGGCACATAGGGCATCAAAGACTCTACTGACCAGATAGAGGTCTCTAGTTGATGTGGAAGACCATGGTATTTAGTAGATGCATCAGTTTGTTGATACTCCCCTATAGGAACAGAATTCGGCTTTGAGATACTATGACTGGGTTCAATCAGTGGGCTCAGAGGTTTCTGAGGGGTTAGAAGGCCATTCTCTATCATCCACTCACTGGACGGCACGTACGGCATCAAAGACTCTACCGACCAGATAGAAGCCTCGAGCTGACAAGGCTGGTCATGGTACTGTATGTCAAATGGCAGCCGCATAATCTTGAAGGGAACATTGGAAGAGTTTCCATCTTCCTTTACCCCTGTATGAAAAGGCATCTCTGATTTTTTCTTTGCTTTAAGGCTTTGGGTAACAACAGATCTGCTTGGCTTAGGATACGTTTTAAAAGTTCTACAAGATGGAGAAGTTCTCACCACAGTAACTTCTGTACAAGCAGGGAGACAATGCTTACTGGAGTATCTTAACATCCCAGCTTCAACCTTCTGTTTATCCTTCCTTACTGCTAATGACTGGTAAGAGCACAAGACAACATCCTCTGAAGATTGTACAGATGCCAAGCTGCACTGCAAAAGGTCAGTTTCGTTCTGACTAACTAGCTCCATGTTCTGAAAGACCTTAAGCCCAGAAGGCATTTCATTGCATTTGATTTGTACCCGTTCGGCTTGGAGGACTTCACTCTTGGGAACCGCAGATAAACCAGTAATGTCAATAGTATTGGTGGCATTGCAATTTTGAGTCATTGTGGATGTACCTTCAGGGCAAGCTACTGATTTGTTATCTGAGGAGCAGGGTGATGTTGACACTGGACTGCCACAGCCAGTACCCCTACCTGATTCAGAACAAGTTTGGGACCTTGCTGCATGTCCATGTGATTCTATGCTATGACAAAGAGGTTCAGTTTGCACCTCTGAGCTGACCATCACACGACCAACAGGCACACTGTTTTGGAAATGGGATCGGTGGGTATGGTGGGCAATAGTTGGAGCCACATGGGGAGTCATTCGTCTGTAGTCCAATATGGGCAGTTGAGCATGAGGAATCATGTATCCAGGGACTTCCAAACACGGGGGAAGTAGTGGTGGCATCATGCCGTAACCTTGAAAACAAAGAGCAGTTATACTACGTAAATGTGGGTTTCCATGAATACATTTTAACAGACTGTTTGATAGCATTAACAGCTGGATCCTAGCCTAAATCAAAGTTCCTCAAATCACACACTTAAATCATGTAAAGTAAATATCACGCTTCATATAATCACAAAAACATGCAGATTCCTCCATACTTTCAATCGTGAGCTTAATGTGCTTGAGATCCAGAAAAGCAGCCATCAGGAAACTTTTAGAAACACTTTTTAGAAACATCATGTTCATCAGGTAAAATGAAATAAAGGGACAGCAAATAAAGTAAAATCCTGAAAAATTGCTCAACAGTATAATTCCATTGAAATCCATCTCCGAAGAAAAAAGAAATGGCAACCCTAACTATATTTGGTAAAAATGAGAAAAGAAACCGGTATGCTTTAGAAGATACCTAATCCATGAAATCCACCGTAGGGAGCATATGGCGTTGGCATGGACCACTGATATGGGAAGAGAGGCTGGACATTGGGAATGTAAAAGGGTTGGTTTAGTTGGAGCTGCTCATCTGGGTGTAACACTCTGGAGGGCAGAGGACCAGGGAGCAGAGGGGCCTGTGCATACAGTGATCCACTCAGTACACCTGCCATTGCACCAGTGGGCTCTTTGGTAGCGAAAGCAGCTATACTTGAAGAACAAGTCAAGAGAGGGTTTTAATAATTTGGTCAGAATAGTCTTTAAACTACAGTCAGGGTTTTGTTTTTGAAGTTGAACTGAAGCAGTTCTCATTTTTGTTTGGGATGATTTTAGACTACTTGACCTTTCTTATATTATATAGTTCATTCAAAAACAAGATGAACTTTTATTTATCAATCCACACCTTATTATGAATTTGATTTTACATGTATTTAAGCTTAGCATTTTATGACAAACAGTGATCAAATGTTTCAGTGACCAGTGATCAAGTCATCAAATATAGATATAAAAAATGGTATATGTTGATAGCAACTGAATAGTTTGTTTAAACTATTAAAACTTCAATTAAACAAAGTAGGTGGCTTTATTTAGAGTTCACATAGAGCTTACCTTGAAGTTGAAAAGCTTTTTCAGACCAGAAATAATCACAATAAAAGTTAATCCACAGTTTTCCACAAGTTTAAATCAATAGTGTGTTGTGAACCCAGAGAAAACCACACCCAAATAATTAGACCTATTAATTAGAATGACGTTAATTAGGATGAAGCATGAGCTGATTAGGCAGTCCAGCTGACTCTATTAGAAAGGCTGTTGATTCCAGAAAAGTTGTTTGTTGTTAGTTTAGTTTACTATTAATGCACAACAACTGCAAACACAGAAAAATGATAGGCTTGTGTGAGATTCCAAATGCCTCACCTTTGACAAGAGTAGATAGCTGCAGTCAGGGGAGCGAAAAAATGCAGTCAAAATAGACAGTTCTTGTAGTTGATCAGCCACCCACGAGATCATAAGTGGATATTTCTTGATTAATTTGCCTTGTTTTAATAAATTGGATGTGATTTAGTAGAAGTTGTTAAATTCAACCCCCCACCCATTATTATTTTTTGTTTAATAAAGACATGGATTTTACATAGCCTGTGTGTGTATAGATGGTTTGAACAACCATGATGTTTTGTTCTCTTCTAAAATGTTAGATTTTTAACACACACAGACATATATATATGTATATATAATAATAATAATTCATTACATTTATATAGCGCTTTTCACTGCACTCAAAGCACTTTACATATGGAAGGGGGAATCTCAATGTGCAGCATCCACCTGGATGATGCGACGGCAGCCATATTGCGCCAGAACGCCCACCACACACCAGCTTATTGGTGGAGAGGAGACCACCAGTGATGAAGCCAATCAGTATATATACAGTGGGGAGAACAATTATTTGATACACTGCCGATTTTGCAGGTTTTCCCACTTACAAAGCATGTAGAAGTCTGTAATTTTTATCATAGGTACTCTTCAACTGTGAGTGATGGAATCTAAAACAAAAATCCAGAAAATCACATTGTATGATTTTTAAGTAATTAATTTGCATGTTATTGCATGACATAAGTATTTGATACATCAGAAAAGCAGAACTTAATATTTGGTACAGAAACCTTTGTTTGCAATTACAGAGATCATACATTTCCTGTAGTTCTTGACCAGGTTTGCACACACTGCAGCAGGGATTTTGGCCCACTCCTCCATACAGACCTTCTCCAGATCCTTCAGGTTTCGGGGCTGTCGCTGGGCAATACGGACTTTCAGCTCCCTCCAAAGATTTTCTATTGGGTTTAGGTCTGGAGACTGGCTAGGCCACTCCAGGACCTTGAGATGCTTCTTACGGAGCCACTCCTTAGTTGCCCTGGCTGTGTGTTTCGGGTCGTTGTCATGCTGGAAGACCCAGCCATGACCCATCTTCAATGCTCTTACTGAGGGAAGGAGGTTGTTGGCCAAGATCTCGCTATACATGACCCCATCCATCCTCCCCTCAATACGGTGCAGTCATCCTGTCCCCTTTGCAGAAAAGCATCCCCAAAGAAGGATGTTTCCACCTCCATGCTTCACGGTTGGGATGGTGTTCTTGGGGTTGTACTCATCCTTCTTCCTCCAAACACGGCGAGTGGAGTTTAGACCAAAAAGCTCTATTTTTGTCTCATCAGACCACATGACCTTCTCCCATTCCTCCTCTGGATCATCCAGATGGTCATTGGCAAACTTCAGACGGGCCTGGACATGTGCTGGCTTGAGCAGGGGTACCTTGCGTGCACTGCAGGATTTTAATCCATGACGGCGTAGTGTGTTACTAATGGTTTTCTTTGAGACTGTGGTCCCAGCTCTCTTCAGGTCATTGACCAGGTCCTGCCGTATAGTTCTGGGCTGATTCCTCACCTTCCTCATGATCATTGATGCCCCACGAGGTGAGATCTTGCACGGTGCCCCAGACTGAGGGAGATTGACCGTCATCTTGAACTTCTTCCATTTTCTAATAATTGCGCCAACAGTTGCTGCCTTCTCACCAAGCTGCTTGCCTATTGTCCTGTAGCCCATCCCAGCCTTGTGCAGGTCTACAATTTTATCCCTGATGTCCTTACACAGCTCTCTGGTCTTGGCCATTGTGGAGAGGTTGGAGTCTGTTTGATTGAGTGTGTGGACAGGTGTCTTTTATACAGGTAACGAGTTCAAACAGGTGCAGTTAATACAGGTAATGAGTGGAGAACAGGAGGTCTTCTAAAAGAAAAACTAACAGGTCTGTGAGAGCCGGAATTCTTACTGGTTGGTAGGTGATCAAATACTTATGTCATGCAATAAAATGCAAATTAATTATTTAAAAATCATACAATGTGATTTTCTGGATTTTTGCTTTAGATTCCATCTCTCACAGTTGAAGTGTACCTATGATAAAAATTACAGAGCTCTATATGCTTTGTAAGTAGGAAAACCTGCAAAATCGGCAGTGTATCAAATACTTGTTCTCCCCACTGTATATATATATATACATATATATATATATATATATATATATATATATATATATATATATATATATATATATATATATATATATATATGGGGATGATTAGGAGGTCATGGTGGCCACTGGGCAAATTTGGGCAAATTTGGCCAGAACACTGGGGTTACACCCCTACTCGTTCGAAAGACATCCTGGGATTATTTGTGACCACAGAGATTTAGGACCTCGGTTTAACATCTCATCCGAAGGACGGTGCTCTTTGACAGTATAGTGTCCCCATCACTACACTGGGGTGTAAGGGCCCACACAGACCACAGGTGAGGACAGTAGGGGGTCCTCACCTGTGGTCTGTGTGGGCCCTTAAACCCCAGTGTAGTGATGGGGATGATTACCCGTAAAACCGGTTCTGCATAGATTTTGCTAATCTTAAATAGGCCTAAGTAGCAAAGATGATGCCAGGAAGAAGAGCACCATATTTGGAGATGCCAGCCTTATATTAAACTAAGCTTATGAAACGTCTAATGATTTAAACTTCACCATATTGCACACCTCACATTTGACACCTAAACAATATCTTGTAGTTGCAGACATTGACTGTTCTTTTGTCTTGCATTCTTATGGAGACTGTGATCTTGTTGCAACTGTAGCACATTTTAAGTATTAGGATAGTACAAATATAAAAAAAACATAACATCACTGACATAAAAAACTGAGCACATACTATTTCATCATGTAATAGAAAAAACAGACATAAAAAAAAAAACGGAGATGAAGGCATTGTTCAACACAGTCACAGCAAACAAGAAGGACCCAAATGCGACAAACAGGATGTACAAACAGGATGAACTCAAATGTTAAAAATGTAAGCAGGCCACCAGAGCGGGCATAAACAGGAAGATGAGGCCAGACAGGATCCGATAGGCTGTCTTGTGAGTGCCACCGTCTGGACAGAGCAGGTAGTTGAAAGAGAGAGCAGTGGAACCAGACTGGGTAATGAATAAAGATTGATTCCCCAGTAATAAAGATTGGGGGATCACGTGTCAGTGCCCTGCTGTGGTTTGCTGTCGCTGCTCTCCCACACAGAAAGCTCAAATTGTTTGATTGTTACAGCAACATACAGCCAACAGAACATGTGCCATATGGTCAGTACTCTCTGCTTCTCTCCTTAGTCTGTTGAGCTTTAAGTCTCATCATCTGGTAGCTGAGATAAAAACCCACTTTAACCGAACTCTCTCCAAGCACATGAATCGTTCAGAGCGGTGAAGATGTGTCTTCACAGTGTCTTCTCATGTTTTCCTGCTATCATCTCTCTTATCTCTATGCTCAGGCGATGGAGGAAATTATGTCAGCATGATCGAAGCAGCAGACTGTGGTATTGGTATTGAAGGGAAGGGAAGGTATTTCTCCTTAACCTGTCAGCCACTAGAACTGTTTTTTTTTTTCCCTGGATTTAAATCAACTCAGAATGATTAATTTTGAATCATAATAAAATGCAATTAGATTTGAATAGGATTTAATGCTTTCTCTAATGTGAATTGAGAAAGAAAATAAACTACTTTGTTTATTGCACCAAAAGTAAATGGAAAGGCAGCATTAACTTTTATATAAAAAACTAAGAATCTGCTAATCATTTTAGAATAAGCTATTTCACGTAACAGATGTTTACATATTGACCACAGGACAAAATAATAACTGAATTTACTAGGGGTCAGAATATATCTTGTCACAATATATCACAATACAAAAATGCAACAATATGAATCGTGGATAGTGACAATATTTATTGTGTATAGTTTACCCATGCAGGAAAAAATTATAATTTTCAGTTTTAGTGTTGGTAATACATTACACTGCCATATTAAAGTTGACACTTGGGCCAAATACAGGAAATACAACCTATGTAAGAGGATAAGTGGTCAAGTGCAAAGACTGCATGGGTATTGAGACAGGCCCTTTCACAGAGTTATTGACGTCAAGGCTATAGAGTGCTGCAGAGAAGACATATTTTTGTAGGCCAAAATCCGGAAACGAGTTAGCAATTTAGCACTTCCGGTTCCACTGTCCTGAAGTCAGTGGGTTTTTTGAACGGGTTTTTGGTTAAGTGCCGTCTGTGGTGGACACAAGCTCAATATATTTTCACGTTTTATTCAACGACATAAAATACATTAGTGATACCCCTTGTGATTTAAAAAAATATATTTTTGTCTTAAAAAAGGCAGTTACTAACAAGTGGCTAAATGGGACTACAGAGGTTGTCTGGGACATTAAACGTCATCACGCTGAACAGGTTAACTCATCTATCTCAACTAGTCCCATTTAACAGCCTTGTGTTTATAATCATGCTCTACCTCCATCTTTCAGGGAAAATGTTTTTTTTTTTTTTTTTTAAATAAAGACTGAAAAAGTTGTCAGAATCTTAGGGATGGTGACATTGAAGTCATGAGACCATGATTCCGTAGTTATTATAGCCTATGTTTAGATTTTGCTTCAAAAATGAATAAAAGTTAAATTTGTGTTACACAAACACAATGTGTACTTACGATGGGGAATTGTTTAACTTGGACGACGGGGAATTGTTTTAATTTGGACTCTGTGCATGCTCTTTGAGGGGGTGACCATAGACCTGCATTATATGACTGACAGACAAGAACGGTTTGACCTAAAAATATCAAAATTGAAACTACTGCGGAAAAAAAGACACCTACATCTTGGATGCCCTTGAGGTAAGCTAAAACATACCAAAATTTAATTTCAAAGTGAACTATCCCTTTAATACATCTGAGATGATTTGACAGCTGCCAGATTTTATAATCGTGATAATGATCTCTGGCTAATATCGTTCTTCAAACGAATTTGTGGATTTGATTAAAATATCTGGATTAAGTTGTATGAGATTACTTCACGTTCTTGTGTTCATTAAGGGCTAATAGATCGATACTCGAAACCATGATCAGGTAACACTTTATTTTGTCAAAAATAGTTACTAACTCTCATTAGATTATTAGTAGACTATCTGCTTAATATCTGCTAACTCGTTATTGTGATGCTCCTCCAACAGACATTCTACTGACTATAAGTAACTTTGCAACTACATGTCAACTTACTAACCCTACCAGTCTACTAAAAGGCCTACTCTACTAACTCTCTAATGAGAGTTAGTTGACAGGTGCAATATTACTTATAGTCAATATAATGTGTTAAATGGACCATGAAAATAAAGTGAAACCAAAAACTCTAATATATTAGAATGATTTTTGAAGGATCATATGACACTGAAGACTGGAGTCATAGCTGATGAAAATTCTGCTTTGCATCACAGAAATAAATGATATTTTAAAGTATTTTAAAATAGAAAAGCACTATTTTAAATTCACAATATTTTGGTTACTGTCTGTTTTTCCAAATATTACAGTTTGTCTGCATTTTTAATCAAAAAAAGGCAGAGACTTTCAAAAAACATTTAAAATAGTAATGTTTCAAAACTTTTTAACGGTAGTGTATATTATGTAAGACTAGCCTACATGAATTATATATATTTTTTCAATTAATTTTTTAATAATTATTAGTATTATTATTATTTTAAATTATTATGTTCCCTGGTTCAATAAGGTAGCCAACTCTTGTAAGGAAGTAGCAGAGTCTGACTCCGCAGCTCCGCTTAAAAAATACAATCTAATTATTTTTGCATGAAATAAGCGTGCTCCTTTTGCTGCCTATGACAGCAACTCCAGGGTGAGTCTGGATCATGTCAAATCGTCAACAGTAAAATCCAGATAACTGAGAAATCCCCGAACGTAGAATGCAGGTTGTAGGTTGCTGCTTGCTGCTACTCTATTTAACAAGTCAAACTAAAGGTAACATGCACGTAAGTGGTATAGGCCTAAATATATTCGATTTCAAAGTAGATTTAATTGCCAACTTAATGATAGCTCGAACTGTAAGATGCCAGATACAGACGACGTGTATAGAGCTGGTAAGTCCCGCCCCTTCCGTAAAACCCCGCTGGACCTCTAGGTTGAAAAATCGTCAATGCAAGTGAATGGGAGAAAATAATTATTTTCTGGTCCCGTTTGAATTGTGCCATGAATGTGAACATATGTTGTCTGTGAATTTTTTATATTCGGTGAAATGAGAAAGGAAGAGTTGACAGGGCATCTCATTGTTTTCATATACTCATCATTACAGTGTACACAATTTATACTTAATGAGACAAAGTCCCAAGGCGTCATATACTGACGCTTTTGACATTTCGTCCACATGCAACCACATGGCACCCTTTAGCGTCAATATGAGACGCAGATAGATATGGGCCAGAAGGCGCCTCCTAGCGGTCTAACCCTACCCCTAACCTGTGCGTCTCATATTGACGCTAAAGGGTGCCATCCATGTGCGTTGCATGTGGACGAAATGTCAAAAGCGTCAGTATATGACGCCCTAGGATGAGAACGCGTTTATAGCACACTGAAAAATAGTGCTCGACTTGGCGACCCATACAAAATCTCCCGCGACCCACTTGTGGGTCGGGACTTTTTACAGTCTATGGTCGGGACCCCGCCTTTGGGAATGACTGCTCCAGAGGGCATTCTCTGGCCAGGCGGAAGAAGCTTGTCCCCGCCTCTTTCGGTGACACGCATGTCGCTGGTTCCTATCTGCTGGTTTAATTCTCGGGCTGCTAGCATGCAGCTAGCTTTCCTGATCGCTTCGACTTCTTAAATAACGCTGCCGTAGCTCACTCGGCGTCTAAAGGCCCCGGATAAGTCACTTCATCGTTGCATACTGAATGCAAATGTTTTAAGTGCACGAGTGATCTTCGATACATTAATATCGATCTGGTTAATTGCAGGAAAGTATTGCTGTTCGTACTAGCTAGATTTGCTAATATATTTAGCAGCATAATGCTATATCAGTGATCAGTGTGTAATATGCGCTTGAAATCATGATCAGGGCGTCAAGGTGTTTGTTGTAGGCACCGGGTTTCGACCCTGAAAGGACTGAGCATTTCCAGACGACTGCTGCCTGAGAAAAAGCTTCGTCTTTGTGTGTTGTGGATTCGACAGAAACGCGCAGCAGCAGCCGCCGGAGTTGCAGCAGCACATCGGAGGTAAGGTCACCTCTAGCAGGCCTGTTTAACAGCGTAGTGTGGTTAAGATCCGGACAACAGCATCCCAGCTAGGCTCCAGTTGTGATCAAATGTTTACTGAAGCTAAAACTCAGCATGTTTGCGTAGTACAGTAAGAGGCTGTAGTATGGCGTAAGCACTATAATCGGAGATCAGCAATGATGCCGGTGCAAAACACGTTCGTCACTTAAGAAATTATGCTAATAAAACATTAATCTTTAACTGTATTTAAGATAATATAATATTTTAATGTACTGTGTGTATATAGTTGTTTCTAAGCTCCTTTTCATATATTTAGAGGGGAGACTGAGAAATTTGGGTGTAATGAGTTCATGTTGTTAAATTACTTATCTCTGAACTAATGAGCTTTCACCGGAAAAGGCTCATGTCCCGCCAATTTACAAACCTTATAATAAGAAAGGCAGCTGATGCCGACTGATGTAACGTATTATTTCATATTTCATTATTTCTCACGTTTTCATAACTCCTTCACGTGCTGAGTGGAGGTCGATAACTACGACGACTGACAACATCATATTAGTTTATGTTTGGTGCAGTGGTTGGTCAAAGGCCCCCTGAAATCAAAATTATTTTTTTGCTTTTAGTATGAATATGTTAGCTTTAAGGTTATGAATAAGTTAATCCAAATCAATGACAAAATTGAGCCTTTTAGGAGATATTTAAGCATTCAAAACTTACAGAGTCCCTCACCTCAGATAAAATGGATCATTGATTGTTATGACATCACAAGGAGTTCAGCTTCTTGTCACCTCTTCTGTCCAATCAAATGCTCTCTAGAATGTAAAGTGTCCCGCCCCCTATGCTATAAATACCACCTTGCCAAAGCGACGTTGTTGACTCGTTACGGAGCAATATGGATTTTTGCCAGGGTCGATATTGTCCCCACCACTTTTTGAAGTCGCTGAAATGTTGTTTTTTAAATCAAGCTGTGGAGTGCTCATTGCCACTGCTATCAGTGGCATGGATACAGTGTTCTCTTGTGGTTCGCGCACAGTATGCACACAAACGTGTTCCTGCTTGATAGACAACCACTGATAAACATATTCGGTTTGGATGAGAGAAAAAAAAAACTATACGAGTGCGGATTAGAACCCAGAACCTCTGACACGCTTGGCAAAATTCTATCACTAGACCATGAAAATACAAAATCTACACTTGTGGCGGATCTATGCATTTATTCACGTGAAAATTCTCGGCACTAACAATATATATGAGTAGTAGCTCTCATTAAATGACAAATTAAACCCAATGTAATCTTGAAATTGATTTCTGGACATCATAATGTTATTTTTTCCGAAAATTGTTATTGTACATAATCTGATTTAGCATTGTATAGCAACCTCCCCCCTCTACTACTACTGAATCCAACATATCATCAGCGCTTCAATATGTCCCGCCTTAGCTTCCTGTTTCTGTGGAAATTACGTCAACGCATCAAAGCTGCGTGTTATCATCAAGGGGCACTCGGAAAGCGTACCTTCTATGGGGGCATCCATTGGCTAACAAGCCATCACCTGCTGTTAGCATCCATTGACTCCCATTCATTTTGGCGTCACTTTGACAGCGAATAACTTTACATCTGAGGCGTTTAAAGACTCCATTTGTCCATTGTTTATTTCTAAAGAAACACGACAATGTATAAAAGGCTCCATTATCTTGTATCTTACATTATGGCCCCGTAGAAGCCGTTTTTGTAAAAATAGGCTAATGATTGAGTCATAACCACACGACTCTCTGTCACAGAGTAGAGAAATTACCGTATAGACAGGAGAAGCTCGCAGACAATCGGAGGGACGTGGAGGCATAAAGTCAAGGGAGAAGCCCATAGAGAGTCATAAAGTTGCTCTTGCTCCTAGCTCATGGACAGCTCCAACTCACGCTCTCCGTCTCTGCAAGATTTGGAAGGGAATGATTCAGATTTCTCTTGGCACAGCTACTAGAAAACTTAAAACTGTCAGACAGGTTGCTCACGTCACATCTACGTCGTCAAGCTCAGTTTGAGTCTGCGCCGTACGTTCAGCCATCAGGAAGTGAGTGCTTCTAATTGACTTCACTTGTCTCTGTTGAAGTCTATGGGGTCGCTGTGTCCATTTCTTTTACTGTCTTATGGTTATCATCGAACATCAGATGCCGCCCACACTGCTGAGAGCAGTGTTTAGATGAATATGTAAATATATGCTGCACGCTTTCCTCTCAACATCAAAAAACGCAAAACAAAATTGACAGCAAGCATTTTTTAATAAAGCATAAGCATCTGATCATAGCAACGTGGATATGTTTGCAAAAGTTCTTCAATTCAGCACTCTAGTAAAGTCACGTTTATTTATATAGCATTTTATACAATAGATTGCTTAAAATCAAGCAGCTTTACCGTATTAAACATGAAAAGTAGTTTCAGTGTCTCGTTTCATCAGAAGTTTAACAGCTTTGTGCTCATGTTTTCACTCGCGGGTCGGTCTCACCTCGACGGAATGAACAGGAATGTGAAAAGGCAGAGCCTCCGCGCACACCTACCTATTACGATGGACCAATGGTAGTACAAAGGTGTTTACCAGCTGAAGCAAACTTTTCTGTAAAGTTCGCTTTGGCAAGCTCAAGCTGTTTCGAACTCCAAACGAAATTCGTTTTGGCATGATTTTGCTCGAAATGACATCACATCAGTTCGTCTTTCGATTTTGCTTGAAGTATATCAGGGCCTTAAGCCAGAAATATGCAATGAATTCTAATAAAAATTGAGTAATAATATTACAGTTAGTATCCACAAAATAGCTTGTTTCGACCAGTTTTTTTTTTGTCTCAACCCCTTGTGATATAAAATGCAACAATCCAATAATCTCCAGATTCATTTTCGTAATTGTCACTAAAAAATTCAACTTGCATGTTCACTTGACTTACCATTTAATGGAACAAGAAAAAGCTGACATTCAGCGGCTGGAAAAATTGCCATTACTTCAGCGTTGGCGCCATGAGGGGCCCGGCCACCTCAGTCACTGTGCCCCCATACCTGTGCTCCATTAACAACCATGATACAGATGGAACAGACATTATAAAGTTCTCATGCTATTCTTCTGGTAGGATCGTTTTCTTTAGCAAAATATCTCCACATTCACTGATGTGTCCAGGTTGCACTCAGTCACCATTATATGTTTGGTCTTAAACGCAACTGCTTTCATGTTTTGCCGCAGGACAGCAATTGCAAGTACATTTTCTGTCATCTTTGCAGGACTGCGATATGAAGAGTGTACAAAGTAACATCTTTAGCAACAGTGTGAAAGTGAATTGCACATAACAGGCACAATAGCAGTATAAACAGAGATATCTATTGGTTCAATATGTGTCACGTGACTTAACATTTTCAAAAAGCTCTGTTTTCACAGGACGAAAACGCTGTCTCAGTGTGGACGGAGGTAGAAATATGAAATTTTCAAACGAAAACGTATTAGAGTGGACTGCAACCGAGTACATGTTGTGTTTTAGCGTCTGTTGTATCAGAAAGAGAAGCTTTAAAGACATCCTACGGTTTTCCACCAAAATAAAAAGCTGTTTTAGTGTTTGAAAGCAAAAAAAAATTGTAATTAAGTGTTAGTACTGTAATTTTACATTTGTTCTATAAAATATTATTATTATTGAATACTTTTATTAAAAACAAATATATTTTTTTCTCTGATGTAGATATCTCCCTCTACCTCACGCTTCCTTTTCTCTAAATCCCAACATCCTCCAAGACAGCTGAACACCGGGGGAGTGCTGTAAAAGCTGTGACTCAGCATGGTAGAGGAATAACCTTAATTTCAAAGTATTCTGGGAACAGGCCATTGCAGAAAGGAACCTTTACGCTTTGACATCAGAAAGCTGGTTGAAAACTCATGGGATACGAACATGTCGGAGGTTGGAGAGCGTCGGCCAGTCAACGCAGATTATGCAGTTTCTGTGCTGGAACAGCTGAAGTATTTCTACGAGCAGAAGTTGTTGACTGACATCACTCTGCTGGTGGAGGAGAATGAGTTCCCCTGCCATAAGATGGTGCTGGCCACCTGTAGCTCTTACTTCAGGTGGGTAGAGCAGGGGTTTGTGAATACACAATAATAATTTGTTACATTTATATAGGCTACTCTCCAGATTAACTCATATTTCTGGGTGAAGATCCTCCTTTTATGCCTCTCATGCCAGAATCCATTATTACTAAAGCATTTTTTGATGGACTGTGATAGTTTGAACTTTCTGTTATTTTTTTTATTTGACTCTTATGAAAATATTTTTAATGAAGACCAGATCTAGTTTTTGAATTTTTATCTAAGATAAATTTTAATTGCTATTTTAATACATTTTTAATCTTGCTCACCATGAAAATGGCTGAGGTAGCTGGCATGGTGTTAAACTGTAAACAAACAAACAAAAAAGAAAGCTTTAGAATTTGTGTACATGTATAAAAGTGTTACAGGTAATGCCATTTTCAGTTATGCTATTTCACAATGTTGCTCTAGTCTAAATACAAAAATGAAGACAATGTTTTTGCTAATCAGCTCTCAGCAGCCTCAAAGTTAACTAGTGTTGTCACAGTACCAAAATTCCAGTAGTCGGTCCAATGGCAGTTAAATTTCATGGTTCTCGGTTAATTTTAATATTAAATGTGTTTATGATGATAATTTAAGTAAAGAAAATATTAAAATTATATAAAATATATATATAAAAAATTGAACAAACTGAATAATTGATGACGGGACTTTATTATTAGGTCTGCATTATTTATCTAATATTACAACAGCCCAGAGTCAATTATTCCACTTAATACTACGGTTACCACAGCTCATGAAATTGCACAGATGTTTTATTTCAAGATATTTGTCAGGTTTTTGTCCTAAAAAACTCCCTTGTGTAATAATTTCTTACGCATCTCATCCCAAGCCTCCTTTGCCAATTCCAAAACATAATTTAAAAGATGGTAACAGAGGCTTGAGCATTTTGATATGACACTGATAGATTACTTGTGAAGTGTGTGAAGTCTGTGCGTCTCTCAACAGTATTCGGCAGCAGCGTCCCTATTAAAGTCTAGAGCTGGGCATTGACACAAATTTCATGATTCGATTCTAATTTGATTAACAAACTGGCAATTTACATCTTGGTGCATATCGCTAACTATTAGGCTATAGTGCAATCCTTTTTTTAATTGATTAAAGATTAAGAGAGTATTAAAAGATAGTTTATTACTGTGAACAAAAGTAATGTTTATTTTGATGATAAATATAATTTATTTATATTTGAATAAATAGAAATTTATTTAAAATTTATATAAAATTGTAATGTTATATAATTAAAAAATGAATGGCGTTTAGCTGCCAACATCCCAACCAAGCGGTACTCTGACCCCTGTGTGTGTGCTGTGGTGCTACTGAATACACCCCCCCCCCCCTCCCCCCCAAGATTCAGATTCAGATTCAGATTTAAAGAAGAACTTTAATCGATGAGTCAAGTTTTTTCCATATGAAATGTAGTTATTTGTTTTGACCCGTGTTGTTTTTTGTTTGTGTTCCTCTAGGGCCATGTTTATGAGCGGGCTCAGTGAGAGCAAACAGACCCATGTTCATCTTAGAAACGTTGACCCCATCACACTGCAGACCATCATAACTTATGCTTACACCGGCAACTTGGTCATCAACGACACCACTGTGGAACCTCTCTACGAGACGGCCTGTTTTCTTCAGGTTAGAAAGACATGCACACAACACAGTCTTCCACAGATTAACTTGTTAAATATATCCGTTTACACGCACAATGCTCACACTGACTTGTTTTAACAAGTTTTCCATTTGCTTCAATCACAAAACTTATGGGTCACATATTACTGTCATAACAACATAAAATCGTTGCAGACTAGCACAGTCTGGCATTTTTAGAGGTCTCTAAAATGTCCACAAAACAAATGGTCATCAGCCAATAAGGTGAATAGCTGATCATTGTGAAATTTATTCAAGCATTGTGTACCAAATTATTTTGAGAATTGGCCAAAAGGAGCTTTTCAATAAATGTTTCTTACTAAAACCAACTACTTTTTAGAAGTGGGCAGTTAGAGAATCTCAATATCTACAGTACAGTTTTTTGATTTTTACGTCTACTTATTTTTGTCTTTCATTGATTTTCTCTCAGGTGGAAGATGTTTTACTGCAGTGTCGAGAATACTTGGTCAAGAAAATAACAGCTGAAAACTGCGTCCGCATGCTAAGCATCGGTGACCTGTTCAGTTGCACAGAGTTGAAGCAAAGTGCTAAGCGCATGGTGGAGCACAAATTTTCTGTCGTCTACAGACAGGAAGCTTTTCTGCAGCTCTCGCACGAGCTCTTGCTGGACCTCCTGAGCAGCGATAATCTCAACGTGGAGAAAGAGGAAACGGTACGTGAGGCGGCCATGCTGTGGCTGGAATACAACATGGAAGCACGTTCTCAGTATCTCTCCTCCGTCCTCAGCCAGATTCGAATTGATGCGCTTTCTGAGGTGACCCAACGTGCCTGGTTCCAAGGGCTTCCACCGAATGACAAATCAGTGGTAGTGCAAGGCCTGTACAAGTCAATGCCAAAGTTTTTCAAGCCCAGACTGGGCATGACCAAGGAAGAAATGCTGATTTTTGTGGAGGCCGAACCGCCAGCTGAAAGCCACCCGGTCGTAATAGGTCCACGTCACACAGTGGTCTGTTATAGTCCTCAAGCAGAGAAAGTCTATAAACTGTGTAGCCTGCCTGGAGACATGCAGAAGGTTGGGACATTAGTCACCCCAGACAATGATGTGTACATTGCTGGTGGACAGATACCACTGAAGAGTGCGCTAGCTACCCACGGCAGCAAAAGCGGCAAGCTGCAGGCTGCCTATTGTTCAGTGGACACCTTCTACTGGCTGGATGCCCAGCAGAATGCATGGGTGGCTAAAACACCCATGCTTTACGCTCGCACTAAACCGTCGCTGGTGTATTGTCAGGGTTTCATCTACGCTATAGGCGGTGATAACGTGGGTGGCGAGTTGAATAAACGCACAATGGAGCGATACGATTGCGAGCAGGATGAATGGAGCGTGACCAGCCCTCTTCCCTGCGCGTGGAGTTGGAGCACAGCGGTAACAGCCCGGGACTGCATTTACGTCATGACACACGATCTCATGTACTGCTACTTCCCTCGTGCTGACACTTGGGTAGAAATGGCCATGCGGCAGACAAGTCGTTGCTTTGCTTCCGCTGCTGCGTTAGGAGATTTCCTATTCTATATTGGTGGTCTACATGTGGTGGGCAACTCGGGTTTGCGTTTGCCGACGAGCACTATCGATGGCTCCTCTGTTACGGTAGAGATATACGATGTCAACAAAAATGAATGGCGTCTAGCTGCCAACATCCCAGCCAAGCGGTACTCTGACCCCTGTGTGCGTGCTGTGGTGCTACTGAATACGCTATGCATCTTCATACGTGAGACGCATTTAAACGAACGGGCAAAGTATGCTCTGTATCAGTACGACCTGGAGCTCGATTGCTGGTCCTTGCGGCAGCCTGTGTCAGAGCGTGTGCTCTGGGACCTCGGCAAAGATTTCCGCTGTGCCGTGGGTAAATTATACCCGTCTTGCCTTGACGAATCACCCTGGAAGCCACCCACTTACCTCTTCTCACCTGATGGAGCTGAGGAGTTTGAGGTGGATGAGGACATGGTGTTACTGCCTCATGTATAGTTAATGGCATCATCTTTGAAACTTGTCCTGTAATTTATCCACTGTTCTGAAAGGTGATTGGACAGATATGGACAGACTTCTCTTAATGCCTAATATGCTCATGGAGATCAAATATTTAATTGGTATCTGAAACGTTTCATTTCTAATTTTGACCCGCCTCAGACATGTGTAGATTTGATTTTCTCATAGCAAGTTTGAGAACATTTCATTTCTGTCACCATTACAAGTTTGGTATTCTGTTTTGACATACTGTTTAATTTGATGGTGTAAATGGATCATGATGCGATTAAACCTCCTTTGGTGGAAAATGGCAACTGTACACCCGACTTATTAAATTTATCACTGTTCTTTTGTCTGGTTCATTTTCCAGAAATGTATTGCTCCCCTTTCTCCTAAATGTCAGCAGGATGCAGTAGGTTCAAGGGTTTGGTGAGATATTTCGTACTGAATGTTATTTGATGTTTTGGTTCGCCGCTGGTTTGGTGACTTGCTTAACATTTGATGTTGTTGTTGTCTGTATCAGCATAGTTCACATGTTATATACACACATACATACATATGCATGCATACAGTGTTTCCCATAAATACCTACACTGTTGTGGCCCTCCATAGTCTTATCTGTGCCGCCACAGCTTCATAATGAACCGAAAATATTTGTAAAATTCTCATAATAACATAAAAGGTTGATTTGCGCCATTGTTTTGGCAACATATCTGTCAGACGAACTAAAATAAAAAGAGCGCAATATGGCTTTGTACCCTTACCAAATCACAAAAACACTGCGATTTAATTATGTAGTCTGTGATCCGGTGCTTTCCGCATCTCAGAATGGCTCGGTTCACAGTGAATGAATGCAGTGAACTTCATCTCTGCATGTGCTGTGAATTTAGCCTGCATGTAGAGGGTACCAGTTACACATTATTTTCACATTTTTGTGGGAAGATGATTACAGCGTTTGACAATTTGTAATGACACGCATTTTCGCAGAAACGGTAGTTCTCCCGCTAAAATCAAAGCTCAACTGCAATTTCCGTCAAACTAAAATCTCTTTCAAGTGTAGAAATAAGGTCAAAAGTATTGTATTTTCCCTACTGTAGCGTATATACTTAATAAATTTTCATTTATTTTACAATGCATTTGCTTTACAATACATTACTATTACAGTCATAGGAATAATAATAATATAAAATCACTATTATTATATTCTAATTGTTTGGCTTCTTATTAAAACACTAGTGTGAACATAATGTAGATTGAGGCACTAAAAAGAGGTTTGAGTTCCCTTTGATGTTAAGGTACAAAATTCACAGAGTTAAATTTTCACATTGAACATGGGTTGGAGCTCTTAATTTTGAACTGTGAACCATATTGAATTTAACTTGAAAATGTACAAAATTGTCTTCTGGGGCAACCCTAGAGGGACCGATGTCCAACCACCATAGTCTCAGTAAATCCGAAACGTCCCTTTTTCAAAAGATACTGTATTAAAGATAATTTTGTCAAATGGAATTAAGATTTACAGATTGTACAGATATACAGATTTGAAAGAGTTTAAACAATGTTGTTTATGCTCAATGTTCATTGAAACAATTATTGCACATGCATCTGTGGAACAGTATGTGGAAGACACAGTTTACACATGGTATACAGTTAAGGTCACAGTTCCAATAACTTAGGGGACTAAAGAGAAGCTCGATTGGAATCTACTGACTCTGAAAAACACCAGGAGAAAGATGCCCAGGGTTCCTGATCACCTGCATGAATATGCCATAGTCCTGCTGCAGGGAAGCATGAGGACTGCAGATGTGGCAAGAGCAATAAACTGCAGTGTATGTAATGTAAGACACCTAAAACTGCTACAGGAAGGACAGGTGATCATCCTTGCAGTGGCAGTCGCAGATGTGTTCGAGAATTTGCAAGTGACTTGGTGGAAGAGTGGAGTAACATCTCATGGCAAGAACTGGCAAATCTGGTGCAGTCAATGAGGATGAGATGCACTGTAGTACTTGACGCAGCTGGTGGGCCACACCAGATACTGACTGCCACTTTTGATATTGACCCCCCAGCCCACCTTTGTTCAAGGACTCATTATTCCACTTCTGTTCATATGTCTGTGAATTTGTTCAGTTTATGTCTCGGTTGTTGAGTCTTTTTATGTACATACAAATATTTACATATGTTAAGAAATGTTCTGGGACAAATGTTGAAAGTGACAATGTTTCTTTTACACACAGACACACACACACTGCCGTTCAAAAGTTTGGGATCGGTAAGATTTTTAATGCTTTTAAAGGAAGCCTCTTATGCTCACCAAATATTATTACAATTTAAAATAACTGTTTTCTTTGTGAATAGATTGTAAAATGTATTTTTTTTCCTGTGGTCAAAGCTGAATTTTCAGCATCATTACTCCAGTCTTCAGTGTCACATGATCCTTCAGAAATCATTCTAACATGATGATTTGCTGCTCAATATATATGTGTGTGTGTGTGTGTGTGTGTGTGTATGTATATTTTTATAAGTGTATATTATACTTTTTTTCTGCTGTTATTGTTTAATAGTGTGTACAAAAATGTTTTTTTCCTGCTAGATTGAACCCTCACTTTTGGTTATTATTATTTCATACTGTTTAACTTGTTATAAAAGAATATTGCAGACTCTTTCTGTTGCTTGGGACATTCATGTGAGTATGGGCCCAAAATATCAGGTTCACATGGATGGGTGTTTCCTGACAGCATTGTGTTTTTTCAATGAATGGTAATATATTATTTTAAAAAGAAAGAAACCCGAGTCAATATGAGTTGTAAGCACGCAGCATTTTTTTGAATGCAAAAACGTGTTAATTCAAGCTTTTGTACCTTGAAGCATTTGTGTTCAACAAAAGAAGTTTGCATGAACAGATTTTCTGCATATTTATATTATATTGGGTCCAGACTTCGACTGCTGACAATTTCCAGCAGTCGAAGTCTGCTGGAAATTGATTGTATATGCACAGTTGCTTGACAGATATTAATACACACCTTGCCCGCCTCCAAAAAACTATTTTAAAACAGTAAAATACAATACTGTTCATCTGTACTGTAAAATCATTGTTTTCCAGTTAATTAATCAGATCACATGGATGGCAAATACATTACCTAACCTATTTATATGATAAAATAATGTAGAGAGATTTAATACAACTCTGTGCCTAAATTTTTACTGGAGTGCAGTTGGATCATATTAACATGTTTTGCAAATGTCCCATCTCTTGTTTGCATATGTAGCCTTAGCCTACTGTATTTACACTTTTCTGCACATCAAGGATTGTCAGGGTGTTGTTTTCTCAAGATTATATGGCAATGAATATATATAGTGCATTTTTTTTTTAAATGGTCCTCTCTAGAATTAATATTTCTGACTGACTATCGAGTTTATGGTCACTGACTGACTTTTCTGAGGTAAATGTGATGTTACGTGACATTGTTTGCCGATTAAGCGATTACACGAGACATGTTTCATTTCAGTAAGTTGTAAGTCTTTCAACATACCTTCTGATGTTCATGCATGTTTATTTTTGTGCTGTAACTAGTATTAAAGTGGAAGAGATGAACGGTTTACATGCCGGCAAGGCTAGATGTGCTTCCTCCATAAAAACACATTTAAATAGAATGTCATGAAATACGTGTCGTCTATCGAACACATCCCAGCATAAACGCTCTTAATAAATTTGTGACTGTTCACAAACCACTAAAATTTGAACAGAAAAGCAAGCATACTGTTTGCGTGATTATAGGCCTGGCAGCCAGTTTGGATAATAAATAACCATTGCCTTACCTAATGCAGCAAAACAAGTTTTTTTTTTCACATTCTGAATGGAATTCACTGGAAAAAGAAGGGTGCAAAGAGCGCGCCCTATAATCACTAAAATGCTGTCACTTATCTCAGTTCATTGTGATCTCACAAAGTTCCGCTAATCGATTAAGCTGACTGCATAATGAATCTTATTCAGACTACAATGTAGACACTTTGTTTGTTATGTGTTAACTTATAACGAGAGGATTTGCAGCGTGCAGAACTCCGCACTGGACAAAAACTCTGGCGTTTTGAGTGATTCGAACTTAAACACGTCTGATTGCCCTAGTGAAAAATAAATATACTAAAATGTATTTGAAATACATTTATTTTATGCTAAGTATACTACAAATACATTTACATATTTATGTGCTTAATAAATACCCTGCAATTGTACTTTTTGAATACTAAATTGGTATACTTAAAGTCTGCTAAATTGGAACAACTAGTATGCTAGTATGCACAATGCACTTTAGTTATCCAGAAATAGTGCTGAAATTCAACTAAAGATATACTTAAGTATATTTGATTGCGATAAAGTGGAACTATTGCAAGTATAGGCTACTTAAGGTACCCTATACTTTAACTGCAAATTCCAAACTGCATTGTGCACCCTTAAAGGGCACTTTGGGAAGGGGACACCATTTGTTGGGGTGTTCCAAATGAAAGTGAACAACTGGATCCCTTTACGAAGGGCCCTTCCACAAGGCTGTTGGTGAAGGGTACATGCGATGGTCACTTCAAGGAAGTAATTTGATCGTTTATGGTCATGTGACCTAGTGAATACAGACAATTTTAAAGTTAGTTGGCGGGAGAGTTCAAGTTTACTTGCACACAGAGTAATTCAAGTTGTTTTATTTTGTTTTGCTTGAGATATATTTCACACATTTTTGCCATGTTGTTTAAATGAGTTTCATAGGTAAGAAATGTGTTAGGTAATGCAGAGTCCAAAGATGAGACAGCAAGTTTTAGAGTTGAGCACAGAGAAATACACTCACACACACATATATAACATACATTTTAAAAACGTTTTTTTTATATAAAATGTTTATTTATTTACAACAGTTATGTTAACAGCAATAAGAAATTTCTGTTTATAAGAACAGCTAATCAGCTGATGGACACTGTACTGTGTTGTCATGGGAACATCTCAGGTGAAGAGAAATTACGTTGTCTTTCATTGCTTTCTTCACCAAGTGAGTTCCAAATGGCTACATAAGGGCAAACATGTGCCCTGCTCACTCCAAAGTCCCCACTTCAAGGGCTCTGCCCTTCGAAGGGAGTAGGGCATAGGGATGCTCACTTCCGTTTGGAATTTGCCTAAATAGACTGATTGTATACAGAGATCATAATAGTAATATTAAACACAATTTAAGGCGTACTATCAAGAAATGTGCATTGTGCAATAAAGAAGTACTCCAAATAAAGTTGAATTATAATTATATCAGTAAGTCTGTAATGTAAGTAAATATGTAAATGGAATTGTAGTATACTTAGTATGAAATAAATGTATTTTAAATAGGTTTAGGTTTTATTAAGGTTTTTTCATAGGGTGGGCATTGTGTTCAATAATCCAACAGTTACAGGATGTATGTGATTGGCTACATTGCTCAAAACAGCAAAAAAACGTTGTAAATAGAAACCTTTGATGCTCTCGAGAGCACAACCACCAAATTTATTTTGCCAATATGCTATTATTACAGAGAAAACTGATCCTAGACCAGCAGTTATGGGCAGCTTTTCCCTCTAAAAGCAATCAGAAGTAGCAGCAGTCAGTGGTTTGAGTGAGAAAATTGAACGCTAGTCTTGAGCCCGTAGCCAGGGGAAGGCCCAGCCTTACACACGCTTCACCTATGGAAATAGCAGTAGGTGTGCTCGACTTCATGCGGTGTATGACATCAAAGTACCACGAGAGCGATTTGAAAGCATACGAAACCGTCTGCTCTATAATCGCTCTCATGGTACTTTGATTTCATATTCCAATCGGTCTGCGCAGGAGCCACATGAAGTCGAACACACCTATTAGGACTTTCTGTAAAGCTGCTTGGAAACGATGTGTATTGTGAAGCACGATACAAATAAATCTGACTTGACACTTGGTTGTACTTAAAGACAGGATTTGTTGGTGAAATTTAAATGGCGCTGACATCAATGGATATTCTGGATAGAGGTTTCAAAAGGCTATATATTTTTTAGAAACTTCAAGCATGCGCTGAATCTCAGCTGATCCATGGCTACTTAGAATATGATGCTTATCACAGCATCTCTAGGTCCATTCAGTATTATCAGCAGCTTTATCGCATTGCTCAGGAGCTAATTACCCTCCTCCCTCCCCAACCCATCCTTTCGTCCAATCAGGACTTGGCCTTCTGATATTCCTCTTCAAATCAGACTCTTTTTTTCTTGAATCATGTTGTACATAAATTACTGAACATTAATCATATTTGCAATACATTTATGTTGGTTCTGTTCTGATTACCCTAAGAGAGGGTAATCGCTGCTCTCCTGCCATAACATACCGCCAATCCAAATTGTAAACAAATTTTCATTGTCAGTCATCTTTGAAAATAGTGGTCCTGACAGAAGTTATCTGGATAACTGTCAGCAGATGATACAAAGTGAGTGTCTGTCTGTCTGTCTGTCTATCTATCTATCTATCTATCTATCTATCTATCTATCTATCTATCTATCTATCTATCTATCTATCTATCTATCTATCTATCTATCTATCTATCTATCTATCTATCTATCTATCTATCTATCTATCTATCTATCTATCTATCTATCTATCTATCTATCTATCTCTGTCTGTCTGTCTGTCTGTCTGTCTGTCTGTCTATCTATACTTGCAAGGAAAACTGGCTTAGTCTAACATTATCCAACAATTTCTCTTTGTAGAACTCATAATGGATTTGTTTTTAAATAAATGCTGATAAACGTTAGTTATGTGAACAAACAAGTATATTCTATAAAAAATATTGTTTCAGTCAGTATGCATTTTTAATAATGTTAAAGTAGTTCAATATTTATGAATTTGGTTATGTACTTATCTATTACAGTGTGCTTGCAGAGAGAGCCTGCCCACATGTTCTTCTGATTGGCTGTGATTTTTTAATGATTTTGCTGTGTGGAGTCTGGTGTGGACCACAGGTGGGGACAGACAAATTGCTTGTCACAGGAATTTTATCACATATCTTCTGGTTAGGACAATGTAACTCCTGGGTCATTTTCATCAATAAATGAAAACCACACAGATTTGTGTTATATTTGTTAAATAGCATTCTCTTTATTGCATTATAGGACTGATCTAAACACGATGTAGGTCCAATTTATAGGACCATATAGTGCCACTGTTTCTTTATTTGTGAGAAAAGTGGACAGCGACAGCTTTAAGTAACATAGGCCGATTGTGACCATAATGTTTATTTTTCATTTGCCATTAGAGATAATCAGTGTGCTATTTGTAGGAAAAATACCTATAAAACATTTGGTAACCTGATCTCAGAATAGACAGGTTTTATGATTTCCCATAACTTCCCAGTCCCATAACCATTAACAATCCCAAACGGAACACCTGAAAATAGTGTATTTTGTCAGAGGTAAATGCTTTTATTACAGTATTTATTACCATTAAACTACTAAAATGAGTACTAAATCTAAAATCAAGCTGCTGTAATCCTCTTTTTATTTTACATTTTCTCTTTCTCTATAAAAATCTTCATTGTTATATTTCCTAACAATAGAGATGTGTGCAATGTCTGCAGTATTGTCTTCTCTTTAGAACTTAGAAGTAGATGTCAGTCCGTAGACTGTGGAGATGCACTGACTGCTGCGGTCGGCTGAGCCAGCATGGAGAACCAGGACGACATGGCTGATTTAGCGACGGTCAAAGCTCCACCTACTGACTGACCTAAAAAAATAAAAATAATAATACATTTAAGCCAAGCAAGAAATAATTGCAGGAGCTACAAAACATGTTGCTCATAAATAAATAAAACCATTAAACCAATAATTACTTAAAGTTCTAGGATCACAACTATTATGAACCAAGACCTGTTATATAGCACATATGGAAAGCATCACATTCTAATACATTCAAAATCAAACAATTTCCTTTTCCTTGTTTCAGCACCTTGCGAAAGTATTAATTTTTTTTTTTTCATTTTGTCATGTTGCAGCCTTGTTAAAATGCTTTAAATCATAATTTTGTTTTTCACATCAATATACGCTCCATACCCCATAATGACAAAGCAAATAGCAGATTAGTGATAACTTGGCAAATGTATTTAAAAAACAAAAATAATTACATTGCAAACTTTGACTGGAGTTAAGCTGTGACAAATTCTATTAATTGGACATGATTTGAAAAAGACACACGTTTAAATGTCATGATTATGTTCTGTTATGTGGAATTTTATTTTTGACATTTCCTTCGGTTCCTGTTTCACCGCTCTGTTTAGTTTCAAGCCGTTTCTCAATATGCGTTTTTGTCTGTACTTGTGTTCTTGTGAAATGTCATCAATCGCTGCCCAAGTACTCTTTCAATTCAAAGTTCACATCTAGCCAAGTCCAGTTCAAATCCCGGATGTGTTCTTGATCTGCCCCTTTTATCAAAGATACATTCGAGAGGTGACTTGTGCGGACTTGAGTCAGCCAGGTATCCCAGAATGCATCTTGCACCTACCAGCATGCAGCAATAGCAGAGGAGAAAACCCGCGTAATTTAAAAAATACTACTGTCACAAAATGTAGTTTTAAGAGTTTTTCAGGCAAGAATGTAGTTGTTTAAAGTTCAAATCTGTGGTTAGAAAGATAACACCTTTTTGAAAATTTGATCTGACGTTTTTGGACTTATGAGATCCAGGCGATCATCAGGCGCTCAGCGCTCATGTACCCCGCTGAGAACAGCCATTCCTCGGCTAGTGCTTCTGACGTTTGCTGCTGGCTCCGATGTCTCTGTAGTGGTTGAACATGAGATATAATTTGTATTGTGTATATCTAACGGGCGATCTTTTGGGTCATGAATCTATCATTTGTTCCCTGTCAAATTGTTTTGGCTGAGGGAAAAGAGAAGTGTCATCATTTTATATATTAAGGATATTTAACTGTACCGTTGTAGCCTACTAGAGCGCTGACTTTTTTAATTGTTTGCTTGTCTTTATTTCTTATTGTATAGCTTATACCATTTACTCAACCTTTATAATGGCTATTATTGATCATTAAAACTGACATTTGACAAAAAGAGACATGGTTGTGTTTAATGTTATATTTCATTTTATTACAGTGAAGATTATCAGAGTACATGTGCAAATATGGCCTGAACCACATATTAATATGTTTAATATTTTTAAAATGTAAACGGAAAGAGTCAGGGTTGTGTTTTATACTTTGTTTTGTTATAAATAATATACATGCAGCAGTGAAGATAATCAATGTACACATTGCCTGAACCACATTTGTGTGGCTATTAATAAGTTCAAGATTTTTTAAATGAAAACGAAAAGAGACAGAATGGTGTTTTATTACATATTTCGTTTATTGTTGTCTAAAATATACATACTGAGATAATCAGAGTGAGCTGAGTGATGCTCTCAAGAACGCTGATGTTCCATGTTCCATAAAATAATGCAAGTATATGGCCAAAGTTACTCATTACTTCCTTGTTAGTGTAGCAAATTAGCTCAAGAGAACTATAAATAATTAATTATTACTAATTATAAATATTTGGATTAGTAAATATAATTAAATTGATGTAGCAGAATTAAGACCACAATCAACTAACCTGTTCGTCCAGCAAACATGCAGTATAAATTATTGATTAATTTTAAGAAATGTTAATTTCCGGCGTAAGGAAAATAACTTTCTTACTTACGGTACTACTCAGAGCATGTAGCTAAAATCGGCATGATCCAGTATATGAGCACGAACCACAAACAACTTTACATGTGACACGAACAAGACTTTATTAACTAGACTAAACACTTAGACTAATCAAACATACACACACATAAATGCATACAGTTTAACAATGGAGAGAGGGCTGAAGCAGAATACAGGAAAGCAATAAGTTATAGCATTGTTTGAAATTCAGCAGATCAACAGCCTTGAGCAAACCATCGGTTTTTAGTTCTAACACACCCTTCTTAAAAGAGGTAGGGATACCTAAAGCTGCAGTGGGTAACTTTTTTGAGTTAAAAATTAACTTTTTTTTGAGCAAGTACATAACCAGCCAGTGTCCAAAACTATCTGCTTGCCTTAGCTCAATTCAAAACGGTAAGCTTGTAATAATGTTTTTAATTCCAGTGGTACTGGTGGATTTTCGTGGGAAATTCGAGCATGTCTTTGCATCATCACGTCACATCTGTACACATAAAGAAGGTGTCTCAGCTAGTAGGCTATGTTGTGTGTGAGGATGTTGGAGGTGGAGATTTATAGCCTTTTCTCACAGCACTTGATATAAACTTATCAATTTGATGGCGGATCCAGAAAGGTTCAAACGACAATCACCAGTGACAACTGGAGATTCACCCATTGTAAAATGCAAAAGACTTCGGACTTCAGAGTGGCTACAGAAAAAAAGAGACTGCAACCGAGCCCATGCGAAAACAAGGATAAATATCGGAAGGGCATTAAATGTAATCACGCAATGCTGATGTTCTTGATGGATTAAATATAACAAATATGCGTGTCTGATCTGTCTCAGTCGCAACATTAGTTTCCATTTTTATCCATTTCACCAGTATATTATTTTGTTCAGTTTCTTTGTTTGCCCTGTCTTTATATAGCCCTTGGTTTGCAGTCGTGTTTTGTCGGTTCTCGCTTATGGATTATGTGGTTTTGCATTTTCCCTTTGTTTGTTCCTGAGATCTCCTTCTTTTATCTTCTTTGTGAGTGTTTTCAAACCATGCTGACAGAAGAACTATCCAACAAAGACATAATATAAAGATAGACTTACCAGCTGCTTGCCTCCTACTCTTCGACCAAGAGATTGTTTCCTCAAGGACAACACAAGGGATTTTTTTTAGACCTGGTGTGCCTAACACACTATCCAGACTGCTCCCTCTGTGTGTTTTTTAATACCAGCTTCTACGAGCGTTCCAAGGCATGCCTGCCTAGAGAAGGTCCTTGAGGGATGTTTGCTAGATATGTAGAGTGGGTGATCCTACATAATAATCCCTTCAGCATCTGTGAGGCAGAGAAGGAAGAGCTCTGTCAGCCCCGCGCCCACCACGGACCCAGAGACAACACACAAGTCTGCCATGGACCCCACACTAGTGCCTTCTCTTTCTATGGACTCAGAGTCAGCCATCATTTCCATCCTGGAGCAAGAACCGGCAACCATTTCCATCCCGGGGCCAGAGCCTACGTCTATCCAGTAATCAGAGCTTGTGGCCCCAGTCTATATCAGAGTCAGGGAAGGAACATTCCTTTAATGATTTGGTCCACGGATGCAGGTCTCATCCTTGTCCCCACCCTCAAACTATCTTTTTCTCCGCTGGTCCTGCACAGCAATTTGGATGGTCTGGTTCTGCCTGGAGTCCTTCCTCCTCCTATGATCCTAGCTCCTTCGTTGGTCCAGTCTGACACCTTGGTTCTGTTCTCTCTGTCCACTTATGTGGATTCGCCTTCTCTGCTGGTGTTTCTCAGCTCCTCGGCTCTGCCCTCACTGCTAACTCCCTCCAGGTCTCCGGTTCTGCCTCCGGTTTCCCCACCAACAGCTAGGCTTTGTGAGATGGTTCCCAGCTACTCCGCCTTGGCCTTCTGGTCCTGCAGTCGTGTCTGGCTTTCGGTGCCATCTGCTTACAGTTATTTTTAGCTGTACGAAACAGCTCGTTATGCTGCTTGATACTGCAAATTTGTATTTCTTACCATATTATTTTAATGTACTGTCATAATTATGAACACATTGTTTTGTAGCGCAAATAGTTTTACCGTTTATTGCACTTTGTTATTCTTCTCGTTACTTCCCTATAGCAGCTAATGAATTGGAAGTCTCGGACATCCACAGAAAATAGCTTACTTCCACACTAAAAAATAAGGCGGATAGCCCCAGTCATATTTTGTAATTTCTCGTTTATGGATTATATGGTTTTGTTTTTTCCCTATGCTTTTTCCTGTTGTGGGTTAATAATAAAGACTGCTTATTGGTACTCCTTCGTCTTCTTCGTGAGTATTTGCTAACCATGTTGACACTATACAGGTCTAACAGATGAAAATGCATATATCAGAGCAAAAACTACACCACAAGGTCAAAAGAACGGTGTCTAGAGCTCATAGACAGGAATGTGTCGAGGCAATGATCTGGGGAAGGTTACAAAAAAACATTTCCACTGCACTGAAGAGAGCACAGTGGCTTCCATAATTCTTAATGGAAGAAGTCTGGAACAACCAGTCCTCTTCCAAGAGTTGGCTACCCAGCCAAACTTGAACAACAGGGAAAGAAGAGCCTTGGAAAGAGAGGTGACCAAGAACCTGATGGTCATTCTGGCTAGGGCAGCACGATTAAAGCGAAATAAAATCCAAATAGCGATTTAGCTTAGTGCGATAATAAAATCGCAAAGGCTGCAATTTTTAAATACATGCGCAACACTCTGTTCAGAGCGGCTCGATCGCAGTAAAGGCTGCACCATCTCTGCAAGCCCTGTGAGATTAAGTCACTTACAATGTGCATTTATTTGAAAAAGGAACATGCACCAAACATCGATCCAAACTTGTGATGAGAAGCATTTACAAGCCTGTTGTCCAACAAAAGAGAACATTTAATGACGTTTTTACTCCACTCACTTTATAACATCAGTCAAGTGTTTTAAATAACTTCCTTTTGTGATCTGATATGGCTTCCTATCACAGAAAGAGGCAGAAATTATATCATTTTAAAGTATTCTACAGTGATAAAGGCTATGTTGATTAGCATTGCATTATAAATATTTTTTATTCTTATGAAAATACCCGAGATGGCTTGAAGAACAAAGATAAACCATATATTGACGCAATCGTATGTTTATTGTCTTCATTTCATTGTTCAATACGTCTCTATCTGTGTTTTATTCAGCTGCTGCTGCAGCAATATCTGCATGACTTTGTCCATAAAATGGATTTCCTGAAACCTCATAAGTTTTATGACTTCAAGGGGTCTCACTTGTGGACTTCCAGCATGAATGAAACCGACATTACATTACATGGGTGTACTCAATAATGCTCACAATCACATCACCCTATTTTGGGTGAAAATAGGAAAAATAGTACTTCTCTCTAAATAAATTTATATGTGAATTTATATGCGAATCAATACGTTTTTTCTAGTGTAGAGGTTTACAGAAGTTTTTTTTTTTTTAAATTTCCTAACAAAAATTTAAGAAATTATTGTCAGAGATTTTTATAAAAATATTATATATTTATATAATTTTTTTTAAATCGAATTTCCCTAAATTGTGCATCCCTAATTCTGGCTGAACTCCTATATCTGGAGATGGGAGAAACTTACAGAAGGACAGTTCAGTTAAATCAGATCAAACATGCATTTTAGTCTGGGACTAGGCTTAAGCCTTGTCAGTGGAACCGGGGGTGAATGTTCTTGAGTGGCTCAGCCATATCCTGAAGGTGAACCCAATTAAACCTAAGACCTAAAAATGGCTGTTCACTGATGGTCCCAATTAAGATGTGCAAAGCTTGGGTGCTTCAACCAAGCACTTTTTAAAAAGTTTTTACTTTTTAATGAATTTGCAATACGTTTTCACAAATGTGTATTTTGCTTTGTCATTATGTGCTATGAAGTGCATATTGATGTAAAAAAAAAAAACATTTTAGCATAAGGTTGCAACATGCAAAATGTGGGGGAAAAAATGCAAGGTATGAATACTTTCACAAGGCACTGTAAATGGCATGTACTACATGCACAGTGTGGCTGTTTTGTACTGCTGGAACAGATTGTATGGGAAATAAGTTCAATGTGAAATAAGAAAGAATTAACAAGTGAACTAATGAATCTATTGTTAATCTTACCGACAGCCTTTCCTGTTTGCACGACACTTCTGCTCGTTGACATCACAGCATTCCCAATCTTCTTCCCACGCTCGCTGTTCTGCATTGAACTGAAATAACAGGAGTGAGCCATCACAAAAACTCCCAATTTTACAATTTCTTTTACAATTCCATGATTAACCCCTTCTGAGACTGAGACTTCTGAGAAGCTGTCATACATGGGGGTGCACTCCTATACAGTACATGTATGCTCCCTACCGCCTCCCACCAGTGAACAAGTGGCGCCTGGTTATTCTTTCACAACAAGGCACAAAGTAACTTTTCAGACCCTTTAGTGTCTTTGTTCTTCTCTGGTGGAATGAGCTGCCAACCTCCATCCAAACTGCTGAGACCACCACAACTTTCATGAAGAAACATCTCTTCCACAAGCACTTGACTAATGCACAACCATAAACAAAGCACTTAACTCTAACTCCAATTAAATTATCTTCTGTTCTAGCTTTTGTATTCATCTAGCAGCTTATACTTTAAACTTGCCAACGACTACTATGAAAATTGTTGCTCTTATGAAAATTGCCTATGATGTTCCCCAGTTCTAAATTGCTTTGGGAAAAAAAAAGTACTGCTTAATAAATAAATAAATACATTAGCAACTCTGGCCCTGTACACATTCAATTCACTTTTGGATTTGTTGTCTTCAAAGGCTGGGCCTTTGTACAAAAGGACATGGTTGTTGTCACAATTTAATTCAGAAGAAGAATTTCCAGAACGGTGAATAGAAAAGCCCTGTACCGGTGCACACCGACCCACTTCAAGCACAGAATATGTATGTTTACACAGAAAATACTGCAGGTTTTAGTGACAATGTTTTAGTAATGTCTAGAGATGTGGACTGAAGTGACTTTGCATCACTGAACTATTGAAAACATATGTTCCTCTGAGTCAAAGGTGTCTTGCAGTCTTTGTCAGAATTTTTTATGTATTTTATTACATTTATTGCACCTTCTACTCTCAAAAGCCTTCAAGAGCTTGCTGTAGAGAAGATCCCAAATGCATCATGATACACAGGGTTTGCTTTCATTTTAAACAAAAGATTCCCATTTAATATGTGACCTATGAAAATATAAATCTGCGAGATTTCTGAGAGATTTTCTGAGAGATTTTAGTTTTTCTATGCATTTTCTTTTTTGCACAGTAAAATAAAATTTGTAGCTTTGCCTTTTTTGCCAAATAATTTTGGCAGATAAATACTTCAACCAAGTTAAAGCTCCAATATGTAACAATTTTGTAATAAAATTTCTGAAAATAACTTGCACAGTGTGATATCTTTCCTCCAGTTGTGTACTTACAATATCTCAAAAGTCTCCAAAGATTTTTTATTTCAGAGAAATTCCGATTTTAAATAACTGTCCGTCCCGGAAAAGAAATGTCGCCTCTCAGTGATGCAATGTCCGCACTATCCTTTTTTTCCGGTGTGGACCATGTGATATTCCACCACATCGGAATATCACATGGTCAAATGCGGAAGTGGTGGTTATAGCGTTATAGCCATAGACTGTATGGTTATAGCTGTTATGGATCACGATTACTCTTTGGCGAGTATTGAAGTGCCAACAAAACGAAAGCGTCCATATTCGGATACACGCAGACTGTGTGACAAACGGAGGAATAAAACCCGGATAAATATCGGCCAGGCGTTTTCGAGATGGAGAGAGCTGCGCGACAATCTTGGACTTGACAGAGACTCTGCCCTCGCGAGTGTATTGATAGACAGGTAAGCAAATCAATTTTTTTTTTTTTGTACAAGTAACATAATAGTTACAGTAAAGATGATTTTAATAGATATGAATTACACCACATGCCTGTAATAATATAGCATAACATTCCACGTTCCTTGCAGTTCTTTAATTATGATGACATAAAATAATACGATCAGACATACAGGTAATACAAAAACAAATAAATGACCTCATCCGTGATCATGATTCATTAATTCCATTTAGATACATCGCTAGATGGTGAAAACGCATTAAAAACGACATCTCCCATCGTCACCTCCTTCATAGCGTCATCAAGCTTCGCCTTTGTTATTGTTGGAAACTGCGCCCTCTTGTGGTGAAAAAATATTACATATTGGAGCTTTAAGAGTTTTTTCTTTCCTTATATTTAAAATATTGATTTTCCACATTTTTGATGGTTTAATCGAACTTGTAGGGTCATTAAAAACTAATATTCCCTCTGGACATCACTTTTGGCCAATACTGTATGTAGGCCCACTTTGGAAAAAAGATTTAAAGCTCAAGTGGGGAGAGAACCTTTTATAAGTACTGCATATTCACTAGTAAAGTTCTACAGACATTTTAAATGGATATTAAAACTACCCTATGAAGGAGTATGTAAACAAGAGCATAATAGTGTAACACTTACTGTGACAAGCGGATTTTCACATCGGCCACACTGTACTGACCCTGGAATGGATGTCTATGAACAGAGAGTCAAAGTTCAGTTTTTCTGTGTTATGGTAAAACATTTGTTGAAAATTATTTTTGAGATAAACATGCTTGGCCTCCCTTCGAAAGTTAAAAAAAATTGTATTGGGCAGAGTTAAAAACCTCAAAATTATTTGAAAAGTAAGCCAACTGAGCAACACGTGCTAATGATGCATAAAAGATGACAAAACTTAATACCAGAAATTGGTAAAATGGTAGTTGGTGAAAGAGGGTGCAGTTAAACATGTTTTGTAAATGAACATGAAGTCACTGAACACATTTTTAATTTATAAATGAGTTAAGTTTGTAACTATGTTTGTATAGTACATTCATGTCCACACATGCTCTACTGAAGGTAGTTTACAACACAGTTTTTTAAACGTTCCTAACAATTTGTGACCTAGTGTTCTGAGTTGCTTATATAATAATGCACGTCTTCCATGTTTGAATAGTGGAGACCAGGGACTATTGTAACACAATCTGACCAATTTAGACACTCAAAATTAGCGACAGGGATGAAATCGTTATCAAACATGACCATCATCCTTTTGAGGTTACAGTAGAAGTTTGAAAAAGTGAAAATCTGGTTTAATATTTAATTTGCAATGCAGTGAATAAACAAGAATAAACCTAATGTTATGCAGGTTTATGCAATTGCTTCCTGCAGTGTTAATGACAGATCATGTCAGATAAAAAGGAAACAAAACATTCTGCAGATGATATTTAATATTGTGTCTGCTGGCTTACTTTAACAGCTTCAAGTTTAATGCACTTTCATTTTCTATACAGTTTCACGTTAATTTTCACGTAACCGCTTACTGTGCCTATATTGAGACTTTTCTCAGCAATTCGCAGTCTTTAAATACATATCATCTGTGCTGTCATTGATGGAAACATCTGTTTGCTTATAGTAGTACTTGTAACAGTATAGAAAGAACGCAAAGTAACCCCAGTTTGCGTGATACATATCTGCACGGTGGCGCAACTGGTAAACCAAATGCGCTGTTTGGCAGCGACCTGGGTTCGAATCCAGTCCGTTGTGGTTCCTACATTCAATGAACATATATCTGTTCCCATTGTCTTAGGCCGTGTGTCCACCAAAGCGTTTTTACTCGCGGCTGGCGTGTTTTTTCAATTGTTTTCAATGGGAGCGCCGCGTTTTTAAAACGCCATGAGCGTAACGAGGCGCTGAGCGTCTTTTTCACGCTGAAGCGCTGAGCGTTCGGCGTTTTTTACTGGTCGCCGAGAGTTGAAGAATGTTCAACTTTTGATAAAACCAAAGTCCTTTTAGGCAAGTCGTGCCACTCGGCCGCCATCTTGGCAACGCCTCCGGGCAGCTATTTCGAACTAACAAGACCAGGCTCCTATCTAAATGAATGGGCAGAGAGTCAGAACTGCACTTTCACTGGTCACTGGGACATAAAAACTGCATGTATAGAAACAGCAGTAAAATATGATAAAAGTCGCTGAAAAAGTTTGATGACTTTGCCCCAAAATAAGGTTTAAAACGCCTTTTTCCCCACAGGTTATACTTTTACTACGCATGCGCAAGGGTTCACGACACCAACTTCATTTACGTCTCTATCCAGAATGCCGGTGTTGTGCATATTCAATGTCAATATTGTTCTCCTTTATTTAAATATAAGCAGGTTTGCACTTTATCAGTAATAACAATGTAGATCTGTAGTTTTAACTATTCATTAAAATGAATCGGTTCAAATTAATCATTAGTTCGCGAATTGGACGTGTCATACGGTTGTGTGATTATCCCAGCAGTTAGGACATGGACATCCCACAAGGTTAGTGTCAACACAGAAAACATTACATCACTGGATAGGTTTTTTCGTTTATTTAGAGTAATTTTATGTCAGCTGAATGTGCGGAACGCATTTCAGAGAAGATAAGGCAACGTATTTTAGCACAGTTCACACCCAGCGGTAATTCAGGGGGAAAAAATCTCCTAATGCTCCAACATGAAACTTTGGTCTTCCGACCTTTTACCATCATGTCGTTTTATTTTGAATTAATATGTGTGCGGGAGAGAGAGCAAGACAGCGCTTAATTTGGAGACGGTGAAGTCTTATTTACACTTTCGCCTGGCTTCGGAAAGAGAGAGAGAGGGTGCGCGCGCGCGACCGGGGCTCTCTGCTTGTCCTTTCCATATGGTTCAGTTAAATATGCGCCCTGTCACTGATCTTGCACACACAACAACTCGCTGTCCCCAAATCGTCTCCGCTGTCGCAAAACCTCAAATGTGCGCATGCGTCAGTGGAACCAGACGATAGGTTTAAATGTTTCGCGGCTTGACTGTTAAAATCAGATGATTGGCTTTCCAGCGGGAGGGGCGGGACATGTTCATACAACCGCCATCTTTGCCGTTACGGGTTTTCCTTATATAAGCTGTAAACGTTTCTCAATGTCAAGGAAGGATCCTCAGAAGCCAGAATTTCGAGGATGCTACGTCATCGACATCCGTCGAAGGACTGTTCCAATGTCGAGGATCCTCGGAATTTCCACCAAGGACTGAGTCCTTCGTTCGAAAAATATCCCATATACAGGAAAGGATGCATATGTGTAGCCTTCGCGCTCTCAAATCACCCACAATCCTATGCGCGCAGCTTTGCTATCTTGTTAAAAAAATTCAAAATGTTGGACATTAACGGAGTCGGAGCGTTAACGGATCAATATGCTTTCAAATGTAAATATATTTACGTTACCAAACATTTGTTTAAAAAAATAATTACATCCATTATGTTATGGGTCAAATTGACCCGCACTGTTTAAACACACTTACCAGTCAAATAATCAATATGATTAAAAAGGAGTTTATTGATTTAAAAAACGATTATATATTGCCTGAGTGAACAGAACTGCGTCCATAGCAACGCTCTGTTTTTCATTTTCACTGATGTAATGACACACTGACGTGCACTTGCTAGCCTGTTCCATTTATGTGTTCTCCGAAAGCTAAAGAGGAGCCTCGCCTAGCCTCTGAAGGAAGTGACTTGGAAGGACCAGTCCTGCCAAGGAAGTATCCTTGACATTGAGAAACACCTTCTGTCCCAAAGTGAAGGCTGCATCCTTCGAAGGCCGTATTTGAAGGCCGGATGGCCGTATTTGAAGGCCGATTGCGTCACCGCGGCGCGACAAAGGACGTCCCAATTCAAAGGCTGCATCCTTGGAAGGCCGCATTTGAAGGCCGATTGCGTCACCGCGGCTCGATGAAGGCTGTCCCAATTCAATTCTCCATCCTTCGAAGGCCGTATTCGAAGGCCGGTTGCGTCATCGCGCCGCGACGAAGGCTTCCCTGATTCAAAAGCGACGCCAAATGCACCCTTCGTTTCCCCGTGAAAAGAAGGATGCATAAATGGACACTTAGCGGCCTATTCTACCCCATAAGTCATTGCGCGCCGTTGACGACAGCATTTATTTATTTATTTTTAAAGGCGGCCGAGACTAGAGATCGGTGGTGGACAGCAAATTCACATTTAAATGTAAGTATTATGTTTTCATTTACTCAAATAGCTAGCGAAACCAGAGTTAAAGTTTCTTATAAACTTCTTCTTTACTCCTTCGTCACCATTGCGTGGCTACATTTATCAGGTAGTTTTAGGCAAAACTTGTGGTAATAACGTTATTAGTTTAACGACCTATTTGTAATATTTGCACTTGTGTATTATAATAAATATCACTCACCCAATAAAGCCCAAAACAATAAGAAAAGCAGTAGATAAGGCAATGGGGTTTCACTTTTATGTGTTTTTGTAGTGCTATCATGCAAGCTATGTGGTTTTAACCAAATTTTAGTATACAGAAATATGATTTCTTAAGTATTTTGTATGTCTTGATGTGTCATATTCTGCAGTGTTAACAATGCACTTAAGATTGCTCCTCTGTGTTAAGTACCCTTTTCTGGTTTTTTAGAATAATTCAGGAAAAAATGGGTCTTTATGAATATATATAAATAGAAAAGTAATAGGCCTACGCACATCTTTGCTGAAATGTATTGTCCTGTTGTTGTTAACAAGCCATGGTTCATTTGCTCTGCCTTTAGGATTGCAAGTGTCCTGGGACAGGAGAGGGTGTGAGTGGGAAACCCACTGCTGAAACTTGGCCCTGGTTTGTCCTCATGGATAAGGTGTTAGGACAGAGGCATTGCACCAAACCCCCTGTCCTCATCGCCTCAATCCCTGAGGACACACAAGTACTGAGTTCAGTAGTGGGTGCCCACGGTGAGAAGGAGCCAGGGGCAGCAGCACCAGCAACACCAGTAGCAGCACCAGCACTAGCACCCACACCAGCAGAACCACCAGCACCAGCACGAAGGCGGCGAGACAGGACGAGTTTATGGACTTGATCAGAGAAGAAATGCAACTACAGAGGGAGGCAGAGGCGAGGAGTGCACAGGAAAGAAGGGAGAGGATGGACAGGCTGTTTTCTCTTCTTGAGAGAATGATTGAAAAATATATTTTCTACATATTCTTGTTTAACTTTTTTCACTTTTATTTTTTAAAAGAAAAATTATGTACATTTATTTTTATGCAACTTTAATTGTGTAAATAAAAGAGAATGAATTGTTCTGGACATTGTTTATTTTTGTAATGACAGTAATACTTTCTGCATGAAACAAATTCTATACCTTTTTATTTTTTCAAATAAAATTGGTAAATGAAAATCATTTGTTCTATAGGCTACATTAAAGTACTTTTTCCAATTATTTACAAAATACGTTAAACATATCAAAATCAACATAAACATTTAATTTTACAATACATAAAATAAGAAAAAAATGATGTAGACTCTATTGAGCTGAGCTGCTGGACCGGGATGGGCTGCCCCTAAGGCCTCCTGCTGGTGGGACATCATCTGGGACGGTCTCCAGAGTGTTTGAGTGCATATTTCCACTATCCACTAAGTTGTCTACCAACAGGTTTGCAGGGCTGATTCAATCGACGGCTTTCTGAAAAAAGTACTTTTAATAACTACTGCATTTATATTAGGCTACTACTGCATGTTAGCATGTTGCATTTTACTTCTGTATATTTTCAATATACAGTAATATCTGGTTGTTACATTATATACTTTTGTGTAGTTTAATGTAATCATATTGTGATGTGAGGAAAAAAGTACTTCAGGTTACTTCACATTTGTAAGTGAATACTTAACGAAATATGCAGTTCCGAAAATTAAAGTAACAAAATTAGTCACAATATTAACAAATTGTTACTAACTACAGCAGCGTCCCATATCAAAGGGCGCATCTGACGCGCTCGGACTGGTCTAGCCTACGAAGGATTGTTCTTGTCGCCTGGCAACCGTGACAGCTGCCGATGACGAGCGCGAGAAATACTGGACTTTTTATATTTAATTGGGTTTTGTATTCAAAAAGGGCTAAACCGAAAATACATGACCTGGCAGCGCCGGGGCTAAAAAATCCTTACCATGTCCTCAAGTAAAATATAAAACATAAAAATGACAATAGCCAATTCTGGCTCCATAGCTGTTTACTCAGTTATCAAAATGAATGATCAGGATAGCAGCTGTCCTCTCGCACCGTTGCTTGGCGCCTGGAGCGGTGATCGGGAACACCTGGCTGCACAATTAGGAAATCATAGGAAGGCTACATGGTGCGTCCTTCAGAGGACGCATAGGCTGCATCCTTGAAGTCTGCGTCCTTCGAAGGATGCAGCCTTCAACATTGGGACACAGCTATAGTTCTATTGAGGATTGAGGAAGTGGCATGTCTCTTATATAAATTGTCTCTGATAAAACGCAGCGCTCATCACTGTCACTTTTTACCCAACCGTCCAATCACAGTGGAGGAGGGGCGGGACTAATACCACACCGACCAACCGCGTCCGCCACATGATTCTGCTTGTACAACGTCAACAGATGACAACAACAAGCATAATAACGGAACAAAATCAAGAGCCAGATAAAATACATTACATTGTATTGACATTTTAATATAGAATCAACACAGAAACAAAATATGTGTGAAATGAGATACTAGTATATGGAATGCCAAAGCTGTCAATATTAAAAATAAATAAATACATAAATAAATATACAAATAAATGTAAAAAAGAAAAATAAATAAATATATATATAAATAAATATACATAGAAAAACAAAAAAAAACGAAAATAAATAATTATTTATGCATTTATTTCCTTATTTATGTATTTATTTATTTTTTTCCATATTTATTTATTTATTATTTTTTTTATTTATACATTTATTCATTTATACATTTATTTATTTATACATTTATTTATTTTTACATTTATTTATTTATACATTTATGTATTTCTACATTTATTTATTTCTTCATTTATTTCTTCCTACATTTCTTCCTGCGTAGGGTAATGAGGAGGGGGTGGTTTACCTCAGACATAGCAATCGAGCTCAGAGTAAGCGAAGGGTTGAGGCCACAGTGACACCCTGTGGCGAAATACAATAAGTATAGCTCACTGACGTTGATGTGACTGCGAGGTATATGGTCAAAATCCTAAATCTTACTGTGTGACATGGATAGGCTACTCTTTATTCCGGACATGGCCGATGAACATCGTTTGTCTGGATTTGTAAAATGTCCTGGGCAGGCTCGGCTGCAGGATGAAATGACTGAGGGGGCATGTGAAATTGTTAAGAGGGCTTAACTTTATACCATCAATGAACAATACACACTGATAACTTGCTTAGTAAAAAAGATAAGCCAGCGTCATTTATTATGCATATATTAACCCTTTCACGCTTAATTTTAATACTGACTCCCATAGTGAGTTTTTTTCAAGGCGACTGTTATTTTAGAACGTTCCCCCTTAATGTTTCCATGGCGACGCGTCATATTTGTCACGTGACACACCGCAGCCACAATAACTCTGATGTATCGCTTTTATTTCCTTTTCCCTTTTTTATTCAAAATATTCACAAACTTGCTTACCATTTCATCAACTATCTAATATTCCGATTCTCAAAAATGTGTATGTGAGTGTGTTTGGTCATTTAAAAACCTTTATAACTAATCTTGATCTTGATCTAACAAGTTACTATAACGAGATCTTTGCGCCGCAGAGAATCCTGTGGCTGTGTCTGTGAGTCATCAGTTTCTCCCGAAAAAGAAATGCAAGAAAGTGGTCGGTGAACTGTGAGAAGAGTAAACTTTATAGTTACTTCCACTGTCTTTGTCTGATATGAATAACACACGTCGGAAAATTATATTTAAAATGCAATGGTCTCGTTTCAAAAGCATTGGTCAATATGCTTGCGTCGACTTCACTGTAGCCTATATGTGCCCTGCTTCCTTTCCGTGAGTTCTGACCGAAAAATGGAAAATATCAAGCGCTTCCGTTTCAGAGTCCCTGTTTCATGTTTGTTAGCCCAGGAGGACATTTTACAAATCCAGACAAACGATGTTCAACGGCCATGTCCGGAATAAAGAGTAGCCTATCCATGTCACACAGACAGTAAGATTTAGGATTTTGACCATATACCTCGCAGTCACAGACCGCATCAACGTTAGTGAGCTATACTTATTGTATTTCGCCACAGGGTGTCACTGTGGCCTCAACCCTTCGCTTACTCTGAGCTCGATTGCTATGTCTGAGGTAAACCACCCCCTCCTCATTACCCTATGCAGGAAGAAATGTAGGAAGAAATAAATGAATAAATAAATAAATGTAGAAATACATAAATGTATAAATAAATAAATGTAAAAATAAATAAATGTATAAATAAATAAAATAATAAATAAATATGGAAAAAAATAAATAAATACATAAATAAGGAAATAAATGTATACATAATTATTTATTTTCGTTTTTTTTTGCTTTTCTATGTATATTTATTTATATATATATTTATTATTTTTCTTTTTTACATTTATTTGTATATTTATTTATGTATTTATTTATTTTTAATATTGACAGCTTTGGCATTCCATACTAGTAAGACTTTCGCGGATATTCTGTATCATAACAAGCAAAGTGTCTCGGTCTCAACCGTCTCAACTGAAAAAACGCTGCGCTGCCAAAACGCTCTCAAGCGCCCACAGCTGAGCGTTTTTAGCAGAGCGCCTAGCGTTTTCAGCTGGCTAATAACGCTTTGGTGGACACACGGCCTTAATGATGTTCTCTGGATAAGCGAGTTACTGGTATACTGGGGGGTGTCAGTAAAAAGCAAATTCTTAAGCTGTCAAGTCAATTCACCTTCATTTATATAGCGCTTTTAACAATATAGATTGTTTCAAAGCAGCTTTACAGTGATAATAGGAAATTAAAGTAACAGCTCTAGAATAAATTTATTGTCCAGCTAAAGTTAGTTTTGATTGATTAACTTCCGTTGCAAAGATCATTAGTTATTAACTTAGGGGCCGCTAACACGACACTGTTCTAACAGAAAACCCTTAACGCGCTCCGGCCCGCTCATTCGCACAACAGTGCCTAGTGGCTCAAGAACGTAGAAATAGATTCCAAGGTGCAAGCCTTGAAAAGAAGTTATCTCTGTGCAAACTTAAAAAACGCGAACCTGTGAAAACGCTGACGCCATGCACATGCGTTTTACATGTTTAGTCTATAGGTATGCACGTTTGAATATATATGTGCGCAGGCGTGTAGTCTTTCTTTACAAATTGACCTCAACAAATAACTTCGGGCCTTAAAAATTAATAATCCAGAATTCTTTATCGCTTCCGCGTAGCCATGTGAACCATACCTATTTTGACAACGTTTTATCTGTACAGAGGTAAAGGGAAGGGAAGGAGGTCTTCAGAGGGGAGAGACTAGTTGACGTTCACTCCGGCGGACTGCGTTAAACCTCGGGATAAACAGAGAGACTAATATTTGCATAGACGCCATTCTTCTTATGATGTAACGCATACATCAGGATTTATGGGAAGTGTTCCCGGTTCCGGTTGACCTAATCTATGCAGCCTAACACTGAATTATAGAAATTTATAATGTGTTATGTGTATGCTAGGCCAAATAGATGTGTTTTTAGTCTAGATTTAAACTGACAGAGTGTGTCTGCTTCCCGGACAATGTTAGGAAGTTTTGGTGCTAAATAGGAAAAGGATCTACCGCCAGCAGTCGATTTTGATATTCTAGGTAAAATCAACTGGCCGGAATTTTGAGATTGCAATAGACGTGAAGGATTATTATGCGTTAAGAGCTCTCTCAAGTACTGCAGAGCTAAACCATTTAGTGCTTTGTAAGTAATCAGCAATATTTTTAAATTTATATGATGTTTAATAGGGAGCCAATGCAGTGTTGACAGAACCGGGCTGATATGGTCATACTTTGTGGTTCTAGAAATAACTCTAGCTGCTGCGGTTTGGACCAGCTGTTGTTTATTTATTAAGCGTGCAGGGCAACCACCCATAATAGTTTTACAATAATCTAGCCTTGATGTCATGAACGCATGAACTAATTGTTCCGCATTTGTCATTGAGAGGACATGACGTAATTTATATATATTTTTAAGATGGAAGAATGCGGTTTTACAGATACTAGAAGCATGACATTGCTGTGCCATTATTTATAAAGATTACTTTATTGTAGCCTATTTGAAATAGTTTTACTTTAGCACAAACAAGTATATTTAATACAACTTCAGCTGAAGTTCAGCAATGCTTTTGGACAACTAAAATGCATTAAGTACAAAATAATTTTTCCAATTTAGCAGACTTTAAGTATACCAATTTATAGTGTGTCACAAATACATTTAGTTATACTAAAGTACATACAAATAAATTGTGCTTAAGTATACTATTTTTTCACTAGGGTGGTTACAACCCACCCAGCCTTCTGTTACAACTCCTGATAGTGGGAATATTAATATAAAAATTTGAGACAAAAAACAACAACAATAATGATTTACAAATGTTAAAGCAAAATGTGTTACCACCATCCCAAGTCTCACATATTTTTCTGAATGAGCCAGCTCCTTTTTAAAATATGGTTGACTTTATTTTGGCAAACTATAAAAATAATTTAAGCAGTAGCAGAATTACTGCAAGTAATCTATTCTGATTTGTCTCAGTTCTCATACCCTGGAGTGATCTCGGCCATTGCTGGATGCTTGTTGCTGATCCACAGTCTGTAGTTGTGTGTGATTTTCCAGGCAGATGTGAACGCAGCTCCATAATCCGCCAACAGCCGCTCATGATCTGATAACAAACAATATTCAACAAAAAAAACAAAATAAAACCTCAGAGTCACAACGACACAACAGTACACGTACAAGAACCTGGAGTGATGTGTTCAGTTGGTAACTTGACCTTGTTTATAAAAAAATAAATAAAATATTAAACAAAAGGGGCACTGAATTCCTGGATGTGGTAAAATAGTGATAATCTAAGGCAAAGATAACAGATGATTTAAAGGGATAGGTCACCCTAAAATGAAAATTAAGTCATCATTTACTCACCCTGGTGTTGTTCTAATGTAATATGCCCTACTTTCTTTTTCGGACCACAAAAGCAGATTTTTTTTTTAAATGTCCCGCTTGCGCTCATCCATAAAATGGCAGTGAACAGCGACCAGCATGAAGCTTAAAAAAAAAAAAAAAAAAAGGATGCCGTAAAGAAGTATCACATAATGGTGATACGACACGTGTAATATATCTCAAGTGTTCTGGGGTGTACAATAGGGTTTGGTGAAAAATACATTTCTAAATTTTTTTGTATCAAAATTTATTGTATTATTTAATGAAAATCCTGCTTGGCAAGCGTTCATGACACTTAATAGTGCCGCAGTTAACTCCGATTCGCCCAGAAAAATCACACAAGAAATCAAGATGAATAAAAGCACGACATGAAATACAATCCATGTACTTTCTTCTTTGAGGTGAATTTTTCTGTTGTTTTATCACATTCACATCTGTCAATTCTGACTGTCACCTGAGACCTGGAGTTGTGGTTCAGATATGTTTAACTTGGTGAAGAGAGTACAGGGATACGTTTTTGGGGATTTCTAGGAGTGTATTACATGTTGCGTTTTTTTTATTCATCTTGATTTTTCACAACTTGTGTGCTTTTTTTTGGTTGAGTCAGAGTGAACGGCGGTGCTAATAGAGTGTCATAAACGTGCGCCGTGCACAGACCAGGAGGATTTTTGTTAAATAATACATTAAATTTTGGTTTGTTTTTCCACCAAACCCTATCGTACAACCCCAGAACATATGCAATATGAAATACATGCAACATGTCGCATGGGATCATTCTGTGATAATTCTGCATCTTTTTTAAAAGCTTGATGTAGGTCGCTATTCACAGCCATTGTATGGACTAGGGTGAGTGGGACATTTTTGAAAAGGAAAGAAGGGCATATGGCATTACAAACAACACCGGGGTGAGTAAATTATGACTTCATTTTTCAAATTGAAAATTTTCATTTTAGGGTGACCTATCCCTTTAAACAAATATCTGGCTCAATGGGTAACACTCTCGCCTCAAAGCAAAAAGGGCAATGGTTTGAGTCCTGGCTGAGCCAAGAGGGCATTTCTGTGTGCAGATTGTATCTCCCCGTGTTGGTTAGGTGAACTGGAAACTAGATATGAGTGTGATTGTTTATGTGTGTGTTACATCAACTGGCCATCCATCCATTGACATACTGTAGGAGATTAGATGCATGGATGTTTTGCGCTGTATTGTTGGGTCACTGTATCACATCACAAGTTGGAGATAACAGATTGTCTCCATTTCAACACTCAAAACATTTCATCATATGCACCCTTATTCCATCACTTTAATTACTATTGTTCATTGTTAATTCATGTTCATTCATAATACAAACAGGTATTCTAAAACATTTTACAAAAATTAATATAAATGTGTGTGTGTTGTAATTCACCTTGCTGTAGAGCAGAAGATAACAGCGAGTGTACATATAGGCCAAACTGTGCCCTTATCCACTCGTCTCCACCCTCCCAGCCCGTCCCGTCAAGAAACACATCCTCTTTATTTTCAGTGACATGTTTCACCAGGTAATCAGCGAATCGCAGATCAGCTGTACTTAAAGACAGCAATTTGCGCAACTCTGGGTCATGGATCTGAATACGGGCTTCATCCACCTGCACACAGGCAAATTTAAAACAATTAACTCTCAACAGCTGTACATCCAAGAAGATATTTGGTTTAACAGCCTCATGGGTTAACTTAACACCTCTCCCTACAAAACAGACCAGTTTCATATTTCAAACATAAGGAAGTAAAAATGTGTATACATTGCAAACAAAAATTAAGCCTATTTTAAGGGCCATTAACACCGTATTGTGTTTTGCATCATGACATTATTTTTATGACAATTCAAGAATAGTTTACCCAAATGAACAAAATATTCTGTCATCACTGTGACTGCAAGTCGCTCTTTTCAAAGCAGTCACAATGAATGGGGACTAAAGCATTCAAGCTTTCGAAAGGATGCTAAAGTACATTAAAAGCATAATAAAAGTGGCCAAACAGTTTGTGCTATATTCCAAGTCTTCTGAAGCCATACTGGTAATTTAAGTCATTGTTCACTGAAAATCTTCAAATAAGCCTCATCTATTCTTTACATCTTTGTAAAAAGAAATAGTAATGTCAGACTTGCTTTAAAGCAAGCCTGCATGGAAAAAAAGAAACACTCGGGTGGGGAGACAAGATGCTGTTTTACTGTTTTATTTTAACGGATGGCTTCAAAACGCTGAATAAACTGACTTTGAAACAGCTTATCACTTATCTACAGCCTACTGGCTTATTCAACCTCCCATTCATGTCTATGGTATCCACAACAGTGATTAAATGTCACACTCTGAAAGCGATTCAGTGACATCAATGTTATAAAGTGGTTAGACAACATGATCCAAGTTGACCGTTATCCTTTCTGTGATGATAGAACCGTGGAGGTTATTTACCCATAATAAGCACATCTCTGATAATGTCTGATTTGTGGATGAATGATTTTGAATCAGATCAATTTTATTTGAATCAGATCTTCTCAGAGACCTAGCTACAGCAGTTAAAAGTTCATCAGAGGGGAAGTATCAGTGAAAAACAACTTAAATTTCTGCCTGTTTTTCACACAAAACTGCTATATAGCTGTAGAAAACTATTAGGCAATTATTTTATGTCGTCTTAAGTCATAAGCTCTATTCTTCTGAAAATTTATGTCTGAGGAATTTATTTTATGCTCCCGTTATATTGGCTGTAGGTAACGTAGCCAAACACATCAATTAGAAAAGTGTCCACTTTTGGTCATGTATATTATTTTAAATAGTTTTTTCATCATTTATAATGTCTGGACAGGATGTTTTTCCTGACTATATTACATTAATCTTGAGAAATATCATTGCGAATTAAGAGAATTACAATCAAAAGTAGACCAACCAGACACATTACAGGAATGAGAATTGAGAAGCTTTAACTCTCATGAATATAACGTCACAATGCAAAGAAATGAGCTGCACACATTCTTGACAGGCTTTGTGAGATTCACCTAATAATATCTCATATGTCAGTCTCCATAATTAGAGTGTTTACAGAACAAAGAAAAAAAAGTTGATGGACTCACGTCCACAACGGCATCACTTAGGTGGCGCTGTTGACGGAAGAGGATGTTGGTCGCTCCGGCAACAAAACCTCGAACACTTATGTCTGATAGCAGGTGGTGCTGTTGGAGTGCCATGTATGGCATGCACAGGTAACCCTGGAAACAGGGCAAAGAAGTCAAAAGGTCATGCAAATCAAACTTGCATGTTTAATCCAGTGGTCAGGGTTCGGTTGGTTAGAAGTTAGTCCCTGTTGGTAGAAGTTCTAACAACTTTCTGGAGTAAAAAGCATATTTTCTGTATTCACGTTCTTGTTGAAATTTTGTCAGTTACAACACTGCTACTCAATGTGCATGTCTGCTAACATTTTGACTTCATGAGGGGTTTTTCTTTTGTTGCCACTTTATTAAATTGCATATTGCATATTTGTAATTAACTCATTTTATTGGGCTCTAATAAATATGGCTCTATCACAGTACTTGCTATCTCAAGTTTTAAAACACACAGGATACTGTAAAGGAGGGTAGTGGATACAGTGCGATGAAGTTAGCCAATCACAGCAGTGGGACTGTACTTTCGTTTTTGCAAGTGGTGAGACCCCTAGTGTTTTCCCAGAGAGTGAATTTTATAAATATAGGACATTTTTGGTGCAAAAAACTTTGCAAACTTTATAATCTAACCTCGACTGCATTTTTTACAGAGCCCCTAAAGGGACATGGTGATATGAAATGGGAGGGAAAAAAAAGTTAGTTAGTTTGCATTCGTTTGCAAAATGTTTGTGTTAGACTAAAATAAAAAATGCAAGTATATCTTTACAGTCATTTTCCCTATTGTTTAATTAACAATTAAAATTCTGAATCTGAATTAAATAAAAGCATGCCAAATTTCATTAATTATAGTATAACAGTTTTAACAAATATATTCAAGCTTTTTATAATTACTGAACTTGCACAAGTATAGTTTTACTCTAGAGTATGGTGGATGTGACAATGTGTCTTGTGTGCACACCTTTGTAAAGATAGCGAGTGGTAGTCCATACTGGTCTTCTTGCAATCCAGATACAATGCCTGAGGTCAACGTTCCCTGTCCTGTGGCTGACTGTGGCTGTACTGTTATTGGCAGACCTGAATCTGTGTCAGACATCTCTGAATGATCTATGTCCACATTCTCTTCCATTTCATCCATCACATGAGGCTCCAGGGTCTCCCATTCACACTCTGAGGAGTCCAGCAAGCTTCCTGTTTGAGGCTGAAGGTAGTGTGTCTCCAAAGCAGTGTTACAAGCCTTTGATTGATCCGGCTGGTCACTGACATCACACCTGCCCTCAAGCTCTTTTGGTATGTCAGTAACATCTGTAGCAGACATGGAGAATGATTCTTCATCTGCAGATATGATTTCTGGTGAACTGAAGTCCTCTGAGATGCTCCTCCGGGGCTGATAGTGAGAGGAATCTGCCAGCCCATGCTCTATTATACCTGAAAAAATAAATAAATAAATAAGTCACTTTATATAACTTAAGAATAGGGCTATTTTTTTTTTTTTTTTTTTTAATAGGGCGATATTTAAGAAAAATGCAATATGCGATAACTCATTAAATAATACACTATTCGGTATGCGATACAATAATACTTAAAGTGTGTAAAATAAACAAATTATCTTTAAAATATATTTAAAATTATATAGCCTACATACTTGTTTCACATTCTTTTTGTGACAAGAAAACATCCCTAAACTTCTGAAAGTGAACAGCAGTGTTTTACTGTAGCATAATAAATGTTATTTTAACATCAGTGTAAACCACGGGGTTTAGGGTTTCAGGTTATCCTACATTAGGTTTATTTAACAGAAACTGAATAATCAAATGTAAAAATAAAACACTGCTTAGTTTTCACTGTATGAATTAAAAATATACTGATTCTTATTAAAGCTACAAATGTTATTCAGCCAAGAGCAGTAAGTGATTTTATCTTTGTCTTTTGTTCATGATCCCAGTTATTGCAAGCCATTGCAATATGCATATCGCGATATATACATTTGTGATATTTCGATAATTTCGATATATTGTGCAGCCCTACTTAACAATATTATTCATAAAGAATTAAGTTTACTTTTTAAAATAATTCCTTCTACATAAACACCAACATAAAATCTACTTTGCAGCTTAATACTCTAGCCAAGAACGGCCAAATTAGACAGGAAGAGATTGTTTCACTTTGTTTTAAATGTTGCTTTTAGGGGTGGGTCTATCTGGAATAGATGTGCAGGGCTTGATGCTTACTTTTTTTTCCCAAGGAGCATATGTGCTCGTAAGTTGAAAAATTTAGGAGCGCATTAAAAACTTTAGGGGCACAATGCAAATTTTTCAAATGTGTTTTAGCTTAATAAAAGGATATAAAGAAACATTAAAATAACACAAAGGGTATTTCTGCTTCAAACTGTTTTTAATCATTATGTATTATTTATAGTCCTACTTTAAAAATGTATATATATATATATATATATATATATATATATATATATATATATATATATATATATATATATATATATACAGTGAGGAAAATAAGTATTTGAACACCCTGCTATTTTGCAAGTTCTCCCACTTAGAAATCATGGAGGGGTCTGAAATTGTCATCGTAGGTGCATGTCCACTGTGAGAGACATAATCTAAAAAAAAAAATCCAGAAATCACAATGTATGATTTTTTAACTATTTATTTGTATGATACAGCTGCAAATAAGTATTTGAACACCTGAGAAAATCAATGTTAATATTTGGTACAGTAGCCTTTGTTTGCAATTACAGAGGTCAAACGTTTCCTGTAGTTTTTCACCAGGTTTGCACACACTGCAGGAGGGGTTTTGGCCCACTCCTCCACACAGATCTTCTCTAGATCAGTCAGGTTTCTGGGCTGTCGCTGAGAAACACGGAGTTTGAGCTCCCTCCAAAGATTCTCTATTGGGTTTAGGTCTGGAGACTGGCTAGGCCACGCCAGAACCTTGATATGCTTCTTACAGAGCCACTCCTTGGTTATCCTGGCTGTGTGCTTCGGGTCATTGTCATGTTGGAAGACCCAGCCTCGACCCATCTTCAATGCTCTAACTGAGGGAAGGAGGTTGTTCCCCAAAATCTCGCAATACATGGCCCCAGTCATCCTCTCCTTAATATAGTGCAGTCGCCCTGTCCCATGTGCAGAAAAACACCCCCAAAGCATGATGCTACCACCCCCATGCTTCACAGTAGGGATGGTGTTCTTGGGATGGTACTCATCATTCTTCTTCCTCCAAACACGTTTAGTGGAATTATGACCAAAAAGTTATATTTTGGTCTCATCTGACCACATGACTTTCTCCCATGACTCCTCTGGATCATCCAAATGGTCACTGGCAAACTTAAGACTTTGGTCTCATCTGACCACATGACTTTCTCCCATGACTCCTCTGGATCATCCAAACGGTCATTGGCAAACTTAAGACGGGCTTTGACATGTGCTGGTTTAAGCAGGGGAACCTTCCGTGCCATGCATGATTTCAAACCATGACGTCTTAGTGTATTACCAACAGTAACCTTGGAAACGGTGGTCCCAGCTCTTTTCAGGTCATTGACCAGCTCCTCCCGTGTAGTTCTGGGCTGATTTCTCACCTTTCTTCGGATCATTGAGACCCCACGAGGTGAGATCTTGCATGGAGCCCCAGTCCGAGGGAGATTGACAGTCATGTTTAGCTTCTTCCATTTTCTAATGATTGCTCCAACAGTGGACCTTTTTTCACCAAGCTGCTTGGCAATTTCCCCGTAGCCCTTTCCAGCCTTGTGGAGGTGTACAATTTTGTCTCTAGTGTCTTTGGACAGCTCTTTGGTCTTGGCCATGTTAGTAGTTGGATTCTTACTGATTGTATGGGGTGGACAGGTGTCTTTATGCAGCTAACGACCTCAAACAGGTGCATCTAATTTAGGATAATAAATGGAGTGGAGGTGGACATTTTAAAGGCAGACTAACAGGTCTTTGAGGGTCAGAATTCTAGCTGATAGACAGGTGTTCAAATACTTATTTGCAGCTGTATCATACAAATAAATAGTTAAAAAAAAATCATACATTGTGATTTCTGGATTTTTTTTTTAGATTATGTCTCTCACAGTGGACATGCACCTACAATGACAATTTCAGACCCCTCCATGATTTCCAAGTGTGAGAACTTGCAAAATAGCAGGGTGTTCAAATACTTATTTTCCTCACTGTATATATATATATATATATATATAGGCATGTGACGACGTTATCAAATTTTAATTTAACGATAATTGCTGAAGCTTTTACAATGGTAGCCTATATGGTATCATGTATTGCATTAGGTTAGAATAAATTGTTGTCCTCTAAACAGGTTTAATAACTTTTTTCTTACAATAAAACAACTCTGAACATTTCAATATACAATAAAACAATACACAAAAAAATTATAAAGCAAACAAATGTTCCAAACAGTTTTAAGTGCAAAATAACTATACAGAACAATAGGTAACACTTTACAATAAGGTCCCATTAGTTGGTTAGTTAATGCATTAAGTAGGCTAACATTAAGTAACAATGAGCAAAAGCTTGATACAGCAGTTATTATTCTTTGTTAACGTTAATTAAAAAAAATACTAAAGTTCATGTTATCTCAAGTCCATTAATATTAGCAGATACAACTTTTCATTTTAATAATGTAAACTGTAAAAAATATTGCCTTGGTTTTACTCAAAAAATTGAGGCAACTATTTGCATCACACTTTCTGTTGTTCCATCAGCAGAGTTGCTGTCAGAGAGTGATGAATGTGCATTTTCATTCAGGGCGTCTCCTTCACTCGTTCCGCCATGCTTTTCATCAGTGTTATATATTTAATTAAATAATTAGCTTTTAAAGTTAAGTAATCATTTTAGACTGTATCGCTGTTTTTCCATAACCATCTTGAAAACGTCTATAGATGATACGTTTTTTATACAATTTAAGATACTTAAGAAGTTTTATTCGCACTCATGCTCCTGTACTTCAATTCGCACTTCACTCGCATCTATTTTTAGTCGCAAATGCGAGTGAAACGTTTGCACTGTCGAGCCCTGATGTGCGGTGTCTTGACGGGCTGGAGCTCTGGTATCTTTCACAAAATAAAAGTCACTTTTGGTGTCAGTACTGTGCCTTCTTATCTATACTTCTGTTGACCCCAAAAACTTTTTTCCTGAGAACAGTCCAATATTTTTTCCTCCAGTCAACGAACTAGATTGACCAATCCAAATGTGAAGCAAATCTTTTCCAGGTTCGCAAAAAAAAAAAAAAAAGGTGCTTATTAGGTGCGTTTACATCAGGTTATTCAAGCGGAAGACGGTGGATTTGGTAACCTAGGAACCAACAGTAAATAAAACACCTATCAGCAGAAACAGTATAGTGTCGGTTCCAGTTCGAGAGCCGTTATCCCTTTTGTATATTAATACAAGACAGAATAATATGATTATCCAGCCTGTTTGTTTTTTTAGATAATCTAATAACATTTATATTATCTTGTTAAAGTTACTCTGCAGTGTTACTATTTCTTTATTAACCTTTAGGTTAGTGCTTCAATTTTTTTTTTGTTAGAATAACACACCCGCCGATTCAAATCTGGCACAATATCAAAAGACCTGTTTTAAAGCATTTTTACCTGGAAACAATGACAGGACAGTCATCAGAGTTTCAACCAATCTCTTCACCGGAGTCACATAAAACAAGATCTATAGGGAGATAGTAAACGTGATCATCCTTGAGATCCCACTTTAATATAAAGTGTGTATTGAGATGGTAATAATTACCTTCTTTTCTAGCAGAATCAGTTTAAAAATAATCAGAACCTAGAGCAAATAAAGAGAAACAACACAAACATTTAGTCCAAAATCAGACAAGTTGCATAATAAAGATCAAAATAAATATGTATTATCCAAAAGGATGAAGCAGCATTTAAAATGAGTCCAGTCCTTTACCTTGTGTTTAAAGTGCAGGATCAAATCTCTGGCAGACAGACCTTCAGAACAAACAACAAAAATAATAATAATAATAATAAAGAAATTAATGATTGGAAATGGCAAATTTATTGTGTTAAGTATATATATTAATCATGTACATGTACACATTTCTTTTGAATTATTTTACTTTATCACACCCCAAAGTTGTGTTAAAAAAAAAAACCCCATTGGCTGCACAGTTTCATAACTGGTATTTGTGTAGTTATTCAAATACTCCTAAAAAGCATTTAAATGCAACATAAAACAGTATTTGCAACACATTTGACGTTTGTAATTAGGCATATTTCAGTATAGCACAAAATAATCTATGACAAATTTTTTTGCAGGTTTTAAATTTAAATATAATGTTTTTATAATTTTTTGATTGGGTAGTGTGGGCTGAAGAACATCCTCCAGAACATCTCCACATATTCTAATTGTTTTTTCTTTTGCAATAATGTGCACTGGTCAGTCACACACAATAAGACTAGAAATGTGCATTTGGAAAGTACATAGGGGTCAAATTTTACATCACACTCATCCAATTAGGGTCAGTTAAAAAGGAATAGTTCTTGTAAAATAAAAATGAAAATTCTGTCATAATTGACTCACCCTCAAGTTGTTTCAAACCTCTATGAATTTCTTTCTTCTGCTGAACACAAAAGAATATATTTTGAAGAATGTCAATAACCAAACAGTTGATGGACCCCATTGACTTGCATAGTATTTGTTTCCCTACTATGGAAGTCAATGGGGTCCATCAACTGTCTGGTTAAAGAAATTCTTCAAAATATCTTAATTTGTGTTCAGCAGAAGAAAGAATTTCATAGAGGTTTGAAACAACTTGAGGGTGAGTCAATTATGACAGAATTTTCATTTTTAAGTGAACTATTCCTTTGAGGGTGAAATTATCTATTATAGTTGTGAAAAGCAGATTTGTGTTTTTGAATTACCCAGATAAATCTGTGATCCCTCCAGCGCCGTACAGCTTAAAGATCTGTTCATATTATCATAGAGCTCCTACAGAGAACCAAGAACAATCATATAGTGATTTTTTGCTACTGGTTGATTTAAAAGTGGTCTTCTTTAAATATCTTATATCTGTGTTGATGCAGCATTATACAAAAGCAAATGTTTGCAGTTACTGATGTCACCGTAAAAGTACAGATGTATTTGACACCTATGATTAATTTATTCTGCAACTGAAAGTAGGTGGATAATTGACCTTTTGCACACATCCACAGTATGTTAGTTTCATTGTGTTAATTTACATTATATTTACAGAGGTATATACTTACCTCAAACTCCCCTAATATGTGAGACAGTTTCGTTTCAGTTTGATCATTTATTTTATGTTTTACTAATAACTGTTATTTTCTCATAGGATTTGAAAGCAATGTAAGTTAGCCTTACAAACATTTCATACATAAAACATAAAAATAAATGTGCTTTATTTAAAATAAATGTCCTAAAATTGTTTCAGTCATTGACATCCATACTTTTTTCTTTGCAGGAGGTGTGACTTGTAAAAAGTGAAAGTGACATGTGAAGGCCAAGTATGGTAACCCATACTTGAAATTTGTCCTCTGCATTTAACCCATCCAAGTGCGTGCACACACACACACACACACACACACACACACACACACACACACACGTACATCTATCTTTATGAGGACATTCATTGACACAATGCAATCTCTAGCCTCTTACCTTAACCTTACCCATCACAACTAAGTGCCTAACCCGAACCCTGACCCTAAACCGACCCTTAACCTCAAAGGCTCTCAGAAAGTGAGGACCGGCCAACATGTCCTCACTTTACTCTTTGTCCTCACTCCAATGGTCTAAAACTCAAACTGGTCCTCACAAAGATAGTTGTACAAGTACACACACACACACACACACACACACACACACACACACACACACACACACACACACACACACACACACACACACACACACACACACACACACACACACACACACACACACACACACACACACACACACACACACACACACACACACACACACACACACACACACACACACACACACACACACACACACACACACACACACACACACACACACACACAATGCAAACCATGACAGACACACCTGGAGCAGTGGGCAGCCATTTTTGTTGTGGCGCCCGGGAAGCGATTGGGGGTTAGGTGTCTTGCTCAAGGGCACCTCATTCATTTCATTCTGGTACTGAGAATCAGGCCAGCAACCTTTGGTTACCGGTCAGACTCTCTAACCATTAGACCACGACTGCCTACTTGTAGTAGTAGGCGCAACTTACAGTGACATGGTTGTTGTACTGCGGAACACAGACAGACCTTTCAGCTGGTAGGGTTATTTTGACCCAGCAACTGGTTTATTCATTTTTAATTCTGTGTCGAACTTTCTGGATTCTTCACTTGGCTTCAGACTTTGAGGTTCACGGAACTCATAGCGGGCAGGATTTTATGGTAAGTTAATATGAATATTTACCTATATTTTTTAATAAGTTGTGATAACACCAAGCGCATATATTATGGAATCTTTGCACATTTAAAAGAAAAAAAAAACATGCTCCGTACCAAATCTGTATTAAAGAGCACCGCGTGTTCCAATTTTAGCGCTTCACACGCAAAATCCAGAGGGAAATTGGTCTGAAATACACCTATGAGTTCTGTTGGAAAACTTGTCAAAAGAAGTGATAGAAGTAAGTTCAATGAGAGTCTGTGCAAGTCTGTAATGTTTCTGTCTGTTAAAAATGTTATTTGTGTGTCCTGTCCTCAGGTGACGCAGCACTGGCTTAATTAGTGGGTCGACAGTTATGAGGTGCAAATTGTGCATTTTTTTATTATTATGAATGTTTTCTTAGTGTATTAAGTATGTGAATCTTTAAATGATATATATGTTAAGAAGTTGCTGTGTTTGGCAGCTGTGAAACCCCATGTCAGTTTTTAATCTTGCGAATGGTTGTACACTCTAAAAAATGTTGGGTTGTTTCCCATGTTTGGGTCAAATATGGACAAACCTAACCATTGGGCATAAAAATGTAATTAAAAAAATTAAACCAATGGTTGGGTTTGACCATACTCCTCAAAAGACTGTGTTGGATGGAGTCAAATATGGCCAAAACTTTTTTCTTTGTGTAATATGATTTAATGCAAAAAATAATGCAGTTTTCCACTATAGCACTATAATGCATAGTAATGCATAAGGCAATGAGCAAAAATAGCAGTACAGGGCTTAAGTGATGTTATACTGCTAGCACCCGTGTGGACAATTACCACCTTTTCTTTGAATTCAACTTTGAATAAAAAAATTCTGTGAAAAACAGAAATACTTTTCATTTTGTCAATTAAAGCACCTGGTCTTATTGTCACTGTCATCGTTTATTTTCAGATAAATATAAAAAACTTAACATTTTATACTTCAGAACTGTTAACATATTTATCTGTTGATTAAAATGTTTTAATACATTAAGGCTTTAATGGTATAATTAAAGTGCACTAGTTGAAATGTTGTACCATTTCAGGGGTCTGTTAGGCTTTATTTGAATATTTTAAAAAAGCACTATTTCAGAATTTTGTTGGATGCAGTTTTGGTCATGTCAATATTCCTAGCTTTATCAGGTTAAAACTCCATTTTGTTGTTTTTGTTATGTAATGTTTTATTGGGTAGTTGTGGCCTAATGGTTAGACAGTTGGACTTGTAACCCAAAGGTTGTGGGTCTGAGTCTCAGTACCAACAGGTAATTTAGGTGAGGAGGAGTAAATGAACAGTGCTCTCTTCACAGGCTGCTCTCGACACAGGCTACCCACTGCTTCGGGTGTGTGTTCAATACTCACTGCTGTGTGTGTGCACTTGGATGGGTGAAATACAGAGCACAAATTATGAGTATGGCACACCATATTGGCTACACGTCACTTTCACTTTTTTCACATAATTTTTTAATAATTCAATGGTCTGGAGTAAATTTTTCCACTTATACTACAGTTACCGTACCTTAGAAATTTTATCAGGTTTTTGTCCTTAAAACGCTCTAAATTTCTTAATTAAGATATTAATAATTTCTTACGTATCCCATCCCAAGCCTCTTCATAACCCTTCCCATTTTAAATTGACCCTAAATGAAAAACTTTGAGGGATCTTGATCATTACCTTTGGACTTAAGATCTAAATCTAAGATTGTGCACAACGTTTATATATGCATGTAATATATGCACCTTGTTTATATATGCATGTAATATATGCATGTAATATATCCTGTGCTGCGTTAATAATGTTTCTGTTAACTTCTGTATAACCAACATTTGTTTTGTGCTATGACACAAAGACGGCCGCTGAGGTTAAAGTAAAATAAAAATAACAAAAGTACATAGATATAATAAAAAATAAAAAAAAATAAAAAAGTCAAGCAATCTCCATTGGACCACTTTAGATATATAGACCACTGATCTATATAAATGACTGGATTGCTCATGACGTCATAAAAAGTGAAGCCACTGCGCCATATTGGTATTCCCTATATAGAATTACTTCACATTCCATTGAATTAATAGTAAAACATCTGATTTCAATGAGAAAACATTATCTAACGAGTCAGTGTTTTTATATCTGAAGTCTTCCTGTACATTCTTACAATGCAAACGTCCTAAACAATTAAAAGGTTTAAATTGGTAAAAGTCAAGAATTTCCCCTGATTATTAATAGTTAAGTTCCTCTTCATTACAGTAGTGAATATCAGATTTTTGAGATTTTCAAAATTTGTATTGCATATGTCAAAATGATTCTTCTAAAATCTGAACACAGATTTATGTTCTGTAAGGCATGCACATACAACTTAATTCGCCATGTACAGTTCTTCACTGTGGTTTTGTAATTATGTTGTGTTATGAAATATTGTTTTTATTTGTACAGTGACTGTAAATTATTCAACAGTGTTTTCACTTACAGCATGTATTTTGAAGCAGTAAAGACAACAGTTAAATGTTTGTTAAATTAATAATTAGCTCAACAATATATACAAATAACACTTAAAGGTCTCGTTCTGCGTGATCCCATGTTTCAAACTTTAGTTAGTGTGTAATGTTGTTGTTAGAGTATAAATAATATCTGTAAAATTATAAAGCTCAAAGTTCAATGCCAAGCGAGATATTTTATTTAACAGAAGTTGACTACTAAAAACGGCTGGATTGGACTACACCCCTCTACTTCCTTCATTAGTGACATCACCAGAACCGTGTTTTGACTAACCTCCGCCCACAGGAACACAGGCGTATTGATGGCGAAATGTCAACAGACGGTTGATGTTTATCTATAATCGGGTACCGCAAAAGTTTAATTTAAAGTTGTTAGTTTGCTCTGTCCATTTCACCACGGACTGTTTTTCTAACCTGGGATAATATCAAGCAGGCTTCTCTCAGCGTTTCATACTGACGAAGGGGACAATTTCAACTATATTCCAGCAAGCAGTAAGTAGTGATTCACTATGGAAGTAGCGATTAACTTCACATCGTTTCTCTTAGTAGGATGAAAATAATCTTACTTAAACTGTGATTAATATACAGAAAGCGATCAAAGAACAATCCCTTTCCAATCGCCCAAGCTGTTGATCACACAGCGCGAGTTTATCTGGACACTTGCCAAACCTCGTTATGAAATCAATGACGCTGTTACACTGCACAACGAAGCTCTTACTGTATTTATATACCTCATGTTTGCATTGGTGAAATCATTAGTGAGTGCAGAAACTGCGTTGCAATGATAAGATCTTTTTTCACGCGATCAACAGTCTGTCATCTGCTCAATGCTCATCATCACTGCAACCTTTTATGTGATGAGAATAGATCTAAATACCTAAAAAACTTCTCACGATTCGTTAATCCAGATAGCTGTAATAGTAAAAACGTATAATAGCTGTAATAGTAAAAGTTTTCCAGATAGTTCCAATCCACATGTAATGCCAGATATTTCATATGCAAGCATGTCAGCCAATCACAGCAGAGGGCATTTACATTGACGTCTCACAGCAGACACGCCCCTTCAAACAGAGCGTTCAAACCAGGGAATGAAATCAGGCTAGGAAATATGCCTTTTATTTTTAAATTATAACAATTTTTGATCTAAAAAACATACTAACATTATAAGGGCACCCCTGGAAACATTATAAAATAATAAAAATAATCCATGGAATGGGACCTTTAATTCATATGCAAACTGTCATGCTAGTAAAAAGCCATACAATTTGAGCTGACCTGTGGCTTTTTAATGGTTTCCAAGATCTCCAAGAGTCTGAAGTGGATGTTGGTCCACAAAAAGACATCAGGAAATAATGTACACACTTCACATATTATTCAGAGAAATAACGCTGGCTCCGTATAGATTTAAAGACATGACGCTTTATTTCCAAGCATTTATTGTCGATCCGAGCAAGATGCTGCATGGTAAACCTTGGATTTTTATGCAATATAGCACAATATAATATTAGGGTTTGTATGTATTGTAAAAATAATTGTTTATTTGACTATTCATGCTTAATATTTCCTGCATAATTACGTTCACAAAGAAATCTATTCTGTGTAGGTCAGTTACCTGTGTCGGCAGTGTGCAGTAGACACACCCATCTGAACGATATTTCTATTTATCACTTATCCTGCCCAAAAAGACCATAAACATTACAGATAACGTCTGAAGTAATTAATTTACATACATATATCTATAAAAACGAATCATGTCCTACTGATACACAGCAAATCGGCTGATTTTAGGTAAAGGGTTTGGCTGTAAGTTAATGATGCCCTCTGTCGGTAGGGAATAGCAATATAACCGATCAAACACTTCTGGTGGCTTTACCGCCAATTTATGTAAATCAGTTTAACACACAATGAACATTTTTATACAGTCATTTATATCGATTTGAGAAGTTGCCCTACTTATAGCAAAGCTGTAAGTTTATCTACTTCAAAAAATAACAAAATTACCTCAGTACTGATAAATGTCATGCAGCTCTTTAGTGGCATTCGTCTCTGCGTATGTGTCTAAGTACCGTATGTACCTTAGAGTGCTTTTCATAAATAACAAAATGCATATTTATTTCAATGTCTTTTTGGTTTGTGGTTCTTTTGCTATGCTAGTCTGCAAAGGTCTTGAAATAATATGAAATAAAATGACTAAGTGACATGGAACTGTAATGCTGTCAAGTCCTGCCTGAAACTACTTTAGCTGTGCATGTAGGGTTGCAAACATATGCCATATTTCCAGCTGTATTTAGTGTCAGATTTAGCTGTTGTTGGCTATAATATATTTAGTACAACAAATGTATCCCAAATATACACAATGCGATTTTTTTTTTACTCTTTACTAAGGGTTTCTTAATTTTAGACCAACTGTTCACTAATCCCTGGTCAAGACATTTTTAACTGTAGACTTGAGTATACAGATGGAATTTAGAATTTAATACAGAATTGAATTGAATTTTTTTTTTTTTTACTTTATGCAAAAAAAAATATATATATATATATATATATATATATATTTATATAGATATACCACTGATATGACTGGAGTTCTTAATTTCATAAATGTAAAACATTTGAACTTACTGGTCCTTTACATCTTCTAGCTGCATTAGTTCTTAAAATATCTGAAAATGTAATGTGTGAAAGATCTTGCCTTTAGGATGGAGATCTGAGAGAAATCTTTTTCTTCAAAGTAAGCGTGAGTTATGAGCTGAAGTTTAGCCTCTATCATTCCAAACAGTGGCTGAAACAACAATGCATAACATTAATAATCAGTATTTTCTTTATGTAAATCAAGGCTTCTCTAGCATATGCAGCTTACCAATCGACTGAGAACGCAAACACTCTTCTGAACTGTCTCTCTCGTGATATCTGCCTCTCGTACTTTCAGTGCCTGTAATACACAGCATTACAATAATATAAGACTAGATATAATGTAATTCTTTAACAATTAAAAAAACAGCTTATTTATTTATTTAGAGAAATTTATGTTGGATTGAGGAAACTGTTTTACATCATTATGATATCACCAGACAGCATTTCCCTGGGTTATGCTCAATTAAAAATGAAATCTTACACAAAGCATTGTAAGTATAAATTATTGTGGACAAACCTTAGCCTCCATCTGTCTGTAGCAAGACACTCCATAAACACATTTCAGCTGTCCATCCAGAGAAGGCAAATGAAAGTAGACAGTGTCTGTCCATAAAAAACATAACAATGTGCATTTTAAAACAGATATGCTGATAAAATACTTCATTGATTATATCTATGATCATTGCTCAGTCTGAACATACCACACCCCCATCATCTTATCTTACATAAAAAAATAAAAAGACAAACACACACAGATACAATTGATTATGCCTAAAGTGTATTTGTAGTTGTCGATGTGAAAATTAACGTTTTTTTGCTAGCTTCAGCCTGACACAGTTATCATTTTCACGCCCTGCGCCATGTTGTTTAAATAGCAAATGCATTTGCGCCCATTTGTGCGACCATGGGCGTGTTGGTCTGAAAACAATGTGTGTTCAGGTGCATTGTTGGCACATAGCTATTTTGAGGCAACTGAAATAGACTGCGCCATTGACCAACAAAAACCTGGGCCCGTATGTATAAAACTTCTCAGAAAGGCTCTTAAGAATAGTCCTAAGCTTTGTCTTAAGTGTCAAAAACTTCTTAGTAAAAAGTAGGCCTTTTCTAAGAGTAGGAGACTTTTACAAAGAAGCTAAAAGCAACTTTCAGTAAAGTCTAAGACTGATCTTAAGTGCTGACTGAAGTGGCACTTAAGTGCTGCAAACTATGGACTACAATGATGTCAACTCAAAATAGCCGTCCTCAACCTCTGAATCAGCCAATAGTGAGCCTGCAAGGGTGAGGTCACAGCAGCATGACACCAATGTAATTATAATAAAATCACCTAATTAAGACACTGAAACATTTATTTCAATACTTACATTTACTTTAAAAAGTAAAATAAATAAAAAAAATATAAAAAGTGCAATAGATAATTTTCTATTGATATAGTATGTCTCAGTTGGAGTGATGATGCAAACATGAGTTCCATCATCGGCTCCAACAACTCCAGGGAACCTTGCAATTCTCATAAAATTGGCTTGCTTTTGCCGCATGGTTTGAAGATCAGTTGGAAAGTCAATGAACTGCCATACAGTAGTGGCCAAAATTGTCGATCAGCCTAGGAAAACTGACATCTTCACCCTTTATCCAAATATTATTCAAAATGTAAAAAAAAGATTTTGTAAGCATATTGCATTAGCCTGGGTTTCCCCATGCTGCCTTGAGCGCAGCGCGATTTTATTCATGCTGCTAGGCAGCCTGGATACCATGGACCAGATTTTCCCCTCAAAAAGGGAACCAATCACAGAACGGGGAGGGAGCAGCAAGACGATGACGACGTCTATGCGACACACCGAAGCAGTTTGTTTATATCTAGGGATCCAACATGGCATCAGACGCGAAGTTACCTTTCGATGCAGACTTAGATAGTGTTCTAAGTAGTTTAGAACGCAAGTTTATTTCGTCTTCTTCCTCGTCGAATTTCTGTCGCTCTACATACGTCATCTGGTATAATTGAAACGATTGGCTATGAGCTACGTACAGGCGCATTTGATAGACATTCGTAGCACCCAATAAACGGCTCTGGGCATTCGTAAACCACGCCTCAAATACGAGAAAATTAACATGTGGTTCCCAGACCACGTCTCAATAAGAAAGAGGTCTGACGTTAGCCAGGCTAATATTGCATAATACTTTGAGTCAATTGTTTTATTTGTGATGACACACTGAAACATACCAAATCATGCAAAGAACACATGCAAACAAAAGAGAACCAGTGAAATATTAATAACTTAATTAAGATTATGTTGTTATCATTGTATTCTTTTTCCTGGAACTTTTTTGTTTTTCTAAACAAAACTAGTTTTGTAGTATGTAGTTTTTCTAAACTGTAGTTTTTTTTTTTTTTGCCAAATAATTTTGTCATTTAAAAACCGTCACTAAGTTAAGTTTTTGTTCTTCCTTCATATTTTGAAATGCAAAAAAAAAAAAAAAAAACCTTTGCACTTTCATCACTTTGGGCCACTACTATATTTGGTGTGGTTAGTGCCACAATAGTGCTATTTCAGAACATGCTAACTGTGGACTGAAGGGCCCAAGTCATCACCGGTGCACTGCTGCATTTTTCCAGTCGCCAAAAATGTCATTATTACTTTTCATTACAGCAGTCAGAGCACTAATATGTTGAGTGGGAGGAGTTATTAAATTTCTTACAAGGTCAGTTACAAAAATTATTTATTGTAAAAGTCAATAAAAAAATATGCATCATGCTGCATTTGTCATAGGTGGTTGCAAGTAAACAGGTGAAGAAGACAAAGATATTCCAACACGAAGTTTTAATAACAATAAACCTACAGATAGGTGAACTTGAAGCAACACACACACTTAACATAGACGTTACCGGACCATGAACAGAATACAGGCAGGAACTTAAATACACAGAGATAATTAACTAAACGACGAACTGCTGTGATGACTGTGTTAGTCCATGGTGACAGATGAGTGGCGGGCGGCAAATAGGAACAAGGAACAGAAGACAGGAAGAACAACAAACTAAAAGTCCTTGAATTGAATACAACTGAACATAATGGTGACAGACCCTAAAAAACCCTAATAAACCAGAGCTATATAATAATAAATATATAATAATAATAATAATAATAAACCTGAGTTATTTCACATCGGCTTTTCAAGATATTTTGTACAAATGGTACCAGATTGTATAGAAATGTACTACTGAAGAAACAAAAGTATTTAGGTAGAATTTCAAAAACTCTTCTCAATTTGTACTAAAGTGTAGTGTAATGTAGATTGAGATTTTACCTTCCTGATAATTGTGCGCTCCGTCGGGCAGTGCCAGGAAAGGTAGGTACTTCCATTCCTCTGGGAGTGTGTTACTGTCATGACCCGCACTGGGAATAATGGGAGGATATGAGAATTCTACCTGAAATAAAAATAAAAAGACAACAGTAGACTGATTTTAGGTTAATGATGAAAAGGGGCTATCTGAAAACTATAAAAATGTAGCATATTTTTAGCACAGCTCAAATATTTGAACAGCTTTGTACTCATCAATTTTAATAAAACCAAATGTATTTTTTACCAAGTTAACCTGTCATGGCATGTGGTGTAAGCTTAATATGCACTGAAAATAATATAATACCTTTGCATGTATAACATTTTAATTAGTTTTACAATGAAGAGTTTTGAAAATTAACTTACTTTTTTTTTTTTTTACTGCTGTTTTTAAGAGCAGTCTCTCAGGTGTTTGTAAAATGTACAGATCTTTTTTTATACTTAAAAAGATTAAGAAATAACTGATGACAAGCTAAGTTATTGGAAATATAATAAGATAATGTACCCTGAACCGTGGAGGTTTTTTTTTAATTAAAGTGCTGTTTTGTAAATTAAACTGCAAATTTCCATTGATTGCAAAATTCGACATGGAACACAGCAGATCAAATGCATGAACACTTAGGAAACCATATTACTGCATGCTGTAGTGAAGCACACGACTCAGAAGAATATAACAAAAACAGTCCAATAATCCAGAACAAGAAAAATCAGGAGAACTGGCAACAATTTAAAACTTAGCCTAGACCTAAACATGATGATACCATACACAGAACTAGGGAAATTCAGGGCTTGAATACATGGAGAGACATAATGATTGACAGGTGTATGTAATCAATAACCAAGGGAACAAACTAGGGAAGACAGGTAGGCAGACAGGGAAACAGGGAAACCAAAACACCATGAGAATAAAATATGAAATACTATGGTAATGCCGTATATGAGTCTACCTGTCGAGACATTCCCTTCTCTGCCTTCTATTATAAAATAACCTTTTTATCATAGTAAAATCTACATATCGTTCCCAACAAAAGTATTGATTAGCGTAACACATTTTGAAGATTAGTGAACGGGCAGTCGATTCATTAAATAATAAGCTATTTTCTCACAAAAGCGGTTTATTCAGTGTAGTGAAGCCTCTTCTCCATTGACATCCGTTAAAAAAATGGCCTCTGGTCTTCTTTCCTGCGTACCGACACAACCGCAGTGTTCACATTAGCCATTACGCTTTTTTAGCTAAAGGTTGCAGGCTTGTCTAGTGGCTTTGGTTGAACAGCCATATCATGTGACATTCCAGGAACTCCTTTACAAAAACAAGGCTTCCAGAGATCGCTGTAATATGCAGATAAAGACGTTTTGGAGACAACAAACACGATTGCAACGATATATGATTTATCTATGTTCTTCAAGCCGTGTCGGGTATTTTCATAATAATAGATTATATGTATAATGCAACGCTAATCGACATAGCCTCGATCATTGTGCAAGAATACTATAAAATAATATATTTGCTGTCTGATTTTTTTTATCCGAAGCCACATCAGATCCAGAAGGTTATTTTAAACACTCGACTTGCGTTATAAAAGTATGTTTGGAGCAAAAACATGTTTTTTTTGAAAAAAAAAAATTGTCATGTATTGATGGTGTGCTAAGCTAACATGCTAGCTAGGCCTAAGATGCACCTGCCACCTAGCTGAGCAAATATGTTATGTTTATTAATAATTTTGAATAGTAAAGCTCACTGAAATGTTTCTTTTTTTCAAGAAGGGCATTTGATACAGTTTCCAAGAAGGTGAAGTGAGATGTTTGAACAAAGAAATGAGGGATTAAAACAGTGTGAATAGAAAGTCGTCAGTAATTATAATGAAGACAAAAAAAAAGAATATAGAGCCTTAACCAGGCCAGAGAGGTGTGAATGTGTGCAGTGAAGACTGAAACTGAATGGGGCAGTTTGCACCACAAAACAATAGAGGCAATACACTGAATGGTTGCTTAGAAAATGACAATAAACATCAGTTAGCATTTTAGAGTCTTCTCAAAATAAAATCACCTGACATAGTTTTAAAACATGGGCTGGGAAATGATTAATCGCGATTAACCGCATCCAAAATAAAAGTTTGTGTTCACATAATATTTGTGTGTGTACTGTGCATAATTATTTTGTGTATATATATATATATATATATATATATATATATATATATATATATATATATATATATATATATATATATATAAATACACACACATGCAAGTAAATATTTAAGAAAAATTTGTTATTTATATATAAAATATTTATATTTATTTATAATACAAATTATATATAATATATATACAGTATATTTAAGCAAATATTTCTTAAATATATACATGCATGTGTGTGTATTTATATATAAACAAAATAATTATGGACAGTACACACACATATATGTGAACACAAACTTTTATTTTGGATGCGATTAATCGCGATTAATCATTTCCCAGCCCTAATTTAATACAATTCTAAGTTTTAGACTTATCATCTTCAGATTTTAAATATAATATGGTCAGACATGTGGCTTTAGCTGCAGTGCATTTCTAGATTAAAACCATGCCAACTTCAACTTTATTTTCATAAAGACTTCTCACAAAAATATGTTTCTAATAACTAAAAAAAAAAAAAAATGGAAAATTTTTATTGAAGCTTTTTATAAAAAATATATAATTATGACAATAATTAATTCTGACTTTACAATAAACTGCCAAGTGTCTGCTTTCAAATGAAACCATACTTAGGCTATGCTTTTAGCGCAAAGGGTTCATGAACTGTAATTTGGATATGCCATTTCTTGGGATTTTTTCAAAAGCGGGGGTGGGCTAACAAAAGGCTAACAGGTCAGCGGACTGAGGGGGCACACTTTTGAGGACTTCAAAATTCTGGGAAGCAAGGAATACTGCATTGTGCCATCATGCCTTTTTTTCATATTAAATGCACAATCTTTCCTGACAAGGTATTCTTCATTTATATACAGAAGTGATAAAACCTCTGAGTGTAACACCTCCACTCCCTGGAGGTGTTACAGTCCAAGATGGAAAAAAAATAAAAATGATGGCCCGGCTCACAAATGGTGCAAGGATGGTGTTTTATTTATATACAGTGAGGGGTGGTTCCCCACGGGGTGCGCAGTATATGGCTAGCCTACGAATGAATGAGAGAAAAGTGCAATTTTCACCAGTTTTGCTTGCACTTTCTTGAGCCCTAGCCTATTCGGATGGGATTAACTTTACAAGGGTAGATGGAGTAATGTAATTTTACCACAGGACGTCTGTAATAGTAATGGTCAATTCGCACGGAATAAGATATCTCAGTAAAACTAGCAGAAGTGGGAGGAGTAACTCGATTTGGGCATCGCCATCACCCTCCTGTCACCATTTGTGTAATATGTTGCTTCCTGATATCACAAGTGCAAACAACCTATATTTATATATAAATAGTTTTGTCCGGTAGAATGATGTATTAATTAACTTCAGATTGGATTGTGTTGGGAATAAGCACTTACCTAACACTAAAAGATGTTTCGTACCTCTAACAAGTGCTTTCGATCTTCTTTCTGATCTGAAGGGTATGTGTGAGTTTTGCCACAGACTTGTTCCAGCGTCTAGAACGCAATTGAATGCTTTTTCAAGCGTCTCCATGCTTGAAAAACCGCGGAAAACTACTTTTAAACAGGAAATGACAAAATATTTACGTACATATTTACAGCGGGTCTATTCGCACAGGATTACCTGAGGTAATTTTCCCAGAACTTTTTACTGAAGGTAAAAGTCGCCGTAATCTTTACTGACATTGTCCGTAATGATTACTGAGATGGCACATCTGGACGGGACTAAAATCACAGAGAAGCTCTGGTAATTATTACTTTACCCCACCTCTCCATGTTAAACTAGTCCCGAATAGGGCTTTGGACACATGTGGGCTTTTCACACTGCGCTTAACCCTGGGTTATCGTCATTCTAAACACCGCTTTTAACCCGGTTAATTTTTCACACTTGTAATTTAAAAGCGGGGTTAGCACCGCTTTTTACCCGGGGTTATGAAACCCTGCTCCGGAGCAGGGTTAGCACCGCTTTTGCAGTGTTAACCCCGCATTGCGGTGCCAAACTTTTACAGTGTGAAATGATGAGGTGTTAGAATGTTAAAGCTAAACAGACAACCGATCACATACATATTTGCGTACTTTGTACAGTCACGGAAACACAGCACATTGTATATAAACAGTAAATTCAGCGGTTGAGAGAAAAAATGTCAAATGCTGACAGAAAATGTGCAAATTTGAGCGAAGAAGAGACTGTTTCATTCTTATCTTTATAGTCCGAAGTATCCATTCAGTATAAACTCGATAGTACAGCTGGCAATGCTACAGCTTTTATGTAAACATGTCACATGCTGCGTTCATCCAATCAATGACACTGACCCCGTAAATGTGCAAATTAAAACGTTAACCCAGGGTTTAGGAATGTATTGTGTGAAACGGCAGTTTATGAATACCTGAATACCACGTTTGAGCTTCCGCAAGACCTAATGAAGTTCATTCTTGTGTTACGGAGCACGTTTGAGCTTCAGGAAGAACCAATGAGGTTCATTCTTGTGTTACTCAGCACATTTGAGCTTTCACAAGAACTAATGAAGTTCATTCTCATGTTACGCAGCACGTTTGAGCTTCAGCAAGAACCAATGATGTTTATTCTCGTGTTACGCAGCACGTTTGAGCTTCAGCAAGAACCAATGAGGTTCATTTTCGTGTTACGCAGCACATTTGAGCTTAAGCAAGAGCCAATGAGGTTCATTTTCGTGTTACACAGCACATTTGAGCTTCCGCAAGAACTAAAGAAGTTCATTCTTGTGTTACGCAGCACGTTTGAGCATCAGGAAGAACCAATGAGGTTCATTTTTGTGTTACGCAGCATGTTTGAGCTTCTGCAAGAACCAATGAGGTTCATTCTCGTGTTACGCAGAAAGTGTGAGCTTCAGCAAGAACCAGTGAGGTTCATTCTCTTGTTACGCAGGCAAGTTTGAGCTTCAGCAAGAACCAATGAGGTTCATTTTCGTGTTACGCAGCACATTTAAGCTTCAGCAAGAACCAATGAGGTTCATTTTCGTGTTATGCAGCACATTTGAGCTTCCGCAAGAACTAATGAAGTTCATTTTTGTGTTACGCAGCACGTTTGAGCTTCTGCAAGAACCAATTAGGTTCAATTTCACACATTTGAGCTTCCGCAAGAACCAATGAGGTTACATTGGTTACACTGAACACTTGAAAGAGTTCCAAATAGTAGGTTTGGCTCCTAACAGAAAGGCTTGTAATAGGAGTCAATAGATCTAACCGGTTACACCATTTGACATTTCAGTTTAAAATCAAATTTGACAGGTATTATCATGGACACCTATGTAAGCATGTGGCTTCAGTGGTAATATTTAAAATACAATTTTTAAAGTTAATACTCATTTTTATAATAATGATGAATTATCAATGTATTCCTGGGGTCATACCATTTGACATTTACTTAAGGATACCTGACCATACCCTAAAAATGTCAAATTATCTCACATTTTAATGAGAGTTACTAACATTTGAATGCAGCAGTTAGTGTCACCAGGGGTCCTTCTCTGTGATATAATTTCCTGTCACATGGTCTTTTTATACAATATTAACAAATGACTCCTTGAATGGTGGTTACACCACCTTGACACTTCAGGAATTTGACTTGACCCGCATGATTCCCCAAATTAATTATAATATTTAGAACAATGGTGTTCCATTTACTTTTATTTACTGTTAGCCTAAATAGTTCTGATGTAAGATTATGCCAAACTAGCTGATATGTTGTTTTATTGAGAATTTCACCTTTTTTAAACAAATAGGCTATTCTCTCAAAATGTTAAACAACAAATAAACAAATATTCTCTCAAAACTCCCCCAAATATTCTCTCAAAATGAATTAAAACCAAAAATTTTAGACTTTGTCCTCAAAAAAAAAAAGAGAATGTATACAAGTAATTTGATATTTTATTTAGAAATTTTAACCCTATTAAATTTAAATTAAACCATATGGACACAAAAAAAAATATGATTTTTTTTGCAAGGTTGTAATTGCTAGGTTAAAGAAAATAGTGGGGAGAGAGGGAAAATTATTTAAAGTTTTTAGGGAATGTGGTGTCTGTATGCAATGTTATTGATAAGCATGAACACTAGGGGAAGATATAGATAGAGAAAAGAGAATAGAGAGCTTGAATGTACAGCGGTTGCACCAACAAGTGGACTTTAATGCTCTGCCATGACACTTTAAGCATCGACTAGTCGCTGGTCATGGCCTATAGAGGGCACAACAGGATAAGAAATCTTGGAAGTCCACTTTAAAGCTCCATGTCCAAACAGTTAAAATGACAAATAAATGCATACTCTGAGAGCACTTCACAAGATGTTTGATTATGCTATAGATGCTCAAAATTAATCGAGAGAATGCATGTTTTAAACAGCTTATTGTACACCTAAGTTTATTTGCCGTTCTAAACTAATGGGTGCTACATTGTAGATTGTGATGTGTGTGCGTTACAATGCAGCATCCATTAGTTTAGAGCGGCGATTCATTTACATAGTACAATAGACAGAGAATCATTCAGTAGCGCAGAAATATAAAAGTTCTTCCAAACTTTATAATGGCAGTGAATAGAGGACGAAATTTTGAAGCCCAAAAAAGTCCATTCATCCATCATAAACAAAATCCACACAGCTCCGAGGGGTTAATAAAGGCCTTCTGAAGCAAGTGTAGGCTAGTGTTTGTGTAAGAAATTTTTTTTTTGTCAATTTGGAGTGCTGACAATACAGAGAACAACGACAAAAATCGGTGTTGCCTACACCGTGTTATCCTCTTTTTCAAATTTGCACCCTGTTGACTTCAGTGGGGCAATATTTAAACCTGCTTTTAGCCTCTTAACATCCTTGATGTGTCATTACAAGTGCACAGGTCATGTGAGTGATTCCTTCAGAGTGAACACGAGTGAATCTGACTGCAGTAGATGTGAAAGAAATGGATGAAAATGATGTTATTTAAGCCAGCGCAAATACCTGTATTTACATCCTGTTTTCGGTTGAAGTCCAAAGTAATCGATTGTCGAGTTCACGTGCATTGGTTTAGTACCTATGATCACGCGCGTGAACTCGGCAATCGACTACTTTGGACTTCAACCGAAAACAGGATGTAAATACAGGTATTTGCGCTGGCTTAAATAACATCATTTTTATCCATTTCTTTCACATCTACTGCAGTCAGATTCACTCGTGTTCACTCTGAAGGAATCACTCACATGACCTGTGCACTTGTAATGACACATCAAGGATGTTAAGAGGCTAAAAGCAGGTTTAAATATTGCCTCATTAAAGTCAATAGGGTGCAAATTTTAAAAAGAGGATAACTCGGTGTAGGCAACACCGATTTTTGTCGTTGTTCTCTGTGTTGACAGCACTCCAAATTGACAAAAAAATAAGCTCAATGTTAAAATTGACCGGAGTTCTCCTTTAAAAACTGAAATAAAGCTTCCGGCAGACGGCCTACGCACACCGGCTTACGCCAAAAGTGTAATCCCTGACACGATGTAGAAGTAGCGTAAACTTTGATGCCTCTCACGGTTCAAACAAATAGGGCTGGGCAACAAACTCAAACTTTTGAACAGGATGAACTTTTAAAAGGAAAATGCACTAGTGTAACATAAGGATTTTTTTTTAATACTGATTTAATTTGATTTGTAACGACCTTATTACAATGTCTTATTATTCTAACTGAATTTATTATTCCTACTATATTTTTATCTTTATGTACAATAATTGAATTTGTATGTGGTGCCTTGATACGTTACTATCTCTTGTACAGCCAGTGACCATTATTCATCTGGTCATGTGATATCAACATGGAAGCCACCATGAGGGAGGGACAACTTTATAAAGAATAAAATAGCTTTTGCTATACAACTGTGTATGACTAAAATCTGGACATCATACAATAAGTGCCACTCATTCAAAAATAAAAGAAATGTGTTTTTGTTGTTTTGTTTTTCTGGATGGAATGAAGAGGGCAGTAAAGCTGGATCTCACACACTTTATCACAATCAGTATTGAATTACAGGCGATGTTATTGATAATTTATGATCATTCATCATTCAGTGAAGTAGAACTCCTTAAGCAGATTTAATTTTGCATATTGTGTTTTTTTATGCATTTCTACACCAAAGAACCAATGGTAAATAATACATACAATAGTAAAAACACATAAATACTTTGTAAGGGTAATAGAGAAGCGCACGGCACGTTTGAAGCAGATTAATATTAATAAAGAAACATGAGGACAGTCTCTTACCTGACAACCCTTTTTATGGTGAAATCCCACAACTACGATGTGCAGCACCGGTTCCTCTTTGCACTGCGACTCCATACGCTCTATTACAATCAGATCAGAGTTCAAAAGAGAAGAAATAAAAAGTAAAATATTTGTTTAATGTGTGGAGGCTATAACTTCCGCACTCTTGACCGTCAGCTAGTATGTCACGCGATGCTCCGCCTCCAGGACAAACAAACACACCAGACGAAAAGCTGTCATACTGACTGCCGAGAGAGGGCGCGCCATGGCTCGAATAGATAGATCATCCATCAATCCATCTAGCCATCCATTTTCCAAAAGCGCTTATCCTGTGTCGGTGGCCAGTTCATTACTGTCTCAAATATCATATAACATTGATATTTTTATTTATATTTATTCATATTTTGAGTGAGTAAGTGGCAAAATAAAAACCGTATAACAAGAACACTTCCCAGCAAACACACGAAGTCGCCAGGATAGTAGTCCTTGTTTAGTCACCTTTTACAGTTGGTAAACATGGGCTGCGTCCGAAACCGCATACTTCCCTACTATTTAGTATGGGAAAAAGAGTAGGCGAGCGAAAAAGTATGTACGAATCCAAAAGAGTAGGCGAGAATTACCTGGATGACGTACTAATTATCGCGAGATTCGGACTTAAGTGCGTCCGAATATGCCTACTTTCCTACTATATAGTAGGCGAAAACAGTACGTGAAGGAAGCAGTACGTCCGAAACATCAGTATTCATAAAAGAGTAGGCGAGAAGTTCCCGGATGGCTTACTGCTTTCGGCCAGATTTTCGAGTGCTCGACCGATGGCTACTCTTCTATCCCAGGAGGCCACGCGAGAGGATACGTCATTATAAAACATCGCAGAGATCGGCGACGCGGGTGCTTTCAAATGTGAGTAAACACGGTTCCTTGTGTTAAAATTGCAAGTGTTGAACTACTGTAGAGTAAACTGTTGAATTGTTGAAGGTGTAAAGACGTTACACAGTATAGTATAGTTGTGATTTTGCTGTAAAAACACGTTTTATTATGTATAACGTTAGCTAACAGGGGAGCTCCAGTAAGGACACGTAAGTTACGTCTCTAAAGTGGATTTACATAAACCATATACATCTTAAAGATGCTTATTTTAAATATCTATTTACATCTGACAGGAAAATCTTCAGTAAGTATTGCAGAAGAGCACATCACAACATGAAATAGACATCTGAGTGATGGATGTGTGCTATTATGTAGAATAAATTTGCTGTAGATCTTTTGTGGTGGAGCAGGACCTACAAGGAAAGATGATGGCGGCATTTGTGAAAAAAAGCATTTTTGTCTTCTAAATAATACTGAAATCAAATGACATTGTGCGGTTAAAATGACTGCTTTAGTGTTATGTTTGTGCATTTTTGTAGGATCTGAAATGTCAGCAGGCTGGTGTGAGCACTGAGGATGAGGAGCTCAGAGCTGAATCCTGGAGATGGTGCCATGGATGAGTCCCTCCATCACTCCACCTGCCATTATGAGCCCCTCCATCCCTCCACCTGCCCTTATGAGACCCTCCACCTGTCCTTACGAGACCCTCCATCACTCCACCTGCCCTTATGAGACCCTCCACCTGTCCTTATGAGACCCTCCATCACTCCATCTGCCCTTATTGCCTCAGATTGTGAAGCACAACACATCAAGCAACAACCTCAGGCATGAAGGCACGGCTCACCTCTGGCGGTCAGCTGATTCATCAGAATAAAGCCGCAGAATGGGAACCGCTGTGCTGAGACGGTTGTGGGGTTCAGTGCCTGTAGCCTATATACATACGATTGTAGTTTGAATAAAGCTTTGTTTCATGTGTTGACTTGAATGCATTTGTTTATTGTGTGATGGTGACTTTCATTCATTCTTTTATTAATTTTTTAATATTTCTCGTTGTCAGTAAATAAAATATAATAATTTAATTAATGTTTTATTTAATTGTTTGAATGAAAATGTAGATATGTTCACTATATACACATCTAGAGTGTATTCAATCATGCATAGCTATGTCATATGACATACATTACATTTTGTTTTATTGAATTATATCATTTTCAGTAAAAAGTAATATAATTAAGTATTGGTCAGCATTTATCGTTGTTATTATTGTATGTTTTGGGGTGGGATAGCAATGCAATTCATTCTGGGGTAATATTAATTTTTAATATTAATGATACTTACATTTTTTGAGTATAAAATCAACAGTTTTCTCCAAAGGCAAATCTTTGCACAGCTGCCCTTTGTGCAGACATTACAAATGCTGAGGAAAGCCGTTCTAGGTAGGGCTGTTGAGTTACTGATGTTATGAGGTGTGTATATATATATATATATATATATATATATATATGAAGAGTTCAGATGCAAAAGCCTCTAAGTGCCATCTGAAATTTTCTTCTAGAATGATCATTTTTATAAAGCTTGTATATATAAGTTCAGTCATTTCACTTAAATGACAATTAATAGGTAATTTGCATTGCCATTTAAGTGAAATTATTGAACTTAAATATACAAGCTTGATAAAAATGATCATTCTAGAAGAAATTTTCAGATGGCACTTAGAGACTTTTGCATCTGAACTCTTCATATATCATGGGTTTGCATACATAATATGAGATTTTTCACACAGGAAAAAAGAACCTAGTACAAGGTTGAATATCTTAATATATTTTTTCTTAAATAATTCATAATGCATTTAAAAAAAAAACATATTTATAGGCCTAGGCCTGAGGGATGAAACGAGAGTTAAATTCAACAAGAAAAAGAGGAAAACATAAAGCAGTTAGCCACTTTTGCTTGTGGATAAAAATGTTTGGATATAAAATATTCAAGAGATGACCATTTTGGGATTTCGTAATAAAAATAAATAATATAGTAAGGATAAAACGGTGGGTCACATTAGTAGGGTTAAATATAAGAACTTTAATCAAATGTATATAAATGTATTCACAAAATAAATGGCAGCAGTTTCTTCAAAATGAGCAAGTTTAATCAATATCAAGATATTTACAGACAGATGAATTAAACGTGTCGTTCAAATCTTTTAAGTTGTTGCGCGTGTGATAACGCGTCGTAGGTCACATGATAACGTCAACATGGCAGATGTCCGGTTCGCATTCATACTCAACGAGATTTGGCTATAAAGTGCCTACTCTTTTAGCGCTCGTTAAGTAAGTACTCATTGAAATTAAGTACCTACTCATTGAGTATGCGGTTTCGGACGCAGCCATGGTGACGTATTTGTGTGGGCGGGGCTTAGCTGGAGGCAGAAAGATCCCTCTGGCCGCTTCACTAACGCTAGTTTGCAAGTTTTGTTAGCTTGTTTTTTTAACAATGACTGGAGAAAATCCGATTTTGTCTTAATGTGCAAGGTCACTCATTGTCCAGGACCGTGATTGTTATTTGCAAAAGTTAATTTTAACGGACGGAACCAGATGACCGTACACACTGTGTTGTAGGACAACCCGGAAGTTAGCGGCGCATGGGTTCCCTCGATCGAAAAGCTATGCTTTTTCCCCATAGACTTTTGGAAAATCGCAAAAAATAAGATCTGTGTTCAACAAAGAGTTGTGACCCTTACACGTTTTGTCTATCAAGATAATCTTTACAAGTTAATCCAAAATGTATACATTTTGAAGCCTAAATAAAGCCGTCAGATATAAAATGCTAACGGTAGGCTATAAACGGACTACAGCACACCATGGTCGCGGATCAACGTCATCATCAAGCTTCCTCAAACTTTATTTTAAAAACACGCTCGCTCATTATGATCTGCGCTGTGTATGAACACTTATCCACTTTTTCATGAGAAATATTGCCCATTCGTTTTTTCCAAAAATGTTAGAAACTAATTTTGTTTATGCGTTAATGTTAATGTTTTATTTATTCGTTTATTATTTTGTTAGTTTATATAAACCTTAATATTATTTTCTTTGTGATTAAGATTATTATGCCTGATCATTCTGCCCCAAATAAACTTTAAAGATTATCTTTAACTGTATTATGTTTGATTGTATGTTTGCATACCATTTGCTAATTCGCCAGAAAAAAAAACGCGCTTTTACCATCACAGAAGCACGTTAGCTATGGCCGTATCAATTTCCAAACTTATGTCCTTTTTCTTAGATGATAGAAAAACCATAGATCGAGGAGAGAACCACTATAAATCTGGACATGTAGAGCAGTGCAGCTTAGATGCTGGTTTACTTGCCGGTATTTTTCAAGGCAGTAACGTTTAGTCGCGGAGCCAAAGTCTCAAAAGCCAGGGCTGGACTTAGACAAAAAATCGGCCCGGGCATTTTGGCCCAGACCGGCCCACTATATGATCATAAACACCACCCATCTTTGCACGCCCTTAATTATATGCATACCAACTCCTATTCATTCAAACCACTATTATAATAGCATGACATTATAATGACATTATAATTAACATGACATTATAATGTCATGTAATGAGTGAGTATAGGAACGAGTAAGAGTTAACAGATGAAATAAGTAAAAATTTGACATTTATTAATACAGTTGAACTATACTACACAGTGATGAATCCTGAAACAAGCTATAAGCTGCATTGGCATAGCAATACAAGTGTTTCTTACAGGATTTTTGTTAAAACTATGGTGGTGGGACCTCGGTCCTTCTAGGGGGGTTTGGGGGCATGCCCCCCCCCCCGTGAAAATTTTGTGCATTTCAGTGTGCAAATTAAACAAAGAAAAATTCAAACCTCTTTTAGTTACAGTGTCTATTTACATTACACTACATAATAATAGTTATAATATTAATCCAATGACAGTAATAGCCATATTTTGTAAAACAAATGCACTAAAAAATAAAGGAAACTTTCATAATTAGTGTTGTACCAATTTCTATATATAGATAATCGCATGATCTTTTATTTTGACGCAAACTGCATCAAGCTTTTATTTTGGCGGAAAACATGGTTTACAAACGCCTCTCATTAAATTTCTAGTGAATTGCGGTAATCGTCAACTATGCAGATGTGGAAATAATCTGTAACTGGGTTAAGGGTTCCTACACTCATGACATTGAAAGTAGTTCTGCTTACCGCAGGCTCTACACTTTCTCATCTCTCTCTCCTGATCCTCCTCACTATCATCATCTGCCACAGGAGCTGATGAAGGTCAGAAAACATATATTTTGACAGTTTATGTCCTTTTTCTTAGATGATAGAAAAACCATAGATCGAGGAGAGAACCACTATAAATCTGGACATGTAGAACAGTGCAGCTTAGATGCTGGTTTACTTGCCGGTATTTTTCAAGGCAGTAACGTTTAGTCGCGGAGCCAAAGTCTCAAAAGCTCAATAAAATGGGTTGAACCTGACATGGTCTGCCATACTTTTTGTGTTTTTTCTGTTAACTTTGACCCTAAGAACCAATAATTGGAGCCGGGTCTGCTCTGCCGGAAATATCGCGAAAAAAAATTGTGGCCATTTTAGTGTATGCACCCTTTATTTTTTATCAGAAAAATTTTAAAAATGATTTTTTTCCTCAAATCCACAGTGGGTTTGGTAGGCTGTCAATAAATGCATTCCAGATACACAGAACACATGTGCTGACAACATCCACTGAAAAAATAACTCTTAAAACACATTTCTACATGATTTTGTATCAATTTAATGCAAAAAAATTAGGCGTTTTCTCACTTTTTTCCAATATTTTCATCTTTACTTCATTGGCAATCAACTATTCCCCCAAGTTATGACATCAGTCAATATGTCATTCTTTTCACCAAACAGTATACTCATTCCACAGAAAAAATCATAAAAATCCAACCAAAATCAATGGATCTGTGATGATTTCACTAATTGTTGATCAGCAGGCTCAGAACCTCAATAGAATTGTAGGCTACTCTCAAAATTCCGAAAGACATATAGTCCATGAGCCAGGGGGGTTGATCGGTATCATCGGGGGGAAAAATGCTATCATTGTTTTTTGGCAAGGTATACACCCCTAGTATTAGAAAAATCACGATAGCAGTGCAAGGGTGCTAGCGAAATCACTTTTTTCAGCTCATGAAGTTACTGACCCCCTAAGATAAATTCCGTTTTTGAAATCTGGTGTATATCTGCTTTAGGCTCATGCTAGGGATATTGTCAATATTCTATAATATGGTGCTTGGTATCGCTGGAAAGGGGACCTTTTAGGCTTTCATTTAAGCCCAGTGAATCTGAATCTGTCTGACAAACACAGAGGTCACATGACTTCTTTAAACCAGAAATAACACACATTTTTTCACAATTTCCGCCTATGCTTTCTTTTATCCCCGTGGCATGATTTTTTTTATCCCTGTGGATGCAGCCAGCACAAGTCTTCAAAATAGAATAGAGCCAATAGAATGGACAAATAGAATACCCTATTAGTCCAGGGCCAAATGGCCTATTTATTCATGTACAGTTGTAATAAAAAGTAATTATTTCAATAGTGTTGTCAACATAACACTTATAATTGGTTTAACAAAATGTTTCTATCATGTATTTTGATATTCACCCACTTTCATAATGGATAGATGCACTTTTATGATGGATAGATGCACTTTTATAATGGATAGATGCACTTTTATAATGGATAGATGGACTTTTATGATGATAGATGGACTTTTATGATGGAGAGACTTCTTTTTTTAATGATAGATGCACTTTTATAATGGATATATGCACTTTTATAATTGATAGATGGACTTTTATGATGGAGAGATGGACTTTTATAATGGATAGATGCACTTTTATAATGGAGAGATGGACTTTTATAATTGATAGATGCACTTTTATAAAGGATAGATGCACTTTTATGATGGAAAGATGCACTTTTATGATGGATAGATGCACTTTTATAATGGATAGATGCACTTTTATAATGGATAGATGGACTTTTATGATGGAGAGATGGACTTTTATGATGGATAGATGGACTTTTATAATGGATAGATGGACTTATGATGGAGAGATGCACTTTTATGATGGAGAGATGCACTTTTATGATGGATAGATGCACTTTTATGATGGATATATGCACTTTTATAATGGATAGATGGACTTTTATGATGAGAGATGAACTTTTATAATGGATAGATGCACTTTTATAATGGAGAGATGGACTTTTATAATGGATAGATGCACTTTTATAAAGGATAGATGCACTTTTATGATGGATAGATGCACTTTTATGATGGATAGATGCACTTTTATGATGGATAGATTCACTTTTATAATGGATAGATGCACTTTTATGACGGATAGATGCACTTTTCTGATGGATAGATGCACTTTTATAATGGATAGATGCACTTTTATAATGGATAGATGCACTTTTATGATGGATAGATGCACTTTTATAATGGATAGATGCACTTTTATAATGGATAGATGGACTTTTATGATAGAGAGATGGACTTTTATAATGGATAGATGCACTTTTATAATGGATATATGCACTTTTATAATGGATAGATGGACTTTTATGATGAGAGATGAACTTTTATAATGGATAGATGCACTTTTATGATGGATAGATGCACTTTTATAATGGATAGATGCACTTTTATAATGGATAGATGGACTTTTATGATGGATAGATGGACTTTTATGATGGATAGATGGACTTTTATGATGGAGAGATGGACTTTTATAATGGAGAGATGGACTTTTATGATGGATTTTATGATTTTATATATATATATATATTAAATATTATATTATATGTAACCCTGCCGTTTTTCCCGGGATTCTCCCGTATTTTACATTGCTATCCCGCTATCATCCCGTTTAAATATTTTCCCGTATTTCTCCCGTATTTTTAATCTTTCTATAATTTTTTTTTAAAAATCCCAAAGGGCGCAAACCAGTTAAGCGGAAATCCCGCCCTGCAGCTAATTTCATTGGTTAAGGTTACAATGACGGGTAGGTTTAGGGGTCAGTGTTTGGTGTAGGCAATCAGTACTGTGATTCACATGACCAATAAAATCTTTAGAATCGGCTGCAGGGCGGGATTTCCACTGAAGTAGTTTGGGGGAAAAAATCGCGCAAAGAACAGCAGCATCCGAGGATGGATGAACATGAGAGAGATGGCATTAACACACGCAATTATGTCAAAATGTCCGTTTTGTCGAGTATCCTCATAAGAACAGTCTGAGCAGTCTATTAGTTAAAAAAAAAAAAAAAGTCGCAAATGAAAGTAAAGAGTTGTGAGAGAATGAGACGCGTGTGAGATCCGTCAGCGGCTGTTTTTAAAGAGACAGTAGCCAATAAAGCTTTCTGTCAGTAAAGTGAATCAAAGAACAAAGGTAACAGAGAAAAGCACTCACTGCTCTTGACTAAAGATCTTTTTTTACTTTAATAAGGATTAATCTATGTACAATTTAAATTGTATGCAGTGCAAACTGTTTGATAACTTCAATTTCTGTATATTTTTCCTACCTGTTAGACAAATATTTAAAATATACTGTTTTATGTTTTTCTACATTAATTTGGAGATTAATTGTGAAATTATTACATTATAAAATGTAAGTTTTTTTAATGGCAATTAATCGTGAATAATTAATGTAGTTAATTGTTGCAATTGATAAAAATAAATAAAGAAACATGAATAAGTCTTATGTTTATTTTAATTGAATAGTATGTATGTATTTATTTATGTTAATATCTGCGCAATTAATGTCTATTTAGCCTGCCTCTGCCATCCCCCCCCCACCCCCCCGCCTGATTTTAGCTCAGAGCACCTGTAATCGAAGTAGGAATGAGACGTTTGTCTTTGTTTTTTCAAAGAAATCATATTTTACTGCCCGATTCTTTTGGAGATAATGTGAACTATGATGTTAAAACAATAAAACAAACTACACAGTCACATTTCTGAGAATGAGAGCTTTCTTTTGATATATGATTTTTCTGTTTTGTGAGATACGTAAAAAATATATATTCATATTTACATTTCTGCATCGCCATTTTGGGGGAGGAGCGATTTTGTGACGATTGTTTTTTAAAGCTATTAATTATTTCTGTTCCATATACACAAATATCACTATATTCTGTGTAAAGATGAAATTTTAAGATTTAAAATGATACTATATATGGGGTGATAGTATCTCCAGAAACATAAAAAAATAAGTTTAAACAATATAGCTGCGAGCAGCGATTACGGGCCCAAGCCGGTGGCACCGCAACCCTGATGCCTTTTGTTACCTAAAGGCACCGGGGTGGCGGTGCCGACGGCTTTGGCCCTTCATCGCTGCTCGCAGCTATATTTATATATATAAAAAGACAGAAAATATTACTTGTCTTACCTTATTCTGATTTTATGATACACACAAAATATTCCACAACATTGATTAACGTTGATTAACCCGTTGATTAACCGGTGGTAAAATATTCTCACCGTCACATACCTAGTATATTTTAATATAGATACAATAGGCCTACCTGATTTTGAACACAAGAGGGCAGTATAGCACTATGAATTACATGATTTATTTATTTTTTGGACTAAAAAAAACATTCTGGCTGTTTTTAAACTTAAACAATTATTAAATTGAAAAAAAAAAGAATAAAATGGGGTTAGTTCTGATATTTGTATAATTTTATATATAAATAAATGGTGTATAATTACATTTTTAGAAGATATGAGGCTTTCAGTGTTTCCATTTTTGACATTACTTTAATTCCTCGCCATAGCAAAACCATTTGAGATATGTATTATCCGTTCACAATTTAGCATCTTTAATGTATTTTCATCATATTGAAAAAGTTTGATGGGAATAAAATAAACCACTTAAGAGGAGTGGGTAAAAATTCAGAGGCTGATTTTGCAAAGAAATCCACATTCAAACCAAAATATCTGACTTCCTATTGGTTGGAGCTAATGACTGTAAATTAGAAAGTTGTCCGCCTCGATGAGTCCAATATACGTACTGATTTTTGTAACTGTTGTTAAAACTAACCCCCCCCCCCCACACTTTTGTCAAAAGCATTTTGAAAGTGACACACTTCCTGCTGCCAGTTGGTGGCGCTATAACTTTGACTCAAAATAGTTACATCCATCTGATCGGCCTCTTACAATGAACACACTGCTGAAGTTTCATCAAGATCAGTTAATGTATGCAGAAGTTATAACACTTCGTTTTTATCTTTTCTCTCCATAAATTGGTTTCCTCGCCACGACCAAACCGTTCGAGATATCAAAAATCCGTCTGCAATTTAGCATCCTCAATGCTACTTTACTTCATGCTGACCGAGTTTGGTGGCAATTGAAAGAATTGCCTAGGAGGATTATTTCAAATTCCAGAGCAAGCGTTCTCCAAACAACCCATAATAGCCGACTTCCTGTTGGGCTGGCGTAAAACTTGACCGAGGGAAAGTTGTTCGGCCCGATGAGATCTATACGTTTACAGAGTTTCAAATTAATTCATGCAAGCGTGTTTGATATATGGACCAAGTTTTCAGACCCCATTCAAGGGGGCGCTGTTGAGCCCTCCTGCCACGCCCGTTTCTGAAACTTTTCACATGTCTACTGGCTAATAAGTGTGATGTGTGTGTCGAGTTTCATCCAATTTGAAGCATGCTAAGAGTCTCAAAAGCATCCGAAAAAATATTAAAGTTTGATGCGTTGCCACGGCAACAGTATCTAAGATATCAATAATCCTTCCACAGGTCTACATCTGCTGTGTGTCTAAATTATACACATAAAGTTTGAAGCAAATCGGGTAAAAATAAGAGAGTGATTTCAAAGCATTTTGAAAGTGACAAACTTCCTGCAGCCAGATGGTGGCGCTATAACTTTGACTCACAATAGTCACATCCATGTGATCGGCCTCTTACAACGAACACACTGCGGAAGTTTCATCAAGATCAGTTAATCTATGTAGAAGTTATAACACACTTCCTGTGTCCCATTATTCGCCATAAATTCGTTTCCTCGCCACGGCCAAACCGTTCGAGATATCAAAAATCCGTTCGCAAGAATTCATCCTCAATGTCTTGACTTCATTCACACCGAGTTTGGTGGTGATAGGATGAATTCCCTAGGAGGAGTATTTCACATTCCATTGTATGCGCTTTCCAAACAACGTATAATAACCGACTTCCTTTTGGGCTTTTGTAAAACTTAGAGCACGAAAGTTGTTCGGCCCGAACAGATCTATATGTGTACTGAGTTTCATATTATTACATGCAAGCGTGTTTGATTTATGGACCAAGTTTTCGGACACCATTCCAGGGGGCGCTGTCGAGCCCCCCTGCCACGCCAGGGTACCAGCTTCAGTCCGGCCCTGATGGCCGCAGGTTCTGATGTGTTTGCAAAATTTCAAGAGTTTTTGAGCATGTTAAGGGCCCCAAAAGTGGCAAAAAGGCAGAAAAAAATAAAAATAAAAATAAATATATGTGTGTGTATATATATATATATATATATATATATATATATATATATATATATATATAAATATAGCTGCGAGCAGCGATGGAGGGCCCAAGCCGGTGGCACCGCAACCCCGGAGCCTTTAGTTACCTAAAGGCACCGGGGCTGGCGGTGCCGCCGGCTTTGGCCCTCCATCGCTGCTCGCAGCTATATTTGTATATATATATATATATATATACACACACACACATATATACATATATACATATATATATATATATATATATATATATATATATATATATATATAAATATCTATCTATCTATCTATCTATATATATATATATAGATATATATACTACTATATAAATATCTATCTATCTATCTATCTATCTATATATATATATATACACACACACACACACACACACACACATACATATACATATACATATACATATATATATATATAAAATATTACTTGTCTTACCTTATTCTGATTTTATGATACACTCAAAATATTCCACAACAAATCCTTTAAATTTTATGTAAAAATAAAAACGAAAGTAAGCAGTGTTGGTCTCACGTAACCCTCTCATTAGAATCAAAATGTTTCAATATTTGCGATGTATTTGGATGCTAAACTATTCTTTATTATAGGCTTTGTACTTCACTCGTGTTCCAATATCGATGGAAAAAATCATCCTCTTCACACGCGCAAAAATGTGCTTGGAAACATCACAGTGGAGCTCTGCTTTCTGTGAATGGTACAAATTGTACTACTGACTATTTAAATAGAGCAGTGTAATTCGTTTATGTTAGGTTGACTATTTTTATTATTATATTGTATTAGGGCTATAATGAACAGGCTGCGATGTCAAGATTGCAATTCTGGAATGTGTGTGTCACGATCCACACACCAAGGAAAGGGAGAGAAACAGGTGGATCCAAATACAGCGTTTTTATTTGTAGGGCAATCCAATTCGTCGTCATCCATGCAGGTGTCAAAATCCATATTAGCAGTCCAATATAACAAAATAAACAAACAAGGAACAAGAACATAAACCAGAAACACAGGGAACGGAAGTGGTGTGATATATTACAAGGACTCCGTGACACATACTAAAACAGACAGGGTATATATACACAGGGAACACAAGCTAAACAAGATAACAAGGGGGCGTGGTAAACTGAAACACCTGTGAAGACTAATCAACATAACAAGGAACAACTAAACATGACAAGACACATGGCAGGATCACATGACAAGCATGGAATAATATGACAGACACTAACAAGGAACAAGACACAAAACCCACACCGTGACATAACCTCCCCTCTACGGAGCGGCTACCAGACGCTACAAGACGTGACAGACCAAACAAAAATCCAGGCGGGAGGTGGAGTGTTGGAGGATCAGGGGGAGGGAAGGGGGGCCAGGTCCATGGAGGGAAACGGGGACAGGGAGTGACAGTTCATCTGGCGGCCAGGGCGGAGCAGACAGTCCACCGGGCGGCCAGGGCGGAGCAGACAGTCCACCGGGCGGCCAGGGCGGAGCAGACAGTCCACCGGGCGGCCAGGGCGGAGCAGACAGTCCATCGGGCGGCCAGGGCGGAGCAGACAGTCCATCGGGCGGCCAGGGCGGAGCAGACAGTCCATCGGGCGGCCAGGGCGGAGACTTTGCCTCGGGCGGCCAGGGTGGAGACTCTCCCTCGGGCGGCCAGGGCGGAGACTGTCCCTCGGGCGGCCAGAGCGGAGACTGTCCCTCGGGCGGCCACGGCGGTGAAGACCCCTCGGGCGGCCAGGGCGGTGAAGACCCCTCGGGTGGCCAGGGCGGAGACTCTCCCTCGGGCGGCCAGGGCGGAGACTGTCCCTCGGGCGGCCAGGGCGGAGACTGTCCCTCGGGCGGCCAGGGCGGAGACTGTCCCCCGGGCGGCCAGGGCGGAGACTGTCCCCCGGGCGGCCAGGGCGGAGACTGTCCCCCGGGCGGCCAGGGCGGAGACTGTCCCTCGGGCGGCCAGGGCGGTACGTCAGGGACGGTAGTCACCTCCGGGATGGTCTCCGTGTTAGGAGCCACCGGACTCGGGATCACTGGAACAGGGACCACCGGAACAGGGACCACCGGAAATGGGATCACCGGAACAGTTACGGAGAGAGCCTTTCTCCTCCTCCTGTGTTTTGGTGCCACTTGACTCTGGACCACCGGAACTGGGACCACCGGTACTGGGACCTCCGGCACTGGGACCACCGGCACTGGGACCACCGAATTCGGAACCACCGGAACTGGGACCACCGGAGTCGGGACCACCGGAATCGGGACCACCGGAACAGTCACGGAGGAGGTCTTCCTTCTCCTCCTCTGTTTCCGATGGCAATGTGCAGGTTCTGAGCTGGGCGGAATCAGTGGCGAAGGGTGCTTAGGGGAATTCAGCGCCATGGCCTCTTCAGTCTGGCGGGCCCATAAAGCCAGGCCCTGAAAAATGTTCATGCTGCTGGATCCATTGTGTGACGGAGTCCTTCTGTCACGATCCACACACCAAGGAAAGGGAGAGAAACAGGTGGATCCAAATACAGCGTTTTTATTTGTAGGGCAATCCAATTCGTCGTCATCCATGCAGGTGTCAAAATCCATATTAGCAGTCCAATATAACAAAATAAACAAACAAGGAACAAGAACATAAACCAGAAACACAGGGAACGGAAGTGGTGTGATATATTACAAGGACTCCGTGACACATACTAAAACAGACAGGGTATATATACACAGGGAACACAAGCTAAACAAGATAACAAGGGGGCGTGGTAAACTGAAACACCTGTGAAGACTAATCAACATAACAAGGAACAACTAAACATGACAAGACACATGGCAGGATCACATGACAAGCATGGAATAATATGACAGACACTAACAAGGAACAAGACACAAAACCCACACCGTGACAGTGTGTGTGTGTGTGACGCGGTTGCGGTTGAACAGTGGACACAAAAACATAAATAAAATGTTTTAGTTAATTCCTACATCCATAGGAATACATTGAAAATGCTCGCTCTACTCCGCACCATTATCAATGTCTGTGCGGACGTCTGTATTTTACTAGTATATAGTATACTATAGTTAGCGATTTAAAAGCCCTCAGCGGTGTCACACGTCGATTAACCGGTGGGAAAATTTTATCACAGTCACATCCCTAATATATTTATATATAAATACAATAGGCCTACCTGAAAGAGAATTTTACTTGCCCGACCAGAGTATAGCCTGATTTGAATGTTAATAACAAAAAAATAACTTGGGAGTCACTAAAACGAGAGATTATTCTAATTTCATTACATTCATTTTAAGTTGCAATCAGCAGTTAAAAATGAATGTATTACTGATCAATGGTAACAAGGTTGCACTGCTGAGGCTCATGCTGCTTCTTCAGGAGAATTGTAAACAAATGAGCGCAGCACACAAAAAAGCAAACCAGTTAACAACATACTGACTATAAAAAATACAAATATGGAGTTTTTATATATTTTATAACATATGATAGAGTTAAGCAACCTCACTTGACGAGTAGGCAACTATTTCCTGAATACAATCACGATTGAAACTGTGACATTGATTTCATACAACAGGTTAATAAACAGTTACAATTAAGTCACTTACATTTTGGATGCAATATTGACTGTTTTTGTTCTGTTTCAGCAGCAAAAATAGTTAAACAAAGATCACAGCAGAACCATTGCGCATCTCACAGCAACTTGTTTTCTCATTACTGAATGATTTAGCATTTTGAAACGAATCGGTTGACTTAAAGATTCAATGGTCAATCCATAAACATCTGTCTCAATCATGAATGACTCAGTCATTGGAACGAATCGTTTGAACGAATGAATCAATGACTCGCTCATTAAGATGGTCGCCTGGCGACACCTAATGGCGGTTTAGTGTTATGTTTAAAAGTATCATTTTTTCCAACGTGCACCATTATCAATGTCCGTGCGGACGTCCGTTTTTTACTTTCACTTTTATATTAGCGATTTAAAAGCACCCGCTCGTGTCACACGTCGATTAACCGATGGGAAAATATCCTCACAGTCATATACCTAATAAATTTATATTTAAATACAATAGGCCTACCTAGTAAAACATTTTATATACTATTTTGATATCCTTTTGGACACAAGAGGGCAGTATAGCCCTATGTTTGCTTTTTTGTTTAACCAAATAGCACTAAATAGCCTGTTTTTAACTTTTTCATACTTCTTGAATTGCAAAAACAGAATAAAATAGGTTTAGTTCTAATATTTGTATAATTTTATATAAAAATAAATGGTGTATAATTACATTTTTAGAAGTTATGAGATGTTTCCTGCTTCCTTTTTGACATTAATTTAATCCCTCGCCATAGCAAAACCGTTTGAGATATTCAATATCCGTTTACAATTTAGCATCATTAATATATTTGTATCATGTTGAAAAAGTTTGGTGGGAATAAAATAAACCTTTTAGGAGGAGTAACTAAAAACTCAGAGGCTGATTTAACAAAAAATCCATATTCAGACCAAAATATCTGACACCCTGTTGGTCGTAGCTAATAACTGTCAATTAGAAAGTTGTCCGGCTCGATGAGACCAATATACGTACTGATTTTTGTAATTGTGGGTAAAACTAACCCCCCCACTTTTGTCAAAAACATTTTGAAAGTGACACACTTCCTGCTGCCAGTTGGTGGCGCTATAACTTTGACTCACAATAGTCACATCCATCTGATCGGCCTCTTACCACGAACACACTGCTGAAGTTTCATCAAGATCAGTTAATGTGTGCAGAAGTTATAACACTTCGTGTTTCTCTTTTCTCGCCATAAATTCGTGTCCTCGCCACGGCCAAACCGTTTGAGATATCAGAAATCCGTCCGCAATTTAGCATCCTCAATGTCTTGACTTCATGCACACCGAGTTTGGTGGCGATTTAATTAATTCTCTAGGAGAAGTGTTTCAAATTCCACAGCAAGCGTTCTCCAAACAACCCATAATTGCCGACTTCCTGTTGGGCTGGCGTAAAATTTAGAGCACGAAAGTTGTTCGGCCCGATGAGATCTATATGTGTACCGAGTTTCATATCATTACATGCAAGTGTGTTTGATTTATGGGCAAGTGTTCGGATCCCGTTCCAGGGGGCGCTGTTGAGCCCCCCTGCCACACCCGGGTACCAGCTTCAGCCCGGCCCTGATGGCCGCGGGTTATGACATGTGTGCAAAGTTTCAAGAGTTTTCGAGCACGTTAAAGGCCCCAAAAGCCCCTGAAACCTTGAAAAACAGGAATTTTAAACAAATCTCACTCAAAAGACAAATCCCCCCACCCCTCACACACACAGAGACGCAGAGGCAGAGAGAGAGAGGGAGAGAATTCTCCAAAAAATCACATTCAAACCAAAATATCTCACTTCCTGTTGGTCACAGCTTATGACTATAAATTAGAAAGTTGTCCGGCTTGATGAGAACAATATACATAACGATTTTTGTGACTCTACTTAATACTAAGCCCCCATTTTTGACTAAAGGTGGCGCTACTGAGCCCCTCACCACGCCCGTTTCTGAAACTTTGCACATGTCTACTGGATAATAAATGTGATGTGTCTGTCGAGTTTCATCCAATTTCAATTATGTTAAGAGTCTCAAAAGCATCTGAAAAGAATATTAAAGTTTGATGCGTTGCCACGGCAACAGTAAACAGGCCTCTTACAACGAATACACTGCTGAAGTTTCATCAAGATCAGTCAATGTATGCAGAAGTTATAACACACTTCCTGTGTCCCATTATTCGCCATAAATTCGTTTCCTCGCCATGGCCAAACCATTCGAGATATCAAAAATCAGTCCGCAATTTAGCATCCTCAATGTCTTGACTTCATTCACACCGAGTTTGGTGGCGATCGGATGAATTCCCTAGGAGGAGTATTTCACATTCCATTGTATGCGTTTTCCAAACAACGTATAATAACCGACTTCCTGTTGGGCTGGTGTAAAACTTAGAGCACGAAAGTTGTTCGGCCCGATGAGATCTATATGTGTACTGAGTTTCATATTATTACATGCAAGCGTGTTTGATTTATGGACCAATTTTTTTAGACACCATTCCAGGGGGCGCTGTCGAGCCCCCGTGCCAAGCCCGGGTACCAGCTTCAGTCCGGCCCTGATGGCCGCAGGTTCTGACGTGTGTGCAAAATTTCAAGAGTTTTTGAGCATGTTAAGGGCCCCAAAAGTGCCCGAGAAGCAGAAAAATAATAATAATAATAATAATAAACAATAATCCTACCGAAAACAATAGGGCCTTCGCCCTTTCAGGGCTTGGGCCCTAATAATCCTACCGGAAACAATAGGGCCTTCGCCCTTTCAGGGCTTGGGCCCTAAATATAGCTGCGAGCAGCGATTACGGGCCCAAGCCGGTGGCACCGCAACCCTGGTGCCTTTAGTTACCTAAAGGCACCGGGGTGGCGGTACCGCCGGCTTTGACCCTTCATCGCTGCTCGCAGCTATATTTATATATATATATATATATATATATATATATATATATATATATATATATATATATATATATATATATATATATATATATATATATATATATAAAAGACCAAAAATATTACTTGACTTACCTTATTCTGATTTTATGATACACTCAAAATATTCCACAACAAATCCTTTAAATTTAGTGTAAAAATAAAAATGAAAGAAAGCAGTGTTGGGCTCACGTAACCCTCTCATTAGAATCAAAATGTTTCAACATTTGCGATGTATTTGGATGCTAAACTATTCTTTATTATAGGCTTTGTTCTTCACTCGTGTTCCAATATCGATGGAAAAAATCATCATCTTCACAAGCGCAAAAATGTGCTTGGAAACATCACAGTGGAGCCACCGCATGTATGAATGTATGAATTGTACTACTGACTATTTAGAGCAGTGTAATTTTTATATGTTAGGTTGACTATTTTACTATTATATTTTATGAAGGCTATAATGAACAGGCTGCGATGTCAAGATTACAATGCTGGAATGTGTGTGTGTGTGTGTGAGTGTTCATGTTTTTCTATCCCGGTGGGGACTTCAACCTGAATGCACACAGACTCATGGGGACTCGTGTCACAGTGGGGACCTAAATAGAGGTCCCCATGGGTAAACAAGCTTATAAATCATACAGAATGAGTTTTTTTGGAAATGTAAAAATGCAGAAAGTTTTCTGTGATAGGTAGGTTTAGGGCTAGGGTTAGTGTGAGGAGATAGAATATACAGTTTGTACAGTATAAAACCATTAATTCTATGGAGAGTCCCAACAAAGATAGTAAACCGTGTGTGTGTGTGTGTGTGTGTGTGTGTGTGTGTGTGTGTGTGTGTGTGGCGTGGGTGCGATTGAACAGTGGACACATAAAAACATACTCCGTCATTATACAGGACGACATTCAAACTGTAAAGTGTTAACTTATATTTGTGTACAGTCGCAATAAAACACAATATTGTGCTTTTGTAAAATAATTTCAAGCAATCCTCCCCCCAAAAGGTGCTAATTTTAAAATGAAACTAAAATGCTCATATTAGCGATTTAAAACGGTGCGCTTCCACGGTGAGGAACGAGCAGAACAGAGTGAACGTTTTTCAGTTAATTCCTACTTCCATACGAATTCATTTGAAACGCTCGCTCAACCACTATCAATGTCAGTGCGGACGAACATATTTTACTTTCGTTTTTAAGTTGGCAATTCAAAAGCCCCCAGCGGTGTTACACGTCGATTAACCGGTGGGAAAATATCCTCAGACACATACCTAATAAATGTATATTTAAATACAATATTGGCCTACCTGGTAAAAAGTTTTATATACTATTTTGATGTCCTTTTGGACACAAGAGGGCAGTATAGCCCTATGTTTGCTTTTTTGTTTAACCAAATAGCACTAAATAGCCTGTTTTTAACTTTTTCATTCTTCTTGAATTGCAAAAACAGAATAAAATGGGTTTAGTTGTGATATTTGTATACTTTTCTATAGAAATAAATGGTAGATAATTACATTTTTTAGAAGATTTTTAGTGTTTCCTTTTTGGACATTACTTTAATCCCTCGCCATAGCAAAACCGTTTGAGATATTTATTATCCATTCACAATTTAGCATATTTGATGTATTTTCATCATGTTGAAAAAGTTTGGTGGGAATAAAAGAAATAGTTTAAGAGGAGTGGCTAAAAACTCAGAGTCTGAAATATCCAAAAAAATCCACATTCAGACCAAAATATCTGACTTCCAGATGCCCAGAACTAATGAATGTGAATTAGAAAGTTGTCCGGCTTGATGAGAACAATATACAAACAAATTTTTTTTACTGTAGTTAAAACTAACCCCCCCACTTTTGTCAAAAGCATGTTGAAAGTGACACACTTCCTGCTGCCAGTTGGTGGCGCTATAAGTTTGACTCACAATAGTTACATCCATCTGATCGGCCTCTTACCACGAACACACTGCTGAAGTTTCATCAAGATCAGTCAATGTATGCAGAAGTTATACCACTTCGTGTTTCTCTTTTCTCGCCATAATTTCGTTTCCTCGCCACGGCCAAACCGTTCGAGATATCAAAAATCCGTCCGCAATTTAGAATCCTCAATGTCTTGACTTCATGCAAACCGAGTTTGGTGGGGATCGGATGAATTCTCTAGGAGGAGTACTTCGCATTCCACAGCAAGCGTTTTCCAAACAACCCATAATAGCCGACTTCCTGTTGGGCTGGCGTAAAACTTGACCGGGGGAAAGTTGTTCGGCCCGATGAGATCTATATGTGTACCGAGTTTCATATTAATTCATGCAAGCGTGTTTGATCTATGGACCAAGTTTTGGGACCCCTTTCAAGGGGGCGCTGTTGAGCCCCCCTGCCACGCCCGGGTACCAGCTTCAGCCCGTCCCTGATGGCAGGGGGTTCTGACTTGTGTGCAAAGTTTCAAGAGTTTTTGAGCATGTTAAGGACCCCAAAAGCCCCTGAAACCTTGATTAACAATATAAAAGCAATAGTCAAATCCCCCCTCCCCTCACACACACAGAGACACAGAGAGAGGGAGAGAAAATTCTTCAGAAAATCCACATTCAAACCAAAATATCTCTCTTCCTGTTGGTCGGAAATAGATCATGTAAATTAGAAAGTTGTCCGTCTTGATGAGAACAATACACATACCAAGTTTTGTTGCTGTTGATAAAACTAACCCCCCCACTTATGACTAAAGGTGGCGCTAATGAGCCCCTCACCACGCCCGTTTCTGAAACTTTGCACATGTCTACGGGCTAATAAATGTGATGTGTCTGTCGAGTTTCATGCAATTTCAAGTATGTTAAGAGTCTCAAAAGCATCAAAAAAGAATATTAAAGTTTGAAGCGTCGCCATGGCAACATTATTAAAGATATCAAAAATCCTTTCACAGGTCTACATCTGCCGTGTGTTTACATTATACACATAAAGTTTGAAGCAAATCGGGTAAAAATAAGAGGGTGATTTTAAAGCATTTTGAAAGGGACACACTTCCTGCTGCCAGTTGGTGGCGCTATAACTTTGACTCACAATAGTCACATCCATGTGATCGGCCTCTTACAACGAACACACTGCTGAAGTTTAATCAAGATCAGTTAATGTATGCAGAAGTTATAACACACTTTCTGTTTCCATTATTCGCCATAAATTCGTTTCCTCGCCACGGCCAAACCGTTCGAGATATCAAAAATCCGTCCGCAATTTAGCATCCTCAATGTCTTGACTTCATGCTGACCGAGTTTGGAGGCGATTGGATGAATTATCTAGGAGGAGTACATTAAATTCCACAGCATGCGTTTCAAAACAACCCATAATAGCCGACTTCCTGTTGGGCTGGCGTAAAACTTAGAGCACGAAAGTTGTTCGGCCCGATGAGATCTATATGTGTTCCGAGTTTCATATTAATTCATGCAAGTGTGTTTGATTTATGGACAAGTGTTCGGATTCCGTTCCAGGGGGCGCTGTTGATCCCCCCTGCCACGCCCGGGTACCATCTTCAGCCCGGCCCTAATGGCCGCGGGTTCTGACCTGCGTGCAAAGTTTCATGAGTTTTTGAGCACGTTAAAGGCCCCAAAAGCCCCCGAACCCTTGAAGAACAATAATAAATATAGCTGCGAGCAGCGATTACGGGCCCAAGCCGGTGCCACCGCAACCCCAGAGCCTTTAGTTACCTAAAGGCACCGGGGATGGCGGTGCCGCCGGCTTTGGCCCTCCATCGCTATATTTATATATATATATATATATATGTATATAAATATCTATCTATCTATCTATCTATCTATCTATCTATATATATATATATATATATATATATACACACACACACACACACACACACATACATATACATATACATATACATATATATATGTATATATATATATATAAGACAGAAAATATTACTTGTCTTACCTTATTCTGATTTTATGATACACTCAAAATATTCCACAACAAATCCTTTAAATTTAATGTAAAAATAAAAACGAAAGTAAGCAGTGTTGGTCTCACGTAGCCCTCTCATTAGAATCAAAATGTTTCAATATTTGCGATGTATTTGGATGCTAAACTATTCTTTATTATAGGCTTTGTACTTCACTCGTGTTCCAATATCGATGGAAAAAATCATCCTCTTCACACGCACAAAAATGTGCTTGGAAACATCACAGTGGAGCTCTGCTTTCTGTGAATGGTACAAATTGTACTACTGACTATTTAAACAGAGCAGTGTAATTCGTTTATGTTAGGTTGACTATTTTTATTATTATATTGTATTAGGGCTATAATGAACAGGCTGCTATGTCAAGATTGCAATTCTGGAATGTGTGTGTGTGTGTGACGCGGTTGCGGTTGAACAGTGGACACAAAAACATAAATAAAATGTTTTTGTTAATTCCTACATCCATAGGAACACATTGAAAATGCTCGCTCTACTCCGCACCATTATCAATGTCTGTGCGGACGTCTGTATTTTACTAGTATATAGTATACTATAGTTAGCGATTTAAAAGCACCCGCTCGTGTCACACGTCGATTAACCGATGGGAAAATATCCTCACAGTCATATACCTAATAAATTTATATTTAAATACAATAGGCCTACCTAGTAAAACGTTTTATATACTAGTTTGATATCCTTTTGGACACAAGAGGGCAGTATAGCCCTATGTTTGCTTTTTTGTTGAACCAAATAGCACTAAATAGCCTGTTTTTAACTTTTTCATACTTCTTGAATTGCAAAAACAGAATAAAATAGGTTTAGTTCTAATATTTGTATAAATTTATATAAAAATACATGGTGTATAATTACATTTTTAGAAGTTATGAGATGTTTCCTGCTTCCTTTTTGACATTAATTTAATCCCTCGCCATAGCAAAACCGTTTGAGATATTCAATATCCGTTTACAATTTAGCATCATTAATATATTTGTATCATGTTGAAAAAGTTTGGTGGGAATAAAATAAACCTTTTAGGAGGAGTACCTAAAAACTCAGAGGCTGATTTAACAAAAAATCCATATTCAGACCAAAATATCTGACTTCCTGTTGGTTGCAGCTAATGCCTGTAAATTAGAAAGTTGTCCGGCTCGATGAGACCAATATACGTACTGATTTTTGTAATTGTGGGTAAAACTAACCCCCCCACTTTTGTCAAAAACATTTTGAAAGTGACACACTTCCTGCTGCCAGTTGGTGGCGCTATAACTTTGACTCACAATAGTCACATCCATCTGATCGGCCTCTTACCACGAACACACTGCTGAAGTTTCATCAAGATCAGTTAATGTGTGCAGAAGTTATAACACTTCGTGTTTCTCTTTTCTCGCCATAAATTCGTGTCCTTGCCAAGGCCAAAGCGTTTGAGATATCAAAAATCCGTCTGCTACATAATTGCTGACTTCCTGTTGGGCTGGCGTAAAATTTAGAGCACGAAAGTTGTTCGGCCCGATGAGATCTATATGTGTACCGAGTTTCATATCATTACATGCAAGTGTGTTTGATTTATGGACAAGTGTTCGGATCCCGTTCCAGGGGGCGCTGTTGAGCCCCCCTGCCACGCCCGGGTACCAGTTTCAGCCTGGCCCTGATGGCCGCGGGTTCTGACCTGTGTGCAAAGTTTCAAGAGTTTTCGAGCACGTTAAAGGCCCCAAAAGCCCCTGAAACCTTGAAAACTGGCTACTGAAAATATCCTACTGTCTACTGGCTAATAAAAGTGATGTGTCTGTCGAGTTTCATGCAATTTCAAGCATGCTTAGAGTCTCAAAAGCATCAAAAAAGAATATTAATGTTTGATGCGTTGCCATGGCAACAGTATTAAAGATATCAAAAATCCTTTCACAGGTCTACATCTGCCGTATGTTTACATTATACACATAAAATTTGAAGCAAATGGGGTAAAACTAAGAGGGTGATTTCAAAGCATTTTGAAAGTGACACACTTCCTGCTGCCAGTTGGTGGCGCTATAACTTTGACTCACAATAGTCACATCCATGTGATCGGCCTTTTACCACGAACACACTGCTGAAGTTTCATCAAGATCAGTTAATGTGTGCAGAAGTTATAACACACTTCCTGTTTCCATTATTCGCCATAAATTCGTTTCCTTGCCACGGGCAAACCGTTCGAGATATCAAAAATCCCCTGGCAATTTTTCATCCTCAATGTCTTGTCTTCATGCACACCGAGTTTGGTGGCGATCGGATGAATTCTCTAGGAGGAGTATTTCAAATTCCAGAGCATACGTTTTTCAAACAACCCATAATAGCCGACTTCCTGTTGGGTGGAGCTAATAACATATAGTGCGGAAGTTGTTCGGCCTGATGAGATCTATATGTGTACCGAGTTACATACTAATACGTTCTTGTATGTGTCCAAGATTTCAGATTCTGTTCCAGGGGGCGCTGTCGAGCCCCCCTGCCACGCCCGGGTACCAGCTTCAGCGCGGCCCTGATGGCCGCGGGTTCTGACCTGTGTGCAAAGTTTCAAGAGTTTTTGAGCATGTTAAGGGGCCCAAAAGTGCCCGAGAAGTAGAAAAAAATAATAATAATAACAAAATATAGCTGCGAGCAGCGATTACGGGCCCAAGCCGGTGGCACCGCCACCCTGGTGCCTTTAGTTACATAAAGGCACCGGGGTGGCGGTGCCACCGGCTTTGGCCCTTCATCGCTGCTCGCAGCTATATTTATATATATATTTTATATATATATATATATATATATATATATATATATATATATATATATATATATATATATATATTAGGGCTGTCAATCGATTAAAAAATTTAATCGCGATTAATCGCATGATTGTCATGAGTTAACTCGCGATTAATCACAAGTTTTTTATTTGTTCTAAATGTACCTTAAATTAATACTTTTCAAGTTTGTTATACTCTAATCAACATGGGCATGGATAAATATGGATGCTTTATGCAAATGTATGTTTATTATTGAAACCATAGTCAACATAGAGCATGAAGACGAGACATATTTCAAAGGTCATAGATGTTTTTCAAAGAACTTGTTCATGTCTATTAGACACATATAGAAAGAACAAAGAAATACCAGGTTCCCATTACTTCTCTTTCTTTGCACTGAGCAATTCACTAACACAAACATGTTGAGATTTTTGCATGACAGGGCAGCTCTTCTGAAAATGCTAAATGTACATTTATTATTTATTATTACATTAGTGTGTCTCTCTCTATGCCCATTTTGATGAAGCTAAATTCTCAATAAAACTGTTTTCATTGGTATATTTTACTGTTTCTGTTGTCAAACAACGGAATGAATATGAAATAGTGACTGAAACGCGACCCATTAAGACATAACCAGCTCTCAGCGCGCGCGCGAGAGAGAGAGAGAGAGAGAGAGAGAGAGAGAGAGAGAGAGAGAGAGAGAGAGAGAGAGAGAGAGAGAGAGAGAGAGAGAGAGAGAGGGGTGCGCGCGTGCTGGGAGAGCAGTATACGACCGGCGGTACCGGTAGATTCTCACAAACTAAATATGGTTTGGGCGCTTTTTTGAAGGGAAAAAATCGCTAAAGGGGTCTGCAGTGTCGCTAAGTTGGCAACACTGTGTATCTCCATTTCTCCAACTAGGGGTTGGGCCACGGGTCAAACAGAAAATACGCGCTGCGTTAATAGCGCGTTAAAAAAATTAGTGCCGTTAATATGATTTTGCGTTAACGCGTTATTAACGCGCTAACTTTGACAGCCCTAATATATATATATATATATATATAAGACAGAAACCTTATTACCTTATTCTGATTTTATGATACACTCAAAATATCCCACAACAAATCTTTTAAATTTAATGTAAAAATTAAAACGAAAGTAAGCACTGTTGGGCTCACGTAACCCTCTCATTAGAATCAAAATGTTTCAGCATTTGCGATGTATTTGGATGCTAAACTATTCTTTATTATAGGCTTTGTTCTTCACTCGTGTTCCAATATCGACAGAAAAAATCATCCTCTTCACACGCGCAAAAATGTGCTTGAAACATCACAGTGGAGCGGTGCTTACTGTGAATGTACGAATTGTACTACTGACTATTTAGAGCAGTGTAATTTTTATATGTTAGGTTAACTATTTTATTATTATATTTTATTAAGGCTATAATGAACAGGCTGCGATGTCAAGATTGCAATGCTGGAATGTGTGTTTGTGTGTGTGTGTGTGTGTGTGTGTGTGTGTGTGTGTGTGTGTGTGTGTGTGTGTGTGTGTGTGTGTGTGTGTGTATGTGTGTTCATGTTTTTCTATCCCGGTGGGGACTTCAACCTGAATGCACACAGACTCATGGGGACTCGTGTCACAGTGGGGACCTAAATAGAGGTCCCAATGGGTAAACAAGCTTATAAATCATACAGAATGAGTTTTTTTTGGAAATGTAAAAATGCAGAAAGTTTTCAGTGATGGGTAGGTTTAGGGGTAGGGTTAGTGTAAGGAAATAAAATATACAGTTTGTACAGTATAAAAATCATTAAATCTATGGAGAGTCCCCACAAAGATAGTAAACCGTGTGTGTGTGGGTGGGTGTGTGTGTGTGGTGTGGGCGCGATTGAACAGTGGACACATAAAAACATACTCTGTCATTATACAGGACGACATTCAAACTGCAAAGTGTTAACTTATATTTGTGTACAGTTGCAATAAAACACAACATTGTGCTTTTGTAAAATAATTTCAAGCAATCAACCCCCGAAAGGCGCTAATTTTAAAATTAAACTAAAATGCTCATGGCTGCACGGGCATTCATAACGGTGCGCATCCACGGCGAGGAACGAGCAGAACAGAGTGAACGTTTTTCAGTTAATTCCTACTTCCATAGGAATTCATTTGAAACGCTCGCTCAACCACTATCAATGTCAGTGTGGACGAACATATTTTACTTTCGTTTTTAAGTTGGCGATTCAAAAGCCTCCAGCGGTGTCACACGTCGATTAACCGGTGGTAAAATATTCTCACCGTCACATACCTAGTATATTTTTATGTAGATACAATAGGCCTACCTGATTTTGAACACAAGAGGGCAGTATAGCCCTATGTATGACTTGACTTTTATGGGACTAAATAGTACAATTACTATTTTTAAACTTATAAATATTTATTAAATTGAAAAAAAAAAGAATAAAATGGGTTTAGTTGTGATATTTTTATACTTTTATATAGAAATAAATGGTGTTTAATTACATTTTTAGAAGATGAGGCTTTAAGTGTTACTTTACTTTAGTCCCTCACTATAGCAAAACCGTTTGAGATGTTTAATATCCGTTCACAATTTAGCATCTTTAATGTATCTTTATCATTTTGAAAAAGTTTGGTGTGAATAAAATAAAACAGTTAGGAAGAGTAGCTCAAAAACTCAGAGTCTGAAATATCCAAAAAATCCACATTCAAACCAAAATATCTGACTTCCTTTTGCTCTGAGCTAATAACTGTAAATTAGAAAGTTGTCCGGCTCGGTGAGACCAATATATATACTGATTTTTGTAACTGTTGGTAAAACTAACCCACCCACTTTTGTCAAACGCATGTTGAAAGTGACACACTTCCTGCTGCCAGTTGGTGGCGCTATAACTTTGACTCACAATAGTTACATCCATCTGATCGGCCTCTTACCACGAACATACTGCTAAAGTTTCATCAAGATCAGTTAATGTATGCAGAAGTTATAACACTTCGTCTCCTCTCTTTTCTCGCCATAAATTTGTTTCCTCGCCACGGCCAAACCGTTCGAGATATCAAAAATCCGTCCGCAATTTAGCATTCTCAATGTCTTGACTTCATGCTGACTGAGTTTGGAGGTGATTGAATGAATTCTCTAGGAGGAGTACATCACATTCCACAGCAAGCGTTTTCCAAACAACCCATAATAGCCGACTTCCTGTTGGGCTGGCGTGAAACTTGACAGAGGGAAAGTTGTTCGGCCCGATGAAATCTATATGTGTACCGAGTTTCATATTAATTCATGCAAGCGTGTTTGATATATGGACCAAGTTTTCAGACCCTGTTCAAGAGGGCGCTGTTGAGCCCCCCTGCCACGCCCGTTTCTGAATCTTTTCACATGTCTACTGGCTAATAAGTGTTATGTGTCTGTCGAGTTTCATCCAATTTCAAGCATGCTAAGAGTCTCAAACGCATCCGAAAAGAATATTAAAATTTGATGCGTTGCCACGGCAACAGTATCTAAGATATCAATAATCCTTTCACAGGTCTACATCTGCCGTGTGTTTACATTATACACATAAAGTTTGAAGCAAATCAGGTAAAAGTAAGAGGGAGATTTCAAAGCATTTTGAAAGTGACACACTTCCTGCTGCCAGTTGGTGGCGCTATAACTTTGACTCACAATAGTCACATCCATGTGATCGGCCTCTTACAACGAATACACTGCTGAAGTTTCATCAAGATCAGTCAATGTATGCAGAAGTTATAACACACTTCCTGTGTCCCATTATTCGCCATAAATTCGTTTCCTCGCCACGGCCAAACCGTTCGAGATATCAAAAATCTGTTCGCAAGAATTGATCCTCAATGTCTTGACTTTATTCTCACCGAGTTTGGTGGCGATCGGATGAAATCCCTAGGAGGAGTATTTCACATTCCATTGTATGCGTTTTCCAAACAACGTATAATAACCAACTTCCTGTTGGGCTTTTGTAAAACTTAGAGCACGAAAGTTGTTCGGCCCGATGAGATCTATATGTGTAATGAGTTTCATATTATTACATGCAAGCGTGTTTGATTTATGGACCAAGTTTTCGGACCCCATTCCAGGGGGCGCTGTCGAGCCCCCCTGCCACGCCCCGGTACCAGCTTCAGCCCGGCCCTGATGGCCGCAGGTTCTGACGTGTGTGCAAAATTTCAAGAGTTTTTGAGCATGTTAAGGGCCCCAAAAGTGGCAAAAAGGCAAAAAAAAAAATAATGAAGAAAAAAAAAAAAAATAATCCTTACGAAAACAATAGGGCCTTCGCCCTTTCAGGGCTTGGGCCCTAATAATCCTACCGAAAACAATAGGGCTCTTCGCCCTTTCAGGGCTTGGGCCCTAAATATAGCTGCGAGCAGCGATTACGGGCCCAAGCCGGTGGCACCGCAATCCTGGTGCCAGGGTGGCGGTACCGCCGGCTTTGGCCCTCCATCGCTGCTCGCAGCTATATTTATATTTATATATATATATACACACACACACACACACACACACACATACATATATATATATATATATATATATATATATATATATATACACACACACACACACACACACACACACATATATATATATATATATATATATATATATACACACACACACACACACATATATATAAATAAATTTAAGGGACAAGACACAGATAATTTCACTTGCCTGACCTGATTAGAACAAAGAAAAAAAAAAAATAATAATAAGTAGGGGATCACTAAATCGAGAGAATATTCAGATTTTATGATACACTCAAAATATTCCACAACAAATCCTTTAAATGTAATGATATTCCGAACGGAACAAGAATAAAAAATAAAGAATAAACTATAAACAAAGCCAAAACGAAAAAAATAAATATAATAAAAAAAATTAATTTCAAGCAATCCATGGCATGATTTATTTATTTTTTGGACTAAAACATTCTGGCTTTTTTTAAACTCAAACATAATTCTTAAATTGAATAATAATAATAATAAAAGAATAAAATGGGTTTAGTTCTGATTTCGTTGAAATCGCTCGCTCTCCGTACCTAACTTTTCCTGAATACAATCACAATTGAAACTGTGACATTGATTTCATACAACAGGATATTAACAGTTAAAATGAAGTCATTTACATTTTAGATACAATATTGACTGTTTTTGTTCTGTTTCAGCAGCGAAAATAGTTAAACAAAGATCACAGAAGAACGCATCTCACAGGAACGTGTTTTCTCATAACTGAATGATTCAGCATTTTGAACGAATTGGTTGACTCAAAGATTGAATGATCAATCCATAAACATCTGTTTATGTTTATGGATTGGATGTTTATGGATCCATGTTTATGGATCTGTATATGTTTATGGATTTCGAATCGTTTGAACGAATTAATCAATGACTCGCTCATTAAGACGGTCACTTGGCGACATCTAATGGCGGTTTAGTGTTGTTTAAAAGCATAATTCTTTCCAACGTGTGTGTGATTTGTGTGTGCACCATTATAAATGTCCGTGCGGACGTCCGTATTTTTCTTTCACTTTTATATTAGCGTTTTAAAAGCACCCGCTCGTGTCACACACGTCGATTAACCGGTGGGAAAATATCCTCAGACACATACCTAATAAATGTATATTTAAATACATTATTGGCCTAGCTGGTAAAAAGTTTTATATATTATTTTGATGTCCTTTTGGACACAAGAGGGCAGTATAGCCCTATGTATGACTTGAATTTTTTTTTTACTTTACTGTTTTGAAATTTAGAATAAAATTAGAATAAAATTCTTTTTTAAAACAGAATAAAATGGGTTTAGTTGTGATATTTGTATACTTTTATATAGAAATAAATGGTATAAAATTACATTTTTAGAAGATTTGAGGCTTTTAGTGCCTTTTGGAGGCTGATTTTGCAAAAAATCCACATTCAAACCAAAATATCTGACTTCCTGATGGTCGGAGCTAATGACTTTAAATTAGAAAGTTGTCCGGGTCGATGAGATCAACATACGTACTGAGTTGTGCTACTGTAGGTAAAACGACCCCCCCCCCCCACTTTTGTCAAAAGCATTTTGAAAGTGACACATTTCCTGCTGCCAGTTGGTGGCGCTTTAACTTTGACACACAATAGTTACATCCATCTGATCGGCCTCTTACCATGAACAAACTGCTGAAGTTTCATAAAGATCAGTTAATGTATGCATTAGTTATAACACTTCGTGTTTCTCTTTTCTCGCCATTAATTCGTTTCCTCGCCACGGCCAAACCGTTCGAGATATCAAAAATCCGTCCGCAATTTAGCATCCTCAATGTCTTGACTTCACGCTGACTGAGTTTGGAGGCGAATCGATGTATTTCCTAGGAGGAGTACATTAAATTCCACAGCAAGCGTTTCCAAACAACCCTAAATAGCCGACTTCCTGTTGGGCTGGCGTAAAACTTAGAGCACGAAAGTAGTTCGGCCCGATGAGATCTATATGTGTACCGAGTTTCAAATGAATTCATGCAAGCGTGTTTGATATATGGACCAAGTTTTAGAACCCCGTTCAAGGGGGCGCTGTTGAGCCCCCCTGCCACGCCCGGCTACCAGATTCAGCCCCGCCCTGATGGCCGCGGGTTCTGACCTGTGTGCAAAGTTTCAAGAGTTTTCGAGCACGTTTAGGGACCCAAAAGCCCCAGAAACCTTGAAAAACAAATGAAAAAGTAAATCTCACTCAACTGACAAATCACCCCCACCCCTCACACACTCAGAGACAGAGAGAGAGAGAAAATTCTCCAAAAAATCACATTCAAACCAAAATATCGGACTTTCTGTTGCTTTGAGCTAATAAGTGTAAATTAGAAAGTTGTCCGGCTCGATAAGAACAATATACATACCAAGTTTTGTGATTCTAGGTAAAACTAAGCCCCCATTTTTGACTAAAGGTGGCGCTACTGAGCCCCTCACCACGCCCATTTCTGAAACTTTGCCCATGTCTACTGGATAATAAGTGTGATGTGTCTGTCGAGTTTCATGCAATTTCAAGTATGTTAAGAGTCTCAAAAGCATCAAAAAAGAATATTAAAGTTTGATGCGTTGCCATGGCAACAGTATCTAAGATATCAATAATCCTTTCACAGGTCTACATCTGCCGTGTGTCTACATTATACACATAAAGTTTGAAGCAAATCGGGTAAAAATAAGAGAGTGATTTCAAAGCATTTTGAAAGTGACACACTTCCTGCTGCCAGTTGGTGGCGCTATAACTTTGACTCACAATAGTCACATCCTTGTGTTCGGCCTCTCACACCGAACACACTGCTGAAGTTTCATCAAGATCAGATAATGTATGCTGAAGTTATAACACACTTCCTGTGTCCCTTATTCGCCATAAATTCGTTTCCTTGCCACGGCCAAACCGTTCGAGATATCAAAAATCTGTCCGCAATTTAGCATCCTCAATGTCTTGACTTTATGCTGACCGAGTTTGGAGGCGATTGGATGAATTCTCTAGGAGGAGTACATTAAATTCCACAGCATGCGTTTCAAAACAACCCATAATAGCCGACTTCCTGTTGGGCTGGCGTAAAAAGTAAAAGTACGAAAGTTGTTCGGCCCGATGAGATCTATATGTGTACCGAGTTTCATATTATTACATGCAAGCGTGTCTGATTTATGGACCAAGTTTTCGGACCCCGTTCAAGGGGGCGCTGTCGAGCCCCCCTGCCACGCCCGGGTACCAGCTTCAGCCCGGCCCTGATGGCCGCGGGTTCTGACCCGTGTGCAAAGTTTCAAGAGTTTCGAGCACGTTAAGGGTCTCAAAAGTGCCCGAAAGGTTGACAGAAAAATAATAATAATAATAATAATAATAAATAATCCTACCGAAAACAATAGGGCCTTCGCCCTTTCAGGGCTTGGGCCCTAAATATAGCTGCGAGCAGCGATTACGGGCCCAAGCCGGTGGCACCGCAACCCCGGTGCCTTTAGTTACCTAAAGGCACCGGGGTGGCGGTACCACCGGCTTGGGCCCTCCATCGCTGCTCGCAGCTATATTTATATATATATATATATATATATATATATATATATATATATATATATATATATATATATATATTATTATTGTTTAAAAGTTTGGGGTCAGTAAGATTTTTAATGTTTTTAGGAGAAGTCTCTTCTGCTCCCCAAGGCTGCATTTATTGATTAAAAATACAAACAAAAACAGTAATATTGTGAAGTATTATTCCAATTTAAAACAGCTGTTTTCAATTTTTAAATATTTTACATAGTAATTCATTTCTGTGATCAAAGTTGAGTTTTCAGCATCATTACTCCAGTCTTCAGTGTCACATGATCCTTCAGAAATCATACTAATATGATGATTGATGCTCAATAAATATTCATTATTATTTTCAATGTTGAAAACAGTTGTGTACAGATTTTTTTTTTCAAAATGCTTTGATGAATGTAAAGTTCAAAAGAACAGCATATATTTCAAATATATATATTTTTAACATTATAAATGTCTTTACTGTAACTGTTGATCAGTTTAACTCATCCTTCATAAATAAAAGTACTGATTTATTTTATTTATTTCCCCCAAAAATAAAATTTTAATTATTAGCCTACTAACCCAAAACTTTTGAGCGGTAGTGTTTAATGTTACAAAAGCTTTAGATTTCAGATAAATGCTGTTCTTTTGAACTTTCTATTCATCAAAGACTGTACACAACTGTTTTCGACATTTAAAATAATAATGAATGTTTTTTGAGTATCAATCATCATATTAGAATAATTTCTGAAGGATCATGTGACAGTGACGACTGGTAATGATGCTGAAAACTCAGCTTTGATCACAGGAATAAATAACAGTTTAAAATATATTAAAATAGAAAGCAGCTCTTTTAAATTGGAATAATATTTTACAATATTACTGTTTTTGTTTGTATTTTTAATCAAATAAATGCAGCCTTGGTGAGCAGAAGAAACTTCTCTGTTATGTGCGCGCCACAGACTGCACGCACGTCCGCTTAGAGTTCCGCCTTTTGCCTTCCGTCAATATTACGTTATTAGAAAAATATTTTTTTAGAGAATCGATTTTTTGACATTTGTGAATCGATTCAGAATCGTCCACGTCCGCATCGCGATGCATCTAAGAATAAATTTTTTCTCCCACCCCTAGATTTCATACAACATGGTTAATAAACAGTTACAATTAAGTCACTTACATTTTAGATTCAATGTTGACTGTTTTTGTTCTGTTTCAGCAGCGAAAATAGTTAAACAAAGATCACGGCAGAACCATCACGTGTTTTCTCATAACTGAACGATTCAGCATTTTTAACGAATCGGTTGACTCAAAGATTGAATGATCAATCCATAAACATCTGTCTTAATCATGATCGACTCATTCGAACGAATCGTTTGAACGAATGAATCAATGACTCGCTTATTAAGATGGATGCCTGGCGACACCTAATGGCGGTTTAGTGTTGTTTAAAAGCATCAATCTTTCCCACATGTGTGTGATTTGTGTGTGCAACATTATCATTATTTTTCTTTCACTATTATATTAGCGATTTAAAAGCACCCACTCGTGTCACACGTCGATTAACCGGTGGGAAAATATCCTCAGACACATACCTAATAAATGTATATTTAAATACAATATTGGCCTACCTTAGTTACCTAAAGGCACCGGGGTGGCGGTACCACCGGCTTGGGCCCTCCATCGCTGCTCGCAGCTATATATATATATATATATATATATATATATATATATATATATATATATATATATATATATATATACATACATACATACATACACACACATACATATATATGTATATATATATATATATATATATATATATATATATATATATATATATTATTATTATTGTTTAAAAGTTTGGGGTCAGTAAGATTTTTAATGTTTTTAGGAGAAGTCTCTTCTGCTCACCAAGGCTGCATTTATTGATTAAAAATACAAACAAAAACAGTAATATTGTGAAGTATTATTCCAATTTAAAACAGCTGTTTTCAATTTTTAAATATTTTACATAGTAATTCATTTCTGTGATCAAAGTTGAGTTTTCAGCATCATTACTCCAGTCTTCAGTGTCACATGATCCTTCAGAAATCATACTAATATGATGATTGATGCTCAATAAATATTCATTATTATTTTCAATGTTGAAAACAGTTGTGTACAGATTTTTTTTTTCAAAATGCTTTGATGAATGTAAAGTTCAAAAGAACAGCATATATTTCAAATATATATATTTTTAACATTATAAATGTCTTTACTGTAACTGTTGATCAGTTTAACTCATCCTTCATAAATAAAAGTACTGATTTATTTTATTTATTTCCCCCAAAAATAAAATTTTAATTATTAGCCTACTAACCCAAAACTTTTGAGCGGTAGTGTTTAATGTTACAAAAGCTTTAGATTTCAGATAAATGCTGTTCTTTTGAACTTTCTATTCATCAAAGACTGTACACAACTGTTTTCGACATTTAAAATAATAATGAATGTTTCTTGAGTATCAATCATCATATTAGAATAATTTCTGAAGGATCATGTGACAGTGACGACTGGAGTAATGATGCTGAAAACTCAGCTTTGATCACAGGAATAAATAACAGTTTAAAATATATTAAAATAGAAAGCAGCTCTTTTAAATTGGAATAATATTTTACAATATTACTGTTTTTGTTTGTATTTTTAATCAAATAAATGCAGCCTTGGTGAGCAGAAGAAACTTCTCTGTTATGTGCGCGCCACAGACTGCACGCACGTCCGCTTAGAGTTCCGCCTTTTGCCTTCCGTCAATATTACGTTATTAGAAAAATATTTTTTTAGAGAATCGATTTTTTGACATTTGTGAATCGATTCAGAATCGTCCACGTCCGCATCGCGATGCATCTAAGAATAAATTTTTTCTCCCACCCCTAGATTTCATACAACAGGTTAATAAACAGTTACAATTAAGTCACTTACATTTTAGATTCAATGTTGACTGTTTTTGTTCTGTTTCAGCAGCGAAAATAGTTAAACAAAGATCACGGCAGAACCATCACGTGTTTTCTCATAACTGAACGATTCAGCATTTTTAACGAATCGGTTGACTCAAAGATTGAATGATCAATCCATAAACATCTGTCTTAATCATGATCGACTCATTCGAACGAATCGTTTGAACGAATGAATCAATGACTCGCTTATTAAGATGGATGCCTGGCGACACCTAATGGCGGTTTAGTGTTGTTTAAAAGCATCATTCTTTCCCACATGTGTGTGATTTGTGTGTGCAACATTATCATTATTTTTCTTTCACTATTATATTAGCGATTTAAAAGCACCCACTCGTGTCACACGTCGATTAACCGGTGGGAAAATATCCTCAGACACATACCTAATAAATGTATATTTAAATACAATATTGGCCTACCTGGTAAAAAGTTTTGTATACTATTTTGATGTCCTTTTGGACACAAGAGGGCAGTATAGCCCTATGTTTGCTTTTTTGTTGAACCAAATAGCACTAAATAGCCTGTTTTAACTTTTTCATTCTTCTTGAATTGCAAAAACAGAATAAAATGGGTTTAGTTGTGATATTTGTATTCTTTTATATAGAAATAAATGGTATATAATTAAATTTTTAGAAGATTTTTAGTGTTTCCTTTTTGGACATTACTTTAATCCCTCGCCATAGCAAAACCGTTTGAGATATTTATTATCCATTCACAATTTAGCATATTTAATGTAGTTTCATCATGTTGAAAAAGTTTGGTACGAATAAAATAAATAGTTTAAGAGGAGTGGCTAAAAATTCAGAGGCTGATTTTGCAAAAAAATTCACATTCAGACCAAAATATCTGACTTCCTGATGGCCAGAGCTATTGAATGTAAATTAGAAAGTTGTCCGGCTTGATGAGAACAATATACAAACTATTTTTTCTTTACTGTAGTTAAAACTAACCCCCCCACTTTTGTCAAAAGCATGTTGAAAGTGACACACTTCCTGCTGCCAGTTGGTGGCGCTATAACTTTGACTCACAATAGCTACATCCATCTGATCGGCCTCTTACCACGAACACACTGCTGAAGTTTCATCAAGATCAGTTAATGTATGCAGAAGTTATTCCACTTCCGTGTTTCTCTTTTCTCGCCATAAATTCGATTCCTCGCCACAGCCAAACCGTTCGAGATATCAAAAATCCGTCCGCAATTTAGCATCCTCAAAGTCTTGACTACATGCACACCGAGTTTGAAGGGGACACGGTGAATTTTCTAGGAGGAGTATTTCACATTCCACAGCAAGCGTTTTCCAAACAACCCATAATAGCCGACTTCCTGTTGGGCTGGCGTAAAACTTGACCAGGGTAAAGTTGTTCGGCCCGATGAGATCTATATGTGTACCGAGTTTCATATTAATTCATGCGAGCGTGTTTGATATATGGATCAAGTTTTAGAACCCCGTTCAAGGGGGCGCTGTTGAGCCCCCCTGCCACGCCCGGGTACCAGCTTCAGCCCGGCCCTGATGGCCGTGGGTTTTGACCTGTGTGCAAAGTTTCAAGAGTTTTTGAGCACGTTAAGGACCCCAAAAGCCCCTGAAACCTTGATTAACAATTTAAAAGCAATAGTCAAATCCCCCCCTCCCCTCACACACACACAGACACAGAGAGAGGGAGAGAAAATTCTTCAGAAAATCCACATTCAAACCAAAATATCTCTCTTCCTGTTGGTCGGAGATGGTTCATGTAAATTAGAAAGTTGTCCGTCTTGATGAGAACAATACACATACCAAGTTTTGTGATTCTAGGAAAAACTAAGCCCCCATTTTTGACTAAAGGTGGCGCTACTGAGCCATTCCACCACGCCCGTTTCTGAAACTTTGCACATGTCTACGGGCTAATAAATGTGATGTGTCTGTTGAGTTTCATGCAATTTCAAGTATGTTAAGAGTCTCAAAAGCATCAAAAAATAATATTAAAGTTTGATGCGTTGCTACGGCAACAGTATCTAAGATATCAATAATCCTTTCACAGGTTTACATCTGCCGTGTGTCTATATTGTACACATAAAGTTTGAAGCAAATCGGGTAAAAATAAGACACTGATTTCAAAGCATTTTGAAAGTGATGTACTTCCTGCTGCCTGTTGGTGGCGCTATAACTTTGACTCACAATAGTCACATCCATGTGATCGGCCTCTTACAAAGAACACACTGCTGAAGTTTCATCAAGATCAGTTAATGTATGCAGAAGTTATAACACACTTCCTGTTTCATTTTTTCGCCATAAATTTGTTTCCTCGCCACGGCCAAACCGTTCAAGATATCAAAAATCCGTCCGCAATTTAGAATCCTCAATGTCTTGACTTCATGCACACCGAGTTTGGAGGCGAATCGATGAATTCCCTAGGAGGAGTACATTAAATTCCACAGCATGCGTTTCCAAACAACGCTAAATAGCCAACTTCCTGTTTGGCTGGCGTAAAACTTAGAGCACGAAAGTTGTTCGGCCCGATGAGATCTATATGTGTACTGAGTTTCATATTATTACATGCAAGCGTTTTTGATTTATGGACACGTGTTTGGATCCCGTTCCAGGGGGCGCTGTTGAGCCCCCCTGCCACGCCCGGGTACCAGCTTCAGTCCGGCCCTGATGGCCGCGGGTTCTGACGTGTGTGCAAAATTTCAAGAGTTTTCGAGCATGTTAAGGGCCCCAAAAGTGCCCGAAAGGTTGACAAAATAATAATAATAATAATAATAATAATAATAATAATCCTACCGGAAACAATAGGGCCTTCGCCCTTTCAGGGCTTGGGCCCTAATAATAATAAATATATATATATAGCTGCGAGCAGCGATTACGGGCCCAAGCCGGTGGTACCGCCACCCCGGTGCCTTTAGTTACCTAAAGGCACCGGGGTGGCGGTACCGCCGGCTTGGGCCCGTAATCGCTGCTCGCAGCTATATCTTACTGACCCCAAACTTTTGAACAATAATATATATATATATATATATACATACATACATACATACATACACACACATACATATATATGTGTATATATATATATATATATATATATATATATATATATATATATATTATTGTTCAAAAGTTTGGGGTCAGTAAGATTTTTAATGTTTTTAGGAGAAGTCTCTTCTGCTCACCAAGGCTGCATTTATTGATTAAAAATACAAACAAAAACAGTAATATTGTGAAATATTATTCCAATTTAAAACAGCTGTTTTCAATTTTTAAATATTTTACATAGTAATTCATTTCTGTGATCAAAGTTGAGTTTTCAGCATCATTACTCCAGTCTTCAGTGTCACATGATCCTTCAGAAATCATACTAATATGATGATTGATGCTCAATAAATATTCATTATTATTTTCAATGTTGAAAACAGTTGTGTACAGATTTTTTTTTTTCAAAATGCTTTGATGAATGTAAAGTTCAAAAGAACAGCATATATTTCAAATATATATATTTTTAACATTATAAATGTCTTTACTGTAACTGTTGACCAGTTTAACTCATCCTTCATAAATAAAAGTACTGATTTATTTTATTTATTTACCCCAAAAATAAAATTTTAATTATTACTAACCCAAAACTTTTGAGCGGTAGTGTTTAACGTTACAAAAGCTTTAGATTTCAGATAAATGCTGTTCTTTTGAACTTTCTATTCATCAAAGACTGTACACAACTGTTTTCGACATTTAAAATAATAATGAATGTTTCTTGAGTATCAATCATCATATTAGAATAATTTCTGAAGGATCATGTGACAGTGACGACTGGAGTAATGATGCTGAAAACTCAGCTTTGATCACAGGAATAAATAACAGCTGCTTTCTATTTTAATATATTTTAAACTGTTTTAAATTGGAATAATATTTTACAATATTACTGTTTTTGTTTGTATTTTTAATCAAATAAATGCAGCCTTGGTGAGCAGAAGAAACTTCTCTGTTATGTGCGCGCCACAGACTGCACGCACGTCCGCTTAGAGTTCCGCCTTTTGCCTTCCGTCAATTTTACGTTATTAGAAAAATATTTTTTTAGAGAATCGATTTTTTGACATTTGTGAATCGATTCAGAATCGTCCACGTCCGCATCGCGATGCATCTAAGAATAAATTTTTTCTCCCACCCCTAGATTTCATACAACAGGTTAATAAACAGTTACAATTAAGTCACTTACATTTTAGATGCAATGTTGACTGTTTTTGTTCTGTTTCAGCAGCGAAAATAGTTAAACAAAGATCACGGCAGAACCATCACGCATCACGTGTTTTCTCATAACTGAACGATTCAGCATTTTTAACGAATCGGTTGACTCAAAGATTGAATGATCAATCCATAAACATCTGTCTTAATCATGATCGACTCATTCGAACGAATCGTTTGAACGAATGAATCAATGACTCGCTTATTAAGATGGATGCCTGGCGACACCTAATGGCGGTTTAGTGTTGTTTAAAAGCATCATTCTTTCCCACATGTGTGTGATTTGTGTGTGCAACATTATCATTATTTTTCTTTCACTATTATATTAGCGATTTAAAAGCACCCACTCGTGTCACACGTCGATTGACCGGTGGGAAAATATCCTCAGACACATACCTAATAAATGTATATTTAAATACAATATTGGCCTACCTGGTAAAAAGTTTTATATACTATTTTGATGTCCTTTTGGACACCAGAGGGCAGTATAGCCCTATGTTTGCTTTTTTGTTGAACCAAATAGCACTAAATAGCCTGTTTTAACTTTTTCATTCTTCTTGAATTGCAAAAACAGAATAAAATGGGTTTAGTTGTGATATTTGTATTCTTTTATATAGAAATAAATGGTATATAATTAAATTTTTAGAAGATTTTTAGTGTTTCCTTTTTGGACATTACTTTAATCCCTCGCCATAGCAAAACCGTTTGAGATATTTATTATCCATTCACAATTTAGCATATTTAATGTAGTTTCATCATGTTGAAAAAGTTTGGTACGAATAAAATAAATAGTTTAAGAGGAGTGGCTAAAAATTCAGAGGCTGATTTTGCAAAAAAATTCACATTCAGACCAAAATATCTGACTTCCTGATGGCCAGAGCTATTGAATGTAAATTAGAAAGTTGTCCGGCTTGATGAGAACAATATACAAACTGTTTTTTCTTTACTGTAGTTAAAACTAACCCCCCCACTTTTGTCAAAGGCATGTTGAAAGTGACACACTTCCTGCTGCCAGTTGGTGGCGCTATAACTTTGACTCACAATAGCTACATCCATCTGATCGGCCTCTTACCACGAACACACTGCTGAAGTTTCATCAAGATCAGTTAATGTATGCAGAAGTTATTCCACTTCCGTGTTTCTCTTTTCTCGCCATAAATTCGATTCCTCGCCACAGCCAAACCGTTCGAGATATCAAAAATCCGTCCGCAATTTAGCATCCTCAAAGTTTTGACTACATGCACACCGAGTTTGAAGGGGACACGGTGAATTTTCTAGGAGGAGTATTTCACATTCCACAGCAAGCGTTTTCCAAACAACCCATAATAGCCGACTTCCTGTTGGGCTGGCGTAAAACTTGACCGGGGTAAAGTTGTTCGGCCCGATGAGATCTATATGTGTACCGAGTTTCATATTAATTCATGCGAGCGTGTTTGATATATGGATCAAGTTTTAGAACCCCGTTCAAGGGGGCGCTGTTGAGCCCCCCAGCCACGCCCGGGTACCAGCTTCAGCCCGGCCCTGATGGCCGTGGGTTCTGACCTGTGTGCAAAGTTTCAAGAGTTTTTGAGCACGTTAAGGACCCCAAAAGCCCCTGAAACCTTGATTAACAATATAAAAGCAATAGTCAAATCCCCCCCTCCCCTCTCACACACACAGACACAGAGAGAGGGAGAGAAAATTCTTCAGAAAATCCACATTCAAACCAAAATATCTCTCTTCCTGTTGGTCGGAGATTGTTCATGTAAATTAGAAAGTTGTCCGTCTTGATGAGAACAATACACATACCAAGTTTTGTGATTCTAGGAAAAACTAAGCCCCCATTTTTGACTAAAGGTGGCGCTACTGAGCCATTCCACCACGCCCGTTTCTGAAACTTTGCACATGTCTACGGGCTAATAAATGTGATGTGTCTGTTGAGTTTCATGCAATTTCAAGTATGTTAAGAGTCTCAAAAGCATCAAAAAATAATATTAAAGTTTGATGCGTTGCCACGACAACAGTATCTAAGATATCAAGAATCCTTTCACAGGTTTACATCTGCCGTGTGTCTACATTGTACACATAAAGTTTGAAGCAAATCGGGTAAAAATAAGACACTGATTTCAAAGCATTTTGAAAGTGATGTACTTCCTGCTGCCTGTTGGTGGCGCTATAACTTTGACTCACAATAGTCACATCCATGTGATCGGCCTCTTACAATGAACACACTGCTGAAGTTTCATCAAGATCAGTTAATGTATGCAGAAGTTATAACACACTTCCTGTTTCATTTTTTCGCCATAAATTTGTTTCCTCGCCACGGCCAAACCGTTCGAGATATCAAAAATCCGTCCGCAATTTAGCATCCTCAATGTCTTGACTTCATGCACACCGAGTTTGGAGGCTAATCGATGAATTCCCTAGGAGGAGTACATTAAATTCCACAGCATGCGTTTCCAAACAACGCTAAATAGCCAACTTCCTGTTTGGCTGGCGTAAAACTTAGAGCACGAAAGTTGTTCGGCCCGATGAGATCTATATGTGTACCGAGTTTCATATTATTACATGCAAGCGTGTTTGATTTATGGACACGTGTTTGGATCCCGTTCCAGGGGGCGCTGTCGATCCCCCCTGCCACGCCCGGGTACCAGCTTCAGTCTGGCCCTGATGGCCGCGGGTTCTGACGTGTGTGCAAAATTTCAAGAGTTTTCGAGCATGTTAAGGGCCCCAAAAGTGCCCGAAAGTTTGACAAAATAATAATAATAATAATAAATATAGCTGCGAGCAGCGATTACGGGCCCAAGCCGGTGGCACCGCAACCCCGGTGCCTTTACTTACCTAAAGGCACCGGGGTGGCGGTACTGCCGGCTTTGGCCCTCCATCGCTGCTCGCAGCTATATTTATATATATATATACATACATACATACACACACATACATATATATATATATATATTATTGTTCAAAAGTTTGGGGTCAGTAAGATTTTTAATGTTTTTAGGAGAAGTCTCTTCTGCTCACCAAGGCTGCATTTATTGATTAAAAATACAAACAAAAACAGTAATATTGTGAAATATTATTCCAATTTAAAACAGCTGTTTTCAATTTTAAAATATTTTACATAGTAATTCATTTCTGTGATCAAAGTTGAGTTTTCAGCATCATTACTCCAGTCTTCAGTGTCACATGATCCTTCAGAAATCATACTAATATGATGATTGATGCTCAAAAAATATTCATTATTATTTTCAATGTTGAAAACAGTTGTGTACAGATTTTTTTTTTCAAAATGCTTTGATGAATGTAAAGTTCAAAAGAACAGCATATATTTCAAATATATATATTTTTAACATTATAAATGTCTTTACTGTAACTGTTGATCAGTTTAACTCATCCTTCATAAATAAAAGTACTGATTTATTTTATTTTTTTCCCCAAAAAATAAAATTTTAATTATTACTAACCACAAACTTTTGAGCGGTAGTGTTTAACGTTACAAAAGCTTTAGATTTCAGATAAATGCTGTTCTTTTGAACTTTCTATTCATCAAAGACTGTACACAACTGTTTTCGACATTTAAAATAATAATGAATGTTTCTTGAGTATCAATCATCATATTAGAATAATTTCTGAAGGATCATGTGACTGTGACGACTGGAGTAATGATGCTGAAAACTCAGCTTTGATCACAGGAATAAATAACAGTTTAAAATATATTAAAATAGAAAGCAGCTGTTTTAAATTGGAATAATATTTTACAATATTACTGTTTTTGTTTGTATTTTTAATCAAATAAATGCAGCCTTGGTGAGCAGAAGAAACTTCTCTGTTATGTGCGCGCCACAGACTGCACGCACGTCCGCTTAGAGTTCCGCCTTTTGCCTTCCGTCAATATTACGTTATTAGAAAAATATTTTTTAGAGAATCGATTTTTTGACATTTGTGAATCGATTCAGAATCGTCCACGTCCGCATCGCGATGCATCTAAGAATACATTTTTTCTCCCACCCCTAGATTTCATACAACAGGTTAATAAACAGTTACAATTAAGTCACTTACAGTTTAGATGCAATGTTGACTGTTTTTGTTCTGTTTCAGCAGCGAAAATAGTTAAACAAAGATCACGGCAGAACCATCACGTGTTTTCTCATAACTGAACGATTCAGCATTTTTAACGAATCGGTTGACTCAAAGATTGAATGATCAATCCATAAACATCTGTCTTAATCATGATCGACTCATTCGAATGAATCGTTTGAACGAATGAATCAATGACTCGCTTATTAAGATGGATGCCTGGCGACACCTAATGGCGGTTTAGTGTTGTTTAAAAGCATCATTCTTTCCCACATGTGTGTGATTTGTGTGTGCAACATTATCATTATTTTTCTTTCACTATTATATTAGCGATTTAAAAGCACCCACTCGTGTCACACGTCGATTAACCGGTGGGAAAATATCCTCAGACACATACCTAATAAATGTATATTTAAATACAATATTGGCCTACCTGGTAAAAAGTTATATATACTATTTTGATGTCCTTTTGGACACAAGAGGGCAGTATAGCCCTATGTTTGCTTTTTTGTTGAACCAAATAGCACTAAATAGCCTGTTTTAACTTTTTCATTCTTCTTGAATTGCAAAAACAGAATAAAATGGGTTTAGTTGTGATATTTGTATTCTTTTATATAGAAATAAATGGTATATAATGACATTTTTAGAAGATTTTTAGTGTTTCCTTTTTGGACATTACTTTAATCCCTCGCCATAGCAAAACCGTTTGAGATATTTATTATCCATTCACAATTTAGCATATTTAATGTAGTTTCATCATGTTGAAAAAGTTTGGTACGAATAAAATAAATAGTTTAAGAGGAGTGGCTAAAAATTCAGAGGCTGATTTTGCAAAAAAATTCACATTCAGACCAAAATATCTGACTTCCTGATGGCCAGAGCTATTGAATGTAAATTAGAAAGTTGTCCGGCTTGATGAGAACAATATACAAACTATTTTTTCTTTACTGTAGTTAAAACTAACCCCCCCACTTTTGTCAAAAGCATGTTGAAAGTGACACACTTCCTGCTGCCAGTTGGTGGCGCTATAACTTTGACTCACAATAGCTACATCCATCTGATCGGCCTCTTACCACGAACACACTGCTGAAGTTTCATCAAGATCAGTTAATGTATGCAGAAGTTATTCCACTTCCGTGTTTCTCTTTTCTCGCCATAAATTCGATTCCTCGCCACAGCCAAACCGTTCGAGATATCAAAAATCCGTCCGCAATTTAGCATCCTCAAAGTCTTGACTACATGCACACCGAGTTTGAAGGGGACACGGTGAATTTTCTAGGAGGAGTATTTCACATTCCACAGCAAGCGTTTTCCAAACAACCCATAATAGCCGACTTCCTGTTGGGCTGGCGTAAAACTTGACCGGGGTAAAGTTGTTCGGCCCGATGAGATCTACATGTGTACCGAGTTTCATATTAATTCATGCGAGCGTGTTTGATATATGGATCAAGTTTTAGAACCCCGTTCAAGGGGGCGCTGTTGAGCCCCCCAGCCACGCCCGGGTACCAGCTTCAGCCCGGCCCTGATGGCCGTGGGTTCTGACCTGTGTGCAAAGTTTCAAGAGTTTTTGAGCACGTTAAGGACCCCAAAAGCCCCGGAAACCTTGATTAACAATATAAAAGCAATAGTCAAATCCCCCCCTCCCCTCACACACACACAGACACAGAGAGAGGGAGAGAAAATTCTTCAGAAAATCCACATTCAAACCAAAATATCTCTCTTCCTGTTGGTCGGAGATGGTTCATGTAAATTAGAAAGTTGTCCGTCTTGATGAGAACAATACACATACCAAGTTTTGTGATTCTAGGAAAAACTAAGCCCCCATTTTTGACTAAAGGTGGCGCTACTGAGCCATTCCACCACGCCCGTTTCTGAAACTTAGCACATGTCTACGGGCTAATAAATGTGATGTGTCTGTTGAGTTTCATGCAATTTCAAGTATGTTAAGAGTCTCAAAAGCATCAAAAAATAATATTAAAGTTTGATGCGTTGCCACGGCAACAGTATCTAAGATATCAATAATCCTTTCACAGGTTTACATCTGCCGTGTTTCTATATTGTACACATAAAGTTTGAAGCAAATCGGGTAAAAATAAGACACTGATTTCAAAGCATTTTGAAAGTGATGTACTTCCTGCTGCCTGTTGGTGGCGCTATAACTTTGACTCACAATAGTCACATCCATGTGATCGGCCTCTTACAACGAACACACTGCTGAAGTTTCATCAAGATCAGTTAATGTATGCAGAAGTTATAACACACTTCTTGTTTCATTTTTTCGCCATAAATTTGTTTCCTCGCCACGGCCAAACCGTTCGAGATATCAAAAATCCGTCCGCAATTTAGCATCCTCAATGTCTTGACTTCATGCACACCGAGTTTGGAGGCGAATCGATGAATTCCCTAGGAGGAGTACATTAAATTCCACAGCATGCGTTTCCAAACAACGCTAAATAGCCAACTTCCTGTTTGGCTGGCGTAAAACTTAGAGCACGAAAGTTGTTCGGTCCGATGAGATCTATATGTGTACTGAGTTTCATATTATTACATGCAAGCGTGTTTGATTTATGGACACGTGTTTGGATCCCGTTCCAGGGGGCGCTGTCGAGCCCCCCTGCCACGCCCGGGTACCAGCTTCAGTCCGGCCCTGATGGCCGCGGGTTCTGACGTGTGTGCAAAATTTCAAGAGTTTTCAAGCATGTTAAGGGCCCCAAAAGTGCCCGAAAGTTTGACAAAATAATAATAATAATAATAATAATAATTAAAGCTGCAAGCAGCATTTAGCGGGGTTCAAGCATTTAGGGTCTTTAAGCACATAAGGCAGTTTAGTGAGTTGTCTGAGTTTTTGTTTAGGATTTACAGGCTTTTGAGTGTTTTTTGCCATACCCATTTTCTAAATGATCCTGTTATGGCTACCCAATGGGTAAAGTTAAAGTTTTTTATATAATTAATAATCTAGAGCTTCCAGAGAATTGTACTGCACTGGTATATTTCCGATCGGGCGAAAACCTAGGACTAGTTTGCAAAAGTAGGTTTTTAACATAATCGCAAGTATTTAATGAACAAATTGATTGACAGTAGTATGTCACATGCCTGTCCTGTCTTGTGTAGCACATGTGGTGTTTGTGTTCCTGTCACTGTTTGACCCCACCCTCCTTGTTATCTCATTATTGGTTTCATTTGCCCCACCTGTTGTTCCTTATTACCTGCCTGATTTGTCCCTTTTATAAGTTCCTTTGTGTTTGCAGTCTGTGTCGGATCGTTGTCTTGTACACATCTCCTGTTCTCCCGTGACCCCTTTTGGTATGTTCGTTTTTGAAGTTGTTTTGTATTTAGTTATGTTTTCCCCCTCGTGGGTTTTGTTTTGTGTTTAGTGTTTCTTTTGTAAATAAATTATTTTCCCTTTGCATTTGAGTCCTCCCTTTGTTTTCTGTAATTCACGTGACAGAACGATCCGACCATGTCAAGGACTCAGCAAAGGGTCTCTTCCCCAGCCACCGAGCGGGAGAGGAGGCAAAGTTTTGAGGGGACCCGGTTGGTCATATTTCGCGGGACCCGTGGAGGCCGCAGTAGAGGAGGTGGGCGAGAGGAATTTCAGGACCACTCTCCACTCTGGCCCCTCCTCGACCCAGTTCCGGTGGTCCCAGTTCCGGTGGTTCCGAAACGGAGGAGGAGAGGAAAGAACCCCTCCGTGGCTATGTCGGTGGTCTCTGTTCCGGTGGTCCCTGTTCCAGCGATCCCGAGTCCGGTGGTCCCTGTTCCGGTGGTCCCTGTTCCGGTGGTCCCTGTTCCGGTGGTCCCGAGTCTGGTGGTCCCGAGTCTAGTGGCCCAACCTGAGACTGTTCACGTTCCGTCTGCCCAGTCAGAGACTGTTCAGGTCACATCTGCCCAGCCAGAGATGGTTCAAGCCACGTCTGCCCAGTCGGAGACAGATCGGGAGATGCCCATTCTCATGGCCGGGGGGGCACTGATCGGCTATTTAGAGCGTTTAGCTCGGATCCTGGAGACGCCCTTCAAACCTTCAGTGTCTGTTCCTGAGCCGGAGCCAGTGTCTGTTCCTGAGCCGGAGCCAGTGTCTGTTCCTGAGCCGGAGCCAGTGTCTGTTCCTGAGCCGGAGCCAGTGTCTGTTCCTGAGCCGGAGCCAGTGTCTGTTCCTGAGCCGGAGCCAGTGTCTGTTCCTGAGCCGGAGCCAGTGTCTGTTCCTGAGCCGGAGCCAGTGTCTGTTCCTGAGCCGGAGCCAGTGTCTGTTCCTGAGCCGGAGCCAGTGTCTGTTCCTGAGCCGGAGCCAGTGTCTGTTCCTGAGCCGGAGCCAGTGTCTGTTCCTGAGCCGGAGCCAGTGTCTGTTCCTGAGCCGGAGCCAGTGTCTGTTCCTGAGCCGGAGCCAGTGTCTGTTCCAGTTCCAGTTCCAGTTCCTGAGCCGGAGCCAGTGTCTGTGTCTGTTCCAGTTCCTGAGCCAGTGTCTGTTCCTGAGTCTGTGCCTGTGCTTGTGTCTGTTTCTGTGTCTGTTTCTGAGCCCTCAGTGACCGCATCACTGGCCATTATGACCACAGCCATGTGGTGTGTGTGGGCTACGCACACACTTGGACCGGTGGTGTCTGTTCCTGGGCCGGTGGTGTCTGTTCCTGAACCGGTGGTGCCAGTTCCCGAGCCGGTGGTGCCAGTTCCAGTGCCCGAGCCGGTGGTGCGAGTTCCAGTACCCGAGCCGGTGGTGCGAGTTCCAGTACCCGAGCCGGTGGTGCCAGTTCCAGTGCCCGAGCCGGTGGTGCCAGTTCCAGTGCCCGAGCCAGTTCCAGTGCCCGAGCCGGTGGTGCCAGTTCCAGTGTCCGAGCCAGTTCCAGTGCCCGAGCCGGTGGTGCCAGTTCCTGAGCCGGAGCCGGAGGCGTCTGTTCCTGCGCCCTCAGTGACCGCGACACTGGCCATTATGGCCACAGCCATGTGGTGTGTGTGGTCTACGCACACACTTAGACCGGTGGTGTCTGTTCCTGGGCCGGTGGTGTCTGTTCCTGGGCCGGTGGTGTCTGTTCCTGAACCGGTGGTGCCAGTTCCCGAGCCGGTGGTGCCAGTTCCAGTGCCCGAGCCGGTGGTGTCTGTTCCAGTGCCTGAGCCGGTGGTGCCAGTTCCAGTGCCCGAGCCAGTTCCAGTGCCCGAGCCGGTGGTGCGAGTTCCGGTGCCCAAGCCGGTGGTGCCAGTTCCAGTGCCCGAGCCGGTGGTGCCAGTTCCAGTGCCCGAGCCGGTGGTGCCAGTTCCAGTGCCCGAGACGGTGGTGCCAGTTCCAGTGCTCGAGCCGGTGATGTCTGTTCCTGAGCCGGTGCCTGTTCCCTGGCCGCCCGAGGGAGGGTCTCCGCCCTGGCCGCCCGAGGGAAGGTCTCCGCCCTGGCCGCCCGAGGGAAAGTCTCCGCCCTGGCCGCCCGAGGGAGAGTCTCCGCCCTGGCCGCCCGAGGGAAGGTCCCTGCCCTGGCCGCCCGAGGGAAAGTCTCCGCCCTGGCCGCCCGAGGGAAAGTCTCCGCCCTGGCCGCCCGAGGGAAAGTCTCCGCCCTGGCCGCCCGAGGGAAAGTCTCCGCCCTGGCCGCCCGAGGGAAAGTCTCCGCCCTGGCCGCCCGAGGGAAAGTCTCCGCCCTGGCCGCCCGAGGGAAAGTCTCCGCCCTGGCCGCCCGAGGGAAAGTCTCCGCCCTGGCCGCCCGAGGGAAAGTCTCCGCCCTGGCCGCCCGAGGGAAAGTCTCCGCCCTGGCCGCCCGAGGGAAAGTCTCCGCCCTGGCCGCCCGAGGGAAAGTCTCCGCCCGAGGGAAAGTCTCCGCCCTGGCCGCCCGAGGGAAAGTCTCCGCCCTGGCCGCCCGAGGGAAAGTCTCCGCCCTGGCCGCCCGAGGGAAAGTCTCCGCCCTGGCCGCCCGATGGACTCTCTGTTCCGCCCTGGCCGTCCGATGGACTCTCGGCTCCACCCTGGCCTCCAGAACTGTTCATTTTCCCTGCCCCACCCTGGTCTGTCTCTCTTGTTCCCCCTGTCCCACTCTGGTCTGTCTTTCCTGTTCCCCCTGTCCCCCCCTGGTCTGTCTTTCCTGTTTCCCCTGTCCCACTCTGGTCTGTCTTTCCTGTTCCCCCTGTCCCGCCCTGGTCTGTCCCTCCCGTCCCGCCCTGGTCTGTCCCTCCCGTCCCGCCCTGGTCTGTCCCTCCCGTCCCGCCCTGGTCTGTCCCTCCCGTCCCGCCCTGGTCTGTCCCTCCCGTCCCGCCCTGGTCTGTCCCTCCCGTCCCGCCCTGGTCTGTCCCTCCCGTCCCGCACTGGTCTGTCCCTCCCGTCCCGCACTGGTCTGTCCCTCCCGTCCCGCCCTGGTCTGTCCCTCCCGTCCCGCCCTGGTCTGTCCCTCCCGTCCCTTGTGGAGCGTCTGGTAGCCGCTCCTTAAGGAGGGGGTAATGTCACATGCCTGTCCTGTCTTGTGTAGCACATGTGGTGTTTGTGTTCCTGTCACTGTTTGACCCCACCCTCCTTGTTATCTCATTATTGGTTTCATTTGCCCCACCTGTTGTTCCTTATTACCTGCCTGATTTGTCCCTTTTATAAGTTCCTTTGTGTTTGCAGTCTGTGTCGGATCGTTGTCTTGTACACATCTCCTGTTCTCCCGTGACCCCTTTTGGTATGTTCGTTTTTGAAGTTGTTTTGTATTTAGTTATGTTTTCCCCCTCGTGGGTTTTGTTTTGTGTTTAGTGTTTCTTTTGTAAATAAATTATTTTCCCTTTGCATTTGAGTCCTCCCTTTGTTTTCTGTAATTCACGTGACATAGTAGTTCTTGAGGCAAAGTTGTTCAGTATGAGGAGATCTATCAAATGATATGCATCACGTGATTACATAGCCGTAAAACCTGTTAGCGTCAACTAGTGGCTGATTTTTCAAAATTCTTACAGACCTCTAGGGCCACGAATCGAACATGCCCACCGAGTTTCGTTCTGATCGGCCTCCGTTAAGAGTAAACTAACAGCTTTGAATTAAAATGGTGAGGTATCCTGTTGTAAACATCAACCATGCCTGTTGACAGTTCTCTTTTGTGGGAAGGGAATGAAAAGTTCTCAAATCCGCAGCACAGCCTCAGACATAACATTTATATCCATGATCTGCCATTTTCACTATTGTCCTTGCTTGCTTCTTCACAATACCTGCAGATCTTCTGATGATTCGGCTGTGCAGGTCCACATTAACACTGCCTGGCCTAGAACATGGACTGGAAAATGCAAATTTGGGGGGTATAAATATTAATGATCCTGACTCCAACGTCACAGTCGGTGTTATGGTGGGATTCACTCATTTTTCAGCGGTCTTTTGCAAACAAGAGATTTACACATGAAGGAGGAAACAATGGTGTTTGAGGCTCACGGTATGTCAGTTCCATGTCCAGAACTCTTATCATTCAACTATGCCAAGATAAATACAGTTTTCAATTGTATGGCACCTTTAAAATAGATGATTAGTAATATAATGCTTACTTGGAGTCTGAAATGGCTTTAACAAAAGAAGAAAAATATTCTTAGATTTCTGTTCATTCTAATCATGTACAAATAAAGTAGCACAATAAGATTACATTTATTTGAATGCATTAGTGAGTGTGTGATTGTGCTGTGTGTGCAGCGTGTCAATACTAAAAGTGAAGGTTTAGTTGATATCTTTGGTGATAATATCTGTAGTAATCATAAAAAAACAATTAAGAAATAAAGAATTAAAATTACAAATAATATTCTATTAAGATATGAGTTACAATAACATGATTTGCAATAGTAATAATATCAATAATATATGCACAATACACACAGATTAGACTATCAGGTCTGTGTTTTACAAAAACATTAGTATTGCAGCCAATGTGAGTCTGTGGGATTTATAAACAGACAAAATATTATTTGAAATGTTATTTTAATGATTTTATTAAGTTTAAACAATATTTCAAATGGAAAATATTGAAAAATTTCAAAAAAAAATGAAAAATAATATTTTAGTGAGCAGAATGAACCAATGAGTGTTCTTCTTCTGGTGGTTAAAATGTAAATGAAAACAATAATACTTAAACAATAATACTTAATACACTAACCATGCTTGAACACACACATGCACACACATTTTGTTGTAGATGTAGATATTTAAAATAAAAGATAGGTAACAAAATGATAATTGCAAATCTCCTCTGTATAACACCATTTTCAGATTTCAAATTAATTACTGAGAGGCAGAATTGTTCAAACTGAGAACTCAGTAAAAATGAAGTGATAAACTTTGACAAAACATGACTGTGTTATAATAGGTGATTTTCATGCAAGTAATTTTATATAGTCCAAAAACTAATGCAAAAGCACAGATGAAAATATTTTATTAAGTAGAATGTCCTGCTTCCATAGTAGAAGACCACTAATTGACTCACTTTCATTTGAAAGACTTTTTTATCCACCAGTAAAACAAAGCAGTTTCTCCATGTTCTTTCCATTAAGCATGCTTACACACACAGACACACACACAGACACAAACACATCCACACACACACACACACACACACACACACACACACACACACACACACACACACACACACACACACACACACACACACACACACACACAAAGACAAATATGTTTTCAATGTTTTTAGGATGTGATATTGTGAAAATATCTTCATCTCCTCATCTTGAACAACTTTGCCTCAAGAATCACTAATGTCAATCAAACCGTTCATAATCATAATAAAAAAATAAAATATATACAAATATCATAATAAAAAAAAAAACATCATAATAAAAAAGATTGCTTCTTAAAGCATTTGTTTATTTCCCAATACTGAAGCGAATTAAAAGATCATGCGTAATCCTGCTGCTCCCTCTAGTGGACAACAGTGGTATTATAGCTTACATTTTACAGTTGAAGTGTTTGAATGAATGAATGGGAATTTGTTTTTTTACTTATATCTCAGGAACCAAAAGGCGAAAAATTCTGAAACTCAGAGCATAGATAGTGCTTGAGGAGCCCTGTTGAATGAGACCATCAAGGTGTTTTTGGGCGATTGGGGCTGGGAGTTATGACTGTTATAAGGCATATCTGTTCGGGCTATTATCTCTGGAATGCCCAGGGCAAATAACACCACATTTGAATCGAAGCTAGCCAAGGACGCGCCCTTTCCAACGAGCTCTCACACAATGTTCGGGGTGGTCTGGGTCGGGAGTAATGGCCGTTCAAAATCGGGGGTCCCGCGGATTCGCTATGCGCGGGGGGCGCGCTCCCGAGGCCCGCGACGACACGTTTCGATCAAGAGCCCGGAGAGGTCCTCACCATCAAAATTTGAGCGCGCAACGACTTTCCGTTTTCGAGTTATGAATGAATTTGTATTCGGGGGCGTGGCTTAAATGCCGTTATACTTTCGTTTCATTTCATTCATTTACTTTCGTCCATTTCCATATCTCAGTGTAACACAATTGTCAATAGTAATACTCAATAGATGAGTTTTGACAAAATGTGATTGTAAATGTTAAAATAATGATTTTATAAAGTCTAAATATGAATTTTATAACAATATTAGGCAGTAAAATACCACTTATTGGCTTAATATGTCATTATATTCATATAAAATCACCTTTTGAAGAAGTTAAACTTTTTTTCTGATAATTATTGATCTAGAGAGTTCAGAGAATTGTGCTGCACTGGTTTTGAACATTATGATATGAACATTATATGATAAAAGATAGAAGACACCATTTACAGCAAATACAGGCAATTTACCATAGGAAATATATGGTTTTAAAGCGTTTTAACAGTTATAGCGCCAACTATGGTCCGCTCTCCATAAAATTTTCCATGCTTCTTAAGCAGGTTATGACACATATGCTCATCAATTTTCGTGAAGTTCTGAGTTTTCGTTTAGGATTTATAGGCTTTTGAGTGCATTTTACCACGCCCATTTTCTAAATGACCCTGTTAGCCATGCGAAAAATGCAAAAGTTCAACTTTTTTTTGATAATTATTGACCTAGAGAGTCCATAGAATTGTCCTAGACTGGTTTGGTTCCGATCGGGCGAAAAACCTAGGACTAGTTCGCAAAAGTAGGTTTTTAACATAATTACGAATATTTAATGAACGGTTTGATTGACAGCAATGGTTCTTGAGGCAAAGTTGTTCAACAAGAGGAGATCTATCAAATGGTATCCATTTTGTGACAATAATTGTAACACCACGTGATTACAGAGCCATAAATCTCGTTAGCGCCAACTAGTGGCCGATTTCTTTCAAAACTCTTACAGACCTCTAGGGCCATGAGTAGAACATGCCCACCGAGTTTCGTTCCGATCGGCCTCCGTTAACCTTGTCTAATAGGTGCTCAAACTTCATTGGCCGATGGCGGCCATGTTTTTTTAGATACGCCAATGTCCTCATACACATACATGACACCTTGGACCAAGACACGGCATACCAATTTTCAAGTCAATCGGACTAACGGTCAGGTGGTTAAAGCCTGTTTTATGTTTTTTTCATATTATAGCGCCACCATGTGGCAAATCGCCGCGATTTTTTTACTGTTACCTCATATTGAGCTCATACATATGTGTACCGAGTTTGGTGAAGATACCTCATTTACTTCTGGAGTTATAGCCATTTTAGTAAAATAGGCCCCTCCCACAACGTACGTTTTGGCGCCCCTTAGCGTCCGTGAATCGAAATTTCGACTTTTTTTCGATAATTATTGATCTTCAGTTTCTAGAGAACATTTCTGCACTGGTTTGGTTCCGATCGGGCGAAAAACCAGGGACTAGTTCGCAAAAGTAGGTTTTTGACAAAATTCAAAATGGCGGAAAATCTATCATGGCGGAAATGAAATCGGAGATATACGTTTTGTTCGTCAGGCGTCCAGCTTTCCAATGATATAAGACACTTGAGTCTACGACATACGGTCTAGGAGTTCTGAGCAGTTTCGCGCTTTTGGTTGCTATAGCGCCACCTATGGGCCAATCGGGGTCATAATTTGATAACCTCTCCTCGATTTTTGTACTACCATCTGGCAAAGTTTCAAGGTTCCAGCTCTTACGGTTTGGGCTGCACGATGCGTTTTACGGCAGAAGAAAAATAATAATAAAAATCAGGACAATTACAATAGGGTTTCAGCACTTCGTGCTTGAACCCCTAATAATAATAATCCTACCGGAAACAATAGGGCCTTCGCCCTTTCAGGGCTTGGGCCCTAAATATAGCTGCGAGCAGCGATTACGGGCCCAAGCCGGTGGCACCGCAACCCCAGGCACCGGGGTGGCGGTACCTCCGGAACATATATATATATATATATATATATATATATATATATATATATATATGTATTTATATATGTGTATATATATGATGAGTTCAGATGCAAAAGCCTCTAAGTGCCATCTGAAATTTGCTTCCAGAATGATAATTTTTATCAAGCTTATCAAGCTTTTATCAAGAGGCTTTTGCATCTGAACTCTTCATATATATATATATATATATATATATATATATATATATATATATATATATATATATATATATATATATGTGTGTGTGTTTTTAGGAGAAGTCTCTTCTACTCACCAAGGCTGCATTTATTTGATTAAAAATACAAACAAAAACAGTAATATTGTGAAATATTATTCCAATTTAAAACAGCTGTTTTCTATTTTAAAATATTTTACACTGTAATTAATTTATGTGATCAAAGTTGAGTTTTCAGCATCATTACTCCCGCCTTCAGTGTCAGATGATCCTTCAGAAATCATTCTAATATGATGATTGATGGTCAATAAATATGATTATTTTCAATGTTGAAAACATTTGTGTACAGATTTTTTTTCAAAATGCATTGATGAATGTAAAGTGCAAAAGAACAGCATTTATTTCAAATATAATTTGTTTTAACATTATAAATGTCTGTACTGTAACTTTTGATCAGTTTAACTCCTTCTCGATGAATAAAAGTATTGATTTATTTTATTTCTTTCACCCAAAAATAAAATGAAAACTATTACTGACCCCAAACTTTTGAACGGCAGTGTTTAATGTTACAAAAGCTTTAGATTTCAGATAAATGCTGTTCTTTTGAACTTTCTATTCATCAAAGACTGTACACAACTGTTTTCGACATTTAAAATAATCATGAATGTTTCTTGAGCATCAATCATCATATTAGAATAATTTCTGAAGGATAATGTGACAGTGACGACTGGAGTAATGATGCTGAAAACTCAGCTTTGATCACAGGAATAAATAACAGTTTAAAATATATTAAAATAGAAAGCAGCTGTTTTAAATTGGAATACTATTTTACAATATTACTGTTTTTGTTTGTATTTTTAATCAAATAAATGCAGCCTTGGTGAGCAGAAGAAACTTTGCTTAAAAACATTAAAAATCTTACTGACCCCAAACTTTTGAACAGTAGTGTATATATATATTATATAAAAATGTAAGGGACAAGACACAGATAATTTTACTTGCCTGACCTGATTAAAACAATGAAAAAACTTAAATGAAAAAATAACTTGGGAATCACTAAAACGAGTGAATTAATCTGATTTTATGATACAGTCAAAATATTCTACAACAAATTCTTTAAA